>NC_060182.1:56947999-58339249 GCF_021184085.1 Oncorhynchus gorbuscha | reverse complement strand
TTTCGGCCACCCAAGCAGGCTTTTCCGGCTCCGGGCTTGCTCTGCCCCCCAGCTCGCACAGAGGGTGTGTCTCCCTGCACCCCCACCAAAGCCCCAGCTGAAGCCCCAGCCCACACCAGCTCCCTCTCCAAAGCCATCTCCAAGGCTGTCTGCAATGACTCAGGATGAGCCAGCTGGGTCTGTATGCGCAGCTCCGTAGGAGAGCGCGCCTGTATGAACTAGTCCCGTGCTAGCTCACTCTGCACGGAGGGGGGCATGCGAGCATATGCCCGCCGAGAGAGGCTCTCAATGTCATTAGCTAGCACCCGTAGAGGCTCTCCAGGCTGCCTGCGTCTATTACTCAGTTCGGAGCGCAGTAGCCCGGGCTGTACACACTGTCCATAGCACCTCCTCAGTGCTCCCACTAAAAGCACTATAATCATGCCTGTCCTCGGGGCTAATCAATATCAAACAGGCCAGAGCTTCATCCGTGAGGCATAAAGCCAACTGCAGTGCCCTTTCTTCATCCGACCACCCCCTAAAACTTACAAAACACGATCATGAAATACAAACACATTCCTCCGTTAAAAATCAAACTATCTGAACTGTCCTAGCGGCACCAAAACATCCAACCTTAGAGTTCTGGAGGTCATTCCACAAGGAAGGTGCAAAAAAAACTAAACACACATTTACCTACACTCGCATTAACATCTGCTAACCATGTGTATGTGACAAATAAAATTTGATTTGATATGATTTTGACCTAGCCCAGTGGAGACTGAAGGGATCTCCAGAGTTAGCCATCCCTGTGATCGGATTTGGTGACTCGTATGTCTGTAATTTAACAATGAAGTAAGGTATGGCGGAAGTTTGCACACGAGGACATTATAAACAACAAGAGAGCAGTGCCTTTATCTACGAGATTTAAGAGGGGGCCTGACCACTTTCTGATACAGAATGCAGTGTGATGTGTACTGAGCCTATCGCCCATAATAAAGTGGAGTGCCCGGCGATGAACTGCGTCCAATGGCTTCAATACAGCCGCAGCTGCATTCATATGGACGATATCGCCACAGTCTGAAGCCGGAATGAATGTCGACAGAATTTTTTGTTTTCTGCTATTTAACAAAAAGCATGCCCTATCCTTTAAAGGAAGCACATTTGAATTATTCTTAACTAACTCATCAATATCCTTTTTGAAAGATAGCTTTTCGTCAATCCAGAATACCCAGATATTTATAAGTGGGGACACGATCAATGTGGGCACCATCCAATGTAAATATGCATAGATCATACAATACATTTTCAAGCTTTTTGGAAAATAACAAAGTTTACATACACCTTTGCCAAGTACATTTAAACTCAGTTTTTCACAATTCCTGACATTTAATCATAGTATAAATTCCCTGTCTTAGGTCAGTTAGGATCACCACTTTATTTTAAGAATGTGAAATGTCAAAATAAGAGTTATTTCTTTCAGCTTTTATTTCTTTCATCACATTCCCTCCCAGTGGGTCAGAAGTTTACATACACTTAATTAGCATTTGGTAGCATTGCCTTTAAATTGTTTAACTTGGGTCAAACATTTCGGGAAGCCTTGCACAAGTTTCCCACAATATGTTGGGTGAATTCTGGCCCATTCTTCCTAACAAAGCTGATTTAACTGAATCGGGCTGTAGGCCTCCTTGCTCGCACACACTTTTTCAGTTCTGCCACAAATTTTCTATAGAATTTTCTATAGAATCAGGGCTTTGTGGTGGCCACTCCAATACCTTGACTTTGTTGTCCTTAAGCCATTTTGCCACAACTTTGGAAGTATGCTTGGGATCATTGTCCATTAGGAAGACCCTTTTACGAACAAGCTTTAACTTTCCTGACTGATGTCTTGAGATGTTGCTTCAATATATCCACATAATTGTCCTACCTCATGATGCCATCTATTTTGTGAAGTGCACCAGTCCCTCCTGCAGCAAAGCACCCCCACAACATGATGCTCCCACCCCTGTGCTTCACAGTTGGGATGGTGTTCTTCGGCTTGCAAGCCTCCCCTTTTTCCTCCAAACATAACAATGGTCTTTATGGCCAAACAATTCTATTTTTCTTTCATCGACCAGAGGACATTTCTCCACAAAGTATAATCTTTGTCACCATGTGCAGTTGCAAACCGTAGTCTGGCTTTTTTATGGCGGTTTTGGAGCAGTGGCATCTTCCTTGCTGAACGGCCTTTCAGGTTAAGACGATATAGGACTTGTTTTACTGTTGTTATAGATACTTTTGTACTTGTTTTCTTCAGCATCTTCACAAGGCCCTTTGCTGTTGTTCTGCGATTGATTTGCACTTTTCGCACCAAAGTACGTTCATCTCTAAGAGAGAGAACGCATCTCCTTCCTGAGCGGTATGACGTCTGCGTGGTCCTATGATGTTTGTACTTGTGTTCTATTGTTTGTACAGATGAACGCAGTACCTGGTTTCCTTTGATTGTCCCATGATTTCAAGCAAATAGGCACTGAGTTTGAAGGTAGGCCTTGAAATAGATCTCAGGTACACCTCCAATTGACTCAATTGTCAATTAGCCTATAAAAGCTTCTAAAGCCATGACATTTTATGGAATTTTCCAAGCTGTTTAAAGGCACAGTCAACTTAGTGTATGTAAACTTCTGACCCACTGGAATTGTGATACAGTGAATTATAAGTGAAATTATCTGTCTGTAAACAATTGTTGTAAAAAAATACTTGTGTCATGCATAAAGTAGATGGCCTAACCGACTTGCCAAAACTATAGTTTGTTAACAAGACATTTTTGGAGTGGTTGAAAAACGAGTTTTAATGACTCCAACCTAAGGTTATGTAAACTTCCAACTTCAACTGTATACTTAGTTTTACCTACATTGAGTACCAATTTCAGTTTAACAAAGGCTTAGCAAAAGAGGTAGATTGTAGTTCTGAAAGAGCCTTGTGAACAGTAGCGTAAACAGAATACACAATAGTATCATCTGCATGCAAGTGGAGGATACAATTTCTTAATGACAAACCAATATTGTTTATATACACTGAACAAAAATATAAGATTGTACTGAGTTTCAGTTCAAATAAGGAAGTCTGTCAATTGAAATAAATTAATTAGGCCGTAATCTATGGATTTCACATGACTGGGAATACAGATATGCATCTGTTGGACACAGACACCTTTTACAAAAGTAGGGGCGTAGATCAGAAAACCAGTCAGTATCTGGTGTGACCACCATTTGCCTCATGCAGTGCGACACGTCTCCTTCGCATAGAGTTGACCAGGGTGTTGATTGTGGCCTGTGGAATGTTGTCCCACTCCTCTTCAACTGCTGTGCGAAGTTGCTGGATATTGGTGGGAACTTGAACACGCTGTTGTACATGTCGATCCAGAGCAGCCCAAACATGCTCAGTGGGTGACATGTCTAGGTGAGTATGCAGGCCATGGAAGAACTTGGCCATTTTCAGCTTCCAGGAATTGTGTACATATCCTTGCGACATGACCATGCATTTTCATGCTGAAACCTGATTGCGGATGAATGGCACAACAATGGGTCTCAGGATCTCATCACAGTATCTCTGTGCATTCAAATTGCCATCTGTAGCTTATGCCTGCCCATACCATAACCCCATCCATGAAGAGCACACTTCTCCAGTGTGCCAGTGACTATTAAAGGTGAGCATTTGCCCACTGATGTCGGTTCGACGCCAAACTGCAGTCCGGTCATGCTCCCTCAACTTAAGACATCTGTGGTATTGTGTTGAGACAACTCCTTTACAGTGGTGCCTAGTGACTTGGCTCTACAGTTGCGCTCAGCTCAACACTGGGATAGCTTTTGAGTAAGTTTGAGGGGTCATTGTAACACATGGTAATGTGTGAAACTTACTCCTCAGCCTGAAGTGCCCCCCACTTGCACCAGCAAATAACAAACGTGTCATGTTGCGGTGACTAGTAAGACCTAGACACCTAATAGTCACAATGAACAGAGTAGAAAGTCACCTGTCAAAATAATTATCTGAAACAGTGTTCCATCATGGCAGCAGAGCCATAGTAGTTGAGGAAAATAATGTGACACAAAATGTAATATTTACCATTGACAACAAGTTAAATGCAACCCTCAATGGAGGCGTCTGAACAGCAGACAGGCTGGCCACTGGTAGATACCTCGTTAAAATATAGGGAGGGAGACAACACTAGAGTATGGAATCTCATTTCAATAAATCAGAGAAGAGAGTACATGTTGTTTTAGCCTGTAAGCTTTATTAATTTGACCTCCTGGGGAGAAATCCACAGACACTTCTCTGAAGCCCCCTGAGCAAAGCTGTCTACGGACCTGCATTGGACAATTCTCTCACTGTAATGATACATACGGAAGCTTGTTTTAGGAAGTCCCCTGCTGGTGACTTTCCATCTCAAAGTACTCTCAAACAGCTCAGCCGAAACCTGTAGTCAAGGGTTGATGAACCCTGGCTCTCTGGAACTTTCCTCAACCTGTTATGATTGGTTGACAAGGTCACTTGCCAAATATTTTAATAAAGTTACTGTTCATTAGTAGTAAAGGATTACATTTAATGACCGGCATTTTTAGTAACACAGTATGTTTTCTACATGAACACAAAGTTCAAATGTCATATGTCTTTGCGTGTTTTGCCATTATCTGTTGTCATAATACATACCTTCTGAAAGAGGTCATGCCATCTCTTCTGCCTCGGAGCTGGCCTGTTGCCCGATCGGCAGGCCAAACCCCTGTGGTGGCAAATGTTCCCAAGCGAGACATCAACTCCTTTATGGGGCTTTTTAAACGTCTGAAACCAACATGATGAGTGTGTCACACTACTGAAAGAACCATTAGCAATACATAGTAAACCTAATGTAAACAAGGCTAATACTACAGTCAGCCCACAAGAATACATGGTGGTGTTGTGAAATTTGTCAGTATTCAAGCAAGTAGGCCAATCAAGCATCATGGCAAATTAGTCAACTTAGGCTATATCAAGGAGGCTATATCATGGACTGACTGATTTTACAAAGGTAATGTTAGCTATGGCTAGAGACATTTATAACCATAGTTTGTCCCCTGGATATCAAAGCATTGACATCAAAGCATTATCTAACTTAGCTGGCATAATAATATAGCTACCTAGCTAGCTAGTCAAAAGAAAATGAGGTGACGCTAACTATGAAAGCTCCCATTTGAAAAATAATGCTACTGTAATATTACCAAATGATAAACATGACCATACTGTAAGCTGTTTTCTAGATAGCTAATGAACTTAGCGAGCTGAATAGCATTTACTAAAACGGACTAACTTAACCTTGGTAACATTAGCAGATTGCATTATATTTTAGATATAACCAACTTTGATAGTTCTCACTAACCTATGAAAATAAATGCGAGAGCTACTTTACTGTACTTTACTGCTACTTTAACTTTACTGTACCATTACCATGCTAGCTAGCTAGCTTGCCACGCAGCTAAGTTAAGCAACAACTATTGATAGCTACAAGTTGGCTCTGGTTAATATTTATGGGGCGGCAGGTAGCCTAGTAGTTAGTGCCTTGGGCCAGTAACCGAAAGATTGCCGGATGGACTCTCCGACCTGACAAGTTGGTCGTTCTGCCCCTGAACAAGGCAGTTAACTCACTGTTCCCTGGAAGGCCGTCATTGTAAATAAGAATTTGTTCTTAACTGACTTGCCTATTTGAATGAAGGTTCAATTAAAAAAATTATAATAGTAAATATCACCATTGCAGTAGCTTTCATGTTTTTA
Organism: Oncorhynchus gorbuscha; assembly: GCF_021184085.1. Taxonomy (NCBI): domain Eukaryota; kingdom Metazoa; phylum Chordata; class Actinopteri; order Salmoniformes; family Salmonidae; genus Oncorhynchus; species Oncorhynchus gorbuscha. Next base: position 58,333,492 of record NC_060182.1, on the reverse strand, counting down.
ATCTTACCTTGTTGTATGAAAAGCTGATAGTCCAGGAGAAGGTTAGTTGGATGGCTGGCTAGCTAGCTACAGTTCTGTCTGGGCGTCTCTATTTTATTTCCAGGTGGTTGTCTGAGTCGACCAATAGTGTCGCACCCCTCCATCTTTCGAAAGATGGAAAGATGGAGGTGTGCGACGCTAGAGGCTGTGTCCTTCATCCAAATAATGAGAAGTTATACATGACTGGCTTTTGAAACATGCACAGTGAAATGATTGGACATGGTTGACAGCCTAATGTGAGTAAAATAGCACCATGTTCTACCAAGTGAGCTACAGGGGTACAACAATTATAGTTATTCTTTTGGGTATTTTTCACGGTATGATTATAGCAGGTCTACACAGTGACAGTCACATCAACAGAAGCAATAAAATAAACTCAGCAAAAAAAGAAACGTCCTCTCACTGTCAACTGTGTTTATTTTCAGCAAACTAACATGTGTAAATATTTGTATGAACATAACAAGATTGAACAACTGAGACATATACTGAACAAGTTCCACAGACATGTGACTAACATAAATGGAATAATGTGTCCCTGAACAAAGGGGAGGGTCCAAATCAAAAGTAACAGTCAGTATCTGGTGTGGCCACCAGCTGCATTAAGTACTGCAGTGCATTTCCTCCTCGTGGACTGCACCAGAGTTGCCAGTTTTTGCTGTGAGACGTTACTCCACTCTTCCACCAAGGCACCTGCAAGTTCACTGACATTTCTGGGGGGAATGGCCCTAGCCCTCACCCTCCGATCCAACAGATCCCAGACATGCTCAATGGGATTGAGATCCGGGCTCTTCACTGGCCATGGCAGAACACTGACATTCCTGTCTTGCAGGAAATCACGCACAGAACAAGCAGTATGGCTTGTGGCGTTGTCATGCTGGAGGGTCATGTCAGGATGAGCCTGCAGGAAGGGTAGCACATGAGGGAGGAGGATGTCTTCCCTGTAACGCACAGCGTTGAGATTGCCTGCAATAACAAGAAGCTCAGTCCGATGATGCTGGGACACAGTGCCCCAGACCATGACAGACCCTCCAACTCCAAATCGATCACGCTCGAGGGTACAGGCCTCTGTGTAATGCTCATTCCTTCGACGATAAACGTGAATCCGACCATCACCCCTGGTGAGAAAAAACTAACTCGCTAGTAAAGACACCTTTTTTCCAGTCCTATCTGGTCCTGCGACGGTGGGTTTGTGCCCATAGGTGACATTGTTGCCGGTGATGCCTTACAACAGGCCTACAAGCCCTCAGTCCAGCCTCTCTCAGCCTATTGCGGACAGTCTGAGCACTGATGGAGGGATTGTGCATTCCTGATGTAACCTGGGAAGTTGTTGTTGCCATCCTGTACCTGTCCCGCAGGTGTGATGTTCGGATGTACCGATCCTGTGCAGGTGTTGTTACACGTGGTCTGACACTGCGAGGACGATCAGCTGTCCGTCCTGTCTCCCTGTAGCGCTGTCTTAGGCGTCTCACAGTTCGGCCATTGCAATTTATTGCCCTGGCTACATCTGCAGTCCTCATGCCTCCTTGCAGCATGCCTAAGGCACGTTCATGCAGATGAGCAGGGACCCTGGGAATCCTTCTTTTGGTGTTTTCCAGAGTCAGTAGAAAGGCCTCTTTAGTGTCCTAAGTTTTCATAACTGTGACCTTAATTGCCTACCGTCTGTAAGCTGTTAGTGTCGACTGTTCCACAGGTGCATGTTCATTAATTGTTTATGGTTAATTGAACACGCTTGGGAAACAGTGTTTAAACCCTTTACAATGAAGATCTATCAAGCTATTTGGATTTTTATGAATTATCTTTGAAAGACAGGGTCCTACAAAAAGGCAGTTTCTTTTTTTACCGAGTTTACAATGAAATTAAAGCCAAGTGAACTGTGAAGCCACATTTGGATATTACATAGTTCATCTTTGAACATGACAAAAACAATGCCACTATTCTTGCATGCATTGTTACCCTACAACATTTATTAATAACAAATATACGGGCTTATAGGTTGTGTCTACAGATGTGTCATTTCTGGAATGCTAATTGTTTGTGTATGCTCTCCTTTGTCCCTCATAGTATTTGAATCGAGGATGCACGAGATACTTTGCCAGCCAGGACACAGACAAACAGATCATGCAGAATCGCAAGAGTCCTGAGGTACTGTACCTTTCAGCTTATTGTCTTCCACCTCTCTTCAATGTAGAAAATAAATAACCCTGGAACTTTGACTGGTACTAATATGTGTGTGTGTGTGTGTGTGTGTGTGTATATATATATATATATATATATATATATATATATATATATATATATATTTTTTTTTTTTACCTTTATTTAACTAGGCAAATCAGTTAAGAACAAATTCTTATTTTCAATGATGGCCTAAGGGAACAGTGGGTTAACTGCCTGTTCAGGGGCAGAACGACAGACTTGCCAGCTCAGGAGTCTTGAACTTGCAACCTTCCGGTTGCTAGTCCAACACTCTAACCACTAGGCTACCCTGCTTTTACTCCTTTTTTATGATATCCAATTGGTAGTTGCAGTCTTGTCCCATCGCTGCAACTCCCGTACGGACTTGGGAGAGGCGAAGGTCGAGAGCTATGCATCCTCTGAAACATGGCCCTGCCAAGCCGCACTGTTTATTGACACACTGCTCGCTTTACCCAGAAGCCAGCCGCACCAATGTGCCGGAGGAAACACCATACAACTGGCGACAGAAATCTGCATGCATGTGCCCGGTCCGTCACAGGACTTGCTAGTGCGCGATGGGACAAGGACATCCCGGCCGGCCAAACCCTCCCCTAACCCGGACAATGCTGGTCCAATTGTCCGCCGCCTCATGGGTCTCCCTGTTGCGGCCAGCTGTAACAGCTTGGGATAGCTGTAACAGCTTGGGATAGAACCCAGGTCTGTAGTGACGCCTCTAGCACTGAGATGCAGTGCATTAGACCGATGCACCACTCGGGTGGCTCTAAGACAAGATTTTTTTTTATGTAAAAACTGTGTTACTCTAGTAAAAGGAGGATAAACTGCACTGATTCCAGCAAAAAAAAATGTGCCTAGATTCTGAAGACTGAGCTGCCTCATGCTAGCCAGCTGGAAAACAACAACATAGGACACATTTTCAATGTATTGGTATTTAACTATGTTTTTGACGATTGTAGGATTGTAAGCCACAGAATTCTACATTCGTAAAAGGCTAATATTGGCCGATAACATCGGTCACCCAATAAATCGGTCGGAATCTAGTCATAGTATCGATATTAGTATTTTTGAGGCATCATTTCCAAATCAACCCGAAAGTAGTGTTGTCTGTACGATACCAAATTTGATCTTGAAGCAGACTAAACTCTATGGTCCTTTTTACACCTACTTTTGTAAAATATTATGTTCTATAGCTTGCAAAATAAACAAATGTGACTCTGGGTGACAAGGCTGTTTTTCCAACAAGAAGGTTGTATGTATATGTTTTTTTTATGGCTTCCTTGCGAAAGTATCTAAAATGTATTGTGTCACATATAGATGATTAGAACATACCAGTGTCTACATATATGAAAATGGAGAGTGGTTAACAAGATAAGAAGAAAGTTCCTGAAATATGCTTCTCTGTGTGATCACAGAGTAGGATTAAAGGAAGAAAAACACAGATTTTCAAAACTTGCAACGAGTTTCTAGCCAGAGGGAGGTCACCGCTAATCCCCACGTCACCGCTCATCTCATAGTATTTCAAAATCACTGTTTTAAAATGTTTTTATTTTTTTATATTAATCGGGTATAACTTTCTTTGTAAAAATGCACCGTTTTCACAAACAGTGCATTTGGAAAGTATTCAGACCCCTTGACTTTTTCCACATTTTGTTACGTTACAGCCTTCTAAAATGTATTTAAATTGGGGTTTTTCACCCTCAAATCTACTCACAATGCTCCATAATGACAAAGCAAAAACAGGTTTTTAGAAATCATATTTACATAAGTATTCAGACCCTTTACTTAGTATTTTGTTGAAGCACCCTTGGCAGTGATTACAGCCTTGAGTCTTTTTGGGTATGATGCTACAAGCTTTGCACACCTGTATTTGGGGAGTTCTCCCATTCTTCTCTGCAGATCTTCTTAAGATCTGTAAGGTTGAATGGGGAAGTGTCGCTGCCCAGCTATTTCCAGGTTTCTCCAGAGATATTAGATCAGGTTCAAGTCCAGGCTCTGGCTGCGCCACTCCTGCGTTGTCTTGGCTGTGTGCTTAGGGTCGTTGTCCTGTTGGAAGGTGAACCTTCACCCCAGTCTGAGGTACTGAGAGCTCTGAAATAGTTTTTTTTTCAAGGATCTCTTTGGACTTCCATCAATTGGAGTAAACTAATAAACAATAACACTTAGGCTTCTACCTTCAGTTTATACATCTTATACACATTTTACAGACACAATCTATTTTACAATAGTTATATTTTGTTTATTTTTAGTCCTTCCTCTATTTCTGATTTTTGTTTTCTATTTGTAACTGTGCTATTTCACAGAATTTCTGTACCTATATACATTTTACAGACCCCGTATGTTTTACATTGGTTATCTTGTTATTAGTCTCACCCTTCAGCTCCATTCAACCCCTCCCGCTTTAGTGTGCCTCTCTTAACACCAACCATTTTGGATTTCTATTTGCCATATATTTTTTAACTGAGCTGTGATGCTTCACAAAAGTACTGAATCTTTCTATTCTCATAGCTTCTACAGATTGTAAATTAAAGATATAAACATTTTTGCAAAAAATAATTATTATATTATTGATTGATTGACTATGGCTTTTCAAATCACCCAGTATTGCTATCTGCAGCGTTAGTTCTAGGCAAATGTTGCAATTCTTCAGCTATTCCTATTCCTGGACCGGTCACCAAAAACGAGCTACATATGCTACATTTGCTCCATTCATCTTTCCCTCGATCCTGACTAGTCTCACCATCCCTGTCGCTCAAAAACGTCCCCACAGCATCACCGTAGGGATGGTGGCAGGTTTCCTCCAGACTTGGCATTCAGGGAGTCATCAGACCAGAGAATCTTGTTTCTCATGGTCTGAGAGTCCTTTAGGTGCATTTTGGCAAACACCAAGTGGGCTATCATGTGCCTTTTACCGAGGAGTGGCTTTCACCTGGCCACTCTACCATAAATGCCTGATTGTTGGAGTCCCTCTGGAAGGTTCTCCCATCTCCACAGAGGAACTATGGAGCTCTTTTAGAGTTACCATCAGGTTTTTGGTCACCTCTCTGACCAAGGCCCTTCTCCCCCGATTGCTCAGTTTGGCCGGACGGCCAGCTCCAGAATGATGGAGGCCACTGTGTTCTTGGGGCCCTTCAATGCTGCTGAAATGTTTTGGTACCGTTCCCCAGATCTGTGCCTCAACACAATCCTGTCTCGGAGCTCTACAGACAATTCCTTCAACCTCATGGCTTGGTTTTTGCTCTGACATGCACTGTCAACTGTGTGACCTTATATAGACAGGTGTGTGCCTTTCCAAATCATGTCCAATCAATTGAATTTACCACAGGTGGACTCTTAATCAAGTTGTAGAAACATCTCAAGGATGATCAATGGAAACAGGATGCACCTGAGCTCAATTTCGAGTCTCATAGCAAAGGATCTGAAGGCTTATGTAAATAATGTATTTCAGTTTTTCAATATTTTATACATTTGCTTAAAATTCAAAAAACCTGTTTTCTCTTAGTCGTTATGGGGAATTGTGTTTAGATTGAGGATTTTTTTTAAATTTTAATCAATTTTTGAATCATGTGGAAAAAGTCAAGGGGTCTGAATACTTTCTGAATGTACTGTATGTAGACACTGGTATTGTACTGGATATGATGAAAATAAGGTTTAAAAGTGGTGCAATTGCCCTTAAAGACTTGTTAAAGTCATGTACTGGATATTCATTACAGTATATTTCCCAAATATTCAAATATCCTAAGAAGTTGTTGGCACTTTCAAAAAGAACAAGAATAAGTCTTAGTCTATAGGCCTATGCATATTCTCAATCATAGCTTTATGAGAGATTGAACAAACAATATTAAGATAGGAGGAGATGCAAATAAAGCATTTATTATCTAGTTCTGAAGACGGTCTAGACTTTTCTTCTATCTAGCCCTTGATTTATAGCCTAACTTTCTGCGACAAGACAGCCCGTTCATCGGGGGTGGCAGGGTAGCCTAGTGGTTAGAGCATTGGACTAGTAACCGAAAGGTTGGTAGTTCAAATCCCCGAGCTGACAAGGTACAAATCTGTCGTTCTGCCCCTGAACAGGCAGTTAACCCACTGTTCCTAGGCCGTCATTGAACATAAGAATTTGTTCTTAACTGACTTGCCTAGTAAAATAAAGGTAAAATATATATATAGTTTTTTAAAGTTGACTGTCACTTTGCGCCGTCATGTGTGTGCCACATTGACACAGACAGACACACACAAACCTCTTCCATGCTGTAGCTTCACCAGAAAGGAATGAACCGAATGTACCTTTTCACAGCTTCCATGCAGTGTGTTGAGAGAGCAATGATCTCATGACAGTTGCGGTGTAACTAATAACGCTTGCACGTCTCTTTGCCCTGCCTCGGGTCTATGTAATGCAGGATGATGAGGTGATGATGCTTTCCTTAGAAGACCCTCTTTTGTTTTGCTCACTATGTAAACTCCATGCTTGAGATTGTAGTGCAAACAGGAGCTATGCAGAGCATGCTTCTTTATCATTGTGCATGGGATTTGTCTTTATCCAGCTTCTGTCAGGCTCAGAATGTCATAGTGTGGTGAATTATCCATCTAAGGAGAGACTGTTACAGACACACACTTATGACTGGTCAGGGGGAAATCCAACAATCAAAATCTCACGGAAGTGAAGTAGTGTTGGAACAACATCACACTGTGACATTCGCTTTAGTGTGCCTCTGCTTTGAAGTCTGCCAATCTTCATTCAAACCAGAAACCACAAATCCACTGTACTTATCTATGCTTCTGCTTTTATCTGTCAGTGGTGGATTTCTCATTTCTGATATTAGGGGTGAGACGTAGCATTTGACGCTAGGTCAGTCAAGGCTACTGTAGCACGGCAGTCTTGTTCATACTGTGTGTGTGTGTGATGGCTCTCACATGAAAAATGACAGCCTACGAGGGAGGCCAGGATTCTTTCCTAGTCGGGTCACACGATGGCACTGGAAAGACTCTTGACTTTAGCTAGCACAGGGCCTGTATTCACAAAGATTGCTGATCTAGGATGAGGTCACCCTGTCCATAATCATATTCAGTATAATCTAAAAAGCGAAACTGATCCTAGTTCAGCACTCTTACTTTGAGACTCTCTGTGAATACGGGCCTAGGTGTAGTATCCTGACTCTCCTGTCTCTCCGTCCTACAGCATGTGAAGCTGGGCGCCCTGAAGGACCCTCTGTTGGACGACCAGGGAGACTTCAACAGGATGTGCGGGGCCATGAAGAAGATTGGCCTGGACGACACGGAGAAGCTGGACCTGTTCAGGGTGGTGGCCGGGGTGCTGCACCTGGGTAACATTGACTTTGAGGAAACCGGGAGTACATCGGGTAAATCAAGTTACATACCTAACGTATCTCTCTTAGTGTAGCGCTCTGGAGTATTAGGATGTACACATACTTACTCGTGTGTGTGTGTGTGTGTGTGTGTGTGTGTGTGTGTGTGTGTGTGTGTGTGTGTGTGTGTGTGTGTGTGTGTGTGTGTGTGTGTGTGTGTGTGTGTGTGTGTGTGTGTGTGTGTGTGTGTGTGTGTGTGTGTGTGTGTGTGTGTGTGTGTGTGTGTGTGTGTAAGCACTCATCTGCATACGCTCAATGGGGCTTATTGGTCCTTTTATTGTTCTGACAGCATTGAATTTCTTCTATAACGTGGCAGGAGGTCTACTCCCCACCCCTGGCTGACACATTATTCTCTGTAGGGTCTCACTGTCCCACTTTTGAAGTACACCCATTGAAAAGGACATGCTCTGAATCCACTCTCCTACCAGCTGCAGAAGAGTGTGCAATACATCTGTCGTATAAGAAAATTTATGATTCAAGCTTATCTTGAGATGGATGATGTAATCACCCCAAAACCAATTCTTCCTTTGGCCACCTCTCCTTCCAGTTCTCTGCTGCCAATAACTGGTACGAACTACAAAAATCTCTGAAACGGGAAACACTCCCTCACTAGCTTTAAGCACCAGCTGTCAGAGCAGCTCACAGATTTCTGCACCTGTACATAGCCCATCTATAATTTAGCCCAAACAACTTCCTCTACCCTATTTATTTATTTATTTATTTATTTATCTCCTTTGCACCCCATTATTTCTATCTCTACTTTGCACATTCTTCCACTGCAAATCTACCATTCCAGTGTTTTACTTGCTATATTGTATTTACTTCGCCACCATGGCCTTTTTTTTTGCCTTTACCTCCCTTATCTCACCTCATTTGCTCACATTGTATATAGACTTACTTTTCTACTGCATTATTGACTGTATGTTTGTTTTACTCCATGTGTAACTCTGTGTTGTTGTATGTGTCAAACTGCTTTACTTTATCTTGGCCAGGTCGCAATTGTAAATGAGAACAATTTTAAAAATTGATTGCTGCCTCGAGAGCAGATATTACCTGGAACGTCGCATGGTGCTCACTCTCTGTTGAAATGGTTACATGTTGACAGTTAATTTCCCTCTCTCAGACCATCTGTCTGTCTCTGCCCTTCAAAAGTATGTTACTACTTCACTGCCTGCGACAAAGACGGTACTTCTTCTGCAGAATGTGTGGCGTGGATTCTCAGTGTGGCTGTATTGAAGCATTTGGCAGAAGAAAGAAAGTACTAAAATCCATCCAAAATCCAATTGAGGAGGCACAATGGACGCTGCTCCATTTTGTTTTTGTGCGCACCAATAATTTGTTTGGGTGTGCGCGTGGTGCGTGCGCATGGTGTGTGTGTGTGTGTGTGTGTGTGTGTGTGTGTGTGTGTGTGTGTGTGTGTGTGTGTGTGTGTGTGTTTCCAGGCGGCTGCATCCTGATGAACCAGTCTAGTCAGAAGCTGGCCTACTCTGCTGACTTGCTGGGCCTAGACCAGGAGGACCTGAGAGTCAGCCTCACCACCAGGGTCATGCTCACCACAGCAGGGGGCGCCAAAGGAACAGTTATCAAGTAAGACTACCTCTAATGCTGCGTTTAGATGGTATGAGGTAGACGGTGAGAGCACGACGGTAAATGACGTTGAGGCTGGCGGTGAATGCCATCAGCCGCCACAATAGATGGAACTTGCCACCGGAGTTCAAATATTTTTACTTTTGCCGTCTGCCGTAGCGTTGTTTTCAACCGGATGTTGATTTGCACCGTTTTGTAAAACTGAAATCACTATAGCAATGCATACCGTCGTGCTGGCTTACTTTTGCCATCACCATCTTTCTTGCTTTCTTGTCCCGCTATGCCGACTGATATGACGGTTTTTGCTTCCCTCGTCTGAATGCAGCATTAACCTACCTGCTGCTGAACTTTTATACTTTTAAAGTCTAATGCCCCATTTACATTGTGGCTTATTTAATTATGCCGTACGTCATCTTCACGGAGTCTTGCCCCGCTACTGAACAATCAAGTGTAGTATTTGTAATGCAAGATGGAGGAGAGCCTGTCTCTCGTCAGAGATCGCATACATTGTTTCAGGTGATAGTAAAACATGAGACTGAACATGAATAGATTATAGATGAGAATATGGGGTGGGGAAAGTGGGCAGTAATGGCACCTACAGTAACTTCAAAGGGTAAAAGGTTTGCTCTGAACCTGCTGCTTCAGCTCGATGCCTGTCCAGAAAAAAGCGGAGAGCAGAATACTTTTGGAATGTTTGAATTTTGACGAGTATTCCAGTCCACTCCTTCCTGCACAAAAATGTATATTTGAAACTAAAATAAACCTTAACCTTCCACAACAAAATAGATTTAGGCAAAAGTAACAGTTAAAAACAAGTAAATAAATGTACATATCTAGTAATGGCACAGTGAAGTCACTGTGGACTGGAATACTGAGACTGAGTGCAGGACAGAGTGCTACACCCTAGCTGAACGTGCTCACTTCAGAAGAACTCCACTCATAATCATCAACCCCTTTGAATAATAGAAAGCCAAATGGTGTTGGAGAGTGCTAGAAGAATTAGTCAGCCAGGGTTCAGGGAGTACAGTCACTTCTAATGGCTTGTCTTTCGACCTCCTTACATACTTGTTTTAGCAAAACAATACCATCCTGTAAAAACGTACTCTTTAAGAAACAACTCAAACTTCCTTTGCACATAAACCTGAAATGAGAAATGACTGTATTGATTAAAAAGTGTTGTTTTTTTATTTATTTATTAAAGAGTGGCCCAGTTTCGGCTTCTCACTTAGTTCTTTCCCCCCAGGGTGCCTTTGAGGGTGGAACAGGCGAACAACGCCCGGGACGCCCTGGCCAAGGCCGTGTACAGCTGCCTCTTCGATCACGTGGTCAGGAGGGTCAACCAGTGTTTCCCCTTCAAAACCTCCTCCAACTTCATCGGGGTGCTGGATATCGCCGGCTTCGGTAAGTCGGCCTAGAGCAGTGAGTTTGTCTCACAGTTTATCTGTTTCTCTGTAAGTTTGTTTCTCTGTCTGCCTGTCAGTCTATCTAGCCATATTTCCGTTAATTTATCTTGTGGGTGTTCGTTTCCTTCATGTCCTCACATAAACTCTTTTCCTCGTCACGTTCTAAAAACTTTACTAACATAATTTGATATATTCAGCACCAGTAACTGCCTGAAGATGAGCATTATTCATTCCCACTTCAGACGTGGCAGATCATTTTCACGTTCATATTGCTTCTCACACCCCTCAGAGTATTTTGAACACAACAGCTTTGAGCAGTTCTGCATCAACTACTGCAACGAGAAGCTGCAGCAGTTCTTCAACGAGCGCATCCTGAAAGAGGTGAGTGAGCGTGAAGTCTGGGGGTGTAGAGGTGGCTCGCTAGTGTTATCACGACTCCAGAATTTTGACTTTCATACCAGGTTTAGTTTTTTTTTTTTAGGAAGCCATGTATGCATTAATGAATCAATTATATAATCATACAATCAATTTGACTTTGTTTTTACCAATCTAACTACAAAACAACAATGGTAATAATTTATTTGACAGATAAATCTTTATTGATTAACTGGGTAAATCAAGATGTAGCCTAGGTCTATTCACAATACAGTTGAATGCATATTATTCAATAGGAGTGTGTGCATTCATTGAGTTATTGAGCTTGTTTAGCTGATTTCACAGGCTACAGGTGACAAACAATCCCTACCATTTAGGACTTATTTTATTGGCGTGTGCTAGGAGAACAGATAATTTTATTGTACTGATTAACAACATTTGCATAGAAGAATTAATCTCTTATAACAGTTTGCGCTGTCTCTTTAAGAATGTAATGCCATCATTTGCGAGGCAGATGTGTTTGTGGAATCTGACTTTGTGGCTATGGAATCTATAGATAGGTGAAATAGTGAATAAGCTTTTGGTGGCGAGGGAGACGAAGCAAATTAATAACGTTTTTGTTGAGAATCAGCTTTGAAATCAGCATATTTTGCATTATCGTTTACAAATTATCACAAAAAGTACTAGGGTAGTGAATTGATCTAGCTTCAGCTGTAAGCTAGCAAGGAAAACTTGCCTACAAAAAGAGAAAGTGTTCTAGCCTGTATGGACATTGTTTTACAAACGGTAATTAACAGTTTAAACATTTCTACATGCATTGTTGCATTATTGAATTGTGCTAACTCAGCATGAGTGAGGAGCTAACAATGCAGCCCAGAAAGCTCTAGCGAGGGGTTAAAGTTCTCTGTCATGGATTCAGGAGAGATCAGTGTAGATCCGGTTTGGAGATGGCATAGCCTAATAAAGACAGAAGCATATCTGTTCTACGAAATTTATTCCCAAATAACTGTATTCTCAAATATTTTATTTTTTCTGTTATACTGTGTGCACTGAACTTACATGCATGATTGTTGATGACACGCCGATGTTCAGAGGAAGGGAATTAAATAGTCTGTCCTCTATAATGCTCACAACAGCAGCTCAGCTCAGACAGCGGTCCTGTAACATACTGTAGCTGCTGGCAAAGTCGTTCAAAGCCTGTACTATAACATTTAGGGTGCAACTTTTCAGTGCCACTATTTTTGCCATGTAATGTTGTTAAACCAAAATCAGACCACCGCATAGTAGAATAGTTTACCTACAGCCTTATTCTAAAATGTATACAATTTTTTTTCCCCTCATCAATCTACACACACTACCCCATCATGACAAAGCGAAAACAGTTTTTAATAATAGAAACCAGATATACAGTGCCTTGCGAAAGTATTCGGCCCCCTTGAACTTTGCGACCTTTTGCCACATTTCAGGCTTCAAACATAAAGATATAAAACTGTATTTTTTTGTGAAGAATCAACAACAAGTGGGACACAATCATGAAGTGGAACGACATTTATTGGATATTTCAAACTTTTTAACAAATCAAAAACTGAAAAATTGGACGTGCAAAATGATTATGCCCCCTTAAGTTAATACTTTGTAGCGCCACCTTTTGCTGCGATTACAGCTGTAAGTCGCTTGGGGTATGTCTCTCAGTTTTGCACATCGAGAGACTGACATTTTTTCCCATTCCTCCTTGCAAAACAGCATGAGCTCAGTGAGGTTGGATGGAGAGCATTTATGAACAGCAGTTTTCAGTTCTTTCCACAGATTCTCGATTGGATTCAGGTCTGGACTTTGACTTGGCCATTCTAACACCTGGATATGTTTATTTTTGAACCATTCTATTGTAGATTTTGCTTTATGTTTTGGATCATTGTCTTGTTGGAAGACAAATCTCCGTCCCAGTCTCAGGTCTTTTGCAGACTCCATCAGGTTTTCTTCCAGAATGGTCCTGTAACCCTCCTGTCATGATTTAATCTGGTAAATGGCCTATTATCAGTATCTTAGGCTACATTAGCTCTCTCATTACAGCGTCTTCCCTTTGAAGAATGGTCGAATGACCTCAGCAGCAGGGTTTGTGATATGTTAATATTTTGGGGAAAATGTGAGAACCCATCAGACTTCGTTTTAATGGTTTTGTGCATTGAGATATATATATATATATATATATATATATATATGCAGAAAAGCCAACAAACAAGGTAGGCATACCTTTAATTGGACTCTCTTAATGTTGTCAATACAAAAATGCGACCGATCTTCTTCAACCTGGCATTTCTTCATTTGTTGATGAATATTTAATCATTTAAAATATTCATGATAATAATGAAGTGTAATGGCTTGTTTCAAATAGGTTTTTATTAAGAAGCATATCCATTTAAACCGGTGTACAAACTGAATTGTGACCTCTCCTTTTTTTTCTTTTTTTTGGGGGGGCGCTATATGCATGGTCCTTTTTTGGAGGGGGTATCAAAAAAGTACTGAAGTTTCGGTATACCGTGCAACACTAAAGAGGACTCACACACACCGAACACACTCTTCTCCCTGCAAGAGTCAGTCCACACGTTACACTCATTAGAATGGTAATCTTTCTCTCTGTGGAGATGACAGCGTTTCTCTTCTGGGAGCTATTGTTTTATTCATTGATTTTTAAGGTCTCCAATTAATGATCAAATTTTTAAAAATTAAGGGATTTCATGGCGTTTAAATCACATTGGAGTGCAGAGATGTGTTGGCCTGAAATTACCCAGAGATGCATGTTTACATGTTTTTTTAAAATATCAATTTTGAAAAGGAGTTTGTGTACTTGATTCAGTAAGTCATGATTGTTGACAAATCTAGGATCAGATTACACACTAACCATTAGGAGGATGAAAAAAGATCTGACCTTGTAAAAGTGGTTAGGAGCAACATCTTTGTACTTTAGTGTTGACTTACCATTCTTTCTGCAGGAACAAGAGCTATATCAGAGGGAAGGACTGGGAGTCAATGAAGTTCATTATGTCGACAACCAGGACTGCATAGGTGGGTGCCACTGTCAAACCTTTGTCACCTTACTCCACGCTATGATTATTAGACATGTCTTGTGTATTTCTTCTGCAGTAGACTGTGCCCATAGATATTGCTATGTTATATTTCATTCTCTGTTGGCGCTCTTTCATACATCCAAAAAGATATCTTGATATTGCACCATATTTAGATGCCAGACCAGTGAAACAGGAAATTTCTCCCAGCCTCTTTCACACATTCAGTTTATCAACTTTTCATGGTGCAAAGTCAAATTCCCCAAGAGCAGCTCCTAAACTATTTTACTTGTTTAATATGTGGAACAGCACTCTGTAAGTCTCTATGCGATGCATATTGTACCTGTACTGTAAGCTTCAATGTCAAACATAATGCACGGACTGGCTTTAGAAGGAAAAGATGCAATCTCTTTCTGTGTCTGACTGCTGACTAGGAGTTGCCACTAGGAACCAAACGGAGATGCAAGGAGAGGTGTTTGAGCAGAGCTTGGAGTGGAAATCTCCAGCTTCTGGGTGCCTTAGAGTGACATACAGAGACATGATTAACTTGAAGCCCTGTCTTTTTAAGGCTCATACAAGACATGATGAGAGATACAGCCCTCGACAGAGCACTCTCACTTTTCAGAAAATGTGATTGCATGAAACCAGCCCCACGACATGAGTTTGCACTGACTTCCTTCGACTGCACATTTAGGGCCCTTTAAAATCTGCAGAGAACGCTGACTGTATCACGTAATCCAGACATTACATCGGAAGTCAGCAAAATAATACATTTTTATTGAACTTAGTAGGAAATCAACTAAATGTATTGAATAGATTAGAAAATGTATTAATTGGCCTCCCGGGTGGCAGTGGTTAAGGGCGCTGTACTGCAGCGCCAGCTGTGCCATCAGAGACTCTGGGTTCGAGCCCAGGCTCTGTCGTAACTGGCCGCGACCTGGAGGTCCGTGGGGCGACGCACAATTGGCGTAGCATCGTCCGGGTTATGGAGGGCTTGGCTGGTAGGGATGTCCTTGTCTCATCGCGCACCAGCGACTCCTGTTGCGGGGCCGGGCCGGGCGCAGTGCGCGCTAACCAAGGTTGCCAGGTGCACAGTGTTTCTTCCGACACATTGGTGCGGCTGGCTTCCGGGTTGGATGCGCGCTGTGTTAAGACGCAGTGCGGCTTGGTTGGGTTGTGTATCGGAGGACGCATGACTTTCAACCTTCGTTTCTCCTGAGCCCGTATGGGAGTTGTAGCGATGAGACAAGATAGTAGCTACTAAAACAATTGGATACCACAAAATTTAAAAAAGAAAAGATAATGTATTAATTTGATTATCGTAAGGCATTAACAAAATGCATCAGGGATTCGCATTTTCCTTAAACTTTCTGAAGAGGCAATGCAGGTATGCCCCTGTCTGTGTGTCCACGTTTGTCTACCAGTTTATGTAGGCGTTAGCAATGAAGTCAAAAACCTTCTCAATGTTAACTACAAAGTTAACATTGCCTACCTGACAGAATGATATTGTGATTATTTGCATCAATCGAGTGGTGATTTGTTAAGCAAACTCTGAAATCACATGTGCTACAGAAACACCACTAACCGAACAAGTCTCCTTGCTGGTGTGCACTTGAATGAAAGAGGTATCTACACCCAAAAAAAAACATTTATTCGATTTTTCCCAGACCTTAAGTGTTTTCCTGATGTGGTTTAGGCATTGTTTTGGACTTAGAACATTCCATTTGGTTGTTTTTCTATAAACAGTTTGAGACCGAAAACCTGTAAAAAAAACGGGGAAATCATAAACTTGGAAAAACAATACATAGAAAACAGAATTAGGCAAAAAATAATACTGATTTTATAGGGCCCTATACAATATAACTTCTCTGGAGTTAGTGGTGAAGAGGGACCACAACATGTGGCTCCTCATTAAACCAGGAAGTTTCCATTGTGTAATGAGCATTTGTGATTGTCAGTGCTCTTTTGTTCCCCTCTGCCTATGTTTTCACAACCCAAACCTCCATTGAATAGGATCAAATGTCCTGTAGGTGGCAACGTGATCTATTTCGATTTGTATATCAAACAGGGTTTTGATTAGTCAGGTGCCAGGTTAACTGGCAGCCATGAATAATGTTCGTAAGACTTGCAAATTACTCGCTGGCTGTCCATTAATTCGCTCATCAATCTCCCCCCCAATTTATGCCCAGGTGCCTATTCATGCAAATGTATTGGTGTGCCTCCGTCAGATGTTATTCCAAACAGAATGTCCTGTATGAATAATTCACTAGGAGAGATTATGATGAGCATCCGGATATACAAGGCATTGTGCCTCCAATTTGAACACCCAAAGCCTCAGACACAGCGCACAGTAGAAATACACAAAGGTTGTCAATGTTCCAGGAAAGGGAACATTGAGACACCGATTGCGTCTTTCCAGACATTCCGACACTTGACCGCTCCTCTCTGGAATATGTTAGAATTTAACTTTATTTTCCTTATGACTTCACACAGTGACATTGAGAAATGTTCAAAACACAGACCGCATTACAACATTAGTAGCATGAGACAAATTTGCCCCTTGCACATCAATAAAGTACTTATCTTATTCGTATCTTAATAATTTGACTTGAATTGACTATGCTGCTCACTACATCTGTAATAATGCATTCATTTATCCCCATAGACCTGGTGGAAGCAAAACTAGTGGGCATCCTGGACATTCTGGATGAAGAGAACCGACTACCACAGCCCAGCGACCATCACTTTGCCAACACCATCCACAGCCAGCACAAAGACCACTTTAGACTGACGGTGAGAGCTGTGGGTGGAAGTTGCCTGCAGGCACATCTTGGATCAGCTTACCCACCCTGGATCCTAGCTTGAACCATCTATGTTGAAAAATGCTAAACTTACCTTAGATCAACATTTAGTGAACTGATACTCTTATACTGTTACTGCCCTCTCACCACACTTTCATGCCAAGGGGTCACAATGGAATTGTAATGGACATTCTGGTACTTGGTCTATGTGAAACATTAGGGCTATTGTGAACCAGCAGCCCCAGTCCCTTTTCTTAGGGAACTTTTGTCCCGCTTTCTGTAAGCTTGACAGGCGTAAAATCCTGTTTGAAATGCAGCATTGATATAAATTCAGACCAACAGATTAGACTGGGCTGGCGACAGCTGGTTTTTAGACAATATTAATTGTCATTTTCATATGGAAATGTGGAATATTCTCTCAGATGTGTATGGTCATATAATATTAATCATGACTGCCTTACAGTATGATACTACTACAGATGGGTGAGTATCGTAATAGTGGTCACAGATCATACACAATGATGAGGGTCTTAATAAAGGACTTTTGCCATCACCTCTTCAGCCCGGTCTATCTTACACCATGCAGAAATAAAGACAGACACATACACACGTTACGTACAGTTAAAGTCGGAAGTTTACATACACTGAGGTTGGAGTCATTAAAACTAGTTTTTCTACCACTCCACAAGTTTCTTGTTAAACTATAGTTTTGGCAAGTCGGTTAGGACATCTACTTTATGCATGAATTAAGTAATTTTTCCCAACAATTGTTTACAGACGTATTATTTCGCATCTAATTCAATTCCAGTGAGTCAGAAGTTTACATACACTAAGTTGACTGCCTTTAAACAGCTTGGAAAATTACAGAAAATGATGTCATGGCTTTAGAAGCTTCTGATAGGCCAATTGACATAATTTGAGTAAATTGGAGGTGTACCTGTGGATGTATTTTAAGGCCTATCTTCAAACTCATTACCTCTTTGGTTGACATAATGGGAAAATCAAAAGAAATCAGCCAAGATCTCAAAAAAATTGTAGACCTCCACAAGTCTGGTTCATCCTTGGGAGCAATTGCCAAACACATGAAGGTACCATGTTCATCAACACAAACAATAGTACGCAAGTATGAACACCATGGGACCACACGGCCGTCATACCGCTCAGGAAGGAGATGCGTTCTGTCTCCTAGAGATGAACGTACTTTGTTGCGAAAAGTGCAAATCAATCCCAGAACAACAGCAAAAAGGGCCTTGTGAAGATGCTGGAGGAAACAGGTCCTATATCGACATAACCTGAAAGGCCGCTCAGCAAGGAAGATGCCACTGCTCCAAAACCGCCATAAAAAAGCCAGACTACGGTTTGCAACTGCACATGGGGACAAAGATTATACTTTTTGGAGAAATGTCCTCTGGTCTGATGAAACAAAAATATAATTGTTTGGCCATATTGACCATTGTTATGTTTGGAGGAAAAAGGGGGAGGCTTGCAAGCCGAAGAACACCATCCCAAATGTGAAGTACGGGGGTGGCAGCATCATGTTGTGGGGGTGCTTTGCTGCAGGAGGAACTGGTGCACTTCACAAAATAGATGGCATCATGAGGTAGGAAAATTATATGGATATATTTTAGAAACATCGCAAGACATCAGTCAGGAAGTTAAAGCTTGGTCCAAATGGACAGTGACCCCAAGCATACTTCCAAAGTTGTGGCAAAATGGCTTAAGGACAACAAAGTCAAGATATTGGAGTGACCATCACAAAGCCCGGACCTCAATCCTTTAGAGAATGCGTGGGCAGAACTGAAAAAGTGTGTGCGAGCAAGGAGGCCTACAAACCTGACTCAGTTACACCAGCTTTGTCAGGAGGAATGAGCCCAAATTCACCCAACTTCTTGTGGGAAGCTTGTGGAAGACTACCTGAAACATTTGACCCAAGTTAAACAATTTAAAGGCAATGCTACCAAATACTAATTGAGTGTATGTAAACTTCTGACCCACTGGGAATATGATGAAAGAAATAAAAGCTGAAATAAATCATTCTCTCCACTATTGTTCTGACGTTTCACATTCTTAAAATAAAGTGGTGATCCTAACTGACCTAAAACAGGGAATTTTTACTGGTATTAAATGTCAGAAATTGTGAAACACTTTAGCCAAGTACATTTGAACTTCGTTTATGTAAACTTCTGACTTCAACTGTATATCAATCTATATCAATCTAATGTCGCTGCCATCTCTCAGGTCCCTAGGAAGTCGAAGCTGGCTGTTCACAGGAACGTCAGAGATGATGAAGGCTTCATCGTCAGACACTTTGCCGGAGCTGTGTGCTACGAAACGGTAACCATCACGCACATCAATTATATTTTGATTTGTTCTTGTGATTGTTTGTTGTTTAAGCATGTATTATTGTATGATGTAACTTTGTCAGACTATATGCAGTTATATCCCAGTAACTATGCAGCCATTTTAAATATTTCTGCTGGTAATGGTCTTCTCAGCTTGTTAGTAGGGCTGGGAATTGCTAGGGACCTCACAATACAATATTGTCACAATACTTAGTTGCTGATATGATTTGAGTGGTCTACATTTTTAAGCATGTATTTTTCCATTAATAGACACCATGGCTGTTCCTGAATAATAAATAAAATCAGCAAAAAAATAAACGTTCTCTCACTTTTCAGAAAACTTAACATGTATGAACATAGCAAGATTCAACAACTGAGACATACACTGAACAAGTTCCACTAACATAAATGGAATAATGTGTCCCTGAACAAAGGAGGGGTGGGGTCAAAATCAAAAGTAACAGTCAGTATCTGGTGTGGCCACCAGCTGCATTAAGTACTGCAGTGCATCTCCTCCTCATGGACTGCACCAGATTTGCCAGTTCTTGCTGTGAGATGTTACCCCACTCTTCCACCAAGACACCTGCAAGTTCCCGGACATTTCTGGGGGGAATGGCCCTCACCCTCCAATCCAACAGGTCCCAGACGTGCTCAATGGGATTGAGATCCGTGCTTTTCGCTGGCCATGGCAGAACACTGACAATGGGACCACCCACCTCCAAATCGATCCCGCTCCAGGGTACAGGCCTTGGTGTGACGCTCATTCCTTCGACGATAAACACGAATCTGACCATCACCCCATGTGAGACAAAAAAAGCTACTCGTCAGTGAAGAGCGACGGTGGATTTGTGCCCATAGGTGACGTTGTTGCCGGTGGTGTCTGGTGAGGACCTTTCTTACAACAGGCCTACAAGCCCTCAGTCCAGCCTCTCTTCGCCTATTGCAGACAGCCTGAGCACTCTTGGAGGGATTTTGCGTTCCTGGTATAACATTTACATTTACATTACATTTAAGTCATTTAGCAGGCGCTCTTATCCAGAGCGACTTACAAATTGGTGCATTCACCTTATGACATCATCTGAGAGTTTTCAGACCCCTAAACCCTTTTCACATAAAATCAAATTGTAGTTGTCACATACATGTGTTTAGCAGATGTATAACTCGGGCAGTTGTTGTTGCCATCCTGTACCTGTCCCGCAGGTGTGATGTTTGGATATACCGATCCTGTGCAGGTGTTGTTACACGAGGTCTGCCACTGCGAGGACGATCAGCTGTCTGTCCTGTCTCCCTGTAGCGCTGTCTTAGGCGTCTCACGTTCGGACATTGCAATTTATAGCCCTGGCCACATCTGCAGTCCTCATGCCTCCTTGCAGCATGCCTAAAGCATGTTCACACAGATGAGCAAGGACCCTGGGCATCTTTCTTTTGGTGTTTTTCAGAGTCAGTAGAAAGGCCTCTTTAGTGTCCTAAGTTGACATAAATGTGACCTTAATTGCCTACCGTCTGTAATCTGTTAGTCTTAACGACCGTTCTACAGGAGAATGTTCATTAATTGTTTATGGGTCATTGAACAAGCATGGGAAACAGTGTTTAAACCCTTTACAATGAAGATCTATGAAGTTATTTGGATTTTTACGAATTATCTTTGAAAGGCAGGGTCCTGAAAAAGCAGCGTTTCTTTTTTTGCAGAGTTTACATTTTTATATTGGTTGACCGAGAGTCATCTGTATTTTCGGCTAGTCGATTGGTCCAAATTTTGAAACGTGTATTTTTCCATGCAGTGCCTTCAGAAAGTATTCACACCCATTTAGTTTTTCCACATTTTGTTGTGTTACAACCTGTGTTTAAAGTGGATTGAATGTATATTTGTTTGTCACTGGCCTACACACTATACCCCATAATGTGAAAGTGGAATGATGGGGTGAGTTTGAGAGGGAAACGGAATAGAGCTAAGCACAGGCAAAATCCTAGTGAAAACCTGGTTCTGTCTGCTTTCCACCAGAAACTGGGAGACAAATTAATCTTTCAGCAGGACAATAACCTAAAACACAAGGCCAAATATACCTGGAGTTGCTTACCAAGATGACATTGATTGATTTGTTCCTGAGTGGCCTAGTTACAGTTTTGAATTAAATTGGCTTGGAAATATATGGCAAGACTTGAAAATGGCTGTCTAGCAATGATCAACAACCAACTTGACAGAGCTTGAAGAATTTAAAAATAATGTGCAAATATTGTACAATCCAGGAAAGCTCTTATCGACTTAGCAGAAAGACTCACAGCTGTAATCACTGCCAAAGGTGATTCTAACATGTATTGACTAGGGGTTGAATATTTATCTAGTGAAGATATATTAGTGTTTTATTTTTCATAATTTTTTTGAAATGTAGACTTTTTCTTCCATTTTCACAGAGTATTTTGTCTAGATCGTTGACAAAATAATTACAATTAAGTCCATTTTAATCCCACTTTGTAACACAACAAAATGTGGATAAAGTGAAGGGGGTATAAAGGGGTGTGAATACTTTCTGAAGACACCCTTTGTGTTCTAATAAAAACAACTGTGTTAACAACACACTAACGCAACATGCAACAATTTCAAAGAATTACTGAGTTACAGTTCATATACAGTTCCTAATCTATGGATTTCACATGACTGGGAATACAGATATGCATCTTTTGGTTACAGATACCATAACAACATGTATGGGTGTAGATCAGAAAACCAGTCAGTATCTGGTGTGACTGCCATTTGCCTCATGCAGCGTGACACATCTCCTTCACATAGAGTTGATCAGGCTGTTGATTGGCCTGTGGAATGTTGTCCCACTCCTCTTCAATGGCTGTGCGAAGTTGCTGGATATTGGCAGGAACTGGAACACGCTGTCGTACATGTCGATCCAAAGCATCCCAAACATGCTCAATGGGAATGGGTCACATTTCTCGTGAGTATGCAGGCCATGGAAGAACTGGGACATTTTCAGATTTCAGGAGTTGTGTACAGATCCTTGCGACATGGGGCTGTGCATTATAATTCTTAAACATGAGGTGATTGCGGCTCGTAGATGGCACAACAATGGGCCTCAGAATCTCATCACGGTATCTCTGTGCATTCAAATTGCCATCGATACAATGCAACTGCTGATGTTGTCCGTAGCTTATGCCTGCCCATACCATAACCCCACCGCCATCATGGGGCACTCTGTTCGCAAGGTTGACATCACCAAACCACTTGTCTACACGACGCCATCTGCCCGATACAGTTGAAACCAGGATTAATCCGTGAAGTGCACACTTCTCCAGCATGCTAGTACCATCATAGGTGAACATTTTCCCAATGAAGTCTGTTATGAGCGCGAACTACAGTGAGGTCAAGACCCTGGTGAAGATGACAAGCACACAGATGAGCTTCCCTGAGAAAGTTTCTGACAGTTTTTGCAGAAATTCTTTGGTTGTGCAAACCCACAGTTTCATCAGCTGTCAGGGTGGCTGGTCTCAGACCATCCTGCAGGTGAAGAAGACTTAGTGGAGGACATGGACTGCCTTGGTTACACGTGGTCTGTGGTTGTGAGGCCGGTTGGTTGTGGTCAGTAGTTGTGTGGTTGTGGTCAGTAGTTGTGTGGTTGTGGTCACTAATTGTGGTAAGCAGTTGTGTGGTAGTGGTCAGAAGTTGTGTGGCCGTGGTCAGCAGTTGAGTGGTCAGTAGTTGTGTGGTCAGCAGTTGTGTGGTTGTGGTTAATAGTTGTGGTTGTGGTAAATAGTTGTGTGGTTGTGGTCACTAATTGTGGTAAGCAGTTGTGTGGTTGTTGTCAGTACTTGTGGTCAGTAGTTGTGTGGTCAGCAGTTGTGTGGTTAGTAGGTGTGTGGTTGTAGTCAGGAGTTGTGTGGTTGTAGTCAGAAGTTGTGTGGTTGTAGTCAGTAGTTGTGTGGTTGTGGTCAGAAGTTGTGTGGTCAGAAGTTGTGTGGTTGTGGTCAGTAGTTGTGTGGTCGTGGTCAGTAGGTGCTTGGTCATGGTCAGTAACAGTAACCACAAAACTAATGACAGTAAATACACAACTGTCAGAAGTTGTGTGATTCTGGTCAAAAGTTGTGTGGCTGTGGTCAGTAGTTGTGGGGTTGTGTGGTCAGTAGTTGTGGGGTTGTGTGGTCAGTAGCTGTGGGGTTGTGTGGTCAGTAGTTGTGTAGTCAGAAGTTGTGTGGTTGTGGTCAGTAGTTGTGTGGTTGTGGTCACTAACTGTGGTCAGTAGTTGTGGAGGTTGTGTGGTCAGTAGATGAGTGTTCAGTAGCTGTGTGTTTGTGGTCAGTAGTTGTGTTGTTACTGTCAGAAGTTGTGTGATTGTGGTCAGTGGTTGTGTTCAGTAGATGAGTGGTCAGAAGTTGTGTGGTTGTGGTCAAAAGTTGTGGTAAGCAGTTGTCATTACTGTCAGAAGTTCTGTGGTTGTGGTCAAAAGTTGTGTGGTTGCGGTCCGAAGTTGTGTGGTTATTAGTTGTGTGGTTGCTGTCAGTAGTTGTATGCTTGTGAAACCCCACCTCTTTAAGGAATACCTAGGATAGGTTAAGTAATCCCTCTCACCCCACCCCCCCTAAGTTTTAGATGCACTATTGTTAAGTGACTGTCCCACTGGATGTCATAAGGTGAATGCACCAATTTGTAAGTCGCTCTGGATAAGAGCGTCTGCTAAATGACTTAAATGTAATGTAAATGTAAAAGTTGTCGTAAGCAGATGTGTGGTTACTGTCAGAAGTTCTGTGATTGTGGTCAAAAGTTGTGGGGTTGTGGTTGTGTGGTAAGAAGTTGTTTGGTTGTGGTCAGTTGTTGTGGTCAGTAGTTGTGTGGAGAACAAGCTATAGGATAAAAATACCAGAGTTTTGGCTCATGTACAGCCGACTAGCACTAACTAACACTACCAAAAAGAAAGTACTGTGTCTTTATAACATCATCCAAAATAATATTGCAATATGTAACTGTATTGATGTTTTCCCCTATCACTACTTGTTAGCACACACGGCAAAGTATGTTTATGTATTTGTCATGTTTTTTCTGTGTGCGTGCGTTTGCAGATCCAGTTTGTAGAGAAGAATAATGATGCCCTCCACATGTCTTTGGAGAGCCTTGTGTGTGAGTCCAAGGACAAGTTTGTGCGAGAGCTTTTTGAGAACTCTAACAACAGCAAGGACTCCAAGCAGAAGGCTGGCAAACTCCGTTTCATCAGTGTGGGCAATAAATTCAAGGTGAGGAAGGAGACTGTAGCAGCACCTGGCTCTGAGGTGACACTTTTGAAGGAAAAACACACCACAAGTTCTTATTAGTTTGTGTAAATCTAAAATTCTTACAGTGTTTGACATTGTTTCACATTCTGCTTTCGCTATTGAAGTGAATAGTGTGTTTAGTTTGTAGTCTAATGCTTTTCCTATTGCTTATTTCAGATTGTTGTTTCAGAAGTTATCTGACACATTAGAGAAAACGCTGTGCACTATTTTCCAACTTTTACCTTTGAACTTCTAACGCCTCTCCCCTCCTTCCCGCTTTTCTTCCTTTCCTCTGTAGACCTCCAGTCTCCTACCTCTATTCCCCAGAAATCCTTGTCAGCTAGAGAGGGGGGCGAAAGAAAAAGTGTGGAAAAAGTCAAGAGATAGAAAGTAGCAGCCAGGCTAAAGTCGGTCACAAAGAAGTATAGTCAGCCAGGGACAGAAGGTAACTTGTCTCACTGTAGATTGTTTCAACAACACCATACTGTATCAGCAGATGCACACAGAGCACCCATCACTGACTTCCTGTCATATTTCCCCTACACCTGTCTTGGTCTATGGTCTTTGTGTGCCGTGATGCTTGAGTTGACGCTTTTAGCACTAACTCGTAAGATAATATGGACACAATGACCTGAGGGTAGCGTTGCAGAGAAAAGAGCAAGACCGGATCTTTTCAGCTTAATGACACAAATGTGCTTTAATAAAACATAAAATAATGATCAAAGTTAGGCATTGTGAGGCAATATATTGCAATGCTGTGAGGAAGGGAACACAGTCCAGTTTTATTTCTGTTTAAAAGATTCCCTACTATGAGCAGTGAAAGATGCGTGTATTCAGGACACTCATTCATTCATCAGTTATCGTTCACTTTTTCTGGAAAACATCCCAAAAAGTATCTGCTTGGCACAGTTGCAGTCCATTTTTTATATATCTCGAGAAATCATCCAGATTCATTTTGGACTGATAAAAGCAAATCCCATTGAGAACAGTGCAAGTGGCTTTTGCAGAATTGTCCATGAGTCTTGCATGGTTTTCCTTTGTCTTTCCGTGTGCTGTTATCCCTCACCTATTCACATGTTTTACTTTCTTGTCAGCATTATAATTATTGCTTTTCTTCAGTTGTAAATGTGCAATGTCAAATATAATCCCAATTTGTTTGTAAGTGCTCCTTAACCCCTTTTTGTGCAGTGCGATGGGACTTAGAATAAGTATTAAGGAAGCTTTTTCTCTGCCTGCCTTCACAGACCCAGTTGAACCTACTGCTGGAGAAGCTTCGTAGCACTGTGAGTATCTGTGCCGTACCTGATGTCCTCTCTCACACACTGGTAGTCAGGAACTGGCCTCAGATTGGATGTGAACGATGGATATGTAATGGATATGATTTACCTGTCTTTCAAAGGGCTCCAGCTTCATTCGCTGTGTAAAACCCAACTTAAAGATGGTGAGCCACCAATTTGAAGGAGCCCAGATTCTGTCTCAGCTGCAGTGTTCAGGTATGGGTTTGGAGAGGAAGAACATTGTTTTGAGAGTATCATTAACACAATCACATTGTAAAAAAAACGAAGTAAACATTAGTTCATATACAGGGGCGGCAGGGTAGCCTAGTGGTTAGAGTGTTGGACTAGTAACCAAAAGGTTGCAAGTTCAAATCCCGAGCTGACAAGGTACAAATCTATCGTTCTGCCCCTGAACAGGCAGTTAACCCACTGTTCCTAGGCCGTCATTGAAAATAAGAATTTGTTCTTAACTGACTTGCCTAGTTAAATAAAGGTAAAACACAAAATTAAAAAGTTATAAAGATTAGTAAAGACACACGAACACACACCTCTTTAAGACATTCTCTTCCCTTTCCTCACCAGGCATGGTGTCAGTGCTGGACCTAATGCAGGGCGGCTTCCCCTCACGAGCTCCCTTCCATGAGCTCTACAACATGTACAAGCAATACATGCCTGACAAGCTCACACGACTGGACCCCAGGCTCTTCTGCAAGGTGGATGGCTCCCCCAAACACAGTATTACATTTCAAAGGTAACTTTGCTGACATGTTTTTACATTTTAAGAGACTGATGGTTTTGGTTCTTGCTCCTCTGCAGGCTTTGTTCAAAGCACTAGGGCTGAATGAGAATGACTACAAGTTTGGATTGACCAGAGTATTCTTCCGTCCTGGGAAGGTAAGCACTGCTTTCTGCTCTCTTTTTAATACTCTGCAGCAGTGTTTCCTAAACTCGATCCGGGGGATCCTAATAGGTACACGTTTTTGGTTTTGCCCCAGCACTACACGGCTGATTCAAATAATCAACTCAACAAGCGTTGATTATTCAAATCAGCTGTGTGTCGTGCTGGGGCAAAAAACAAAATGTGCACCCATTAGGGTCCCCAGGACGAGCTAGAGAAAAGCTGCTGATTTACATAGGCCCAAATGACCTTGAGTGATTCTGTTGATGTCCTGTTTCTGGGTCAGTTTGCAGAGTTTGACCAAATCATGAAGTCGGACCCGGACCACCTGGCAGAGCTGGTGAAGAAGGTCAACCAGTGGCTGGTCATCAGCCGCTGGAAGAAGGTCCAGTGGTGCACCCTCTCCGTCATCAAACGTATGCTTACTCATACTCGCACTGAGCTGGACGACATACCGTAGAACAGTAGCACTCCTGCTAGTTAAAAATAATTATGTATTTAGTTGTTAAGGACAGATACAGTTAAAACATTGACGCATTGCATCATCACAGGTTTAAAAATGGCAAAAAAAGAAAACAAAGGAATATACCTTTTAAAACAACCCCCGTAACAAAAAAGGTTCAAAAAGATTTCTTCTGAATCAGAGTTGCTAAACTTCCCCTTCAGGATATCTCATAGCTGAGGCTATATGCACTGGTACGGCTGGCTGCACTTCCATTTATTTTCCTTCAAAAAACTCCACCTTAATATCCCTACAAGCTCAGTCAACAGATCATAGGGAGTGTGTGTAGCTTCATCTCTGTTTGTGTGAATAAGCCCAATACTATGCTGATGATTGGATCTCCCTCTTACTCACTTTCTCTTTTGTCACTTTCTCTCACTCTTTCGCTTTCTGTCTTACTCACTCACTTTCTCTCTCATGCTCTCTATCTCTACCCCCCCCCCACACACACACACACAGTGAAGGAGAAGATGAAATATCGTGCCTCTGCCCTTATTAAGATTCAGAAGACCGTCCGCATGTGGCTCTGTAAGAGGAAACATAAGCCACGGTGGGTGTACACACACACACACACACACACCGACACACATTCCCTTTGTTTGAAAGTGCTTAACACTGTGCCTTTTGATAGCTTCTACACATTGTGCAGTTAGAAGTTCAAATCAATCTTGAGAGCTCAGCCGTGACTCCTGGCACACTCTTGTCACCATATTACATTAAGAAATGTTAGTCTTACTGTATTGCTTTTGAAGATGCCGTATGTCGTTGTCGTATTGCCTTTGGAAAATATATATTGCTTTTGTGAATGGGACCATCCGTGTGATGAGTTTTTTTTAATTGACTGCTCAGGACCCAAGAATGTGTGTAATAGGTTGTTTGACAGATAAAGCCAAAGGCAGCTGAGATTTCTGTACTTCATTTGAATATACATTTGCAAAACAAAATGTAAAAGCATGTTTTCACTTTCTCATTATGTGGTATGTGTAGATTGGTGAGTAAAACAAATTTTATTCAAACATTTTGAATTCAGGCTGTAACACAACAAAATGTGGAATAAATCTAGGGGTATGAATACTTTCACTGTATATGATCTGTGAATAAGTTATTATGTAGCTAGCACAAAATGTCCGTTTCACACGAACCATTTTCAAGCATAAAAACTAAAATAGGCTTTTATTCATCTCAACCAATACGATGTGTGTGTGTGTTGGCACGTGCGAGCTTTAGTGCTCACACTTATGTGGGTGCACGTATACTTGCATATGCTCCTATATGTGTTTGTGTTCATATGTATGTGTGTGTTGCGGCCACAGCATCGATGGCATGGTGAAGGTGCGTAACCTGAAAACACGGATGGAGCGCTTCAACGAGGTGGTGGGCGCACTGAAGGAGGGCAAGCAGGAGATGGCCAAGCAGATCCAGGAGCTGGGGGCCTCCATCGACACCCTTATGGCCAAGATAAAGGTGAAGGGCAGCTCCGTTGGTGAAATTGCTCCACAGATCTAGGATCAGCTTCCCCTCCCCCTATCCTAATCTGGGAATTGCAATACTGACCCAAGATCAGCATCCAGGGGCAACTTCACCCTAAACCGAAAAGGACAGGGTGACTCACCTCTCTTACTTTTCTGAGCTAATCCCGCAGAGCTCGTCTCTCTGTCATCTCATCAGGGAGCCATTTCCTTCGGTTATTTTTGATGTTCCCTCAAAACAATGACAGCACTGAGCAAATTTTGTATCTGCTGAGCGCAAAGTAGGGAAAATTCTGAGGCTTTAAAATTAGTTTAACAGTGGCCAATAGGCTACTGTGGCTTTTTGATCATAATGTAGTCCTACCAGAGTGGCCTACCATCCAAAACAATGGAGAAAATGCGTCCCATAACATTTTAACATAGCGATTGAAATAGCTATTGAAACAGCTGTTCTATGATACAGCCTACAGTAGCAGCCAATGTGTGGTGTTCAATGTAGGCCTACATTCCATGAGACTTTTGAAAAAATTCAGGGCATGGCAGTATCCTATTGAGCCACTTAAACAAGGACGTGACTGAAATGTTTTGTGTGTTTGATGCAAGAAGCCACATCACAAAATAAAATATTATTCCCTTACATTTATTATTATTACAAAGAATCAGACACAAAGTATATGCTACACACTGCCTATTGGCTTCTTGGCTTATTCAAATATAACACTGCCCCTTTAAGGCATAAAAAATATCTTTACTTGACTTGTTTTACACTTTGTGTGCTCTTCTAGGAAGCAATCACCAGAAATGAGTTGTAACTGGGCTAGTAACTCACTAACTAGCAATGAATTTGAACACTTGCACACGCGGCTATGCACTTTGATCTCAAAACAAGCGCATCTACTCGTGACCACTCGTGCCCATCAATTCAGTAGAATCTACCGACAATGCGCTTTACCTAAAACAAAATCACAGACTGTCTTGTAAATTTAGATTTGTTTCTGTATGTTGCATTAAAAGGGGCTAATACGATCTTGATTCGATCACAATTCCCAAAGTAGAGGGAAATGTTGATAGTTTACACTAACGGGGCCAACTGTAGTAAAGTTGAGTGAAGTTCAATCTCGTGCATCTCTTTTCGCGGGCTGTAATTTCTTCTGCGCTGCAGTCCTGGTAGAGCTTTGCGCGTGCACAGAGCTTAGAGGGAACATTGGTTGATTTGATGTGTAATCCTCTAATATGGATAAATATGATTATGGAACTCACCTGTCTCCCTCTGC
Source organism: Oncorhynchus gorbuscha (assembly GCF_021184085.1). Taxonomy (NCBI): domain Eukaryota; kingdom Metazoa; phylum Chordata; class Actinopteri; order Salmoniformes; family Salmonidae; genus Oncorhynchus; species Oncorhynchus gorbuscha. Next base: position 58,303,660 of record NC_060182.1, on the reverse strand, counting down.
TAGAAACACCAGTGTTATTTGGGGCCTCTAGATGGCATACACATGCTATCCAGACTCTGAAATTGATTCCCTAATTGTTTTAGTGTTGTCTGTAAACTTTGTCTTTGTAACCCGGATAAGTGTTATTGGCAGAGGTAGCTAGCTAGAGCGCTGGTAGGGCTAGACTATATGACTAGATGACTGGAATCCGTGCAGAACCTTTTCCATGTGAGCAACTGTCTCATTCTCCCTTTCTCTTTAATTAAACATTTGTATGTGCAGAGGAAATTAGGAAAGTTGAATTAAACGAGATTCTGGGATATTGGGAATGTAATGTTACTTTTAACGTTTACCCCACAGGCTTTTTATTGTATCTAATTTGTTTAAGTCGTTATGAAAAACATCAGTCCTATTAAACCTACTGTATATGCTGTATGCATTTATAATAATGACCATGACACACTTTGACAACACAAGTCCAAATAATTTTGCCTATACAAAATTGTGTAATAAGCCTATGTGATTATGCCAAAGACGTTGACCTATGACACAACTCCTTTGACCTATGCCCCCTCCTATAGGCAACAGTAATGACCCGGAAGGAGATTGACCAGGAGTACCAGGGTCTAGTGAAGCGCTCGGAGCAACTGCTCTCCTCTATGCAGAAGAAGAAGCAGGAGGAGGAGGAGATGGAGAGGCTGCGGCGCATCGAGGAGGAGATGTCGCAGGAGAGGAGGCGAAGGGAGGAGGAGGACCAGCGACGCCAGAAGGAGGAAGACTATAGGAGGATGTAAGTGGAGGAGAGGGAAGGGTGAATGATGGTGGTACCAAGGGTACAAATGAAAACAAAATTGGCTGGTAGTACTGGGGTACGCAATTTAAGTAGTGGATGGCTTCACTGTGTGCAGGCTTTTGGTTCTAGTGTATTAGTGCTGGGCTGGAACAAAAGCCTGCACAGTGCACCAACAGCAGCCCTTCATGTTTGGAGTTGTCCACGCTTGCACTGTTTTAGTTGAAGTCATTGAAATGAATATCAATTTTAAAGAAAACCCCCAACAGGATATGTCCGGAGTTGATGTTCAGCGATTGAGCTTATACATTATTCATGGTTTGATCATGTCATTGAGTAAATCTGTGATTTTGAAGTGACATGGCGTTTTGCCATTTAAAGGCATTAACCACATTTACATTTAAGTCATTTAGCAGACGCTCTTATCCAGAGCGACTTACAAATTGGTGCATTCACCTTATGACATCCAGTGGAACAGTCACTTTACAATAGTGCATCTAAATCTTAAAGGGGGGGGGGGGGGTAGAGGGATTACTTATCCTATCCTAGGTATTCCTTAAAGAGGTGGGGTTTCAGGTGTCTCCGGAAGGTGGTGATTGACTCCGCTGTCCTGGCGTCGTGAGGGAGTTTGTTCCACCATTGGGGGGGCCAGAGCAGCGAACAGTTTTGACTGGGCTGAGCGGGAGCTGTACTTCCTCAGTGGTAGGGAGGCGAGCAGGCCAGAGGTGGATGAACGCAGTGACCTTGTTTGGGTGTAGGGCCTGATCAGAGCCTGGAGGTACTGAGGTCCCTCACAGCTCCGTAGGCAAGCACCATGGTCTTGTAGCGGATGCGAGCTTCAACTGGAAGCCAGTGGAGAGAACGGAGGAGTGGGGTCACGTGAGAGAACTTGGGAAGGTTGAACACCAGACGGGCTGCGGCGTTCTGGATGAGTTGAAGGGGTTTAATGGCACAGGCAGGGAGCCCAGCCAACAGCGAGTTGCAGTAATCCAGACGGGAGATGACAAGTGCCTGGATTAGGAACTGCGCCGCTTCCTGTGTGAGGCAGGGTCGTACTCTGCGGATGTTGTAGAGCATGAACCTACAGGAACGGGCCACCGCCTTGATGTTGGTTGAGAACGACAGGGTGTTGTCCAGGATCATGCCAAGGTTCTTAGCGCTCTGGGAGGAGGACACAATGGAGTTGTCAACCGTGATGGCGAGATCATGGAACGGGCAGTCCTTCCCCGGGAGGAAGAGCAGCTCCGTCTTGCCGAGGTTCAGCTTGAGGTGGTGATCCGTCATCCACACTGATATGTCTGCCAAACATGCAGAGATGCGATTCGCCACCTGGTCATCAGAAGGGGGAAAGGAGAAGATTAATTGTGTGTCGTCTGCATAGCAATGATAGGAGAGACCATGTGAGGTTATGACAGAGCCAAGTGACTTGGTGTATAGCGAGAATAGGAGAGGGCCTAGAACAGAGCCCTGGGGGACACCAGTGGTGAGAGCGCGTGGTGAGGAGACAGATTCTCGCCACGCCACCTAGTAGGAGCGACCTGTCAGGTAGGACGCTATCCAAGCGTGGGCCGCGCCGGAGATGCCCAACTCTGAGAGGGTGGAGAGGAGGATCTGATGGTTCACAGTATCGAAGGCAGCCGATAGATCTAGAAGGATGAGAGCAGAGGAGAGAGAGTTAGCTTTAGCAGTGCGGAGCGCCTCCGTGATACAGAGGGGAGCAGTCTCAGTTGAATGACTAGTCTTGAAACCTGACTGATTTGGATCAAGAAGGTCATTTAGAGAGAGATAGCGGGAGAGCTGGCCAAGGACGGCACGTTCAAGAGTTTTGGAGAGAAAGAAAGAAGGGATACTGGTCTGTAATTGTTGACATCGGAGGGATCGAGTGTAGGTTTTTTCAGAAGGGGTGCAACTCTCGCTCTCTTGAAGACGGAAGGGACGTAGCCAGCGGTCAGGGATGAGTTGATGAGCGGGGTGAGGTAAGGAGAAGGTCTCCGGAAATGGTCTGGAGAAGAGAGGAGGGGATAGGGTCAAGCGGGCAGGTTGTTGGGCGGCCGGCCGTCACAAGACGCGAGATTTCATCTGGAGAGAGAGGGGAGAAAGAGGTCAGAGCACAGGGTAGGGCAGTGTGAGCAGAACCAGCGGTGTCGTTTGACTTAGCAAACGAGGATCGGATGACGTCGACCTTCTTTTCAAAATGGTTGACGAAGTCATCTGCAGAGAGGGAGGAGGGGGGGGGAGGATTCAGGAGGGAGGAGAAGGTGGCAAAGAGCTTCCTAGGGTTAGAGGCAGATGCTTGGAATTTAGCGTGGTAGAAAGTGGCTTTAGCAGCAGAGACAGAGGAGGAAAATGTAGAGAGGAGGGAGTGAAAGGATGCCAGGTCCGCAGGGAGGCGAGTTTTCCTCCATTTCCGCTCGGCTGCCCGGAGCCCTGTTCTGTGAGCTCGCAATGAGTCATCGAGCCACGGAGCGGGAGGGGAGGACCGAGCCGGCCTGGAGGATAGGGGACATAGAGAGTCAAAGGATGCAGAGAGGGAGGAGAGGAGGGTTGAGGAGGCAGAATCGGGAGATAGGTTGGAGAAGGTTTGAGCAGAGGGAAGAGATGATAGGATGGAAGAGGAGAGAGTAGCGGGGGAGAGAGAGCGAAGGTTGGTACGGCGCGATACCATCCGAGTAGGGGCAGTGTGGGAGGTGTTAGATGAGAGCGAGAGGGAAAAGGATACAAGGTAGTGGTCGGAGACTTGGAGGGGAGTTGCAATGAGGTTAGTGGAAGAACAGCATCTAGTAAAGATGAGGTCGAGCGTATTGCCTGCCTTGTGAGTAGGTGGGGAAGGTGAGAGGGTGAGGTCAAAAGAGGAGAGGAGTGGAAAGAAGGAGGCAGAGAGGAATGAGTCAAAGGTAGACGTGTGGAGGTTAAAGTCGCCCAGAACTGTGAGAGGTGAGCCGTCCTCAGGAAAGGAGCTTATCAAGGCATCAAGCTCATTGATGAACTCTCCGAGGGAACCTGGAGGGCGATAAATGATAAGGATGTTAAGCTTGAAAGGGCTGGTAACTGTGACAGCATGGAATTCAAAGGAGGCGATAGACAGATGGGTAAGGGGAGAAAGAGAGAATGACCACATGGGAGAGATGAGGATCCCGGTGCCACCACCCCGCTGACCAGAAGCTCTCGGGTGTGCGAGAACACGTGGGCGGACGAAGAGAGAGCAGTAGGAGTAGCAGTGTTGTCTGTGGTGATCCATGTTTCCGTCAGTGCCAAGAAGTCGAGGGACTGGAGGGAGGCATAGGCTGAGATGAACTCTGCCTTGTTGACCGCAGATCGGCAGTTCCAGAGGCTACCGGAGACCTGGAACTCCACGTGGGTCGTGCGCGCTGGGACCACCAGATTAGGGTGGCCGCGGCCACGCGGTGTGGAGCGTTTGTATGGTCTGTGCAGAGAGGAGAGAACAGGGATAGACCGACACATAGTTGACAGGCTACAGAAGAGGCTACGCTAATGCAAAGGAGATTGGAATGACAAGTGGACTACACGTCTCGAAAGTTCATAAAGTTAAGCTTACGTAGCAAGAATCTTATTGACTAAAATGATTAAAATTATACAGTACTGCTGAAGTAGGCTAGCTGGCAGTGGGTGCGTTGTTGACACTACACTAATCAAGTCGTTCCGTTGAGTGTAATAGTTTCTGCAGTGCTGCTATTCGGGGGCTAGCTGGCAAGCTAGCAGTGTTGTTTACGTTACGTTGCGTTAAAAGAACGACAATAGCTGGCTAGCTAACCTAGAAAATCGCTCTAGACTACACAATTATCTTTGATACAAAGACGGCTATGTAGCTAGCTACGATCAAACAAATCAAACCGTTGTACTGTAATGAAATGACATGAAAATGTGATACTACCTGTGAATGCGACCGGGTTGTGAGTCTATTCGGTAGACGTTGGCTAGCTGTCGGCTAGCTGTTGGCTAGCTAGCAGAGTCTCCTACGTTAAGGACGACAAAGGACGACAAATAGCTGGCTAGCTAACCTCGGTAAATTAAGATAATCACTCTAAGACTACACACTCTAAATCTAAACTACACAATTATCTTGGATACGAAGATACGAAGACAGCAAAGACAGCTATGTAGCTAGCTAACACTACACTAATCAAGTCGTTCAGTTGAACCACCTCTGTCCTCTGTCATCCCTGTCCCCTCTCATTAGGAAATCGGAGATGGAGCATAAGAGGAAGCAGGAAGAAGAGGAAAGGAAGAGGAGAGAGGAAGAGGAGAGGATAATGCAGGTTTGTGACCCCACTGAAGTGCAAAAGGAGAGCTTTGTTTGTTTAAAAACAATAATTATGTAACCTTTATTTAACTAGGCAAGTCAGTTAAGAACAAATTCTTATTTACAATGATGGCCTACACCGACCAAACCCGGATTGCCAATTGTGCTCCGCCCTATGGGACTCCCAATCACGGCTGGTTGTGAGACAGTCTGGATTTGAACCCGGGTGTCTGTAGTGACGCCTCTAGATGCCGTGCCTGCTACACTCGGGAGTTACTGACCCTTCCTTTCCCACTAGAGAGACCCTAACACTGGTCCACTTCCTCAGACATTGACCTTAATTCCTGATAGTCTCCAATGACTTTCTATGGAGCAGTAATGGATTGATTTCTTACCTGTCGTGTTTGTTGTACTAAGACCGAGGTCGTGGCAGTGGTCAGATTTCCCAGTGGGCCGTCCCTTTCTTGTGATGGATCACTCCTGCTGAGTTTCTCCTTCCCCTTGCCTTCCCAGAACCACCCTCCTCCCTCCCGCTGTGCCTGTCCTCCGCTTCCCTTAATGATCATGCCCTCAATTACCATTTGCAGTTACCTCCTTTTTTTTCTCTACCATTTCTTCCCATCCCCCTTCTGTCCTCTTCTGCCCTGTAATCCCATATGCATTTTCCTAATTTTCTCTTCCTCTGCACTCTCTTCCCACCCTCATCCCCCTTTTCTTCTGTCCCTTATTACCATATGCTGTTCTCTCTTTCTCTCCTCCTCTGCCCTCTATTCCCAGCCTCAGGCCCCCCTTTCCCGCTCTCTTTTTTTCCCTCTATCCCCTCATTCCCACAACCTTCTCCAGTCCTCAACTCTCCATCAAACCTCTTCCTTCCTCATACATCACTTATTTTCATCAGTCTCTCTTCTTTTTCTTCACTACTGCTCTCCTTTATCCTGCCCTCTTATTTTGGTAGTCTTTCATCTCTAATCCCCCTACTTCCTGTGTGTGTTCTCTTCTCTCTGTAATCCCTACTTCCCTCTTCCCCCGCCATCCCATTCTCTTCCTCTCAACACACCAGTCCTCCTCTTTTGCATGCCCTCCTGTTCCACCGTTCACTGTCTCTAATCTACCCGGGCTGGAAGCCCAGGCCTGTCAAAGCACTCCTGCTCATGTTGGAGTACTAGAAGTACTGATGCTAGTTCATTTCATGGGACGCAAGCAGAGGCACCCATGTCTGCCCTCCCAAACTCACCCCAGCACAGCATTGATATTCATAGATCTTCCCCCCCGTTGCTTTTAGTAGCCTTATTCACATGCACAAAGCTGAGATTCCGATGCGTCTTTAGCCTTGGCTCATCCTACTTCAAAGCCTTAGAATAGTGGAAATAGGCTTTTTTTGGGGGGGCTGTGCTTTTCTTTCCCTCAGAGATTTGCTACTTTCACCTTGCCCTCAGTTTCCTCTTCTCCAACTTTCTTTGCTACCTTGTTTATCACCCTCCAACTTCCTCACAAGGCCTAAAGTTCCCTCTGACCTTCAGAGTTCCCTCTGACCTTCAGAGTACCCTCTGACCTTCCTCTCTGATTAGGCTGCCGTGTTGTTGTTGCAGTTGTCTGCTGGGTGCATGTCTGCATCGTCTAGGTGCGCAGTCACAGGGACAGACTTGATACCAGCTGCTTGAACCAGGTTGTATGTCTAATCAGGCCACACAGCAGGCCCTGTAATTGCCTAAGTTCTCCTGGCATTCAGGGCCAGTTGAGGTTCCATCGCTCCCCAGGACTAAGACAGTCTGACACAACCCATGGTCCTGCTCTAATCTCTGACTCCAGGGGTGACTGGCTTTCCCCCAAAAAAGTGTGAGAAGAAGAACTTCCGACTTGTGTTTACAGATTAAAAGTGGCGTGTAATGTCAATCATCATGAAAATGTCAATCTATGGCGTGTAAAATGTTTTAATCTTACCACGTTTCTGCTATTGACTGTCTGAACGTAACTGCCTAGTGATAAAGATAATCTATTCTTTCTCTGCTGTAGTGATGTTTCACATCGATAACAGCTTCCTTACATGAAGCGCATATAAATGAACCACTCATGATGCAATGGCGGTGTTGAGAATAATGATGATGGTGCCGACAATGTGTGCATTCAGGCGGAGATGGACATCCAGATAGCGTTGGAGCGAGAGGAGGACGCCCAGCGGTCAGCCATGTTGGAGCAGGAGAAGAGGGACAGAGAGCTTGCCATGAGGATCGCCCAGAGTGAAGCCGAACTCATCACCGACGAGGCCTTGATGGACCTCAGCCTGCGCAGGTACACACGGATACAAACAAACACACACAGAAGTGGACACACAAACACACACACTGTGCTGTATATTGTTATTCATATATTGTCGTGTCTCAATACACGAGCCCTAGATTAGGTTGTTGCAGGACGTACCCAAGGTTAGGTACGTGGAAAAGGTTGTTGTTTAACCCAGAAAATGGTATAATAAGAGCTCAAGGGAGCTTCTGCAGCAGGATTTGGTAAGGATTCAACAAGTCAAATAAAAATAGGTGTTGTGTTTCATCTAGGTCCGAAAGGAGACCACTACCTGTCCACTGCATGCATAACCTATTTTTTCTCCTTTTGTTCTCCCCTCTTTCAGAAATGGGTCTTTCTCAGGTCTCTATCCAGACACAATGAGATCCATGTAAGACATTAGCCATTAGTTTAGCTTCCTGCTTCCAGTAACCTAACACAACCCATTAATCACACTCCCCCGCATGCTTTAATCTCAACCTCAAATCTAATCTTTCATCAATTTATATCCAGGATTATACCAGCCCATGCAAAGCCATCATAAACAATACGCAAATTCTCTAACTCTTCACGTTGGATCGAACAAAATAACACCACATTCCAGTCACGAATCAATCTGCCGTTGTGGTCCCGGCCCGGGGCAGGAATCAACAGTGCCATGGGATAAGCACGTCTGTTACTAGCCCAACGTAAACAGGCAACCGTTGCGTGACAAATCTAAACAGGAACAGGAACATGCCGATCTGCTTTTGATCGGTTTCTGCTGATTCTTCTAAGTTGCAACAATCATATGCTCACATATAACCTAATCATCATATCCTCTGTTTGCAGTGCTGGTGGACTTCAAAACCTCAAGGCAATCACAATGTATGTTCTCTGGGACTTTTTTATACATTGCATTTGTTCTTATAAAGCATATGGATATGGCAAACATTGATATTCCATTCCTATTGTATTAGATCTGATGGCTTTGCACAACTATTTGATAAAACACACAAAGCCCCCTCCCCCTAACTCCTAACCAACATTCGTGGTAGGACTAATTAGCTAACTACTTAGGACTCACACTTAACCACTCAAGTAAGGATATCAGTAGCTACCACCGTCAAAACAAATGGATGAGTTTAGCCATGGTTAGTTACAGTTGGAATAGAGTAGTACTGTATTTGGTGTACTGACACTTGGGCTACCTGTTCACTCATCAGATGCGATTATTTCTTCATGACTTGTCACTGAGGGATACATTTAAGCAGCTTCCAATTTTCACAGCGGTCAACACGCCACAAGTGTCACAACAGTGTGTGACTGTCACAACGCACGCTGACATCAACGTATCAGATGGCTGCACACACAGTTCATAGTGGAAGCCACCCTGATCTCTGTGACCAATGGGAAATACTATTTATACTACTGATATATGGATGTGTATGAATCAGAGACATTGATGTATTATTCTGTTATAGTAATTTATGTGTGCTGGTATTATGTGTTTATAGGGAGGAAATGGCGCTGGAAATGTCACAACTTCTGGCTTGGTGGGTAATGGAGAGAAATATTTTTTTCTCGGATCAATGATCACCTGAATCGCCCAAATCGATTAATCAAATTAATAATTTCCGAAGAATTCAAATGTATTATTAAAATTGTTTCAAATCCTAGTGCGCAAAGGGAAATGAAGAGATTTTACCAAGGATGTTATCTTGTTGATCAGTTTATGGAATCTTGAAATTAGACGTGTGTGTGTGTGTATTTTGGGATGAAATCTGATTGTGTACCAGCTGTGGCATTGACCACAACTATTGCACTTTGAACACAACTAATTTCCTTAAAACTGGTTTAAGTTACTACTGCAGAAGTTACTGCAAACAACAAACAGTTTTTTTCCCCTCGGACATCAATGAACGCTGATTCCCCTTACTATGGATTCCATAGTAAGGGGAATTGCATGCTATCTATAATAAGCGCTCTTTGTTAGAGCTAGTTGGCCAGCGCACTTTCAAGTCACCGTGTCTAAACTCAATCCCTGTTACCCCCGGAGCACTTTGAGGGGGTGACATGACACAACTATCCAGCGCTCAGCCCCAAAGGTCAGGTGAGCTGTCACCACCACACACAACATGTCTCTCCCTGACATTCTTCTGTCACTCCGGTATCTGCCCAGGCTGGCCCTCCTCTTACAGGGAGGCTTAACGTCCGAAGATTGGATTAGCACCAGAAGACCCAAGGATTCCTCTACAGCGGCCCAAAGCCTTTACCCTGCCACACAGACAGACCTGGAGGGCCACCCGTAAATAGGGGCCAAATCCTTCCTGTCGGGTTGTTAATTAGAGATCTCAGAAGCATGCTGCGGGAGGCAGGTAAAGGGCTGCAGACTGTGCTTACCGAAGCCCAGGAACACACTGACTAAGTTTAGGTGGGGTGGGAAAAAGGTTATAGGGTGAAATGGTCACACTAAATGGCCACACATCTGCAGTGGGAGTGTAATTGCCTGTGGGATGTCAGAGAGCAGTGACGAAGTCAGACACAGATTTTCCCCTTTTTGCCCCACTTAGCACTTGATTATTTTTCTGATTGTTACCAGTATTTTAGTCTTTGAAAATGACCACCGCATCACTATGGCGGCGCCGATTCTAACGGGGATTCCGAGACGTCTCACTGCTCTGACTTTTGAAAATTGATTCCTCTCTTCTCTCCCTTCCTTGCGGGGAATGCAGGGGTCCACAGGTGCAGGCACTCAAAGCCGCCGGCGTGAGGAAGTACGACCTGAGCAAGTGGAAGTACGCTGAGCTGCGGGATGTCATCAACACCTCATGCGGTAAGACTTTTCCCCAAGGTGGCGAGCTCTCAGGGAGATTCATGATCCAGCTCTGTGCACCTCCATCACTCACACCATCATTAATTCAGCCCCAATGTTAATAATTGAAAATCTGTCCAGTAACGCAACCTCTTCAAATGGGTTTTCGACCCGCTCTAGACTTTCCTGCCTAGGCATGATTTCCCCTGTAATTTTCACAGATAGCTAAAGTGGGAGGTAATTTCCAGGAAATTGCAACCAGGCCGAAATTGATAGAGGAATTCTATTTGGTTGAGGGTGTAAGATTAGGAGCCGACAGGAGAGTGTACATGCAGCTGCTACGTTGATGAGGGTACAGCATTGTGGCAGAGTGGGAAATTATTACCATTTAAGGTGAATTAGTGTTTTTCTCTCTGTATCTGTTTCAATATAAAAATATGGAGGAAAGTCTTACCACCTCAGTCTGATTCGACATGTGTGAATAGGCGAGATGAATAGAATAGCGAGCTGTCAGTTGGGGAGCGCTTCGTACCAACACTTCCCCTAAGAGCATGCTGTGCATCAACCAATGGCAAGCATAGCACAAACACCTCAGACGGTGGAAAATAGGGTCTAAGCTACAATATATGTGAGAAATTGACATCAAAGTGAAAAAAGTGACAATGTGTATTTGAAAGAACTTGACAATGTTTATTCAAATAAATTATCAAATTGTTTGACAGCCCTGTTTTTTGGCTTTTAAATTATATCAAATTCAACCGTGTATTTTTTCCAGTGATGAAGACATGGTTGTCTCATGGTAGGGTGGGGAATGCAAAATGGGTCAACTTTGAGCACCTCTATCTTCGAAATGTTTTGTCATTCAGTTCCAAAAAGTTACTTTCTGACCACTTCTGCTATTGGCAAATACACTACATGACCAAAGGTATGTGGACATCTGCTCGTCAAACATCTCAGTCCAAAATCATGGGCATTAGTATGGAGTTGGTCCCCCCTTTGCTGCTATATTTGCCTCCACTCTTCTGGAATGGCTTTCCACTTGATGTCGGAACATTGCTGCTGGGATTTGCTTCCATTCAGCCACAAGCATTAGTGAGGTTGGGCACTGATGTTAGGCGATTAGGCCTGGCTCGCGGTTGGTGTTTTCATCCTAAAGGTGTTTGATGGGGTTAAGGTCAAGGCTCTGTGCAGGCCAGTCAAGTTTTCCACACCTATTGAAACAAACCATTTCTGTATGGACCCCGCTTTGTGCACGGGGGCATTGTCATGCTGAAACAGGAGAGGGGCATCCCCAAACTGTTGCCACAAAGTTGGAAGCACAGAATAGGTTTAGAATGTAGCGTTAAGAATTCTCTTAACTGGAACGAAGAATTCTCTTAACTGAAACTGCCTAGCCCGAACCATGAAAAACAGCCCCAGACCACCCCCACCAAACTTTACAATTGGTACTATGCATTCAGGCAGGTAGTGTTGTACTGGCATCCATGTTACGATAATTAATTAGCTCAGGTTCCCAGAACATTCCCTTTAATCTAAAGAATTCACGTGTTTAATTAAAACTCACAAAATAAAACTTCTAATATTCCATATGCGTATGTACCCCTTTCCTAGAGATATTGTCTCTAGGAAACATGTAAATCTCCTCAAACCCAAAGGCTAAAATCAAACAAAACATTTCCAGGCCTTTTCAATTTGGTAGAAACATGCCTCTATCTCACTCACTCCCTTTAAGATTACAGCCCCCAGAAAACATTCCCAAGAGAGACAATGAAGCCCCCCCCCACACACACACAAAAAAAAAACACTTGGTCAGCATTCATTATACTACCCCGATTCAGAAACCCAAACGTTGACTACAAACACAACCCAATAATAATGAGAATTCCATTGTACTGCCTCTAATCATTCATTTTACACTTCCTCAATGGTTATATGTACTTAATTGAACATGCGCTACCCTTGGATACAATACTGTACTTTAAATCTATGAAATTCCCCTACTACTTGACTAGTTTAGCCCAAGCTTGCTTTACAACATCAAAACCCATTCAGTCTGTATGTAAACAGTCTCTTAAAATGCTTGATAGGAATACCCTGCCATTAGACACACACAAATGTGATTAATGTGTACTGTCCTGTAAAATAAAATTAACTCAACCTGCAATCCGCTTTACTGATCTGACATTGTTCCACGTAATGGAAACAGATTATAATGTTACAATACCTTAACTTCCTGTTCCAATTCACTGGTGTTACCTAAACAATCTACAACTTTCCCTTCTCTTTCGGCTTCACCCTTGTGAATTGTCCTAGATTTAAAAGTAATATGTAAATCGCCAAAATGTATAACCTACATCAATCAATCCATAAGAATAAAAACACAATTCGATGGGCATAACTCTATCGCAATTATCTCTCCGCTATTATTTAGAATTCATTAGATTTAGGTAACTGTCTCTTCTATGATTCAGTCATTTAAATACGACTCCATTCTCAATACGTTATTCCAGCAGATTATTTTGGCAACAGACACCGTCGTGCATCGAAATTTGCTTCACTATTATTTTGAATGACTTAGTCTCTCAATTTAACCTAAACAAGCTATTAAAATTGTATCTTTCCAGGCAAAACAAATCAATAGTTGAATTACAATCAGAATTAATTTTAGTCTATTGGTGTATAGACTGAGATGCGAAGCCAAGTCTACCGAGTTGTAGGCAAGAGTTCTACCCCTGGACCACCAACACTATTGAAATGATGGAGACGCAAATAACCCTATTATTATAATTGTCTGTCGTCGTAAACTCCAGCACGTACTACCGAGACAATTCCCAGCCTAGTTTAAAGGTCCAAGTGTTTCCCAGCGAGGATTCTCCTTACTCTCTCTCGTTATCTCTGCCTCTCTCTTTTTCCCTGTATGTCCCCTTATCTTCTCTTTTCCTTTCCTCTCTTGACCCTTGTCACGCTCTCTATCTCCTACTCAGAATTTAGAAATAATTACTATTATGACTTTTGATACGTTATTAGGTCTCACACGCACATCATTTTTTCCCCTGCTGATATCCTTCTTGTAACTTTCTCTCACCCTTTCTCTACGCTTGCCTTCTTACCTTCTTTTCCCGGGATTCAGACAGCCAGGTATTTAACCTTCGACCTGCTGTTTCCCTTGACTATCTACTACTTTATCATTAATTCAAATTTTTCTACATCTCGACGTCTCTAAAAATTCGTACTTCTTTCTCCATTTTGGGCATTAGATTTACCTCTCCATTTTGGGCATAAGATTTACCTCTCATCCCCGGTTAATTCCAGGACCTCCTTTGAGGATTTGCTACTCATGTTTAGTAAAAGCTTGAAGTTACTATGCTTATTCTCACAATCTATGTGTATGTATTTCTATGATCTATGTATGTGCTCTTTTTCCCGTTATCCAATTACTATAGTTGGGAACTATACATGATACAGACAACATCTTGGTGTCATTATACTCCTTATAGTTTGCTTTAATATATGGAGTCCCTAGATTCTAAAATAAAATATTTCACATTCATTTATTCATCATTACAAATATTAATGTGAATATCTCAAAACGACCCTTTTTTTAATGTTGCTTATTTTTATGGAACAATATACTCTTCAAACACATAACATTTCCAGAGTGGGCTCTCTGGTACTTTTAATGATATTACCCATTTTATACATAGATATTGACATTATAGGTCAATTAACCAATCACAGCCCTCCTTTAGGATTGCACATTCAGTAAGTCACCGGCAGAGGGAGTTTCGTTTGAATCCATTTACCGTTCACTGTGTTGGTGGTGTTCATAAAATGTATCATAACTTCATAATTAGCAGGGAGCTCACTCTGGAAATGTTATGTACTTGTAGAGTACTGTACATTGTTCCAAAAAATGTCTTAAAATCAGTGTTAGAAAAAGTACTGAATTGTCATACTTGAGAAGAAGTAAAGATACCTTAATAGTCATTCTGCTACTGAGCAAGGCAGTTAACCCACTGATAGGTGTGTGAATTGCACCATATTGCTGTCTTGCCAGAGCATTCGACATGAAATTACTTTTTCTGTCAGGGAAAATGTATGCAAGGATATTTTCTTTAGGAATGTAGTAAAGTACAGTAGTAAACCCCAGAAACTACTTAGGTACTACTTAAGTATTAAGTACTATACACCATGCTTAAAATTAAAATATATTCAAAAAGGGTTGTTTATTTCAGAATTTAAACATACTCCATATATTAAAGCACACTATAAGGATTATAATGACAATAAGATGTTGTCTGTATCATGTATGGTTCACTGATCAGTCTTACAGGAGGCATGTATAGGTCTAAAAAGGGCCTAATATGGCCAATTTCATGATTTTCTCAAATGGTTTGTGATACAAATGTAAGAATTTCCAGAATAATTTGAGATACCAATAATATTTTTGGCTCGCTCTCGCCTGGAATCGCCCGAATATTATCTGTACCAAAGTTTTTTTTAACAGAAATTACATTAATGGAAGATAGTGGAGGCTGGTGACTTGAATGAAGCAGGATGGGAGACCCACGGTACAGGCGCGGAACACACGGAGGCGACAAAGTGTGTTTTAAAAAATCGTCAAAGACTAATTCTTTTAACCGAACACCATGCCCAAACCAGACATGCGTGTGAGCCATCGTGCACAAATTGATTTTTGTCCCCCCCCCACACTAAGCGCAATCACGACACTCGTGATTGAAATATCAAAACAAACTCAACCAATTATAATATTTTGGGGACAGGTCGAAAAGCATTAAACATTTATGGCAATTTAGCTAGCAACTGCAAGCTAGCTAGCTAAATTGCCATAAATGTTTAATACATGCTGTTGCTAGCTAATTTGACCTGGGATATGTACGTCAACCACATAATTTCTAGTCATCTCTCCTCCTTCCAGGCTTTTTCTTCTTTGGACTTTATATGGCGATTGGCATCTAACTTTCATAATAAAGTGTATTACCATGACCAACCTCGGTTCATCTTTCAATCACCCACGTGGGTATAACCAATGAGGAGATGGCATGTGGGTATATGCTTCTATAAACCAATTAGGAGATGGGAGAGGCGGGACTTGGCACCGCATTCAGCGTCACAAATAGACCTGACTTCTATTTTTGGCAACGCAGACGCTCATTGGCGCACGCGAGCAGTGTGGGTGCAATGACTGAATAACATGTACGTGTACATTTATTTTGCAACGCGAGCAGTGTGGTCAACATGTAAAGCATTTAATAAAGTTGTTTATAGTACAATATTATGAGGAATGGGAATGAGAGGGCTACTTACACAGTGTTGGAAAGGGATCACGGCAGTGATTGAACACCAACTCATGCCTCATACCCTCATTCAGAGACTTGACCAGTGCAGGACAGGATTTGACTGGGAAGACAAAAAACAATAACACAACACATTACACTTAGACAAAAGAGCTAAGAATGAGTTGGTCCAAGCAAGGAGTAAAATCATTGATAATAATAATAATAATGTGATTGACTCGACATACAGTAATGAGATACATTTTATATATGTCCTCACAGTACTTGGAGGGGAAACATTCAATGTGCCAATGGATGAGCAGGCACATGAAACGTGGCTTCAGTTCATGTAAGGAGAAAGTTGACAATGGTAGTGGAGTGGAGTAGTCATCACCTCTTAATCAGGGAGCAGGAGGGCATTTAGCTGTAAATATAAATAGCAGATACATTCCATTATAGCTGCGCCATCCTAGGTTTGGACAACGGGTTTCTCTATGAAGTTAAACTCAGACATCTCAAAATTCATAAAGTCAAACACAGATTGCACATCTAGCCCAAGAAACGTTCCTGAATAAAGCCCTGATCATCCACATACCTGACGATAACTGACAACTGCAAGTAGACTGGTTGCAGCATAGGTCCCAGAGTGTGGGAGCAATTTTAACCCCATGGGGCCTGGAAAACTAGGAAAACTCTGGACCCTATAAGGTTTGACAGTGATTAATCAGTTGTAAAAAGGTTTTATATGGGCTATGTGGGACCAGTTTTTACTAATCAGGTCACATGGGGAGGATTAAAACCCTGTCAAAACTGCATCTACCTTATACAGTATTTGTTTATATAAATGATATTTAGACTAGATTAGGTGAGGGATTTCCTCTACCCAGACACATAGACAACAACTGATAGACAATATAACTCACAGAGCTTGCTTTATGCATGTTTGCATCATGCAGGCCAAATGCAACTGTAGGCCTTATAAAACATTTTAATCGTTTTTTAAAAACTATTATGTTGATTGATTTATTCCAGTTAATAATTTGGGATAAAAAATGTATAGGCAGCCTAGCCACCCCAATTTTGAAAATAAACTAAATTTGATCACATTCGCATTTCAGCATAGGCTGTATGCAAGCTGCTCTTATTAGTAGCCTATAGTTCAGCAAGTAAAGCATCATAACGTGCAATTACCTCTGCAAGCTCCTTGTAGCTTCCCTTGTTGGTAGAACTTTCCCTCTCAACGTGTCCTCTAAAAACAAAAGCTTGCATGCCCAACAGTGATGTTGATAAGCCGCTTGAAAAACATCCCTGTATCTTCTTACTTTATCGTTGTGTTGCGCAGTTTGAATACACAGACCTTTGTCTTAATTGATGCAGCTTTTTCCAGGCAGAGTTCGACCCTCAGTTTTAATTCACACCTTTTCCGTGTACCCCAGAGAATGAACGTGGTTCTTCAACAAAAATTCCACAACATTTTCGGCAGCGTTGGCCATTCTACCATTCTGGCAGAGAAAACTACACACTAGTGCTGGTAGCTAGCTAGCTACTGAAGTTAGCAAGGCACATTTTATTAAATTGCAATAACTGGACACAAAAATAAAGTTCTAAACCAAGAAAACAATTTATAATATACCTCCTCCATCTCCTATAATTTGAATTGAATAATGTCCAAAATGCTCTTCACTCTTAATCTCGATCCAATAATGTCACCAAGCTTCTCAACACATAGAACCCCCATAATGCTCTGTGGCACAATCCCAATACAACACACTAGGTTCATTCTCTGATCCTAATTCTATGATTAGATAGACAACATGTCACTTCATACTGCAAAAGCTTTGATTGGTTGGAGGACATCCTCCGGAAGTGGTCATAATTACTATGTATGTCTATGGAGTGGGTTGAGGCCTACAAGCCTCCTAAGTTTTGTATTGAAGTCAATGTAGCCAGAGGAGGACGGAAGCTAGCTACACCATGGTGCTACCCTAGACAGTGCTGTTGAAGTTACTGTAGATCTTCATTGCAAAAGAGTGTATTTTAATAAATTATTTGGTGACATTAATATATTTAGTATAGTTTTATCTAAAAATTATTACTTTTGTAATGTTTCCCAATATTTTTTTAATGAAATTTCACTTGAGGATGGTCCTCCCTTTCCTCCTCTGAAGAGCCTCCACTGATGGAGGCATCAAAGATAATAAAGACTTACTCCCATAACCTTAAAGGATGAGTAAGTTACAGTATTTCAGAAGCTAGCAGAAGCTAGCAACAGCTGCAAATCCCAATAAAACTTCATGATGTTTTGAAGTTCACTTTCCTTGCTTTGTCAAACAAAACTATCATGAATCTAGCAAAGAAGGTTTGTGGGTGCAGTATTCATTTAGTTTCATAGCACTAATGTTTGCTATCAAGTCTCTCACACTGGCTTTAGCTGGGGCTGCCCAGGCAAGTCTGGGGGTTGCCTAGCAACACGTGCCTCGCAGGTAGGCAATGTCTAGATCAGTGGTTCTTAACCTTGTTGGAGGTACTGAACCCCACCAGTTTCATATGCACATTCACCGAACCCTTCTTAATTTGAATAATAAAATATTATCTTTTCAAATTCAAAACATAGGTATATACACTGCTCAAAAAAATAAAGGGAACACTAAAATAACACATCCTAGATCTGAATGAATGAAATATTCATATTAAATACTTTTTTCTTTACATAGTTGAATGTGCTGACAACCAAATCACACAAAATGATCTATGGAAATCAAATTTAACAACCCATGGAGGTCTGGATTTGGAGTCACTCAAAATTAAAGTGGAAAACCACACTACAGGCTGATCCAACTTTGATGTAATGTCCTTAAAACAAGTCAAAATGACGCTCAGTAGTGTGTGTGGCCTCCACGTGCCTGTATGACCTCCCTACAACGCCTGGGCATTCTCCTGATGAGGTGGCGGATGGTCTCCTGAGGGATCTCCTCCCAGACCTGGACTAAAGCATCCGCAAACTCCTGGAAAGTCTGTGGTGCAATGTGGCGTTGGTGGATGGAGAGAGACATGATGTCCCAGATGTGCTCAATTGGATTCAGGTCTGGGGAACGGGCGGGCCAATCCATAGCATCAATGCCTTCCTCTTGCAGGAACTGCTGACACACTCCAGCCACATGAGGTCTAGCATTAGGAGGAACCCAGGGCCAACCGCACCAGCATATGGTCTCACAAGGGGTCTGAGGATCTCATCTCGGTACATAATGGCAGTCAGGCTACCTCTGGCGAACACATGGAGGGCTGTGCGGCCCCCCAAAGATGTAGCGTGATCACCTGCAGCCAATGATGGCCAAGCGGGGCGTGTCATCACGAATCATATTAGTCGAATGTGTGTCTTGACCTCCGCCGAACCCCTGGGGTTCAATCGAACCCAGGTTAAGAACCACTGGTCTAGATGGCACGTGAAATTCCCATGATTTGTGAAAATGTATGGCCCAACCAGCTAGAGAAACAGCTAAAATGAATTTTAAAATATATATATTTCAGCTAATAGAGAGAAGTAACTAACAATACTACATTATGGCATTAATTAATCATAAAACTATTTACATATAATAGAAATTTGGCTACGTATTTGGGGGAGAAAAATGTTTTATGCTCATTCACTCTAAGTTCTGTTGATGTCATCCCTGTGTAGATATTGAGCTGCTGGCGTCATGCAGGGAGGAGTTCCATCGCCGTCTAAAGGTCTACCACGCCTGGAAGTCCAAGAACAAGAAACGTGACACAGCCACAGAGCAGAGGGCCCCCAAATCTATCACGGACTATGGTGAGATACCCCATCCTGGGCTATTATGCTACTGTAGGCTACCCTCTTCAACCCAGGATTGTGTTCAGACATTAACACGTTAACATTAACACGCTATTACCATTTCCTGTGTCCATTGCAGACATGTTTTCAACAGTAACATCCTTTTTTCATCTGTTTTCTTTCTGTGATCATATTTGACCTTGAAAGTTGTGTTACAGGTAACTGACAAAATAAAGGAAACACCAACATAAAGTGTCTTAATAGGGCATTGGGCCACCACAAGCCAGAAAAGCTTCAATGCACTTTAACATTGAAGTGTCTGGAACTCTAATGGACGGATGCGACACCACTCTTCCACGAGAAATTCCTTAATATGGTGTTTTGTTGATTGTGGTGGAAAACGTCTCCGGCACCGCTCCAGAAACTCCCATAAGTGTTCAGCTGGGTTTGTGATCTGGTGACCGAGACGGCCATGGCATATGGTTTACATAGTTTTCATGCCCATCAACCGATTCAGCGAACATTCGTGCTCTACGGATGGGGGCATTGTCATCCTATGTGGGTATATCCATGATAGCCAAAATAATGGCCTGCCCAGCAATTTTATACATGACCCTAAGCATGATGGGATGTTAATTGCTTAATTTAATCAGGAACCACACCTGTGTGTAAGCACCTTCTTTCAATATACTTTGCATTCCTCATTTACTCAAGTCTTTACATTATTTTGGCAGTTACTTGTACGTCCACACAGAGTACCTCATTTGCTAGCATGGCACTCATTTGCCCACTCGTCAATGTACTTTCCCAGAGGGAAAAAGTCTCACAATTGCATTCATGTCGGATTAACACGGAGGGCAAAAACCCAAGAAGAAGCAGCAATGCTTCAGTGAGCCCTCGGTGGGTTACATGAGGTAAAAACAGTGGGGTTTGTCTTCACAGCTTCACCGTCTCTTTTCCTGATAATGATGGAGGATTAATGTCCACTTTATAAATTGCCTTCCTGTTATTCTTGACATTCAATTAGTGTTCTTAAAAGCCTTGCCCCAAAACCTAGCTCCCATCTGCGTCAAAAGTATTTGTTCCAATTAGACTCAGCTGCCACAACGCATCATCGGGTTTAGCTGTGTGCTACCATGACCGCTTGCTCTATCCAGTCAAGCATGATGTATTCAACTCAGACAACAGGGGAGGTTGGAAATCATGTTTCAAGAAAGTATTATTTAGTTACATGAAAGCTACCCAGAACAGATGATGCTTTCACTGCATTTTCATTTCTTGATGTGAAAGCTTCTGAAAGGCATGTTGAACCCATTTTATATGCCTTTTGTTTGGCTGCAGTTCTCTCTTCTCTCGCTAATGGAAGCATGTCTTGGCAAGTCTGCCATGTAAGAGAGGGGAAAGCAGCTTACCTGGCTTTTCAACCATAGCATTGTTTGTGTATTTTATGCCATCTTTGATGTCCCATATTTCCAGAGTTTCATGTTTTTGCTTCCTTCCACCACCCTATGATTTAATCATTCAACTCAGTCATGTTCTAGCATTTAGCAAATTAATTGCTTCAAACACTGCTGTGTAAATACAGTATTGTTCCTCTTACAAAAAATAATAATAAAATAATTCCACATTTATTTGCCTCGGTAATCACACAATGTCATAATAAAGCAGTATTGTGGCAGTAACAAGAACATCAAACCCGCCACACACAGCCCAACAGAACCCGGCTCCAGCCGTGGCCACCCAGCAGCAGGAGATAGCCATGAACCGCCAGCAGCGCTACTTCCGCATCCCCTTCATCCATCCCGGTGACCAGTACAAGGACCCCCAGAACAAGAAGAAGGGCTGGTGGTATGCCCACTTTGACGGGCCCTGGATCGCAAGGCAGATGGAGCTACACCCAGACAAGCAGCCCATCCTACTGGTTGCAGGTGGGTCCCTCGGGATAGATCAGCTTCATATGTTCTTTATATGTACAATGATGTGTTTGTAATATGAAACTCTGCTCTATGTCATAGTGCATGTTGTGAATGTGGTTATCCCATCCTAAAAAATAATCCCTATTCAGTCATATGTTATCCTTTACTGTGTGTGTATTAAATCCTGTTTTTGACTGTCAGTGTCCCTCCTCTCTCACTGTCTCCCCCCCCCCCTTCCTTAGGAAAAGATGACATGGAGATGTGTGAGCTAAGCCTGGAGGAGACGGGCCTGACCACGAAGAGGGGGGCTGAGATCCTCCCTCGGCAATTTGAGGATGTCTGGGAACGCTGCAACGGGATCATGTACCTTCGAAACGCCATCGAAAGCAGACAGGCCAGGCCCACGTACGCCACAGCTATGCTGCAGAACCACCTCCAGTGAACCAGAGGAGCACCCATGTCCATGGGCTCAAAAAGAATGCAGTAAATAAATGAAAGAAAGCAGAAGCATTCCCTATTATAGCAGTCTGAGGCTAACGGTTATCTCACTGAGGTCATTTAAACATTTAACTTAGATATGTTGGTTTTGTTTCTTTGTTGGGAATATACATACCAATTTACATCTCGTCCTCAAGCAATGACCTACGATTGAATGAAATGTTTACTACGAGACCTTAACTATTTTATTGGTATTAATGAGAAGTTTCAGATCAGCCTTTCCTCAAGTCTTAATTGTATATTCATGTTTAGTTAAATGACATTTAAGCACTGTTGGAACTATTGTATTTGAATAAATTGTTGCAAATATTTGGCTTTATGACTGGAGAGCTCTAGGAATAATTGATTTTGTCGACACATTTTCAGGATAATGCAGCTGCAATGTTCCTGTCTGTAGGGCTGGTATTTCCATAATGCTGGGGGCAGGTTGTATCCTTGATGTTGAATTTGCTGTTTTTTTTTAAGAAAGCTTATTTTACATTTTGTATTTATGACAATGAAAACACACCAGCTCACATCTTTTAAAAACAGGTTAAAAACAGGACATCGCAGGACTTTTGCAATGATAGGTGATTCATAGGAAGGCAGATGACATTTCTCAAAAATATCTTGTTTACGACTTTGTCGAAGACTGTATTTTGAATGTCATCGTTAAGTCGCTCTGGATAAGAGCGTCTGCTAAATGACTTAAATGTAAATGTAATACAGGAGGTTAGAGCACAAACCTCTTTGGAACAGTGAAAGAAATTGGAGTCACCATTTGTATTCCATAGTGACAGATTGTATTTTCATCTAATAACTCCTTTTTAAAAGAAATTGTAGAATTTGTAAACATCTTTTCATAGAGGGAACTCAAGTGCTTTCTGTTCACCACTAATATAAAACACTAAAAACCGAATTGTCCAACTATTTTAATAACATTGTTGAAAGTTTAATGTTTCTAGGTGTGATTTGTATTTGTCTTTCAATCTAGATTGCTTGACTTTTGCCTATCCTTGACATTCTGACATGAGTAAAATCACCTCATTGTGAACCCCCAATTACAATTTGATAATGAGTGATCTAATTGTTCGTATTTTCGGTATATTAATTGTTTTGCAATTTCAGATTCAACTTCAATTGTGTGCTGAGTATTGCACTGCAATATAGGAAATAAATGCATTCAACCTTATCATTGTGTAGACTAGTTAATAGCAAGACTTGCCCATTAAGTCAGGTCTTCTGTTAGTACCTCACTAAACAGCTTAGATACTGTAATCAATTAGCTAGTCTAACAAGATGACTGATTAAGAATGAATGAAGAAAAAAAATGGTCCTCATGTATTACTGATCCAAATGAAGCCATGA
The DNA here is from genome assembly GCF_021184085.1 of Oncorhynchus gorbuscha. Taxonomy (NCBI): domain Eukaryota; kingdom Metazoa; phylum Chordata; class Actinopteri; order Salmoniformes; family Salmonidae; genus Oncorhynchus; species Oncorhynchus gorbuscha. The sequence continues at coordinate 58,280,705 of NC_060182.1, read as the reverse complement.
AGGGCAGTAAAAATACAAACTTGACTTTGAATGGATCTTCTAATAAATCATGAGAAAACAGAATCCGATGATGGAAAAACTGAAATGCATTGTGAGTGTTAGCAATTCAATGAAATAACCAATTGATCCCCCAAAAAACTTTAGGAAAATACTTTATTTTTTACTATCAAATGTAAGAGTGTAAAAAAAATCTTTACACATCTTCCAAGTGTGTTTTCATCCTGTACTCAAAACACAAGTAATTGGTGGAAATGTTGACCAGTAGTATAGGACTGACTTCTTCACACAGATGTATTGCTACATTTTTCACCTACACAACACTAGGCTATAATCATATTGAAGAGTATTGCTTCAAAACAAGACTGGAGTCAAAAGTTCACATTCATTTTATTTTTTGTTAGAATAACATTGAAACAACCATCTCATCTATGGTCATGATACCACCATGTGTATCAATGTGTAATTAAATTCCTCATTGTGAGGAAAGAAAACAACCTTTGAAGGATATACAGTATCTGGAAAAACATTCCTAGCCTTCAATATATAACCTAGCCATTAATATGTACAGTTTAACACAACCCTCTAGTCCAGCATTTACTATCCACACAGCTGTCTGAAATTATGCATCCTATTCTAGGTACATTTCACCATGTAATTCCAGTAATAGAGGAGTCCACTGCCATGACTATACAGCTCAAGTTCAAAGCAACCAAGACTTATGTTGCTTTTAAAGTCTGTGTGTAGACTGGCAAGAGATGAGCCATCAAAGAACAATTACCTCAAAGCATTCGTTATCTGAAGCCCTTAACAGGCAACAAGTTCAGTATTCATTTGGTGGTCACCACAACTGAAAAGAGGACAAGTGAAAAAGGGTATACCAAATGTTATTCCATGTCACAAATTGCAATCATATTGAAACGTGAAATAATATATCCAAAATAGTGGTAAATTACATAAATATACCCCAATTAAAATAGTTAAATGATGCATGCTTAACGGTATGTCATTAAACACCCACTTAAAATAAATTAATATGTGCTAAATGTCAAGGAGAAATGATCCCTTAATGACTAAAACAGCTGATTATAGCATGCCAGACTAATTTACATACACTAACGTTCAAAAGTTTGGGCTCATTTAGAAATGTCCTTGTTTTTAAAAGAAACGCACATTTTTTTCTCCATTAAAATAAAATAAAATTGATCAGAAACACAGTGTAGACATTGTTAATGTTGTAAATGACTATTGTAGCTGGAAACTGCTCATTTTTAATGGAATACCTACATAGGCGTACAGAGGCCCATTATCAGCAACCATCACTCCTGTGTTCCAATGGCACATTGTGTTCGCTAATCCAAGTTTATCATTTTAAAAGGGCTACTTGATCATTGGAAAACCCTTTTGCAATTATGTTAGCACAGTTGAAAACTGTTTTGCTGATTAAAGAATCAATACAACTGTCCTTCTAAAGACTAGTTGAGTATCTGGAGCATCAGCATTTGTGGTTTCAATTACAGGCTCAAAATGGCCAGAAACAAAGACTTTCTCCTCAACTTCGTCAGTCTCTTCTTGTTCTGAGGAATGAAGGCTACAATAGTCATTTACAACATTAACAATGTCTACACTGTTTCTGATCAATTTGATGTTATTTTAAAACAAGGACATTTCTAAGTGAGCCCAAACTTTTGAACGGCAGTGTACAAACAATATACATTATGGTTGCTTTTAGGTTATTTTGCAGACAATCATTTGGTGAATAATTTGCAGTAATATTGCAATTATCATTCACATCCATTTTAAAATAATTGCACAACGTAAGTAATTATGCTCATGTTAGATGGAAAATGTCACAACCACTAATTTACTTCTACATTTTCTGAATCATACTTTTTGATTTGAAGAAATACAATGGAAAGCTCAAAAATATGATTTGGTTAAGAAATAAATCTGAATCAACCTTATCAATTCATGTCTTACCTTAATGATTTTAAATGCTTTTCCAAGGAAGTATTTAAAGTCATATATAAACATATTTGCACATGGTACAATATGACTCATTCAAACTGAGCCCAAGATCAGATTTTTGGCCTTACCTTGTTGTGTGGTATACGGTGATGTAAATCTACCATTTCAGAGACTAGCTTGTCGCGTCTGGTTGTGTCGCGCTGTCTGGGGATCTGTGTCAAAGCATAAGAAAAACACAGCTTTACACTGTTCATAGTTCAAAAGGAACTCACTAGAAGCGTTTTAAAAGGCTGAGCAAAAGGGTAAGCAGGCAAGCGTTTGGCACTAAATATAATTTCAAGGAGAGACATCATTGAGGGTGGGGGTTGGGTAATATTGTTCTGCAATGATGATAAATTAGTATTACACCGGACATCTACAAGTGCATGGCTCTATTACTACAGGTAATCTAGCCTTTAAGAGGTTTGGGCAGGTAAATGAAAGGTTGCTGGTTCGAACCCCCAACAACTGCCCCCCATTGCGCCCAATGACATGGACATCAATTAAGGCAACCCCCCGCACCTCTCTGATTCAGAGGGGTTGGGTTAAATGCAGAAGACACATTTAGGTTGAATGCATTCAATTGTGCCACTGACTAGGTATCCCCTCCTTTGCCTTCCCAGCATGGTTCGGCATAGAGTATTTTCTTGAAACTGCACCACATCTACCGTAGTAGTCTAAAATGTCTGACCTCAAATCAACCAGGGCTTGTATGTTTTTGGGTACACTGACCATGACCACAAACAATCTCAAGTAAAAATCCCTGCAATACAATAGATATATAATCTGGCCAATAAGTGCAGGGGAATTGAAATGCAAGCACATGATTTAGATATTTTACGAATTGATATATAGACAGACATTGCATCTCTAGATAGTATCATTGAGGGTTCAACCAATTTCATGGACACTGTATCATGAGGATATTTTTTGCATGGGTTTAGTGTATGAATGTATATCTCACTGTACAATGAAGCAGTAAAGTGTTCCTTCAGAGTTTGTTGAAGGAACTAACCACCCCAAATGTTTGTTGAAGTCATAAGAGAGTGGAAAGAAAAGGAGGGCAAAAGAGCAGATCATGCAAAATACGAGGAAAGAGAGCTCCTTTGAAAAAAAGAGATTTAATGAAGGAAAGTACTCAGTGCTTTATCTTCAAAAAATGAAACGTATCACATAACAAAACACTCGGAGAGCACGCACCGCGTCTCAACCTATTGGTCTTCCTCAGGCAATGCGTTGCGTGCTCACTGAGAGTTTTCTTAAGCCTTTCTTATGTAATCTGTTCTGAATATTTTTAAGATATACCACAGAACATTTTTGTTGTGAGTACTTTACTTCCTTAAAGCTTTACTTTAAATCTCAAAGATTTAAGCTCTTCTTTTTTCTTATTTTGTCAAACCTATTCTTACTATAGAAAGGATACTAAGTTGTTTCCTGGGGCTGGTAATGATAATTTGTCATAAGCAGAGTCAGTAGATATTAGGTGATTGCTTAAGGTTTGAATTAGTAGTATTTGTTTATTTAGAACATGGGGCCAATTGAGCTATATAGATTAGCTCAATACTTAGATTATATTTTCAATTGAGCGAAAAGCTTCTTGCTCTGTTTTTGGGAAGAACCAGCACCACTACTCCATGTTGATGGGGTACTTATGCTGGATACTTCAGTCAAGACACCATTGTCATTTTCAAAAAACGGATTCACTCTCAATGTGTTCTCAAAGGCATGAATATAAAGCAGATACGGCTGTAATAACAAAGCTGTAAAACAACAACTGGTAGAACTATCGGAGCAAAACTCCCTAAAACAAAGGTTCAAAAGGCCTGCTTACACCAAAGTGACGGTCTTTCGGGTCCCGATACATTTCTTGTTTATGAATACCAAGATGCCTATGATGACACAAACCAAGGTAAGGCTTCCCACCAGGAAGGCTATGGAAATGGTTGGGTCTACAGGCAGCAACACAAGCTCATTGCAGCGCACTCCGTGATAGTGCCAGTATTTCCCGACAGGACATCTAAATGTTAAAGAGAAAACAGGATTAGAGTCAACCCTATCAGCTGTTGGTCTTCTACTATGGTGACAATGCATCAAAAAGCCTTTCAGATTGAACAATGCCTCTAGGTACTTTTTTTTTACTGCTAGACAACATCAAGAAGAGCTGTTGTCAGTGTTTCAATTTGTAAATGGTGAGTACCACAGGAGGTTGGTGGCATCTTAATTGGGGAGGACAGGTTCATGGTAATGGCTGGAGCGGTATGAGTGGAGTGGTATCAAATACATCAAACATGGTTTGATGCCACTCCATTCGCTCCAGTCCAGCCATTATTATGAGCCGTCCTCCCCTCGGCAGCACACACTGGTTAGGACCATAGCCATCTCTGTTTGCGTGATCCTTTAGCTCGGTGGTACCTGCAGGTGGCTCCATGGCCCTGGATGATGTCACAAAGGCCCCCGTTGAAGCAGTAGTGTGGCTCCAGGTTACAAATACTCTGGCAGGGCAGGCCATCCGTAGTGCTGTACCCAGGGTCACACAAACACTCAGCCTCCTGGGTCCAACTGTTTACCACACATTGGGAAAACTCATTGCAGGCCAAGAACTTGCAGGGAGTTGCTTGGTCAGCTGAAATGAGTAAGAAGATAAATCATTTGCATTAATTAAATGCTGTCCGCCTGTCTCTCCCTGTTTTGTTCCTTCATTGTCCTCACATGCAAAGGACAAACTAGAGGACACTTTGATTGATATGAATAAAGGCGTCTGCTTTAAATAAGGTGCAGGTGATTCGGTTTCAGGCAGAGAAGTGCTTGTGAGGCTTTATTGGAGAATAATTTTTGACATGATTCGCAGAGGACAAAGCTGTGGCATGCATTCATTTGACCTTTCCAGATTGAGCGTTCTAGAAGTACAGTATAATTAAGACATGGGACCTCTGGTACGCCATAACTTAGATAGGAGCTGATTCTGTCTATGATATCCCCCATCACATAGGAGAGTGAGGACTTTGAGGCCAATATAGAGAGAGATATCTTACCAGGTTCTATGTCCAGGTAGCGACTGTCAATCTCAATGTCTAGTCGTTTAGACGCAGTGTTGCAAAAGTCTTCGAGCACACAGTGCACGGCCTGTGTCACGTTATGTGGCACATCTTTGTCTAATTTCATCTTGCTGTTCACCACAACACTACCATTCCTGAAGTTGAGGATTTCCAATTGCTTAAATCCTGTCAAATTAGATTGCAGATATGGGAGAATCTGGAAAAGAGGGGAAATAACAAATGTAGTATGTATAGAGCACACATTTAATGCTTCGTCAATTTTCTTTTAGTCACATTTGTCTTTCCACTCTCTCTTAGTAATTTGACTACTATTTCTGTTGACATTCAAAATTATCTGATTTGATTCGCTTTTAGTTTCAATAAACTGATGGCAAACATACCATTTCGATCTGAAATTATTATGGTATTTTGGGACACGGTATGACAACTTGACATACAGTATTTTACATGAAGGTCATCACCAATGGCATCTCCACAAAGGACTAGTGAATTAAATCTGGCTCCTGGGAGCATAAAAGTTCAATTTAATGTTTTATTAAAAAGTTCCACTTTTGTCTCTCATTTGACCATTTCATTTCAAAAACTGCACATCTGTTTCCTCCCAGGACCAAGATTTGGAGAACATTATCTGGAACACGTCAAAAGCTGTAGAGGACCACACAGTCTGCCAGTTCTACATCTATACAGGTTGTAACTGAGCAGTTGTATTCAGGTCAGGGTTTTTTAACTGATAAAATGCATGTATACATAATCTCATTCATCACAATAATTAAATCCTGCAAATTACAAGGAAATGATCAACATTACCAAATGTAGCACAAAACCCAGCATTAGTTAGCAACTATTATGTAAGGTGTTATGGACAGTCAAGCAGTGTTCATTTCACGTTAAAAGAGAAAAAAGGTTCAAATATAAGAAACAGAGAATGCAAGGCCATTGAGACCTGTACGACAACCAATCTGTCCAAGAAACAAATACAAAAACCAGGAATACAACAGTTCAAGTCCACCAGAACAATCTCAAATCCGTCAAGCTCTGTATTTTAGCCAAATCTATGGAATCTCCATTTATCATGTCCATTTCTAAAACGTGATTGGCAATTTTTTTAAATGTCCCTGACTGCCAGCGAGAATAAGACTGAGCATTGCTATTATAGCTGCGAACTCAGTCTTCAAGAGTAAGGCACCTGTGTTTAGACAAGTAACTGCAAGGAAAACCAATTACTGTGAGGAGAGACCACGGTGCCTTAACTCAACTGTTCCATGCCTGTATACAAAGATACGAGGCATTAGGAAGTTCTATCTGATCTGGTTACTCCACTTATCACTGGCAGGCAGAGGCCAGGTCACCATGGGCCTGATACAACCTAATTTACCACACAAACAGAGCACCATGCCCCATACTATAGTAAGGCCTCCAGCAAATGGACTGCTAGACAGACCGGTGCACTTCTCAGACACTGTACATCCATTTGTCTTAACATTTCAAATCAACAAAGTTAGCCATCCTCGCTGTGCTTTCGTCTTAACATCCTGCTTTGCTCAAGCTAGGTCCGTACAGCAATAACCTTGTTTGTTTGAGAAAATAACTGAAAACTGTAGAGTACAATATGTCACTAAAATAATGTTTTTCTAAATATCAAATTATGTACACAAACCTACAGAATATAATCACATGCAGTCTATGACAAACCCGCCCTTACTTGTTCAAATGTTACACTTGTATCTACTGGTTCTTCTTTGATGTCCTGGTGAACCCCCCCACCACCATAGTCTCAGTTATTGAACAGATTAAACTTTTCCAATCAATCAAATAGGTAGTGTTTTTTGTACGAAGTTACTGAAACCTCCATAATCCAATGTTATTGGTTGTTACACAAACCAGTAGAGGGGAGTAGATGGGAGTAAAATAAATCGTATGACAAAAGGGAAGCAGGGGGCTCTAGGATACATCACAAATGGGTGTGGGGTATGTTTACCCCATATTACTCATCTCATATGTATATACTGTACTCTATACCACCTACTGCATCTTGCCATCTTTATGTAATATGTATCAGTAGCCACTTTAAACTATGCCACTTTTATGTTTATATACCCTACATTACTCATCTCATATGTATATACTGTACTCGATACCATCTACTGCATCTTGCCTATGCCGTTCTGTACCATCACTCATTCATATATCTTGTACATATATATATGTACATATTCTTTATCCCTTTACACTTGTGTGTATAAGGTAGTAGTTTTGGAACTGTTAGGTTAGATTACTCGTTGGTTATTACTGCATTGTCGGAACTAGAAGCACAAGCATTAACATCTGCTAACCATGTGTATGTGACAAATGAAATTTGATTTGATTTGTTAAATTCACTTCAAATCAGTATAGATGAAGGGGAGGAGACAGGTTAATGAAGCCTTTTATGCCTTCAGACAATTGAGACAAGGATTGTGTATGAGTGCCATTCAGAGGGTGAATGGGTAAGGCATATTTTTTTGTCCCTTTCAACGGGGTATAGTAGTAGGTGCCAGGCGCACTGGTTTGTGTGAAGAACTGCAACACTGTTGGGTTGACAAACAGTTTCCCGTGTGTATCCAGAATGGTCCAGCACCCAAAGGGCATCCAGCCAACTTGACACAACTGTGGAAAGCATTGGAGTCAACATGGGCCATCATACCTGTGGAACGCTTTCAACACCTTGTTGAGTCGATGCCCAAACGAATTGAGGTTGTTCTGAGGGCAATATCAGGAAGGTTCTCCTATTGTTTGGTACACTCAGTGTACATCCCAAGTTCAAGGCTGACGACTTTACATAACACGAAGTTAAGGCACTTCTGCAAAATACAAGTATATTTCCCAGTGTCAAACTAAATACAAACATCAACAGATATTACTTTCACTGATGTATATCGATGAGTGCAAGTTGGAAGAATCCAAAGATTCAATTGCAATTGGTATGAATTCACATCTCCAAAAGAGAGCAGAGTTAGTCTTTCATGGGTTTAAGTGATTATAGTTTGTACTAGGCAGGGCTGTCAAACATAGGAATGGTAGAGCTGACTAGGCAGACGTATATAGTGTGACGACTTACCAATTCATTACAACCTACTTGTATTGGGAGAAAAGCTCACTCCCTAAGCACTTGTTCTCTCTTGTGCACTTGAACCAATTGAGTTACCCATGCCATTAGCTGTAACCCTGCCTATATCCTCAAAATATGTACCTAAAATCGCATGCATGCATGTTCGTGCACACTAAAAACACACACAATTGACTGATCTTGAACTAAGCGGATTGAGACCACTAAAAAAAGAGAACTCATGTAGAACATGTGTTGTGCTAACCAGAATTACCTAAAGCCTCTTACTCAGTCAGAAACCCCCTTAGGAAAACATTGCCTATAGTACTGGGACCCCTGATTCAGACCACCCAGGGCTGTCCACATACAGTTTAATAAAGCTCACTTCCTTCATGGAACAAAAGATGGAGACTTTCCTGCTTTTGCGATATCAGGCACTTATTCAGTTCATCAAACCATAGGCACAATTCATTCACTACTAGAGTCCTACTCACACGTATGCACACATACTGTAAGAAGCCAACATACGACAAAAATACTTTCCTTGACCACAGCGCCTCTTTCAAATGTATGTAGCAAGCATGCACACTAGTCAGAATGTATTACAAACATTGTGGAATACAAAGCAAAAGAGCACAAGATAAATAATTATTCCCAGCAAAATTCTAAGCTGTCAACAATAGTTGGATGTACCTAAAAAAAATATAATAATAAATCCAGCAAATATTTGGTTCGGACACTGTTTTTAAACTTTTTAAAGCTGAAATCCACAGCGATGAAACTGCCACGTCCGTTTGGGATATTACAACAAAGATGCTACTGTAAACAACGAACACAGTTTTTTTTCCCTCGGTCATCACTGCACATCACTGCATGCGAGATAGAAGTGTTGAAAAAAAATGTACCACGATGCTGGATGCTAATTTCCTCAAAACAAAAACAATAACAAATGGACCTGCGACGCGGCCAGTGGCACAAGGTCCTTTGCTGTTGTTCTGGGATTGACCTGCACTTTTCACACCAAAGTACGTTCATCTCTAGGAGACAGAATGCGTCTCCTTCCTGAGCGGTATGACAGCTGCGTTGTCCCATGGTGTTTATACTTGCGTACTATTGTTTGTACAGATGAATGTGGTACCTTCAGGCGTTTGGCAATTGCTTCCAAGGATGAACCAGACTTGTGGAAGTCTCCAATTTTTTTTTTTTTTTAGGGCTTGGCTGATTTCTTTTGATTGTCCAATGATGTCAGCTTGTCAAGCAAAGAGGCACTGAGTTTGAAGGTAGGCCTTGAAAAACATCCACAGGTACACCTCCAATTGACTCAAATGATGTCAGTTAGCCTATCAGAAGATTCTAAAGTCATGACATCATTTTCTGGAATTTTCCAAGCTGTTTAAAGGCACAGTCAACTTAGTGTATGTAAACTGCTGATCCACTGGAATTGTGATACAGTGAAATAAGTTAAATAATGTGTCTCTAAACAATTGTTGGAAAAAGTAGATGTCCTAACCGACTTGCCAAAACTGTGTTGAAAAATGAGTTTTAATGACTCCAACCTAAGTGTATGTAAACTTCCGACTTCAACTGTATGTACAGAAAATATAGAAAATAGATAGGTCATACTCTCTCTGAGGCTTGGAAGATGTAGTTCCAATATGGAAATACTGATATTGAAGCTAACATTCTCTGTCTTCCAGTCCCCGATTATTGGCTCCAGGATTTGGTGAATGTCTGGGCTCAGAGAAATGGTTCTAAGTAAAAACCAAATGTAGCCAGATTTTATATTGACAGGACTTCTGATGAACTGTGAGAACTTCCACCAATGCATTAAGATATAGCACCAGTGAGAATAAAGCTAAACGTGTGCGTCCCAGTCTAAACAGTTTTGACATATATTATGACAGCGTTTTGGTGTTTGGCAGGCTTTTTTGGGGCTGTTTGAGCACACCCTATTTTTTCTTGAGACATGCCGAAAGTTTGGTAGCTGAAGTCTACGCCCATTCATCGTGATTGGTCAACAGTAGACAATCTTCAATTAAGTGTTTGTTGTCATTCAACGAGAGACGATAAGTTTTGGTTCCGGTCCGGTCCAGGTTCCGGTACAGGAAAAAGATGGCAGAATTGGATGCTGAGTATGAATCAACCAGCTTGTCAAGCAAAGTTGGTGAAGACGAATGTTCTCAATGGACAACAGTGGTTGCAAAAACTGGAACAAAAAGGAAATTGTTACACATATCCTCTACTCTAAAATGGGAGTGGAGGATATGTGTATGATTCATAATGAATCGCTTCTTGTTGGGATGTGTTTGTCGAGTAAAGATGGATATGTGGGAAACCCATTTCAGGTGTCGAAAATGCTGAGGTATGCGCTGGGAAAAGTGGAGTCTGTCAGAGTGACCAGTCTTATTTTGATGAAGAAAACTTCCTGGTGTGGTTGGTGCCCGGCGTCTGACCCGCTGGGTGAATGGAGAAAAATAATCAAGTCTGTCAGTCCTGTTGTTTTTTGATTAAGAGCAAATACCTACGCATGTGAAGCATGGTTTCGTCGTATACGCTATAAGAGCTTTCATTCCCAAACCATTGTAGTGTAAGAATTGTGAAAGATTTGGCCACGTTTCAAGTGTGTGCAGACAGACAGAGTATATTGAAGAACGGTGTGTAAAAGCAATTGTGGTGGGGATCATGATTCCGAGTTCCTGGAGTGCCCTGTAAGGATGAAGGAGATTGAGGTGGAAAAAGTTAGAGCGGTCAATTGAATCTCCTTTTCAATTGAACCTTTATTTAAATATGCAAGTAAGTTAAGAGCAAATTCTTATTTTACAGTGACGGCCTACACCGGGCAAACCCTCCCATAGCGACGCTGGGCCAATTGTGTGCCGCCCTATGGGACTACCGATCACGGCCGGTTGTGATACAGCCCAGGATCGAACCAGGGTCTGTAGTAACGCCTCGCGCACTCAGGGGGCCATCTCCTATGTGGAGGCGATTAAAATAATTGAAAAAACAAGTGATGCTAGTGAAGATATGGTAGTGGATGCATCACAGCCTGTATTAAATGTTTGCTGCCAGTCAAAAGATATCCTGTGTGATAAAAAGGTGGATTTTGTGGCATTCATTGCCACAGTTATAAACTGTACGGCACAAGTCTCAAAGAGGTCTAAGAAACTGGACATTATTGTGGCAGAAAAGTTGTTGGGACTTAAGGATTTTACATCTGAAGACTTAAGGGGGTACTGTCGCTGGAAGACCCGCCCTCCCAGGTTCCCCTTGAACCTGTGTCGGGATCAGATCTGGTTTATTTTTTAACAGAAATGTTGTTTTATTTAGTTTATTTATTTATTTTTTGGTAGTTTGGAGGTTTTTGGGGGGATTTTTGTTACATTTTTGGGAATCCTGTTTCCGTCCTGCACAGTATGTAGAAGATATATACCATAGAGGAAGAGTTTTCATGCAATTTGTTTCACTTGAGAAGTACTGCACCAAACATCTTAGTTAGATGTTAAACTGTGCAACTAACTTCAACATTAATTACAGATTTCTTGATTTAAAAAAAAAATAGTTCAGGCTATTTTGAGGAACTGTTATGGCTATGTTGTTGTACGGCGTCTCATGAGGGACAAACAGCCATTTGTATTTTTAAGGGAGTATGCAAGACATAGACGTTCGCTTCGCCTAGCCGAGTTCTGCTAGGAGCAAACCGAACCTAGTATGCAGACTAGAGGTCGACCGATTACAGACATGGCTGATTAATTAGGGCAGATTTCAAGTTTTCATAACAATCGGTAATCAGACTTTTTGGACACCAATTATGGCCGATTACATTGCAATCCATGAGGAAACTGCTTGGCAGGCTGACCACCTGTTACGCAAGTGCAGCGTCAATAGGACCTTGTGGCTGCAATGAGCCAAGGTAAGTTGCTGGCTGCATTAAACTTATCTTATAAAAAAACATCAATCTTCACATAATCACTAGTTAACTACACATGGTTGATGATATTACTAGGTTAACTAGCTTGTCCTGCGTTGCATACAATCAATGCAGTGCCTGTTAATTTATCATCGAATCACAGCCTAATTCAACTTTGCAAAACGGGTGATGATTTAACAAAAGCGCATTCGCTGCACAAATGTACCTAACCATAAACATCAATGCATTTCTTAAATCAATACACAGAAGTATATTTTTTAAAACCTGCATATTTAGTTAAAATAAATGCATGTTAGCAGGCAATATTAACTAGGGAAATTGTGTCACTTCTCTTGCATTCAGTGCAAGCAGAGTCAGGGTGTATGCAAAAGTTTGGGCCTTCTGGATCATTGCGAACTGTGTTTCTTCCTAACAAAGACCGTAATTAGTTTGCCAGAATTTTACATAATTATGACATAACATTGAAGGTTGTGCAATGTAACAGCACTTAGGGTTGCCACCCGTTCGACAAAATACGGAGTGGATTCATATTTCCCTGAAAGAATAAACGTCTTGTTTTCTAAATGATAGTTTCCGGATTTGACCATATTAATGACCAAAGGCTCGTATTTCTGTGTGTTTATTATAATTAAGTCTATGATTTGATATTTGATAGGGCAGTCTGACTGAGCGATGGTAGGCAGCAGCAGGCTCGTAAGCATTCATTCAAACAGCACTTTACTGAGTTTGCGAGCAGCTCTTAGTAATGCTTGAGGCACAGCGCTGTTTATGACTTGAAGCCTATCAACTCCCGAGATTAAGCTGGCAATACTAAAGTGCCTATAATAACATCCAATAGTCAAAGGTATATGAAATAGAAATGCTATAGAGAGAAATAGTCGAAGCTTCACAATTCCTATAATAACTACAACCTAAAACTTCTTAACTGGGAATATTGAAGAACTGGGAATATTGAACCACCATCTTTCATATGTTCTCATGTTCTGAGCGAGAAACTTAAACGTTAGCTTTTTTACATGGCACATATTGCACCTTTACTTTCTTCTCCAACACTGTGTTTTTGCATTATTTAAACCAAATTGAACATGTTTCATTATTTATTTGAGACTAATTAGATTTTATTTATGTATTATATTGAGGTAAAATAAAAGGGTTCATTCAGTATTTTACTAGGTAAGTCAGTTAAGAACAAATTCTTATTTTCAATGACAGCCTTGTTCAGGGGCAGATTGTCAGCTCTGGGATTTTATCTTGCAACCTTTCGGTTACTAGTCCAATGCTCTAACCACTAGGCTATGCTGCCACGACATTGCTATACTTGTCATTATTACAAATATACACTGCTCAAAAAAATAAAGGGAACACTTAAACAACACAATGTAACTCCAAGTCAATCACACTTCTGTGAAATCAAACTGTCCACTTAGGAAGCAACACTGATTGACAATAAATTTCACATGCTGTTGTGCAAATGGAATAGACAACAGGTGGAAATTATAGGCAATTTGCAAGACACCCCCAATAAAGGAGTGGTTCTGAAGGTGGTGACCACAGACCACTTCTCAGTTCCTATGCTTCCTGGCTGATGTTTTGGTCACTTTTGAATGCTGGCGGTGCTTTCACTCTAGAGGTAGCATGAGACGGAGTCTACAACCCACACACGTGTCTCAGGTAGTGCAGCTCATCCAGGATAGGACATCAATGCGAGCTATGGCAAGAAGGTTTGCTGTGTCTGTCAGCGTAGTGTCCAGAGCATGGAGGCGCTACCAGGAGACAGGTCAGTACATCAGGAGACGTGGAGGAGGCCGTAGGAGGGCAACAACCCAGCAGCAGGACCGCTACCTCCACCTTTCTGCAAGGAGGAGCAGGAGGAGCACTGCAGAGCCCTGCAAAATGACCTCCAGCAGGCCACAAATGTACATGTGTCTGCTCAAATGGTCAGAAACAGACTCCATGAGGGTGGTATGAGGGCCCGTCGTCCACAGGTGGGGGTTGTGCTTACAGCCCAACACCGTGCAGGACATTTGGCATTTGCTAGAGAACACCAAGATTAGCAAATTCGCCACTGGCGCCCTGTGCTCTTCACAGATGAAAGCAGGTTCACACTGAGCACATGTGACCGACGTGACAGTCTGGAGACGCCGTGGAGAACGTTCTGCTGCCTGCAACATCCTCCAGCATGACCGGTTCAGCGGTGGGTCAGTCATAGTGTGGGGTGGCATTTCTTTGGGGGGCCGCACAGCCCCCCATGTGCTCGCCAGAGGTAGCCTGACTGCCATTAGGTACCGATCCTCAGACCCCTTGTGAGACCATATGCTGGTGGGGTTGGCCCTGGGTTCCTCCTAATGCAAGACAATGCTAGACCTCATGTGGCTGGAGTGTGTCAGCAGTTCCTGCAAGAGGAAGGCATTGATGCTATGAACTGGCCCGCCCGTTCCCCAGACCTGAATCCAATTGAGCACATCTGGGACATCATGTCTCGCTCCATCCACCAACGCCACGTTGCACCACAGACTGTGCAGGAGTTGGCGGATGCTTTAGTCCAGGTCTGGGAGGAGATCCCTCAGGAGACCATCCGCCACCTCATCAGGAGAATGCCCAGGCGTTGTAGGGAGGTCATACAGGCACGTGGAGGCCACACACACTACTGAGCCTCATTTTGACTTGTTTTAATGACATTACATAAAAGTAGGATCAGCTTGTAGTGTGGTTTTCCACTTTAATTTTGAGTGTGACTCCAAATCCAGACCTCCATGGGTTGATACATTTGATTTCTATTGATCATTTTTGTGTGATTTTGTTGTCAGCACATTCAACTATGTAAAGAAAAAAATATTTAATAAGAATATTTCATTCAGATCTAGGATGTGTTATTTTAGTGTTCCCAATATTTTTTTGAGCAGTGTATATAAAAATCGGCTATTTTTGGTATCGGCATTGAAAAATCATAATCGGTTGACCTCTAATGCAGACGCCTTAAGGCTTACATCACTTGTCTATGTTACAAAATAGCCTCTTGTCACTTGGGGCTACTCAAATCTTTAGTTCTTACTGAGGTGTCACTTCAAACCACATCCAATCATTACTTACTGCACAATTAGATTATCAAACAGTTTGGAGCTAAAAATACAGGTATGACAACAAGGCATGCAGAAACATAATATCGAGCACAAAATTGTATCTACCTACCAGCTCAAGAAAAGTATTCTCCAATGACCTGTACTCAGGAGAGCTCTTGTTGGACAGGTCCTCGGAAAACATCATGTTAGTGACTCGCAAACTAAAGAAAACCACCATCTCTTTGTCCTTTTCAGTAGTGGCCATTAAAGGGGTGCTCATGTGTCTGAGTCCGGGGGCTGCAGTGGACTCAAATGGACCTTCCAATCCACTGCCAAACTCATCCAGCATATCGGCTGCTTCTGTACCGTCCGTTTCTACCTTTTCTATGTCTTGCATGTCAGAGTCATCAGTAGACATATCCATGGCCGTCTTAAGTGGTTCCTGTTCTCGGGTGGTGTCCCCTCCTTCTGAAGGTCCATGGGCTATAGGGGGAAAAGGTGCAGAGGGAATTTCCTCAGGCTCTGCTTGGATGATGTCATCCTCCGATGAAGGCATGGTTTGTGATTTTGTAGCAGTGGTGAATGTTCCGATGGATGCAGGTTCTACGTCTAGAGATGCTGTAGTGGTGATAATTAGATTTTCTCTGTCCAGTTGCTCCTCTAAAGCCGCCTCAGTAGTTGTAGGTCCTTTTAAAGAAAATCAAAAATATCAGAAAATGACATTCAAATCCATTTCAATCAAAAAGATTGAAATTAAAATCAAAAAATGCTCCCATAAATGTTGTCACTCGCGTTATAAGAGGAATGTTACCTTCATCTTCCTCAGGTTCAACAGTTGGGAGGGTTTCCTCATCTACAACATCTTTCTCAGGAGGAAAGGGAGTAATCAATTCTGTGGTAGGCTGTTTCATAACAGACGTTCTTGTAACTGGTGGCCAAACCCAAAGGTAGACTTCTGTCGCAGCCACAGTTTCCTCTACATCAAGTGTCTCCTCAGTGGCAGGCTGTTCAGTAATGGCCGCCATTGTTGCTACTGGTGGCCAAACCCAAAGGTAGTCTTCTTCTGTCGCATCCACAGTCTCCTCTATATCAAGTGTCTCCTCTGTGGCATCCTCTGCAGGCTTCATGTTAATTGTCTCCTCAGTGGCATCCACAGTTTCCTCTACCTCAATCCTCTCCCCTGTAACATCCACTGGAGGCTCCTCTATGCCAAGTGTCTCATGTGTAGCCTCTTCATCAACTGTCTCATCTCTAGCATCCACTACAGTCTCCTCTACTGCTTCTACTGAGGGAGGACCCTCACTAATATCCGCGGGGGGTGTATCTGGGGCTGAGGCAGTGGTAGCCTCAGCAGGAAGAACAATAACTGAGTCACTGAAAGGGACAATGATGTATTCCTCAGGCATGTCTGTAAAAGCCTCAAGATAGTCCTCTCCGACAGCAGCAGTTGGGAAAAAACCTTCAGTGTTCCCAACACCCTCCTCTGGCAAGGTTACCAAGGTTGTCGCTTCCAACTCCTCTCTTAGAGAAACAGTGGGATCTGAAGGGGGAAAATGAAAAGTTAGCATTCTCCTCAATGATTATATCCCAATTGACATGAGCTTTAAATGAAGCTTACCAGGTTCAAAACTGAGTGTATGTATTTCCACAGGCAGGGACGTCTCCACGCTTAAGGCCTTGGAAACCATATCTTTCAGTTTGTGTCCATTTGTGTAAACAACTGTCCTTGTTATTGTGCCTGGTTCTATAGTGGAAACTGATTCTTCTTCACGGTCTTCTCCATTCGTCTCAAACACCACAGCATAGCGGACTGACACATCATCAGATCTGTCAACAAAGCAGAGCTTATACTGGAGAAATAGTATGACTTTCTCACAGTATTTCCTATCTTAGTATTTTAGCAAATATAGCAAAGACCAAAGTTTGAAATACCTCTGGCTAATATATCACTGTTTTGTTTTTCCTTTGCTAATGACATATACAGTACACTCTCTGAGCAGTGATGCTATGACTAATGGAGCCTGTTCAATTAAATGAAAGATTTGGCTCACTTCCTAGTACTTTCACATTTCCCTGAACAACCTACCGAAATTCAACCAACCGAAATCCCAAAACACGAAGATTTTTGAAACCAGGAAGTTTGTCAAAAACGTGAACCATCTGTGGAAAAGAGAGACATCTGATGGTTATGTTTAGCATTCTCTCTGGGGCAGTAATCGCTCAAAACAAAATAACATCACGCAATTGGAAACGATGTAGCCAACACAGAGAAAAAGCAAACACAAATAAGTGGCCTGCAGTATAATGTACACTGAGTGTACAAAACATTAAGAACACCTTCCTAATATTGAGTTGCACCCCCCCCCCTCTTTTTTTTGCTCTCAAAACAGCCTCAATTTGTAGGGGCATGGTCGACAAGGTGTCAAAAGCGTTCCACAAGGATGCTGGCCCATGGTCCAATGCTTCCCACAGTTGTGTCAAGTAGGCTGGATGTCCTTTGGGTGGTGGACCATTCTTCACAAACAAGGGAAATTGTTGAGTGTGAAAAACTCAGCAGCATTGCAGATCTTGACGCACTCAAACTGTTGTGCCTGGCACCTACTAACATACCCCCTACAAATGCAATTAAATATTTTCACTTGCCCATTCATTCTCTGAATGGCACACATACACAATCCTTGTCTCAATTAACTCAAGGTTTAAAAATCCTTCTTTAACCTGTCTCCTCCCCTTCATCTACACTGATTGAAGTTGATTTAACAAGTGACATCAATAAGGGATCACAGCTTTAACCTGGATTCACCTGGTCAGTCTATGTCATGGAAAGAGCAGGTGTTCCTAATGTCTTGTGCACTCAGTATAGATTTGTCACTGTAGAATCCTCTATGCGCTGTCAGGCTTTTGTGAATTTCTTCTTTACCCGGAAGGGGTGCATTTTCTCTGAGGTTTACACACTTTATCTTTCTGGGGTTATAAATCGAATGCAGTCTTTTGATGTTGCCCAATACATTGCTGGCTTTACCCTTTGTCTACCTTTTATCCTAAGCTCCTTTAAAGCACAAGCTCATTTGGGATGTTACTGCACATTTCCACTGAGAATTTACCTCAGCGTTTTACCCTAAAGGCTCAGACTTTTCTATTTCCATCAAACCCGGGCTGGACCCGTGTCTCACTGGGCCGTGGCTCCGACGGATCTGCTCTGACTTGGAGCCAAACACTGGCAAGTCTAGATGGAAAATCACCATTAGTATTGCTACACTAGCAAAAGGCAGTCATTCAACCTGGACTCAAGGGTAGACATAACATAGTAAACGGAAATCCATGACACTCCAATTAGTATAGGTTATGTTTCGTATGGCATGTATTCATTTGTGGATATCCATTATCCATTTTGTATGATATGTTAGCTAAGTAGCTAATTCTAACATTAGCTAGGTGGTTATAACATTAGCTAGCCTAGGTGGTTAACGTTACCTGGTTAACGTTGGTTAAATGCTAAAGTTGTCCATAATGAGATTTAAACACGCAACCTTTGGGTTGCTAGACGTTCACAGTTACAGTTGAAGTCGGAAGTTTACATACACTTAGGTTGGAGTCATTAAAACTCGTTTTTCAACCACTCCACAAATTTCTTGTTAACAAGCTGTAGGTTTGGCAAGTCAGTTAGGACATCTACTTTGTGCATGACACAAGTCATTTTTCCAACTATTGTTTACAGACAGATTATTTCACTTATAACTCACTGTATCACAATTCCAGTGGGTCAGAAGTTTACATACACTAAGTTGACTGCGCCTTTAAAAAGCTTGGAAAATTCCAAAAAATTATGTCATGGCTTTAGAAGCTTCTGATAGGCTAACTGACATCATTTGAGTCAATTGGAGGTGTACCTGTGGATGTTTTTCAAGGACTACCTTCAAACTCTTTGTCTCTTTGCTTGACATCATGGGACAATCTAAAGAAATCAGCCAAAATAAATTGTAGACCTCCACAAGTCTGGTCCATGCTTGGGAGCAATTTCCAAACGCCTGAAGGTACCACGTTCATCTGTACAAACAAGAGTATGCAAGTATAAACACCATGGGACAACGCAGCCGTTATACCACTCAGGGAGGAGACGAGTTCTGTCTCCTAGAGATGAACGTACTTTGGTGTGAAAAGTGCAGATCAATCCCAGAACAGAGCAAAGGACCCTGTGATGATGCTGGAGGAAATTATATCTATATCCACAGGAAAACGAGTCCTATATCAACACAACCTGAAAGGCCGCTCAGCAAGGAAGAAGCCACAGCTCCAAAACCGCCAGGAAGAAAACAGACTATGTGTCATGTTTTGTCTTCTATTCGTTTCCCCCTGCTGGTCTTATTAGGTTCTTTCCCTCTCTCTCTCTCTATCGTTCCGTTCCTGCTCCCAGCTGTTCCTCATTCTCCTAACTACCTCGTTTACTCTTTCACACCTGTCCCCTATTTTGCCCTCTGATTAAGTCCCTATTTCTCTCTCTGTTTCCGCTTCTGTCCTTGTCGGATCCTTGTTTGCTGTGCTGTGTTCTTGTTCCGTCGTGTTTTTGCCTTCATCAGATGCTGCGAGTGAGCAGGTGTCTCTGTCAGCTACGGCCTGCGCCTACCCGAAGCGACCTGCAGTCTGTGGCCGCTTCTCCTGTTATTACCCTCTACAGACTAGAGGATTTCTGTTATCCCCCGTTTGGACATTTCCTGTTAAGGATTCAGGATTTGTCGTTTTCTGTTTGGACTTGAATAAACTCTATTTCTGTTAAGTCACTTTTGGGTCCTCACTCACCTGCATAACACTATGGTTTGGAACTGCACATGAGGAAAAAGATCGTACCTTTTGGAGAAATGTCCTCTGGTCTGATGAAACAAAATAGTACTGTTTGGCCATAATGACCATCGTTATGTTTGGAGGAAAAAGGGGGATGCTTGCAAGCTGAAGAACACCATCCCAAACGTGAAGCACGGGGGTGTCAGCATCATGTTGTGGGGGTGCTTTGCTGCAGGAGGGACTGGTGCACTTCACAAAATAGATGGCATCATAAAGTAGGGAAGATTATGTGGATATATTGAAGCAACATCTCACGACATCAGTCAGGATCTGACAGGTCTTCCAATTGGACAAAGACCCCAAGCATACTTCCAAAGTTCTGGCAAAAATGGCTTAAGGACAACAAAGTCAAGGTATTGGAGTGGCCATTACAAAGCCCTGATCTCAATCCTATAGAAGAGTTGTGGGCAGAACTGAAAAAGCGTGTGCAAGCAAGGAGGCCTTCAAACCTGACTCAGTTACACCAGCTCTGTCAGGAGGAATGGGCCAAAATTCACCCAATTTATTGTGGGAAGCTTGCGGAAGGTTACCTGAAATGTTTGACCGAAGTTAAACAATTTAAAGGCGATGCAGGCAAAAATACTAACTGAGTGTATGTAAACCTCTGACCCACTGGGAATGTGATGAAATAAATAAAAGCTCTCTACAGTTATTCTGACATTTCACATTCTTAAATAAAGTGGTGATCCTGACTGAGCTAAGAAAGGGACTTTTTACTAGCTTAAATGTCAGGAATTGTGAAAAATGGAGTTTAAATGTAATTGGCTGAGGTGTATGTAGACTTCTGACTTCAATTGTATATATTTTGTTTTATTTATTTAACTAGGCAAGTCAGTTAAAAACTTCTTAAGGCTAAGGGGCAGTATTTTGACGTCCGGATGAAAAGCAGCATGCCCAAAGTAAACTGCCTATTACTCATGCCCAGAAGCTAGGATGTGCATATAACTGGTAGATTTGGATATAGAAGTTTCTAAAACTGATATAATAATGTCTGTGAGTATAGCAGAACTGATTTGGCAGGCGAATCCCAGAGGACAATCTATCAAGGGGGGGGGGTGGATTGAGGTCATTGGATTTTCCAATGCATTTCTATGGGAAACCCGATTTATTAGGACCCATATTGCAGTTCCAATGGCTTCCACTAGATGTCAACAGTCTTTAGAAATTGTTCAATGTTTTTCTTTTGAGAAATTAAGAAGTATTCCTATTCTTTCCATGTGTCGCTCAGAAGGACTCTAGTCTTTTGGTGCCCGTGAACAGGAGCACCCTCCATGTTGTTCTTCTCCGGTATTGGAAACAGATTATTCTGTCTTAAATTTTATCGATTTATTTACATTTTTGGGTACCTGAGGTTGGATTAGAAACGTTTTTTGAAATGTTTGGACCAAGTTTACAGGTAACTTATTAGATACTTTGTAGTAATATTGGACGAGTTGGAACCGGTGTATTTCTGAATCAAATGCTCCAATTAAATTGACATTTTTGGGACATAAAGAAGGACTTTATCGAACAAAACAACCATTCATTGTGTAACTGAGACATTTGGGATTGCAAAAAGATGAAGATCTTCAAAGGTAAGCGATTTATTTTTTTGCTATTTCTGACTTTCGTTATGCATCTGTTTGGTTGGCAAATGTGTTTCATGGTTTTTGCATGCGGGGCGCTGTCCTCAGATAATCGTATGGTATGCTTTCGCCATAAAACCTTTTTTAAATCTGACAAAGCGGCTGGATTAACAAGAAGTTTATCTTTTAAATGGTGTAAGACACTTGTATCGTCATGAATGTTTAATATTACTTAGTTAGTATTTTTGAATTTCCAGCTTTGCAATTTACCGGATGTTGTCAGATCTATCCCGTTAATGGGATTTGAGCGTTAAGGGGTCCCTAAGAGGTTTTAAGATAAAATTCTTATTTTACAATGACAGCCAGCCCGGCCAAACCCTCCGCGGACGACGCTGGGCCAAATGTTCGCCGCCCTATGGGACTCCCAATCACGGCCGGTTGTGATACAGTGCCTTAGACTGCTGCGCCACTCGGGAGCATACAGTGAGGGATTGTAAGGATTGTCCCACACAACACCCAACTAATTTCCGGCCAACAGTTCTTTCAATGAAAGTATTATCTTAAGAGTGTGATATTTTTAAAAATACGGGTGCGGCGGGACATGCCCTGGTTTGAGTACCTTTGAAGTTCAGATGGGCAAATGGAATAGTAACTGAAATCTGGACACTGATTGTACTGTATGCCTATAACATATAACATGTAGCCAATTATAATATTAACTAAAATGGTACACCAAATGTTAATTTAGTCTCGGGAACAGGAGTGGACAAATATGATTTCTTTCTTTCAACATTTCTTGAGAGAATGCGCATGCGCAAGTAGGGACCTCAAACTTTTTCATAGACTGACACTGTTACATAAAAGCTGACAGTATTTCAACCATATAAATGCATCCAAGAGCGACTGAAATCTTATCAGAAACATGTTTGATTGTTTTCACAGCTTTTAATTTCCTTAAAACTGGTCAAACTGATGTAATTTTGACAGTTTGTATGGGAAGAATGTTGCGTTTTCTCCCCGGGCCCCTAAAAGTTCTCGTTCAGTGAGAGAAGCAGAAATAAATGTCCCCGTCTTCAGAGTCAAATTCTTACACGTGAATGGAATGTCTTCATAATCTAACACATCAGGCACGAAACCCGATTCATCTCTGAGACACAAGATCTACGTTAGCCTTTTGAGCTAAAGCCTAGGCATTATGAGTTGACAGGTCTCAGTCGAGTCAAGGTTATTAATCGTGCGAATGTAGTTCACTAAACCCATCTCTGAAATAAAAGCTCATTTACTTCATCATTCTCAAAAGGTCCAATACAGTTGTTTTTATCTCAATATAAAATCATGTCTGGGTAACAATTAAGTACCTTACTGTGATTGTTTTCAATTAAAAAGGTTTAAAAAATAAATAAATAGCTTCTTAGCAAAAAGCCATTTCTCAAGCAAGAATTTAGCTAGGGCAGCTTGGGAGTGGTCTTAACTGAAAACGGGCTGAAAACGGGCTGTTATAGGTAGATAGGTTTGGAACTATTTCTTATTGGTCTAAATACTAATTTACCACCTGGTGATTTCACCAGGCAGGCCTAAACTCCATCCCACCAAAAACAGGCAGAAATTCCATGCTTTCTTTTCAAACAGCTCTTACACTGTCCCATTTATACCCGCTCCCCCTCTCCGGCACTCGACATCGCCAGTTGTCTCATCATTACGCACACCTGCCACCATCGTTATGTGCACCTGTGCCTCATGACACTCACCTGGACTCCTTCACCTTCCCTATTACCTCCCCTATATCTGTCACTCCCCTTGGTTCTTTCCTCAGGCGTTATTGATTCTGTTTCTGTTTAATGTCTGTACACTTTTTGTGTTTCTTGTTTTGTACTATGTTCTATTTATTATTACATTTGCACTCACTGTACTTGCTTCCCGACTCCCTGTGTTCACGTTACATACACTGAAACTACATACACTGAAGCATTATCATAATTTTCACAATTTCACAGTATTTATCCAACCTTGTTTTATGGAAATATGTATAAAACACATGAAAATCAAGTCTTTGACTGCACTGGGCCTTTAAGACTTTTCCTCTATGTTCTCCTCACCGTATCATGGAGATCTTGTGTGATGTCATGGTACTGGGGAGCTGCAGGGTCACTCAGAACAAGTTCACTGTAGCCAGAGTCTGCTATGGTGACACTGAACTCCACTATCTGCTCCTCAATAATCGCCTCCTCTGATACAATATTAGGAATGTCTGTTATCTGTGGAAAGCAAAAGCAGCAATGTAATTTTCAATGGCCATCAAGGTCAATGTTCAGTCAAGATTATAAAGCCAAGGCAAGGTAGACCTCAGAAACTATGATTAAACTTACCTCCTTTGCTTCAGTCGGAATGATAAACTGTTCTGATGGAGTTTTCGAGTCTACAAAGTGAGCATTGTGCATTCATTCAGGAATTTTGTATTATTACTTTGAGCTTACTGCCTTGATGAATGTGGAGTACTTACATTTCTCAATCTCAGTTCCTCCAGCTGTTGATACCTCAACCCTGGAAATCAAAAATACATGTTTTGCAACAATTCAAATGTCAAGTTTTTAAGTCTCACACACAAGTTCAGTGAAATGCCTTTCTTGCAAGCTCTAAACCCAACAATGCAGAAATCAATAACAGTGTAATACAAAAAATAACAAAAACATATTCGTAACACTTAAATAAGAAATAAGAAGAAAGTAAGTACAGGGTCAGTCAGTTCCAGTAGCATATTTACAATGTGCAGGGATACTGGAGTGATAGAGGTAGGTAGATGCAGTGCCTTCAGGAAGTATTTATACCCCATTACTTATTCCAAATTGTGTTGTGTTACAGACTGAATTTGGTATTTGGTAAGGGTAGGATTAAACCATACTGGATTAAACAATACCCCATAATGACAAAGTGAAAAAACTTTTTATGCTTGCCATAACAAAAGGGTTGAGTACTTTTTGACTCAAAAATGTTATTTTAACATTTTGAAAAACATAATTCCACTTTGACATTATGGGGTATTGTATGTAGGCCTATGACAAAATGTAATACATTTTAAATTCAGGCTGCAACACAACAAAATGTGGAAAAAGTCAAGGGGTGTTTATACTTTCTGAAGGCACTGTATGGAAAGAGTCATTTGTTACAAAACACCAAAAAATGTAATGACATTCAGCGATTGTCATTAGGTCTACACTTGATCAATGCGTATCGCTGATCAAATTGATTTTTTATGTAGAAAAAAAAATAATTTGAGAGAAGGGGCTGAAATACGGGATTGTACAGGGATGACAAGCACAGTCACATTATTATATACATTTTTAAACCATGACACAGAGGTGAGGGTGTTCGTTTAATTTAGAATAAGCTTTTATTTTCATATTTACCACTGTAGCAGTACAAATTACACTCTAAACAAATAGGAGAGTTGTTAAATTAGCATTATTTAGAGAGCACTCCCTCCCTCACTACCCCACCCCCCCTCCTTCCAATATGGTTGTATGTTAAATCAGGCCACCAGATGTACAGACTCCATCAGTTTAGGGAGAAGAGGAGGGTCATTTGAGTGTATCTGTTCTTGCCCTCTACCAATTGTGCTTGCTGAAACAGCAAGTGAGAGTGTTGTTGGTCTTGATGACATTTTACCATTAGAATTTAAACCTTTATGAACAGCTATTTTGGAAAGGCTTGTCTAGTCTCTGGAGTTGTAGATGGTCGCCAGCCATTTTTGAATTTTGTAGTCAAAACAAAAATATCTGTGGGGTATGAAACATTTATTAGAGATTTTTTTTGGTACCGTCTATTTTGTTTTCAAACACCATATTAAATTAGAATTCAAGTGATAGAAAGAGGTCGTTGGTTGAACATTTATGAGGGAAGGGGGTTGAACACCCGTTTCAATGAAACGTTGCAGACCTACTTCTTGTCATCTCTATAAACAATATTTAACATTTCTCCAACCTTTTATCTACCTACCTTTGTTGCTGGATCTTCTCCTGTTCAGCAACTCTCTGAAAACCAAACAAACATACAAATTCAAAAAACATCATAAAGTGTTATTACATCACTAAGACTTATCACAGCCAATCGTTGTGCTATTACCCCTCAATGCTGCCCTTATTACTACGGTGCATGCAGGTTTTAATACTCACTGTGGCCACCATGTCAATGTGTTCCTGAGTACTGCTGAAGTTTCTTGCCACCTCATCCAGACAGAGAGAGTCATGCTGGCAGGCATAAGTCCAATGCTTGTACTCATCTGAGTTAGGAACCCTATCCAGGAAGATGCGGAAGGCTTCCCATATCGCCTCCTGGCAAACTAAATAAATATATTAATAAAACATGTCAGAATTGCTGAATAAAGAAGTGTGTGTCTGTGTGGGAACAACTCTAAGCTTATAGAGTAAATGGCAATTCAATGTAATGTATTCACAATCTTGTTACTTTATGCATGTAAGACAATACACAGAAATGGATTCTTTATGGTCGAGGTTTGAACAAACTTTTTTTTCAAATCAAATCAAATTGTATTTGTCACATGCGCTGATAACAACAGGTGTAGTAGACCTTACAGTGAAATGCTTACTTACAAGCCCTTAACCAAACCAATGCATTTTAAGAAAATACCTTTAAAAAAGTACATGTTGTTGGGGTGGAGGCAATGCAAATAGTCTGGGTAGCCATTTGATTAGATGTTCAGGAGTCTTATGGCTTGGGGGTAGAAGCTGTTTAGAAGCATCTTGGACCCAGACTTGGTGCTCCGGTCCCGCTTGCTGTGCGGTAGCATAGAGAACAGTCTATGACTAGGGTGGCTGGAGTTTTTGACAATTTTTGGGCCTTCCTCTGACACCACCTGGTGTAGAAGTCCTGGATGGCAGAAAGCTTGGCCCCAGTGATGTACTGGGATGTACGCACTACCCTCTGTAGTACCTTGCGGTCGGAGGCGCGAGCAGTTGCCATACCAGGCAGTGATGCAACCCGTCAGGATGCTCTCAATGGTGCAGCTGTAGAACCTTTTGAGGATCTGAGGACCCATGCCAAATTTTTTCAGTCTCCTGAGGGGGAATAGGTTTTATTAAGCCCTCTTCACGACTGTCTTGGTGTGCTTGGACCGTTTGTTGGTGATGTGGATGTACAGCCACGTCGATGAGAATGGGGTGTGCTCGGTCCTCCTTTTCCTG
This sequence comes from Oncorhynchus gorbuscha, assembly GCF_021184085.1. Classification (NCBI taxonomy): domain Eukaryota; kingdom Metazoa; phylum Chordata; class Actinopteri; order Salmoniformes; family Salmonidae; genus Oncorhynchus; species Oncorhynchus gorbuscha. The sequence goes on along the minus strand of NC_060182.1, from coordinate 58,253,971 downwards.
TAGTCCACAATCATCTCCTTTGCACCACACGGTCAGGTCTCATACCTCCTCCCTATAGGCTGTCTCTTTGTTGCTTACCACTGTTGTGTCATTGGCAAACTTAATGGTGGTGTTGGAGTCGTGCCTAGACATGCAGTCATGTGTGAACAGGGAGTACAGGAGGGGACTGAGCATGCACCACTGAGGGGCTACCCGTGTTGAGGATCAGCATGGCGGCTGTGTTGTTACCTACCCTTACCACCTGGGGGCGGCCCGTCAGGAAGTCCAGGATCTATTTGCAGAGGGAGGTGTTTAGTCCCAGGGTTCTTAGCTTAGTGATGAGCTTTGAGGGCACTATGGGGTTGAATGCTGAGCTGTAGCCAATGAATAGCATTCTCACATAGGTGTTCCTTTTGTCCAGGTGGGAAAGGGCAGTGTGGAGTGCAATAGAGATTGCATCATCTGTGGATCTGTTGGGCTGTATGCAAATTGGAAAGGGTCTAGGGTATTTGGGATAATAATGTTAATGTGAGCCATGACCAGCCTTTCAAAGCACTTCATGGCTACAGATGTGAGTGCTACAGGTCGGTAGTCATTTAGGTAGGTTACCTTAGTTCTTGGCACAGGGACTACAATGGTCTGCTTGAAACATGTTGGTATTACAGACTCAGACAGGGAGATGTTGAAAATGTCAGTGAAGATACTTGCCAGTTGGTCAGCACATGCTCGGAGTACACATCCTGGTAATCCGTCTGGCACTGCGTCCATGTGAATTTTGACCTGTTTAAAGGTCTTACTCACATCGGTTTTGGAGAGCTTGATCACACAGTCATCCGGAACAGCTCTCATGCATGTTTCAATGTTACTTGCCTCGAAGCGAGCATAGATGTTATTTAGCTCGCCTGGTAGGCTCATGTCATTGGGCAGCTCTCGGCTGTACTTCCCTTTGTAGTCTGTAATAGTTTGCAAGCCCTGCCACATCCGACGAGCGTTGGAGCCAGTGTAGTATGATTCGATCTTAGTCCTGCATATACGCTTTGCCTGTTTGAGGCCCTCTCCTTGAAAGTGGCAGCTCTACCCTTTAACTCAGTGTGGATGTTGCCTTTAATCCATGGCTTCTGGTTGGGGTATATACGTATAGTCACTGTGGGGACAACGCCATCGATGCACTTATTGATGAAGACAGTGACTGATGTGGTGTACTTCTCAATGCCATCGGAAGAATCCCGGAACATATTCCATTCTGTGCTAGTCACTTTAGATATTGAAACCCAATTCTGGTATGTAATGTACTCGTCCCTGATATTTGGGAATGTTAGAAACATGAATAAAAAAGCCCTGACACTTTTTATGATTTATTTACCTGTTATGCACTGTTGAATTATCTAATATGTTTACGCCTGGGGAAGTTCTCTTACATTTTCATTTCATAGAGTGAAGTTATTATTTCAACGGCATATTCACTGTTTGAATACCCTCAACCTTAATGTAACTCGGGCCCTGAATATAAGTGAACACCTACAGTATTTTATGCTTTTCAAGTTGAACTTCTCTCAGTTTGTGAAGTCTCAACCATGACAACTTCCAAGCCAGCAATTATTTATTAAATTGTGACAAAGATTTTCTGTTTGATGAACTGCTTTCTCTCTCTCCTGAAGGAAACAGTTCAGAGCCACTGTTTTTGGAATAGCTTAATCACCCCACTGTCTAAAGGTGTCCCATGACTATGAATACTGTCAGGATTTACGAGCTCACAGAAAAGTGTGGCACAATAGGGTGTGTTTATATCATAGAATTGGGAATTAGAATACTAAAATGGACATGAACCTTCTTCTGACGGTATTAAGGTCAGCCATTGTGTTTTTAAGGGAGTTGGTGCTCAGCCAGTGCTGTGTTTTAACCAACCAGTAGAGGCATATGTGATGCATTTCCAGGTTTTACTTACGCAGGGAAATAAAAGTAAGGCATGTGATATATCAGAAATTGTGTAATGGAATTATTGCCAACCTTAAATATTGTCATATATTTATAAATATAGTTTACACCGGTTTTATACCAATTGTTTGTGTAAATAGCCTCTAAAATACTGTATATGTAAACAGACCATACATGTCAAAATGTTTGTTTTCTTGGAAAGCTGTGTGTTATTACTTGATACAATATCAGTTCTTGTTGCCTATCATCAACTGACTGCATTGTTTGTGTGGAATGTTGGGATATTGACTGTTAATAATAATACAAAAATTGCAAACAAATATGCCCTGCAGATAATCTTGAAATTCCTTGTTTTACACAATATCTTAAGGGCTTGTAAGTAAGCTTTTCACTGTAAGGTCTGCACCTGTTGTATTCGGTGCATGTGACAAAAAATTATTTGATTTGATTTGATATGCCTCTGGATCTTTGAGGGTTTATAACATCGCCCCTCTAGTAATTTAATAGGATCTCTAAGGTTTATATGTTCCTGTTCCCAGTCGATCTTCGCCCTCAATATATGCCATTTAGCAGACACTGTGAATACATGAGAGAATACATTTGAATACAGTGAATACATGAGAGAATACATTTTTAGTATGTGACTCCAGTGGGAATGGAAGTATTGACGTTGGCATTGCTAGGACCATGTCCTTACCTCTGAGTTTGTAGTAGGCCCGATGGCTGGAGATGACCGCCTTTACGTTCTCTTGAGGACATACTTTCACCCCACTGGTGAAGAACGTAGACCTCTTTGTCAGGTGTCTGTCCTGGTCCTGTCTCGTTTTAACATGGGCGGTGTGTTTGATTGGTTTTACACTATCCAGGAAATGTCTGTGTTTGACATCTCGGATTCCAGACAAATATTGCACCTGTAGGTCTGCAACAAAAAAGACAGATATAAGAAATGGTTATCTTACCATATCTTGTTGTCCAAATATACCTAGAGTATTACATTATTGGTCATTTTATAATATAAATGTAGAAGATGTATACTGCTTACTTTTCCAAATCGTATGTAAGGTCTAAGCATAGAGAATGATAGAGATATCATCTTTATATACGTATTCATACCCCTTGACTCATTCAACCTGAAATCAAAATGGGTTAAATATTATTTTTTTTCAAACCCATATACTCACAATACCCCAGAATGACAAAGTGAAAACGAAATACAGAAATAACCAATTTACATAAGTATTCACATGCCTGGGTCAGTACATGTTAACAATCACCTTTGGCAGTGATTACAGCTGTGATTACAGTAGGTGTGTTATGGTGACTGTATTACCACCACACCAGTGGTCACGAGTCATGATGCCAGTCAAATCCTCGTGATTTTTTAGTCACGGTAATTAGGCTTCTCCAAGCTCTGGAGCTGCTGATGGTCATTAGTAGCCTACCAAAATATACTAGCTGCCTGATAGTCAGCACTCTGTTGTCCCTCTAATCACTCTGACACCAATGCAAATATACTTTGAAAATCTAATCAAATGCTTCATGAGAGTCCATGAGCTGTGGACTATACAATTGCGTGAGAAAACAGAGTTTTGATGGCCTCTATTAAAAAGAGGAGGCCTACTATATTCCTACTATATTCATTTCTCAACTTTCCTAATATTAATATTCTTGCTGGCAAGAAAATGAACCACAAGAAAAGCATCGTCCATTTGCTTTTTAAGTGCATAGATGACATGTATTTTTTCCCCTGCCCCATTCTAAATATTTTTTTTAAATCACACATGTATATACGTATACTAAGTAGTATAAGATTAGATCAAGAATAGTCTGGGTGATAATGGGTGCTAATATTCGCCTATCACTTGAGAATTATATATTATCACTTGTGAATGATGCCTAGTTTGTGGGTCAACTTCTGATCTGTTGTGTCTGCCTCATTGCTTTTAAAAGGGATTCTAATGGTTGTATTAATTTGGGATCTATCGCATCCCACAACTGTCCCAGACTATGATTGGAATATTTATTTCTCGCACAGAATAGGTCAACATTTGTGCTATGGGGGATAGTAGATTGGCATAGGCTAGTGCTTTTGTTGTTCGTTAGGCCTACTAATCTTGTTGGCTGATGAAAAGTAAATGTGGGCAGTTCTTCCAACAACTTCAATATGCACCTTGGAATTCAACAAGGACAAAACACATAGCCCAATATTTGTATCACAACTAAAGTTGCATAAATAACTCTAAATTAATCAAATAGAAGGATGTGTTTCTTTGTTAACCACTCAATACAGAATAGCCGCATGTACAAACTCTCTCAAATATTTGAGAAAATATGCTTTCCATTGTATTCAGCGATGTTCAATTGTATTCTTCATAATATAAAATAATGCCACGGAATTCTAAGCAAACCTTGCTTGCTAAATTAACTAGTGTAGCCCACAGCCAAATGGCACAGCCAGATCAGGGCCTAACATCAGGGCCTAAGGACAACTCAAGAGTATGCTATTCTGCTCTTCTGAAATAAACAACATTTTCTTCATACCATGTTTCTTTAGACCTGTCTAAAATGAATAAATGGATTTATTGTGAAGGTGTAGGCTATATTACATGGATTTACTAGACTTTTTAAAATGTACATTTTTCAAAGGTCTGCATCAGTGGCTTGTAGGCAATGCATGGAAGCCAGGAAATGTGTTTATGTTAATTCACGGTTAATTACCGTGAGACCGGAAGTTATTTGCTTGACAATCATCGACTGACAAAATTTCACGACCGCCAAAGCAGTCATCAAGGCAAAGGGTGGCTATTTGACGAATCTCAGATATTAAATATATTTTGATTTGTTTTACACTTTTTTGGTTACAACATGATTCCATATGTGTTATTTCATAGTTTTGATGCCTTCACTATTTTTCTACAATGTAGAAAATAGTTTTAAAAAATAAAGAAAATCTCTTGAATGAGTAGGTGTTCTAGAACTTTTGACCGGTAGTGTATATATAACTGTGGTAAGCATTCGAGCCAATAAGGGCCGGGGGGATACGGGGATGCAATTCAAACAGTATGTAAACATGAATAAAGTCACCAGTGTTTAATGTCCTTCAGACCAGTCCCGTATTAGAGTGATCCCCAGCTGAGGCAGATGAAAAAGCTCTCTATGATCTCGCTGTTCAGAAAACACAAGACATTGACTTCCTCCATTTTCACAGCCTCGGCCATCACAACAAGGTAGTGCCATGGTGTTATGAAAGACAATTAAGCCAGTGAATACAGTCAGTCCGTTCAAAGTCAGCTAATTGTTTAAGGCGTGCCTTGCAACAACCAGGTGGTAAACTTCAAAAGCTTTCTTAATACATTAAGCCCCCACGCCTATCAGAGGCAAGGGGCTTCCTCAGACCTATCTTGGCAGTAGAGGACCCACAAAGAAATCAGCTTAATGAATAAACACTGATACTTTGACCACGAGAGGTTGAGTTTCTGGCCAGAAAGTACATTTTTTGAGAGTTTCAACTTCAAAGTTAAAATGTTAAGTTTGTGTAATATGGTGAATGGGAATCACGGACTCGCAATCTGATTATTCTCCTATTAGAGAGCATATTGACAAACAAACTAGATAACATTAGAATGTGCTCAGTGAGGACCGAGGAGGTCCCCATGCACATGGGCCAGCATGAGGGCCTGCAGGGGAAATGGCCGCAAATGCAATGCACAACAGTGAGGGCCTCATAAAGCAGAGCTACATGCCAGAAAAGATTAGTGTCCAGAGCCACTGAAAGCAGAAAGCCTTTGTTTATTTTGGGATAATGAACAGACCGAAGACACAATCTGTCCAAAATCAGGACCCAACATTCAGAAGTAGGTCTCATGCAAAAGTTGCTGAATTTTGAAAATACTTCTTAACAATTCTGACATGGTCATAACCATGTCATATATGTCATGACAACTGACATAACTTGTCGTAACCTGTTATAATATGTCCATAACACTGTCATGACACATATATTAGGACCTGTTGTGACATATATTGTGTTTGTTTATGGCTGGTTATGACCCCTACATAAATTGACCATGTTAAATTATCATTGTAATTGTGCACACACTGATGTCAGACAAGCACCTACCCTAATCAAATCAAATCAAATGTATTTGTCACATACACATGGTTAGCAGATGTTATTGCGTGTGTAGCGAAATGCTTGTGCTTCTAGTTCCGGCAATGCAGTAATAACCAACGAGTAATCTAACCTAACAGTTCCAAAACTACTACCTTATACACACAAGTGTAAAGGGATAAAGAATATGTACATAAAGATATATGAATGAGTGATGGTACAGAACGGCATAGGCAAGATGCAGTAGATGGTATCGAGTACAGTATATACATATGAGATGAGTAATGTAGGGTATGTAAACAAAGTGGCATAGTTTAAAGTGGCTAGTGATACATGTATTACATAAAGATGCAGTAGATGATATAGAGTACAGTATATACATATACATATGAGATGAGTAATGTAGGGTATGTAATTCTGTCGCTGGTGACTGGAATGAACGCAGGAGCATCTAGACATTATCTTACATTTCTTTTAGTCTAACTTTTCGTTTTCAACAGCGGAGATTTCTATAAACCTTTCTGTCTGTCTCTCCCACATTTGCAACATAGTTTCAATATTCAAATTTGATCTCCAGCTATCCCATAGTAATGAAGGTGTCGGGACGAGACAGACAGGCAGGCAGGCAGCGTTTCTCAACCAGTCGAAATCATGAATCAGCTTTTTATGGATATATACACTAATGATCAAAAGTTTTAGAAAACCTACTGTCCTCATTCAAGGATTTGTCTTTATTTTTACTATTTTCTACATTGTAAAATAGTAGTGAAGACATCAAAACTATGAAATAATACATATGGAATTATGCAGTAAGCAAAAAGGTGTTAAAACTAATTCAAATATATTTTATATTTGAGATTCTTCAAATAGCCACCCTTTGTCTTGATGACAGCTTTGCCCACTCTTGGGATTCTCTCAACCAGCTTCACCTGGAATACTTTTCCAACAGTCTTGAAGGAATTCCCACATACGCTGAGCACTTGTTGGCTGCTTTTCCTTCACTCTGCGATCCGACTCATCCCAAATAATCTCAATTTGGTTGAGGTCGGAGGATTGTGGATTGTGGAGGCCAGGTCATCTGATGCAGCACCCTCTCCTTATTGGTAAAATAGCCCTTACACAGCCTGGAGGTGTGGTGGGTCATTGTCCTGTTGAAAAACAAATGATAGTCCCACTAAGCCCAAACCAGATGGGATGGCGTATCGCGGCAGAATGCTGTGGTAGCCATGCTGGTTAAGTGTGCCTTGAATTCTAAAAACAATCACAGACATTGTCACCAGCAAAGCACCCCCAAAACATCACACCTCATCCTCCATGCTTTACGGTGGGAAATACACATGCGGAGATTATCCGTTCACCCTCACCGAGTCTTACAAAGACACGGCGGTTGGAACCAAAAATGTCCCATTTGGAGGACATATTTCCACTCGTCTATTGTCCATTGCTTGTGTTTCTTGGCCCAAGCAAGTCTCTTCTTATTATTGGTGTCCTTTAGTAGTGGTTTCTTTGCAACAATTTGACCATGAAGGCCTGATTCACACAGTCTCCACTGAACAGTTGATGTTGAGATATGTCTGTTACTTGAACTCTGTAAAGCATTTATTTGGGCTGCAATTTCTGAGGCTGGTAACTCTAAAGAACGTATCATCTGCAGCAGAGGTAACTCTGGGTCTTCCATTCCTGTGGCGGTCCTCATGAGAGCCCGTTTCATCATAGTGCTTGATGGTTTTTGCAACTGCATTTGAAGAAACTTTCAAAGTTTTTGAAATGTCCGTATTGACTGACCTTCATGTCTTAAAGTAATGATGGACTGTCGTTTCTCTTTGCTTATTTGACCTGCTCTTGCCATAATATGGACTTGATTTTTTACCAAATAAGGCTATCTTCTGTATACCCCCCTACCTAGGAATGAAAGAAATTCCACAAATGAACTTTTAAGAAGGCCCACCTGTTCATTAAAATTCATTCCAGGTTACTACCTCATGAAGCTGGTTGAGAGAATGCCAAGTGTGCAAAACTGTCATCAAGGCTAAATGTAGCCATTTGAAGAACGTCAAATATAACATACATTTCGACTTGTTTAACACTTTCTTGGTTACTAAATTATTCAATATGTGTTATTTCATAGTTGTGATGTCTTCACTATTATTCTACAATGTAGAAAATAGTAAAAAATAAAGAAAAACCCATGAATGAGAAGGTGTTCTAAAACGTTTGACCGGTAGTGGTCCTTCTAGCTCAGTTGGTAGAGCATGGCGCTTGTAACGCCAGGGTAGTGGGTTCGATTCCTGGGACCACCCATACGTAGAATGTATGCACACATGACTGTAAGTCGCTTTGGATAAAAAGTGTCTGCTAAATGGCATATATTATTATTATATTAAGAAATGTTAATTGAAAAAAGGTCAAACGAAACAAAGTGCAGATAGTTTGCAGCCTTTCCAGCTTTAGTTTGAATTGATTGTGTGAGCTGTGTTGTTGGCTAGCTTCTCTGAACAACAGTGTCCTGACAATTGAGCAAATGTTCTATGACAGGTGAAGACGTGCCTCATTAGCTCATTGTTATGGATCCATCCAAATAAATGTCACTCGAAAACAGCTTAAACAAATGTAATTGCAGCTACTTTGCTGTTAGTCTGTCTGCACGTGACTAAGTTAGCCGTAGTTGGCTAGCAAGCAAGGGATAAGAACGTTGCCAGCCAGTATGGCAATGGAACATTTAGATAGAGAAGATAGAGAACAAAAAGACTACTAAACCACTGGGAACCGATAGAACAGACAACCAGCCGGCTTGGGTAGCAACCCTAGATTTGTGCCGGGACTATATCTTGTGGAAGGATGAAATAATATGAATAAATTCCTCAAAATAATTTTATGAAAATATGTCAATCATTATTTGAATATCTTGGTAACCGATTGTATGAAATAATGCCCTTGAAGCCTTGAAGCCGGGTGTTTGGATGATATATTGGCACGGTGTGACCGTGTTATGACACTGGATGTGAAGTTAAGTGTTACCAAATGCTTTCATGGGGGATCTACTACCTCAATAGTGGCTTTTGTAATGTGACCTAACAGTTTATTACATTTTATATGCATGTATATTCAAATCAACGCTGTAACACGTGTATTCAAGTGCAAACGGGTAGGATGAGCTGATACTGTATTTAATGTCTAAAGCAGCTGTAAATACAGTTGCCCTTGTTGGAGTAAGGGATAAAAGTCAAGTGAATCACACCACTCTCCCAGTCCTCTTACATAATGCACCAAGCATGCCCCAACTTTTGTCAACTTTTTTTCAACATGGTTCCGTTCAGTTCTGCAGTATGAAGAAACGTTGAACCAGGTGGGATTTGCGAATCAATTTGACACAATTGCCAAACTGTCAGAATGTTCTGCCTTCTAAACTGACCCATCATGAATGTGTTGTACTCAGCCATGCACACCATATCTCTCTCATTGTGAAAGAACAAAGCATAATCTCACTTCAATTAGACTGGGACAAAAAAACAAACAACCAACCAGACGAGCAGCAAATGCTATTACAGGTTCCCTGGAGTGAGAGCTTACCTTTGATTCGAGTGGCTGCAACGTTAAACAGAAATAGGGTGAGGAATAGTCCCGTTCTCAAATGCATGATGGACTAGTTCAAGTCCTTTCGGGGCCCAATTTTTTTCATTTGGAAACAAAAGGAATGTTCCTTTTATCTCAAGTCCATGAGGAAAAAAGTATTGTCAATGGTGACAAAGTGTCAACGAGCTAAAATAGGGGTTGTTCACTCCTTTCTCGTCTCCAGTGAGGTACTAGCAGATGGTGGTACAGTCCAGGCTGAAGTTTGAGCTCTGAGTCAATCAATGATCCCTGCAGACCTGGACGAAGGATGGAAAAGTGTGTCAAGGTGGGGAGCATGTAGAATAACTCCAAGTTACTCAACTGTAAGTGTAGGTGTGACAACTGTGATGAGATTCAAAAAGCAGGTCCCGTGAATAATCTGTTTACCTTCTGCTTGCTCGCCGTAATCCCTCCCTGGCCACGTGGTGGCCTAGCCTCATCCTGTTAGGGCCCTTCTGGAGCCTCGTCTGTCAGTCAATCAGCGGGGCCCACTGCCCTATGGTGTCCATTCAGTGTACCTGATCCTCAGTCTCTTAGCTCCCAGACCAGGCTAGATTCTCAGCGCACTCTCTTCAGGCTAGCTCGCACCAGATGCTCCTCGAGGTGCCAAACTCACAGGCTGCCAACCAAGGTTGCTGGGCTGTAGGACTGTACTGGATGTCCAACTCACAGACTCCCAGACTGACAAAATGTGCTTTATCTCTGCTCTGGGGGCGTGGCAGAGCTGCTCTGTTGTTATTTTTGTTGTTTCCTCCTCCCTTTTGTTAAATGGCTGTGGTGGTTTCGACTCAGCTCCCCAAGCTGACAAGAGGATTACCAGCTCTAGCCTGTTATTAAAGGGAAAGGGGGATACATAGTCAGTTATACATTTCAGTTGAACGCATTCAGTTGTGTCTTCCACATTTCACCCAACCTCTCTGAATCAGAGAGGTGCGAGGGGCTGCCATAATCAACATCCACATCTTTGGCGCCTGGGGAACAGTGGGGTAACTGCCTTGCTCAGGGGCAGAATGACAGATGACGGATTGAATCCCTGAGCTGATTCAATCCAGCAACCTTTCAGTTACTGTCCCAACGCTCTAACCACTAGGCTAATCCTGCCGTTGTAAACTGGCCCAACAGACAACTTCACTTTCATCAACACTAAATGCAAAAGGTTTTGTCTACTCAGGAATGAATCCTCTCTCTGTGTTGCTCTCCACGCGTCACGATCGTCTGAATGAATGGACCAAGGTGCAGCGTACTTAGAGTTCCACATGTTTGATAAGTATGAAACTCACCAAAAACAATACAGAAGAAAATGAAACGTGACATTCTGGGCTGCTCACAGGCAGCTACACAAAAACCAGATCCCACAATACCCAGTGGGAAAAGGCTGCCTTTTGGAGTCAGATATTCTGTGTTTATAGACTTTGTTAACATACAAACTACATAGTCTTATCACGGGTCGCATGTAAAATATAGCCTACTTACTGTGTCAAATATTACCCCACTATACGTTAAATAAGACAAATCCATTAAGGGTTTTCCCCAAACAAAGAGGTTTGACCTTGCGGTGCTTAATAAGTCAAAATAGGTGTAATGTCATGCTGTGTCATTTCTGATAACACACCTCAAGTACACTGTATTGAAAAGACATTAGATAGGCCTAGAGATAACTGTATCAAAATGTAATACAATTATTTTTCGGAATGTATAGAAAATGTATATACTGTATTTTTGGCCTCCCGAGCGGCACAGTAGCCTAAGGCACTTGATCTCAGTGCTGGCTGTGCCACTAGAGTTTCTGGGTTTGAGTCCTGGCTCTGTCGCAGCCAGCCGTGACCGGGAGACTCATAGGGCGGTGCACAATTGACCCAGCGTCTGTACAGTGTTTCCTCTCGACACATTGGTGCAGCCGGCTTCCCGGTTAAGTGGGCAGTGTGGCTTTGTAGTGTTTCGGAGGACGCACGGCTCTCAACCTTCGCCTCTCCTGAGTCTGTATGTGAATTGCAGCAATGAGACAAGACTGTAACTATCAATTGGATATCATGAAATCTGGGGAGGAAAGGTCACAAAAAAAATCATATGTATATATTTTGGAAGCAAACCGAAATCATTCATAACCAATATTAGTTACACTTCCTCTTAGTGCTCTTTGTTCACATGTTGAGTTGTTTTGATTTTCACATGGTTTTTAACATGCCAAAAGTGTATGTTGCTTTGATGATCTGGGTGTTGACATCTTTTTCTGGATCTCCATCATCAGTGACCTTGCTGCCTAGGTAGAGGAATTCTTGAATTTCCTCCACTGCTTCTCCATACATGTTAATGTTTGTGTCTGTCTTTTAGTTTTTCTTCATGAGCTTGGTTTTCTTTTCATTGATTTTCAAACCAATTTGGAGGCATGTGTTTGTCAGCTTGCTAACATTTGCATAATCATGGTCTTCCAGAGTTGAGGTGAGTGTCCATCTCATGCCACTCTTTCAGTTTTTCAGGGTCATAAGCCAGTCAATGGCTATTATGAACTGGGTGGGAGAAAGAATGCCTCTTTGTTTAACACCAGCGTTGACTCTGTTGTTTACGTGTCCATTACAGACAACCTGACAGCAGAAATCACAAGGTCTTGATTACGTTGACTGGCCATTTTGGGAGGGATTCCATAGTGGCAACGTATTTTCCATAGGGATATTCGGTGGAAACTGTCGAAATCCTGTTTAGTAGGGAAGCTAAGCATTCAAAATGTAACGAGTACCTTTGTGCATCAGGGAAAATGTATGGAGTAAAAAGTTATTTTTTTTCATTAGGAATGTAGTGAAGTAAAATCTAAAGTACAGATACCCCCAAAAATGATACAAGTACCTACCACTGTGTAAATTATAGCTCATTTGTTATTCTGTAAAAGGATTTCAAGCCTTGTTTCTTGGCTGCCTCTTCTGCTTCTGTAGACACATTTTCAGTGAACATTTCTATCACGTTTCTTTACCTCTATGTCTAACTGAGGGTATTCTTTGGAGAGTTTTTCTTTTAGTCTTGTAGATTTTGTACACATGATGTGTTTCTTGATAACTTTCCTTTGTTCTATTGTCTTCCATTCCTTTTTTTTGTTTTTCATCTATCGCCCAGAACCGTCTTGCCAGCCTCCTCCATTGCCTAGTTAAAAGATCTTAGGGATAGGCATTTCACGAGCGGGACAACTTCCGGGGAAACTGGAGGGTGCGCAATTCAAATAAATAATCATAAATAATATGGATATTAAACATTTAGGTACATATACGTGTCTTATCTCGTCTGAAAGCTTACATTCTTGTTAATCTAACTGCACTGTCCGATTTACAGTAGCTATTACAGCGAAAACATGTGGTGCAATTGTTTGACGATGTTGCCCCACATCAAAATATTTTTACACCAGCACAGGTTTCATACATTCACAAGTAACAATGAAATATTCACTTACTTTTTGAAAGTATTCCTCTGATTTGTCATCCAAAGGCTCCCAGCTATAACATGTAGTGTTGTTTTGTTAAATAAAATCCTTCTTTATATGCCATAAAGTCTGTTTAGTTGGCGCCATCGATTTGAGTAAACCATTCGTTCAACATGCAGAGAAAGGAATCCGAAAATCTACCCCTAAACTATCAACAAGTTAAAATATGTTTCTATTTACTCCTGAGATGTCATCAAACTATACTATTTCTTACGGAAAGAAGTGTGTTCAATAGGAAACCGATTTTAGTAGGTGCGTACTGTCTTCATGGCACGCGCAAACACGAATTTCCAAGACTGTGTTCCTGTACTAAAACTGATATTTCGTTTTCGTTTTTTGAAGTTACAAACCTGAAACCTTGAACATAACCTTCTGACACCCTGTGGAAGCCATAGAAATTGCAACCAGGAAGCTAATTTTCAATATGACCTTTACTTGCCTTTCTAAGAGGATGGTCTCTCTATCAAAACAATTCTGGTTGGTTTTTCTTTGGATTTTCTCCTACCATATCTTAGATTGTGTTATATTCTCCTACATTATTTTAACATTTCTACAAACTTCAAAGTGTTTTATTTCTAATCGTACCAATTATATGAATATCTTGGCTTCGGGGCCTGAGCTACAGGCAGTTTACTTTGGGCACGTCATTCAGGCGGAAATTGAGAAAAAAGGGGCCTAGCCCTAATTAAAAGAGTGAATGGTCATCGGCACTTTCTTTTGGAGGATGTTGAATCTATTCTTTAGGGCAATGTTGAACTGATGCCTGACCTGTATTTCAACTTGGCAGAGTCAAACTGGTTGTTATTCTTCTCACCCAGTTTAGCTTTCCTCAACTTCAGAGACAAATTCCTGATCAGCAGGCTGTGGTCACTGCCTATATCTGCCACTATTTTGGTCCTTACATCTTTAAGGAAGCGTATTCATTTTCCATTAATGAAGATGTGGTACATTTCGTTCTCAGATCTTCCGTCAGGTGATTTCCAGGTCACTTTGTGTATGGCTTTATGTAGGAAGATCGTCCCTCCTATTACCAGGTTGTATTAAAATCACCAAGAATCAGGAGTAGGTCGTGTTTTGGAACTTGCTCTAGGGATGATTGTAGGCTTTCATAGAAAATGTCTTCGTGCTCTTTGTCTGTGTCATTTTTAGGGGAGTAGCAGATTATTACTGACAGTTTGAATTTTGAGTTGAACCTTGCATCGAGCAGTCGTTCTTTGATTGGTTTCCACTTTTTTGTGCTTCTTTTGGATGATGAGAACTCTTTGTCGTGGTCATTCCTTCCTGACCAAAGAATGGTGTCTCCTGTGGTCAAGTTCCTTCTTCCATGTCCAGTCCTGCATGCCTCACTGATGCCCAGAATGCCTAGGCCATATGTGTGCATCTCTTGGACGACTTGTGCAAGTCTTCCAGTTTGATGGAGGGTCCTTACATTCCAGCTTCCAACGTCAATATTCATTTTGGGTGTTAGGAGATCCATTTTCAGGGTGAGGGCTTCCTTGCAGGTTAGCCCACATCTGTCATTATAATCCAGGTCCATTAGTCCATTAGAAAACCACAACAACGTTTTCTCTATTCGGTTTTCCAGAGTAAGGACGCTAGCCCTAAATCCAACCCTTTTCTTTTGAGACCGGCAGGACTCCATCTCTAAAGATGAGATCGTGCTTCGTCTGGAACCTCCCACTGGACCTTTCCGTCATGGGTGACCTTACCAGGAGTAAACATACTCCAGAGGGCATTGCTCTAGGGATGTTTGGCACTCATTGTAAGGTGCCTCACTAGGACGAGGTGGGTGCAAGAGTCAGGAGCAGGAGAGCACTGACGTCCAAATAGAAAATATTTATTTGGAAGTCCCAAAACACAACAAAACTGGTCAGGAAACAAACCCAACGAAGGCGCCCAACAAAACAGGAATTTGAAGTGACAACAGGAGGAAAAACAATCTACTCCTAAATAAATCACAACGGCACAAACGACCGTGAGAATAGCCTGTGGCGCAATCTAGCACACGCACCAAACAAACAGAGATAATCCCGCGCAAAATACCAGCAGGCAACGAGGTTAATAAACCCACAGAAATTAACTCAATTGGTGTGGCTGGCTTCCTCCGATGCATTGGTGCGGCTTATTTGTGGGTTAAGCGAGCAGTGTGTCAATAAGCAGGTTCGTGCAGGTTCGTGTTTCGGAGGATGCATGGCTCTCAACCTTCGCCTCTCCCGAGTCCATACGGGAGTTGCAGCGACCAGACAAGACTGTAAATACCAATTGCATATCACAAAATAGGGGTAAAGAAATACAGTACCAGTCAAAAGTTTGGACACACCTACTCATTCAAGGGTTTTTCTTTATTTTGATTATTTTCTTCATTGTAGAATAATAGTGAAGACATCAAAACTATGAATTAACACATGGAATCATGTAGTAACCAAAAACTGTTCAACAAATCAAAATATATTTTAGATTTTAGATTCTTCAAAGTAGCCACCCTTTGCCTTGATTACCAAGAAAATCATATAT
Source organism: Oncorhynchus gorbuscha (assembly GCF_021184085.1). Lineage (NCBI taxonomy): Eukaryota > Metazoa > Chordata > Actinopteri > Salmoniformes > Salmonidae > Oncorhynchus > Oncorhynchus gorbuscha. Next base: position 58,238,354 of record NC_060182.1, on the reverse strand, counting down.
TTTTTTTGTCAAGTTTCTTAAATGTGCTGAGAATGTTTCAAAGCCAAGCATCTACACCTCACCATTCCCAGAAGTTGTTTTGAAGGTTGTATGCAAAATAACCATAGGACAACCACACTCTTTGTAACGCTCATCGGAAGAAGTGGACCAAGGTGCAGCGTGGTAGGTGTTCATACTTTATTTCAACTGAACACTAAACAAAACAACAACAAATAACAACCACTGTCACGTTCTGAAGGCTACACAGAGCTAACAAGAAACAGCATCTCACAACCTCAGGTGGCAAAACAGGCTGCCTAAGTATGATTCCCAATCAGAGACAACGATAGACATATCTGGCTAAAACATAGAAACACAAAACCTAGAAATAAAGAACATAGAATGCCCACCTAAATCACACCCTGACCAAACCAAAATAGAGACACATAAAAAGCTCTAAGGTCAGGGCGTGACACTCTTACCAAGCTCTAAGAAAGATATTGTTCTCAGAACGTTATGTACTAGCTGGGTTCATTTAAATTAATTTGGAAATTGTTTCATGCTACACATTTAATGTTCTGAAATAAATTGCTACAAAGTATATTGACTTTCTATCTTGATCGAAAATTACTTGAGAGTTTGGTATTCAGGCTTAGGCAGGGACCTACAATATACTGAACATTTTCCTATCTTTTTCTTTGCTTGGACTTGAATTCAAATTGGAATGATAAGCAATTTGGAGGATAATGTTCAGACTGTAGAGCAATGAATCCTTCTATGTCCTGCTGCTCCACACACAGTCATTTGACCGCCTAACGGGACGATGACTTAAATTACGGCAGGGACGAAGCAAGTGGTTGCTTCACCAGACACAATTACTTTTTGTGAGGCCGCTGGCACTAAAATAAGGGAATGGCTGACCAACTATACCGCACATTAATCCTGTCTGTGTCCTGCTATGTTTGTGTGTGCATGCGTGTATTTGTGTGCACACGTGCATGCACGCATTTGTTTATTTGCCGTGCTTGTGTGTGTTTGTGTGTCGACAGAGAAAGGAACTGGACCAGATAGGAACTCTACAGTGAACTCAAACGAATGGAACGCTCTCTCACACTGATGCTCTGAAGCAGTTCCTTTCAAGAACGTAGATTCTTCTATTATTATTATTATTATATTATAGATGATCAGCTAAGCATTAGCAGCTAAACATTTGAATGGATCCCAGGGAGAGAGTGAGGAGTGAAAATGAATCATACCAACATGGCACCCATTCATACTTAATCTTGTTTGTTGAAGTGAAGGCTATTTCTCGACCATAAACCTTCTTGACAATAGGTTTGTTTATCTCATTTATCTTGTTAATTTCTATTAAAGAACACGATTTTATTTGAAGCCTTGTCAATATGTCTATCATGGTGAGAAATTATTTGAATGTTGTTTATGTTAACTTACCGGTATACAATAATCTAGGCCTATGGTTGCAACTGCCCTTTATTCTTCAATGCCTTCAATAGGCCAAGTTCTGCAGTCATTACAGTGATTCCTTCCACCACTAATTCCAGAGGAGATAAAGAATGTATTATGGCCAGAGCGAAGGTGTGCACCAGAGGGCGAAGTGTCCGTTTGTACACTAGTGATGGGTGGGGTTGACTCATTACCTAAGAGGGTGGGTTTAGGGTAATTAAATATTGTGTGGATGAAGGGCGGGTGGGTGGCAGGCAGGTTGGATAAAGAGAAAACAATACCTTAGAAAATCCATAAATGTGTCATTTATTCCATTTATTGAGGTTTTCTTTCATTATTTTAGGCGATCTGGCATTAATTAGTGCTTAAAAGTAAGCTTTAGGGCCTAAACTGTACGTGCGCCAAGTGTGCCAAATAGCCTACAGTGCATTATCCACTTTGACAAACGTGTTCAGTCAGCACAGAAGAAGCATGCTACACCCGAGGAAAGCTAAATGAATCCAACTGGCATTTGAGTGGGATTTTACAAGAAGATTTCCGGGAGAATGGAATAATCGAATAATCGAACTCAGGAAGTTCCACAAAGCATCAAGGAGGCTGCAACTCTTTTGAAAAGGTCATATTGAAACAATCTAGCTGGTTGGTTTTTTATCAAAATCTTACTTTGTGTGTAGGGTGCTGTCCAAGGTTCTGATAAAGCGCAGCTGAGATCTTGTGTGATTGAACCTGTTAGTTCGTAGCCAAAAGCATTTTAACATGTATGTTTATTGTGGTTTAGCATGAAATAATTCCAATGCAAGAACCCAAATGACGCCGGATAGTTAAATTAAGCGGATTGTCAGATTAATTGATAACTGACACAGACATAGTGGTGAAGTAGGAAGATCGGAATGCCGTGAACCAAGAAGTTGTGAGCTCAAATCTCAGGTGAGGACATGATGAATAATAACAATAACTGTGAATAGGCACTCACCTAACTAAATCATTTGTGGTGCTTTCGCTGTAAAGCCTATTTGAAATCGGACACTGTGGTGGGATTAACAAGAAGTGTATCTTTAAAATGGTGTGAAATACTTGTATGTTTGAGGAATTTTAATTATGAGATTTCTGTTGTTTGAATTTGACGCACTTTCCCTGACTGTTCCCATTAGCGGAATCTCAGCCCAAAGAGGTTTTAAGGTATATTTACTTTTTCACAAGTATGAGAATTGGGTACTTTTTCCACTACTGCGGGTGAAGAAATTTAAAGTCGCCCTAAATGTAAAATAAATTATATTTTTGAGGTTTAAAAAGGAAGAGAAAGGAGCAGTATAAACGGTAATTTTGGGGGTTTCGACCTGTTCATAACAGTGGAACGAAATGACGAAAAACAATGGTTGTGTTCAGAACGAAATGATTGGAAAATAATTTCAGTTCCAACACTTTAATTTGTATTATTATACATTTTTTAACCCCATTTTTCCCCAAAGGGCTCAGGCAAGGTCAAGGTCGGAACATGCAATCCCTCCAAAACATGACCCGCTAAGCCGAGACTGCTTCACATTGTTCGCTTTACCCGGATGCCAGCCGCACCAATGTGTCAGAGGAAACACTGTTCGACTGACAACTGAAGTCAGCTTGTAGGCACCCAGCCCGCCACAAGGAGTCACTTGAGCGTGATGAGCCAAGGAATGCTCCCCGGCCAAACCATTCCCTAACCCGGACGGTGCTGAGCCAATTTTGCACCGCCCTATGGGGCTCCAGGTCACGGCAGGCTGTGACACAGCCTAGGATCAAACCCCAGGCTGTCGTGGCACCTCAGCTGTGCGATGCAATGCCTTAGACAGCTGCACCACTCGGGAGGCAACCCTTTCTTTTATCATACAATGTTTTTAACTCCCCTTTAACTTAACATACATGATTACATGTTCATTTAAACAGAAAAACAAAATTTTTCCAGCCAAAAAGAGGAGTCACAAAAAGCAGAAATATAGATCAAATGAATCACTAACCTTTGATGATCTTCATCAGATGACACTCATAGGACTTCATGTTACACAATACATGTATGTTTTGTTCGATAAAGTTCATATTTATATAAAGAAATCTCAGTTTACATTGGCACTTTACGTTCAGTAGTTCAGTAGTTCCAAGACATCCAGTGCATCCGAATGCACTCCCAGGAATCCCAGTTCCACAATAAATGTTTGTTTTGTTCGATAATGTCCATCATTTATGTCCAAATACCTCCTTTTGTTAGCGCGTTTGGTAAACAAATCCAAACTCATGATGCGCGTGCAAGTCCAGCGGAAAGTACGGACAAAGTCCAAAAAGTTATATTACAGGTCGTAGAAACATGTCAAACTAAATATAGAATCAATCTTTAGGATATTCTTAACATAAATCTCGCTGTCATGTGAATGAGCGTGGTCAGCTCATGGCTCTCTGCCAGAGCCCTGACTCATTCCCCTCTCATTCGCCCCCACTTCACAGTAGAAGCATCAAACAAGGTTCTAAAGACTATTTACAACTAGTGGAAGCCTTAGGAAGTGCAACATGACCAATATCCCACTGTATCTTCAATAGGAAATTAGTTGAAAAACTACAAACCTCAGATATCCCACTTCCTGGTTGGATTTTTTCTCAGGTTTTTGCCTGCCATATGAGTTCTGTTATACTCACAGACATCATTCAAGCAGTTTTAGAAACTTCAGAGTGTTTTCTATCTGATACTGATAATATGCATATCTTAGCTTCTGGGACTGAGTAGCACACAGTTTACTCTGGGCACCTCTGGGCACCTTATTCATCCAAGCTACTCTATACTGCCCCAAGCCATAAGAAGTTAATAGAAAATACTACTTCAGTAAAAGTTGAAAAGTAGTTGATTTTAAATATACTTAAGTATCAAAAGTAAATGTAGTTGCTAAAATATACTTAAGTATCAAAAGTAAAAGTAAAATCCTTATATTAAGCAAACCCGATGGCACAATTGTCTTGTTTTATGTATTTACGGATAGGCAGTGTCACACTCCAACACTCAGACATAATTTACAAACAAAGCATTTGTGTTTAGTGAGTCCGCCAGATCAGTGGCAGTAAGGATGACCAGGGATGTTCTCTTGATAAGTGTGCGAATTTCACAATTTAATGTAACGAGTACTTTTGGGTGTCACGGAAAATGTATGGAGTAAAAAGTATATAATTATCTTTAGGAATGTAGTGAAGTAAAAGTAAAGGTTGTCAAAAAAAATCATAGTAAAGTAAAGTAAAGATACCCCGAAAAACTACTTAAGTAGTACTTTAAAGTATTTACTTTACACCACTGTTCACCAGTCAGTGTGGATAGAGATGCTTGCTGTGGAGTGGTTAAGCGATTTAATCAGTATAGGAAAGTCGTTCAGAGCAAATCGTTTTTTGCCTTAACAGCATGGTTTAATCATAATGAAAGACAAACACACACATTGTGCTGCCAGTCAAAGTGTAAGGCGCGAGATGCAACTGAAAGTTGGAGGAGGAGAGAGCGAGTGAAGATGGAGGAAGCTTGCCTTGAAGTGCTGTTCATCTTGTTATGACATGCATTATCTGAATAAGGCCCACAGAATTATATCTACGGAGGAGTGGCTTCTATGGAGCAAATTTGAATGTCTTTGAACTTCTTAAAACCTGTTCGGTTAACCCCAAACAAAAGTTTGTCTTTAGGGTGTCCCTGGAAAGTCACGAAATGTTCGCCTCAAGTTGTAAAGATGTTGTGTAATGGTCCTTTGGAGGTTTTGTCTAGTTCCTGGTTAGTTCCCGGGACGTCCCCCAAGGATTATTTTAGGATGTTCTTGGGATGTATCTTGATCCTGTGGAGGATTTGTCTAGTAGTAGGGGAGAGTGGGTAAGTTAAGCCAAAGGGTTAGTTGTGCCACCCCTTTTTTCTAGGAAACCATACATATAATTAATCATGTGACCAGATTTTTAGGAAGAGGTCATCATTTCATGGAGTCTGTGAAGGAAGAAACCAGATGGAAAAAGTGGTAAGCAAGTTGCGTCCCAAAAATAATATGTATTGTGTTATAGGTTTCATGATGCTTGCATCTAAACCAAAGTAGATTGTTTTAAGATTGTTTTATACATCAGTTGGGGTCTCTATAAGCTACAATAAAAAGGAAAGTCCATCCTTGTAGCTTTGTGGACTAATATATGGTCAAACTGTTTGCCTTGGGGTAAATTGAGCCAATGGCCACCAGACCCCATACAAATTAGGATTACATTTTGTCCATTTTATGCACAATATGCATAGTATCTTTCCAATGTGTCATGCATATGAACTCGAGATGCATTTGTATTATTACAGGGCAGACATCATCATGCCCTGTGTATACAAATGTAAAACAAGCAGGGGTTTAGCTCCCTTTGAGGTTCTTGAGAGAGCAGCCAAGGAAGTGAGAGAATGGAATCCATTCGAGCAGCAGAAAGGGGTGGAAAATGTACTGAATGACACTGAAGAGCGGGGTTGGGGAGTAACATGTAATCTGATTTAACTGTAATCACTTACATTACCAGAATAAATAGTGTAATCAGTTTGCAGATACTTTTGAAAAACTAGATTACTTATTGTTTACTTTTTTAATTCAAAAAGGATGTTTGTGAGAAAAAAATACATTGACACCTTTCTGTTTTCTCATGACGTTCAATTCAGCATTGAAAAAAAGGTGTTTTGATGGATAAATTTTGTCTTCTAATGCCTCTTAAGGGGAAAGTAATCAGATTATGTTACTGAGTTTGGAAAATCCAAGTTTGGACAAGTAACTAGTAACTGTAACAGATTACATTTAGAATGTAACCTACCCAAACCTGTGAACAAAGTAGCCTATACCTGGAATATGGAGGATAAATAACTAAACCTAGTTTCTGATCCCCTACTTTTGACATCATGACCCACAACAGATCCTCAAAAAGTTCTACAGCTGCACCATTGAGAGCATCTTGACTGGCTGCATGACTGCTTGGTATGGCAACTGCTTGACATCCAACTGCAAGGCGCTACAGAGGGTAATGCGTACAGTCCAGTACATCACTGGGGCCAAGCACCCTGCCATCCAGGACCTCTATACCAGGCAGTGTCAGACGAAGGCCCTAAATATTGTCAAGGACTCCAGCCACCCAAGTCATAGACTGTTCTCTCTGCTATCGCACTGCAAGCGGCTCCCGGAGAACCAAGTCTGCTCCTGAACAACTTCTACCCCCAAGCCATAAGACTGCTGAACAGTTAATCAAATGTCTACTGGGACCATTTGCATAGACCTCCTATTTTTTCCAGTTTTTTCTCTTGCTTTGGCTCCATGCACACTCATTAGATTCTACCCACACATTCACACATACTACACTGACAGTCCAACACACACTCTTCACTCTTCACTCTTCACTCTTCACTCTTCACTCTTCACTCTTCACTCTTCACTCTTCATATACGCTGCTGCTTTCCTGTTCCTTTTGACTTTTGTTTCTTAGTGTTTAACTCTGTATAGTTGGAAAAGGGCTCGTAAGTAAGCATTTCACGGTAAAGTCTACACCTGTTGTATTCGGCGCATGTGAAAAATATAAATGTATTTGACTACCATTCTCTGAGTGTAATGCACATGTAAAGCTTCTTTCGATCAGGCTGCAGGTACAAAATACAATGATTCCTTCCATTGACCTACTGAGCGCCTCTCAGACTCAGTATATGAATCCTTTGAAGTTGATGAAGTCTTTGATCACATCAACACTAATAAAACAAGAGAATCCACCATTATGTTCTTAAGTACTCTCTCTGAGCCTTCAGTCTCAATATAGATAATTAATTCATTTGATGTCTCTTTTGTAGAGGCCTATATTGCGCCAAAATATACAAATTTACGTCAATGTATTATGTATGTCTATCAATTCTAAAAACTTTAACAAGAGCAAGGTATTGTGTTTAGTTTGAAAACAGCATAACATTTTATAAAAGTATAATACTTCAGGTCATCCCTGAGTGTACAAAACATTATGAACACCTGCTCTTTCCATGACATAGACTGACCAGGTGAATCCAGGTGAAAGTTCTGATCCCTTATTGATGTCACTTGTTAATTCCACTTCAATCAGGAGACAGGTTAAAGAAGGATTTTTAGGCCTTGAGACAAATGAAACATGGATTGTGTATGTGTGCCAATCAGAGGGTAAAAATGATTTAAGTGCCTTAAATTAGAACAGGGAATGGTAGTAGATGCCGGGTGCCCCAGTTTGTGTCAATACTGCAAAGCTGCTGGGGTTTTCACGCTCAGAGGAGGCTGATGGGAGGAGCTATAGGAGGACTGGCTTATTATCATGGCTGGAATGTAATTAATGGAATGGTACCAAACACACCAAACACATGGAAAAAATGTGTTTGGCTCACATCCATTGATTCCATTCCTGCCATTACAATGAGCCCGTCCTCCTATAGCTCCTCCCACCAGACTCCTCTGGTGTGTATCAAGAATGGTCCACCACCCAAAGGACATCCAGCCAACTTGACTCAACTGTGGGAAGCATTGGAGACAACCTGGGCCAGAATCCGTGTGGAACGCTTTCGACACCTTGTGGATTCCATGCCCTGACGAATTGAAAAGGGGGGGAGGAAGGTGTTCTTAATGTTTTGTAAACTGTGCATCAGGTAACCTTGAGATGTCTCAAAGGTTGTCTCAAAAGTCTCAAAACTCAGGTCCCCATAGGGAGGGAACATGTCTGTTTTATGCAGTGGAGAAACAATTACATTTGATTACTGCACTAAACATCCATCTGTCCAGAAAATGTACGGTATGACAACTGCAAGCATTGTAAATTGCTTTGGATAAGGGCAGCTGCTCTGTAAATGAGCAACATAATGTATTCTGTCAGGCACAGAGCTCTAGTTGACGCTGTGTGACATGGAAATGAAGCATGAGAGTGCTGTGGGTGTGAAATTCCCCTCCTTGCCGTTGCTGTCTGGGCCACCTGCATACACCTCCACGAATGCTGATGTCCATTGGGACGTTTAAAGTGAAAATGTACCAAGGCCCGGCCACTGTCTATGGGATGAAGAGAGGAGGACTTTAGGACGGTACTCTCAATCTGATTAGCAGCTGTTACATGTCTGCCATTGTTTGGTTTAGTAAACAAAACCAGTCCCATGGGTACATCTCAGTAATTGGTCTAGATTCGTTTTCTGTGTCCATCAGGTCTGTCATGACATGACATTTTTATTTATTTGTTTGTTTTCCCCTTTTTCCTCCCCAATTTCATGGTATCCAATTGTGAGTTACAGTGTTGTCCCATTGCTGCAACTCCCGTACGGACTCAGGAGAGGCGAAGGTCGAGAGCGGTGCGTCCTCTGAAACACAACCAAGCCTCACTGCCCACTTAACCGGGAAGCCAGCTGCACCTTCGCCTCTGTACGCCTGGCAGACACGCGATGGGACAAGGACATCCCTGCCGGCCAAACCCTCCCCTAACCCGGATGACGCTGGGGCAATTGTGCGGCGGAAGCTTGAATGATGTTTCTCTCAAATTGTACAAATTTGTTTACATCCATGTTTCTTTTGTTGTTGTGTCATAAGAAACACCATACACCTGGCGACCTGGTTAGCGTGCACAGAAGTCACTAGTGCCTATTGAGACAAGGATATCCCTGCCAGCCAAACCCTCCCTAACCCGTACAACGCTGGGCCAATTGTGCGCCACCCCATGGGCCTCCCGGTCGCGACAGGGCCTGGGCTCGAACCCAGAATTGATGGTGGCACAGCTAGCATTGCAATGCAGTACCTTAGAGCACCACGCCACCCGGGAGGCCCTTGTTTACATCCATGTTACTGAGCATTTCTCATTTGCCAAGATAATCCATCCACATGACATGTATGGCATATCAAGAAGCTGATTAAACAGCATGATCAATACACAGGTGCACAAAATAAAAGGCCACTCTAAAATGTGCCGTTTTGTTACACAATGCAATGCCACAGATGTCTCAAGTTGAGGGAGAATGCAATTGGCATGTTGACTGCAGAAATGTACACCAGAGCTGCTGCCAGATAATTTCATGTTAATTTCACTACCATAAGCCGCCTCTAACATCGTTTTAGAGAATTTGGCAGTACGTACAATTGGCCTCACAACCGCAGACCATGCCAGCCCACGACCTCCACATCCGGCTTCTTTACCTGTGGGAGGGACAGTTGATGAAACTGTGGGTTTAGCCAATTGAAGAATATCTGCACAAACTGTCAGAAACCGTCTCTGGGAAGCTCATCTGTGTGCTCGTCGTCCTCCCCAGGGTCTTGACCTGACTACAGTTTGGCATCGTAACCGACTTCAATGGGAAAATGTACACCTTCAATGGCCACTGGGAGAGTGTGGCGCTGGTAACCCAGCAAAACGGAGCCTATTTATCATGTTCCCCACAGGCAGGACTCATTTTCCCAGCAGGTAGGGTGAGACAGGCGCCAGGCGGCTGACAGCCCATTCCGTGTCTCTCCCAGTGGACAGAGCTGCTTCTGGGCACTGGGGCTCGACAGCTTCAGACCAGCTTCAACCCACAGGAGAGTGCAAAATCAAAGAGGCACAACTGCTTTACTGTATATCTGCAGCCTAAAGTATCGCTTGGCTACTTGGCTGCTTCAGAATAGAGAACACTCAGACATGCTCTTAGGGGCATGGAACTTTATTCCAGGCTTTTGCACTTTTCTCTCTTCATATTCCGTCCCTGAACTTACGGAATGGGGAAAAGTCCGTTTTTCCAAGGTATGCATTTTGGGTGGAGATAAAAGAAACTGAGGTGTGGCGGAGGTGTCTTCAGATAAGCCATATTCTGACCTTGACTTAATTCCCGAATAATTCCACCACTTTTACGTTGGAGGAAACCATGAATAATGTCGAGCACCTGTAGGTTGCGATATTTCTATGATAGAAATAACACCATTCTCCAATGCACTGTAACTTATACATTGAGAGCTATTGATAAGAGCTAGGTAAATGAGTAATCCTTCCGTTTGGAGAAGGGGATTGTAAATACTAATAGCAATTGTTTACGATGACCAGTCATATGGAAGTAAACTGAAAATCATATCAACATGACATGTATTGCGGCCCCTTTTCCACAGTGGAGTAGGCTATAAATAGCTGTGCCTTTATTCAGAATTTTTATTGTGTCCTCATCATTTGCGGGGATGACATTTGGCTTCTATAGGCTTCTGTAGCGCCCAACATACCAAGTTGATTTATGCACTATAGAATATTTTAATTATATGCCCCGGGCTTTTCTCCATTTTATTTTTGATTTTACAATTTGTATCGTGTTAAATTAGCTACTATTGGGAGCCACTGTCAGTAATAACCATTAATTTATAACTGTCACTTTAATGTTAGTCTCGTTCAATTTGTAGCCTACATTTTGCATCACTCCATTCCATTCCATGTACCTTCCTTTCCTATGTCACCTTCCGCGTAGTTGTTACTGAGGGTCGCGAGCAATAGTGGATCGTATTAGGCTAACGTTGTGCAATAATATGGGACGTGTAGCCTATTTGAATCATTATGGTACTCTGACCATATGTAGCGGTTTATACCTGGAGCCTGGTGTGAGGTTCACCACGACTGGATTGTTGTCATACAGTTCCATGATTAGTGAGGAATAAGATATTTTACAGGACTATTGTTCAACACCTATTTTACGCTTTTATCACCTTCCAATCTTTCAGCGATTGATCATGAATATGGCAATCACTGCATTTTGTATTAAACAATATATTTATAGTGGAAAGGCTCTCCAAACCTGTTTTTTTAATCATTTATAAACACTTCACTAACCCTAAATAACCTACAAGATCTAAATAGTTTTAAATCTCCCAATTGGTGCTGAAACGGAGATGAATATGCATATATCTAGATGGCTTTCTTTTATTGATCCCTAATAATGGATGACCCATTCTCTCAATATATTCTAGTCAGTTTGTTGACAAAATTCAAACTTAAAAGGTACACAGTATTTAAAAGGATGGCTTAAAATAAATGTACTCAAAACCCTATTGATGGAAAACTCCATGAGAAAATCTGTCGGCCAGCAAGTGAGAGAGTTTTCAGCAGTTGAATAACATATTCAGTGTGTGCATGGTAGCCACACCCATACGGTGCATTACGTGACTGCATAAGGTAAGTCTGAATACCAACTACTGGGAAGTGTGTAGGAAAGATGTTTCTGAAGTCTGAATCGGCCCCTTATACAGGTGTGAGACATTCCTTCTTGTTTAGCCTTCATACCTCACTAGGTGCTGATGAAGTTACATGCGATTATTCAATGGGGTTCACTCCAGGTAGGAGAGATGTTCAGTGTTGCTTGGGAATCATTCAAGGACTTGTTAGCTAGCTTCCTGAAGCATGATCTTGAATGGGAGACAGTCGACAGAAATGGCATAGCTTCTTAACCCTGAAATGAGCTAGGTAGTGGAAGTACTCTAGCCAATTGACGCTTAACATTGTGTGTTTGTGTGCGTGCGTGCGTGCGTGCGCGTGCGTGCGTGCATGCATGCGTGTATGCATGGATATGGGGAGGAATGGGGGCTCTGACTGATTAACGTAATGATGACCAGACTTTGATCAATATGAACATTTATTGACAGATCAAGTAGTGACAACAGGTGATCAACTTTGGGACTGGCATATTAAGAGTTTTCCTGATGGAATGGGGAAAGGATAGTGGCTTTGGGACTGGCATATTAAGAGTTTTCCTGATGGAATGGGGAAAGGATAGTGGCTTTGGGACTGGCATATTAAGAGTTCTCCTGATGGAATGGGGAAAGGATAGTAGCTTTGGGACTGGCATATTAAGAGTTCTCCTGATGGAATGGGGAAAGGATAGTGGCTTTGGGACTGGCATATTAAGAGTTTTCCTGATGGAATGGGGAAAGGATAGTGGCTTTGGGACTGGCATATTAAGAGTTCTCCTGATGGAATGGGGAAAGGATAGTAGCTTTGGGACTGGCATATTAAGAGTTCTCCTGATGGAATGGGGAAAGGATAGTGGCTTTGGGACTGGCATATTAAGAGTTCTCCTGATGGAATGGGGAAAGGATAGTGGCAGTGTGACAGCAGCACACATCGCGACAGACATTTTTCTCATCATGTTCATATTGTGCCCAACGCCTGCAATCATTTCTGTTATTTGTCTAAACTGTCATATCTTGATAATCCCAGTTACTCATGTTGTGTTAAGTCAGTAGTGAACACATTTTAGTTGGAAATCTGGCTGATTAGTTAAGACTAGCCTTTTGATTAACTGTCACACAGCATAACTGTACACATCCATTATGGAAGCTGGAGTTGCCAGGGATTCGTTTATGTTTACAATAGTAGCAATAACAAAGCAGACTCCACACCTATGTTTTGGTAAAAAGCTGAGGGATGGGCCGAGAGAAATTGAACCACTGTAAACTTCATAGACAGAGAGAGATATGGATACACGGACTGACCATCCATGACATCGTTTTAACCATGTTTTGAGGCTTTACAGTGTTTGTTTGAGTTTAAGTTAAACACGCTTATATTTTGAGTTCTGCTGGGGTCTCGAGACCACATATTGAGTGACTCGGTCATGTCTCTTGTCTCGGTGTCGGACATTTGTACTTAGTCCAGTGGTGAACTTATAGGTCTTCAATGTGTGACAGGTTAGTACAGTGGTGAACCTATAGGTCTTCAGTGTGTGACAGGTTAGTACAGTGGTGAACCTATAGGTCTTCAGTGTGTGACAGGTTAGTACAGTGGTGAACCTATAGGTCTTCAGTGTGTGACAGGTTAGTACAGTGGTGAACCTATAGGTCTTCAGTGTGTGACAGGTCAGGACAGTGGTGAACCTATAGGTCTTCAGTGTGTGACAGGTTCATGATTCTGAAATGACAGCAACTGTAATACCAGGTCACTCATGTAGGAGAGTGCACTCTAAAACACAAAGGGCCAGTGGTGTAGTGGAGGGTAGGCTATATGCAGGTATAAGCCGTACACCCACTTATTGTTCAGTGGGCATTGTGTGTATTCACTTCTTAATCCCTACTGAGGAGTATCAAAGTAGTGTAGGAGTTGTACGATTTATCAGTTATGTAATACAATAGAGAAATCATACACAAAGTAGCCTACACAATCGCAAAGCACATGGAATATATTCACATGCGCTCCGCACAAATAGCCTAGATTCAGTGCAATATCATCTGCAGGCAGCAAGTGTACAATCTCAACTGGATTGGCATGGAGCAGCTCACAGAAGAATAACATCGGTAGCTGGTAGGGTAGGAAAGACATTTAAATGTATACCAGTAAATGCTAACCAAGGCAACAATGGGTATGTAAACCAGGTATTGTAAAAGTTTAGTCCGAAGTGTTGGTTAGTAGGCTATTTGTGATGCACAATTGTTATCATGTTCTGTTTGCATCAGGGGTGTCGACATAGATGGGCCTGGCTGGACAGAGACCAACCCACTGGGGAGCCAGGCTCTGACAGGCCACCCAATCAGATTGATGTGGTTTAAGTACTGTTGTGGACCTAGACCATCAAATATTAGGATTATTTGTTTTACTGTCATTTTGAGAGTGAAAATCTGAAAAATCGATAGGAAAACTAATTTAAAAAGCATAGGAAATTGTAGGATTTTCAACACAGGATCCCTGTCCTTTGCTGGGTGGGCCGTTTGGGAACTTATGGGCAAAATGTGGATATACCCACTTCTCCAGGCACCACTACACCACTGCATAGGGCCGATGGAAAGACAGCAGTCACACACAGCATGATGTTAAAGGATAAGCAGTCCATAAACTCTGACACAATAAGCCAGTAGGTCTCAATCATAAGAATACAAAAACACAACCATTAAGCATTTCCCAATCGAAATGTACAGTTATATTGCACTCTGACTGCAATCTTTTTTTCTTAGTGTGCCAGAGCGCAGAACAACTGATGAATTTACGAATGCTCAACGCCTGATGAATATGACCGATGTCAGTAAACGTAGACAAAAAAAGTAACAGTTAGTCAAGAATGCTCTACAAAAAAATGTAAACAGCTCTGCTACGAGTAAAATGGTCAGAGTGAAGTGTTCTCTTGTTTGTGTCTGGAAATAGCTAGCAAGCTAGCCAACTTTAGCCAGTTAACTTGGGTGCTTGGTTGGGATAAGCATGCATTGGCAGGCAAGCTGTAGAAGTACAAGGAGGCTACAATTCCCAATCGTTTATCAGTGCAATTGTGACAGTGCAACTAGCTGGGAAAACTTTGAGAGGGTTTATCTAATGTTCCTTCGTTAGATTTTATCTCATCTTGCTCTGGCTAGCATTAGTTGTTGATCTTGTTGTTGTTGATGTGCAAAACTGAGGGAGAAAGATCTTACCTTTTCATGGTTGTTTGATCAATAGAACTGTAAAGTTCCCAAACGTAAGAGGACTGCCGTTTCGTTTACATAAGTGCAGAAATCCATTCAGGTGTATTTTGTGGCTTTTGGCGAATGCTTTCTAATGATCTAAAGTCGCTCTGTTGCAACTGCCTGTAAACACACAGTCCAGTTCAAAGTGAATGATGGCAGGCCAGTGTGCCAAATGGCTTGTTTGAAAAAAGACCTGCTGCAGCTCTGATTAGCTATGCATCAAATGAAGTCAAATGTATTTATATAGCCCTTCGTACATCAGCTGATATCTCAAAGTGCTGTACAGAAACCCAGCCTAAAACCCCAAACAGCAAGCAATGCAGGTGTAGAAGCACGGAGGCTAGGAAAACCTCCCTAGAAAGGCCAAAACCTAGGAAGAAACCTAGAGAGGAACCAGGCTATGTGGGGTGGCCAGTCCTCTTCTGGCTGTGCCGGGTGGAGATTATAACAGAACATGGCCAAGATGTTCAAATGTTCATAAATGACCAGCATGGTCGAATAATAATAAGGCAGAACAGTTGAAACTGGAGCAGCAGCACGGTCAGGTGGACTGGGGACAGCAAGGAGTCATCATGTCAGGTAGTCCTGGGGCATGGTCCTAGGGCTCAGGTCCTCCAAGAGAGAGAAAGAAAGAGAGAAGGAGAGAATTAGAGAACGCACACTTAGATTCACACAGGACACCGAATAGGACAGGAGAAGTACTCCAGATATAACAAACTGACCCTAGCCCCCCGACACATAAATTACTGCAGCATAAATACTGGAGGCTAAGACAGGAGGGGTCAGGAGACACTGTGGCCCCATCCGAGGACACCCCCGGACAGGGCCAAACAGGAAGGATATAACCCCACCCACTTTGCCAAAGCACATAGCGCACCAGTGTCACGCCCTGACCTTAATATTCTTTGTTTTCTCTATTTTTTGGTTAGGTCAGGGTGTGACAAGGGTGATATGTGTTTTTGTACTGCCTAGGGGTTTTGTATGTTTATGGGGTTGTTTACTATCTAGGTGTTTTGTATGTCTATGGTTGCCTAGATTGGTTCTCAATCAGAGGCAGCTGTTTATCGTTGTCTCTGATTGGGAACCATATTTAGGCAGCCATATTCTTTGGGTAATTCGTGGGTTATTGTCTATGTGTTAGTTGCCTGTGTCTGCACTTATCATATATAGCGTCACGTTCGTTTTGTATAGTTTGTGTAGTGTCCGTCTTCATTAAAAGTAACATGTATTCACATCACGCTGCGCCTTGGTCTCCTCCATTCAACGAACGTGACAACCGGTCTGTGTAGACTACGGTCCTGGACAAGACAGATGTTTTTATTTTGTTTTATTTACTGCAGTGTGTATTAATTGTCCAAATGCACGGCCGCTTTCCCACTCTATATTGCTATAACAATTTCGCAAATGCCTTAGTATACGTAACTCCCTAACATTCTATGAATTTATGAAAATGTGAAAATGACCATATGTAAGTGGTCTCTTGTCAGAAAATGTTAAACAATTATTCCTGGGGGTGTATATGAACAGATTTGAATAAGATGTCATGTTGCTAAAATGCTGTCAATTCCAATTAAAATGCAACAATGTTTCACACACATGTTATTTTCAAAGAGATGCAATATAAAATACAGTTCCACTCACCAGATGATGCTCATTTGAAACTTAACTTCTTGTTGAAAGTTATTCTTGAAAAGGGGGAAGCTAACAAATTAGCAACAACGTTCTCTTTGATAACCTGCTGCTGCCGCTGCAAACTAGCCGACATCAAAAGCTAGCTAGCTAGACCGTGTGAAAACTATTGCTCGCTATTGCGCAGTGACCTGTTGACCTTCAAGAAAGCAGAACTTTCCATTTGTTTTTGTAAAAACGTTCCCACCCATTAAGTCAAAATATGATTGGTTGATTCCACTGTCACTCCAAAATGTCTTAAATGTTGAATGGCAGATGCCTTTATCTAGCTTCTGATGGTCTAGCCAATGGCTGACTTAGCTAGCTTGATTTATATCCCCAGAGACCAGCAAAGAAAATCCTGATTGGATCTATTTTCTCTTCAGTGTTAAATCTTTCCTTTCAAACAAAAACTGAGGAGAATATCGGAACATCAAATATGAACACAGAAATACTGAACATTTTGAACTCTTATTATGGTGGTGATTTGTCGAAATTACAATCATGGTCTTGAATTGGACCCCTCCCGGTCTCGGTGTTGACTTGGTCTCTATTTGCTCCGGTCCTGGTCTTGAATCAGTCTCGCTTTAGGTGGTCTCAAACACAACACTGGCACAGTTGAACTAAGCTCATGAGGCATTACTAAGTTATATTCTCCAGGAATCAATGGGTATATATCATTAATTTCTGCATGCAAAAATGGATGTAGCAACTAAGGATTCCAGCTTTAATCAACAATGCATCTCCAATGAAGTACGTATGTAATTCCACATAACTTCATATAAAGTATGATTTTTCACACACACTATGGTAATGATGGTAATGAATGGAAGCAGCACTATCAATATGCCATTTGGAAGATAGCAAATAGAGTATAACCTTGTTTAATTCAAATGAGTCCCCTCTCCACCTAAAAAGGGTGGAGAGAAAACTTAAGTTTTCTCTGTGGCTAAGTCTGCTCTAATAGCTTCTGTGACATTTGTGTTATTACAGGTGGATGCCAAGGGAAGCCAGGCTTCCCCAAAAAATGTACCAACCTAGGACAACAAAAAATACAAGTGTGTACTGTATGAGTCATAGACAGTTTCATCAACATGAAAGAGAGGAGGGTGGCATTGGCATTTCTCTATAAGTAGAAAGTGGTGGAAAAAGTACCCAATTGTCATACTTGAGTAAATGTAAAGATACCTTAATAGAAAATGGCTCATGTAAAAGTGAAAGTCATCCACTAAAATACTACTTGAGTAAAAGTCTAAAAGTATTTGGTTTTAAATATACTTAAGTACCAACACAGACATTACTTACAAACGAAAATATACATTTGTGTTTTGTAAGTCTGCCAGGGATGTTCTCTTGATTAGTGTGTGAAATTGACCATTTTCCTGTCCTGCTAAACATTCGAACTGTAAAAAGTACATTATTTTCTTAAAGAACGTTGTGGAGTAAAAGTAAAAAGTTGCCCAAAATATAAATAGTAAAGTAAAGTACAGAGACTCCAAAAAGTTGTACTTTAAAGTATTTTAACTTAAGTACTTTACAGCTGCTTTTAATTCCTCTGACATTGTTTTTGTCCGTCCTGATCCAAGAACGCAAATGTCGTCTCAGATTAAACATCTTTGAAGCACCTTCCTTGGCACTGCAAGTAAGGTGAGTCAACATGTTGTTGTTTAAACAACACACACACAAATCAGAATGGGCAGCCACATCATATTTAGCTTATGTTGATTGGACTAAATAGTTTTTGGTATCTCTTCATGTCACTGTAAGATTAGGTGATTTAATGAAGTTGAAATGTTGAAGTTGAAATGGTGCTGGAATAGTGGAGGAAGCTCCCATTTTCTTTGCGACTTGTGGCAACTCTCTGTGGTTCTAAATTAAAATTTCGGAAACATTAACTTGCTTGATCATGCTGTAGGTCTTGTAACAGTTTGTTACATGCTTTGTGGTCTTCCTCGGACAGAGGTTGCTTTCCTGTTTTGTGATTAAACTAATGTGTGGTTGAGTGTATTCTGCCACTGTCTTCTCGTTGTCTCTGCCTTAGGCGTATGTATCACAGTCACAAGGCAAATGAACTAACATTAAAGAGCAAACAACACAAATATCACAACACACAGGTTGTAATATGGCTTTTTATTCTGGCTTGGCTTCCCGGTTGATTTTACTCATGCACCGCTATTGTTTAAAGCCACCGCTTGAAATGAGAGCATTACAACCGTGCAAGACAGGTTCCTGGGTTAAGAAGGTTTCTCTGGTTTGATGTCAAAAGGTTAATAGACATATGTAAATCATCACCGATGTGGAGAAAATGCTTGTTTAAATTCCTCATGGTTCTCAATAGCTAGATTTCCATGTAATTGGTGACAGATTATCATGCGAATATTCTGAAATCCGCATAAAAACAATATGAGAATTTTCCCATCGGAGATGGGTTTCCATCAAATTGACTTGTTGCAGATAAAAGACTGTCCGTGATGACGTAGCGCACATAAGAATACATTATGCTGTTAAATTCCCATGTACCGAATAAAAAAATGCAAGTTAAATGAGTTTTCATGCATTTTTAACTCTAATTATGTTTTTCTCACAAAATGTTTTGCATTCTATAGCTAGTCTGCCCACTCGGGTATTGGCACGTGCGATGTAGACATCAGCGCGTAGATACAAGCGTGCGCTGTTTAGCTAGAGTCCACATAAACCTACATGATGAGATTATTATGGACTAAAGAGCCGAGATTGTTTTAATTGTTAAACGGCAGCCAAGGGGCATCAATGATCATGAACATGTCAGCAGAATTATTGGAAAGAAGCATCAAGCTTTCACCTCCTTGTGAAGTTCATCATAATTTATTGAATCTGTCGCCTAACATGCTTTCCTTATGTGTTGTAGTGGGAGGACCACAAAACATGTCATTGTGTGACTCCAAATTTGCTTTGATATGATGGTTATTATATAAAAATGTGCAAATAGTAGTATTTCCATGACAATTCTCCAGTAATTAACCCAGGGACAAACCCCCCCCTTATCCCGGACGACGCTGGGCCTATTGTGCGATGTACTGAAACCTTAAGCACCGCAATGCAGTGCCTTAGACCGCTGCGTCACTCGGGAGGCCCTGTCTTGACATTTTTTTATCTGATGTATGAAAAGGTTGGCTGGAAAGCTGGTGAGTGATCCAAAATATCATCATGGTCTAAGTGTGTTTGGGGTTTCTTCAATGTTGTGCTGTGTGTGATGAGGCTGGATCCAAACTGCTGAGCTGTGCAGTGTCAGTGTGTGAACCAGCCTTGAACATGGAAGGGCACTCAATATGTCGACCAGCTGCATTTCAAATCTAAACCACAGCCCCACCGACTGCCTCATATCACATTTATCAGGATTAAAGTGAGACATTCATGCCGGAGAGTGTAGGCTATACATGATGACAGCTACCTAAAAATGGACAATTTTCTGACATTTTCAGTTGAAAAATAAACTGTAGAATAAGCTGATTGAGGAGTGAGGAGAAAAGTCTGCTTCACTTCCTCAATGTGAACATTGAGAGCTTGGGGAGGTTTGTGGGCTCAACCATCCATGATTCTTTTCGTATTTCATTGGTCAGGCTATAATACTGTATAATACCGCATAATTGAAACATTGTTAACAAGGTGATTTAAACTACAAAAGATTATTTAAGATTTCTTATATGCTATATTAAGATACCAACAGAGCGCAGAGATAATAATCACCCTAAAGATGTAGCTGTGCACTTCATGTCGGCCTACAATATATGCATGTCGTCTTTTCAAGGGAATGAAAGGGTTGGGTTTCACAGTTCTCGTAGGCTTTGATTCATGTCTAAGCACCCTATCCATATTTATCACCATCAGGAGCTTATGAAAGGGTCATTTGAATTAATTAGGGTCATTTTCCATCTGCTTGTAGTTGACTGAGGGGGCACAAAGTACGTGAGGATGCTTGACTGGGTATTTAGCATTTTCTCATACCTGAAATAGCCTTTTCTGGCAAACAAGAGCCATAATCATTATTCTTAATTCTATGTAAAAAATGTGTTTATTTTTCCTCCTGACTTGTGTGTGTTTTTTTTTAAGACACTAAATATGCTTCTCTGCATCTCTCGTAAAAATCTTATTCAGTACATTTAGTAATTGCTTGCTTTTCTAAAGTCTACCAACCCTGCCAGCAGGCATGCCAGCTAAGATAGTTAGACTAGCTAGCTACTCTAACTCAATTGATAGACTGAAATGGCGTCTTGGTAGATAGTTATGAGGTTGGGAGAGCAGGAACCTATCTGGGCTAGCTAAAGCCAAGTTCATAAAATTGCTAAGTGACTAGTAGTACTACAGAGAAACAACAACAAAAAATGTCAAATTCTAATAGTTATTATTATTATTATTAAACAGGACAAATCTGAGAAAAAAAGAAAGTCTGAAAGGACACCAGGAGTCCATTTGTCACTATTTGCTTGAGAAAGAAACACAATTTGCCATAATAATAATATGAGTTTTTTTGCGTGCGTTTTCTGGTTTCTCCTGGGTAGAAAATGGGAAAGGAATAAGCCCATAATTGGAGTCTCACGAGCATCAAGCCCTGCTATTGATGCTGTGTAATAGATGTGCTATTCTCCTGCGAGATCAAAGCAATTGATTACTCATGCGGTTTATGTGACTGAACGGGGTCCCGAACAAGTCACACGTATTTTGATGTTCTACGAATCACTCCATAGAACATAATGTCTAGAACATTGTTTTGTTGTAATGCCTTTCATGTGATATACTTTGTTGTCATGCTTTGTTATTGCCATTTAGAGATTGCATGACAAGTACAATTTTTTAGAGAGAGAAACCACATTATTAACCCCGTATTCCCTGCATTAATGTCATGCCTAAATGATTTGCTAGTTTTAGTCACGGTCAATCATGGTTATTAGAGGCACAAGTTAATTTGGTGACAACAATCAGGAGCTTCGCAAGGCCATTGTGGGCTGATGATTGCCTAAGCCTCAAAGGACAAAGAGGGTGAATTGATAAACTGTTGCTAAAGCTGCATACAGGATGATAATATTTTATGGCTTAATTTCAACCTCGTCTTCATTGATCATTCTGGTGTAACCTTCATGCAACTTACTAGTTTTCTATTGAAGCGCTGAAGCAGAACACTGAGCTATAAATGATAACATATAATTAGCTGTATTGCATTAGTTCCCAATAACAAGGTGATGTATGTGTTGCTTTGTAAAATATATTTGCATGTGTAAGTATAACAAACCGTATCTTTATACCTTCCATCTTACTCACTTGACAACAAGAATATTGCATCAGCGCTTCAGCCAATGCTTTGCTTTCTAGGTCAACCATGTCCTTCAGGTTTCATTATCCCTAGTCAGTATTATGAGCTTTGTGCCAAGCAATATTATAATTTGGTTGAATTAATGTTCACTCTGAATATATTCCTAGGGTGTAAAATGGATTAACATGGGTTTCCATACACAAGTTTGCTGGTTCGAATCCCTCCCCAAAATTAAACAGTATATTTTCTTGCCTGAACTTAACTAATCAAATTTGTTTCTGTCCTCGAGTCAGAGCTGCCCTTAAGAGGAATGAGGGAAACTCCTTTCTGTAGTGTTTCAGGGGATTGAGTTGAAACATGAATGAAGACTCGACTGCCCAAGAGAACATTTGTCTTTCTGGCTTGAAAAACCTTGGCCTCAGGCCTTGTAAGTCATCCTATTCATGTCACCTTGGCAGTACATAGATGATCCCGCTTTTACTGCCCAGAGACTCCTCGATTTGAACAGCTGTGACCCACTCCTGTTGATGTCACTGCCAACTCAGCAGAAACATTTGATATTTCTCAAGGGCACACTACATATTGCATGGCACATCATTATAATGTTAGCCCACAGTTAGCCCAAACCAGCATTATATTGGCAGACAACATGCCATTTGGTCAACCTGAAATCATTACAACCCACATAATGTAGATCCATATTGAATTTCCCATTGACAGCGTGAACCCTATAGGAAAAAATTTGCATTGAACCATAAGGGGACATATTTGCAATCCGAGCTTATCATTGCAGGACACATTCATCGGTCATGCATGATGAATCTGGTGAAAATCCATGAGTGCTCTGCTGTGTTGCTCTGCTGTGTTTGGCTATTGGTGCATGACAGATGAAGGACCAGTGGTGCACATCCTCTGACAGTGGTGCAGGTCTGCGCTGTGGCAGCTCAGGTGTTTGGTAGACGCGTGAGGTCAGAGGTCAAAGTGTGTGTGCGTGTGTATGTGTATGTATTCACACCTCGATCACAGCTGATCTCATTATGCGTGTGCTGTAATAAAACCTGCAAAGAGGTGTGGGGTAGCTTGTGATGGATAACTAATGTCAAGCAATTATATGTTTAGGGCTCTAATCAAACAGCGTTACAGATTCTGCGATATTAACGTAAAGGCAGTTTCAGAGTGAGCCAATATATGCAGCGTTTATCATGAATGTAGTCTCCCCTAAAGTTGGAACATTACCTTTAAATTTCCATCACGCTGTAAAGCTGAACCTCTGCAATGCAGATTGAATAGAGCCCTTGGTCTTCAGAGCAGGTTACTATATTTCCAAATAAAGATTTCAACTTCTTCCACCAGTCCTACAGCAAGTTTTATATAATGGATTGAAATCATACATGGAGTTAGTTGATTAATACTGGTAGTTGCTTCTCTTGGTCTTTTCTTGAGTACATTTCTTTGTACCATTTTCCATTATTTTAGCATCATGCTTTATTCATGCTTGTGGGCTCCGTGATGCCACAAGGGGGAGTGCAACCTACTTTGTCCCACACATTGACATAATAGTAACTGACATACAGTATTATGGGTCCCTCATCACCAATGACAGTGATCAACACATCAAATGATGGACTCTACACTGTAACACCATATGACACTTCATATTTGTAGATTCCATTTAACAATACATTTTTCTCTCATGGGGCAGTATTTCATTGCAGAAGTTTTTATTTTACAGCATTTCCTATTGTAAAAAATGATGTCCACAAATTCACATGTATGGCAAGCCCTCGGACATGTTGTAGAACACAATGTTTCACATATCAATGCCAAGAGATGAGGTTGATATACATTGTCTGTATCTTGATAGGCTAACTTATTGTGTAATTCTCTGTATCTTGATAGGCTAACGTATTATGTCATTCAGGGCAGTAAATGAATTTGAAGCAGATGCTAGCCGGAACATCCAGAGACATGAATACACTTAAATGTATGAACATACAGTTCAAACACCCACTCATACACTGTTAAATACTGCATGTTTGTTCAGTAAAAGTGAAGGTATTCATCAGCTGTTATGTCTATTGGATAAATATCACCCACAATAAAAACCAGTCTGGGTCTGTGTTTGACATTCAGGTTGTATGAATCCTGGCCTTCTCTCTTGAAACCCCGATAAAAAGGTTTCCACACCCAGTTAAGAATTTAACTTTGTGACTATCCCAGGGATTCTGCTTTTACAGGCACATTTAACATTTCTAGAGAAAATTGGTCATTGTGTAGCTCATGATCCAGGAGGTTGAGAAATGTTTAATCGGTTTTCTATAACAGGCTAATAGTGAACCAAAACAGTTTGACCATAATTTAATTCTGCACTGTAAAAAAAATGTAGTTGTTTTAACTAAATATTGTTAAGTAACTGATTCCACAGCCTTTTTAAGTTTACTCAACTTTTCGATTAAAAAAGCTGCCAGCACTTAACATTTTTATTTGGCCCAATCTTAGCAACAACTGGCGAAAACTTTGGCAAAAATTAAGTCATCTTACAATTACGTGCTTGCTCAACTTGTCTCAAATGTTCATTCAACTAGAAATTATTATTTGGGCATAATCACAAAAAAAGGCTGTGGAACAAGTTACACCCATAATGCTTTTGGCATAAAAGGTTTTCAACGTGCATACAGTGCATTCGGAAAGTATTCAGACCCCTTCCCTTTTTCCACATGTTGTTACGTTACAGCCTTATTCTAAAATGGATTCAATTGTTATTGTTTTTTATCATCAATCTACACACAATACCCCATAATGACGAAGCAAAAACAGGTTTAGTCAATTTGACAAATGTATAAAAATAAACAACACAAATACCACATTTACATAAGTATTCAGACCCTTTACTCAGTACTTTGTTGAAGCAGCTTTGGCAGCGATTACAGCCTTGAGTCTTCTTGGATATGATGTTACAAGCTTGGCACACCTGTATTTGGGATGTTTCTCCCATTCATCTCTGCAGATCCTCTCAAGCTCTGTCAGGTTGGATGGGGAGCGTCCCTGCACATTTATTTGCAGGTCTCTCCAGAGATGTTTGATCGGGTTCAAGTCCGGGCTCTGGCTGGGCCACTCAACGACATTCAGAGACTTGTCCCGAATCCACTCCTTCATTGTCTTGACTGTGTGCTTCGGGTCGTTGTCCTGTTGGAAGGTGAACCTTCTCCCCAGTCTGAGGTCCTGAGCGCTCTGGAGCAGGTTTTCATCAAGGATCTCTCTGTACTTTGCTCCGTTCATCTTTCATTCGATCCTGGCTAGTCACTGCCACTGAAAAACATCTCCACAGCATGATGCTGCCACCACCATGCTTCACCATAGGGATGGTGACAGATTTCCTCCAGATGTGACACTTGGCATTCAGGCCAAAAAGTTCAATCTTGGTTTCATCCGACCAGGGAATCTTGTTTCTTATGGTCTGAGAGTCTTTAGGTGTCTTTTGGAAAAATCCAAGCGGGCTGTCATGTGCCTTTTACTGAGAAGTGGCTTCCGTCTGGCCGCTCTACCATAAAGGCCTGATTGGTGGAGTGCTGCATAGATGGTTGTCCTTCTGGAAGGTTCTCTCGTCTCCACAGAGGAACTCTGGAGCTCTGTCAGCATGACCATTGGGCTGTTGGTCACCTCCCTGACCAATGCCCTTCTCTCCCGATTGCTCAGTTTGGCCAGGCAGCCAGCTCTAGGAAGAGTCTTGTTGGTTCCAAACTCCTCCCATTTAAGAATGATGGAGGCCACTGTGTTCTTGGGGACCTTCAATGCTGCAAACATTTTTTGGTAACTTTCCCCAGATCTGTGCCTCGACCCAATCTTGTCTCGAGCTCTACGGACAATTCCCAGCAACCTCATGGCTTGGATTTTGCTCTGACATGCACTGTCAACTATGGGACCATAATTAGAGAGGTGCATGGCTTTCCAAACCATGTTCAATCAATTGAATTTACTTACAGATTGACTCCAATCAAGTTGTAGAAACATTTCAAGGGTGATCAATGGAAACAGGATGCACCTGAGCTCAATTTCGAGTCTCATAGCAAAGGGTCTGAATACTTATGCAAATAAGGTGTTTTTGTTTTTTATTTGTAATAAATTTGCTACCATTTCTAAAAAACCTGTTTTCGGCTTGTCATTATCTGGTATTGTGTGTAGATTGATGAGGGGAAAACTATTTCATCCATTTTAGAATAAGGCTTGTAACGTAGCAAAATGTGGAAAAGTGAAGGGGTCTGGATACTTTACAGTAATTCTTTTTCAACATGTTCTCGCCTTGAATTTCAAGTCACAATCTCTTGGTTCACGGCATACCGCACTTCCTGCTACGCCACCATGTCTGTGTCAATGACTGATTTCACACATTGTACTTCAAAGTAAATCTCAGCTCTGTTGAAAGTACATTCCAGTAAAACTATTATATTTATAATAGTTATTAAAGAGTAACATTAAAACAGTAATGTGCTCCACCAACATCAGGGAACAATACAGAAAACCCTACAATTGCTGAAATAAGGAAATCACATAAATGATAAGAGAACAGTCCGATTAACTGATGATTGACACAGATATGGTGATGTAGACGAGCGATTGGAATGCTTTGAACCCGAAAAGTTGTGAGTTCAAATCCCAGGTGAGGACATGTTCCAGTTAAATAATAACTACTGTAAAAATGAACATGCACAATGTCACCTGTGTTAAATATGAACACTATCGGTCAAAAGTTTTAGAACACCTACTCATTCAAGGGTTTTCCTTTATTCATACTATTTTCTACATTGTAGAGTAATAGTGAAGACAGGAAAACTATGAAATAACACATATGGAATCATGTAGTAACCAAAAAGGTGTTAAAGAAAACTAAATATATTTGAGATTTGAGATTCTTCAAATAGCCACATTTTGCCTTGATGACAGCTTTGCACACTCTTGGCATTCTCTCAACCAGCTTCATGAGGTAGTCACCTGGAATGGCTTTCAATTAACAGGTGTGCCTTTTTAAAAGTTAATTTGTGGAATTTCTTTCCTTCTTAATGCATAAGAGCCAATCAGTTGTGTTGTGACTAGGTAGGGGTGTTCAACAGAAGAGCCATGTTTGGTAAAAGACTAAGTCCATATTATGGCAAGAGCCGCTCAAATAAGCAAAGAAAAATGACAGTCCATCATTACTTTAAGACATGAAGGTCAGTCAATACGGAAATTTCTAAAGTTTTAAAAGTGTCTTCAAGTGCAGTTGCAAAAACCATCAATCTCTATGATGAAACTGGCTCCCATGACGACCACCACAGGAATGGAAGACCGAGTTAGCTCTGCTGCACAGGATACAGTGGCTTGCGAAAGTATTCACCCCCCTTGGCATTTTTACAACCTGGAATTAAAATGTATTATTTTGGGGGCTTTGTATTATTTGATTTACACAACATGCCTACCACTTTGAATATGCAGAATATGTTTTATTGTGAAACAAACAAGAAATAAGACCCAATTTTTTAAAACTTGAGCGTGCATAACTATTCACCACCCAAAGTGAATACGTTGTAGAGCCACGTTTTGCAGCAATTACAGCTGCAAGTCTCTTGGGGTATGTCTCTATAAGCTTGGCACATCACAGCAATCTTTAAGTCATACCACAGATTCTCAATTGGATTGAGGTCTGGGCTTTGACTAGGACATTCCATGACATTTAAATGTTTCCCCTTAAACCACTCAAGTGTTGCTTTAGCAGTATGCTTAGGGTCATTGTCCTGCTGGAAGGTGAACCTCCGTTCCAGTCTCAAATCTCTGGAAAACTGAAACAGGTTTCCCTCAAGACTTTCCTTGTATTTAGTGCCATCCATCATTCCTTCAATTCTGACCAGTTTGAAAGTCCCTGCCGATGAAAAACATCCCCACAGATTGATGCTGCCACCACCATGCTTCACTGTGGGGATGGTGTTCTCGGGGTGATGAGAGGTGTTGGGTTTGCGCCAGGCATAGCGTTTTCCTTCCCACATGCCTTTTGGCAAACACCAAACGCATTTGCCCAGCTCTGTAGAGTGTATGACTTAAAGTGGTCCTATGGACAGATACTCCAATCTCCTCTGTGGAGCTTTGCAGCTCCTTCAGGGTTATTTTTGGTCTCGTTGCTGCCTCTCTGAATAATGCCCTCCTTGTCTGGTCTGTATGTTTTGGTGGGCGGCTCACTCTTGGCTGGTTTGTTGTGGTGCCATATTCTTTCTTTTTTTATATTGGATTTTAATGGTGCTCCGTGGGATGTTCAAAGTTTCTGATATTTTTTTATAACCCAACCCTGATCTGTACTTCTCCACAAATTTGTCCCTGACCTGTTTCGAGAGCTCCTTGGTCTTCATGGTGCCGCTTGCTTGGTGGTGCCCCTTGCTTAGTGGTGTTGCAGATTCTGGGGCCTTTCAGAACAGGTTTATATATACTGAGATCATGTGACACTTAGATTGCACACAGGTGAACTTTATTTAACTAATTATGTGACTTCTGAAGGTAAATGGTTGCACCAGATCTTATTTGGGGTCTTCATAGCAAAAGGTGTGAATACATATCCACGCACCACTTTTAAATTATTTTTTTTCACAGTTATTTTTTTTCACTTCACTAATTTGGACAATTTTTTGTATGTCCATTACATGAAATACAAATACAAATCAATTTCAATGACAGGTTGTAATGCAACAAAATAGGAAAAATGCCAAGGGGGGATGAATAGTTTTACAAGGCACTGTAAGTTCATTAGAGATACCAGCCTCAGAAATTGAAGCCCAAATCAATTCTTAAGAGAGTTCAACAGACACATCTCAACATCAACTGTTCAGAGGAGACTGTGAATCAGGCCTTCGTGGTGGAATTGCTGCAAAGAAACCACTACTAAAGGACACCAATAATAAGAAGAGACTTGATTGTGCCAAGAAGCATGAGCAATGGACATTAGACCAGTGGAAATGTGTCCTTTGGTCTGGAGTCCAAATTGGAGATTTTTGGTTCCAACCACTGTCTTTGTGAGACGCGGTGTGGGTGAACGGATGATCTCTGTATGTGTATTTCCCACCGTAAGCATGGAGCAGGAGGTGTGATGGTATGGGGCTGCTTAGAATTCAAGGCACACTTATCCAGCATGGCTACCACAGCGTTCTGCAGCTATACACCATCCCATTTGGTTGGCGCTTAGTAGGACTATCATTTGTTTTTCAACAGGACAATGACCCACCACACCTCCAGGCTGTGTAAGGGCTATTTGACCAAGAAGGAGAGTGATGGAGCGTTGACCTGGCCTCTACAATCTTGCAACCTCAACCTGAGATGTTTTGGGATGAGTCGGACCTCAGAGTGAAGGAAAAGCAGCCAACAAGTGCTTAGCATATGTGGGAACTCCTTCAAGACTGTTGGAAAAGCATTCCAGGTGAAGCTGGTTGAGAGAATGCCAAGTGTGCAAAGCTGTCATCAAGGCAAAGGGTGGCTATTTGCAGAATCTCAAATATAAAATATATTTTGATTTGTTTAACACTTTACTACATGATTCCATATTTGTTATTTCATAGTTTTGATTACATCACTATTATTTTGCAATGTAGAAAATAGTAAAAATAAAGAAAAGCCCTTGAATGAGTCGGTGTTCTAAAACCTTTGACCAGTAGTGTATGTTGAAAATGTTGTATGTTAAAAGCAATGTTTGTGTCTTTAAACAGTTACACATACTTTTTTAGTTAAGATGCCCAAGTAATAGTTGTTTGAACATATGAGACAAGTTGAACAAACACATCATTTGATGTTTACTGATTTTCTTTCTAAAGTTGGCGCTCGGTTTGGGTCAACTAAACATTTTAAGTTCAGTTAACACTTTAACCGAAAAGGTTAGTAAATAGGCTGTGGAACCAGTTACTTAATAATAATTAGTTGAAACAACTGTATATATTTTTTACAGCGTGTCCATCAACTATAAATAGAATAGAATAAGATCCTTATCTCCGTGTAACAGTTTCACAATGAAAAAGAAACGTGCATTCTGTACACACTAGTGTATGCAAAACAAAAACATTAAAAAAACACATCATCATGTTAGGAAATAATCGCATCAAATAAATTAGATTATTGATATGATTGGGCAAAAACTGGTTGAATCAACTTTGTGTCCATGTCATTTCAACCCCAAAAAATATGTTAGATGGCGTCGAATCAACATGGAAAACTGATTGGATTTGCAAAAAGTCCTCAACGTAAGGGCATTATGCATCCCCCCCCGATTTTTTTACCTAAATCCAATGTTTTGTTGATATCATGTTGAATTCACGGTAGTTGACAACTCAACCAATGTAAATCCAAACTAGACGCTTAACTGACGTCCGTGCCCAGTGGATAATGTCATAGCCAGCCAATGTACAGAAGTAATGGTTTCAGTCGAGTCTGGTTTGGATAGCTCTTACTAATGATGCAGCGGATCTGAAATGCAACGGTCAGTCGCGAAGGGAATAACGCGCAATGCGCCACGAGCCACCATAATCCCCAAATGGGAGCCCTTGCGAAACACAAATAACAAATCAGTTGTATTAATAATTTATTATAATCGGCTTAAGTATATATGACATATTAAACCTGAATTTGAGTATTGCGCAACGTTAGCTACTGTGTAAAAAGTGTGTGTCCTATACGGTGTCCCCATAATACAATCATTACATAAAGGTTTATCGTGCCCTAAATTGCATCATATGAATGCATTTACACATATAACACCACACAGGGGTATCTGTATTGTATGCTGTATTGTATAGAGCAATAATGCAAACAAAATAGGACATGGAAGACATATGTTCAGGATATGCAAAATCTGAAGCGTAAGAGTTTATGGAAAGCTTTTTTAAAGTCATCATTGGACATGGTATATATAATTGGATTGATTAACGAGTTGAGATAACCAAGCCAGGTGAAAAAGTCAAACATCTCGGGGTAAAAACAAGTTTCACAGGCGGCCACCACCAGGGTGTATATGAAAAAGGGCAACCAGCATATAATGTATGCGCCTAATATTATTCCCAATGTTTTGGTCGCTTTCCTCTCTCTAGCAGCTGAGATCTTTTTCTTCTCCAAAAGTGCGTCGGACACGGTTACTTTCACATGGTTCTTACTTGCCAAGGACCCCGTGTCACTGAAGTGGGTATCGTGTATTTTACACTGAGAAGATGATGTCGATGCCACAGATCCAGGGGAGTTGGTGATCAGGTGCGCTGAAGTGAGTCTTTTCCCTACCTTTCTGGGTGACTGTTTCAAAATGATCTTACGTGCTTCTAAGTATATCCTTCCATAAAGCACAATAAGCAGCAGAGTAGGGATGTAGAATGCTCCAAACGTGGAGTAAATAGTGTAGAAAATGTGATCCGTATTGACATTGCATTCAGTTAACTCCTCCGCTTTCACCTGGCGCCAGAAAAGCGGGGGCAGGGAGATGGAGATAGCGATGACCCAGGCGGTCACGATCATTCCCGCAGCGCGCGCTGGCGTGCGCTTTTTGGAGTACTCAACGGCGTCTGTTATTGCCCAGTATCGATCCAAAGCGATTACGCATAAGTGAAGGATAGAAGCAGTGCAACATGTTATATCTGAGGATAACCAAATGTCACATGTAACTTGTCCCAAAGTCCAGGTGTGACTCACCGTGTACAGGACGCATATTGGCATCACCAAAATGGACACCAAGAGGTCGGTGACAGCTAGAGACGCTATGAGAAAGTTTGCTGGAGTGTGCAGTTTCTTAGACTGATAAATCGTTGCAATGACAAATGCGTTGGATAAAGTAGTAGCGAGTGTGACAACGAAGAGAATCACTGCCAACCCGGTTTGATAAGCCAAACTCTCATCATTTTCATCAAGCTCTGAAGATTCTGTCCCATTGGTATCGTTTGTGATATTCATCATTTGTCCATGTAATGCAAGCTGGAGTTGACTTGAGCGCTCCATCCCCTTAGTCGTTTTTCTCCATCACTGATTGATTCCTCATTTTGTGTGTGGTCAGTCCAAAGAGAAGGGATATTCTTCTTGTGTTGCCAAGTCTCTAACATCCATTTTTTCTTAATACATTTCAATCAATCTAGTAAAGTATTTTGGGACAGGAAAACATTGTTGTCCGTTTCTTCTTCATTTTTTTTTCATTGCAGAAGCGACCCTATTATAATTGTAGATGTAAAAAAAAATGATTTTGAAGTAAAGATCCATTACGTTCTCTGGAAAATGTATACCAACATCTGTCCTCAACTGTTTTAACAGTTTAGCTATCTAAACAAAATAAATAGTATGTATATAGAAAGTTTATCAAAATAAACATTGAGACTGATGAAAGACCAATGACTTGCAGCCATTTGACAAATGTTGCAACTGCAAGCTTACCATTTGCATTGTAATTCTTGTCTCCTGGAGTTGTCTTACAGGCTGCTTCAGTTGAATGGTGAGGAGACCTCCACTCTTGGTTTTATACAGCTGCTGCCGCCTGCCTCTGACAGAAACATTAACATGCAGCATTGATCACAGGGATTCTTCTGGAGAGGTGAGCACATCTCCACTGGGTCATAGTGCCCTGCTATTTCTACCTGTCACCATGAGTCATGTATTTGCCCTTTATCATTAATACCCATGTTTACCAGACCTATATTGAACCTGAACTTGGCCACATAGCTGATGCACGCTGGACTGTCCATTAATCACGGGATTTCCATTCTGCTTGTTTGTTTTATCTGTTGGCCCCGTTGCCTAGTCAACGCCATTTTTCCTGCTGTTGTCGTGCTAGCTGATTAGCTGTTGTTATTTCACCTACTGTTTTAGCTAGCTTTCCCAATTCAACACCTGTGATTACTGTATGACTCGCTGTATGTCTCTCTCAAATGTCAATATGCCTTGTATACTGTTGTTCAGTTTAGTTATCATTGTTTTAGTTCCCAATGGAGCCCCTAGTTCCACTCTTCATACCCCTGATAACTCCTTTGTCCCACCTCCCACACATGCGGTGACCTCACCCAT
Organism: Oncorhynchus gorbuscha; assembly: GCF_021184085.1. Taxonomy (NCBI): domain Eukaryota; kingdom Metazoa; phylum Chordata; class Actinopteri; order Salmoniformes; family Salmonidae; genus Oncorhynchus; species Oncorhynchus gorbuscha. The sequence continues at coordinate 58,205,516 of NC_060182.1, read as the reverse complement.
TACAACCAGCATGTCCTGAGATAGAACCTCACTCATCATCACCCAGGGCCTGGGCTTTACTCCGCTGTACCCGCACCCCACCATACCCCTGTCTGCGCATTATGCCCTGAATATATTCTACCATGCCCAGAAACCTGCTCCTCTTATTCTCTGTCCCCAACGCTCTAGGCGACCAGTTTTGATAGCCTTTAGCCGCACCCTCATACTACTCCTTCTCTGTTCCGCGGGTGATGTGGAGGTAAACCCAGGCCCTGCATGTCCCCAGGCACCCTCATTTGTTGACTTCTGTGATCGAAAAAGCCTTGGTTTCATGCATGTCAACATCAGAAGCCTCCTCCCTAAGTTTGTTTTACTCACTGCTTTAGCACACTCTGCTAACCCTGATGTCCTTGCTGTGTTTGAATCCTGGTTCAGGAAGGCCACCAAAAATTCAGAGATTTCCAAACCCAACTATAACATCTTCCGTCAAGATAGAACTGCCAAAGGGGGAGGAGTTGCAGTCTACTGCAGAGATAGCCTGCAAAGTAATTTCATACTTTCCAGGTCCATACCCAAACAGTTCGAACTACTAATTTTTTGAATTACTCTCTCCAGAAATAAGTCTCTCACTGTTGCCGCCTGCTACCGACCCCCCTCAGCTACCAGCTGTGCCCTGGACACCATTTGTGAATTGATCGCCCCCCATCTAGCTTCAGAGTTTGTTCTGTTACGTGACCTAAACTGGGATATGCTTAACACCCCGGCAGTCCTACAATCTAAGCTAGATGCCCTCAATCTCACACAAATCATCAAGGAACCCACCAGGTACAACCCTAACTCTGTAAACAAGGGCACCCTCATAGACGTCATCCTGACCAACTGGCCCTCCAAATACACCTCCGCTGTCTTCAACCAGGATCTCAGCGATCACTGCCTCATTGCCTGTATCCGCTACGGAGCCGCAGTCAAACGACCACCCCTCATCACTGTCAAACGCTCCCTAAAACACTTCTGTGAGCAGGCCGTCCTAATCGACCTGGCCCGGGTATCCTGGAAGGACATTGACCTCATCCCGTCAGTTGAGGATGCCTGGTCATTCTATAAAAGTAACTTCCTCTCCATTTTAGATAAGCATGCTCCGTTCAAAAAGTGCAGAACTAAGAACAGATACAGCCCTTGGTTCACTCCAGACCTGACTGCCCTCGACCAGCACAAAAACATCCTGTGGCGGACTGCAATAGCATCGAATTGTCCCCGTGATATGCAACTGTTCAGGGAAGTCAGGAACCAATACACGCAGAGTCAGGAAAGCTAAGGCCAGCTTCTTCAGGCAGAAGTTTGCATCCTGTAGCTCCAACTCCAAAAAGTTCTGGGACACTGTGAAGTCCATGGAGAACAAGAGCACCTCCTCCCAGCTGCCCACTGCACTGAGGCTAGGTAACACGGTCACCACCGATAAATCCATGATTATCGAAAGCTTCAATAAGCATTTCTCAATGGCTGGCCATGCCTTCCGCCTGGCTACTCCAACCTCGGCCAACAGCTCCGCCCCCCCCCGCAGCTCCTCGCTCAAGCCTCTCCAGGTTCTCCTTTACCCAAATCCAGATAGCAGATGTTCTGAAAGAGCTCCAAAACCTCGACCCGTACAAATCAGCTGGGCTTGACAATCTGGACCCTCTATTTCTGAAACTATCCGCCGCCATTGTCGCAACCCCTATTACCAGCCTGTTCAACCTCTCTTTCATATCGTCCGAGATCCCCAAGGATTGGAAAGCTGCCGCAGTCATCACCCTCTTCAAAGGGGGAGACACCCTGGACCCAAACTGCTACAGACCTATATCCATCCTGCCCTGCCTATCTAAGGTCTTTAAAAGCCAAGTCAACAAACAGGTAGGTCACTGACCATCTCGAATCCCACCGTACCTTCTCCGCTATGCAATCTGGTTTCTGAGCCGGTCACGGGTGCACCTCAGCCACACTCAAGGTACTAAACGATATCATAACCGCCATCGATAAAAGACAGTACTGTGCAGCCGTCTTCATCGACCTTGCCAAGGCCTTCGACTCTGTCAATCACCATATTCTTATCGGCAGACTCAGTAGCCTCGGTTTTTCGGATGACTGCCTTGCCTGGTTCACCAATTACTTTGCAGACAGAGTTCAGTGTGTCAAATCGGTGGGCATGCTGTCCGGTCCTCTGGCAGTCTCTGTGGGGGTGCCACAGGGTTCAATTCTCGGGCCGACTCTTTTCTCTGTATATATCAATGATGTTGCTCTTGCTGCGGGCGATTCCCTGATCCACCTCTACGCAGACGACACCATTCTATATACTTTCGGCCCGTCATTGGACACTGTGCTATCTAACCTCCAAACGAGCTTCAATGCCATGCAACACTCCTTCCGTGGCCTCCAACTGCTCTTAAACGCTAGTAAAACCAAATGCATGCTTTTCAACCGATCGCTGCCTGCACCCGCATGCCCGACTACCACCCTGGATGGTTCCGACCTTGAATATGTGGACATCTATAAGTACTTAGGTGTCTGGCTAGACTGCAAACTCTCCTTCCAGACTCATATCAAACATCTCCAATCGAAGGTCAGATCAAGAGTCGGCTTTCTATTCCGCAACAAAGCCTCCTTCACTCACGCCGCCAAGCTTGCCCTGGTAAAACTGACTATCCTACCGATCCTCGACTTCGGCGATGTCATCTACAAAATGGCTTCCAACACTCTACTCAGCAAACTGGATGCAGTCTATCACAGTGCCATCCGTTTTGTCACTAAAGCACCTTATACCACCCACCACTGCGACTTGTATGCTCTAGTCGGCTGGCCCTCGCTACATATTCGTCGCCAGACCCACTGGCTCCAGGTCATCTACAAGTCCATGCTAGGTAAAGCTCCGCCTTATCTCAGTTCACTGGTCACGATGGCAACACCCATCCGTAGCACGCGCTCCAGCAGGTGTATCTCACTGATCATCCCTAAAGCCAACACCTCATTTGGCCGCCTTTCGTTCCAGTACTCTGCTGCCTGTGACTGGAACGAATTGCAAAAATCGCTGAAGTTGGAGACTTTTATCTCCCTCACCAACTTCAAACATCAGCTATCTGAGCAGCTAACCGATCGCTGCAGCTGTACATAGTCTATTGGTAAATAGCCCACCCATTTTCACCTACCTCATCCCCATACTGTTTTTATTTATTTACTTTTCTGCTCTTTTCCACACCAATATCTCTACCTGTACATGACCATCTGATCATTTATCACTCCAGTGTTAATCTGCAATATTGTAATTATTCGCCTACCTCCTCATGCCTTTTGCACACATTGTATATAGACTCCCCCTTTTTTTCTACTGTGTTATTGACTTGTTAATTGTTTACTCCATGTGTAACTCTGTGTTGTCTGTTCACACTGCTATGCTTTATCTTGGCCAGGTCGCAGTTGCAAATGAGAACTTGTTCTCAACTAGCCTACCTGGTTAAATAAAGTTGAAATAAAAATATAATAAAATAAAAAAGAACAACACATAAACGATAGACTACTAGAAATAAAACAATTTCAACATAGAATAGATCCATCACTTCCTACATCTGTCAAATCATTGGCCACTCATGGTCTGAGTAAATACATTACCAGAGGCATTGTATACCTTTACTGCATTTAGACAATAGGCCTACATATCACATCAAATCGTTAATTTAATTTCCAACACATATAGTAGGCTACAATGTTCTTAAACATCATAAAAGTCAACTCCAGCCAACTTCTGCATTATATGGACAAATGATGAATATCACAAACGATACCAATGTGAGGATTGCTGGGCGGTAGTTTGCAGGGGGCTATGCACCCCATCAAGAAGTTGGAGAATTTAGCATTTTCCAAACACCCATAACAGCTTTTCCTTCAATCTAGAGCCATAATCATTATGCTTAATTCTATGTTAAAAATATATATATATGTATTTTTCTGTATACAGTATCTAAGCATACCTCTTCAGCTGTCTGCATACTCCTGACTGTTTTATTTTATTTTAAAGAAACTAAATATGCTTCTCTTCATCTCTGCTTAAATCTGGATAAAATACCAACATGCACATGTTTGTGAGAGTATCATCTTTCCATAGAGTGGTCATACTTGTTTGTAGAACGTTCGGACGCTGCAGATGTTTTGTGAGAAGACCGATTTATGGGGATTTCTCCTGGTCTGACAGACACCGCTGTAGAACGGCCACCTTCCACTGAGATGTGAAAGGTCGACATTGGCAGATGCTGTGAATTGAGACAGTTATCTCTGGCTTAAACAGACGGATTTTGATGAGGATTTCTTTATTATGCTAAGTAAATTTCTGTGGTGCACGGAAATCAACTTTAGGGCGTTTTAAAGAAGCTAAATATGCTTCTCTGCATCTCTGCTCCAATCTGGATAAAATATTGAAAGGAATGTGAGTTTTATTCAGTACATTTGGTAAATGTTTGCTTTTCTAAAATATTTTCTAGACAAGCTAGCTACTCTGACTTTATTGATAGTTAGTTATGAGGTTGGAAGATTAGGAACCTATCTTGGCTAGCTAAAGCCAACTTCATAAAATTGCTAGGTGGCTGGTAGTGTCTTGGTCAGTTTCTCCATAATTCAAAAGTTTCGGTGTAATAACAATGTTCATGCTGGTAATAATAAACATGCCCAAGGATCGCTGTGCCCTTTTGGTGTAGATACAATGGATTTATATGGCAATTTAGTTATTTGGTTTCATATTTGCAGAGACTGAAAACGTCATGTCATGTAAAAAAAGGTCTGGAAGCAAACATTCCAGCATTATTATTTTTTATATTATATTTCTTCCAATACGATATGGACCATTGGGCCTGCAACAAATGTTTATAGTGACTTTTTTCAACTAACATGAATTCAAAGTAAAAATCAACAACAAATGTCACAATGTCATTGGATTTAGGTTTAAAGTCGGGTGAATTTTTTTATTTTTTATTTATTTAACCAGGCAAGTCAGTTAAGAACACATTCTTATTTTCAATGACAGCCTGGGAAGAGTGGGTTAACTGCCTGTTCAGGGGCAGAACGACAGACTAGTAACCTTCCGGTTACAAGTCCAACGCTCTAACCACTAGGCTACCCTGCCTCTCCGGGTGGCAGGGTAGCCTAGTGTTTTTGCAAATCCAATCAGTTTTCCATGTTCTTTCAACATCATCATACCGATTTTTGGGGGTTGAAATGACATGGAAAAAATGTGGATTCAACAGGTTTTTGCCCAGTGAGTTATTCAGAGACATTATTGACATTATTGATATTTCTCACATCCCACTGCCAGTGCAGTAGACGAGGATCTGAAGATCAACTCCATCCAGCACATTTATGACCCATGAAGTATATGAACCAGTCATGCCACTGCAGAGATGGAGAGACTGCCTTTCATCACCTTAGATAAAGGCACAAGAGGCATCATGTCAGCCATAAATCAAATCAAATCAAATCCAATTTTATTTGTCACATACACATGGTTAGCAGATGTTAATGCGAGTGTCGCGAAATGCTTGTGCTTCTAGTTCCGACAATGAAGTAATAACCAACAAGTAATCTAGCTAACAATTCCAAAACTACTACCTTATAGACACAAGTGTAAGGGGATAAAGAATATGTACATAAAGATATATGAATGAGTGATGGTACAGAGTGGCATAGGCAAGATACAGTAGATGGTATTGAGTGCAGTATATACATATGAGATGAGTATGTAAACAAAGTGGCATAGTTAAAGTGGCTAGTGATACATGTATTACGTAAGGATGCAGTAGATGATATAGAGTACAGTATATACGTATACATATGAGATGAATAATGTAGGGTATGTAAACATTATATTAGGTAGCATTGTTTAAAGTGGCTAGTGATATATTTTACATCATTTCCCATCAATTCCCATTATTAAAGTGGCTGGAGTTGAGTCAGTGTGTTGGCAGCAGCCACTCAATGTTAGTGGTGGCTGTTTAACAGTCTGATGGCCTTGAGATAGAAGCTGTTTTTCAGTCTCTCGGTCCCAGCTTTGATGCACCTGTACTGACCTCGCCATCTGGATGATAGCGGGGTGAACAGGCAGTGGCTCGGGTGGTTGTTGTCCTTGATGATCTTTATGGCCTTCCTGTGACATCGGGTGGTGTAGGTGTCCTGGAGGGCAGGTAGTTTGCCCCCGGTGATGCGTTGTGCAGACCTCACTACCCTCTGGAGAGCCTTACGGTTGTGGGCGGAGCAGTTGCCGTACCAGGCGGTGATACAGCCCGACAGGATGCTCCCGATTGTGCATCTGTAGAAGTTTGTGAGTGCTTTTGGTGACAAGCCGAATTTCTTCAGCCTCCTGAGGTTGAAGAGGTGCTGCTGCGTCTTCTTCACGATGCTGTCTGTGTGGGTGGACCAATTCAGTTTGTCTGTGATGTGTACGCCGAGGAACTTAAAACTTACTACCCTCTCCACTACTGTTCCATCGATGTGGATAGGGGGGTGTTCCCTCTGCTGTTTCCTGAAGTCCACAATCATCTCCTTAGTTTTGTTGACGTTGAGTTTGAGGTTATTTTCCTGACACCACACTCCGAGGGCCCTCACCTCCTCCCTGTAGGCCGTCTCGTCGTTGTTGGTAATCAAGCATACCACTGTTGTGTTATCCGCAAACTTGATGATTGAGTTGGAGGCGTGCGTGGCCACGCAGTCGTGGGTGAACAGGGAGTACAGGAGAGGGCTCAGAACGCACCCTTGTGGGGCCCCAGTGTTGAGGATCAGCGGGGTGAAGATGTTGTTGCCTACCCTCACCACCTGGGGGTGGCCCGTCAGGAAGTCCAGTACCCAGTTGCACAGGGCGGGGTCGAGACCCAGGGTCTCGAGCTTGATGACGAGCTTGGAGGGCACTATGGTGTTAAATGCCGAGCTGTAGTCGATGAACAGCATTCTCACATAGGTATTCCTCTTGTCCAGATGGGTTAGGGCAGTGTGCAGTGTGGTTGAGATTGCATCTTCTGTGGACCTATTTGGGCGGTAAGCAAATTGGACTGGGTCTAGGGTGTCAGGTAGGGCGGAGGTGATATGGTCCTTGACTAGTCTCTCAAAGCACTTCATGATGACGGAAGTGAGTGCTAAGGGGCGGTAGTCGTTTAGCTCAGTTACCTTAGCTTTCTTGGGAACAGGAACAATGGTGGCCCTCTTGAAGCATGTGGGAACAACAGACTAGGATAGGGATTGATTGAATATGTCCGTAAACACACCAGCCAGCTGGTCTGCGCATGCTCTGAGGGCACGGCTGGGCATGCCGTCTGGGCCTGCAGCCTTGCGAGGGTTGACACGTTTAAATGTTTTCCTCACGTCGGCTGCAGTGAAGGAGAGTCCGCATGTTTTAGTTGCGGGCCGTGTCAGTGGCACTGTATTGTCCTCAAAGCGGGCAAAAAAGTTATTTAGTCTGCCTGGGAGCAAGACATCCTGGTCCGTGACGGGGCTGGTTTTCTTTTTGTAATCCGTGATTGACTGTAGACCCTGCCACATACCTCTTGTGTCTGAGCCATTGAATTGAGATTCTACTTTGTCTCTATACTGACGCTTAGCTTGTTTGATTGCCTTGCGGAGGGAATAGTTACACTGTTTGTATTCGGTCACCTTGCCCTGATTAAAAGCAGTGGTTCGCGCTTTCAGTTTCACGCGAATGCTGCCATCAATCTACGGTTTCTGGTTTGGGAATGTTTTAATGGTTGCTATGGGAACGACATCTTCAACGCACGTTCTAATGAACTCGCTCACCGAATCAGCGTATTCGTCAATGTTGTTGTCTGACGCAATACGGAACATATCCCAGTCCACGTGATGGAAGCAGTCTTGGAGTGTGGAATCAGATTGGTCGGATCAGCGTTGAACAGACCTCAGCGCGGGAGCTTCTTGTTTTAGTTTCTGTCTGTAGGCAGGGATCAACAAAATGGAGTCGTGGTCAGCTTTTCCGAAAGGAGAGCGGGGCAGGGCCTTATATACGTCGCGGAAGTTGGAATAGCAATGATCCAAGGTTTTTCCAGCCCTGGTTGCGCAATCGATATGCTGATAAAATTTAGGGAGTCTTGTTTTCAGATTAGCCTTGTTAAAATCCCCAGCTACAATGAATGCAGCCTCCGGATATATGGATTCCAGTTTGCAACAAATAAAGTTCGTTCAGAGCCATCAATGTGTCTGCTTGGGGGGGAATATATACGGCTGTGATTATAATCGAAGAGAATTCCCTTGGTAGATAATGCGGTCGGCATTTGATTGTGAGGAATTCTAAATCAGGTGAACAGAAGGACTTGAGTTCCTGTATGTTGTTGTGGCAACACCACGTCACGTTAACCATGAAGCATACGCCCCCGCCCCTCTTCTTACCAGAAAGATGTTTGTTTCTGTCGGCGCGATGCGTGGAGAAACCAGCTGGCTGCACCGACTCCGATAGCGTCTCTCCAGTGAGCCATGTTTCCGTGAAGCAAAGAACGTTACAGTCTCTGATGTCCCTCTGGAATGCTACCCTTGCTCGGATTTCATCAACCTTGTTGTCAAGAGACTGGACATTGGCGAGGAGAATGCTAGGGAGTGGTGCACGATGTGCCCGTCTCCGGAGTCTGACCAGAAGACCGCTTCGTTTTCCCCTTTTACGAAGGTCGCCGGCTGGGATCCATTCCGTTGTCCTGGGTGAAAGGCAGAACACAGGATCCGCTTCGCGAAAGTCATATTCTTGGTCGTACTGATGGTGAGTTGACGCTGCTCTTATGTTCAGTAGTTCTTCTAGACTGTATGTAATGAAACCTAAGATGACCTGGGGTACCAATGTAAGAAATAGCACGTAAAAATAAAATAAAAACTGCATAGTTTCCTAGGAACGCGAAGCGAGGCGGCCATCTCTGTCGGCACCTGTCTATATATAGCATAAAAGTGTTCAAATAGTATGTATTTTCTTTCAAATACTTTAGCTGCGCTTTATTGAGCCTGACTTACGAAATGGAAGCAATGGAATAGTCCCAGAAGTGCAAACCTGTTACCCCAACTATCTGGCACTCCATGCAGGCTCAGTCAAACTTTGCTGATTGACATGTTGATTGTAGACCAAGTTTGAAGTGTACTGGGTTGCTCAAGTATTCAAATGACAATAGAATGGATCGAGCTGCTCTTTCAAGCAGTCTTATTTAACAAGGCCAATATCTCTGTTCTGAACTAATATATGTCAAGGGGGAAATTACTTTTACATTTCTTCACATTTGGTTCAATGGTTCAGAGCTCCCTTTGATTTTCTTTAGTCATCTGTTCAAACTCTGGTTTGACCTCTAATAGAAGCATAAGATATTATGGTGTCAAACAAGCCAATGGGAACTTTTTCAAAATTGTTCAGGAATGACAAAGTCGTGCCAAATACATCATAGTTTGTCCAATGGGCACAGACGTCAATTCAACGTCTATTCCAAGTTGGTTCAGCGTAATTCCATTGAAATTATGTGGAATCCGTGCTGATTCAACCAGTGCGTGCAGAGCGGATAGTTATCTAATTTCAAGGAGGAACCATAAACGTCTTGACACTGGCTTAGTGCGGAGAATTTAACGTAAGATTCTCCAGACTTTGTGGGCTGTCTGCGGTGCATCATAACTGTGAGTACAATTGTAAACTGTACTACGTCTAAGCTACCTTTTTGTGACACTAGGGCCATGTCTGGATAAGAGCGTCTGCTAAATGACTTAAATGTAAATGTAATGTAATACAAATACAATTCATAAAATAGGTCGCCACAACTGGAACCGACTCACTGGCTGTAACTGTGGCTTAGACGTAGTACAGTGTGTGAGGGCACACACAATGAATTAGCAGCAGGGCAAGAAATAATAGCAAGTATTTGAGACTTAATCCTTGCTCTTACAAACAAATATACATTATATGGGGGATTGGAAATGATGCAGACAATTACATTGATGCAAGCCACAATTTAAATGCAAAATTAAAGCTGATCTACCCCCTAAAAATACAGTTCATTTGCTAAGGTGAACTAGACAGAATACCAAAACCTACCTGCCTACCACAAGGCACACAAACAAATACTACAGTAAGAGCAGTGATAAGCCGCTTCTCCCCAAAACAGCGTTGAAGACGTTGCAAACCTTTGACGAACTGCCACAACCACAGCCCGCGGGTATGGACAAAGAGTGTGAGCCCTTCCTTCTTTTTCTTCCTCCTCAAGGCTTTATTGCGATGTATGGGGTATCACACTGTAGTAGGAGCACTGAGTAGCCTTTCAAAGTCATCAAAGGTATTACCAAGAGTGGTGTCTGCTTGAGTGGAAAACCAAAGACTTATCAGTATTGTTGTCCTCTAAGAGACATGGCTATTCCGGAAAACATATCTAAATGCTCTTGATTAATTATGGCTTTAAGAGTTTCACTGATGGGGCTTATGTCAGTAGCATTTAGAAGTAGTTGTGGCTTCAAGGAATGTATGGCCCCTTGTTCTGGGTGTTGTATTATTGTCTCTTTATGCTGTTACTGTAGTCTTTTACACTGTAGTTTTAACAACTGGTTGCAGCCAGGATCAAATTGTTTCCACCCATGAAGCCTACCATTATTATCATGGTTTCAATCCTCGTTCAAGTCAAATGTAGGGGGTCCAGCCAGTGACTGTACCTTGGACATGACTGAGAGCTCCTGCAGACAAATGTCAATTTGACATTGAGAGAGGGACCTTAACTCATCCCCATGGACGAAACGAGATGGGTTTGTCATTACTATGCTCTCTGCTGGGTAGTCTATGGGGCAACGTCACAACTGTTACTCAGGTATCTCTTCCTACTCTGTGACAGAAAGGGATGATACAATCAAAATTCTCCCTTTGTTCCTCTTTGTCGTTTTTAATAAGCGTCTGAAAGATAGGATTTTCACCACTCGTCCATGACAGATGTGTCTCAATCTAAAGAGATTGCTGTGAAAGATAGGGACAGATCCCGAGTAGACAGCCATACCCTCTGCCCGAGATAATAATGGGAAGCCGGGGTCCGGTGGTGGTCTGCCTGTTGTCGATACCTGGGGGTTGTCTTAAGAAGAGCAGACCGGGCTCTCTTCCAGGTTTGGCGACAGTGGCGTACAAACATCTGGGCCGAAAGTATGCTGACCTCTTCCTCTTGCTCAGGGAAGAATGGGGACGGGCTCTCACCTTTCCGGGATCCAGGGAAGTGTCAGAAAGATACAAAATGGCAGGCATGCTCAGGGTCAGGGCAGGCAGAAAGGTAAAAACCCGAAAAACTAGAAAACAGGGACGAGAGAACAGGAGTGCGGGAAATAATAGTCTGGTAGGCTTGATGAGACAAGACAAACTGGCAACAGACAAACAGAAAACATAAGGAATAAATGCACAGGGGATAATGGGGGAAATGTGTGACACCTGAAGGGGGGTGGAGACAAGCACAAGACAGGTAAAACAGATCAGGCACACTACGTCACCGCAGAATCTACAGGAAGTGCTAGGCAGTTCAAGCCCCCTTTGGTGCTGCCATAGATGTACAGTGCCTTTGGAAAGTATTCAAGACCCCTTGAATTTTCCACATTCTGTAATTTACAGCTTTATTCTACAATTAATAAAAATAAATAAAAAATATTTTGGAATCCACACACAATACCAAAGTAAAAATAGGTTTGTAGAAATGTTTTCAAATGTATTAAACATAAAAAACATAAATATTATTTCTACTTAAGTATTCAGACCCTTTGCTATGAGACTCTAAATAAATTGAGCTCAGGTGCATCCTGTTTCCATTGATCATCCTTGATATTTTTCTACAACTTGATTTCCAGCTGTGGTAAATTAAATTGATTGGACATGATTTGGAAATCCACACATCTGTCTGTATAAGGTCCCGCAGTTGACAATGCATGTCAGAGCAAAAACCAAGCCTTGAGGTTGAAGGAATTGTCCGTAGAGCTCTGAGACAGGATTGTGTCAAGGCGAAAAGTACCAAAACATTTCTGCAGCATTGATGGTCACCAAAAACAGTGGCCACAGTGGCATGCATCATCCTTAAGTTGAAGAAGTTTGAAACCACCAAGACTCTTCTGAGAGCTGGCTATTGTCCTGAAGCCCATCCCAGTCTTGTGCAGGTCAACAATTGTCCTTACACCCTCTCTGGTCTTGGCCATTGTGGAGAGGTTGGAGTCTGTTTGATTGAGTGTGTGGACAGGTGTCTTTTATACAGGTACCAAGTTCATACAAGTGCAGATAATACAGGTAATGAGTGGAGAACAGGAGGGCTTCTTAAAACAAACTAACAGGTCTGTGAGAGCCGGAATTCTTACTGGTTGGTAGGTGATCAAATGCTTATGTCATGCAATATAATGCAAATGATTTACTTAAAAATCATACAATGTGATTTTCTGGATTTTTGTTTTAGATTCCGTCTCTCACAGTTGAAGTGTACCTATGATATAAATTACAGACCTCTACATGCTTTGTAAGTAGGAAAACCTGCAAAATCGACAGTGTATCAAATACTTGTTCTCCCCAATGTATATATTTTTATTTAACCCTTATTTAACCAGGCAAGTCAGTTAAGCACAAATTCTTATTTACATTGACGGCCTAACCCGGACAACACTGGGCCAATTAGGCTATAGGACTCCCAATCACGGCTGGTTGTGATAGAGTATGGAATCAAACCAGGGTATGTAGTGATGCCTCCAGCACTGAGATGCAGTGCCTTAGACCGCTGTGCCACTCGGGAGCCCTTTCCAAGCTTAAAAGGATAAACATTCACACACAACCCCATGGACCAGAAAAGGTTGAATACATTGGCCATACTGTCAATCCATCATGACTTCTGCCGCATTCAAAACAACTGGAAACTCTGAACTGGGAAATCTCAGACTTCAGTGAGTTCAAGACAACTGGGAACTCTGAAAAAACAAGCTCTGACTGGGAAAATACGTTTTGAATGGTCGATCTCAAGCCTCTTTCTAGAGTTTTGACCTGAAGATCTCTGATGTCATGATTCAACCTTGATGACGAGAAAATCATCTGGACATCAGAACTGGGATTACTCACCTCAAATTGGACGAGGAGTCGGACTCAAGGGATACTACAGACACCCAACCAGGCCCAGATTCATTGGAAAAGGAAACTTAGGTTTTGCAGAAAGAGATAAGGATGCCTTGTGAGGATCAGGTGACAAGTGGCTAACCTGCCCTTGCCTTCCGTTATGCTAGCTAACGTTCAATCGCTGGAAAATAAATGGGATGAACTGAAAGCACGTATATCCAACGGGTCATTAAAAACTGTAATATATTATGTTTCACCGAGTCGTGGCTGAACGACGACATTAAGAACATACAGCTGGCAGGCTATACACTGTATCGGCAGGACAGAACAGCAGCCTCTGGTAAGACACGGGGCCTATTTGTAAACGATAGCTGGTGCACGATATCTAAGGAAGTCTCAGGGTTTTGCTCGCCCGTGGTAGAGTATCTCATGATAAGCTGTAGACCACACTATGTACCTAGAGAGTTTTCATGTGTATTTTTCGTAGCTGTCGACATACCACCACAGACCAAGGCTGGCACTAAAACTGCACTCAAAGAGCTGTATTCCGCCGTAAGCAAATAGGACAACACTCATCCAGGTGCGGCGCTCCTAGTGGCCGGGGACTTTAATGCAGGGAAACTTAAATCAGTTTTACTTAATTTCTATCAGCATGTTAAATGTGCAACCAGGAGGAAAAACATTATAGATCACCTTCACACCACACACAGAGACGCATACAAAGCTCTCCCTCACCCTCAATTTGGCAAGTCTGACCATAACTCTATCCTCCTGATTCCTGCTTACAAGCAAAAATTAAAGAAGTACAATACACTGACTCGGTCTATAAAAAAGTGGTCAGATGAAGCAGATGCAAAACTACAGGACTGTTTTGCTAGCATAGCCTGAAATATGTTCCAGGATTCTTCCGATGGCATTGAGGAGTACACCACATCAGTCACTGGCTTTATCAATAAGTGCCCAGAGGACGTCATCCCCACAGTGACTGTACGTACATACCCCAACCAGAAGCCATGGAATAAAGGCAACATCCGCACTGAGCTAAAGGGTAGAGCTGCCACTTTCAAGGAGCAACTGGCAAGTGTCTGCACTGACATTTTCAACCTATCCTATCCTTGGGTCTGTAATACCAACGTGTTTCAAGCAGACCACCATAGTCCCTGTGGCCAAGAACAATCAGGTAACCTGCCTAAATGATTACCAACCTGCAGCACTCAATTCTGTAGCCATGAAATTCTTTGAAAGGTTGGTCATGGCTCACATCAACACCATTATCCAAGAAACCCCAGACCCACTCCAATTTGCATACCGCACCAACAGATCCACAGATGATGCAATCTCTATTGTACTCCACACCGCCCTTTCCCACCTGGACAAAGGAACACCTTTGTGAGAATGCTATTCATTGACTACAGCTCAGTGTTCAACACCATAGTGCCCTCAAAGCTCATCACTAAGCTTAGGACCCTGGGACTAAACACCTCCCTCTGCAACTTGAAGATGAACTTCCTGACGGGCCGCCCCCAGGTGGAAAGGGTAGGTAACAACACATCCTCAACACGGGGGCCCCTCAGGGGTGCGTGCTCAGTCTCCTCCTATACTCCCTGTTCACTCCTGACTGCACGGCCAAGCATGACACCAACACCATCATTAAGTTTGCCGAATACACAACAGTGGTAGGCCTGATCACCAACAACGATGAGACAACCTTTGGGAGAAGGTCAGAGACCTCATCGTATGGTGCAAGGACAACAACCTCTCCCTCAACGTGATCAAGATAAAGGAGATGATTGTGGACTACAGGAAAAGGAGGACAGAGCATGCCCACATTCTCATCGACAAGGCTGTAGTGGAGCAGGTTGAAAGCTTCAAGTTCCTTGGAGTCCACATCACCAACAAACTAACATGGTCCAAGCACGCCAAGACAGTCATGAAGAGGGCACGACAAAACCTATTCCCCCTCAGGAGACTGAAAAGATTTGGCATGGGTCCTTAGATCCTCAAAAGGTTTTACAGCTGCACCATCGAGAGCATCCTGACAGGTTGCATCACCGCCTGGTATGGCAACTGCTCAGCCGCCGACTGCAAGGAGCTACAAAGGGTAGTGCGTACGGCACAGTATATCAAAGGGGCAAAGCTACCTGCCATCCAGGACCTCTATACCAGGCGGTGTCAGAGGAAGGCCCTAAAAATGGTCAAAAACTCCAGCCACCCTAGTTATCGACTGTTCTTTCTGCTACCAGAGCACTAAGTCTAAGTCCAAGAGGCTTCTGAACAGCTTCTATCCCCAAGCCATAAACAGGCTGACGACACCGCTCGCATTGCGTGAGCGAGCGTTGCAAAATAAATTTAGAAATCTAGATTATTCAATTATTGCACCCACACTGCTTGCGTGCGCCAACGAGCGTCTGTTTTGCCAAGGGCTAAAATAGAAGTCAGTTCTATTTCTGACGCAGATTGCGGATCATGCTAATCGCAGATCGTGCTGATCGTGCTGCAAGTCCTGCCTCTCCCATCTCCTCATTGGTTTATAGAAGCAGGTTATACACATGTGGGTGACTGAAAGACGAACAAGGTCAGTGGCAGGAATCCACCTAATTTATGAAAGTTGCCAATCGCAATATAAAGTCAAGAGAAGGAAAGGCCTGGAAGGATGAGAGATGACTAGAAACGATTCGGTTGACCATTTTTTGTGTGGATTAATTGGTGGAGTAGATGACCTTTTGCATTTCAGGTAAAATAACAACTCAATGTTTATTTCCCAGGACAAGTTAGCTAGCAACAGCAAGCTCGCAAACCCTCGTTTTGATATCAAGCTGTCACTGTAACGATGAATAAACATTGCATCTTTTCCCAACATTTTGGTATGCCACTCAGTACATCTGAGATGAAGTGGCCATCTTAGCCTGACCTAAAATACACTCTTGTACTCCTGAACAGCTATTTGCATTGCCCCCTTCCCTTACGCTGCTGCTACTCTCTGTTATTATCTATGCATAGCCACTTTAATATCTCTACCTACTGTACATATACATAATTACCTCAATTACCTCGACATTGGTGCCCCCCGCACATTGACACATTGACTCTGTACCGGTACCCCCTGTATATAGTCCTGCTATTGTTATTTACTGCTGCTCTTTAATTATTTGTTATTCTTATCTCTTACTTTTTTAGGGATTTTTCTTAAAACTGCATTGTTGGTTAAGGGCTTGTAAGTAAACATTTCACTGTAAGGTCTACTACACCTGTTGTATTCGGCGCATGTGACAAATAAAAGGACCTCCATGCTACCTTCCTCCACGCCTCCTTCCACCACCTTCCTCTTCAAGTGAGCATAGCACAACAACAGTCAGTTAAAACATGTATTGTTTGCTGCTGCATATATTATGTAAATTACCAGGGAGATATGTATATTGTAGCTAAGAAAGTAATACTACGTGTATGTTGTGTAGTAAGCTGTTAGTAACCCATGTGCCTCACTCTAATAATTTGATCCCTTTCCCCCTCAGAACTTAGCCTACTTTTCTGACTTGGTGGTGCACATGTAGCCTATAGCCTGTTTTAGAGAAATTTCATCATCTAATATTTTAAGAGCCTTCTTTGTCTGCTTATATGCCCACTTTATTTATCATTCGGTTCTGACTTGGTGTACAGGGAGAATACTGTAAGAACGGCCCATGTTCTGAATTCTGTCACTGAATATTTCAAAGTGCTGAACAGATAGTTATATTGACTACGTCCATCTTAACTCGCTCATTAATGTCTAAATCGGAATTACGGATTTCCTCTTATCCTGTCATCGTTCCCTTATGCCATAGTTTGTACATCTCAATTGTTATAGGCCTATTGATTATATAGGTGTATCTCATTAGTATCTTATTGATAATTTTAGGCAATGTTGTAATGATTTCATTGTTTTGCTCACTTTGTGTATTATAATTATCTCATGTGCTTTTCTTGATGAGGAGTAGACACTATATAATGTTGTTGGGTCTGTAACCATGTTTGCCAGTGACAGTCTCTTCCCATTCAAATATTTGTTTTCAACAAAAAGTTCAGTAATAGACCCATGTAATCCCAGTTGATATTGCACAATGCACTGTCTGTGCGCCTGTATATTGTATATAAAAGGGGATCCTCATGATTGTATTTTCGTTCCCTTTTAGACCACAAGCCTTATAAAATACTTAAAATGGTAGGCTAAACGAGTCTCCCTCCCTCTCTGTGTGTGTGTGTGTGTGGTGACTTAAAGAAGAGTAAGGTTAAGGCCTCAAAATCTTGCTGAATTTATCTGAACTAACATCTATCTGAATTTATGTTGGTGTCCATTTTGAAAGTGCTGAACGAATCGCAGTTCGTTTGCTTGCACTTGCTTATAATTATGGCTACAGTGCTTCCTCCTTTAGAAGTTGCGTCATACTGCGGCACACCTTGCGAGCTGCTGCAGCATTCTGTGGCACATTATCTGTTTGTCAGCCATTTTTTTTGTTAATGCAAGTTATTGCTAGTTTGACCAGAGGGCATCTTTGAGAAGCATTTGATAGTCTTCCATATTGCAGGCACGCGGGAGACCGGGCTTAACTGATTCCATATGTGTTATTTCATAGTTGTGATGTCTTCACTATTATTCCACAATGTAGAAAATAGTAAAAATATAGAAAAATCCTGGAATGAGTATGTGTGTCCAATCTTTTGACTGGTACTTGCTTAATTAATTGGATTCATATTATGGTGTTTCTATTCCATGAAAAACAAAAACCCTCTGGGTAAATATGGTGCTGTACAACATGACGGTCGGCAGTACAGTACTGGACTATTTAGCTAAAGTATCCCTGTGTCGTGCGGACAGGAGACCGGGGTTCAATCTCCTGACGGGGAGGAAGGACTAGGCTGTCCTTGTAAATAAGAATCTGTTCTTAACTGATTCCATATGTATCATTTTCATAGTTGTGATGTCTTCACTATTATTCTACAATGTAGAAAATAGTAAAAATAAAGAAAAATCATGGAATGAGGAGGTGTGTCTAAACTTTTGACTGGTACTTGCTAAATTCATTTGAATAATATTATTGTGTTTCTATTTCATGAAAAATGGGAAACCCGCTGGGTAAATTCAGACTGTTTTTCGCTCTCGGAGAGCACACTGGATGTTCGGGCCGAGGAGTAGGGTTGATTTAAATGTCCTGGCCTTACAATGACAGTCAAGCACCCAAGCTAACGTTGGCTAGCTTGCTAGCTACTCCCAGATGGGAATATTGACGAATACGCTGATTCGGTGTGCGAGTTCATTAGAACGTGCGTCGAAGATGTCGTTCCCATAGCAACGATAAAAACATTCCCTAACCAGAAACCGTGGATTGATGGCAGCATTCGCGTGAAACTGAAAGCGCGAACCACTGCTTTTAATCAGGGCAAGGTGTCTGGCAACATGACTGAATATAAACAGTGCAGCTATTCCCTCCGCAAGGCTATTAAACAAGCTAAGCGTCAGTACAGAGACAAAGTGGAATCTCAATTCAATGGCTCAGACACAAGAGGCATGTGGCAGGGTCTACAGTCAATCACAGACTACAAGATGAAATCCAGCCCAGTCACGGACCAGGATGTCTTGCTCCCAGGCAGACTAAATAACTTTTGCCCGCTTTGAGGACAATACAGTGCCACTGACACGGCCTGCAACGGAAACATGCGGTCTCTCCTTCACTGCAGCCGAGGTGAGTAAGACATTTAAACGTGTTAACCCTCGCAAGGCTGCAGGCCCAGACGGCATCCCCAGCCGCGCCCTCAGAGCATGCGCAGACCAGCTGGCCGGTGTGTTTACGGACATATTCAATCAATCCCTATACCAGTCTGCTGTTCCCACATGCTTCAAGAGGGCCACCATTGTTCCTGTTCCCAAGAAAGCTAAGGTAACTGAGCTAAATGACTACCGCCCCGTAGCACTCACTTCCGTCATCATGAAGTGCTTTGAGAGACTAGTCAAGGACCATATCACCTCCACCCTACCTGACACCCTAGACCCACTCCAATTTGCTTACCGCCCAAATAGGTCCACAGACGATGCAATCTCAACCACACTGCACACTGCCCTAACCCACCTGGACAAGAGGAATACCTATGTGAGAATGCTGTTCATCGACTACAGCCCGGCATTCAACACCATAGTACCCTCCAAGCTCGTCATCAAGCTCGAGACCCTGGGTCTCGACCCGCCCTGTGCAACTGGGTACTGGACTTCCTGACGGGCCGCCCCCAGGTGGTGAGGGTAGGCAACAACATCTCCTCCCCGCTGATCCTCAACACGGGGGCCCCACAAGGGTGCGTTCTGAGCCCTCTCCTGTACTCCCTGTTCACCCACGACTGCGTGGCCACGCACGCCTCCAACTCAATCATCAAGTTTGCGGACGACACAACAGTGGTAGGCTTGATTACCAACAACGACGAGACGGCCTACAGGGAGGAGGTGAGGGCCCTCGGAGTGTGGTGTCAGGAAAATAACCTCACACTCAACGTCAACAAAACTAAGGAGATGATTGTGGACTTCAGGAAACAGCAGATGGAACACCCCCCTATCCACATCGATGGAACAGTAGTGGAGAGGGTAGCTAGTTTTATGTTCCTCGGCATACACATCACAGACAAACTGAATTGGTCCACTCACACTGACAGCGTCGTGAAGAAGGCGCAGCAGCGCCTATTCAACCTCAGGAGGCTGAAGAAATTCGGCTTGTCACCAAAAGCACTCACAAACTTCTACAGATGCACAATCGAGAGCATCCTGGCGGGCTGTATCACCGCCTGGTACGGCAACTGCTCCGCCCTCAACCGTAAGGCTCTCCAGAGGGTAGTGAGGACTGCACAACACATCACCGGGGGCAAACTACCTGCCCTCTAGGACACCTACACCACCCGTTGTTACAGGAAGGCCATAAAGATCATCAAGGACATCAACCACCCGAACCACTGCCTGTTCACCCCGCTATCATCCAGAAGGCGAGGTCAGTACAGGTGCATCAAAGCTGGGACCGAGAGACTGAAAAACAGCTTCTATCTCAAGGCCATCAGACTGTTAAACAGTCACCACTAACATTGAGTGGCTGCTGCCAACACACTGTCATTGACACTGACCCAACTCCAGCCATTTTAATAATGGGAATTATGGGAATTATGGGAAATGATGTAAATATATCACTAGCCACTTTAAACAATGCTACCTTATATAATGTTACTTACCCTACATTATTCATCTCATATGCATATGTATATACTGTACTCTACATCATCGACTGCATCCTTATGTAACACATGTATCACTAGCCACTTTAACTATGCCACTTTGTTTACTTTGTCTACACACTCATCTCATATGTATATACTGTACTCGATACCATCTACTGTATGCTGCTCTGTACCATCACTCATTCATATATCCTTATGTACATGTTCCTTATCCCCTTACACTGTGTATAAGACAGTAGTTTTGGAATTGTTAGTTAGATTACTTGTTGGTTATCACTGCATTGTCAGAACTAGAAGCACAAATAAAATTTGATTTGATTTTGATTTGACACTGACTATTTAACATCTGCTAACCATGTGTATGTGACAAATAAAATTTGATTTGATTTTGATTTGAATGAGACCACTGACCATTTTACTCGCCCCAGCAGAGCTGGGTGGGACATGGGCTATAAAACTCTTCAAACACGAACTTTGAACTCTTATTCACTACAGAAGTGATACCTCCTAGCCGTTGAGTTAGCAACAGCTGCTGCCAACGAGCGTTAGGAAGGAACAGACAGAGTATCCCGTCTATCACACTACGACGTTACTAAAACGTATCCAATTGACCACCAGAGACATTCTTCAACGGACAAAGGACTCGGTTTGGCAACACGGCCTTCCATCTACCACCAACCTACCGAAGCGCAGCTCAGAGTAAATATTTATTGCATTTTCCTTTTCCAAATGGGCAGTAATTTAGAATGCATAAGATACTGTATTTACGATAGCACAGAGCTTCTTCCTTTGTTACTCAGTCTTCCCGCTCTTTTCACTCAAACCCAGCCTCTTTTCTTTTGTGTAACAAACTGTCATATCTGTTCCGCCCGCTAGGGACGTTTTCCTTTATGACGTAATTTGTCATCAAGTTATGATTTAATTATGTGTATGTGTAATTCTGTGTGATTAGTTAGGTATTTAGTAAATAAATAATTAAACCCAATTTTGTATTGCTGATTCAACTTGTTAGCCAGGGTTCGTGCAGATAACCAAGAATTTACAACTTTCAGATGAGACTGAATTAAGATGACGATTAATATTGACTGTACTATTGATGTAAAATATTACTAGGTCTTTAAGAGTTTATTCTGAAGATAAAAAAATATTATTTTGTGGTGCCCCGACTCTCTAGTCAATTACATTTACATGATTAGCTCAATCAGGTAATATTAATTACGGAGAAATTATTTTATACAATAGCATGTCATATCATTTAATTCGGCATAGCCAACGACACAACACTGCTAGGATGTATAATGTCTCCATCAAATCTAAGAAGTTATTTTAACTTTTTTATTCTTACTTATTGGTAGACAAATGTTCAATGATGTATGAAATTGGAGTTGTTCTTCATCAACTGGTAATGCATAAATAAGGTTAATAGGTTAAACATTCCACTTTTAATTCCAATGCTTTTTTTCAAGACACAACATTGATGGATTTTCAAGGAAGGTAAGTATATTATTTTGTATGCATATTGCATATTTCCCAACACCTAATGAACAACCACAATAACAGCCTGGTGTTCAGCTTTCTGTGCTTTTTTGACGTATCCTGAAATTGACATCTGCTTCTTTAGATTGATTGGTTATTTCTCAGTTATTGTTTTCATATCTACAAAAAAATAAGCTATTTTCTTTACTTTCAGAGTGCGAGCTGATCAAGGGGTCGAAAATGTAGATATTGCCAGATGTACTATGTTCACTGTCTGAGGAACAGGCCGTGGAAGCTTTATTGCTGGCTAAAGTGTCCATAACCAGAGGACACTGTTCTGTGTTCCTTTTCTCTCTTCCTCCCTGCCTGTCTTGTTGTACATGGAACCTGTCTCACATGCATTAATTTAAAAACCTTAAGATGTCAGCTGCTAATTTTAAGATTTACACCACATAAACACTCAGCTATTTTCACTGGACTATCAAGCCCCTGTTGCTGCCAAATGTATTGTCACTAATACAGATTTATTTTCTTTTGAGTATTCCAGATTCAGCAGGTGGAGGATCTGCTTTATCAGGAGGATAATCAGGAATCTGGAAACACTGACAATCGGGTCAGTGTTCCTGACATCCCATGCCTGTCACGCCCTGACCATAGAAAGCCTTTGTTTCTTTATGGTGTAGTAGGTCAGGGCGTGACGAAAGGGAGTGTTCTAGTTTAACAGTTCTATGTTGGTGTTTTGGTTTGGTTCCCAATTAGAGGCAGCTGATAAGAGTTGCCTCTAATTGGGGATCATATTAAAGTAGCTGTTTTTCCCACGTGTGTTTGTGGGATATTATTTTGTGTTTTGTGCATGTGCACCACATAGTCACGTTTCGTTGTTAGTTGATTGATTTATTGTTTTTGCTTTATAATAAATATGTGGAACTCTACATCCGCTGCGCCTTGATCCGTCTCTCCTCACGTACGTGACCTATGCCCCCTGTCTACTGAGAATCTTGCTGTGCTGCAATGTCAAGTGAACCCTACCACTGACTCCTCATCTTTTGGTCAGGACATATACACACATGCTCTTCGATTAGTTATGAGTCTCCAGTCTTTTTAGGTGCAGTCCTCCCACACTATATCAGATATTGTTTTAGCCCCAGTGCCACTCTTGATAATGGCAAACATTTGTATTTTTTGGAGGAGGGTGAAAGGATTGCAGGCCATGCTGTCAAAGTGAGAGAGTAGGCTATTCTGGATAGAGCAGGTTTTTGCCTTAGCATTACCCAGCTGATTCAAATGATCAAGTCATCAAGCTTCAAGTGGTATTGATATATTCATTTGTGACACTATCCTTGATATAATCCTGCTATTGTCACATGCTACACAAGCACATGTATCTATCTATCCAATGTTATCATGATTTGTTATAAGGGATATCATACTTATATTATACAGGAAGAATTATTAAAGAGATGCTTTACATTGAAATACAGATAGAGATGTAGTAGTACCAGAGTTAATGATCCAAGGTCAGTTTTGCATTTCACCTGATGATGAAAACTGACCATGTTAGCATGATTAAGCTTTGTTTAAAAAACTTCTATCTCTCTATCCATCTGTCTCTCGTCTGCAGGTATGTTTTGATGTGAGAGAGGAAGCCAGTCCCGTCATCGCCACCTTCGGGCTGACTGTGAACCCAAGGCTGATTAGGAGACACCGCAAGAGACACTATGTAATTGTGATGAAGTGAGAGAATATTAGAGTAGCACTGTAAATTCATTAATCATATGCTGTCTTCCCTGCTCCTCTGTTTGACCTCTTTCCTATTCTGTCTTCTACACCTCTTTCCCCACCTCCTCTTTCTTCCTCTTTTTTTTATAATGCACACCATATGTACATTGAAGTACAGAATGAACTTGTACTTAGAATATTACAATTAGAATATTTATGATGCATGTATTATGTATTTCTAACACCTGGATAATGAACTTTCAAAAAAGCATTTCACATTCTCCACTGGTTGAAATTAAGTATCTCATTGGAATACTACACCAAATGTTTGTCTCTACATTAACTAACATATTCCTCTCAATTGTACATTTTTTTGCTTGACTCGTTATGACGTTATAACTACTGACATTTGCTTCCACCATAATGTTTTGCCAGCCGTCTTTGCTGAAGAAAGTCACCAGAGACGGGTGGCTCACGTCAAATTCGTCATTGGAACCACCTCAGGACCCAAATTCATAATGAGTGCTCTTAACTCCCCCTCGCGGTGGTCTGGCGCAATGAGGCCGTGACGCTGGGTACCTCTAAATCCCATGGTGTAAGCTCGCAACTTTTAAAGGCGGAACCACTGTAAGTGTTAATGATATAAGAATAAGCATTATGAATTTACTAGAAACATACTGAACATGTAATAATATTTGTGTATGGTTCAAAAGTCAAAACTCATTTTGCAGTTCGTTATTGTTGAAGGAGATTGCGGTTCTTATCGACTTACACAAATTCACAAGGAGTCAGTAGTAACCATATTTGTTTAAGCAAGGCAGCCATATCAGCTATGGTTTTTAAAACAGGCTGTAAATATGGCTGAATTAGCTGTTTCACTGCCAGACAAGGCTCCGCTGATAGCCAGGTGATGTGGTGGTAATGATTCATCCCATGGTACCACCAGTTTGTGGGCACCGTTTGCCACCGTTAGAGTGCAATTAATGTATTGTTTAGTCTCGTGCAGTTGCTTTGCTGGCATGTATCTAAAAAACTTTTTTTTTTTTGCCCCACCAACATTTACATGCTAAAATCGCCACTGGTTACAATATAGGTAATTGCTCAATACATTTCAGTCAAATTCACATTGTCAATGGCATCAATGGATGTGATCTGGCTGTGTCTTTCAACATGACAATGATCCCAAACGCACCGCCCGGGCAATGAAGGAGTGGCTTCGTAAGAAACATTTCAAGGTCCCGGAGTGGCCTAGCCAGTCTCCAGATCTCAACCCCATAGAATATCTTTGGAGGGAGCTGAAAGTCTGTGTTGCCTAGCAACAGCCCCAAAACATTACTGCTCTAGAGGAGATCTGCATGGAGTAATGGGCCAAAATACCAACAACAGTGTGTGAAAACCTTGTGAAGACTGTGAAAATACTTATTTTCCACCAAAATTTGCAAATAAATTGATTAAAAAATCCTACAATGTGATTTTCTGGATTTTTTTTTCTCATTTTGTCTGTCATAGTTGAAGTGTACCTATGATGAAATTTACAGGCATCTCTCATCTTTTTAAGTGGGAGAACTTGCACAATTGGTGGCTGAATAAATACTTTTTTGCCCCACTGTAAGTATTCAGAGCCTTTACTCAGTACTTTGTTGAAGCACCTTTGGCAGTGATTACAGTCAATCAATCAATCAAAAATGTATTTATAAAGCCCTTCTTACATCAGCTGATGTCACAAAGTGCTGTACAGAGATCCAGCCTATAACCCTAAACAGAAAGCAATGCAGGTGTAGAAGCACAGTGGCTAGGAAAAACTCCCTAGAAAGGCCGGAACCCAGGAAGAAACCTAGAGCGGAACCAGGCTATGAGGGGTGACCAGTCCTCTTCTGGCTGTGCCGGGTGGAGATTATAATAGAACATGGCCAAGATGTTCAAATTTTCATAGATGACCAGCAGGGTCAAATAATAACAGTCACAGTGGTTGTAGAGGGTGCAACAGGTCAGCACCTCAGGAGTAAATGTCAGTTGGCTTTTCATAGCTGATCATTCAGAGTATCTCTACCGCTCCTGCTGTCCCTATAGAGTTGAAAACAGCAGGTCTGGGACAAGGTAGCACGTCCAGTGAACAGGCCAAGGTTCCATAGCCGCAGGCAGAACAGTTAAAACTGGAGCAGCAGCACAACCAGGTGAACTGGGGACAACAATGAGTCATCAGGCCAGGTAGTCCTGAGACATGGTCCTAGGGCTCAGGTCCTCAGAGAGAAAGAAAGAGAGAGAGAGAGAGAGCAAGCGAGAGATAATTAGAGAAAGAGAATTAGAGAGAGCATACTTAAATTCACACAGGACACCGGATAAGACAGCCTTGAGTCTTCTTGGGTATGATACTACAAGCTTGGCACACCTGTACTTGGGGAGTATCTCCCATTCTTCTCTGAAGATCCTCTCAAGCTCTGTCAGGTTGGATGGGGAGCGTCACTGCACAGCTATTTTCAGGCCTCTCCAGAGATGTTAGATCGGATTTGAGTCCAGGCTCTGGCTGGGCCACTCAAGGACATTCAGAGACTTGTCCCGAAGCCACTTCTACTCTTGGCACAGATCTGGGGTAAGTCCTCACTAGCATGAAAACTAAATACAGGCACAGACTGTGTGTAGAAAATGTTTTAAGACTGAGATTCTTTCCAATACAACCCTATATTGCAGAGTTATGTGCATCCTTTCAAGCACACCCTTCTCATTAAACTGTGGTGAGTTATTCACAATTTTCGATGACCAAATAAGGTTTTATAAAATAAAGAGATAAATTATTGATTATTATTATATGATTATTTATGCCCTGTCCTATAAAAGCTTTTTGTCACTTCCCACGAGCCGGGTTGTGATAAAAACTCATTCTTATGTTTAATAAATGTAGCGTATGTGTGTGTGTGTGGCAGGCTTACAATGATGGCAACAACAACAAAAACATTTGAGAGTGGGCTGACCCTGGTGCTAGAGGGGGTTCTCAGCTGAAGGTTGAATGTTTGAACTATAAAACGTTTGGGAACCACTGTTTTAGAGGATAATATATACAGAAACATTTTCAGAAACACCATGACATCCCCTCTCTAGTAATTTAATAGGATCTCTATGGTCTAGTCGGTGTCTGTACCTTGGACACGACAGAGAGCTCATACAGACAAATGTCAATTTGATGTTGAGAGGGACCTTATCTCTTCCCCATGGAGGAAGTGAGATGAGTCTGTCATGGCTATGCCCTCTGGGTGCTCTATGGGGTACCGTCACAAATGTTCCCCGGGCATCTCTTTCTACTCTGCGACAAAGGGTTTTGATACGATCAATATTCTCCCTTTGTTCCTCTAGTGCTGTCACATTTGTGTCTCAATCAAAGGAGACGGCTAAGAAATGAATTGTTTTTAGGACTGAAAAGTGTTTTCCTAAAAGGGGAAAATTAAATAGATGTCAGTTGGACTTCTGAGAAACTAGCATGTTGTTCCAATGTAGGTCAATGTAATGTGAGGGACAGAAAAGGCCCAAGCATCCTCCTACGAAGCCAGAAACTGGACACCTAGCCATGGCCTAGGACGGGAAGATGCTTGTCGATATTGGCCAGCAACTCATTTTTCCACCTGAGATTGCTTCTACCAACCTGAGGCCAGACATGGTACTCTGGTCCCCTTCACGAAAGGCTGTGTACATCATAGAGCTCACAGTCCCATGGGAAAACTCTGTTGAAGAGGCCTACGAGCGTAAGAAACTGCGTTACACAGAGTTGGCAGCAGACGCAACTCAGCGTGGCTGGAATGCAAAAGTCTGGCCAGTTGAAGTGGGATGCAGAGGATTCATGGCTTCTTCCACCATCAGGTTGCTGAAAGAACTTGGAATCCATGGACAGGCTCTGCGGCAGACCGTCAGAGCAGTTTCTCAAGCAGCTGAAAGAGGCAGCCAGTGGATCTGGATCAAACGGAAGGACCCTTGCTTGGCTATAACTTCATGACCCCCACCCCCACCTGAGAACCCAATCAGATCCCTCCAACTTGAGGAGGGCATATGAGGTATGCTGTCAGCTGTAGGGCTGGCTCAAGGCACACTACTGATGATGTGTCCCAAAATTGACATCTTAACCCAGTCTAATAAATAAACCTCCCATGCCACTCTGTCAACATCACGGCAAATCTCATGTGAGTGCATACCATCTATTGGCACAATAGACAGTTTTAACATCTTGTCCCGTGTTTTATGATTCTGATTTGTGCAATAAGTTTCAACTACAAATTCTGTTTGTAAATGGCATCAAATGGAGGTGATTTGATTTCCTAGAAAACATAAAAGAAAAATGTTTTTTCTTGCAATCATGTGATGTGACAGGATGCATCTGAAGTAAGAATACAGTGTAATTTTTCTCCCCACTGTCATTGGCTTTACAACCTGTAATGATGAAGGGAAGACAGGCTTTTAAGATCATTAACCAGGATTATTTCCAAGTCAATATGTTACCTACCCTGATGGAAATGTTGCATTATCTGGTTAAACAAAGGTGAGCCATGTGTTGGCAAAAATGCATGTCCTGAACCTGATAGCGATGGAATTTAGGCTTACAAGTGTTTTCACGGTGCAGCTTCCCCAAAACAGATGTATATGTAACATGCTTTACCCAAAACACCACAGAGCATCGTTGGAGCATGTGTCGAAACTGATAATATTCTAAGAAAGGCAGCACTGCTCTCTGATCAGCTTTCTCCATTCAAATCGTACCTTAACATTATAAATATTCCACAATACTGACGATGGATCAGCTCCTAAAGAGATATCACATAATGGAGGCATATATTGAGGCATCTTATTCTAATGATTACCCTATAGTAATGCACTCAATCACAGTTTTATTTGGCACATCATTGCGCATGTTGTTACACATCATGAAATATATTGAGGCAAAAATTACAGACAGTGTAGCCTACAAATATAACTCAATTGATTGAACATGACATTTATTTAAATATAATTGAAATATATAGTCCTACTGTATTTATTTTTATGCAGTCATCTCGGTTTTCATTTTAAGCACATTTTTATCCTTCGCTTGTTCAATTGCAAAGACATTGGCAACTTTGTATTTGTAGTCAACTTCGTTATGGTGGGTCGCAGAGAGACAGAAAAACAGATTGATTACATGTTTAGCTGACATCTTCTGTGTATAAAGTGATGCGGAAGGGCAAAAAAAGCATCTAATGACGCACTAAGCTGTTCTATGAGTTGTCTGAGGCAATCGGCAAATAACGTTAGTGTTTTCAAGTGCAATTTGAAAAATAATAAATAATAAATAAATAGCGGTTTCAAGTGCAAATTTATTAACAATGGTTTTGGGAAACAGCTCAGAGATTTAACGATGCTCCAATGAAGGTTCTAACGATGAACTTGGCCTTAAGATGCTTTTGGGTAACCTGGGCCCAAGTCAAGAACGCTAACATATAGAATTGTTTTAAGATGGTCACACCATGGATCATTTAGCTACTTGATTTAGATTTAGTAATCTTAGGGTATCTTTAAAAAAAAACATTTTTATATTAAATGTTGAATTTGGCTTTTATTACTAGAGCCCATAGAAACACATTGAATAACACATTCATGAAAGGCAAAAGAGAGTCAAAAAATAAATCATAAGGATTAAGGCTTTGAAGAGACTGTTAGATATCTAGTAGATTTTTGTTGTCACAAAACTTCCTCCATACTTCTATTCGTTAGTATGGGTTACATTCAGATGAGTCCCATAACACTTGTGATCATAGAACATAAGGAGATCATCGGAAAACACCATTGTATTCGTGAGAGTTTCCCCTTTCCATAGAGTGGTCATAATAGTTTGTAGGCCAAAATGCTACAGACATTTTCGTTAGAAGACTGATTTTCGGGATGTCTCATGTTCTGACAAATAGTGTGTAGCTCGACCACCTTCCACCACAAAATGATATCTCCAGTTTAAACTGACGGATTATAGGGATTTTTTGTTTTATGTTACTCAGATTAGATTAAAGATATTCATTAAGTTTGAACAAAAAGAAAAACAAAATAAAATGTATCTAAACCACATTGTTATGACTGTTCTTTGTCATTTGACTCCCCTGCCAGCCTGGACCCGATCCCTTCCCCCAAATCCGATCCCTTCCCCCAAATCCCTTTCTCTCATTTCCCACTGTGTGAGTGGGACTCATCGTTGTGAACTCATAGTCTCCAGATCTGCAAGGAAACTTGAAGCCTGTGAAGAACTAAAAGGTCCCACAAGCTGTAATTCACAGCCTCAGTCAGCCACGTCATAGGACACATACTGGCGGTATACATTTTATTCAATCTCTGTCCCCACTAAAAGCCTGACTGTATGTAAACAAAGTTGTAACAACAAAGTTGTATCCTCTGTCCTGTATAAGTAATGTACACAGAAATGTACCTAAAATATAATCTCTCTGGTTATGTTTTGTTTAATATATAAAGGATGAATTTCATGTTTTTACCATCCATTAAGGAAAAAACCCAAGTATCCATGAATCACAAAAAAAAATCCTGTGTGTACCTAGCTCAGTTGGAAGGTAGGCCTTGGGGAAAGTGACCCACTCCAGGTGCTTTGGTGAGTAGAGTAAAATCACAATGGCTATCTGCGGTCCAAACCCTTAAAAGACACAACCTCATCCATTTATGCCCTTGGGGGAAATCCCCATCGCCTTCTTGGAGGGTGGTCCAAGTGATTAGCCAAACAAGGGAAGTTTGCAACGAAAGCCCCTCATGCCTCGTTTTCAGTAAGCTTTGCGAGTGGACAAGTTTGTTCACTCTGGGTCCTGAAACTCCCCATAATTCAATTTGTGACCATTGTACATCCGCAAAGTCCGCGAAAACTTAAAAACAACATCAATAGAGTAGTCAACATGCAAGTGTAAGTAAAACTGAATGCAAATAAGAAACACATTTTGCTACTAATGATGATGAATTTCCGACCAAGTGTGGTCCATTTAAAAGTAATTCCTTAACCCCTGCCCTGAAAGTGTATACTCCTCAGACGTCTTGATACGTCAGCAGAAGTGTCCACTTAATTTCAGGGCTGAGGGGGATGTGGTGTGTATTTTTAGTGTTTGAATCGCGGCCATTGATTGTGTATGTGTGCCATTCATATGGTGAATGTACGACCCTGCCTCACACAGGAAGCGGCGCAGGTCCTAATCCAGGCACTTGTCATCTCCCGTCTGGATTACTGCAACTCGCTGTTGGCTGGGCTCCCTGCCTGTGCCATTAAACCCCTTCAACTCATCCAGAACGCCGCAGCCCGTCTGGTGTTCAACCTTCCCAAGTTCTCTCACGTGACCCCGCTCCTCCGTTCTCTCCACTGGCTTCCAGTTGAAGCTCGCATCCGCTACAAGACCATGGTGCTTGCCTACGGAGCTGTGAGGGGAACGGCACCTCAGTACCTCCAGGCTCTGATCAGGCCCTACACCCAAACAAGGGCACTGCGTTCATCCACCTCTGGCCTGCTCGCCTCCCTACCACTGAGGAAGTACAGCTCCCGCTCAGCCCAGTCAAAACTGTTCGCTGCTCTGGCCCCCCAATGGTGGAACAAACTCCCTCACGACGCCAGGACAGCGGAGTCAATCACCACCTTCCGGAGACACCTGAAACCCCACCTCTTTAAGGAATACCTAGGATAGGATAAGTAATCCCTCTCACCCCCCCTTCAAGATTTAGATGCACTATTGTAAAGTGACTGTTCCACTGGATGTCATAAGGTGAATGCACCAATTTGTAAGTCGCTCTGGATAAGAGCGTCTGCTAAATGACTTAAATGTAAATGTAAATGAATGGGAAAGAGAAAAAAATGGAAGTGCCTTTTGAATAGGTTATTGTAGTAGGTGGCAGAGGCACTGGTTTGAGTGTGTCAAGAACTGCCACGCTTCTGGGTATTTCATGCTCAACATTTTCCTGTGTGTATCAAGAATGGTCATCCACCCAAAGGACATCCAGCCAACTTGACACAATTGTGGGAGGCATTGGAGTCAACATGGGCCAGCATCTCTGTGGAACGCTTTCGACACCTTGTAGAGACCATGCCCCGATAAATTGAGGCTCTGCTGAGGGCAAAGGGGGGTGCTATTCAATATTAGGAAGGTGTTCCTAATGTTTTGTGCACTCAGTGTATTTAGGATGACTTTTTAGTTTTGTTACTGGCCCATGTTTGGTTCACAGTTGTAGTGGAATGAATCTAGGTTGAAGAAAACAAAGGTTAATACAAGATGATTCTAATATCCCATAACTCTTTACATAAATGCGAATGAGATGCTGTGCCTTAGACCGCTGCGCCACTTGGGAGTCCATTACCATACTAATGGAGGATTGACATTAACAAATGAATACATACCATATGAAAATAAATCTATCATACCACACTGAACAAAAATATAAACGCAACATGTGTTGGTCCCATGTTTCATGCAAAGATAATCCATCCACCTGACAGGTGTGGCATATCAAGAATCTGATTAAATAGCATGGTCATTACACAGGTGCACCTTGTGCTTTGAACAATAAAAGGCCACTCTGAAATGTTTTGTCACACCACAATGCCAAAATGTCTCACGTTTTGAAGGAGCATGCAATTGGCATGCTGACTGCAGGAATGTCCACCAGAGCTGTTGCCAGAGACTTGCCAGAGACTTGAATGTTAATTTCTCTATCACTCTACCATAAGCTCCCTCCAACATCGTTTTAGAGAATTTGGCAAAACGTACAACCGGCCTCACAACCGCAAACCATGTGTAACCACGCCAGCCCACAGCTGGCTTCTTCACCTGCGGAATCGTCTGAGACCAGCCACCCGGACAGCTGATGAAACTGTGGGTTTGCACATCCAAATAATTTCTGCAAATACTGTCAGGGACGCTCATCTGCGTGCTCGTCGTCCTCACCAGGGTCTTGACCTGACTGCAGTTTGGCGCCGTGACCAACTTCAGTGGGAAAATGTTCACCTTCGATGTCCACTGGCACGCTGGAGAAGTGTGCTCTTCACGGATGAATCGCAGTTTCAACTGTACCGGGCAGATGGCAGACATGGCATTGTGTGGGCGAGCGGTATGCTGATAACAACGTTGTGAACAGAGTGCCCCATGGTGGCGGTGGGGTTATGGTGTGGGCAGGCATAAGCTACGGACTATATTTTGCATTTTATCTATGGAAATTTGAATGCACAGAGATACCGTGGCCCATTGTCGTGCCATTCATCCACTGCCATCACCTTATGTTTCAGTATTATAATCAACGTCCTCATGTCACAAGGACCTGTACACAATTCCTGGAAGCTAAAAATGTCCCTGTTCTTCCATGGCCTGCATACTCACCAGACATGTCACCCATTGAGTTTGGGATGCTCTGGATTGACGTGTATGACAGCATGTTCCAGTTTACACCAATATCCAGCAAAATGTGGGAGAACATTCCACAGGCCACAATCAACAACCTGATCAACACTATGCGAAGGTATCTGTGACCAACAGATGTATATCTGTATTCCCAGTCATGTGAAATCCATAGATTAGGGCCTAATGAATTCATTTCAATTGACTGATTTCCTTATATGAACTGTAACTTAGTAAAATCTTAGAAATTGTTGCATGATGGGTTTATATTTTTGTTCAATGTAAATGGTGGGAGACAGATTTACGTTGACTATTTTAGGTCTACCCCCGAGGCAAGGTTGACAGGTCAGTAATGCCTGGGGTCACATTACATAGCTAAGTCAATAAACTGGATGCACACAGTGTAGGGAGACAGTTAGTGAGTGGTCTCCGTAGCTGACCGAAAGTCATTGGGAACTTTGTTTCACCTTTGCAGTCGTGATTTCAATTTCAAGTTCAAACAATCATATACTTGTCAGATACTTAACCTGATTTGATTTGATTTGATTTGATTTGATACTTAACCTGGAAGGCATGCAAAAACATTGCAGAGAGGATCAAATATAGGCCATATGATGAGCTTCAGATCCATGTGACTGGTTGAAGTCTTAGTTGTGTGAGGATGACATATTGTATGGTGCTGGCTACGCCAGTCAAATCCTTCTCCAAAGGGAGAAGGGGACTATTTTCAACTGGTTCCTTTTGAAGTTTCCTAAAACTAATGACCAGACTGGGGAGTTGAAGCTGCCCAGTTTGAGACTGCTATGTCATTTTATGCAGCCCTACATGGTGGTCTAGTACGATGGCCGTGAAGAGCAAAGTAGCTTTTTAAGATCTTTAATAGAGCAGCTCTACAGGGTGTAACAGGAGTTCTCCTAATGCTTTAGCCAGAATGCATCGGAGGACCATTTCATAAGTGCACATTTTCATGAGTAGTCTTGTGTCGCAGGAAATGAGCTGATCGGCTTTTATTTATGCTAGGATGTCATGGTATGGATCATTGAAGAGTCAATGTACTCATTGGCTGCGTTTACACAGGTAGCCCAATTCTGATTTTTTTTTACACTTAATGGTCTTTTGCCTGATCAGATCAGCTGTTTTGACAATAATTGGGCAAAAGATAAGAATTGGGCTGCCTGTGTAAATACAGCATAGTGTCAATAGTGGAACTTTTCTACACTTTGTTGAGGATAAAGCGCATGATGATATATCAAGATGTCACAGGTGTGATGAATGCCCTCATTTATTATTATTATTGCGTATGTGCTCCTAATTTAGTGTTTGTTAGTTGATTGATTAATTGAGACTTGTGGTTACTTCCATTTTTCCTTCTTACGTTTGAGGTGTGGCCACCCAGGGAAAGGTGCAGGTAAGAGGGAAGGGGTGGCAGACTGGTTTTTTCTTCTTTTTTCTCAATCTCTGGAGAGACCTGAAAGTAGCTGCGCAGCAATGCTCCTCATCCAACCTGACAGAGTTTGAGAGGATCTGCAGAGAAGAATGAGAGAATCTCCCCAAATACAGGTGTGCCAAGCTTGCAGCGTCATACCCAAGAAGACTCGAGGCTGTGATCGCTGCCAAATATGCTTCAACAAAGTACTGAGTAGAGGGTCCGAATGCCTATGTAAATGTGATATTTCTGTTTTTTATTTCTTATCATAGCAAAAAATTATAAACCTGTTTTTGCTTTGTCATTAGGGTGTATTGTGTGTTGATCGGGGGGGACTATTTAATCACTTCAATCACTTTTAAAACAAGGCTGTAACCTAACAATATGTGTCAAGTCTGAATACTTTCACAGTGCCTAGTGAAAGTCTACACACCCCTTGCACAGTCTTCACATTTTGCTGCCTCAAAGTGAAATCTAAAAATGGACGAATTAGATTTTTCCCTTGTACACAACCTACTCCACATTTTCAAAGTGAAAGAAAATCTTTAGAAACTTTTCCTAATTAAAAGTAAAAAAAGAAAGATGTCTTGATTTCCGATGTCTTCACACCCCAGAGCTAATATTTGGTGGACGCACCTTTGGCATCCATTACAGCTGTGAATAATTTTGAATAAGATTCTACCAACTTTGCACAACTCTTAGAGCAACTTAAGAAGAGTTTCATTCCAAAACGCTATATATCATTTTTTTTTTTATGTTGTTAAATTAGCTTCTTTTTTGTTTAAAGAAATTATGAAAGAGATTCGTTTTTTTTACTATTTTCTACATTTATAGAATAATAGTGTAGACATCAAAACTATGAAATAACACATGGAACCATGTAGAGGTTGAAAAGACATGGCATGGCCCTTCAGATCCTCAAACAGTTCGACAGCTGCACCATTGAGAGCATCTTGACTGGCTGCATCACCTCTTGGTATGGCATCTGCACCGCCCTCGATCCCAAGGCGCTACAGAGGATGGGGCGGATGGCCCAGTACATCACTGGGGCCGACGTCCCTACCATCCAGGACCTCTATACCAGGCAGTGTCAGAGGAAGACCCAGGAAATTGTCAAAGCCATAGACTGTTCACTCAGCTACTTCACGGAAAGTGGTACTGGAGCACCGAGTCTGGGACCAAATGGCACCTAAACAGCTTCTACCCCCAAGCCGTAAGACTGCTGAACAGTTAATGAAATGGCTACCCAGACTATTGCATTGACACTTTTTTGCAGTGACTCTTACACTGACTCTATGCACACTCACTAGACTCTACCCACACACTCACACATACAGTTGAAGTCTGAAGTTTACATACACTTAGGTTCCAGTCATTAAAACTCGTTTTTCAACCACTCCACAAATTTCTTGTTAACAAACTATAGTTTTGGCAAGTCATTTAGGACATCTACTTTGTGCATGACACAAGTCATTTTTCCAACAATTGTTTACAGACAGATTATTTAACTTACAAGACATTTGTGGAGTGGTTTAAAAACTAGTTTTAATGACTCCAACCTGAGTGTATGTAAACTTCTGACTTCAATTGTATATATATTCCCTAATGACATATGTGTATGAATAGCTAACAAGGCACTCGAAAGCCACAACATGTCAAAGTCAACATAGAATACACATTGGGCTCCCGACTGGCACTGTGGTTCGAATCCAGGCTGCATCACATCCGGACGTGATTGGGAGTCCCATAGGGTGGCACACAACTGGCCCAGCGTCGTCCGGGTTTGGCCGGGTTAGGCGTCATTGTAAACAAGAATTTGTACTGACTTGCCTAGTTAAGATAAGGGCCAAGTTAGCAGCCAACACTGATCTAATGTCATAAGTGAACACACCACAAACCACACACACACACAAAGTAAAAATAAATCAAATGTACACACTATTTACAATTACAGTATTTAGAACACCCTCTACACAAGATTGTGCTGCTGGTCCCAAGTCCCAAGTCTCTTTCTGCTGTAAAGCACTTACCATCCTCTACTTGTAGGCTGGCTGGGTATTCACACCTCTAGATGTCCGGGCGGGGGTTTGTAGTGGAACCAGAGAGAACAGCCGTCAGACTAAGTGGGGGATGGAGGATTTAGATGTGGTCTCTTCGAAGTCAGTCTTTATCACTATTGAAGATTTTTTTTTAAATATCAGTAAGAACTCAAGCTTATTATTTATTTTATTCAACCTTTAATTTAGCAATACATCAAATAAACACCACATCTATAAACCTATATTATATAGAGTGGAGAACACTGTGGTGAAGTGTGCACCAATTATTTTATTATTTTATTTTTGTAACCTTTATTTAAATATTTCACTTCTATGTTTAGAGACATTGGATCAGCATTCTTGTCACGTCTCCTGTTAGTACAATTTATGTAGGGAAGCTAATGATCCATAATGTATGACATTCCTGGGAGTGTGTAAACTTGTATTTTTTAGTAGCGTTTTTTAGTAGCATTTTTGTATGTTTTCTAAAGTTATGTTCTTGAAAATGTATCAATTTACCAATTCGGTCACTTGGGTACTTGGGCAAATCGTGAAGGACACCTGGGTGACGTCATATTAAATATCATGTAGCTTACTCATTCTTGAAGTTATCAGTCTTTGCACATATACTGTTGCCCTCTTGTGGACACCATCTAAATTACCTCCAGCTTCCAAGCTGAATGTGTGGCTTTTCTCTTGCATTTCAAAGATGGTACAAAAACATTTTTAACAGTTTTTTTCTTTGTATTTTATTTGACCAGATCTGTGTTATATTCATCTACATTAATTTCACATTTCAACAAATATTCAAAGTGTTTCCTTTCAAATGGTATCAAGAATATGCATATCCTTTCTTAAATGCCTGAGCTACAAGCAGTTAGATTTAGGTATGTCATTTTAGGTGATTTTTTTTTAAAAGGGGGCAGATCCTTAAGAGGTTTTAAGTCTCCTCAAGTTCCCGTGTTATTGGGATTTTCCTGGCTCCAGCAACACAATCCCCTCATTGACTGGTCTGCTGGTGCCATCATGGGCTGAAGCCCGTTCTGCCACGCCCATTGCCTGAAGTCAGCGCAGCCTGCCCTGTGATGTCTTCCAGTGGGCTCGGAAGTTGCCCCGGACCTCTCCACCTTTCCCGCAGAGTACCTGGAACTCCGGGAGGTGTTCAGCAAGGCCCGGGCCACTTCGCTTCTGCTGCACCAACCATATGACTGCAGGATTAACCTTCTCCCAGGCACCACTCCACCTTGGGGATGACTGTACTCTCTGTCGGGTCTGGAGACCAAGGCTATGGAGACCTACATTGAGGCTGCAGGGCTGCAGGGTTCAACCGTCCTTCTGCCTCCCCACCCGGCGCAGGGTTCTCTTTGTGGAGAAGAAGGACAAAACCCTGCGCCCGTTCATCAACTGCCGGGGTCTCAATGACATCTAGGTGAAGACCCGCTACCCGCTGCCCCTCATCTCCTCGGCCTTCGAGCCTCTCCAGGAGGTCACCGTGTTCTCCAAGCTGGCCCTACAGAATGCCTACCACCTGGTGCGGATACAGGAAGGGGACGAGTGAAAGCATGCCTTCAACACGGGCATCGGTCACTACGAGTATCTGGTCATGCCATTTAGCCTTACCAACACTCCTGCTGTGTTCCAGGCTCTGGGTTACATCATCGCCGCAGGGAGTGTACAGATCGATCCCGGAAAGGTGAGAGCTGTGGTGGATTGGCCTCCCCTACATCTAGGGTGCAACTGCAAAATTTCCTGGGATTCAGCAACTTTTATCACTGCTTTGTCCGGGGTTACAGCACCCTGGCTCCCTCTCTGTCTGCACACCTCTCCTAAGGTTCTGTTCAAATGGTCCCCAGCTTCTGACTGGGCGTTCTGGGATCTAAAACACCACTTCACCACAGCTCCCATCTTGGTTCATCCTGTCCCGTCCCACCAGTTTGTGGTGGAGGCTGATGCTTTGGATGTCGGAGTGGGGGCTGTCCTGTCCCAGCGTTCTGCCCTGGACCTCAAGTTATACATCCCTGCTCCGCTTTCTGCCACCGCCTCAATGCCACAGAGAGGAACTATGATGTGGGGAATTACAAGCTTCTTGGAGTGAAGATGGCGTTGGAGTGGCGGCACTGGCTGGAGCGGACGGAACATTCGTTCATTGTGTGGACTGACCACAAGAACCTGGAATATCTCCACACCGCCAAGCGCCTCAATTTCAGGCAAGCTAGGTGGGCCCTGCTGTTCACCCGGTTCAACTTCTCCCTCTCATACCGGCCGGGATCCAAGAATGTCAATCCGGATGAGCTGTCACACCGCTATAGCCCCATAGCTTCAAACCCGGAAACCAAGACCATCCTTCCCACCTCATGCCTGACGACTGCACTCAGCTGGGGAATAGGGGAGAAGGTTCGTGAGGCGCAGCTTTCCCAGCCAAACCCCAGGGAGGCCCAGATAACCAGATGTTCGTTCCTGACACGGTCTGCTCCTTGGTCCTGGAGCGGGCACACTTCTCCAGGTTTGCCTGCCACCCTGGCCTTTGTTCTGACAACGCTTTTACTGGCCTACCATGGTTCCTGACGTCTCCCTGTTCGTCACCGCATGCACGATTTGTGTACAGAACAAGACTCCTCGGCAAGCTTCGGCTGGTCTCTTTCAACCTCTGCCTATCCCTCACCGCCCCTGGTCTCACATATCCCTGGACTTTGTCACGGGTCTTCCCCCGTCTGATGGCAACAGCGCCATCCTGACTGTAGTGGATCAGTTTTCCAAAGCCGCCCACTTCATTCCTCATCCCCAAGCTACCCTCTGCCAAAGAGACGGCCCAGCTCTTGGTGCAGCATGTCTTCCGGATCCATGGACTGCCAATGGACAGGTTCTCTGACCGGGGTCCTCAGTTGTCGTCCCAGAAGGTTGATGACAGTCAGTGGAGCTGGCAGAGGCGTCATGCCCATAGGGGGCAACGGGGTCCTGTTTTGACATTTTCCGATGTTAAATTAATTACTAAACTTCATTTTTAAGCCCAGGTTGGCTTTACCATGATCAAGGAGGAGAAGCTGACACATGATGCTGATGAGCTCATTGGGCAGGGTGGCAGAAGTTAGTTTTGAACAGAACAGGAGACTGTTCAGGAGGGTGCAACGATACAGAACATTCACATGGAAATTGTCATGTAAAATAGGGAATTATGTGAACTCTAATGATTCAGTTTCACCTCACTGAATATACTGTACTTGATTAGCACAATTGTAAATGTACTGAGGCCCTGTTGGTATAGACATTGTATGAGAAAAATAAGATACCCTGTGCCTCATGATAAATGCCAAATAGGATTATGTAGTAACTATTTTAGAAGATTAACATCCGAATGAAAAGTCCCAAATGAGAAATCGACCAGTGAGTGTCACTGAAGAGTAACAGCTGGTGTTAGAATTCATTAGCATTGTGGGTACTCTGGCCCTGTTAAACACTTCAGAGTTGCTTCTCAGACCCAATGCAGGTCTTTGACAGAAACTTCTGTATTGGTCACCTCAGGATCTGCTGTTTTAAGACTGTAATATATGACATTACAGATAATAAATAAATGGCCTTCGATTTCCAGTAAATATCTGTGAAGAGACTTATAAATAAAGCCTCCTAGTTATAGGAACACTTGAGTACTTGACAGAAGTGAATTATCGCTTCACGAGTACAGGCTTTAAATACTTGCCGACTTTGCTTATGTGCCACACAGGCTTAAAAATATGCCATTAAAATGCATTAAACATTTTAACAGAATGACCTAGTTAATGAATATCTTTTTAGCTAATATTGTCTGTGATAACCTTGATGCCTGACCCCAAGCCACACAGTGAACCATTACTGTACTGCATGTGTTTGAAATCAAATTATTCTAATCTAACCTTGCTATAGCAAAAAGATTAACCTCCACTTTTCTTTACTCTTGTCTATAGGTGA
This sequence comes from Oncorhynchus gorbuscha, assembly GCF_021184085.1. NCBI lineage: Eukaryota > Metazoa > Chordata > Actinopteri > Salmoniformes > Salmonidae > Oncorhynchus > Oncorhynchus gorbuscha. The sequence continues at coordinate 58,165,238 of NC_060182.1, read as the reverse complement.
TGTGGACCGCTCTGTTTTCTCCAACTATATCACTGAGATGAAGCTGGCTTACCAAACCGTGGAGGGCCTCAATAAGTTTAGCAACCAACTGTCTGACTCTGTTACTGCTAGATCTGCTATGGGGCCTATCCACACGCCTGAGAGACACTGTCCACAAGATTACAATATGGCTGCTTTATGTGGTGGTGTGGCACATACCAGAAAAAATCCAGAAAAATCACATTGTAGGATTTTTAATGAATTTATTTGCAAATTATGATGGAAAATAAGTATTTTGTCACCTACAAACAAGCAAGATATCTGGCTCTCACAGAGCTGTAACTTCTTCTTTAAGAGGCTCCTCTGTCCTCCACTCGGCACCTGTTTGAACTTATCAGAATAAAAGACAGCTGTCCACAACCTCAAACATTCACACTCCACTATGGCCAAGACCAAAGAGCTGTCAAAGGACACCAGAAACAAAATTGTAGACCTGCACCAGGCTGGGAAGACTGAATCTGCAATAGGTAAGCAGCTTGGTTTGAAGAAATCGACTGTGGGAGCAATTATTAGGAAATGTAAGACATACAAGAAAGACCACTGATAATCTCCCTCGATCTGGGGCTAAACACAAGATCTCACCCCGTGGGGTCAAAATGATCACAAGAACAGTGAGCAAAAATCCCAGAACTACACGGGGGACCTAGTGAATGACCTGCAGAGAGCTGGGACCAAAGTAACAAAGCCTACCATCAGTAACACACTACGCCGCCAGGGACTCAAATCCTGCAGTGCCAGACGTGTCCCCCTGCTTAAGCCAGTACATGTCCAGGCCCGTCTGAAGTTTGCTAGAGAGCATTTGGATGATCCAGAAGAAGATTGGGAGAATGTCATATGGTCAGATGAAACCAAAATATAACTTTTTGGTAAAAACTCAACTCGTCGTGTTTGGAGGACAAAGAATGCTGAGTTGCATCCAAAGAACACCATACCTACTGTGAAGCATGGGGGTGGAAACATCATGCTTTGGGGATGTTTTTCTGCAAAGAGACCAGGACGACTCATCCGTGTAAAGGAAAGAATGAATGGGGCCATGTATCGTGAGATTGAGTGAAAACCTCCTTCCATCAACAAGGGCATTGAAGATGAAACGTGGCTGGGTCTTTCAGCATGACAATGATCCCAAACACACCGCCCGGGCAACGAAGGAGTGGCATCGTAAGAAGCATTTCAAGGTCTTGAAGTGGCCTAGCCAGTCTCCAGATCTCAACCCCATAGAAAATCTTTGGAGGGAGTTGAAAGTCCGTGTTGCCCAGCAACAGTCCCAAAACATCACTGCTCTAGAGGAGATCTGCATGGAGGAATGGGCCAAAATACCAGCAACAGTGTGTGAAAACCTTGTGAAGACTTACAGAAAACGTTTGACCTCTGTCATTGCCAAGAAAGGGTATATAACAAAGTATTGAGATAAACTTTTGTTATTGACCAAATACTTATTTTCCACCATAATTTGCAAATAAATTCATTACAAATCCTACAATGTGATTTTCTGGATTTTTTTCTTTCTCATTTTGTCTGTCATAGATGAAGTGTACCTATGATGAAAATTACAGGCCTCTCATCTTAAGTGGGAGAACTTGCACAACTGGTGGCAGACTAAATAATTTTTTGCCTCACTGTAAATACACCATTTGGCCACCACAAGCCCCCAGAACAGCTGCAATGCACCTGAGCATAGATTTGACAAGTGTTTGGAACACTATTGGAGGGATGCCACAGCATTCTTCAACGAGAAATTCCATAATTTGTTGATGGTGGTGGAAAACGCCCCCAGACACCACTCCAGAATTTCTATTGGGTTGAGATCTGGTGACTGACACAAACGAACCATTTAAACCCCTACGATCATTTGAGACCCCTCTTTCAAAGTCACTGGGATCTCTTCTAGCCAAAATAATGGGTAACTTCGCATTTGTATACATGACCCTCAGCATGATGGATGTTAATTGCTTATTTAACTCAGGAACCCACACCTGTGTGGAAGCACCTGCTTTCAATATACTTTGTATTCTTAATTTACAAGGGTTTCATGTATTTTGTCAGTTACCTATAAGTACAGCTAAGTGGAAGAACTGCCAAGAAAATTTAGTTTTGTCACTTTTCTAGAGCCCTGTATATTTCTTGCAGATTTTTTTCCACTGACTGACATGTTCATAAAGGAATATAAAATATTTTAGGCAAAAACTTTGATATTCAGACCTCTAAATTATTTCTAAGATTAAGAACTGACATGTCAAATGTCTTTGCATGCAGTATATGAATAAGTCTGACTGTCCTGTACATCTGCCGGGGGAGCCATTATGTTTCACCTCAAGTGTTGACAGACCGATGGAGGAATCTAAAGAATCCTGTTCCACATCCCTTTCTGAAATACTCATGGTATTAAAGCGGCCCTATTTCGAAGGCTTGCCGAGAAGGGAAGACTGCATGTTGCTAATGACTACCGCAGAGTGCAGCCTCAGATGAGTCATGGATCTGAACACGTATTGATATAAGGCCAGACAGGAAACCAGAAACCACATGGGGAAGTTGACAAAATCAGTGACCAAGTTTGGACAAGCGTAGTCGGATTAATGTCATGAGTCTTGACAGTCAGGAACATCAGGATGTTTTTTTATTTGATCAATAAATATTTTATTAGCATAATCATGCTTATCTTCAAAACACATTTTTCCAGTGTTATACTTTTACGAATCTGTATCTTAGGAAATTGTCAATGGTAAAAAAATGACAGGCTAAGCACAGCTTACAGTAAAAATGATCACAAGTGCAGTGGTATCAATGGTTTAAGTGCTGTATGTACACAGTCTATTGCACATGCAACAGATAAAGCAAAGACTAAAGCGAGTCCCCATCCTCTTGCTACATCCATGGAGCCATGTTAGGAGTCTCCTTCTGTCCCGGCTGCTGGTGAAAAAAAATAATCAAATCCATTAATTAAAAATATGTATACAATGTCTAAAACAATGATTACTGCTGGAATGATAATAGGATGACGGTTCAGGCTTTTTACACAATGCACTTATACTCGTCAGTCGGTAGACCAAAATGTTGGCCTTTCAATTAAGTGAATTAAACATTTCAAGTAAGTAGTGTACAGAAACGTCTTGTAAATCGAATTTCATGTTCCAGCACACCTCTTACCAGATATGCGGGCGTCTCCCTTTTGAAGTTAAATTGAAATAATCCATTTACCTTGTTCAGTTCAGGAAACAGTTCTAGAAGAGCAAGGTCCAGCAAGACATAGGTCAACTGAGGAAAAATGATGCAGAAGGATCATTAGAATGACTACAAAATTCCTAAATTTGATTTTTCATCACTGATCTAAAATGTGTTTACTGCTGTCTAGATCATACAGTATTTTACTAAACACACTGTTCTCATTATGTTTTAGGTTAGCTGCCCATGAGTTACATATGTCGCAACCTTAGACAGACCATGTGTAACATCAGTATGAAATAATAATAATAAGCTGCCTTTCTGGTGTTTACATGTAGGATAAAAATTCACTGACTAACTGGCCTTCACAAGCCTCCCAACTACTACAATGCCTGAGGACTCTACAATGCCTGAGGACGCTAAATGAGCTTTCGTGCATTTGAAACAATGATAGTATTCTTTTCAACCCTGCATTCTCCTGTACTTTGTGTGATGCTAGTTGTAACTTTAGATGCCTCGCTGCATTGTCGTACCTGTTTGTTAAGAACAGGCTGTTGTAGTCCATCGAAGAGCAGGCGGACCCCCTCGTACCTGGCCTCTTCTCCAATACACTTGCCCAGGAATTCTGAAGGGAAAACACTCGTCATCTTAGAGGGTCAAATCAATTGACCTCTGACCGTTTTCAATTAATAATAAATTTTTTCTTGACTTTATAGTAAAAAATAAAAACACTTTTTCAACTACTTAGAACCCAAAATAAGAGCTAATAGTCCTTGCCAAGTTTCCCACTTTAACTTGAGATGTACTTCATGAAAACATCTGAACCTAAGAGATCTACTAAGGACCTGGAATGTATTTCGTCATTTCCTCAAAGGTCTTCTTGGCCCTTTTCTGCTTATTTTCCAAGGAGCGTGGCTCACTGTTTTCACAGAACACAGCATCTAGTACACAAGGACAAACATCAAAATAAGACTCATATCACTCATTGCTTTAGTATATATATTTTTGTTTTTACAAAACAGAAGGATAATAATAGAAAATAATATAAATAAAATGAAGAAAAAGTAGAAATTGGAAGAAGAAAACAGGTCGGAGGTAAGCTAGCGACCTCTGAGCAGGGTGATGAGAGAAATGAGGCGGTGCTCCTGGAACACCTTGTCCAGTTTATGCTGCAGGTAGTGGTCTGTGTACGCCTCCAGGGTGTTCTTTAACAGGATCCTCCCGCCCATCAGCAGGTGGTGCAGCCAATCAGGGATGCGAAAGACCACTCGACCTGCCAATGACAGTCAAGCAGTGGGAGAGTGATGAGATGCTAGGTTACGTCCAAGCAATTATTGATTTTCTAAATAGGTATAGGATTTACGTAAGGTGACAATAACACTGATTTACCCTCTGATTGGCTAGATAGAATTTCCACCATATTGTTTACACCTACTTAATTCTCTCATATCTCCACTAGTGCCTAGTAGAGACCAATTTAGTATTGAGCGTTACATTCCTGCACTACTTTGTCGCTGGATAGACAAATGCTATGGGTGGGGCCGACTTACCCACAAACATCAAGTAGTCATACACTCCTTCCACAGTGATCATCTCCATGAAGTAGTTCTGGTTATGTTTCTTCTCCGTGCTCTCTGATCGGTTGGCGTTGTTCTTGAATAGTTCATTGAAGAGCTAGGGAGTTCAAGCAAACGTCAACAACACTTTAAAATGTAGGGGAATAACAACATGTAAAAACACACCCAGCAGTTATATTTAAAGGATCTGTTCCAATTTGGCTGAGCATTTAAGTGGCTCTCCTAACTAGAAACACGAAACACTTGTCAACTAAGGTAAGCGTGTGTGAGTATGGGAGTCTAAGCATGCCAGACACAGATCAAAAAAAGTATTTGCATCTCTTCCAAATATTTCATGTGCATTTGAATTAGCTTCCCCAGTCTAATGGAACCAATGGACTAGTGCAAAGTCTAACCTTCCCCCACCCCAACTCAGCAGGCTAGGTAAGCCAAATCAAGCGCACATAAAATATTTGAAAGAAATTAAATACCCTTTAGACCCAGGTGTAGTGTAAGCCCACCTTCTTATCATTCTCTGACGTGGGACTGAGGATGGTCAGCTCTGGCCGGCTGGGTTTGGGCTTGGGCGATTCACAGGAGTTAAAGAAGGAATTGAGAAATGGCTCCAAATGCTGCCCTTTCTGAAACGGAAAATAACACAGGGGAGATTCCTTATAGGTTACTGTGAAAGCACAGTGAAATGTGTTATTTGACATTTGAGTCACTGGATCCCTGCTGTTCATTCATTTATTTCAACTGGCATACTCTAATAACATAGCTGACATGACTTATAAGTGGATTCCACAGGCGTGTGTGGCTTACATTCCTAAATGACTATCCCAGGAATTATTTTACAAGGATGCCGCCACAACGTTCTTTCCCAACCCAAGTCGAAAATGGATGACTTACTTCTTTTATCAGTTTGCTGGGCACTGATTTGATGATCTTCCCTGTCGGAAAATAAACAATGTTAAACTCAAATGAGTTCAACAGGAGAGCAGGTTGTGAGAGATGTTACTAACATAGAACTCTTGGCCACGTTACAATGACCATAGGAGTCGGCAAGATGGCACAAACGTATCTGGGACGAGGCTACTTGGCCAGTGTTGCATACCTAGGTTGACATCAGGGAGCATCTTGTCCACAAACTGAGAGTCCATACTGTGAGGGGAGAGGAAGTCTGCAAGCAGCTGACTGTTGCTCAGCTCAGGGTGTTGGAGCAGTTTCTGGAAAATAAACAGAAGGACTCAACAATCTTCACTTTGTTGACATATTCAGTGAGGGCTGGCATAGAATAGCACTTTGTTATTCATTTGTAACAATGGAAACGTGTCCTAGGCTCCCCACCCCGAGTCAGCACACATACTTGAGAAGCTGGAACCAATTCAGGGTCAACCACAGTAACCCTATATTTGGGGTTTGGTGGTAGATTCTGAACCCAGCAGCCCTGGGATTTGAACCATAAACCCTCTGGTTGCTAATACCTCTCTAGCCTCTACATCAGCTACATAAGCTGACATAGATCCATTGGGAGAGACCAGCTATTTCCCGAAGCATGGCCTCTCTGTTTGTAAGGTGAAGTTTCCCCTGGACGCTGATCTTGAGTCAATTTTGTATTGTCCTTACTAATGTTTAAGGTTAGGATTCAGGGAGGGGAAGCTGATCCTACATCTGTACCTATGGGAAACGTCACCCCGGCGCTTATTTAGTCCATAATGACTACCTACCTGGAGGTACTCCTGGAACTCCTCCCGCTTGGAGGTCAAGAACTCATAGTTCTTGGGGCCGATGATTCTTTTGGAAGGCAGCTGGGCGTCTGGGAATGAGCCTGTTGTGACAGAGGAGCACAAAATAAAAACAAATCCTGTATGAGAAGGCTTGAAGACAATCAAACAATGTGAAAATACTGTTAGAACTAATTCATGTGTTCTGGCTGTCAATTTACAATGGACGATGCGATGAGTGGTTACAGGGACTGAAACCTGAAGAAATCATCTAAAACATGTACTTACCATGGAACTCAGTGAGTTTTGATTCAAGGACATAGAATTCCAGATATCTTCTGTACACAGACCAGTGCTCGGTCTCATGACCCACTGTGAAATACAAAGGGGAACAATACATCAATATTAAGGGTGGACATACGGTCTTCAGAAAGTACCCCTTGACTTTTTCCATATTTTGTTGTGTTACAAAGTAAGATTAAGATGGATTTAATTGTCTTTTTTTGTGAACGATCTACCCAAAATACTCTAATGTCAAAGTGGAAGAAAAAGTCTAACATTGGGAAAACAAAATGACAAATAAAACACTAATATACTATCTTGATTAGATAAGTACAGTTGAAGTCGGAAGTTTTCATACACTCAGGTTGCAGTCATTAAAACTCATTTTTCAACCACTCCACAAATTTCTTGTTAACAAACTATAGTTCTGGCAAATCGGTTAGGACTTGTTAAGTGGTGATCCTAACTGACTTAAGACAGGGAATTTTTACTAGGATTAAATGTCAGGAATTGTGAAAAACTGAGTTGAAAAGTAGTTGGCTAAGGTGTATGTAAATGTCCGACTTCAACTGTATTCAATCCCCAACATGTTAGAATCACCTTTGGCAGTGACTATGGATGTGAATTTTCCTGGGTAAGTCTGTAAGAGCTTTGGATACCTGGATTGCACAATATTTGCACATTCTTTTTAAAATTCTTCAAGCTCTTTTAAGTTAGTTGCAGATCATTGCTAGACAGTCATTTTCATGTCTTGCCATACATTTTCAAGCTGATTTAAGTCAAATCTGTAACTAGGCCACTCAGGAACATTCAATGTCATCTTGTAAATAACCAGTGTACAGTGCCTTCATAAGGTATTCAGACCCCTTGCCTTATTCCACTTCGTTACGTTAGAGTTATTCTAAAATGGATCAAATAAAATACTCCGTAATCTGCACACAATATCCCATAATGACAAAGCAAAAACAGATATTTTTGATTTTTTTGCTAATTTATTCAAAATAAAAAACAGAAATACCTTATTTACTTAAGTATTCTGGCCCTTTGATATGAGAATTTAAATTGAGCTCTAGGTGAATCCTGTTTCCATTGATCATCCTTGATGTTTCTACAATTTGGTTGGAGTCCATCTGTGGTAAATTGAATTGATTAGATATGTGCTTTTCCAAATCATGTCTGTCTATATTAAAAGGTCCCACAGTTGACAGTGCAGGTCAGAGCAAAAACCAAGCCTTGAGGTCGAAGGACTTGTCGGTAGATCTCCGAGACAGGATTGTGTAGAGGCACAAATATGGGCAAGTATCAAAAAATGTCTGCAGCATTCAAGGTCACCATGAACACATTCTTAAATGGAAGAAGTTTGGAAACACCAAGACTCTTCCTAGAGCTGGCTGCCCAGCCAAACTGAGCAATCAGGGAAGAAGGGCCTTGGTCGGGGAGGTGACCAAAAACCCGATGGTCACGCTGACAGAGCTCCAGAGTTCCTCTGTGGAGATGGGAGAACCTTCTAGAGCGACAACCATCTCTGCAGTACTCCACCAAATCAGGCCATTATGGTAGAGTGGCCAGACGGAAGCCACTCCTCAGTAAAAAGGCACATGACCGCCCGCTTGGAGTTTGCCAAAAGGCACCTAAAGACTCTCAGACCATGAGACACAAGATTCTCTGGTCTGATGAAACCAAGATTGTACTCTTTGGCATAAATGCCAAGTGTCACGTCTGGAGGAAACATGGCAACATCCCTACGGTGAAGCATGGCGGTGGCAGTATCATGCTGTGGGGGTGTTTTTCAGTGGCAGGGACTGGGAGACTAGTTAGGATCGAGACAAAGGGTGAGCAAAGCAGTCATCAAGGCAAAGGCTGGCTACGTTGAAGAATCTCAAATATATTTAGATTTGTAACACTTTTTTGGTTACTACATGATTCCATGTGTGTTAATTCATAGTTTTGATGTCTTCACTACTATTCTACAATGTAGAAAATAGTCAAACTAAAAGAAAAACCATGGAATGAGTAAGTGTGTCCAAACTTTTGAATGGTACTGTATGCAAATGTGATATTTCTAAAAAAATATATATATATAAATGAGTAAAAATGTATTAAAAAAACTGTTTTTGCTTTGTCATTATGGGGCATTGTGTGTAGATTGATGAGGGGGAAAAAAACAATTTAATCAATTTTAGAATAAGGCTGTACCCTAACAAAATGTGGGGGAAAAAATCAAAGGGTCTGAAAACTATCCGAAGGCACTGTATATTTGGGCATTGTGTTTTATGCTTTGTGTATGGTCCTGCTGAAATGTGAATTTGTCTCCCAGTGTCTATTGGAAAGCCGACAACCAGGTTTCTCTAAAATGTTGCCTGTGGTTTGCTCTATTCAGCTAATTTTTTATCTTAAAATGGCATTTATCTTAAAACTGCCTAGTCCTTGCAGATGACAAGCATACCCATAACATGATGCAGCCACCACCATGCTTGAAAATATGAAGAGTGGTACTCAGTGATTGGATTTGACCAAAACATAAAGCTTTGTATTCAGGACATAAAGTTAATTCATTTGCAACATTTTTTTAGCAGTTTTACTTTAGTGCCTTGTTGCAAAAATTATGCATGTTTTGAAATAGTTTTATTCTGTACAGGCTTGCTTCTTTTCACTCTGTCAATTGGGTTAGTATTGTGACCGTTAAACGGTTGTAAAGTGACCACTGGCCTCATGGTGAAATCACTGAGCGATTTCCTTCCTCTCCGGCAACTAAGTTAGGAAGGACACTGGTATCTTTGTCGTGACTGGGTGTATTGATACACCGTCAAAGTGTAATGAATAACTTTACCATGCTCAAAGAATTTTCCGTGTGTGCTTTTTTACCCATCTACCAATAGGCGCCCTTCTTTGCGAGGCATTGGAAAACCTCCCTGCTCTTTGTGGTTGAATCGGTGTTTGAAATTCACTGCTCGACTGAGGGACCTTACAGATAATGTTATGTGTGGGTTACAGAAATTAGGTAGTCAATCAAAAATCATGTTAAACACTATTATTGCAAACAGAGTTCATGCAACTTATTAAGCACATTATGACTCACGACATTTCAGCGCTTCTTAAAATAAATAAAAATATTTAAAAAACATAATTCCACCTTGAAATTATGGGGTATTCTGTGTAGGCCAGTGACAAAAACAATCTCAATTTAATCGATTTTAAATTCAGGCTGAAACAACAAAATGTGGAAAAAGTCAAGGGGTATGAATAAAGTAGGCCTACATACTCTAAATATCTCGGCAAAATCATCCCCTGTGTATCTGTTCTGCTATAAATGGGAAGCTTATAAGGTATTTGAAATATTTGACGGAAAGAAAAAGTTGATGACTGACAGAACACAGAGGAAGTTCTGTAATAGAGTTAGAGTTGTCATCGAATGACTTGCATTATGTCAGCAACAGGCAGCATGATGATAGATAATGAAGCTGAATTTCATCCAGTGCTAATGGAGTATAGAACAGCCTTGTTTAGCCATTGTAGATTTAAACCTATTCAAAAAAGCCCTTTTAGACCCATATACAGTTGTCGGAAGTTCACATACACCTTAGCAAAATACATCATTTTTTCACAATTCCTGACATTTAATCATAGTAAAAATGTGTCTGGATTTTGCACTCGAGCATTGTGCCTTTGGAATAGTGAACTAAACGTGCAAACAAAACTGAGGTATTTGGACATAAACATGGACGTAATCGAACAAAACAAACATTTCTTGTGGAAGTGGGAGTCCTGGGAGTGCATTCCGACGAAGATCAGCAAAGGTAAGTGAAGATTTATAATGCTATTTATGACTTTTGTTGACTCCACAACAATGTTACACATGTATTGTGTAACATTGAGTCCTGGGAGTGTCATCTGATGATTAATTTTATCTATATTTCTGCTTTTTGAGACACCTCTCTTTGGTTGGAAAATGGCTGAATGCTTTCTGTAACTATTTGCTGACCTAACATAATGATATGTTCTGCTTTCGCAGAAAAGCCTTTTTGAAATCGGATACTGTGGTTGGATTAACGAGAAGTGTATCTTTAAAATGGTGTCAAATACTTTTTGGTTGAGGAATTTTAATTATGAGATTTCTGTTGTTTGAATTTGGCACCCTTCAATTTCACTGGCTGTTGGCGAGGTGGGAAACTAGCGTCCCGAACAATCCCAGAGGTTAACAAGAAATTTGTGGAGTGGTTGAAAAACAAGTTTTAATGACTCCAACCTAAGTGTATGTAAACTTCCGACTTCAACTGTACAGTATCAGCAGTATTGGTTTCACCTGTACACCACACTGATCCCAGACCAGCCTGTAGGTAATACTTAAGCCCCTGGGCCTAGTTTCACCTGTAAGCCACACAGATCCCAGAGCATCCTGTGAATCTCACCTGCCTTCCTGTCGTTGCGCTCCACGTCGATACAGAACACGGGGATCCTCTCCCTCTTGATGTCATCATCAAAGAAGTCTATGTAGGGGATGGTGATGGTCCAGGCTGAGAGATTGCGAGGGGTGCTGGGGGTACTGACGGCCTCCATGGGGGAGTCATCCTCCAGAACCATCATGGCCTCTTCCACCTGATAGAGCCCAGACACAGACAGAGGGCGGTCAGACATAAGAGGGTGAAGGTCAAAACAATGAATGACAGTCAAAGTTTGGTATGGAATCTGGGCCTCTATTCACAAAAAAGTTCTCAGAGTAGGCTATTGCAACACTCCTATCAGCTAAAAACAAGAAACGGCTTCAGTGGGCACGCAACACTGGACAATTGAGGAGTGGAAAAACATTGCCTGGTCCAACAAATCCCAATTCTGTTGCGTCATGCTGATGGCAGAGTCAGGATCTGGCGTAAGCAATACGAGTCCATGGACCCATCCTGCCTGGTGTCAACAATACAGGCTGGTGGCAGTGGTGTAGAGGTGTGGGGAATGTTTTCCTGGCACACATTACGTCCCTTGATACCAATTGAACACCACAGTGTATCTGAACATTGCTGCTGCCCAAACCCAATAGAGCATCTTCGGGATGAGATGGAATGGGCTGTTCGCAGGATGAATGTACCACCATACAATCTGCAGCAACTGCGTGATGCCATCGCATCAGCATGGACAAACAACCCTGTGGAACGTTTCCGAAACCTTGTAGAATCCATGTCCAAAATAATTGGTCCTCTAACTCAGTTGGTAGAGCATGGCTTTGCAATGCCAGGATAGTGGGTTCAATTCCCAGGACCACCCATATGTAAAATGTATGCACGCATGTCTGTAAACTGCGTCTACTAAATGGTATGTATTATATATAAGAATTCTGGCTGATCTGGATGCAAAAGGGGGTCCGAACCGGTACTAGACAGGTGTACCTAATAAACTGTCTGGTGTATGTATATCAGCACTCCTACTCCAAGACTCTTTGTGAATACGTGCCTGGTCTGTGGTCCCATACATGGTAAAGCTTGTGTGAAGCTGCACAGAACCACAAGGTAAAAAGGGAGACACACTGCAAAGGTCCACTGATATTGAGTGACATATACAAGACATACTAGAATAAACAACAAAATACAGGATGTAAAATGGGAGATGTATTCAGTGACAGCAGCTCTAGTGGGGGGGGGTAAAATATAGCTAGAATGTGAACTATCTAGTGGGTCAGCTACTGAAGGCTCTGGGAGAAGAAGAAGAGAAACATACTGAGGTCGGCTGTGCAATGCTGTGGGAATGATGATGATACCTAGTCAGAGGGGGCAGGACAGTGGTCTCTGTCAGTGCATCAAACATGATCATAAACCATTTTTAGTTGAGTTCAACATTATATATTTTCTGAGCAGAAACGCTAAAGATTTCCCCTTTGGTGAATTTGTTGCAGGGTGTTTGTTCACCAATAACATCAAGTAGAAATTATATACCAACAAAAAGTTCAACCTAATTGTTGTCTGCTTAGTACAAAGACAGAAACACATCATGGTATTGAAAAAGCAAACATACAGGCCAGTACAACACCGTACGATGTATATGGGCACTGGGCCAGAGGACAAGGAACAAAAAGAGTACATCTGATGCTGAAATTGGGTCAACAGGCCCCCATTCCAGTTTATTTATCTACCTGACCGTGCAATTGTAATCTATTAACCAGATTTCCAATGAAAAGGTTAGTGAAAACTCACAACCTTAAAAAAATTACTCCTCTTGGCAATCAGTATTGCTTCATAAAGTCTCTGGCGAATTCATTTCAATATTCAAATTATCAACAAAAAAAGTTCCAAGCCCATCTTTAATATTCAAGGTACACTCTGCAGGATGACATCATCATATACCATATGAATTCAACAGAAACCATATCTACCAAGACTTCCATAGTTTCACCTCTACCATGAATCCTTCATTTCCTGAGTGTGCAATCCTAACTAATCCTGGCTCCACACTGCAGCCCAGTGGCCACACACTACTCACCATGTCATCCTCTCCCTCCACCAGTCCGTAAGAGGGCAGCATGGCTCCCTCCATGGTGGTGCTCTTGAACACCCCCTTGATCTTGCTACCGATGCGGCCGATCCCAAACGACTCGCCCCGCTTCGAGGTGTTCCTGCAGGCCAAAGAAGAGAGATTGTTTAATGTTGTGACAATGCAGGAGTTGTGCATGGCTTCAGCACATCACATGCAGTGTGGGTGCAGGACTGTAAGACAGAAGGGATACTGTATATGGTTTGGGGTTGAGGTGGGGGAGGTAGAAGCCAGGGTAGCCACACCAGACCACAGATAACAGTGAACACTTCAATAAAATAGAAGTGGATGAAAAATCATTGACGAGATTATAGGATGAGAGTGGCTTGGGGTATACACTCAAACCACACTCATTGGAAAACAAACTAATGTTCCTTTAGCCAAGTAAAAAAGTACAATTACAACACTGACACTTTGTGAATGACACTGTGTCGTCACCCTAAACAAAAAATGAACACTGAAAGGCAACACAAAATTGACATATTCAAATCAAGACACAGAACTGTCACAAACAATGAGGCCATGCTGGTAGGGGAACAAATCAAGAAACATTAGCACCACAAGACAAGTACCCATGCGTAGGAGATGGGAGGCGAGGGGCGATTTATAGAGGGGGAATGTAGGATACACACAGGCCTCGCAATGGACCCCGACTTACTTCAGCGAGCCAGGGCGTGAGGTTAGACAGCCATAAGAGCCGGATGGGAGGGCTACAATGGACTGGACATGAAGGTGGTGGTTAACAGATGCAGGTGAGGAGGAACCAGGGGTGCTGGACGGGGACTCAGGGCTCTGGGCATAGTCCCACTCCCAGGAGCTTTAGAGCCATCAGTGTGTAAGGCATGGAACATCCAGAGAGATGGATGGATTTTAAAAAAACAAGCACTGTCCAAGATGGTGGATGTAGGCGAGCAGTTGGTGAGAGAGAGACAGACAAGGGGGGGGGGGGTTAGCGACAGGGCCAGTGTTCACGCAATGGGGGTGCCGAAGCAGAAAGTGCCATTCTCTACTTTAAAAATTCTCCTCGTTCACCTCCTCCCTTCTGACAACCACACAGTCCATGCTGCCTTGACCACTGCCTTTATAACAAAGACTGTTCCTACGAGAGAACAAGAACTATTACCCACCCTACCTTCCTTTTTGCTGCAAGGGAGCACAGATCTGTGCAAAAAAAAATACAATTTTTCTAACTTTTCTTTAACAATGTGCGTTATAAAAAGGAGGGGATTGTTTATACATAGCGCCGTTGGCTAAACTCCACCAGGGTTTGTCGAGTTTGTTACAAAGGCAGTATTCTTTTCCTCAGACTGCATTCAGGCAAGTATAGTTACATATCTTGCGTGCAGTGTTAACTAAGCAATGGACAGCCATTGCTGAGCACCATACTGAGGGGGCATACTCACCGGATGTCATCCAAACTCAGGCTATTTCTGGAATAATAGCAGGCACAAGGAGTTAAAGATGACAGGCCACTCAAACACACTACCAGTCGACAGACACTGACTGAACTTAGCCACTGTAAGACAGGTGTGTACAGATAAAAGTCCATCTTTATTTAGCTTGAGTAGTATAAGTCCAATTTTAAGTCTGTACACACCTGGACGGCTCATAATAATGGCTGGAACGGAGCGAATGGATTGGCATCAATGCGTTTTGATGTATTTCATGCCATTCAACCTTCGCACTCCAGTCATTATCACGAGCCCATCCTCCCCAATTGAGGTGCCAGCAACCTCCTGTGATAGAAACCCTGGTGAATGTAATATGGCACAGAGGAGCTTCGGATTTCCCTTTTGGTCCAAAACCAAATTCTGATGGGAGAATTTATGTACTTGTGAGCACAAAAAGGATCCAAAAAGCTCAACTGTGCCTTCGAGATTAACTAGTCTACCGACACCACGGGTGCACAGTAAAGACAAGCCTACGTTAAGAAAAGACAGAACGTAGACACAATATAGATACAAACATCGTTCTATGGCCATGGAAAAACAGCACCCACCTGCTCAGTTTAGAGTTCCGGGCGGGGGATTCGGCCCCCCTCAACAGTTGCCTGAAATACTGGGAAAAAGGGGCATGGAGGAAACCAGTCACACATGTTAGGACCTCCTCCCCTCCCTGACTATCTATTTAACACTGAACAAAGTACCGTGGTCGGGTCCTGGCGTTTTTCCTGATCATTTGACATGAACAGAAAAAACACCAGGCAATAACCATGAGATCTAAAGACTCTTACGAATAACTACTTTCCAGATACTCTATGTATTCAGGGATCAGTAGAAGACGACACTATTTCACCTCATGTTTCAGTATGATGATCAAATGAGAGAATTTGTATAGTGTAATGCATGATGACTTGCTGCACGAGCTCATTGATCAGTCGTGTGTCCAGTATTGATGACATGATCTCACGTGTGTTTGTGTGTGAGAGACTAGGGTTGCAAAGCTACCTGTAATTTACCAACCGCAACCAGTTTGACGCCAAGACATTGACAACAAATACATATAGTTTTATTTATTTTTATAAATCCCCAGGTGTGTAAAACAAATATAAAAGTATATTTTATGGTGAGACCCTCATATTAAAACACCAATGGTATTCAATAATTTATATATATATATATAAATAAATTTTATATTTCATTATATGTAAATGTTATACTAAACAAAAATATAAAACGCAAAAAAATTCAAAGACTTTACTGAGTTACAGTTCATATAAGTAAATCAGTCAATTGAAATAAATCAATTGGGCCTAATTTATCGATTACACATGACTGGGAATACAGATACGCATCTGTTGGTCATAGACACCTTAAAAAAAAGGGTTGTGGATCAGAAAAGCAGTCAGTATGTAGTGCCTAATTTGCTTCATGCAGTGTAACACTATCTCTGTGCATTCAAATTGCAATCAATAAATTGCAATTGTGTTCGTTGTCTGTAGCTTATGTCTGCCCATACCGCCCCCATTAGGGCACTCTGTTCACAACGTTGACATAAGCAAACCACTCGCCCACATGAAGCCATACACGTGGTCTGCGGTTGTGAGGCAGGTTGGATGTAATACCGAATGATCTAAAACGGCATGGAGGTGACTTATGGTAGTTGAAATTAACATTAAATTCTCTGGCAACAGGTCTGATGGACATTCCTGCAGTCAGCATGCCAATTGCACGCTCCCATTGTGTTGTGTGGCATTGTGTTGTGTGACAAAACTGCATATTTTAGAGTGGCTTTTTATTTTCCCCGGCACAAGGTGCACCTGTGTAATAATCATGCTGTTTAATCAGCTTATTGATATGAAGCACCTGTCAGGTGGATGGATTATCGTCACAAAGGAGAGCTGCTCACGAACAGGGATGCAGACAAATTTGTGCACTAAATTTGAGAGAAATAAGCTTTGTGTATTTGGAACATTTCTGGGATCTTTTACATCAACTCATGAAACATGGGACCAACCCTTTAAATGTTGCATTTATATTTTTGTTCAGAGTACATGTGATAAGGCCACACAAGAGGGCCAGAGACATGACAGACACCTGTGGTAATCTGAAGTACCCAAAAGGGCCACTAGATGTCTTGTGATAGATTACATAAAATCCTTGAAAGACACTAATTCTGGTAGACTTTGAAAGTTTCCAGTAATATACCCTCCCTTTGCAACCCGAGTCCTGACCTCGTCGCTGTGGCAGAACATGGGGGTGAAGACATTCTCCAGCAGGGACAGGACATGCTCGTAGGCCTCGAACAGGCAGCGCATGGTCTGCAGCTTCACCACCCCGGCATAAGGGCCCTCAGCAACTGGGGAGGGAAACCTACCACATGAGCATAACCTAACCAAGCTGCCATTCGTAATAATGAACATTCTGTTAATAAAACTGTTCATATGGCTATTTATAAACAGTACTTCTAGACATTCTGTTGATAAGGCTGAAGATACAATATTAAAATCCATATCTGAAGGAGAGGACACGGTATTATAAGTTCTCAAAGAGAAAATAACAAAAAGCTATGACTGAGCAATGACAAAAGCCATGACGAATACAATGATCGTGCCTTAAAATGGGAAATGTCAAACAAGTCCCTATGACTCACTATTTTTGATCTCCTCGACAATGAAGGGGTCAAAGCGGATCTTGTCGATGCTCTCATCCAGGCAGTAGGTCTCGTAGATCTTTTTCACCTCCTCGTGGAGCATCAGCGTCTCAGAGTCCGACAGCTCCGGACATAGGATCTTGTCGTTGAATTCCTCTGGTGGGGATAAAGGGAAAGGTCCAACTAGAGTTAACCCAGGGTTGATTAGGCAACCAATCGGAAGCAAACTAATAGTACACGCACAACCTACCAAAGCAACAAAAAAAGAAATACATATCCACACGGATTCCATCGGGCCCAGGTTATTATTATTATTATTTTTTAAATGTTTTGCCCAGATCATCAGCCTCAGCCTGACAGCTTCTGAAGATCAATATTGTCAAGAAAGACCTGACAATTCCCTGTATGAAGCTATAACTCAGATTTAAGAAATTGATCAAAGTAAAATCAGACAATATGTAGTTAATTGTGAATGTAAACAGTGACAATGTCTCCTTGAGAATTAATTGACGAGAGGGCAGCCGTTCATTAGAAACAGAGTTTAATGGTGAGAAGATGTGATGGATGGCTATCATTACTTTAAATTGTTTTGCAATGACCTCTGGATAAAAAATTTTTTTGACTTGATGCCTGAGTAAGGAATTCAGCTTGCTTCTTAAAGACGGAGCTGAAGAGCCTTTGAATCACAAAAGGAGGATTGCTGGGTTAAATCCAGAGATTAAGATTTATTTTCTAAACCAGATATTCTCGTCGTTCTAGATTTATTCAGATGGGGTGCAAAACCATGTTGTATTGTCCTTTACAAATCATTTAAAATAGCCTAACCAGACAAACAACTCCTGAATTAATATTTAAAGAAATGAACTCTGGAGTAAAGATATGTTCAATTTCCAACAAGGTGCTCTGGGTTTGGGAGTTGAAATCTAAAATACAACAGTTTGCATGGTGATCTGATAAAGTAGAATGGAGGATCTAAGTGCTCTGTAATAATGGACATAGTGACAGAGGACAAAATGTAATCAATCCTTGAGTAATACTGATGTCTCTGATAAAAGAAAGTAAACTCTTTAGAAGATGGATTTTTCGGTCTTTCGGTTTTTCAATTGGATCTATCTAAACATGGGTTAATAACTGCAGGCATGTGTGCTTCTTTGACCAAATTTGTAAATAAATTTTTTAATAAATTATATATATATATATATATATATATATATAAAAGGACAATTGAATCCATATATTAGATAGTAAAATTAAGGTTTTATCAAATATGGCTGGAGCATACAGAGAGATAAAGGATCCTGCCTTCACTGTCATTCCAGGAGTCTATAATGCCCCATGGGCCTCCCGGATCGCGGCCGGCTGCGACAGAGCCTGGGCTCGAACCCAGAATCTCTGGTGGCACACTGCGATGCAGTGCCTTATAGGAAGGGGTTCTTAATGTTTTGTACACTCAGTGTAGGTCACACAACAATCCATTAATGCTGCCTGCTCTTTCCCTTTCCCCATGCATTGGTGATATGCAGATGCCGAGTCATACCCCCGTGGGCACCAGATACCCCCATATGATGACAATATGGGAACACCATGCAAACCATACACAACAAAAAAGGTATAATGTTCTCTATATATTAGATATAAACTAAATCCACTGCAGAGTGAAACCGCTACACTCATAATATAAACCAGCCTCAAGACTCCAAGGAAAAGATGCAGTGAAGCAGAGCGTCTGCTAAATGACTTAAATGTAAATGTAAATGTAAGCAGCAAAAAAGGAAGTTCACATAAAGGCATGCAATTTTATTATAAGAAATAGAAGACTTTAGAATACTCTATGATACTTCTCTCTCATGCTCAGGCCTCAAAATGAAAGACTATGAGCAAAATAAAATGACCCATACAGATGAAATGGTATGTTTTAGGGAAAATAATATTACCACAATGCAGTATAGGTCTAGTGTAGTTGCGGTGTTTGCATTCCATCTCAATCACCCCGCGGGATAATAGGCTGAAGAGCACAACAGGTAGCGGCTTCTGCGGGAATGATATAGCGTCGCTACCCTCCTGGGTCTCAGAAAACGAGACCAGGCGTAGGGATGAGCGGCATGAATAATCCTCCATCTCGGCTAAACAATCAGTCATGCCCTGGATGTTCTCCGCATCGATGTTGATATCATGGTGTTCACGCTGTTCCGCTTGTATTGTGTCTGTGCGGGCTGATTGTGTTGTGCCAGACTGGTTTACCTTCGCAATTTCAATCTCACATTGAGTGAATTTCATCTTGAATGATTCAATGTCTGCGAAGATGGCGATCACTGTAACTTTAGTAGTTTTCACATCAGTGCACATTTCGGATAGACTCTTTTAGCTAAGCAAGCCTTCCCGACATCAGGAGCAAGTGAGATAGAACCAACTCCTCTTTGACGGGGAGCTGCGTCCCTGTAGACCCATGTACAGAGGGATGCTAACAGCTTCTATTTCATATCTTCTTGATTTGTAGACGGAGACGGAGTAGCCGGCTCCAACATGTTGATATTTCTCTTGGCAGGCATTTCAGCGCTCATTCTTGTACGTGATTAGTTCAGACGGTCAAAAGAACACTCAAATTAGCATTTAAAAACTTTGCAGAAAAGTGAGCAAAACTCCTATGCCACCATCTTGCTCGTAAATAACACGTCGCTTTCATAGCGTATTACTTTGAATTATTAGGGTGTACTTATGGTCAAGTCTTAAAATCGATATCCATCTTACCTCTATATTGTTTTATGTCCTGTGGATTCGAGAAGAACGATCAACAGGAAAGTGAGCCTATCAGATAGCCAGTAATGTAATTTTCCAGATTTTTGACAAACATGTTTTACCTCTGGCCTCCATTGCTTTATTAACCCTCATTCTGGTCATCCTACAAGGGTCAAACCTGCAATAACTTTGAACGAATCGTGATACAGATATGAGTTTTGGACCATTTGTTTTCTTAGAAAAGTATCTACACAATTAACATATTTTAACCATTGGTCAAAAGATGCTTTTTTGATTGGACACCCTACACTTATCCATTTTCCTTCAGACTGTCCAAACACTGGGAAGGGGGGAGTTTCTGGGCCAGGACATAGTTGTCAGTCTGTATTCATCTATATCTGGGATAATGGCGAATGGCCAAAGCCTGCTTACCCACAGTGAGGCAGAACTGGAGAACATGCACAGCCCCCTCCTGCTTGAGGAAGTTCATGAAGCGGAAGAGCAGGTCCTGCTGCTCCCTGATCTCCTTCAGCTCCAGCTTCAGCACCTGAGAAAGAGGGGTGAAGATGAGTGGTTTGGAAGGGCAATATATGGGGAGAAGAGTGGGACAGGATGGGTTACTTGGCTACTTACAGAGGGCTTCTTGTTGCGAACGTCAGAGTACTTGTGCAGGAAGGGAACCAAGGTTGAGCTGGGCTCCATGGCGGCCTCGGGAGGAGAGTTGTTGATGAATATGAGAAGCAAATGGTTCACGGTGTCCTAAAATGGGAATGAGTATTGATTTACAACAGAAAATCTATGCCCATTCTGGCATATTTATGTCCTGGGAAAGACTTGCAAATCACATCAAGCCTGAAAACAACAATCCTATACGAATCAGCTATGGGTCAGCTATCAGCTATACGACCACTCCTCATCATAGTCAAACACTCCCTAAAACACTTCTGCGAACAGGATTTTATAATCGACCTGGCCCAGGTATCCTGGAAGGATATTGACCTCATCCCGTCAATCAAGGATGCCTGGTCGTTCTTTAAAAGTAATTTCCTCACCATCTTAAATAAGCATGCCCCTTTTAAAAAATGTAGAACTAAGAACAGATATAGCCTTTGGTTCACTCCAGACCTGACTGCACTTGACCAGCACAAAAACATCCTCTGGCAGACTGCAATAGCATCGAATAGTCCCTGCGGTATGCAACTTTTCAGGGAAGTCAGGAACCAATACACACAGTCAGTAAGGAAAGCAAAGGCTAGCTTTCAAACATAAATTTGCATCTTGTAGATCTAACTCCAAAACGTTTTGGGACAATGTAAAGTCCATGGAGAACAAGAGCACCTCCTCCCAGCTGCCCACTGCACTGAGGCTAGGTGACACAGTCACCCCCGAAAATTTCAATAAACATTTCTCTACAGCTGGCCATGCTTTCCTCCTGGCTACCCCAACCCCGGCCAATAGCTCCGCACCAGTCGCAGCTACTTGCCCGAGCCTCCCCAGCTTCTCCTTCGCCCAAATCCAGATCGCAGATGTTCTGAAAGAGCTGCAAAACCTGGACCCGTACAAATCAGCTGGGCTAGACAATCTGGACCCTCTCTTTCTAAAATGATCCGCCGCCATTGTTGCAACCCCTATTACCAGTCTGTTCAACCTCTCTTTCGTTTCGTCCAAGATCCCTAAAGATTGGAAAGCTGCCGCGGTCATCCCCCTCTTCAAAGGGGATGACACTCTAGACCCAAACTGTTACAGACCTATATGCATCCTGCCCTGCCTTTCTAAAGTCTTGTAAAGCCAAGTTAATAAACAGATCACTGACCATTTCGAATCCCACTGTACCTTCTCCGCTAAGCAATCCGGTTTCCGAGCTGGTCACAGGTGCACCTCAGCAACGCTCAAGGTACTAAACAATATCATAACTGCTATCGATAAAAGACAGTACTGTGCAGCCGTCTTCATCGACCTGGCTAAGGCTTTCGACTCTGTCAATCACCGTATTCTTATCGGCACTCAATAGCCTTGGTTTCTCAAATGACGGCCTCGCCTGGTTCACCAACTACTTCTCAGATAGAGCTCAGTGTGTAAAATTGGAGGGCCTGTTGTCCGGACCTCTGGCAGTCTCTATGGGGGTACCACAGGGTTCAATTATCAGGCCAACTCTTCTCTCTGTATACATCAACGATGTCGCTCTTGCTGCGGGTGATTCCCTGATCCACCTCTACGCAGACGACACCTGTATACATCTGGCCCTTCTTTGGACACTGTGTTAACTAACCTTCAAATGAGCTTTAATGCCATACAACACTTCTTCTGTGGCCTCCAGTTGCTCTTAAATGCTAGCAAACCCAAATGCATGCTTTTCAACCATTCGCTGCCCGCACCAGCCCACCATCACTACTCTGGACGGTTCTGACCTAGAATACGTGGACAACTACAAATACCTAGCTGTCTGGTTAGACTGTAAACTCTTCTTCCAGACTCATATCAAACATCTCCAATCCTAAATCAAATCTAGAATCGCCTTTCTATTTCACAACAAAGCCTCCTTCACTCTCACCACCAAACTTACCCTAGTAAAACTGACTATCCTCGACTTTGGCAATGTCATCTACAAAATAGCTTCCAATACTCTACTCAACAAATTGGATGCAGTCTATCACAGTACAACCCGTTTTGTTACCAAAGCGCCTTACACCACCCACCACTGCGTCCTGTATGCTCTTGTCGGCTGGCCGTCGCTACATATTCGTTGCCAGACCCACTGGGTCCAGGTCATCTATAAGTCTATGCTAGGTAACGCTCCGCCTTATCTCAGCTCACTGGTCACGATAAAAACATCCACCCGTAGCACTCGCTCCAGCAGATATATCTCACTGGTCATCCCCAAAACCAACACCTCCTTTGGCCGCTTTTCCTTCCAGTTCTCTGCTGCCAGTGACTGGAACAAATTGCAAAAATCGCTGAAGCTGGAGACTTACATTTCCCTCACTAACTTTAAACATGAGCTATCTGAGCAGCTAACCGATAGCTGCAGCTGTACATAGTCCATCTGTAAATAGCCCACCCAATCTACCTACCTCATCCCCATATTGTTTTTATTTACTTTGCTGCTCTTTTGCACACCAGTATCACTACTTACACACCATCATCTGCTCATCTATCACTCAAGTGTTAATCTGCTAAATTGTAATTACTTTGCTACTATGGCCTATTATTGCCTTACCTCCTCACGCCATTTGCACACACTGTATATAGACTTTGTTTTTTTTCTATTGTGTTATTGACTGTACGCTTTTTTATTCCATGTGTAACTCTGTGTTGTTGTTTCTGTTGCGCTGCTTTGCTTCATCTTGGCCAGGTCGCAGTTGTAAATGAGAACTTGTTCTCAACTAGCTTACCTGGTTAAATAAAGGTGAAATATTTTTTGTTTCATGGCTACAAAGCACTTACAGGATCAGCCAGGTAGTCCAAGGCGGGGAGGAAAACAGAGCCAGCCAACACCTCTCTTATCAGAAGAGTAAGCGATCTGAGGATAGTGGAGAGATGGGTATGAAAGAGAGAAATGGGAAAACAGAGACCGGGTTCATATACAGTTAGCATTAAACAGAAACTCCCCGAAACAAGAAGGCACTATCTGAACAACTAATAAGAAATGCTAAATTTTGTTTTCTGTCATAAGTGTGCCCTAATGAACTCAACCCAGGAGACAATGACCTATATTGCCTCAAGAAATATGGTGCCATGTTACCTGCAGTCAGAGGCTTTGGGGGGCAAAATATAGGGGAAGAGCATCTCAGTCAACTTCCTGAGGTAGAGGAGCTCGTCTCTGCGACTGCGTAGTGCCACGTGCAGGTCAGGGCCGTACTCCTCCAGTGCTGCTTGCTGTAGATACTCAGCGTTCTTCACTAGGGGGTAGAAACAAGTCAAGGGTCCACTGGTCAAAGTTCCACTCTTTGGAAAGAACTCTGGCAGTAAAAGATTTTTTAAAATTAAGATGATGACCTTTTTGCCTTGCTTTGGTTATTATTTCAATGTGCTTCATGGAAACTTTAAGCAGTTTGGCTGTGATAAGACCTGGGATATCAACCTGAGAAAGAACACAGGACATAAATATTATTAAAAAATATATATATTTTTTTTAAATCGGATATCTAGAATAGTCTAAATCCTGTTTCACCTTTTGAGTTCGACGTACGAGCACAGCGGCAAAGAAACGCAGAGTCACTCTCAGCTCATCCACAAACGCCTCATCATCTGTGATATCCCTTCACAGGAGGAAGAAAAAACAGGTCATATGTCTGCATATACCATGCCAGAGGATGTATTTAGTGCAACATGGAGCACTTGTGAGTAATATACAGTAACTAACCTATACCAGGGATACACAAAGTTTTCAAGAACCAGTTCCAGAACCTTGAAACAGAGCAAAAACATATCACATCTTAGATTGACAGGAGCACTTTCCAGAAGGCACAAAATAAAATGATTTTTTTCAGTGTCCCATACCTCTGATAGAGAGGCATCCACTTTGGAGGGGACTTTCAAGTCCAGCCATGGTTGATAGTTTTCCAATAGTAATGTTGGTCTGTCAATAGAACATTATTTATATAGAGCACCAGTCAAATGTTTGGACACACCTACTCATTCAAGGGTTTCTCTTTATTTTTAAAAACTATTTTCTACATTGTAGAATAATAGTGAAGAAATCAAAACTATGAAATAACACATGGGAATCATGTCGTAACCAAAAAAGAAAAATTGTTATTAAAATATATTCTTCAAAGTAGCCACCCTTGCCTTGATGGCAGCTTTGCACACTCTTGGCATTCTCTCAACCAGCTTCATGAGGAATGCTTTTCCAACAGTCTTGAAGGAGTTCCACCATATGTTGAGCACTTGTTGGCTGCACTGTAAAACATTTACTGTAGCATTTCCGTCACTCTGCGGTCTGACTCATCCCAAACCATCTCAATTGGGTGAAAGTCAGGTGATTGTTGAGGCCAGGTCATCTGATGCAGCACTCCAACACTCCCCTTCTTGGTCAAATAGCCCTTACACAGACTGGAGGTCATTGTCCTGTTGAAAAACAAATGGTAGTCCCACTAAGCCCAAACCAGATGGGATGGAGTATCGCTGCAGAATGCTGTGGGAGCCATGCTGGATAAGTGTGCCTTGAATTCTAAATCAATCACAGACAGTGTCAACAGCTAAGCACCATCACACCATCATACCTCCTCCATGCTTTACGGTGGAAACACAGATGCGGAGATCATCCGTTCACCTACTCTGCATCTCACAAAGACACGGCGGTTGGAATCAAAAATCACAAATTTGGACTCAGACCAAAGAACAGATTTCCACCGGTCTAATGTCCATTGCTCATGTTTCTTGGCCCAAGCAAGTATCTTCTTCTTATTGGTGTCTTTTAGTAGTGGTTTCTTTGCAGAAATTCGACCATGAAGGTCTGACTCACGCGGTCTCCTCTGAACAGTTGATGTTGAGATGTGTCTGTTATTTGAACTCTGTGAACCATTTATTTGGGCTGCAATCTGAGGTGCAGTTAACTATAATTAACTTGTACTCTGCAGCTGGGTCTTCCTTTCCTGTGGCAGTCCTCATGAGAGTAATCATGGACTGTCATTTCTCTTTGATTATTTGAGCTGTTCTTGCAATAATATGGACTTGGTCTTTTACCAAATAGGGATATATTCTATATACCACCCCTACCTTGTCACAACACAACTTATTGACTCAAATGCATTAAGAAGGAAAGAAATTCCACAAATTAATTTTTAACAAGGCACACCCGTTAATTGAAATGCATTCCAGGTGACTACATCATGAAGCTGTTTGAAAGAATGCTAAGAGTGTGAAAAGCTGTCATCAAGGCAAAGAGGGCTCCTTCAAAGAATCTGAAATATAGAATATATTTTGATTTGTTTAACACTTTTTGGTTTCTACATAATTCCATATGTGTTATTTCATAATGTTGATGTCTTCACTATTATTCTAGAATGTAGAAATAGTAAAAAATAAAGAATAACCATGGAATGAGTAGGTGTGTCCAAACTTTTGACTGGTACTGTACATAATGGCAATTAACTCCACTTTTTGTTTTCAATTAGTATGAAATATTGATAAAACCATGAGTTCATTCTGTTGTCTCATCTAGCCAAATTACTAAAACTACCAATGTGGGACACTTTCAATTCCATTATGTGCTCCAGTATACCATTTTGCCACTGGGGGTGCAGTAAAACGCACTGCTGATAGACAAAATCAACAACTCCAGTCAATGAATGTTCCTGCGCTATTTTGTCAAATTAATAGAGAGAGATGAACAGTAAACTCACAGAGACCCAACAGTAGGAACATCAAGCAGTATCATTCACTCTCAATCCCACATAAATACAATAAGGCCAACGTCCTAATCAACATTCATTCACATGCAGTATTTTTGGAGCAGTGATCTCACCTGTGCCTTTTGCACTTTATTTTCCCGCAGACTGCACAGCTGTGACCCAAGGGAAACAACTCTTGTTGGTCCTGCTAACAGATACAATACCACCCTCTATCAACCTGGACTATAAGTAAATATATAATTAAGGGTAGAGGTCGACCGATTAATTTGATGTCGGACCTAATTTTCATAACAATCGGTGATCTGCCTTTTTGGACGCCAATTATGGGCGATCACATTGCAATCCACGAGGAGACTGGGTGGCAGGCTGACCACATGTTACGCGAGTGCAGCGTCAAAAGGACCTTGTGGCTGCAAGGAGCCAAGGTAAGTTGCTAGCTAGGATTAAACTTATCTGATAAAAAAAACAATCAATCTACACATGGTTGATGATATTACTAGCTTAACTAGCTTGTCCTGCGTTGCATATAATCAAATGCGGTGCCTGTTAATTTATCATCGAATGAGCCTACTTCAATTTCGTCAAACGGGTTGATGATTTAACAAAATCGCACTCGCGAAAAAAGCACAATCCTGGCACAAATGTACCTAACCATAAACATCAATGCCTTTCATAAAATCAATACACAGAAGTATATATTTTTTTTAACCTGCATATTTAGTTCAAAGAAATTTGTGTTAGCAGGCAATAGTCACTAGGAAAGTTGTGTCAATTCTCTTGCGTTCAGTGCAAGCAGTGTCAGGGTATATGCAACAGTTTGGGCCGCCTGCTCGTTGCAAACAGTGTTTCTTCCTAACAAAGACCATAATTAATTTGCCAGAATATTTATTTAATTATGACATAACATTGAAGGTTGTGCAATGTAACAGCAATATTTAGACATAGGGTTGCCAAACTGTTCGACAAAATACATAATGGTTCTGTATTTCACTGAACGACTAAACCGGATTTGACCATATCAAATGACCAAAGGCTTGTATTTCTGTGTGTTTATTATAATTAAGTCTATGATTTGATATTTGATAGAGCAGTCTGACCGAGCGGTGGTAGGCAGTAGCAGGCTCGTAAGCATTAATTCAAACAGCACTTTACTGCGTTTGCGAGCAGCTCTTAGTAATGCTTGAGGCACAGCGCTGTTTATGATTGACAAGCCTATCAAGTCCCGAGATTAGGCTGGCAATATTAAAGTGCCTATAATAAAATCCAATAGTCAAAGGTATATGAAATAGAAATGCTATAGAGAGAAAGTCGACACGCCACAATTCATATAATGACTACAACCTAAAACTTCTTAACTGCGAATATTGAAGAACTGGGAATATTGAACCACCAGCTTTCACAGTGCAATCCGTTTTGTCACCAAAGCCCCATATACTACCCACCATTGCGACCTGTACGCTCTCGTTGGCTGGCCCTCGCCTCATACTCGTTGCCAAACCCACTGGCTCCATGTCATCTACAAAACCCTGCTAGGTAAAGTCCCCCCTTATCTCAGCTCGCTGGTCACCATAGCATCTCCCACCTGTAGCACTCGCTCCAGCAGGTATATCTCTCTTGTCACCCCCAAAACCAATTCTTTCTTTGGCCGCCTCTCCTTCCAGTTCTCTGCTGCCAATGACTGGAACGAACTACAAAAATCTCTGAAACTGGAAACACTTATCTCCCTCACTAGCTTTAAGCACCAACTGTCAGAGCAGCTCACAGATTACTGCACCTGTACATAGCCCACCTATAATTTAGCGCAAACAACTACCTCTTTCCCTACGGTATTTTATTTATTTATTTATTTTGCTCCTTTGCACCCCATTATTTTTCTTTCTACTTTGCACATTATTCCATTGCAAATCTA
This sequence comes from Oncorhynchus gorbuscha, assembly GCF_021184085.1. Lineage (NCBI taxonomy): Eukaryota > Metazoa > Chordata > Actinopteri > Salmoniformes > Salmonidae > Oncorhynchus > Oncorhynchus gorbuscha. The sequence goes on along the minus strand of NC_060182.1, from coordinate 58,136,869 downwards.
CCATTCCAGTGTTTTACTTGCTATATTGTATTTACTTTGCCACCATGGCCTTTTTTTGCCTTTACCTCCCTTATCTCACATCATTTGCTCACATCGTATATAGACTTGTTTATACTGTATTATTGACTGTATGTTTGTTTTAATCCATGTGTAACTCTGTGTCGTTGTATGTGTCGAACTGCTTTGCTTTATCTTGGCCAGATCGCAATTGTAAATTAGAACTTGTTCTCAACTTGCATTCCTGGTTAAATAAAGGTTAAATAAAATAAATAAATAAATGTTCTCATGTTCTGAGCAAGAAACTTAAACATGAGCTTTTTTTTACATGGCACATATTGCACTTTTACTTTCTTCTCCAACACTGTGTTTTTGCATTATTTAAACCAAATTGAACATGTTTCATTATTTATTTGAGATAATAAACATATTTTATGTATTATATTAAAGTTAAAATAAGTGTTCATTGAGTATTGTTTTACACATACAAAAATATATATAAAAAATTACATTGTCAGATTAATCGTTATCGGCTTTTTCTGGTCCTCCAATAATCGGTATGGGCTTTGAAAAATAATAAATTCGGTCGACCTCTAGTTACAGGTGTATATTTTCTGTACATAAGGTAAACCTACCTTTGTCTTTGGCTTTATAGACAGTAAGAAATTAGGCAACAGTCTCTGGGCCAAGAGAGCAGTAGAATGTGACAACTCCAGCCAGGAACGACCAGAAAACCATAATAATGTGCAGATATCTGTGAATTCAATAACATTTTACACATATGCTTACATTGGGAATGTATTGTGACTCATTAGTCTACCTCAGTCATTGCTAAATCGATATGCTAACTCAAACTGATGCAAATACTGCCTATTCGTGATTCTGAGCATCATGCAATAGTCTGTTTTATTGTAGACAGGCCTACAATCTGTAAACGTGTGAAACATTGTAAGAATACAGTAGGCCTATTTGTACCTACCTGTTCAACAAAACAGTGGATAAGAGCAAGACAAGTAGAAGGAAGCAGAATACTGGATACTGGCGGCCCAGTTCTCTCAATAGGTCCAGCTTCATCCTGTGCCTCATCTTCTGCAGGTAGACTCTGATGCATCCCATTGTCAGGATGGACAACGTACACAAGTAATTATAATCACGTAATTATGTTGCACTTTCACTGGAGAGCAATGGAGGACCTTCCATGATAAACACTGCGACAAATAAGTGCGATGTTAGAAACGTCATATACCTAGGCTATGCAGAATAACGGTGCAATTTGATAATTTGTCGTCTATACTCACCACAATCCAATATGCAGGATAAGTCAAGCTAGATAGTTGATGTATGAAACGCTATCTATCATCACGCTAGCCAAACGTCAACATCCCCTCTCTATACTGCACGCAGCGCGCTCATAGACATGCGCACGCTCTTTGACGTGTGCAGGACACGCGCCAGTCTGCTGTAAACCTGTGTAACCAGTCGAGTCAGTAACGGCTTCTCATGCGTTCACCGTCTATATACTTCTGAATATAATTATTATCAATGTCCACCAAACTTCACCATGTGTATGTATTTTCGTCGTTAAAAATAACTGGACAGTCAGTCGTCGTCGGGCTGATGTCACATCCGGTTCATTATGGGATCGTGCAACATTCTTGCCCGTTATTTTTTTATAGCCCATTTCACCTGCCAACATAACGGTGAATATACAATATTCCAAAATGTAATCACATTGCTATAGTACTGATTTCGTGTTGTGGCATGCTGGAAGCAAACGACTAACATGCGTGGCAGCAGTTTTCACTGTCAGCGAAATGTTTATTATAACTGAATGTAATTATTCAATTGAAATCACAGGATAGTGACGTTACACATGCGCCTCTGGTTGAAGCCTCCCTGGGAATGAGAAAGTGATTGTGTGATGCGCATTAGAAAGCTATAAAAAGAAGAAGCTATAAACCCAGGGTATTTACACTATAATCAGTGCATAAAATGTGTGACATGGTTTAACAAGATGTCATACAGAGAGTAAGACACAGATAGAAATCAAAAACTTTATTACAAAAATAAGTTACACTCACCTCCATTTTACAGTATAAAACAATTTATTTGCAGGAATGCAAAAACGTGGTTGGCCACCAACAATAGTTTAAAACTGCTAACATTTTTTCAAAAGGTGGTTGTAATTATTTTATTGAGGGAGTTAACAGTGTACAAAACCAGATGAATAGTTCAGTCTCCTTTTCGCTATACATGGAATACGAATAACAGCTGCAGTATCCCTTTTACCACTGTATGATCACGATCCCCTTCAAAACAGCTACAGGCACACATGCTCGCTGGCTGGGCAGTATGGCAATTCCTTTTTAATCAAAAGACTTGATTACATAGTAGCTGGCTTAGAGTTAGAGGGATCATTCAAGATGTCACATGATTGGGATATTTATTTTACAGTAAAGGGGGTGGTACTGAACATAATTCTGATCTATTCTAAAAACAATCAAAATAATTGGGAGTGGCAAAGGGACACTGCAGGGCTTTTTCAAAGGCAGTTGACACCCTTGTTGATGTTCAAGCCTTTACAAAAGTAACATTTTCCAAACTATACAACCAGTAACTACAATAATCTGAAGAAGCAAGGTGGCTTATTCAGTTCAAAATAGGATAAAAGCAGGGCTTGTTCAGGCTCATCATATGAGATTATTTTTGCATGCCCAGTTTGACTGTTTGCCATGTCAGAGCTGCAGCAAGTCCTTCCGGTTGTGCTGCTGCTCTTGTGCATATTTTGTAGGAAACAAGCCCTGCTTTCATCAATATAGTTTCCCTATTTACAGTACAGGCCGGGTAGTTTAATCCTCTGTACTGAGGTAGTTAACCAACCCTTTAAAAAAGACAAGTTCTGAAAAGAACCACTTTCCTGGAATGCCTGACTTATCCATGCCAGGTGGTTACACCTAAAACCTGCAAATGTTCTCTTCAAACATCCAAATCAAACTATTAAGATTAACAGGGATATTCCAACAATAAAAATTGTGATTAGCACAAAAATATACAATAGCATCAAGCTCCTTTGAGCCACTTCAAACTAAGAAACTTAAAAAGTGCAAATTCTTCAATAATTATTTAAAATGGCATTTTTTGAGGGGTGTGGGCATACAGGGGGAGGCAAGTTTTTCTAAATAATCCGCTGATTGTTTAGGTGGCAGTTTGGGGGAGATGCTTCTGTAAGGCTGGAATATTGGACCATGTTGCTGACTTTTCCATCCATATCCATTGCAGCTTCTGGTGTAACCCAACACAGTAAGTCAGTCTTCATAGTGACAGGTCAGGACCGGCCTCGACCCCTTTTCCCTGCTGACCAAGCAAATAAGAGACAGGATTGGAATTCAAAATAATAATAAAAAACAAATCACAACACAGGACATAAACATGACTAATGACATCCAATCATGTAAAATTACATTTAAAAAAGGGTGACCCTAAATCTGCAGAGGAGCAGGTGACACCTGTCAAGGTTTCGACCTAAGGCCAAAAGTCAGGTGTTTTCAAATGTTACGCATACATACCCATCACTAATACTCATCACTAATTTGAGGAAGTCTTCTAAAGACATGGACAGAAATAAATAAAAATATCAAACATGTCGTCAGATCTTCGCAGTAAACTATCAGCGTAACCAGAGTTAATTCAGGATAGAATATACATATTGTCATCATTTGGACACTGAAAGCCAAATACATATCTGTACATTGAAAATTACCAATTGAATGTGAGGCTCAGCTTTCAAAAGACAAGGAATAAAAATGGTGCAGACCTGCCAACATTGAATCATTTTTTACAAGTACCACTTCAGCGTGGTGGCGGCACCCCCAGCTCCCATTACAGCACGCGTCGACACCCACACTGCTCAAATCATAGGCAAATGCGCCTCCTTTTTTTGCCTAATGTTGGCAGAAGACTGGCTCAGTAGGAATGGTAGACTAGACTGTTATGGGTACTTGGTAAGTGGCTGCTCTTCAGTAGATAACTACAAAGGTGGTACAGATGTAGGCTGGGTAGGGGGTGGTCCAGAGGAAGTTAGGATTTATAATTTTTGAAAAACCTGTAACTGCTATTTCCTGAAACAGCCTTAAAGTACATCAAACAATGTAGTCAACAGAAGTCTTGTTTGATCCAAAAATTTTAAATTCTGTTAAATTTAGGGGGGTTGATTATTCTAATTAATAGGTGTCTTTATGTGGATAGTCTAGTGAAAGTGTAAAACGGGCTTAATTTAGTTTGGGGAGAGAATTCTGAATATAATTAAATTACTGGATGCAATGTAACATTCAGTAGTCTGGTTTACTGTAGGCTATTTGGTATATGAAACTGAACTAGGCCTTTGAGCTTGTTTCAGATCTCCATCCCTGACATAATCTGTCAAATTAGGTTGGACTACTAGGCTGCCATTCATTCAACATACCTTGGTCATTGGCGAACTACCTATTAGCACGTCATTAGCAGCCTACTGTTGACAGCTATATCAAGAGGACAGACCAAGAACTGACTAACTAACATAGGCCTACTACACTTGAACATAACTTTCTGTGAAGGACGGTATTAGCGTAACAGTTCTCTGCCATGTTTATTGCCATCCACACACTACCGCAACACTTCACCGTTTCCTTGCTCATCAATGCGCTCGCGCCTACTACCTTTGCAGAGATCAAAGCATGTGCGACCAAGAAAAGTGTACTCGCTAAACGCTGTAACTAACACATACAATTCTGGAAAATGTAGTCGGCAAACAGTTCGTTCTCCATTTTCCCCTCACACATCAGTAGTATCAATGGATGGAAGTGGATTGGTTCAGTTGTCAAAAACCACAATGTGCCAACTAGAAGCCTATTTATTTTAGGGTTGTTTTTCGTACCAGCGTACTTTGACATCAAATTGCATGCATGGTACGCAAGATACATGCCTGTTGGCAGGTCTGCATCTATATGATTCCTTACTTTCAAGGCCTATATTTTACACAGAATGCAAATAGCGAACTACGGCCAATTTATGCCATAAGGAAGAAATTAATGCAGGCTGATAACATTAGTTTAAGGTTATTCAAGTGTGTGTCTGGGGGGGGGGGTAAGTCCTACCCAACTAGTATGTTTGCATTTTTGTGTAGCTGATAGCAACCATTTGCCAACACAGCTAGTCCCTATTTACCCAGTGCCCCTTTGGTCCCCTGCACACCTCTGCTCGATCCAGGGCCACTTCCACCTCGCTGAGAAAAGCCACCCACTCTGCCCCTGGGTGTGGCAGCTCCACGGCCCCGGGAGGATAGGGTGGCACCACCACGGGCTCCGCCTCGGGCCCCTCGTCCTCGGCTGGGAGCTTGGAAGTCCTCATAGCCGTAGTAGGGGTCTTCATAGCCACCCCGGTAGTTGTGGTAGTCGTAGCCATAGTAATCGTAGTAATCTTCATAGCCGTAGTAGTCATGGGGGTAAGAGTAGCCTCCTCGGCCGCCACCTCGTCCCCTGCCTCTTGTGGGAGGTGGCATGTGAGGTGGGCCGTAGTAATAGTAATCGTCATACCTGGGGAGAGGATATGCACTTGTTTAGTAACCGTACAGGATGCATTTGCGCTTGTTAGATCACGCTAACTTTTCTATTCAATCATTCAAAAGAAATCAATGGTGAAAGGCCGCCCAACAACGCAACTGTAATTTTGGCCAGTATTTGCAGGTCTCAAGTAATTGAAAATCAATTGTCTTTGCTTACATTTGTGTCTTAGCCGCTTGTCTCTGGGCTTTGCGTTCTTTCCTCTTCTGGTCTGGTGGCTTTGCAAAGACTATTTCAATGTGCTCTCCCTCCAGGTCTTTCCCATTCAGGTCGGCCAAGGCCTGTCAAAAGAGGCAAGTTGAATAACTACACAAAAAACTGCCATTGTTACCAGTTTTGTGATACATTGGTGAGAGTAATATAAAGACTCCAGCATGTACCTTGACTGCGCCGTCTCTCTCCTCAAAGTGGATGAAGGCGTAGTCTTTCAGCTTCTTCACCCGCTCCAACTTGCCAAAGTGACTGAAGGCCTTTTCAAGTATTTCCTCCGTTACAGTGCTCGCAAGGTTTCGAACAAACAGCACTTTCACCTGGAAGGAAAATGGTAGTGGCTTATCAATTACACTTAAAGTCTGTGTCTCTGTCCTGTCTCATACACTGGTGGTTACTTACATTCCTACACCCTGGTAAACAACGTCGAAATCAAATCAATGTTAACTCTGAAATATTTCACAAGTTTAATGGGTGGACAATACAAATACAAATTATCTCAGGCGAAATGAGTCCTGTTAACTTTGCTCCACTTACCTTGGCCATGACCTCAGGATCAGGGTCTTCTATGGGGTCAGCCCACTCCACAGTCACCACGTTCGCCCACACCTTGACCTTGCCACTCATCAGCCGGCGGCGGGCCTGAGCGGCAGTTTTGTGGTCTTCATATTCCAAGAAGCAAAAGCCTCTGTTCTTTTTCTTGTCTTCTGGCTGATGGTACAGTATGACATCGTTAAGACCCTCTGTTGAAAGAGAGGCAGAAGGGGAAAGGCATAAAAAGGTATCCTAGCTGAACAGTGACCAGTGCACAAGAAAGCTTGCTCCATCTCCATGCAAAATGCTAAGCAAAAAGGAATGGAACGGAGTTACTCTAGAGAGTACCTTACTAAAACAGTTGGCAGCAGAACAAAATATCACACATTCATGGAATGTTTCCTTCGGTTTAGTCAAAACATTTAGTGTCCCCTTTCTTTGACACAGCTGTTCTCTTTGGACAAGTCTTGAGACCATGGATTTGTGCCTAGTTAAGTGCAAAGTGTCCAGTCAGATCTTAGCGGTAAACTATCAGCGTAACCAGAGTTACTCCAGGATAGAATAGATGTATTTCATCATTTAGACACTGAACTCTGACATTGGAAATGAGCAATTAAACTGTTGAGCAAATATAGCCCAGCTTTACATAGCATACCGTACGTACATAAACCTAAACTCAGACTAAATGCAATCTAACACACTAGCAGTTGATCATGATTGCTGCATTCAGTAACATAAGGCAATGTTTAAACACAGTTGTCAAAGTAAATATAAATCTTTGTCAAGACCGAATATGACTGGCCAAGCAAAATGTCAATTTGTCCCAGAAGATCATTTAACAAAAAGAGGTGCTGCTTACCCGTGACTTTGGCAAATTCTTCCACAATCTGCTCTTTTGTTTTACTCTTCGGGATGGAGCCAACGAATAGTCTATTATTGGCCACAGAGATGCACACACCAATGTGTTTGCCGGGTCGAATTTCATTGTTGTTACACTGTGGAAAGAGGGGAGTGGGTATGAGAGAGTGCATGACATGTCATGATTGGGTGGGCTAAATTCTCCATTCCTATCATGAGAGAGGATTTCAACAAGTGGTACATACCAGCTTGACAGCCTCCTGCGCCGCCTCTTTAGTGCAGAAAGTGACAAAGGCGTAACCTCTGTTCAGGCCACTGAGGGGGTCCATCATCAGACGCAGGTCCCAAATGGGCCCGGCTTTCTCAAACAGAGGGACCAGCTCATCCTCAAATAGATCTCTAGGGATCTTGCCAACAAAAATCTGAGATGAAAGCAAAATTAGGTTAACTTGGTGTGAAAGAAACATTGGGCCATTGTTACGCAATAAATCTCCAAAATACAGTCAGATCTTAGCAGTAAAACGGCGCAATCTGAGTTACTCCAGGAAAAATGACACATTTTCATTATTTGGACAGAATGCAGAAACACTATCATACACACTTAAGTAAACTATAACGCACTAATCAAATACACCATTGAATTATTGTAGAGACATACCTCTGTACCAATTGTGGGCTGTGCCCCTGTGTGAGCAGAATCTGGAGGGGGGCCTCCATACTTCCGCTGACCTGTTGTCACATCGAGCGTATAGCCAGTTCTCTCCAACAGGGCCTGTTTATTGAAATAACATGATTGAAGTCAAACGCCTTCCAGAGAACAACTGCACAGTATATGATAATGATGACATGTCTCCATTATCACTTCAAGAATGTTCGTTAAAACCATACTTTGATTTTGGCCTCATCTGGTCCTTTATTGGAGTCTGAGACTTTGGTACCCTGTTTCTCCCTCTGTCTATATGTCTTCATAACTCCACAAAGAAAGGCACTTTTGTTCTGTCGATGAAAGAAAAATCTGTACACTTTAGAGGACGAAATGGTAGCATTTGATTTCAAGACGTGATCCCATATGCAAATAATCCACCATCCCTCGCCATACATACCTGAACATGTGAGAGGTCGCTGTCCTTGAACTGCAACAGAACTTGCAGAGCACCTTCTTCGTTGAACTCTTTCAGAGCCTCAATCGCTCTATCATCTAGGTCACTGTGTGATACCAAACCTGAGGGACATCAAAAAAACATTGGTTACTATAAGCAGGAACAGAACTACGGGATGACATCTTTTCAAACGGATCTAGCCACAATGCATGTTTGGGGGTATCAAAGTTCACTTATTTCTGTGACTTCTTTAGTTTATTGCTTAAATTTGAATAATTTGCATAACATAAGAGAAAAGGAACCATCTCAGGAGATATTTTAAAATGGACAAAGTGCATTGAGTAAAAGCACTTTCTTCAACCTCTGCAAAACTCATCACAACAGACATGATGTTTTAACTTGATATGGCAGTCCTGTGCACTGTACGCCCCTAATGAGCTTGTGCACATTCTGCTCTTGGAGGGCCCATCACCTGTCCCAGCCACCGACAGCTGCTGCCATTGTTGCTGCATGTGCCCATCTGGCTGCACTCTCTGCCTGAGACTTTCCAGAGACCTCCGCTGAACTGTGCCCTAACTCTTTGCTCATCGATGCTGCTACACTTTAATTGTTGAGAAAAAAAGTGTCCGTGACACCAGTGCTCTGCCCAGATATACCTTTAAGACAATGTACCCAAAACATTTATTTTACATCGATATTGGTGGTGTATGAATTCTCTTTTGTCCATTACACTGCAGTACCCATTTTGGTAGGAAACCACAAAAAGTTGCTTGAGGATCCCAATTCCCACATTCAAAGTTAATGTAAAATATGACAGCACATGCAATAGCAAAAGTATAATTTGTGTACGAATATGCTGGATATTCAATGTGCCTTACCTGCTATGTAAATTTCATCTAGTTTTTCAGCAACTTTCTGTGGTAAACCAGCTTCTAATAAAGTCTGGAAGTGTTCAGAATGGGTAACTGCAGCAGTGGTGTCCATTGGTTCTTCTGGACCATTTCCATTAATATGTTCTGTGGCCATGTCTCCAGAAATCTGTGCAAATGCAATGAGCCAAATTAATCCTGGTTCAAGTGCAAGACTGTTGATAGCTTTTTGGGGGGGGGTGTCATGTGCAACAGGCACACATGTGGGTTCATGTGGTCCCTTAAGAGTGGAATCAAGTCACATTTCAATTACGATATTGGAATTTGCATGTCTGTATCAATTTTGAAAATGCTGACACCCAATAAAAGTATCAATTGATATTTATGATAACTGCACACCGTATACTTATTTTCGTTTGCATGTGCAATGTATGAGGAGAGTTAGCATAGGCTACATGGTGAAATGTGTACACGTAATGATACATTTCCCGCCTTTGACTGTGTTAGAATAACAACTTGGCACAACACTATGGCTGCTAACATTACGTTAATCTCCCGCTGGGTACAATGGCATGGACTGATTACTAAATTAGCCTACTGATTGCAGACTTCAGGACTAACTAGCTAGCTGATACACGTGTTCCTTCGGTAGAGTACCGCGACAGAGTTTCTAAGCCACCCGTTTCCGGTAACTAATAAGACAGTCCGCAAGCATTTGTGCAGGAGCAAATTACATGGTGTGGTAGACTAACGTTACATCTATCTAGTTCAAATGTTTGATAACGTGTCGCAAACCACTGATAGCAAATTTGGCTAGTTAGGGTAAAGGGAGCAGTCTAACGCGAAGCCATTTCAGTTTGTGCTCATGCAAAAAGTATTCATTGCAGCCAACTAACGTAACGTTTGCGAACTAGCTAACGTTACCCAATTATCTAGCTAAACCTGACAAGCAACATCGTTACGTTTTCATATTTAAATTAATTTAGTTAGCTATAACCACAAGTGTTCAGACATCACCTAGCTGCGTTATCCATAACGTTAGCTAGCCAGCTAAATAATAGCACGACAATCTAAATTATCACGGTCCTCCAACCCTGTCAAGTCACAATAACAAACCTAGCTAGTTATCCATACTAGCTAGGCAATTAGCGGAGTGACGACCAAATGTTTTGCTAGCCAAATTGGTTACGCTAAACTAACGTTAGTTCGCGAGTTGAATCAAAACTATCTGACAAAGGCAATTATCTCGAAGTTTACACGCTCAGAGGTTAGCTCCCTGGTTGGCTGGTTCAGTTAGGTAGTGACAACGATCAAGTCATTCATGATGTAGCATAATTATCCCACTTGGCTGAGTTAACTAGCGACACCATTAAAACCGCGAAAGCTCATATATAGTTTGATGGTTGACTTAATTCGGCTCGACATGTCCATATGTGGAGCAGAGAGAGGCCTTGTAGTATGGTGACTAGCTAGCTTCGTGGTTTGTCAACGTGCCGCCACATAGGGAGAGTCCATTTTCAAAAAGCCGGTCTGGAGAACCCGTCCCAACCACCCGTTTCCACATTGTTTGAAACACCACACGCTCAACTACTTTAGCTATAAATTGTGCTATGATCACGTGACCAGTTAGTAGTATTCATCATACCTGCCGATGGATCACCAACTTGTATGGTGTTGATTATTTCGGAAGGAAATTTTGATAATTACAAGAGGAAAAGTGTACAACTCCCGGCACTAGTTCGGCTCCACTCATTCACTCTTGAGGATGTAAAATGGCTGCCACGTTCACGCTGCGAGTTTTGTCTCGTCAATGGGGTTTCTTAGACACCCATGCACGGGCTTGCTTTCTATGCCTTTACTCTACAGTAGATTGGGAAATGATTTGTATGTCGTGCTACAGTGATATTTTGCCTCGATTTTGCATCTGAAATGGCTTGAATGGCAAGATAGAGGCGAGGATTAAAACTCAACATTTCTGTAAAGATAGCCTATTGTTCAAAAGCTATCATAACAATGTTAAGCACCTTAGCCTAAATTATTGTTAGAATTCTAAATATTTGTTAACAGTATATCAGTCATTTTATGTTTTGGGTCCATTCAGGAAGTTTTGGAATTGAAAAATATCCAATGAAATTTAAATTGTGGAACTTCACAGGTCTTGAATTAGAATTTGAAACTATTCCTGAAATGCCAGATTTTACATTTAATAAACCTCAACCCAAACTGGTTGGCTGTTCTTGAGACCATTGTGATGGGCTATTTTCAACTTTATTACCATTTTTTAGACATAACTAGTGTCTCAAATAGTGTCTCAGTCATGTTTTTGCACAGTTCAGATTCTATTGAATTCCACTGAATATTTTAGAAGAACAATCAGGCACACTGATTTGTGCAAACCCCTGAGGCGTAGAGGCCGGTATTGTTCTCTCAGTCAAACTGTCCTGGTAAATCAGCATGGGTTTTAATCACTAGTGCACACTGCAAACATAGCAAAACAGAAAACACCTGTTTCTTATTGGACAAGTTCAGTCTGTTTTCTTCAGTTTGGTGCCTATAATGAATATGACCCTGCTTCTAGTGAGTTGAAATCATCATTTGTTGAGAGAGAGCCGTAATCAAAAAACACCCTTGAAAATGCCTTTTTCCACCACAGCGTGTCACCCTCTTCCTTGGCTTGTTTCATACACTTATGATGTGAACAAAGAACTTCAACAAAACAAACAACCAGGCCTATACAGTGTTCACAAAACCCAGTATAGTTTGAGTAGATGAGGATTTGCTGATGAACAGCTTTGATAGTCATTGGTTCTAAAATAAAAAATAAAAACTGCTAAACTGGCACACTTCAAATGTTTATCATAGCCTCTATCCTATCAATATTGCATGATACTCCACCACAATCGTATCACTTACTGTTGCTATGAGGAGTTGGCTCGAATGCCCAGAGTTTCATATTTTACCAGAGCAATTTGAGCATGACCTTTCCTCATTCATAAGCTATGGAGCATGAGCAAAGGGCATGACCAATGTCATTATGCAGTGCCCTTGTCATTCATGAGCTCTAGGATCACCATTTGAGGAAGACAGGACCCTAATGATAGGTTTGTACCTAATTTATTCACTTGGCAGACAGAAGACTTATGGATAAACGAGCCGTCATTGTAAAATATGCAATTTTTTTCTGAATATGTCACACTCATAATCAATTTCTGTTGCTGGAAGGGGTGGTTGGAAGGGCGTTCTGAGCTTCATAAATATGCACATAGGCCCACTATATGCCCCCACACCGCAGTGCTTTATCGACAGGAAATGCTGAGCTTGGTGACCTGACTCTACAGCAGTCATATCCGAAAACTCTCCATATCTCCTAGGGTTTGCTTTCCACCGTCCCTCTGGAATGGGAATCCTTGCACAGATAGAGGTAACCATAAGTTTGTACTACCGTAGGTATAACATTGTTTTATACTCTAGTTATTACAAAGCATTAGTTACACTAATTATTAACTGCAGCATTGTTATTCAATTACAAAAGTATACAATTCTCCATCAGCTGTTCAGTTTTGTAATTTACGAACTGTTTTTTATTGTGTATGACAATCTAAAAGTATGACTGTTTGGACAGTTTAGGATGGTACCTACGAATTAGGGCTGAGAATTGCCAGAGATCTCACTGTACAATATTTTCACGATACCAATAGGATATGTATTGCAATTATCACGATTCTTATGGGTTGAGATTCGATACTGTGATTTTTGCGATTCGATGTTCCAAACATATTGCTCACGATATGTCTGCTGCAGACGGACAACAAAGAGACATGCGAAAACGGGTTTTGATCAGTCATGGAAATAAAAGGACTGAAAATAAATAGTCTCCCTGTTTAAAAAGAAGATGGAGAACAAGCTACACTACATGACCAAAAATATGTGGGCACCTGCTCGCCGAACATCTCATTCCAAAGTCATGGACGTTAATATGGAGTTCTTCCATTCTTTGTTGCTATAACAGCCTCCACTCTTCTGGGAAGGCTTTCCACTAGATGTTGGAACATTGATGTGGGGACTTGCTTCCATTCAGCCTCAGAGCATTAGTGAGGTCGGGCACTGATGTTGCGCCATTAGTCAGTGTTCCAATTCATCCCAAAGGTTGAGGTCAGGGCTCTTTGCAGGTCAGTCAAGTTCTTCCACATCGATCTCAACAAATAATTTTAGTAGTGACCTCACTTTGTGCACGGGGAATTGTCATGCTGAAACAGGAAAGGGCCTTCCTCAAACTGTTACCACAAAGTTGGAAGCACAGAAACGTCTAGAATGTTATTGTATGCGGTAGCGTTAAGGTTTCCCTTCACTGGAACTAAGGGGCCTAGACCAAACAATGAAAAACAGCCCCAGACCAATATTCCTCATCCACCAAACTTTACAGTTGACACTATGCAGTCGGGCAGGTAGCATTCTTCTGGCAATACGCCAAACTCAGATTCGGTCGTCGGATTGCCAGATGGTGAAGCATGATTCATCACTCCAGAGAATGAGTTTCCATTGCTCCAGAGTCCAATGGAGGTGAGCATTACACCACTCCAGCTGATGCATGGCATTGTGCATGTTGATCTTAGACTTGTGTGTGGCTGCTCGGCCATGGAAACCTATTTCACGAAGCTCCTGAGAAACAGTTATTGTGCTGACATTGCATCCAGAGGCAGTTTGGAAGTCGTTAATGAGTGTTGCCACCGAGGACAGACTAATTTTAAGCGCTACGTGCCTCAGACGTCCCGTTCTGTGAGCTTTTGTGGCCTACCACTTTGCGGCTGAGCCGTTGTTGCTTCTAGATGTTTCCACTTCACAATAACAGCACTTACAGTTTACCAGGGCAGCTCTAGCAGGGCAGAATTTTGATGAACTGGCTTGTTGGAAAGGTGACATCCTATGACGGTGCCACGTTGAAAGTCACAGAGATCTTCAGTAAGGCCATTCTACTGCCAATGTTTGTTTATGGAGAATGCATGGCTGTGTGCTCGATTTTATACACCTGTTAGCAACTGGTGTGGCTGAAATAGCCGAATCCACTAATTTGAAGGGGTGTCTACATACTTTTGTATATATAGCATATGAAGGGAAAATACTGGAGTTTTGGTGCAGGTACAACAAACTAGCGCAAAACTAATATTCCGATATTGTATAAACAATACGATACAATATATCGTGAGAGATATAGATTTTGCCCCCCCCCATCACTACTATGAACAAGTAATTTGTGTAGAGAAAGTAAGTGATTAACTATTTTCAAGTATTGTAGGATAAATAGATTTGATTAATATGTTTTCCCCCTATGCTATGGGCTTGCTAGATCATTATTCATTACTCTCCTCATCTTATCGTTTAGGCTGTGCATTTGTAATTTAAATGATGATTTGGCAGAAGGGCTTTAGTTCTTTTAGTTTCTGTTCAAGTCCCCTTTGATATTTTACATTAGATTAATAAACATAATACATAGCATGAAAGTCAAAGAGTTCCTTGAAAGTTGTCAGCTCTATTATGTGTAATGAGCGTGTTGGCTCTGATATGCATTACTCTAGCTCTCGAGAACCCAAGGCATTAACAAGGCATTCTGCTTTATCCCAAAGGTACTCAGCTATACGCACAGTTTACCGTTGGGATCATGTGAACTACGATCCCAATGCTCTGTTTTAACATTTAGAAAGTCAATAATCATTGCTTGCGATACGGCTTTTGAAACATGGAGCTTATTTTTCATAACAGTGAGAAATAATCTTTCAAATAAAAAATATACATTTACTGTAGCAGGTTTGCACAGATCCATCCAACCAAATCTCGCTTAGGGCCCCCAAAAGACTAGAGTCGGCCCTGCATATGGCTGTGTGCCTCCAGCCAAGAAACTACGCTTACACACAGGTGTTCAAGCACGTCATTAGCACAGGTGGTCGTCTCCGTCTTCCGTAAACAAGCGCTGTAACATGGAGATATGGCAGTGTGGGAAAACTAACCCTAACTCTATAAAGGTGTGTAGTAATTGAACCTTTAGTTTAAAATATATATTTCTCAGTGATATGAAAGATATGTTCCTTGTGTTTCCAAAACGGCACCGCAAGCGTTGCGTGTTAATGCTCAGAATGCGCGTAGGGACTCTTAACAAAACTCTTCCAGACAGAAGATACCTTCATGAATAGACACTAAAGGTAACTATTGTCCATGAGAGTGCTATGCATTACTCCAGCTTTTTGGCCAATTGAGTAATGTACTGTATGTGCTATGCATTAACAGTTTTTCTACCAATCAATAAGAATAATACATCTACAAGACCCTGCTAGGTAAAGTCCCCCTTATCTCAGCTCGCTGGTCACCATAGCAGCACCCACCTGTGACACTCGCTCCAGCAGGTATATCTCTGGTCACCCCCAAAACCAATTCTTCCTTTGGCCGCCTCTCCTTCCAGTTCTCTGCTGCTGATGACTGGAACAAACTACAAAAATCTCTGAAACTGGAAACACTAATCTCCCTCACGAGATTAGCACCAACTGTCAGAGCAGCTCACAGATTACTGCAGCTGTACACAGCCCATCTATAATTTAGCCCAAACAACTACCTCTTTCCCTACTGTATTTATTTATTTATTTTGCTCCCATTATTTCTATCTCTACTTTGCACATTCTTCCACTGCAAATCAACCATTCCAGTGTTTTACTTGCTATATTGTATTTACTTCACCACCATGCCCTTTTTTGCCTTTACCTCCCATATCTCACCTCACTTGCTCACATTGTATATAGACTTATTTTTCTACTGTATTATTGACTGTATGTTTGTTTTACTCCATGTGTAACTCTGTGTTGTTGTATGTTTCGAACTGCTTTGCTTTATCTTGGCCAGGTCGCAATTGTAAATGAGAACGTGTAAGTCGCTCTGGATAAGAGCGTCTGCTAAATGACTTAAATGTAAATGTAAATGTGTTCTCAAATTGCCTACCTGGTTAAATAAAGATGAAATAAATAAATGAAATGAAATAACAAACTGTGAAAGTACATTGAAGGACAGCCCGAAGATACTGTACCATCCAGGCCATATTTGGGCCTGAAGCGGCATGACACATCATAAATTGATCCAAGTATTGAGTCATATTAACATATTATTGACATTAATATTTGATTTCTTTCTGTGATACAAATTACCTCTAAATTATATGGGACTATGGGTTAGGTCTAACTACAGTCTCAACCCACTGGTTATAGACGTCAATTTAAAGTCTATTGCACATTGTTTCAACGTCAAAATTATGTGGAAACAACGTTGATTCAACCAGTGTGTGCCCAGTGGGAAGTCACTACAGCCCACATGATTTTGGGCTCTTGTCTGGGCTAGTCATCACTAAATGAATTTAGTGGTGGAATTACATAACACATACAAAGCTGAGGCTGATCATAACCACTGATTCTGTTTCATGACATGGCTTCATGATGAATACATTACACAAAACCTTAGTCCAATCACATTTTATGCATTCCAGTGGTGCATAATGTGAAACTCCTTTGAAATTCTGTTCCTTTCAAACATACTTATTGAGGAAATAGGTGAGATCTAGGTGAATACAAACTCAATGAACGCCTGGACCCAACGTAGGCCAATATTGAGAAGTTTAAAAGCCTTGCTGATAAAACAAATAATTGAGTCATGAGGCTATTTGGCTAGGAACTAATTTTTGGTGTATAAGATTATAATAATGTGAATTGAATTGAATTGAATTGCCAACCCCAAGATGTCTGCTGCCTTCTGAGGCACAGTGGGGATATTTACATTACAACTCTTAAAAGAAGACCTCTAAAGGCGATCGAAGGACATCAGAGTTTAGCTCCAGCAATTCAAAGAGCTTTGCCTACAAGTCAGCATATAAAGTTGAGAGATGACAGAACCTCTCCTGATTTATACTGGCAGTACCTCCTCAAACGATCCAAGAAAGTCTTTGGAAGTCTGGGAGACAGAGGCAGTGCTGTTGTCTCCATGTCAGAAACAAACATTTACCCTTGCTGATGGCCAGTCCCGGGAGTACTTGGGTAATCATACTGACCTACAAATTTCTTCCTAGGTGACCTTCGAATGAAAAGGTCTTGGAACTTTGATGTTAATGTAATGGTTGATGTAATGGCCAACTGCCATCCACTATTAATGGCACCTGACGTTGAGGTACGAACATAACTCAAACTAGATTTCATCAGGAGAACAGGCTGTTCCTGTCAAGAGAAGCATATTCTCTTCTTTATCTGAAGTGGCTCTTAATGTGCTAGCAGAATGATGGGCCTCCTAACTGCATGCTGTGTCATCTACACCAATGCTTAGACTTTCTGGATTACATGTGGGATGTAGGGGCCCATGTATTCGACAGAACAAAGCCAAACCAAATTCATCTAAGCATTGCTGTCCCTGTAAATTGGGACTTCTTTGTGTCCTTCTCAAATCACAACATTATCAAGCAACAAAGTTGAAGTAACACCTTGGTTAGGCTATATAAAATGTGCATGGTCGTGCCAACATCCACAATTATAGGATATAGATCATTCCTTGTCCATGACTTCTGAAAAAATTATAATCCATGCATTTAATTACTAATTTAATTCAGACCCAAATGGGGTGAAACAGGAGTAGACACTATCATTGAGCTGAGTGATAGCTGTGATTGATATAGGTGCCAAATGCTTCCCTTAATTGAATTAACCACAACTCTACTCATCATCATCCACAACGATGAGTATGGAATTTTAGGCCAAGGGCTGTTGAAACAGTTGAATGTATGATATTTCACGCCTGAGCCCTCTACTCTGTGGCTGGAGGTGGTATAAAATTAGAGAGGTTAGCTATTTCCCTCACACTGACAGCCTCAATCGAGCAAGTGCAAGTACATGGACACGCTATGCAGCCGAAGGCCTGGAAACCTACTCTGAAGTCAATAAAAGAGGCCTTGGCGAATACCTTCGGAAGGGGCAGGATTCACCACGGCACGGTGATGCAGAGAGACAGGGTTTTGTAATGTTCATCATGCATCACAATTAGTAAGTGTTTATGACATGAAAGCAGACAGCTTTGTCCAGATCTCTATTCAGTCAGTTTGCCAATACGTCTTTTCATTCAGTGCTTTATAGAACTGGATCATTCTATGAATAGTGTCAAAAATAACAATTTATTTAACCTTAATTTTAACATTCTGTCATAAAGAGCTGATATTTAACTTCTTAACAGACAGCTCAAGAGTTTCAATTAAGAAGAATTTGTAACGTCGTTCGTCTGTTGAATGAAGAGAGTCAGACCGAAATGCAGCGTGTAGGTTACTCATGACTTTAATGAAGATAATCGCGGTACATGAAATAACTGAACTAAGAAAACAACAAACGAATCGTGAAACTAATACAGCCTATCTGGTGACTACTACACAGAGACAGGTACAAACACCCACAAATTACAACGCGAAAGTCAGGCTGTCTAAATACGGTTCTCAATCAGAGACAACGACAAGCACCTGACTCTGATTGAGAATCGCCCCAGGCAGCCAAGCCTAACTAGACACACCCCTAATCATACACAATCCCAATTACTACAAACCCCAATACGAAACACAACATATAAGCCCATGTCACACCCTGGCTTACCCAAACATATACCAAAAACACAAAATACAATGACCAAGGCGTGACAGAAACCCCCCCCCCCCTAAGGTGCAGACTCCCGGACGCACCTCAAGAGCATAGGGAGGGTCCGGGTGGGCGTCTGTCCATGGTGGCGGTTCTGGCTCGGGAGGTGGACCCCACTCCATTAATGTCCTAGTTCCTCCCCTTCGCGTCCTGGGATAATCCACCTTCTCCGCCGACCATGGCCTAATAGTCCTCACCCTGATCCCCACATAACTGAGGGGCAGCTCGGGACCGAGGGGCAGCTCGGGACAGAGGGGCAGCTCAGGACAGAGGGGCATCTCAGGACAGAGGGGCAGCTCGGGACAGAGGGGCAGCCCGGGACAGAGGGGCAAGCCCGGGACCGAAGCAGCCCGGTACTGAGGGGAAGCCCGGTACTGAGAGGAGGCTCAGTACTGAGAGGAAGCTCAGGCAGGTAGTAGGCTCCGGTAAATCCTGGCTGGCTGTGGAACTGGATGATTCAGGTTGTCTGGCCGATCTAGAAGATCTTGGCAGACTGGCACTTCTGGCGGATCCTGGCAGACTGGCGACGCTGGGCAGACTGGGAGCACTGGCGGCGCTGGGCAGACTGGGAGCACTGGCGGCGCTGGGCAGACTGGGAGCACTGGTGGCGCTGGGCAGACTGGGAGCACTGGCGGCGCTGGACAGAAAAGGTGACTCCGGCAGCGCAGGAGAGGAGAAAGGCTCTGGCTGCACTAAACAGGCGGGAGACTCCGGCAGCGCAGGAGAGGAGAAAAGCTCTGGCTGCGCTAAACAGGCGGGAGACTCCGGCAGCGCAGGAGAGGAGAAAAGCTCTGGCTGCGCTAAACAGGCGGAAGACTCCAACAGCGCCGGAGAGGAGAAAAGTGCTGGCTGCGCTGAACAGGCGAGGCGCACTGGAGGCCTGGTGCGTGGTGCTGGAACTGGTGGTACTGGCGCGAGGACACGCACAGGAAGCCTGGTGCGGGGAGCTGCTACCGGAGGACTGGTGTGTAGAGGTGGCTCTGGATAGACCGGACTGTGCAGGCGCACTGGAGCTCTTGAGCACCGAGCCTGCCCGAGCTTACCTGGCTCGATGCCCACTCTAGTCCGGCCAATAGGAAGGGCTGGTATGTGCCGCAGCTGGCTCTGCACCCGCACTGGAAACACCGTGCGCTCCATAGCATAACACGGTGCCTGCCCGGTCTCTCTAGCCCAACGGTGAGCACAGGGAGTATGCGCAGGTCTCCTACCTGGCATAACTATTCTCCCTTCTAGCCCCCTCCCAATAATTTTGTTTGGGCTGTTTTTCCGGTTTCCAACCGCGTCTCCGTGCTGCCTCCTCATACCTGCGCCTCTCCGCTTTAGCTGCTTCTATTTCCTCCTTGGGACGGCGATATTCTCCCGGCTGCGCCCAGGGTCCTTTTCAGTCTAATTCCTCCTCCCATGTCCAAATCTCCAAATGGTGCAGTCTCTCCCACTGCAACTGCTCTTCACGATTAACAGGGAGAGTAGGCTCAGGTCTGACTCCTGACTCAGCCACTCTCTCTCTGCGCTCTCCCCCGTTACTTTCGGTTTTCGCTCTGTATAGCCGTGCTTTCCTTTTCGACTCCATACGTCTATAGCCCTCTTCGCATTGCTGTAGGGAATCCCAGGCGGGCTCCTGCACTCGCTCTGGGTCGGCCGCCCACCTGTCGATTTCTTCCCACGTAGTATACTCCATGCTTCTGCTGTCCATAACGTCCTCCTTTAGATCCTGCCAGTTCACACACTGCTCGGTCTGTGAGTGGTGGGTGTTTCTGTAACGTAGTTTGTCTGTTGAATGAAGAGAGTCAGACCGAAATGCAGCGTGTAGGTTACTCATGACTTTAATGAAGATAATCGCGGTACATGAAATAACTGAACTAAGAAAACAACAAACGAATCGTGAAACTAATACAGCCTATCTGGTGACTACTACACAGAGACTGTCATGTTTTGTCATTAATTATCATGTCTTGTCCTTGTGCTTTCCCTTCTGTTCGTTTCCCTCTGCTGGTCTTATTAGGTTCTTTCCCTCTTTTTATCCCTCTCTCTCCCCCTCCCTCTCTCACTCTCTCGCTCTCTCTTCTCTCTATCGTTCCGTTCCTGCTCCCAGCTGTTCCTATTCCCCTAATCATCATTTAGTCTTCCCACACCTGTTCCCGATCCTTTTCCCTGATTAGAGTCCCTATTTCTCTCCTTGTTTTCCGTACCTGCCCTGTCGGATCCTCATCTAAGATTCACCGTGCTGTGTCTATGTTTTGCCCTGTCGTGTCGTGTTTCCCTCAGATGCTGCGTGGTGAGCAGGTGTCTGAGTCTGCTAGGTTCAAGTGCCTTCCCGAGGCAACCTGCAGTTCTCGATCAAGTCTCCTGTCTGTTCTCGTCTTTACGAGTAGTATTATGCTTTTTGTTTTGTAAAGTTTCTTTCTGGATTAAAGACTCTGTTTTCGCCAAGTCGCTTTTGGGTCCTCATTCACCTGCATAACAGAAGGATCCGACCAAGGAATGGACCCAGCGACTACAGAGGCTCGTAACACTGCCGTCGAGATCCAAGGAGCCATGCTCGGCAGACACGAGCAGGAATTGTCTGCTGCTCGCCATGCCGTGGAGAACCTGGCCGCTCAGGTTTCCGACCTCTCTGGACAGTTCCAGAGTCTTCGTCTCGTGCCACCTGTTACTTCCTGGCCTGCCGAGCCTCCAGAACCTAGGGTTAATAACCCACCTTGCTATTCCGGGCAGCCCACTGAGTGCCGCTCCTTTCTCACCCAGTGTGAGATTGTGTTCTCTCTCCAACCCAACACATACTCTAGAGAGAGAGCTCGGGTTGCTTACGTCATTTCACTCCTTACTGGCCGGGCCCGAGAGTGGGGCACAGCTATCTGGGAGGCAAGGGCTGATTGTTCTAACAATTACCAGAACTTTAAAGAGGAGATGATTCGGGTTTTTGACCGTTCAGTTTTTGGTGGGGAGGCTTCTAGGGCCCTGGCTTCCCTATGCCAAGGTGATCGATCCATAACGGATTACTCTATAGAGTTTCGTACTCTTGCTGCCTCTAGTGACTGGAACGAGCCGGCGCTGCTCGCTCGTTTTCTGGAGGGACTCCACACAGTGGTCAAAGATGAGATTCTCTCTCGGGAGGTTCCCTCCAGTGTGGACTCTTTGATTGCTCTCGCCATCCGCATAGAACGACGGGTAGATCTTCGTCACCAGGCTCGTGGAAGAGAGCTCGCATCAACGGTGTTTCCCTGCTCCGCATCGCAACCATCTCCCTCCTCTGGCTCTGAGACTGAGCCCATGCAGCTGGGAGGGATTCGCATCTCGACTAAGGAGAGGGAACGGAGGATCACCAACCGCCTGTGCCTCTATTGCGGATTTGATGGACATTTTGTTAATTCATGTCCAGTAAGAGGCCAGAGCCCATCAGTAAGCGGAGGGCTACTGGTGAGCGCTACTACTCAGGTCTCTTCATCTAGATCCTGTACTACTATGTCGGTCCATCTACGCTGGACCGGTTCGGGTGCTACATGCAGTGCCTTGATTGACTCTGGGGCTGAGGGTTGTTTCATGGACGAAGCATGGGTTCGGAAACATAACATTCCTTTCAGACCGTTAGACAAGCCTACGCCCATGTTTGCCTTAGATGGTAGTCATCTTCCCAGTATCAGATTTGAGACACTACCTTTAACTCTCACAGTATCTGGTAACCACAGTGAGACTATTTCTTTTTTGATTTTTCGTTCACCTTTCACACCTGTTGTTTTGGGTCATCCCTGGCTAGTATGTCATAATCCTTCTATTAATTGGTCTTGTAATTCTATCCTATCCTGGAACGTATCTTGTCATGTGAAGTGCTTAATGTCTGCCATCCCTCCCATTTCTTCTGTCCCCACTTCTCAGGAGGAACCTGGCGATTTGACAGGAGTGCCGGAGGAATATCATGATCTGCGCACGGTCTTCAGTCGGTCCCGAGCCAACTCCCTTCCTCCTCACCGGTCCTGCCCTCCAGGACACCTACACCACCCGTTGTTACAGAAAGGCCATAAAGATCATCAAGGACATCAACCACCCGAACCACTGCCTGTTCACCCCGCTATCATCCAGAAGGCGAGGTCAGTACAGGTGCATCAAAGCTGGGACCGAGAGACTGAAAAACAGCTTCTATCTCAAGGCCATCAGACTGTTAAATAGCCACCACTAACATTGAGTGGCTGCTGCCAACACACTGTCATTGACACTGACCCAACTCCAGCCATTTTAATAATGGGAATTGATGGAAATGATGTAAATATATATATATATATATATATATATATATATATATATATATATATATCACTAGCCACTTTAAACAATGCTACCTTATATAATGTTACTTACCCTACATTATTCATCTCATATGCATATGTATATACTGTACTCTACAACATCGACTGCATCCTTATGTAACACATGTATCACTAGCCACTTTAACTATGCCACTTTGTTTACTTTGTCTACACACTCATCTCATATGTATATACTGTACTCGATACCATCTACTGTATGCTGCTCTGTACCATCACTCATTCATATATCCTTATGTACATGTTCCTTATCCCCTTACACTGTGTATAAGACAGTAGTTTTTTTTTGGAATTGTTAGTTAGATTACTTGTTGGTTATCACTGCATTGTCGGAACTAGAAGCACAAGCATTTCGCTACACTCGCATTAACATCTGCTAACCATGTGTATGTGACAAATAAAATTTGATTTGATTTGATTTGATTTAGTATTGATCTCCTTCCGGGGACCACTCCTCCTCGGGGTAGACTATACTCTCTGTCGGCTCCCGAACGTAAGGCTCTCGAGGATTATTTATCTGTGTCTCTTGACGCCGGTACCATAGTGCCTTCTTCCTCTCCGGCCGGGGCGGGGTTCTTTTTTGTTAAGAAGAAGGACGGTACTCTGCGCCCCTGCGTGGATTATCGAGGGCTGAATGACATAACGGTTAAGAATCGTTATCCGCTTCCCCTTATGTCATCAGCCTTCGAGATTCTGCAGGGAGCCAGGTGCTTTACTAAGTTGGACCTTCGTAACGCTTACCATCTCGTGCGCATCAGAGAGGGGGACGAGTGGATTGATGGCAGCATTCGCGTGAAACTGAAAGCGCGAACCACTGCTTTTAATCAGGGCAAGGTGTCTGGCAACATGACTGAATACAAACAGTGCAGCTATTCCCTCCGTAAGGCTATTAAACAAGCTAAGCGTCAGTACAGAGACAAAGTGGAATCTCAATTCAATGGCTCAGACACAAGAGGCATGTGGCAGGGTCTACAGTCAATCACGGACTACAAGATGAAATCCAGCCCAGTCACGGACCAGGATGTCTTGCTCCCAGGCAGACTAAATAACTTTTTTGCCCGCTTTGAGGACAATACAGTGCCACTGACACGGCCTGCAACGGAAACATGCGGTCTCTCCTTCACTGCAGCCGAGGTGAGTAAGACATTTAAACGTGTTAACCCTCGCAAGGCTGCAGGCCCAGACGGCATCCCCAGCCGCGCCCTCCGAGCATGCGCAGACCAGCTGGCCGGTGTGTTTACGGACATATTCAATCAATCCCTATACCAGTCTGCTGTTCCCACATGCTTCAAGAGGGCCACCATTGTTCCTGTTCCCAAGAAAGCTAAGGTAACTGAGCTAAACGACTACCGCCCGTAGCACTCACTTCCGTCATCATGAAGTGCTTTGAGAGACTAGTCAAGGACCATATCACCTCCACCCTACCTGACACCCTAGACCCACTCCAATTTGCTTACCGCCCAAATAGGTCCACAGACGATGCAATCTCAACCACACTGCACACTGCCCTAACCCACCTGGACAAGAGGAATACCTATGTGAGAATGCTGTTCATCGACTACAGCTCGGCATTCAACACCATAGTACCCTCCAAGCTCGTCATCAAGCTCGAGACCCTGGGTCTCGACCCCGCCCTGTGCAACTGGGTACTGGACTTCCTGACGGGCCGCCCCCAGGTGGTGAGGGTAGGCAACAACATCTCCTCCCCGCTGATCCTCAACACGGGGGCCCCACAAGGGTGCGTTCTGAGCCCTCTCCTGTACTCCCTGTTCACCCACGACTGCGTGGCCACGCACGCCTCCAACTCAATCATCAAGTTTGCGGATGACACAACAGTGGTAGGCTTGATTACCAACAACGACGAGACGGCCTACAGGGAGGAGGTGAGGGCCCTTGGAGTGTGGTGTCAGGAAAATAACCTCACACTCAACGTCAACTAAACTAAGGAGATGATTGTGGACTTCAGGAAACAGCAGAGGGAACACCCCCCTATCCACATCGATGGAACAGTAGTGGAGAGGGTAGCTAGTTTTAAGTTCCTCGGCATACACATCACAGACAAACTGAATTGGTCCACTCACACTGACAGCGTCGTGAAGAAGGCGCAGCAGCGCCTATTCAACCTCAGGAGGCTGAAAAAATTCGGCTTGTCACCAAAAGCACTCACAAACTTCTACAGATGCACAATCGAGAGCATCCTGGCGGGCTGTATCACCGCCTGGTACGGCAACTGCTCCGCCCTCAACCGTAAGGCTCTCCAGAGGGTAGTGAGGACTGCACAACGCATCACCGGGGGCAAACTACCTGCCCTCCAGGACACCTACACCACCCGTTGTTACAGAAAGGCCATAAAGATCATCAAGGACATCAACCACCCGAACCACTGCCTGTTCACCCCGCTATCATCCAGAAGGCGAGGTCAGTACAGGTGCATCAAAGCTGGGACCGAGAGACTGAAAAACAGCTTCTATCTCAAGGCCATCAGACTGTTAAATAGCCACCACTAACATTGAGTGGCTGCTGCCAACACACTGTCATTGACACTGACCCAACTCCAGCCATTTTAATAATGGGAATTGATGGAAATGATGTAAATATATATATATATATATATATATATATATATATATATATATATATATATATCACTAGCCACTTTAAACAATGCTACCTTATATAATGTTACTTACCCTACATTATTCATCTCATATGCATATGTATATACTGTACTCTACAACATCGACTGCATCCTTATGTAACACATGTATCACTAGCCACTTTAACTATGCCACTTTGTTTACTTTGTCTACACACTCATCTCATATGTATATACTGTACTCGATACCATCTACTGTATGCTGCTCTGTACCATCACTCATTCATATATCCTTATGTACATGTTCCTTATCCCCTTACACTGTGTATAAGACAGTAGTTTTTTTTTGGAATTGTTAGTTAGATTACTTGTTGGTTATCACTGCATTGTCGGAACTAGAAGCACAAGCATTTCGCTACACTCGCATTAACATCTGCTAACCATGTGTATGTGACAAATAAAATTTGATTTGATTTGATTTAGTATTGATCTCCTTCCGGGGACCACTCCTCCTCGGGGTAGACTATACTCTCTGTCGGCTCCCGAACGTAAGGCTCTCGAGGATTATTTATCTGTGTCTCTTGACGCCGGTACCATAGTGCCTTCTTCCTCTCCGGCCGGGGCGGGGTTCTTTTTTGTTAAGAAGAAGGACGGTACTCTGCGCCCCTGCGTGGATTATCGAGGGCTGAATGACATAACGGTTAAGAATCGTTATCCGCTTCCCTTATGTCATCAGCCTTCGAGATTCTGCAGGGAGCCAGGTGCTTTACTAAGTTGGACCTTCGTAACGCTTACCATCTCGTGCGCATCAGAGAGGGGGACGAGTGGAAAACGGCGTTTAACACTCCGTTAGGGCATTTTGAGTACCGGGTTCTGCCGTTTGGTCTCGCCAATGCGCCAGCTGTTTTTCAGGCATTAGTTAATGATGTTCTGAGAGACATGCTGAACATCTTTGTTTTTGTCTATCTTGACGATATCCTGATTTTTTCACCGTCACTCGAGATTCATGTTCAGCACGTTCGACGTGTTCTACAGCGCCTTTTAGAGAATTGTCTCTACGTAAAGGCTGAGAAGTGCTCTTTTCATGTCTCCTCCGTTACTTTTCTCGGTTCCGTTATTTCCGCTGAAGGCATTCAGATGGATTCCGCTAAGGTCCAAGCTGTCAGTGATTGGCCCGTTCCAAGGTCACGTGTCGAGTTGCAGCGCTTTTTAGGTTTCGCTAATTTCTATCGGCGTTTCATTCGTAATTTCGGTCAAGTTGCTGCCCCTCTCACAGCTCTTACTTCTGTCAAGACGTGTTTTAAGTGGTCCGGTTCCGCCCAGGGAGCTTTTGATCTTCTAAAAGAACGTTTTACGTCCGCTCCTATCCTCGTTACTCCTGACGTCACTAGACAATTCATTGTCGAGGTTGGCGCTTCAGAGGTAGGCGTGGGAGCCATTCTATCCCAGCGCTTCCAGTCTGACGATAGGGTTCATCCTTGCGCTTATTTTTCTCATCGCCTGTCGCCATCTGAGCGCAACTATGATGTGGGTAACCGTGAACTGCTCGCCATCCGCTTAGCCCTAGGCGAATGGCGACAGTGGTTGGAGGGGGCGACCGTTCCTTTTGTCGTTTGGACAGACCATAAGAACCTTGAGTACATCCGTTCTGCCAAACGACTTAATGCCCGTCAAGCTCGTTGGGCGTTGTTTTTCGCTCGTTTCGAGTTTGTGATTTCTTACCGTCCGGGTAGCAAGAACACCAAGCCTGATGCCTTATCCCGTCTGTTTAGTTCTTCTGTGGCTTCTACTGATCCCGAGGGGATTCTTCCTTATGGGCGTGTTGTCGGGTTGACAGTCTGGGGAATTGAAAGACAGGTTAAGCAAGCACTCACGCACACTGCGTCGCCGCGCGCTTGTCCTAGTAACCTCCTTTTCGTTCCTGTTTCCACTCGTCTGGCTGTTCTTCAGTGGGCTCACTCTGCCAAGTTAGCTGGTCATCCCGGTGTTCGAGGCACTCTTGCGTCTATTCGCCAGCGCTTTTGGTGGCCGACTCAGGAGCGTGACACGCGCCGTTTCGTGGCTGCTTGTTCGGACTGCGCGCAGACTAAGTCGGGTAACTCTCCTCCTGCCGGTCGTCTCAGACCGCTCCCCATTCCTTCTCGACCATGGTCTCACATCGCCCTAGACTTCATTACCGGTCTGCCTTTGTCTGCGGGGAAGACTGTGATTCTTACGGTTGTCGATAGGTTCTCTAAGGCGGCACATTTC
Organism: Oncorhynchus gorbuscha; assembly: GCF_021184085.1. Lineage (NCBI taxonomy): Eukaryota > Metazoa > Chordata > Actinopteri > Salmoniformes > Salmonidae > Oncorhynchus > Oncorhynchus gorbuscha. Next base: position 58,108,847 of record NC_060182.1, on the reverse strand, counting down.
ATTCCCCTCGCTAAACTTCCTTCCGCTAAGGAGACGGCACAAATCATTATCGAGAATGTGTTCAGAATTCATGGCCTCCCGTTAGACGCCGTTTCAGACAGAGGCCCGCAATTCACGTCACAGTTTTGGAGGGAGTTCTGTCGTTTGATTGGTGCGTCCGTCAGTCTCTCTTCCGGGTTTCATCCCCAGTCTAACGGTCAAGCAGAGAGGGCCAATCAGACGATTGGTCGCATACTACGCAGCCTTTCTTTCAGAAACCCTGCGTCTTGGGCAGAACAGCTCCCCTGGGCAGAATACGCTCACAACTCGCTTCCTTCGTCTGCTACCGGGTTATCTCCGTTTCAGAGTAGTCTGGGTTACCAGCCTCCTCTGTTCTCATCCCAGCTTGCCGAGTCCAGCGTTCCCTCCGCTCAAGCGTTTGTCCAACGTTGTGAGCGCACCTGGAGGAGGGTGAGGTCTGCACTTTGCCGCTACAGGGCACAGACTGTGAGAGCCGCCAATAAACGCAGGATTAAGAGTCCAAGGTATTGTTGCGGCCAGAGAGTGTGGCTTTCCACTCGCAACCTTCCTCTTACGACAGCTTCTCGTAAGTTGACTCCGCGGTTCATTGGTCCGTTCCGTGTCTCCCAGGTCGTCAATCCTGTCGCTGTGCGACTGCTTCTTCCGCGACATCTTCGTCGCGTCCATCCTGTCTTCCATGTCTCCTGTGTCAAGCCCTTTCTTCGCACCCCCGTTCGTCTTCCCTCCCCCTCCCGTCCTTGTCGAGAGCGCACCTATTTACAAGGTACATAAGATCATGGACATGCGTTCTCGGGGACGGGGTCACCAATACTTAGTGGATTGGGAGGGTTACGGTCCTGAGGAGAGGAGTTGGGTTCCGTCTCGGGACGTGCTGGACCGTTCACTCATTGACGATTTCCTCCGTTGCCGCCAGGATTCCTCCTCGAGTGCGCCAGGAGGCGCTCGGTGAGTGGGGGGGTACTGTCATGTTTTGTCATTAATTATCATGTCTTGTCCTTGTGCTTTCCCTTCTGTTCGTTTCCCTCTGCTGGTCTTATTAGGTTCTTTCCCTCTTTTTATCCCTCTCTCTCCCCCTCCCTCTCTCACTCTCTCGCTCTCTCTTCTCTCTATCGTTCCGTTCCTGCTCCCAGCTGTTCCTATTCCCCTAATCATCATTTAGTCTTCCCACACCTGTTCCCGATCCTTTTCCCTGATTAGAGTCCCTATTTCTCTCCTTGTTTTCCGTACCTGCCCTGTCGGATCCTCATCTAAGATTCACCGTGCTGTGTCTATGTTTTGCCCTGTCGTGTCGTGTTTCCCTCAGATGCTGCGTGGTGAGCAGGTGTCTGAGTCTGCTAGGTTCAAGTGCCTTCCCGAGGCAACCTGCAGTTCTCGATCAAGTCTCCTGTCTATTCTCGTCTTTACGAGTAGTATTATGCTTTTTGTTTTGTAAAGTTTCTTTCTGGATTAAAGACTCTGTTTTCGCCAAGTCGCTTTTGGGTCCTCATTCACCTGCATAACAGAGACAGGTACAAACACCCACAAATTACAACGCGAAAGTCAGGCTGTCTAAATACGGTTCTCAATCAGAGACAACGACAAGCACCTGACTCTGATTGAGAATTGCCCCAGGCAGCCAAGCCTAACTAGACACACCCCTAATCATACACAATCCCAATTACTACAAACCCCAATACGAAACACAACATATAAACCCATGTCACACCCTGGCTTACCCAAACATATACCAAAAACACAAAATACAATGACCAAGGCGTGACAGAATTACTATAAAAGTGTGACTAAGCTCAGGCCCCTGTCTTTCAAAGATAATTCATAAAAATTGTGTCTGAATGGAAGCAATGTTCCAACATCTAGTCGAAAGCTTTCTAAGAAATCTAAAGTATTTCTTAGAGCAATTGTGTTAGTATAATATAATTTCCCCTTTGTTTGCATACAATGTATTTTGCATTATTTATTTTATGCAGTCTTTTTTGCTCTTATTAATCAAGGGGGCAAATAATTTGTATTCATCAAATATCCTCTTAAGACCCACATTGCAAAGACAAGTAGGATTAGTAGCCACACAAGTAGGCTACTCATCCATGGACAATTTATATCTCATTACTGGTCTCCATATTCATTTATGCAGCAGGATGCTTACTGAGGAAATTCAGACTAAGTACCCTAGATCAAGGATACCATCTGGGACTGGAACCACTATCCTTTCCAACATGCCCATGAACTGCTGACTAAGGGGAAAATGTTTTGGAAACTCACACTTTTCAGGGATCAGAGAATGTATCCGATTATGTCTCCTAGCTATTATGGAACATTAAGCATCAAGAAAGAGCCTGAATGTTGGCAAGCATGAGTTCAGGGATGCCATTTGGGTCAGTGACAGATGGGAAAAGAGCTACATTATACACTTATACAATAGTGTACTGGACTCAGACAGCTACCTTACTCAGCAACATTATTTTGGGCATTGGTTGGGATGACCTGCATATTGTAGGGGTAGATTCTCTGACTCAGGGATTCCCAACCGAGGGGGTGGGATCTTCATTGATTTGAGGGGTTCAATTAAAGATGTATATTTTAATATAGAGATTTTGTAGAGATTGTTTGAGATTGTTTATACCGATCTTAAACGCTGCATACATCCGAGATGCTTTAGGCTAAACACGCTGTAAAATGCCAGAGGAAGACATGATTCTTATGCACAGGGGAATATCTTGATTTCCATGACATTCAGAAGCTGAGTTAAGACCTTCTCAAGTCAAGGAGTCAAAGAAATTGGACTTGGGTAATCTTCATTTTTAATTTTTTTTTTATCCCCTTTTCTCCCCAATTGGTTCTTTTGTGAATGTGAATTTCTCAAATGTAAAAAAAAGGGGCCCTGGGGGGAAAGGTTTGGGAACCCTTGTTTTGACTATAACACTGACAATAGCCGATATCCAATGGGTGATCATTGATGCTCATCTGCATGAAGTTGATGTTCATTAGTAGTAATGTCATGCATACTGCATGTGTTGCGCAAATAAACACAAATGCTATTACTATATTATGCACGTACTTTTATGGCATGGCGGGAAAGTTCCATCCATCGCCAACGCACAAACGTGACTATGTTGCTAGCATCTCACGCTATGGAGTAGCCTAATGTCACATTTTGTACTCCAGGAGACAGAGAGCCCTACCGTTACTCCGTTCGGGAAAAAATGCTCCCTCATTGGCGCGCCCGCGGCAGTTGGACAGTGTCAAACTCCTGCACTTGCGATTTCGTGCATTCCTCTGAAGTGATGGATGGACTGACCTGTCCTTACTCCTGAGATGAGGAATATCTCGGGGTGCGGACGCACTAGCGACTAATACTGCCGACTTCAGACATATTTGAGAGTCCCATCACCAACACACATTTGTTGAAATGGATACACGAAGATTGAACAATTCAGAAGGTAGGCTATGTGCCCACATTGGTAGCCTGACTTATATTGCCCAATTTGGTAGCATACCATACTAGATAAGGATTTTTTGTTTACCCCTTATAGTTTCATTTGATCATACTGAGATTATATGCCACTATCATATTATAAAATATTATATTTATATGTAGCTTATTTTTAAAAATGTTGTTAGGAATCAGCTCCCGTTTTTGTGCTTTTGTTTTGCTCCTTCATCTTCTTCATTTAATCTTTGGATGCATTATGCCATTGCCAGAAGCAAAAATGGTAAGTAATAACCTCTACAATATAGGTTCTTGAGTTTAATGAGAAATATCAGGACCAACTCAAACAAGACGATCCCAAGCTTTCTCCATGGCACAGGTGGTGCAGGTGCTGTGATGTCTAGAATAGAAGGCATGCATGCCACAAATGTGAACTTTAAGTTAATGTCCTAACAACTGTATATCCAATGTGTGCAAATAAAAAATCATTTAGGAAAAGTCAAGTAACACCCAGCACAAATATTTAATATATATCAACGGGAGTGACTGAGTGAACTGCATGTGTATGTTTCAGCAGTAGACAAAGTGATGAAGGGTGATGACCTTGTATGACCAATCTTTTTAGCATGAGTCATGTCAGTCACTTGTGGACACAATGTTTGCAGAGTATGGGGCACAGTATGACCATTGATGTTATGCCACAGAGCGGCTTGGATTGACTTCCAAAACTAAAATCGAACTCGAAGCTCAGCTGCTGCCTTGACCAAGTAGTTGAAAAGCAATAATGTAAGCCACACTATGTAATGGCAGGTATTTCTACTCAACAAAGTGGTTCAACTTGAAGAGCTACTAGCTGAAATTACATAGTTATGACACCATTCAATTATTTGAAGAACACTGATTGCACAGGGCAGATATAAATTCTTTATTTGAAAGGGAAAGTGGCACATGCACAAGAAACCTGTCATGACTTCCACCTGGTCCCTCTCCTTGTTCGGGCGGCGTTCGGCGGTCGAAGTCACCGACCTTCTATCCATCGCCGATCCACTTTTAATTTTCCATTGGTTTTGTCTTGTCTTCCATCTTCCAATTCCATCAATTACATGTTGTGTATTTAACCCTTTGTCCTTTGTCACACAAAAAATAATAATAAATAATAAACCCCAAATATATATATTTTTCCCCTTCACAGTTGGCTCCAAATAAGGGAAAGCATGGAAGTAAGAGAGAGAAAAGGATCTGCATTGGACTAGGGACAGCCAAATGTATCCTAATGAGAGAAAGAGGAATATATGATGGATAGTTTTAGAGCTTAAGCCCCTAAGCGTCCTCTACATCGCCACAAAGAGGTGGATGTTGGGATATGTAGTCTGTGAGGCGTGGCTGAGCGCGGACATGATCTACTAGCTACATAGCTGTCTTTGCTGTCTTCGTATCCAAGATAATTGTGTAGTTTAGAGTGTGTAGTCTTAGAGTGATTATCTTACTTACCGAGTTTAGCTAGCCAGCTATTTGTCGTCCTTAATGTAGGAGACTCTGCTAGCTAGCCAACAGCTAGCCAACGTCTTCTGAATACATTTACCCGGTCGCATTCACAGATAGTATCACATTTTCATTTCATTTCATTACAGTACAACGGTTTGATTTGTTTGATCGTAGCTAGCTACATAGCCGTCTTTGTATCAAAGATAATTGTGTAGTCTAGAGCGATTTTCTTGGTTAGCTAGCCAGCTATTGTCGTTCTTTTAACGCAACGTAACGTAATCAACACTGCTAGCTAGCCAGCTAGCCCCCGAATAGCAGCACTGTAGAAACTATTACACTCAACGGAACGACTTGATTAGTGTAGTGTCAACAACGCAGCCACTGCCAGCTAGCCTACAAAGTCAACAACGCAGCCACTGCCAGCTAGCCTACTTCAGCAGTACTGTATCATTTTAATCATTTTAGTCAATAAGATTCTTGCTACGTAAGCTTAACTTTCTGAACATTCGAGACGTGTAGTCCACTTGTCATTCCAATCTCCTTTGCATTAGCGTAGCCTCTTCTGTAGCCTGTCAACTATGTGTCTGTCTATCCCTGTTCTCTCCTCTCTGCACAGACCATACAAACGCTCCACACCGCGTGGCCGCGGCCACCCTAATCTGGTGGTCCCAGCGCGCACGACCCACGTGGAGTTCCAGGTCTCCGGTAGCCTCTGGAACTGCCGATCTGCGGCCAACAAGGCAGAGTTCATCTCAGCCTATGCCTCCCTCCAGTCCCTCGACTTCTTGGCACTGACGGAAACATGGATCACCACAGACAACACTGCTACTCCTACTGCTCTCTCTTCGTCCGCCCACGTGTTCTCGCACACTCCGAGAGCTTCTGGTCAGCGGGGTGGTGGCACCGGGATCCTCATCTCTCCCAAGTGGTCATTCTCTCTTTCTCCCCTTACCCATCTGTCTATCGCCTCCTTTGAATTCCATGCTGTCACAGTTACCAGCCCTTTCAAGCTTAACATCCTTATCATTTATCGCCCTCCAGGTTCCCTCGGAGAGTTCATCAATGAGCTTGATGCCTTGATAAGCTCCTTTCCTGAGGACGGCTCACCTCTCACAGTTCTGGGCGACTTTAACCTCCCCACGTCTACCTTTGACTCATTCCTCTCTGCCTCCTTCTTTCCACTCCTCTCCTCTTTTGACCTCACCCTCTCACCTTCCCCCCTACTCACAAGGCAGGCAATACGCTCGACCTCATCTTTACTAGATGCTGTTCTTCCACTAACCTCATTGCAACTCCCCTCCAAGTCTCCGACCACTACCTTGTATCCTTTTCCCTCTCGCTCTCATCCAACACCTCCCACACTGCCCCTACTCGGATGGTATCGCGCCGTCCCAACCTTCGCTCTCTCCCCCGCTACTCTCTCCTCTTCCATCCTATCATCTCTTCCCTCTGCTCAAACCTTCTCCAACCTATCTCCTGATTCTGCCTCCTCAACCCTCCTCTCCTCCCTTTCTGCATCCTTTGACTCTCTATGTCCCCTATCCTCCAGGCCGGCTCGGTCCTCCCCTCCCGCTCCGTGGCTCGACGACTCATTGCGAGCTCACAGAACAGGGCTCCGGGCAGCCGAGCGGAAATGGAGGAAAACTCGCCTCCCTGCGGACCTGGCATCCTTTCACTCCCTCCTCTCTACATTTTCCTCCTCTGTCTCTGCTGCTAAAGCCACTTTCTACCACTCTAAATTCCAAGCATCTGCCTCTAACCCTAGGAAGCTCTTTGCCACCTTCTCCTCCCTCCTGAATCCTCCTCCCCCTCCCCCTCCCTCCTCCCTCTCTGCAGATGACTTCGTCAACCATTTTGAAAGAAGGTCGACGACATCCGAGCGGCGCAGGTCCTAATCCAGGCACTTGTCATCTCCCGTCTGGATTACTGCAACTCGCTGTTGGCTGGGCTCCCTGCCTGTGCCATTAAACCCCTACAACTCATCCAGAACGCCGCAGCCCGTCTGGTGTTCAACCTTCCCAAGTTCTCTCACGTCACCCCGCTCCTCCGCTCTCTCCACTGGCTTCCAGTTGAAGCTCGCATCCGCTACAAGACCATGGTGCTTGCCTACGGAGCTGTGAGGGGAACGGCACCTCAGTACCTCCAGGCTCTGATCAAGCCCTACACCCAAACAAGGGCACTGCGTTCATCCACCTCTGGCCTGCTCGCCTCCCTACCACTGAGGAAGTACAGTTCCCGCTCAGCCCAGTCAAAACTGTTCGCTGCTCTGGCCCCCCAATGGTGGAACAAACTCCCTCACGACGCCAGGACAGCGGAGTCAATCACCACCTTCCGGAGACACCTGAAACCCCACCTCTTTAAGGAATACCTAGGATAGGATAAGTAATCCTTCTCACCCCCCCTTTAAGATTTAGATGCACTATTGTAAAGTGACTGTTCCACTGGATGTCATAAGGTGAATGCACCAATTTCTAAGTCGCTCTGGATAAGAGCGTCTGCTAAATGACTTAAATGTAAATGTAAATCTGCTGCACCTGCTCCATCCTGCATCTATGTGCCATCGCCCTGGACCACCAGTGGGCCATCACCAACACCCTGGAGTACGCCTGCAAGAGATCCCCGCGCCGCGCTGCCATCATGGTCACCATCGTGTGGACCATCTCCATCCTCATCCCAGTGCCGCCTCCGTTCTGGAGGCACAGAGGGGATGACAACTTCGGTAACTACACCAAGTGTATCATCGAGCATGACCACATTGGCTACACCATCTACTCCACCTTCGGGGCCTTCTACATCCCCATGGCCCTCATTCTCATCCTCTACTACAGGATCTTCATTGCTGCCCGGACCTTGTACCACAAACGGAGCTCCTCTGGGAGCCTGTGTAAGAGGAGAGCTAGCAGCCACAAATGCCTCAGTAGCTGCCGCATCGCACCAACGTCTCTCTGTGCGTCTGAGCTGTCTACCTCGGATCCCGTGCTAAACACAGAGCTGAATAGAGTCAACGATCCCACCGGCCCAAGCCAGGTAGCGGGGAACTGGGGGACTTGTGATGAGAGGACCCAGATCTGTGCCTCCAGAGAGAGGAAGGCTGCCCGCACACTGGGCCTCATCCTGGGGGCTTTTACCCTATGCTGGCTGCCTTTCTTTGTTAAAGAGTTGCTGGTGGGCATCCAGGTGTTTCATGCCTCAGCACAGGTGTCGGACTTCCTCACATGGCTGGGATATGTTAACTCACTCATCAACCCCCTGCTCTACACCAGCTTCAATGAGGACTTCAAAAATGCTTTTAAGAAACTGCTTCGATGTAACAAGCGCAAATAGGACTGCTTTCTTGGCTGTGTCTGGGCTGATTGTTGATTGGCTGTAGAAAATGTATTAAAGAAGCCAATTAACATTCTGAATCCTAGAATACAATTACTGTAAGAGTGGAGTAAAGAATATTTATGAGTCATGACATGATTGCGCCATAAGCTGAAAAGAGCCTTTAAATCTCAGACTTTTCATGTGCTACCCTCAATGCTTATTGAGTTACATCTGCCAGGTCTAGTCTCCAACGCAACCAAGGCCGCGAGATTTAAAAACACACCGGTAAACAGAAAGATGAAGAGATAGTACTGCATCTTAAAGGGGCAAACAGCAGTTTAAACAATAACAAAGCGGACACCCCACCACTTTTTTTTGTAAACAGCTGAAGGATGGGGCTGGAGAAGTGTAAACACTCAAATTCATAGACAGAGCAATGGATGCAAGGACTGACCATCCGTGATATCAATATTATAGTTATATCTATGTATTGAGACTATAAAGGGTTTGTTTACAATTACTTTGTTTACAACCAATGGAGTAAAACAAGCTTATATTTTGGGTTCTGATGGGGTACAACAGTTGAATTTTTACGTTTAGATGTTATTTGATACTAGGAATGTTGTCATGTGAGATGATCAAGCTTTATGTAGCTAAAGATATCAATCCCAACTCCTATACCGAAATAGCTAATCATTGTCTTACCCTTTTCCCTACTTTTGCAACGCAGCATGTGACTTCAGAGGTGATGTTCTTTGGGACCAACATGGTTTTCTTGGACCGTAGTGGGGTTGGATAAGCTCTGGAGAAGCAGCAAGCCTGTACACTGGTAGATAGGGGCACACGGGTTTGAGAGGGGGAAGGGGGGTCAATATTAGGAAGGTGTTCTTAATGTTTTGTACACTCAGTGTTTATCACAAATATAAAAGTTAAAAAATGTATGTCGCAATCACAGATTGCCCCTTTAATATTCAACGTTCATTATTTCACATACAGTATTCATTGCTTGCATTCATGTTAGCTCTGTCCCAGAGGATTACAAAGCTCGGCCAGGGACTAGTCCTCATGATTTATATAAGAAACCCCATTTATTTCACAACAAATCTTTCACTTTTGTGTGTATATATTTACTTATTTTTGGGGGGTTATAATCCTGCATGGAAAGAGGAATCAGATATTCAAAGTATTAAAAATTACATTAGATTGAATGATTTACAAAGCAAAAGACCATGAACATAAGTTAAACTAATGAACCAATGACCCTGCCTCGCCCTCTGAGACATAACAGCAGTTATCTAGTAACAGCATCCCATCTGTTTAAGGGATTAAAAGCTCCCATCCAGAGTCAGGATGGAAGGATGGAAGTGTGTTTTGACTTGTGACCGTGTGTGCTGTACCTTTTTTCATTTCAAGGATTATGAGGCAGGTAGCTAAGTGGTCAATGCCTCGCAGAGATCACTGATAAGGTTGGAGGGGTTCACGTAATCCCCGTTGAGCACATGGGCAGAGGGACAGCAGTATAAAAGTTCATGGTGGGAGCAGTAGGCTCTTCACTGAACACTGAACAGGCTTCCACCAAGAGACACATACAACAGGTAATGCTTTTTCCACTCAATATATTGGGTTTCCATTGTATTGTTTCACTGCTGTTTTTGTGTTTATGAGTTTTCAACTATGGTTTTCTTCATTTTTCTTGTCAGGTTATTGCCACCCGCCACTATGATGTGCTTGTTTAAATTAACTGGAGTGTCCCTCATCCTGTCCATACTTCTGTATATCGCAGACTCTTATCCAAACAGCGACATGACAAACAGTACGTTTTACGTTACATTACTTTGAAAATACTGTTTTTATTAATGGTCTACATGTTCTGGAAACAAAATGACCGGTGAGTTGTTCTTGGAGTAGGTTGTCATTAGAGAGAATATAAATTGGTACATGACCTCCTTACTCCCAAAAAGTGTGTGCTTACAAGGAAGAGAGACAACACACTGGTGTTGCATGGTGCATCAAGTTTACAGATCAGACTGTTCAATAGATTTTCTATTAATTGATGTCTTTATTATCTTTACAGTGGTCTGTGAGAAATGCAAACTGAGGGAGAACAAAGTCTTCTCAAAACCGGGCGCCCCTGTCTACCAGTGTACAGGCTGTTGCTTCTCCAGAGCTTATCCAACCCCACTACGGTCCAAGAAAACCATGTTGGTCCCAAAGAACATCACCTCTGAAGCCACATGCTGCGTTGCAAAAGAAGGGAAAAGGGTAAGAATGATTAGCTATTTCGGTATAGGAGTTGGGATTGATATCTTCAGCTAAATAAAGTTTGACCATCTGACATGACGACATTCCTAGTATCACATAACATCTAAACGTAATATTTAAGAACAACTCAAATTTACCAAATGTGTTTTTTTAAACCATCTCTCTGTCTCTTGATTCTCCCTCTCTTCTCAGGTGGTGGTCGACAACATCAAGCTGACGAATCATACAGAGTGTCACTGCAGCACTTGTTATCACCATAAGTCATAAACTCCATGTGAGGACTGGAAATCTCCTTGTTTGCAGAAGTCAAAGCTTGGCACCAGATACTATATATTTTGCACAACTCATTCCTGAAGTACCTTGTGTTTTAAAAGCCCAGTGCAGTCAAAAATGTGATTTTCCTGTGTTTTATATGTTTTCACACTACGAGGTTGGAATAATACTGTGAAACTGAAAATGATGATAATGCCCTTTTAGTGTAAGGTGTTTGAAAAGACCACCTGAAATGTCAGCCTGTTTTGGTGGGATGGATTTGGGCCTGCCTGGTAATGTCACCAGGCGGTAAATTAGTTAATCGACAAATAAGAGAGTTCCAAACTTCTCTGCCAATAACAGCTAGTTTAAAATGTTCCCCTTCCACTCAGACCCCTCCCAGGCAGTCCTAGCAAATTCTTGCTTGAGAAATTGCTCTTTGCTAAGAAGCTATTTTGTTTATTTTTGACCATTTTAATTGAAAACAATCACATTAAGATACTTAATTGTTACCCTGAAATTATGCGATATTGAGATAAAAACAGCTGCATTGGACCATCAAGGGAAATCACATATTAGGAAATCATTGTGATCCACATAAGGGGATAGTCTGCTGAGAATATTTATAGTGCTCTAATGGTCACAATTAGATAAAGTTGTATTCCTGTACTGTGTTGATCAACAAAAGACTTTACTGTATGAATTGAATAATTATTTAAATGTCCTTAACATGCATATGATTTTGACACATGATCTCTCCTCTGCTTCTTTTTTGAGAAACTAATGCCTTGAGTAAAACCAATGGTTTATGGTTTTACGAGAAATAAAAATATTGTTCCTCTCCCAAACTACACCACACTCAATAGCATATGGATCAACATAAAATGTGTATAATGACACAGCCTCGGGTAGGCCTAGTATGGCCATACTATGAGTTTATATGTCCTCAAGTAGCCTAACAAGCTGTAGGTTAAGCATGATATTTACTAAAATACTTCAGAACTTTGTAGTATTAGATTGCATGTGGGGAACATTATTCGATTTACCACCACGGGTCTTGGCTGATGGGCAATACGCAATTTATAGTCTAGGTTATATCTAGTAGGCATATTAACATAATTGTCAACATCTTATATGAATCTTTCAATTAATAAGTAATGTATTATGTATTTTTTGTTTATCTTATTTTTATATAAGGTCATGCACGCTTATGCCGGTGACACCGATGTAGCGCTTTTATCGTCGTCTCTCCCCTCCCCCTGTCCGTGCGTGTGCAAGTCTGGCAGCGTAACATCTGTGCGTACGCGGTCGTGATTGTTGTGAAGATGGCGGGGGGAGAGACAGAGAAGGAATATGACACAAGGAAAGCTATCGAAGGGCTCCGAGAACGGTTCCAGGAATTGACCACAACGCTAAAAGAAAGCTCGGAATCACTGTCTGAGGCCTCTTTGCGTTTCTGCCAGGAATTCTGCCAGGTCAGCATTTTTTTTCCTTCCAACTACCCATCCTAGTGGTTTGCAGTCTTCCATCCAGCTTCCAGCCTGATGATGCGCGTGTACGTTAGGTACAACAATGTAGCTAGCTCGCTCTAGCCACATCAGAACATAAAAAAACACAATTACTCCCCGTTTTAACTTCCAACGAGAGTAGTTAGTTCACTATGTACATCATACGTGTTTTCCGATATTTAGTTAATTCCCTTACTTTCGAATTATACCCGAGCATCACTAATTTTCCCAAGCTAGTTAGCGAGTTGCTAGTTGAATGCTGGCTGGCTAGCTAGCTAGTTAAGGCTTCTTAATGCTGGGAAGCGCTAGTTAGCGTTTTGTGCAGACTTGTATTCACATGCTCTAGCTGTTGGTGTTAGGTTTTGCACGAGACGAAACCTCATTCATCCACGTAAACGTGCATATTTTACTTTAAATTATGGCAACAGAACGTTTTCCCTTTCGTCCATTGTGTTAGTGGATCAATATTGAGTGTGCCTGCAAAAGTATTCTATAGGGCCTGGTCAACCGAATGGTATTCATTTTCATGCACAGCATAGGTTAAATACGTATGCATCGTTTTAATTGTTAGAAAAACAATATGAACTCATCAGCCTGTTTGGGTAGGTTTATTCGGTTTTGTGCTTGATATATAGTCTTTGTTTTTTTGTGTAATGTGGCAAACCTGGTGGGCCTTGTTCGAAGCCCCATCTGTGCGAAGTTATTAATTAATTGGTCACATTAGGGATTATGAATTAACTTAAATCTCATATCGGGCTCCATTTGGATATAAAACGACAATAGTGTTTTATCTGACACTGACTGTAATAAGAACACACACAAGATTGGCTAGATGGTTACAAGGCTAACTTACTAAAACACAGGGTTTTCTCTGCAACCTCTAAATACCTGGTCACCTAAAGATTTGTGTTTATTATCATGTGCTGAGAATTACACTTTTATTTATTTTCATATGTTGGAAATGCAAGGAAATATCATGATATGTTAGGCTACGTTTAGCAATAGCCTGAGTTGTAGTCTATTTAGGACTGTCCTTCTTAGAAGACCCTTACTCATTGAGCAGAGATTAGGCTTCGACTGGGGGAAGGGATGACAGGCAGGGAGAAGAATGTCAGTGCTTGTAGCATTCAAGTTAGTCTCACTCTCAACTTTGAATGTTGTCCTGCATGGGTAGGCTATGAACTACTCCGTGTGGTTTAGCCTATTATAGGCTACTGCATGAATTCCATTTGGCCCACACTATAGGCTCCAATCAGGAGCCGGGCTTATAGAAGTCTAAGCAGCCTCCTGTATAATGCTTGTGTAGCTACAGTGCCTTCAAAGTATTCAAACCCCTTGACGTTGCACATTTTATTATGTTACAGCCTGATTTTAAAATGGATTAGATGTTTTGGTCACTGGACCACAATACCTGACAATGTTTAAGTGGAATTATGTTTTTATATATATTTTTTAAACAAATTAATGAAAAGCTTAAATGTCTTGTCAATAAGTATTCAACCCCCTTTGTTATGGCAAGCTTAAGTTCAGGAGTAAGAATATGATTAACAAGTCATATAAGTTGCATGGACTCGTTCTGCATTAATAGTATTTAACATGATTTTTGAATGACTACCTCATCTCTGTACCCCACACATACAATTATCTGTAAGGTCCCTCGGTCGAACAGATTCAACCACAAATACCAGGGAGGTTTTCCAATGCCTCGTAAAGAAGGGCATCTATTGGTAGATGGGTTAAAAAACAAGAGACATTGAATATCCCTTTGAGCATGTTATTCATTACACTTTGGATGGTTTATCAATACCAGTGGTGGAAAAAATACTCAATTGCCATACTTGAGTAAGAGTAAAGATACCTTAATAGACATTGACTCTAAAATACACTTAAATTATTTTTGACTTTTGATACTTAAAAGCAAACCAGACGGCACCATTTTCTTGTTTTGTTTAATTTACGCATAACCAGGGGCACACTCAGACATAATTTACAAACTAAGCATGTGTTTAGGTAGCCCATCAGATCAGAGACAGTAGAGATGACTGGGATGTTCTCTTGATAAGTGTGTGAATGAGACATTTTCTTTCTGTCCTGCTAAGCACTCAAAATGTAATGAGTACTTTTGGGTGGTGGAGTGAAAAGTACATTCTTTTTTTAGGAATGTAGTTAAGTAAAAGTTGTCAAATACCCTAAACTACATCAGTAAAAATACTTTAAATTACTACTTAAGTACTTTACACCACAGATCCATACACCCAGTCACTACAAAGATACAGGCGTCCTTCGTAACTCTGTTGCTGAAGAGGAAGGAAACCATTCATGTAATACTGCAAAAACACATCCAATAGAACACATTACTGAGTACCGTTCTCCATATTTTCAAGCGGAGAGGTGGCTGCATAATGTTATGACTATGTTTGTAATTGTTAGACTGAGTTTTTCAGGATAAAAAAGAAACAGAATGGAGCTAAGCACAGGCAAAATCCTAGACGAAAACCTCTTTCAGTCTGCTTTCCACTCGACACTGGGAGATGAATTCACCTTTCAGCAGGACAACACAAGACCAGATCTACATGAGTTCTTCCCAAGAATACAGTGAATGTTCCTGAGTGGCCAAGTTAGTTTCGACTTCAATCTATGGCAAGACCTGGTTGCCTAGGAATGATCAACAACAAATTTGACAGAGCTTGCAGAATTTTGAAAAGAATAATGGGCAAATGTTGCACAATCAAGGTGTGGAAACTCTTAGAGACTTACCCAGAAAGACTCTCAGCTGCAATCAATGTCTAAAGAGCTTCTACAAAGTATTGACTCGGGGTAGGGCTGGGTTTATATGGGCAAAATATTTTTAATAATAAAAGTTATACATTTGCTTCATGGGTAGTGGGTGGCAACATCCATTGAAATCCTTTAGAATTTGTCTTTCTCAACTCTGATTTGTTTTATACAGTTAAATTCAACTTAAACCAAATACATTTCTGCATTTCCTGCACTAATTTGAGATCATTTTCACACTGCCACATAGGGTTGCACGATATGGGCCAACAACCTAGGCCTTATTTTTAACCAAATGTTGCAATTGTGATTTGACTTGTGAATTAGAGAAACACTTGGGTGAGCTGTTGGAATGATGGAAATATAATGATTGTTCTCCTTTCATAGCTAGAATATAATAGTGGGCACTTTGAATAGTGTTTGACATGACGCTGCCAGAGAGGAGTTATTGTGAAAGGGTAGGAACCAAAGTGTTGATAAGTGTTTCCAAGGGGACCCTATAATCTTTGGCTACATTGAATTTTTTCAATTAGCTACTTCATGTAGCTTACTTATTCATGCTTCTCGTATTCCTTTTTGATTTAAAAGATACTGTTGCACAAACATGCAGATTTAGGTCTATAACATCACTGGTATAATCAGGCTGTATAGCTAATTAGGTTCTCTTACTCAGTACATTTATTAACTAGCTACCCAGCTAACTTAGCATTAGCAGCAAAGAAGATTTAGGCCTAACTTGCTAAGAAAAGACAAAATAGCTGTTTGCAGATGTAAGAAACATAAATTAAGTGTAGTTGTAGAACGCTAGTGGATTTATATTAAGAAGCAAAATGAAAACGGCATCATTGTCATCAACATTGTTGCATGTGCTGCGTTGACCATGCAGACTGAACGCAAGTTTGAGGAACAACAAATGCGCTCCTTGAGTGACAGGGGGCGGGGTTAGATCTGTGTGGAAACCAGCATGGAGAGCAAGAGTGAAGAGAGATGACTCAAGTAGCGAAGTAAACTATAAAAATGGACACACGGCATATCCCATTTAACAAACCAAACATTCAAATACTGTTGTAGAAGGTAAAGTAAAAACTCAAACCGGCCGGTCCGTGCATCAATACCGGTATATTGTAAAAAAAAAAACAGTTTACCGCCCAGCCCTACTCATGGGGTGAATACTTATGTAAATGTAAAGATTGCTGTATTTCATTGGCAATAAATTTGCAAACATTTCGAAAAACATGTTTTCACTTTGTCATTATAATATAAAATATTATATGCCATTTAGCAGACGCTTTTATCCAAAGCGACTTAGTCATGTGTGCATACATTCTACGTATGGGTGGTCCCGGGAATCGAACCCACTACCCTGGCGTTACAAGCGCCATGCTCTACCAACTGAGCTACAGAGGACCACATTATGGGGTATATTGTGTGTAGATGGGTGAGATAAATATATTTCGTACATTTTGCATTCAGGCTGTAAAACAAAACTTTCTGAAGGCACTGTATGTTGGTTCATCTTTCATTTTTTTTTATTAGACCTCATATATGAGGAGGTGAATGTTCTCAGTCCAAAAAAGTGTTCTTTACTAGTGATGCACCGATATGACATTTTTGGCCGATAACGATATCCCATATTTTCCTTGCCAAAAAACGATCCTGATAACTGATATTTAACATTTTAGCAGCCTTTAACTATTTAACTGTACTAGAATGCTTAACACACACATGTGTACACAGCGGTCTAAGGCACTATCTCAGTGCAAGAGGTGTCACTACAGTCCCTGGTTCGAATCCAGGCTGTGTCACATCCGGCCGTGATTGGGAGTCCCACAGTGCGGCGCACAATTGGCCCAGCGTTGTCCGAAACAATACTGCGTGGATGTTTTGGAGTCTGATAACTCTGAGGATGTTGGGGGAAAATATATTGGGTATTGAGTAGACTGATACTGCATTTCATTGATCCCCAATTCTTAGGTAAAGCTGTACAGTGCAATATGAATGTCAATACACACAATAGGCTGACTGGGGAGGTGATTTCACAGTCACAGTCCTGCGATAAAAGCTACAACGCTAATATTTGTGTAAACTCTTAACAGTTGTGTTCTGTGAGTGTCACCGAGTAGACTGATAATTAGATTGCTTCACATGCCAAACTTGTTTAACATTATCTCGTCTAAATATGGCATGATTCCACCAATTGTAACCTTCTGCATCACTTTCAAATAGATACTTTTATTTTGAAGCCCAATTCCACTATTGAGCCTAATCGTTATTGTGGCTAGCTTCACAACACATAATCCAGACCGGCCTCGACTCACTAGCCAGATGAAGCTAGCTGGCTGTTTCTAACGTTAGTTTAGAGCAATGAGTTTAAGTAACTGACTAGCTGTTCATTTTCAAGAACTGAAGCTCAATTTCAATAGGCGAACAAGTGGCTACCTAGCTAAAAACTTACTCAAAAGAATTCCTAAGTCATTGCTAAGAATAATGAAAATGACTGCAGTTTCTACTGGTCATTGTTTTCAGGTTGGTTGTATTGGTGCTAGCTAGGTACCAAGCTAAAGCTAGCTACCCCAGAAATTGCGGTCAAACAAATAATGCTTCATTACCAACGCAGTATTTTAAAGACATCGTTCGTTGCCGGTGTTTGCTCGTTTGCAGACTTTTTTTGTACAGCTTTGACAGTGCTACTTATAGTAGTAGTGGCGCTTGGCTTGCACGTGCAAATTCCTAACACACAACATTCTATAATAGAACTGTTATTTGACTTGTTAAATAGTGTTATTTAATAATAATAATAATATATGCCATTTAGCAGACGCTTTTATCCAAAGCGACTTACAGTCATGTGTGCATTTTTGACACGCGAAGACTCAAATGGCATTCCATGGTATGTCGTGAAGTTTATAGCAGTGCTATTACTGTGTAACTCCGGTAGGGCAACATCTGAAAAATAGCGCACTTGGTAGTGTATACCGGTGCTCAACCAGAAAGCCAACATCACCCACGACAGAACATCTTGCCGTTAATGAATTTCACCTTTGCTGTCTCTCTGAAATGTTCTTACTCTTTCAATTGCTGGCCAACTTGTTACCTGCTCGATTCACACAGCAGACATTGTGGGCTAGGTTAAGAATGCTGTTTTGCACATGTAGCGCATAATTTTTACATGCGGTCATTGCGTCCTGTACGTTATATAGGTACGCACGTCAGCTTTGACATCGGTTTTGCACATCGGCGTTAAACTCTATATCGGGCCGATACAGGTGTTGGCTTTTTTGGCTAATATCGGACGATTTTCCTATATTTTCACAGATATATTGTGCATCCCTATTCTTTACATTAGTGAATGACAAATATGCCTACAGGAGATTTATACGGTGCATTTGGAAAGTATTCAGACCTCTTTTTCCACTTGTTAAGTTACATCCTTTATCGAAAATTGATTAAATAATTTTCCTAATCAATCGACACACAATACCCCATAATGACAAAACACAGGTTTTTATGAATCTTTGCAAATTTTATATAACCCTTCCCCCCTGAAATATCACATTTACATAAGTATTCAGGCCTTTTACTCAGTACTTTGTTGAAGCACCTTTGGCAGCAATTACAGCCTCAAGTCTTCTTGGGTATGATGCTACAAGCTTGGCACACCAGTATTTGGGGAGTTTCTCCTCCATTCTTCTCTGCAGATCCTCTCAAGCTCCTTCAGGTTGGATGAGGAGCATTGCTGCGCAGCTACTTTCAGGTCTCTCCAGAGATGTTTGATCGAGTGGCCCAGCCAGAACCCGGACATGAACCCAAGGACATTCAGAGACTTGTCCCGAAGCAACGCCTGTGTTGTCCTGGCTGTGTGCTTTTGGTCATTGTCCTGTTGGAAGGTGAACCTTTGCCCCAGTCTGAGTACCTGCTCCAGAGCACTCAGGACTTCATCAAGGATCTCACTGTATTTTCCTCTTCATCTTTCCCTCGAGCCTGAGTAAGTAGTCTCCCAGTCCCTGCCGCTGAAAACCATGCTTCACCATAGGGATGGTGCCAGATTTCCTCCAGATGTGATGCTTGGCATTCAGGCCAAAGGTTTCATCAAACCAGAGAATCTTGTTTCTCATGGTCTGAGAGTCCTTTAGGTGCCCTTTGGCAAACTGTGCATTTTTCTGAGTGCCTTCTGTCTTGGCACTCTACCATAAATACCTGATTGGTGCTGGTTGCCCTTTTGGATGGTTCTCCCATCTCAACAGAGGAACTCTGGAGAGCTGTCAGTGACAATCCTGTCTCGGAGCTCCACGTACAATTTCTTCGACCTCATGGCTTGGTTTTTGCTCTAACCATGCACTGTCAACTGTGGGACATTATTTTCTTTATAGAGTCGGGTTTACCTTTCCAAATCATGTCCAATCAATTTAATAATCAAGTTCAATAAAGTTGTTGAAACATCTCAAATATGAATAATGGAAACAAGATTCACCTGAGTATCAATATTGAGTCTCATAGCAAATTGTCTGAATTCTTACAGTACCAGTCAAAAGTTTGGACACTGATTCATTCCAGGGTTTTTCTTTATTTGTACTATTTCTACATTTTAGAATAATAGTGAAGACATACAAATTATGAAACACACATGGAATCATGTAGAAACCAAAACGTGTAAAACAAAGGTTCTTCAAAGAAGCCACCCTTTGCCTTGATGACAGCTTTGCACACTCTTGGCATTCTCTCAACCAGCTTCATGAGGTAGTCCCCTGGAATGCATTTCAATTAACAGGTGTTAATTGATGAAGGTTAATTTGTGGAATTTCTTTCCTTGTTAATCCGTTTGAACCAATCAGTTGTTGTGACAAGGTAGGGGTGGTACAGTGGGGCAAAAAAAGTATTTAGTCAGCCATCAATTGTGCAAGTTCTCCCACTTAAAAAGATGAGGCCTGTAATTTTCATCATAGGTACAACTATGACAGACAAAATGAGAAACAAAAATCCAGAAAATCACATTGTAGGATTTTTAATGAATTTATTTGCAAATTATGGTGGAAAATAAGTATATATATCTCTATATATCTGTATATATATATATATCTGTGAGCTGTTGGCTAGAGCGTATGTACCAAGACTAGAGCGGGCACATTTGCACTAGGTCATCATGCACTGATGTTTATCTATTTCAGTTTAGAATGTAATTTGTTTAATCAGGTGTGTTAGCTGTGGGGCTGGGGGGGAAGTGTGATACAGATCAGGGCCCTGAGGACAAGAGTTTCCCATCCCTGGGCTAGAGTATAGACTATTATTTATAGGGCTGGGATGATGCCAGTATCACAGTATGTTTTCCATGGCAAAAATGTAAACACCAAGCAGGCCATACTCTTTGGTCCTTTAAAAACCTGCTATACGTAAAATATTGTGAGCTATAGCTTGGAAAATAAATTAAATGTGACCCTGGATGAGGGCTGTGTTCATAAATAGTATTGTGGCTTACGAAACAACTTAACGAGTATGGTGATACTGGTGTCGTTCCAGCCCTGATTATTTCCCAATTGTTTTGGTAGTTGTGGTTTTCTCAATTTGCTATTTTAATGGAGTGTAGCCTAATTTACTTGGAAGGACTAATACTTAATGAAATTAGTCCATTAGTCATTTTCTATGATAATTGTCAAGTAGTTGGAAAGTTGAGAAAATACAAATGCATTTAATAGCAAGCACTAATCAGCTTGCCACATTTTATGCCAGACTGGGAGCATGCCATGATGTTGTCATTTGTTTACAGATCCTTGTGGAACATGCAGGCCGATGGAAGACTGAGGAGGAGCCACTGCCTTTACTGGAGGCATACACAGTGGCCATACTCAGTTATGCGAAGGCCACGTCCTGTCTCTCCTCCGAATGTGAAAATGTGCCACTCGTTCTTGAAAACCTAGCAATGTGAGTACTCGAGATGGTCTGATTTCATATGCATAGATGCTTCATGGAACCAGCTATGCATTATTTCAGATGGTGCTAGGCCTATGTTGTTGAATGACTGTTTGCATTCCACTTCTGCTAGTGCTACTGACCAATACAACTGTATCCTGCCTAGGGTTTTTATGGTGACCGTATTACCGCCTCACCCGCGGTCATGAGTCATGATGCAGTCAGATTCCAGGTGACCGTTTAGTCATGGTAGTTAGGCTTTTCCAAACTGATGCTGCTGATGGTCGTTAGTAGCGTACCAAACTTGCTAACTGCCTGGTACTCCGCACTCTTGTCCCTCTAACTCTGACATCAATGCAAATGTAATCTAAAATCTAATCAAACACTTCTTGAGCTCATGTTGTGCAACATTTCTATAGGCTACACAATTGCGTGAGAAGTTGATGGCCTCTATTAAAAAGAGGATCCCATTACCAGGCTAGGCCTGCTATATTTATTTCTCAGCTTTCCTAATATTAAGCACATTCCTTCTCTTTAAAACAGGAGTATAGCCTACCTCACTGGTATGAAAATGAACCATGGGAAAAGCGCCCTTCATTCGCTATTTAATTTCATAAATGTCATGTATTTTTTTTACAATGCCCCTGTTTCGAGACGGGTGCATGATAATGGTCCATTCAAAACTATTTTCACCCATGTATTATTTTGTATATGTAAAGACAAGATTGAATCAATAATAGTGTGATGGGTGACAATATTAGCCTACCACTTGTGAATGATGTATTACCACTTGTGAATGATGCCCAGCGCAAGGCAAGAAACAGCGCATGCTTTTAAAACTTTTGTAGCCTAGCCCATAGGCCTATATGTTTTGATAAGGTTTGTATCACAACTAAAGTGGCCAAATAACTTAAATTGAAGCACATTTATCCGCTTTACAATGGATGTAGGAGCCTAATTGGCATACATACACAGCGTGTGAGTCAAGTTTGGGGAATATTTTTATGGTGAAAATTGCACCTTTATGGGCCTCCCGAGTGGCGCAGTGATTTAAGGCACTGCAGTGCTGTAGGTGTCACTCCAGACCTGGGCTCGATCCCAGCAGTGTTGCAGCCAAATGTCTGTCTTTACTTGTAGCCTGTGAGAAGACCCATTTACGTGATGGGAGAGCCATGTGAGTGAGAGGTGCTGAGTGCTTCGGGCATGCAGCCGGGAGAAGGGAATTTGAATTATTATGTTCAGCCCAAGGGCACAATGGCCACTGGCCACAAAAAGCATGGATTTCTTTTTAAAGGGACATTATGGCCACACAAATGGGGTGCAGCCGGAAAATTCAAGTGCTTGTGAAATTGTGAATGAGAGACTGATGACGTGTGTACAGCTTGTGCAAAAAAAAACAAAGCTGAGCTCATGCCTTTCATGCAACTTTTTTCAAATCATCATTAGTTGCATCATGCAGCCTTATAGCATGTATTTAAAAAATCGAAACATTTTGCCCAACATTTGTATCATAACTAAATTAAGCAAACCGGAGTACCTGTTTCTTTATTAACCGCTCAACGCAGAATAGTCTTGTGCGCACTCACTCAAATCAGTTGGAGAAAATATCCTTTCTATTTTATTCAGCTATGTTCAATTCTTTGCTTCATACTATAATATAATGCCATGGAATTCTAAGCAAATCTTGTCTGCTAAATGAACTAGTGTAGCCCACAGCCATATGGCATAGCCAAATCAGGGCCTAACATACAGACAACTCAGAGTATGCTATTCTGTTCTAATGAAATAGAATACATTTTCTTCAGACCTGTCTAAATAAATTGATTTATTGTGATGGTGTAGGCTATATTACATGGAATTACTAGACTTAAAAAAAAAATGTACATGTTCCAAAGGTCCGCATAAATGGCTTGTAGGCTATGCGTGGAAGCCAGGAGATGCAAAATGTGTTACAGTGAGACCAACCGTTATTTGCTTGACAATCACCGGCTGACAAAATGTTAATGACTGCCACAGCCCTAATACTCTGAAGCGATGCGAACGTAGCAAAATTAATTTAGAAATCTATATTATTCAATTGTTGCACCCACACTGCTTGGACAAGTCAACGAGCGTCTGCGTTACCAAGGGCTAAAATAGAAGTCACTATTTGTGACGCAGATCGCGCTGCAAGTCCTGCCTCTCCCATCTCCTCATTGGTTTATAGAAGCAGGTACCCACGTGCCATCTCCTCATTGGTTATACCCACGTGGGTGACTGAAAGACAAATGAGGTTGGTGGCGGTAATTCACCAAATTTATGACAGGTGCCAAAGGAGAGATTACTAGAAACGATTTGGTTGACCGTTTTATGTGTGGATTAATTGTCGGAATGGAGGACCATGTGCATTTCAGGTAAAATAACAACTCAATGTATATATCCCAGGACAAATAAGCTAGCTAAATAGGACAAATTAGCTAGCAAGTGCAAGCTAGCTAAATTGCCATACATGTTTAATGCTTTTCAACCTGTCCCCAAATTAAATGTCATTGGTTCAGAGTTTTTGATATTTTAACCTGTGTGTCGTGATCGTGTTTTGTGTGGGGGGGACAAAATACATTTCTGCACGATTGCGCACGCGCGCAGCCGGTTTGGGTTCCGCGTAATCCTGCCTCACTCATTTCACAAGCTAAATGAGGCTTTCCTTTTATAATAAGAGCTGTGGCAGAAGTGTGTAGTGCTTCTTTCATTTTAGTCATCTGCACACAACTTTAGCAGCATTAGCATGAACCTAAACAAACTCATTGAATGACCCTGTTTTACTTGCAGGAGCTGTCTGGAGCTCCTTCTCTCACTGCCTGAGCATGTCCCTGGTGCCTTATGGGGGGAGTTTCAGTCCTCTATCAAGGTTAGTCTCAATGCTGCTCTTTTTTTTATTTTATCAACTTTGCATAAAACAGAAATGTATGGAGTGAACTTTTATTTTATAAAAAAAAAAATCTACTGCCATTTCTCCCTAGAAAAAGTGACATGGTGGCGCTTTGAAACTGAATTGGAATATGCATGCACATATCACAAACCCTATTTGACATAATTAGAGAATCTTGTGTTTAGAAAAGTTGTTTGGTCGGTTTTATGAAGTTATTTCCTTTCATTTATAGTTGGCGCACAGCCTTTTGCAAGAAAATGGGAACACACAGCTTCACATGCTATCAGCTATGGCACAGGTGCCTGGTGTGTGGAACAACACCACTCTGTGCAGCATTCTGTCTAATGAGATACCTGAAATTGACAGAGGTTAGTTTTAGCCTACCTGTTTTTTTTCCTAATAGCAAAAACTTTCTACATGTGAGTTGACTGATTAAATGTTGTGGTGACGGCTCAGAAGTGCTATTTGTAATAGTGTTCTCTTTCTCTACTCCCCAGTTAATGAGTTCCTACAGATGGAAGGTCCTACACTCCTTAATATGCGAATAAAGCACCTTATCAAACAGAATCGAACAGAGAAAGCAGCTGTCTTAGCGAAGGTGTGCTCGGAGTATCCAGAGTACGAAGGAAAAGGGAACTTCAAGCAGACATACTTTGTTTGCCTGTGTGTGACAAAAACACAAGAACAACTCATGCAAGAGGTGAGTGAATAGCATTTAAATTAAGTCGTTTACCAGGCAAGTGCATTCAAATAAGGGTGCTGACCCAAATGGTGGTCTTTTAATTACGGATGGAGATTTGCTGAAGAAATTAAACGACTCCTGTTTGATAATGATAAATGAAGATGACCCTAATGTAAAATGATCAACTGTGGATGGCAATGAATTACCATCATTATATGTTTTGTCTGTGCAAGATCACCCAGGTAGACTGTAAGGATGCATTGGAGATGATTTGTAACCTGGAGTCGGATGGGGATGAAAAAGGAGCCCTTTGTTTGTGCTCTGCTTTCCTCAAGCGGCAGCTTCTCCAGGGAGATGTGTATTGTGCCTGGTGAGTATTGCCCTCTTTTCATTTTCCACTCCCTCTCACAGTTTAGAGCGGATGTTGTGTTGACGACAAACTACCTCTTGTAAAGCCCTTCATGTGTAGCAGACCAATAATGATATACTTTTCTTCTTCCAGGGAGCTCACACTCTTCTGGAGTAAGCTTTTAATGCGGTCAGAGTCTTCAAGAGATTCATTTCTTGATCAATGCAGAAAGTTGGTCCTGCTATCAAGGAACGTCTGTCATATCCTCTTCCTCATCAAGGTTATCCAGTCCGAGGTGAAATTCTTTGTATAAAATTGTATACGTTACTGCCTGGATATAGCCTGTAGCGATTTATATTTTCATGACTGACTTGGGCTTTATTTTTTTCTCAGGTTGGAGGAGTGGGACTGCCTGTGTGCATTGAAATGTGCATTCGAGCTCTACAAATGGCATCCAGTGACAACACAGACAGCAGGACCACCATCTGCAAAACAATTTCCTGCCTTTTGCCCACTGATTTAGAGGTGAAACAGGCATGCCAACTAACAGAGTTCCTCAATCAGCCTACTGTGAACTCATATTATGCTGTTGAATCACTCTATAATGAATCTGATGAAAAGCGTGAGGATGAGAATCTTCCAGTACCCAACTCACTACGCTGTGAGTTACTGTTGGCCTTGAAGACACAGTGGCCTTTTGATCCAGAATTCTGGGACTGGAGAACCTTGAAGCGCAATTGTTTGGCATTGATGGGTGAGGAGGCATCCTTTGTGTCATCTATCGACACTCTCAATGACACTGATGAGGGACTTGAGGATGATGCTGCAGAAAAAGGTTCAGAGTTCAAAGACCTTGAGGATTTTATTTTGAACACAACAAATGAATTGAATGAAATTGTAGATGAAAAAGAGAAAAATAGGGAAGCTAAGAAATTAAGGGAGAAAGGGTTTGTTTCGGCAAGATTTAGGAATTGGCGAGCCTATATGCAGTATTGTGTTCTATGTGATAAAGAGTTCCTTGGCCACAGGATAGTCCGTCATGCACAGAAGCATTTTAAAGATGGGGTCTACACCTGTCCAATTTGTGCTGACAGCTTTAACACTAAGGAGATCCTTGAGCCACATGTAGCATCACATGTAAAGCAATCTTGCAAAGAGCGACTTGCTGCAATGAAAGCAACTAGGAAATTGCCCAAGCCAATGCAATCCACCAGCAGTCATTGGAATCATTTGAAAGATAGAGCTGTTGTTAATCTTGAGGCAGAGACTAATGTCAGTCCAAATGATGCTAATTTTCTGGATGGAAATCACAACAGTGCTGAAACTGTCAAAGTCAATACTCAAAATCCTGTACAAACTAAGGTCAGTCCTCCAAAGCCTGTACAAACTAGATATGAAGCTGAATTTACAGAGGATTGTGTCTGCCCTGTTACATACTGTCAGAAGGTATTCACGTTTTTTCGGAGTCTTGTAACTCATGTAAAAGCCCACAAAAATGACGAGGAAGCAACACGTTTTTTGGAGATACAACGACAGAAGGTTGTGTGTCAGTATTGTCGTCGGCAGTTTGTTAATGCCAGACATCTCAATGATCATTTGCAAATGCACTGTGGTGCTAAGCCATATTATTGCGTACAGCTGAATTGCACAGCCAGCTTTCACTGCAATTCGGAACTTCTCATGCATAAAAGACAACACACTGACTTTAAGGCAGGTTGTATGTTCCCTAATTGTGGAAGGATTTTCAATGAGGCCTACCTGTTGTATGATCATGAGGCACAACATTACCTTACATTCACTTGCAAAATAGCTAATTGTGGGAAGATTTTCTATTCACAGTCCCAGCTAAATTTGCATCAGCAGAACCATGATACAAATGAAGTGCCCATCACAAGTGAGAACCATCCTGTACCTAAAATGGAACCTTCCACCCAGTGCTCCGCTAGGCAAGAGGAAACCTGCTCTGCCTCTGTCATTCTAGATCAGAAGACTGCACATGATTATGTGAAGGAAGGAGTAGTTAAGTCAGGTTCGTCAACATCAACAGTTCCTGAGAACCCAAACGGCACAGTGAAAATAAAACATTCAGTCGAGAGCATGTTGAATTCTGTTACCAATCCTAGAAAGGAGTTACAGAAGTGTTATGTTCCACTCATCAAAACTAAGCTCGGATTGGAGAATGCAAAACTATCTCCTGATGTCCCACTCCAAGATATGATTGCCAATTGTGAGGATCAAAATCACTGTGGAACCAATCCCTTGAAAGGGTATCCAAAAGAGGACCTGGATAACCAACCAACTCAAGCTGTTCAGAAAGTGTTACCACAGGCCTTTCCTCTACCAGAAATTAAGAGTGAACCCCTGTTTTTGCTACATCCATATGAAAGCACTCCTGCAATAACTGGTAGAGATGAAGACGCACATAGTTGTCCACTTGAAGCATGTGACCGCAAATACAGTACCCCTAAAAGTCTCTCCCGACATGTAAAGAAAAACCATCCAGACATTTTTGAAGACTGGAAACTGGCTAAGAAGTACAAGAAAGTTGCCAAACTAACTTCGAGAAAGGTTCCTTCCCTGAACAGGACTTCAAAGGACCAAACACCACTTCATCAAGTATCACAATGCAGAAATACTGGACTACAACAGTTTGAATATCCGATGGCATGTTCAAGTTTACCTGCTGTTTGCCCCCCTTGGGAAGCCCCACCAAATCAGACTGGGCTAATGCAAACAGAGATGGGTGAAGTGTGGACTTCTACATTGAACAATTGCTATGCAGATGTCTTCCATCTGAATGAATACCCCAGTAAGAGTGTAACTCCTTGGCAATCAGAATCTCATCCAACTGGCTATCCATTAGAAAGGGGCAGAGAACATACACCAGCAAATATGCATGGCAGTGCCATCCATCCCATTAAATCAGAATCAAGTTTGATGAATCAGATGTCAGAATATGTGTCAAGCTCGCTTATGCTGGATAATGGAGGACACATGCACAGTGGAGGACAACACTATGGGATAATTAACTCTGGGGTTAATGCAGATAGTGTTGATGTTTCCCTAATGAGAAAAAACTATTCCAGTATGTTTTCCCAAGAAAGTAATGGTAACAATTTGTCAGCTGGAGGTTTCTTTGCTTCATATGTCCCAGATGAATCTTCCAATCTTAATTCAAGATCAAGGCCATCAACATACATTCCAAGCAATGTATTGAGTCATGATGGCCAAGTAGCACCAAGAAACACAGTGGAGATGACCAACATTGAGAACATAACCCATTTTACATCACCCAATTATGAGAATCAGATGAACAGCTCTGTAGATGACATGCTTCTTAATCCACATTCTTCTATCCAAACTGATGTATCTAATGATGACACATGTCATGCAGAATCTGAAGCTATCCCTGCAGATGACAAGAATGCTGTTCATGAGACGCAGACAGTAAAACGCTGCAGACTCAGCAAGAGAACGAAATGGCCTGCTATTATAAAGGATGGTAAAGTTATCTGCCGAAGATGCTTTAGAGAATTCTCAAGCACGAAATCTCTCGGAGGTCATCTTTCAAAACGCTCCCAGTGCAAACCATTAGATGAAATTGATTTAACGGACGATTTGCCTACATCATTTCTCGACTTTCTCAATGACCCAAATGTTCCTGAAACCAATGGATCATCAAACAACTTGGTAAATGTTGAATTCCCACAGGAAGTTGTTGGTAATATCTCCACACCAAATACCTCTGAAGCACAAAAGGAAACTTCAAAACCACTGGATTCTCATTCATTAAACACCTTTCCTTCAGTTTTGACAGGTGGACAATCCAAACCCTGCCCAAATAAAACAGAAGTTTGGATAGAATTGATACAGTCAAAAAATAATGTTTGTCAGCAGAAGGAGCGAAAGTCAAATAATAGTCTTGCTGAAAAAAGGTCAAATACAACTTCCATTGCAGCATGTCAAGATGACAAGGTTATAGAAATTCAAAATGCCTTCCAAATGTTGGATTTGGTTGAAGCTGCACATGAGAAAAGTTTGCAGGAAAATTGTTCCTCAAAGTACAATGACCGCCAAAGCAATGCAATCTCAAGCGATAATGTCATGCAAAAAGATAGTGATCAAAGCATGACAACAAAAATGATTATGAAGGAGGACCAGAATCGTGACAATGGCCCCAAGCCGTTCAAGTGTGAAATGGATAATTGTGAATATGGGTTCATGACCAAAGAGGCGTTGTTCAGACACCTTGCTCGAGTTCATGATTACACAATTGAGATGATTGAGGACCTCAAGAAAACCCCAGTCAAATTCTCTCCATATCCTTGTCACATTTGCCCTAAAACATTTACCAGAACCACAGGCCTAAGAATTCACTATGAAAAGGTTCACCACCTGACGCAGGCAGAGATGAACAAGTTAAAGGTTGGAAGTCGCAAAAAAAAGTCAAGCAACTCTTCTATCAAAACAGAGGTAGAGAATAGTAATGGAACTGGATCTTCAGTTGTGTCGACTTTAATCAAACAAGAGCCACTTGATATTGACATTGGCTGTCCAATGCAAAGCACAAATCAAGAGGGACATGCACAGTCCTCTGAGATCATTACAGCAGGAGATGTAGTACAAGAGGATTCCTTCCATCAGTTAACAGTTGAGAGTTTGCAATCACCACAAGATACTCTGGAGGACCTTGACAAGTCATTTTACCAGTTAGAATCACCATCAAAGACAGGATACACCAAGAATGAGCCATCGATGACAGCCATGCAAATGAACCACACCCCAGTGTTGAAGCAGAAATTCAGTCAAGATGACACTCCAAAAGAGCCAGAAGCAAGTTCAAACACTAAATATTTTAGCCATGCAACAGAGGCAATATCCAGCCAGGCTGTGAAACCCTTACCTGAAAAAGCAGGTTGTTCAAAAAACACAATATCTAAAGATGAGGTTCATGTCCAAAAGAAAGAAAAGGTTCAGAAAAGGTTGGGGCTTCAACTGTGTGACGCTGACAATTCTTTCAGTCCATATAGGCCGTACCGTTGTGTTCATGAAGGATGTGCTGCAGCTTTTACGATCCAGCAAAATTTGATACTTCACTGTAGGGCTATGCATCAGTCATCCCTTCCCCTGCCTTCAGGAGACCTTGATACTGACATCCCTGGTCAACAAGCTGCTGAAGTCCAGAATAATGAAATCAGATGTCAAGTGAAAGACTGTTCAAGGATATTCCCGGGGATCACAACCTTAGTGCAGCATTACCTCTTGCTTCATAAATTCACTCGAGATAAAGCCACTGTTATGATGTCAAGCATCAAGGTAGGGACATTCCAGTGTGACCGGTCAGAATGTACACTCTCCTTCACCTCTGTGGAGAAATACATTGACCACATAAAAAACTTTCACAAGGAAATAAACATCTCTGAGAGAGGCAGTGTGGATCAGACTTTCAAGTGTGAGTATGATGGCTGTGACCGGGTCTACACTACAAAGTCAAACCTCCTTCGTCATGAGATGAAAAAGCATAATTTAATTTATATTCCCAGAACACCGCAACAGAGAACAGGCGTCATTCCCAACAATGGCAAAGAGAACATTGAAAACAAATTCAAAGTGAAGAAAAAAAACACTAAAAAGAAAGATGACAAATCACCTGACCACTGGACTAGCTTTGGAAAACCCTCTTTGAAATCTATGGATGAAGCATCTGCCATGTGCACAAAAAACTTCTCTTTGCAATATCCATGCATGATAAAAGGCTGTGATGCTGTTGAGAGGGCTGAACGGAATATATTCAGACATTACACCACACATGGACTCACTGAGAGATTTATAGAGGATCAGAGAAGCCAGTTCATTTTCTGCAAAAAGTACCCACGCTCAAGATTCAAAGATGCAAACAAATCCGAGGGTATGTCAACAGACGCCTCCGCTGAGGAGACGGACCCTAATGAGAGTGAATCTGAGATTTCAAAGACCAACTGTCAGAGGCAAGAAGCGTTGGATGGTATCATTCAAGCAGAGGCTAAACTGTCAACTGATGCTAGTTCTGAATCCCAGTCTTCTACTTCGGAGGTCAAAAAGAGGGGGCGTCCCTTCAAATCAGAGCGGCGAGCATTAGCTTGTCCGGACAGAAGATTGACTCTGAGAAATCGTCCAGCAGATCAAATTTACCGGTTGACAGACACTTCAGACCAGGGCTTCACTGCTTCTCAAGAGGAAGAAACAGAGGATGGTGTTGCACTGGACACCTTGTTAAAGTTCCTGGAAACTTCACCATCGACCCACACTCCCAAAAGAAAAATGAGTGGAGGTTCAAGAACGGAGTTGCCATTAAAACAGCAGCGTACCTTTCAGCAGAAGACGGCCAACATATATGCGAAACACCTGATATATTTATTGAAACCTGTCAAAACCTTGTAGACTTCAGAAATCCTCTCAGTCTTCAATCGGTGAACAATGTGAAGATAGTAATTGACAAAACCTTTTCCAATGGTGCTGAGCTTTTGCTAAAGCAACTTCAAGATATGCGACCCATGGTTTTAATCAAAAAAAGTGGCTTCATAGTTGATGGATTGCTCACAGCCTGACGTTTTTATTTTTTACTCTTAACTCAGGATTAGAAAAGTAACATGCTGCAAACATATGTTAATATTGTTCAGATATCAAATGGTAAACTGTTTTCACCATTAAACAATTGAAGGAGTATTTTCTACTTATTATGATTGATTTTAAGTTTGGGTAATGTATGTTAGTCATATAAGAACCAGGTAATCTTTAGGGAACATAGACTTTAGAACATGTTTGTATTTATGAGGCTTCTAGTACTAATTGTTTTTGCTAAATGAAGAATTTTAAGGAAAAACAGTTTTTATATATCCCTATGGGATTATATTTTTTGTTTATTTAAATGTTTCAACACTAGTATCTGTAATATTTACATGTCTTCCACAAAGTGTTAAATAAAATAACTGTTTGCCTTTGTAAAACTTGTTTGCAGGATGTTATTTACATTCAGTATTATAAAGCAACTATGTGAAGAGCCCATTTGATGTCATTACATTTGACTGGTGGTTTTGACACACACACACACACACATCGAGTTAAACCGCCATAACCCTGACCCTTATTGAAGGCATAAGAACTGACTTATAATTTGCAATTGATGTATTTATTCAGCTCGACCGTTTGAGCCCTAATTCCCTGATACCCTTCACATGGCATCATCTACTACTACGTCCATAATGATGATCAGACAGTGCCTCGGGTAAGTAATGAAAGAAATGGTTTCGGAGCAGTGGGTTTATGACAAAACAACTCAAGACAGTGCATCATTTTTGTTGGTTGGTTTTACTGATGTCCAGTCACATATTGTTGGGTGATCAAAGATTGTTGAAACTGCTATAATGAACCACAAAGAGTCATAATACAGAAATGGTTCCAATCGTCTTTTCCACCATTTCTTTTTCCCATAGGGGATTTTAGAAACACTTTCAGATGGGGTAGTGTTTTGTGTAGGCTTTACCCAGGTGTAATGTTTTTATAACTGTAAATCTCTCTTGGAAAAGGTGACTTATCTATATAATCACCTGTATTTATTTAACCCCCCCCCCAATGAAATGCTAATGTGGCTATCATACAGAACTACAAATGCCTGTCTCAAGCTTCACATGAATATCTGGATGATACTGCCTAAATTGAGGCAACGGTAAGAATCTCGATCTGCTAACTATCTGTTAGCCACATTTTGTATTTGACAATTCTGTGACCTCTTGAGCAAGTTTTACATTTACACTAGCTGTTATCTAGCTAGCAACTAGCTCATGGTTTGCTAGTCAGTAGCCTCAGGCTACAAAAAAGGGAAGCCTGGGGAAGTCCATCGCACAAAATCAGTTATAAAAGGGGCGGGTACCCGGTGTAAATCAGTGATGCCTTTGTTAGGGCGAGATTAGTGTCAGGTGCAACAGTGTGTGGATGGCGGTGAAATCGGCGGTTTAAAACCCAATCAAAATATGTTCATGTTTGTGGTGAACGGAACAATTGTAACAGGAAGAAACAACCTTTTGGAAGGTAAATCGTCTTCATTGCGATCGGACGACACTCTGGCTTTAGAAAAGAAAGCAGGACCTGTCACGCTGAGTGATGGGTTTTCAAAAGCAGTATGTGGCTCCTGTCGCAATCTTATTCTCAAATATAAAAGGGCCAATGACGTGGAAAGAATCCGCTGTTTTGTGAGGGAAAGAGTCAAGAACGAAAAGATGTGGTGCGGCTGTTTCAACCAGAAGTCCCAGAAGAGTGTATGTTCAGCAAAGCACAGAGTCTGGCAAGACCAGGCCTATTGTGGGACACAGTGACAGATCTGCTACACGTACCGGTTTTTGGTGCATCATCGGCTGTGGGTGAGACAACTAAAGTGATCACCGCATAAGTAGGGTGCTCTACCTTCGAATAACAAAGCTATCTATGTAACGGATGTGAAACGGCTAGTTTAGTTAGCGGTGTGCACTAAATAGCGTTTCAATCGGTTACGTCACTTGCTCTGAGACCTTGAAGTAGTAGTTCCCCTTGCTCTGCAAGGGCCGTGGCTTTTGTGGAGCGATGGGTAACGATGCTTCGGGGGTGACTGTTGATGTGTGCAGAGGGTCCCTGGTTTGCGCCCGGGTATGGGCGAGGGGACGGACGTAAAATTATACTGTTACATTGATGCTGTTGACCCGGATTACTGGTTGCTGCGGGGGAAAAAAAGGTCAAAAGGGGGGTGAGTGTAACGGATGTGAAACGGCTAGCTTAGTTAGCGGTGTGCACTAAATAGCGTTTCAATCGGTTACGTCACTTGCTCTGAGACCTTGAAGTAGTAGTTCCCCTTGCTCTGCAAGGGCCGCGGCTTTTGTGGAGCGATGGGTAACGATGCTTCGAGGGTGACTGTTGTCGATGTGTGCAGAAGGTCCCTGGTTTGCGCCCGGGTATGGGCGAGGGGACGGACGTAACAGTATAACTTCTACATCTACAGTGAACTGTTGTCAATGCTATAGACCATGCAGCTACAGGTTAACTTTTTGGAGATTGTTTGATTATTATCCTTGTATTAATCATTGCACTCTTCATAGACTTAACATATAAAACCGTGCCGTGTTGCACAAGTCCTACAGGCTCACGTGTAGGCTACATTTAATAATATCTTCAGTTGATCATAGTGACAATTGCAGCCAAGATCATTTATACAGATTCTTTGACAATTATTTTTTAAACATTTTATTTGACCTTTATTTAACTAGGCAAGTCAGTTAAGAACGTTAAGAACGCATTCTTATTGTCAATGATGGCCTAGGAACAGTGGGTTAACTGCCTTGTTCAGGGGCAGAACGACAGATTTTTTTTAAAAACCTTGTCAGCTCGGTCCAACGCTCTAACCACGAGGCTACCTGCCGCCCCTGATGAAGTAACTGATGAAGCTCATTTTATGTGGCACAAACTTTGTATCATTGCAAATGTTTGGCATAATGCATGACGACAGTCTCCGATATTAAAACCTTATTTTCCTTTTATTTAAGGTCACTGTTGCAACTACTTCTGGTACCAAATCATGAATAATTAATTAGTATACGTCAAGGTAATCGGCCCAGAGCAATGCCAAAGTATTTGATGCAAGTTCCAGGTTTGCCACAAGTTATCAAGCAACCATTAAATATGGTGACTGAGTGTAGACGATTTACCAGTGAAAGGGTTGACTTGATGCAACACACAAGTCCCTTAGCACTGAGTGAATATGTGATACATTTTTGGATGAATGGAAAAAGTCAACCAAGATTGCTGGAATTTTTTCAATGTGTGAGCACTTTCTCCATGGCTGGCTACAGGAAAAGAAAAAAACCTTCAGAAGGCGCAAATAAGTGCACAATGGCCATGGCAACTACCACTATTTTAAGGGCACATTAAAATGTATGTGTACACATGTTTCGTAATGCGTTTGTCATACATAATGGTGGGCCAAAAGATGCTTTGACTGGCTCTGTGTCTGTGTCCAGGAAGAGTATATGCCAAAGTTGAAACAGATTGACGAGTCATGGGATAAGATATACAGTTGATGTCGGAAGTTTACATACACCTTAGCCAAATACATTTAAACTCAGTTTTTCACAATTCCTGAAGTTTAAGCCAAGTCAAAATGCCTGTCTTATGTCAGTTAGGTTCACCACTTTATTGTAAGAATGTGAAGTGTCAGAATAATAGTAGTGATATTATTTCAGCGTTTTATTTCTTTCATCACATTTCCAGTGGGTCAGAAGTTTACATGCACTCAATTAGTATTTGGTAGCATTACCTTTAAATTGTTCAACTTGGGTCAAATGTTTTGTGTAGCTTCCCACAATAAATTGGGTGAATTTTGGCACATTCCTCCTGACAGAGCTGGTGTAACTGAGTCAGGTTTGTAGGCCTCCTAACTCGCACATGCTTTTTCTGTTCTGCCCACACATTTTCTATAGGATTGAGGTCAGGGCTTTGTGATGGCCACTCGAATACCTTGACTTTGTTGTCCTTAAGCCATTTTACCACAACTTTGGAATTATGCTTGGGGTCATTGTTCATTTGGCAGACCCATTTGCGACCAAGCTTTAACTTCCTGACTGATGTCTTGATGTTGCTTCAATATATCCACAGAAGTTTCCTTTCCTCATGATGCCATCTATTTTGTGAAATGCGCTAGTCCCTCCTGCAGCAAAGCACCCCCACAACATGATGCTATCCCCCCGTGCTTCACGGTTGGGATGGTGTTCTTCGACTTGCAAGCATCCCCCTTTTTCCTCCAAACATAGTAACGATGGTCATTATGGCCAAACAGTTCTATTTTTGTTTCATCAGACCAGAGGACATTTCTCCACAAAGTACGATCTTAGTCCCCATGTGTAGTTGCGAACCGTAGTCTGGCTTTTTCTAATGACGGTTTTGGAGCAGTGGCTTCGTTCTTGCCGAGTGGCCTTTCAGGTTATGTCGATATAGGACACTCATTTTTCTGTAGATATAGATACTTTTGTACCTGTTTCCTCCAGCATCTTCACAAGGTCCTTTGCTGCTGGGATTGATTTGCACTTTTCGCACCTAAGTACGTTCATCTCTAGGAGACAGAACGCTTCTCCTTCCTGAGCGGTATGATGGCTGCGTGGTCCCATGGTGTTTATACTTGTGTACTATTGTGTGTACCTTCAGGCATTTGGAAATTGCTCCCAAGGATGAACCAGACTTGTGGAGGTCTACAATTGTTTATCTGAGGTTTTGGCTGATTTCTTTTGATTTTCCCATGATGTCAAGCAGAGGCATTGTTTGAAGGTAGGCCTTGAAATACAACCACAGGTACACCTCCAATTGACTCATGATGTCAATTAGCTTATCAGAAGCTTCTAAATCCATGACATAATTTTCAGGAATTTTCCAAGCTGTTTAAAGGCACAGTCAACTCGGTGTTTGTAAACTTCTGACCCACTGGAATTGTGAACCAATGAATTATAAGTGAAATAATCTGTCTGTAAACAATTGTTGGAAAATTACTTGTCATGCACAAAGTCCTAACCGACTTGCCAAAACTATAGTTTGATAACAAGAAATTTGTGGAGTGTTTGAAAAATGAATTTTAATGACTCCAACTTGTATCTATATATGAGAGAGAAGCTCAGCAAAAAAAGGAAATGTCCCTTTTACAGGACCCTGTCTTTCAAATATAACTTGTAAAAATCTAAACTTCCATAAACAAATAATGAACATGCACCTGTGGAATTGTCGATAAGACATTAATAGCTTGCAGACGGTAGGCAATTAAGATCAAAGTTATGAAAACTTAGGACACTAAAGAGGCCTTTCTACTGACTCCTAAAAACACAAAAAGAAAGATGCCAGAGGTCTCTGCTCATCTGCGTGAATGTGCCTCAGGCATGCTGCAAGGACTGCAGATGTGGCCAGGGCAATAATTTGATGTCCGTACTGTGAGACGCCTTAGACAGAAAGACAGGACGGACAGCTGATCGTCCTTGCAGTGGCAGACTATGTGTAACAACACCAGCACAGGATCGGTACATCCGAACATCACACCTGTGGGACAGGTACAGGATGGCAACAACTGCCCGAGTTACACCAGGAACGCACAATCCCTCCGTCAGTGCGCACTGTCCGCAATAGGCTGGACTGAGGGCTTGTAGGCCTGTTGTAAGGCAGGTCCTCACCAGACATCATCGGCAACAGCGTCGCCTATGGGCACAAACCCACCGTCGCTGGACCAGACAGGACTGGCAAAAACTGCTCTTCACTGACGAGTCGCAGTTTTGTCTCACCGGGGATGATGGTCGTATTCGCATTCATCGTCGAAGGAATGAGCGTTACATCGAGGCCTGTACTCTGGAACTGGATCGATTTGGAGGTGGATACATCATGATCTGGTACGGTGTGTCAAAGCATGATCGGACTGAGCTTGTTGTCATTGCAGGCAAACAACGCTGTGCGTTACAGGGAAGACCTCGCTCGTGGTACCCTTCCTGCAGGTGGCTCATCCTGACATGACCCTCCAGCATGACAATGCCACCAGCCATACTGCTCGTTCTGTGCTTGATTTCCTGCAAGACAGGAATGTCAGTGTTCTGCCATGGCCAGCGACGAACCCCGATCTCAATCCCATTGAGCACATCTGGGACCTGTTGGATCTGAGGGTGAGGGCTAGGGCCATTCCCCTCCCCAGAAATTGCAGGTGCCTTGGTGGAAGAGTGGGGTAACATCTCACAGCAAGAACTGGCAAATCTGGTGCAGCCCATGAGGAGGAGATGCACTGCAGTACTTAGTATCTGGTGTGGCCACCAGCTGCATTGACTGTTACTTTTGATTTTGACCCCCCCCCCTTTTGTTCAGGGACACATTATTCCATTTCTGTTAGTCAAATGTCTGTGGAACTTATTCAGTTTGTCTGTTGAATCTTATGTACATACAAATATTTACACGTTAAGTTTCTTGAAAATAAACGCAGTTGACTGTGAGCAGACCTTTTTTTGGTGAGTTTGAGACCTACAGTACATACTGTACACATACATTTTTCTAGCCAATAGGCTATGTAACTCCAAACACATTTTCGCTAAAAGCAGCTGTTTAGCTCAGGGGCCTTTTTCTTGCCATGGAACCCTGCAGAGACAGACCTAGTGACCCCAATCATGTTAACCCCCACCCAAAAATGTATTCACTTGTCTTCTCAGATTAATGATAATGGCAAGGAGAAGTAAGGAACATTTTCAAATTAATGGACTTGGTACATAGTTGGAAGAGGAAGTAATAACTTTAGCATACCTTTTTCTAGCTAATAGACTAACTCCCAATCTGGTTTAGCTGGTTGAACAAAGGTGAGCCGCCATGTGTTGGCAAAATATAGGGCCCTGTTTCCCGATAGCGATGGAACTTAGGCTGACAAGTGTTTAAACATGCATCTTTCCAACGACGGCCAAAGATGTAACATGCGTTTCCCAAAACACCACGAAGAGAGAACACTCGCTTAGTGAGATGTTGGGGCATGTGTCGATACTAATAGGATCGAAAGAAAGTGAGCACTGCTCTCAGATCAGCTTTCTCCATTCAAATCTTACCTTAACTTTTATAATTATTTCACAATACTAATGACGGATCAGCTCCAAGAGCGATATTAACACCTACGGCTGCAAATATTGAGGTGGCTTATTACTATGCCGACACAATAAAATGGACTAAATCACTGATTTGGCACAACATTGCGCATGTTAGGTTACATACACATCAAGAAATATATTGAGAGAAATAATTAGACAGTAGCCTACAAGTAGCAGAATATAATTGATTGAACCACTGTCAAACCACTGTCAAACCACTGTCAAACCAAATACAATGTTATTTGTCAAATTGGTCTTAAGAGGTGTAGACTATGCTTACATACTTACTGACCCTTACCAAAATTGCAGAGACAAACATTTAGAAATAGAAAAATAATAATGAATAAATACACAATAAGTAATTAACTTTAGCTACAGTGCCTTCGGAAAGTATTCAGACCCCTTGACTTTTCCCATATTTTGTTACATTACAGCCTTAATCTAAAATTGATTTAAAGTCTTCATCAATCTGTACACATTACACCATAATGACAAAGCAGAAATTAGGGTTTTAGAAATGTTTTAATAAAAAATATATAAACATCACATTTGCATAAGTATTCAGACCCTTTACTCAGTACTTTTGTTGAAGCACCTTTTGGCAGCGATTACAGCATTGAGTCTTCCATGGTATGACGTTACAAGCTTGGCACACCTGTATTTGGGGAGTTTCTCCCATTCTTCTCTGCAGATCCTCTCAAGCTGTCATGTTGGACTTATGACCTCAAACAGTCTACAATCTATATGGCCTGCTTGAGAGGGAACGGGTCCCAACTACCAGGGATTGAAGCTCTTCCTGATAGCCCATCCCCTGGATCTGAGGAGAGACTTTCTCATCTCAGCAATGCTGGAATAGTATGCACACAGTGCAGTTTTTATACATGGCAACTCACAGTAGCTGTCCTTTTTATAAAATGCATATTGTGGCTACAGTATCAGTTTGCTACATTCATTTAATTTTGGAACTCTTTGCCACTGTTTGCAATCATCAGGGCCAGCTTGACAGTGGCCAGGTCCTAATGTCGAAGCGACACTGACAACGAAGACACTGTGTACAGCATGTGTGTGTTCTTCAGGAGTTTTGGGGGGCTTCTTCCAAAGTCACTCTTGGTCTCAAAACAAGGACATCTGCACCTGTTTAAGAATGTGTAAAACATAACATTGTGAATGTAGTTGTTGAACATATCATCTGTGGTGGGGGGTTGGGTGAGGTAGCCTGGTGGAACAAGACCGCCACATGTATTCTGCTCCCCAATAACGCAACTATCATCCTCCTTGGTAACTTTTGACAATTCGACCCCTAGATCTACATGATTGATTTGAGCAAGTTAAATTGTGTGTGTGAGAGAAAATGTCTGACATGAATATGATGTCCATCACCCACACTTTGGAATTGTGTCCGCACCCCCCCCCCCCCCCCCCCCTCAAGTTTAAGTTCGTTCCACCTGAACAAGTCTGACCACAAGTCAGAGAGGACTATGATGGTACCAAATGTGCTTAATGGATCGTGGGTAAAGAGCAGGAATATACATTTTTTTTGTAGGCTACAGTCCAAGCTGTCTTCCGATGGTGCAGCATCCAAAGATGATTCACCTTGAATAAATGCTTGGAGGTAAGGATGGCAGCAGTGGCGTAGTCTACGATGATGCGGGTATCACTTATTATTGATATCTACATAGCGCATTGATGTGAAGTGAATCACACTGCTGCTCTCTGATTTAGCTATTTGCGCTTTATGGATTGTGGTTGCTGTGGATAGCTGTTCACAAATCTAAATGTTTGAATTCAAGAAGTTTAAGCTGCCTATCAATCATTGTTTTTGAAACCAGTGAAAAAATGGCAGCCAGTGAAAAATGCATAGCGCGGATCCAAGCCTATAGAGTAAGTGGGGCTTTTATTGATCAATCTAATGTATGCTGATAAAAAAATCCATAGGACTTGGAATTACTGACATTTTGATAGACTTTGGTTTTTAATGTAAAAAATAATTTAATCGTATATATGCACTAGAAAGCTATGGGTTAGAAGAAGCCTACATAACCACCCCATAAAATGTAACATCCATTTATGGCCACTGTAAACTTTAACAGATTTATCCTGCAATAGATGTCATTCAATTGTTAACATACATTTTTGTTTTCTTCTAATGCCTCTTAAGGGGAAAGTAATCTAAAAGTAACGGAATGGAATCAGATTACGTTACTGAGTTTGGGTAATCAAAAGGTTACTTTACTGATTTTAAAAAATTGGACAGGTAA
Source organism: Oncorhynchus gorbuscha (assembly GCF_021184085.1). Taxonomy (NCBI): domain Eukaryota; kingdom Metazoa; phylum Chordata; class Actinopteri; order Salmoniformes; family Salmonidae; genus Oncorhynchus; species Oncorhynchus gorbuscha. Next base: position 58,068,064 of record NC_060182.1, on the reverse strand, counting down.
CTAACTGATTACATTTAGAAAGTACCCTACTCTGTACCGGTACCCCTGTATATAGCCTCGTTATTGTTTATTTTATTGAGTTTTAGTAACTGCATTGTTGGTTAAGGGCTTGTAAGTAAGCATTTCATGCTAAGGTCTACTACACCTGTTGTATTCAGCGCATGTAACAAAACATTTGATTCTGCTGTACTTCTGCTGTACTGTTATTCTTCTCTTTGGAGATGGAGGCAGCTGCCATGAAAGTTTAATTTGCTGGAAAGATAAAGATTTCAAATGTTTTCTTTTCTGAGTTCGTATTGTTCGACCAATGAAGTAGATGGGTCTAGCGCTCCCTTAGTAAAGTTTCGCATGTTAAATTCCAAATCATTGAGTTTTCTATTTCCATTTGGAAATCAAAGTGCCTTAGTGACCGTCTTTGGTGCCTTTAATTGTCTAGTCCCACCACCTTTTTTTCTCTCTAACTTGGCAGAATGAGTCGACTCCAACTTGTTCCAGCCATCCAATTTGGAAAGTACGTTCTGTTGTCTTAGCGTGGGAGTTTCCACAAAGTTTTGCAGGCTACTTATGACTTTTCTTTAGGCTTATGGAACAATTAAAAAACGGATCTGCAGCTTTGAACACACTGGATCGCTGGAGAGCGGCCACTTCTCTTTTGCAGTACTGCCTTATGGCAATACGATCACCAAATCTGGGCACGTATTTTGCGAGTTCGGCATTCCATCATGACCTTGACGGCACTGCAGTAAATCTGAAAACAAAAGAGGAAAGTAGTTACAAGTTAGTGTAATTAACTTGATTTGATGGATGGTTATAGTGGATGGATGAATACATAGCTCAATTAAAGCAAGAATCCTTAATTGAAACAATAACAAAGCAGCCAACCCTGCCTCTTTTGGTAAAAAGCTGAGGAATGGGCCTGGTGTAATGTAACAACTCTCAAATTCATACACAGAGCTATGGATGCAAGGACTGACCATCCAAAATAAAAACAAGATCAAATTTGGGTTCTGATGGGGGGGTGACTGTTGAACTAAGCTCATGAGGCATTGTTTTTTATATATGTATAAGTCCCAAAATGGTTTGACAAACTGTACCCCAACTATCCACTGCCCAAAAGCGGGAGAATTATACAGTGCATTTGGAAAGAATTCGGACCCCTCGACTTTTTCCACTTTTTGTTACGTTACAGCCTTATTCTAAAATGTATTAAATACATTTTGTTCCTCAATCTACACACAATACCCCATAATGACAATGCGAAAAGTTTTTTTTTTCAATGTTGTGAGACTTGAAATTGAGCTCAGGTGCATCCTGTTTCCATTGATCATCTTTGAGATGTTTCTACAACTTTGATTAGAGTCCACCTGTAGTAAATTCAATTGTTTGGACATGATTTGGAAAAGCACACCTGTGTATAATGTCATACAGGAGGTGACCAAGAACCGATGGTCACTCTGATAGAGCTCCTCTGTGGAGATGGGAGAAACTTCCAGAAGGACAACCATCTCTGCAGCACTCCACCAATCAGGCCTTTATGGTAGAGTGGCCAGATGGAAGCCACTCCTCAGTAAAAGGCACCTAAAGGACTCTGACCATGATAGACAAGATTTCCATGGTCTGATGAAACCAAGATTGAACTGTTTGGCCTGAATGCCAAGTGTCACATCTGGAGGAAACCTGGCACCATCCCTACGGTGAAGCATGGTGGTTGCAGCATCATGCCGTGGGGATGTTTTTCAGCGGCAGGGACTGGGAGACTTGAGGGAAAGATAAACGGAGCAAAGTACAGAGATCCTTGATGAAAACCGGCTCCAGAGTGCTCAGGACCTCAGACTTGGGGCGAAGGTTCACCTTCCAACAGGACAACGACCCTAAGCACACAGCCAAGACAACGCAGGAGTGGCTTCGGGACAAGTCTCTGAATGTCCTTGAGTGACCCAGCCAGAGCCCGGACTTGAACCCGATTGAACATCTCTGGAGAGCCCTGAAAATAGCTGTGCAGCGACGCTCCCCATCCAACGTGACAGAGATTGAGAGGATCTGCAAAGAAGAATGGGAGAAACTCCCCAAATACAGGTGTACCAAGCTAGTAGCGTCATACCCAAGAAGACCTGAGGCTGTAATCGCAGCCAAATATGCTTCAACAAAGTACTGAGAAAAGAGTCTGAATACTTACGGAACTGTTTATTCAATTTTTTTGGGGGGAAACTGTCATTATGGGGTATTGTGTGTAGATTGGGGGGGGGGGACTATTTAGAATAAGGCAATAACGTAACAAAATGTGGAAAAAGTGGAGTCTGAATACTTTGCGAATGCACTGTATATCTGGCAAGGCAGCGGCGCTGTCCTTTCAGCACCAAAGAGTTGACCATGGTTCCCCAAATGTCATTTCCACGTTATTTGGTTGTATGCTTTGTTTGTCATGCATGCGTCTTTAACTTCCTTTAATAAGTTGGCATTCTATTTTTTATTTAAATTCATCATAAACCTAGATTTATTTTTTTGATTTATCTGTCATTTGATTGTCTTTCCGGGAAGCTGTTATGTGCACCGATAGCAGCCGTGCAGTAACATGACAGCCTTTAGTGGCTTCAATATCAATTTTCTTTCGTGAAGCTCATTAGTTATTTATGTTTCGATATATATGACAACATTCCTCTGATGCAGTTTATTGATCTGGCTAGAATGTTGTTTTGAGGAAACACTTTTCTTTGACACTTTGAACTGCATTTAGTAGTCATTTTGTTTGTTGATAGGCTATCATTTCATTACTACTTTTGGTTATAATAGCCTATGAATTCATTGTTTGTCTCAATATATTACAATACTATACTAACTCTTTACTGCCTTTTTTACTTCCTTTTCAGAACTATGGCTGACTTTATAGTTACATGAGTCTACTCCAGACTCTGGATCTGTGTAGCTCTATGAACGGCGACCTTAAGTACACTTTTAAGTTGAGTAATTTCAATAACCTGAAAAGTCAGGACCCTCGCTAGCTGTCATAACTGAATTATGCATGTTTACGACGCAAACTAAAGACACAATGCGCAAACTCGGATTCATTATACATGTACAACATGAATAGCGCCATCTGCTGGATAATTGAGATTACACCACGAAATAACACTGACATGACAATGGTTCAGGTCATTGAAAAGTTTATTTTGCCTGCTCTTACCGTGCTGTCAACTACATTATTATATTACTGCATTGTAAATACAGAGCTCAACCATGCACAGGGGCGCAGACTGGTTGGATATCTATCAAAAGCTAGCTAGCTACGTATCCTAGCCTGGCTATCAGCTAGTATAGCGTTACAGGTGAACGTGTTGTCATAGCAACAAAGCAAATGGCTATCAATTGTTTAAATTGCTACACCGCGAAGGAGCAAGACAGCTAGCTACATAAGACATTAGAAATCATTTGCCTGTTTTAATTGATTCCAGACCATGGTTCCATCAGCAGCATGTTTAGGGTTGCATACACAATGAATGGAAAAAATGCAGAGTATTAAAATTGAGGGAATTTTAAAAAATGTAATGAGGGACCGAATACAAAATCGGAGAGAACTGTTAAAAACACGAATTAATTTGAAAAAAATCAGTGAAAGGATTTTTGTTTTTAAACTGGAGAATTTATATTAGATTAGTCAGGCCGTATTTTGTTCCCCACCACCATGACTACTAAAATGCGCCGTACAATCTGTCAAATAATAAAACATATTTTACAGACCATAGTCTGTCTGGGGCAGTCACATTTCGACAACTTCGTCGGTTTCAAAGGTAGGCTAATGAGTCCATTGGTTTTATTGAGGTTTCCTGTTGGGAGTGGCGAATTAGTACATCATCGTGGCAAATAACGTTACATCTTTCCCACGTATGTCAGCTGGTTTACTAACTTTAGCTCGGCAAAACGACCATAACAAAATTATAGGTATCTAGCCACAAAACGTATTTATTAAGTTATTGCTTGTTGTCAGCCCACTGAAGTAACAATGATCATGTCATCATGTGTATACCCCCCGAATGGATAGGTTTGCTTTGTGTTCAAGCCTAGTGCCAAAAAGAGGAAGAAGAGGCCAACTGTGGGTGAGTGATTATAAACACAATAATTGAATAATACGTGTACTTTGTTTTGTGAAAACGGAATATTCTGCCAGTGCCATTTTGTATTGATCGCGCGCGGATGTTTTCTCCAGAGGATTTTTTTCGCTCATGGCAATGAGGACACAGAGAATAGCAGACATTATTGGAGAAAATTAAAGCAGACACCGAGGTGAGAGCCTATAATGAAGGCAGACACCGAGGTGAGAGCCTATACATGTCATGCAGAATAGGGAATTGTGTCGGCTCTATTTATTACATTTCTATCTGTAGCGTTGTGAACGTTTCACCTCACTGAAAACTTACACGCTTTTATCAGGCATGGAAATGTACATTGTTTCGTCTTTACAGTTTCTGCAGGATGAGCTGAACAGGATCATCTTAAGACAGCCTATTGGAGTTTATCAGAAAGAGTGCCTCCACTTTCCAGCGGGGCACGGGTGACTGGGCAAGAGGTTTGAGAGCCAATGAGATTCTTACAGCTGCCCTAGTGCGTGGTATGTTACTCAAAAGAGAGGGTGCACGCGCAAAAGTCTTTGGCATGACCAGGGCCCATGCCCTATGCCTAAATTAGTGTATTTTGATATGTTGTCCATGGGATAGAGATTAACCAAGTAACTGTATGTCTCTTCTCTTCTTACTGTGTAGGAGTGAATGTGCCAAATCATGAAATTACCTTCCAGAGCTCCTCTAACCAGCTGCAGCAGTCGGTGACTCCTTTTTGTTGTCTCCATACAAGCCAAAGAGTGTGCAGGTCAGTCTCATGTATGTGGTACTTGAGAAACAACTCTTATTTCTATTATTAGTCAACAAGGGAATTTGTATAATTGCTATTTGAGGTTGGTAATTGGGTAGATTTAATTTATTTATACTTTGCTGTAAATAAGTATCTGCGTGGCATTTTTTTTATTATGACACATGGATACTACCTCACTCAAATCTTCACATTTTCATTTGGTTCTGTCCTCAGCCCTGAAGCACCTGATGCAGAGGGTTCTAGTGAGACTGAGTGCTTGTGTGTCAGTGGATGTTGAAGAGGAGGAAGAGCCTCAGCAGCACAGTACCAATGTTAACCAGAAGAGGGTGCACTGCTCCCTTAGCACCCTCTGTGACTGGTACATTATGTTTTTTCCCACCTTTAATTTAACCAGGTAGGCCAGTTGAAAACAAGTTTTCATTTACAACTGCGAACTGGCCAAGATAAAGCAAAACAGTGCGACACAAACAACAACACAGAGTTACACATGGAATAAACAAACGTACAGTCAATAACACAATAGAAAAGTCTATATACAGTGTGTGCAAATGAGGTAAGATTAGGGAGGTAAGGCAATAAATAGGCCGTAGTGGTGAAGTAATTACAATTTATCAATTAAACCCTGGAGTGATAGATGTGCAGAAGATGAATGTGCAAGTAGAGATACTGGTGTGCAAAGTAGCAAAAATAAATAACTATGGGGATGAGGTAGTTGGATGGGCTATTTACAGATGAGCTATGTACAGGTGCAATGATCTGTAAGCTGATGCTTAAAGTTATTGAGGGAGATTTGAGTCTCCAGCTTCAGTGATTTTTGTAGTTCGTTCCAGTCATTGGCAGCAGAGAACTGGAAGGGAAGGCGGGCAAAGGAGGAATTGGCTTTTGGGGGTGACGAGTGAAATATACCTTCTGGAGCACACGCTACAGGTGGGTGCTGCTATGGTGACCAGTGAGCTGAGATAAGGCGGTGCTTTACCTAGAAAAAAACATATAAATGACCTGGAGCCAGTGGGTTTGGCAATGAATATGAAGCGAGGGCCAGCCAACGAGCGCATACAAGTTGCAGTGGTGGGTAGTATATGGGGCTTTGGTGACTAAATGGATTGCCCTGTGATAGACTGCATCCAGTTTGCTGAGTAGAGTGTTGAAGGCTATTTTGTAAATGACATCGCCGAAGTCAAGGATCAGTAGGATAGTCAGTTTTACGAGGGTATGTTTGGCAGCATGAGTGAAGGATGCTTTGTCGCGAAATAGGAAGCTGATTCTAGATTTAATTTCGGATTGGAGATGCTTAATGTGAGTCTGTAAGGAGAGTTTACAGTCTAACCAGACACCTAGGTATTTGTAGTTGTCCACATATTCTAAGTCAGCCTGGTGAACCAGGCGAGGCAGTCATTTGAGAAACCAAGGCTGTTGTGTCTGCCGATAAGAATGTGGTGATTGACAGAGTCAAAAGCATTGGCCAGGTCGATGAATACGGCTGCACAGTATTGTCTTTTATCGATGGCGGTTATGATATTATTTAGGACCTTGAGCGTGGCTGAGGTGCACCCATGACCTGCTTGGAAGACAGATTGCGTAGTGGAGAAGGTACGGTGAGATTTGAAATGGTCGGTGATCTGTTTTGTTAACTTGGCTTTCGAAGACCTTAGAAAGGCAGGTTAGGATAGATAGACTGTGACAAAGGTACGAAGCTACTGCACACAATCAAGGACTAATGTAAGGCTTTTATGTAAAACGGTCACATTTGATAGATTTTGACCTTACTATCATTGTGTAAATGCTCATTACAGATCATGAGTCTTAAATAATTTGTTTGGTCCTAATAATTTGTCTGGGACCCCAGGCAAAAAGCGTACTTCTTTTGGCAAAGACATGCAACAACATCCTCCCATTTTAGTGATCTTCATAGACCTAGAGGCTTTCAACCCTAGAGTGCTGCAAGACTTCATCTGCAGGGGGGAGAAAAGCATGGTCCCTGACCTCTGTCTCTGTTAGATTGATTGAATGGGGAAAATGCACTCGTACTTGTGTGAGGGTACTGTAGCATATGTTAAAAATGCCCATGCGCGACGTGCTATATAATCTCCCCGTTCTCTGCGACAGTCGGTACGTGGAGCAGTTTCCTCTGATGTTCGTCTTTGGCATCACCACGTCTTGCAGCACCATTCAGCACATGCTACCCCAGTCCATATCCTTTCTGCTGTGCATTGAGCTCTTCCAGTCCCTGTCCTGCACCCTGCACCTGACCACTGTCATAGACTAACCAATCAACCTGCACATGTACTCTACTGTATGCTTATTGTTATTGTTGAATGTATGGTTATTTTGACACTTGGTTATTGTTGTCCCTTTGACAATTTTGATTCTCATTTTTATTTTATATTGTAAATATCCAAAATAAGCTTTGGCAATATGTACATTGTTACATCATGCCAATAAAGCAAATTGAATTGAATTGACAAGGTAGTCTGTAGCTACCATGGATCCATCCATTCACTTTGATGTAGTTGTATTGGACACAGTGATCATGCTCCTCTGTGCCCTATTCCTAAACCCAATAGGGTTCTAAAGGTGCAGTTGAATACCAACTAGAGATCAACGCACATTTTCACTCTTGATCCCCATTGATGACATTATTTTTTAATTTTTGTTTTGTTACACATTTCTTTCTCAAGTTAGAATTCAGACTTGAGTGTGTGTATTGCTTTCCCGTCTGTGTCTCAAGGTGATCCTGACCCCACTGTTTCCTGTTAAGCCCAGTGGCAAGGTGCTGGTCAGAATCTTTTTCCACCACGATTTCTCCGTGCGCAACTTCATCAAAGACCTGCAGGTGAGTACTGACCTCTGATTGTTTGTGTGACTGTTTTACATTTACATTTAAGTCATTTAGCAGACGCTCTTATCCAGAGCGACTTACAAATTGGTGCATTCACCTTATGACATCCAGTGGAACAGTCACTACAATAGTGCATCTAAATCTTAAAGGGGGGGGGGGGGGTGAGAGGGATTACTTATCCTATCCTAGGTATTCCTTAAAGAGGTGGGGTTTCAGGTGTCTCCGGAAGGTGGTGATTGACTCCGCTGTCCTGGCGTCGTGAGGGAGTTTGTTCCACCATTGGGGGGGCCAGAGCAGCGAACAGTTTTGACTGGGCTGAGCGGGAGCTGTACTTCCTCAGTGGTAGGGAGGCGAGCAGGCCAGAGGTGGATGAACGCAGTGCCCTTGTTTGGGTGTAGGGCCTGATCAGAGCCTGGAGGTACTGAGGTGCCGTTCCCCTCACAGCTCCGTAGGCAAGCACCATGGTCTTGTAGCGGATGCGAGCTTCAACTGGAAGCCAGTGGAGAGAACGGAGGAGCGGGGTGACGTGAGAGAACTTGGGAAGGTTGAACACCAGACGGGCTGCGGCGTTCTGGATGAGTTGAAGGGGTTTAATGGCACAGGCAGGGAGCCCAGCCAACAGCGAGTTGCAGTAATCCAGACAGGAGATGACAAGTGCCTGGATTAGGACCTGCGCCGCTTCCTGTGTGAGGCAGGGTCGTACTCTGCGGATGTTGTAGAGCATGAACCTACAGGAACGGGCCACCGCCTTGATGTTGGTTGAGAACGACAGGGTGTTGTCCAGGATCACGCCAAGGTTCTTAGCGCTCTGGGAGGAGGACACAATGGAGTTGTCAACCGTGATGGCGAGATCATGGAACGGGCAGTCCTTCCCCGGGAGGAAGAGCAGCTCCGTCTTGCCGAGGTTCAGCTTGAGGTGGTGATCCGTCATCCACACTGATATGTCTGCCAGACATGCAGAGATGCGATTCGCCACCTGGTCATCAGAAGGGGGAAAGGAGAAGATTAATTGTGTCGTCTGCATAGCAATGATAGGAGAGACCATGTGAGGTTATGACAGAGCCAAGTGACTTGGTGTATAGCGAGAATAGGAGAGGGCCTAGAACAGAGCCCTGGGGGACACCAGTGGTGAGAGCGCGTGGTGAGGAGACAGATTCTCGCCACGCCACCTGGTAGGAGCGAACTGTCAGGTAGGACGCAATCCAAGCGTGGGCCGTGCCGGAGATGCCCAACTCGGAGAGGGTGGAGAGGAGGATCTGATGGTTCACAGTATCGAAGGCAGCCGATAGATCTAGAAGGATGAGAGCAGAGGAGAGAGAGTTAGCTTTAGCAGTGCGGAGCGCCTCCGTGATACAGAGGAGAGCAGTCTCAGTTGAATGACTAGTCTTGAAACCTGACTGATTTGGATCAAGAAGGTCATTCAGAGAGAGATAGCGGGAGAGCTGGCCAAGGACGGCACGTTCAAGAGTTTTGGAGAGAAAAGAAAGAAGGGATACTGGTCTGTAATTGTTGACATCGGAGGGATCGAGTGTAGGTTTTTTTCAGAAGGGGTGCAACTCTCGCTCTCTTGAAGACGGAAGGGACGTAGCCAGCGGTCAGGGATGAGTTGATGAGCGAGGTGAGGTAAGGGAGAAGGTCTCCGGAAATGGTCTGGAGAAGAGAGGAGGGGATAGGGTCAAGCGGGCAGGTTGTTGGGCGGCCGGACGTCACAAGACGCGAGATTTCATCTGGAGAGAGAGGGGAGAAAGAGGTCAGAGCACAGGGTAGGGCAGTGTGAGCAGAACCAGCGGTGTCGTTTGACTTAGCAAACAAGGATCGGATGTCGTCGACCTTTTCAAAATGGTTGACGAAGTCATCTGCAGAGAGGGAGGAGCGGGAGGGGGAGGAGGATTCAGGAGGGAGGAGAAGGTGGCAAAGAGCTTCCTAGGGTTAGAGGCAGATGCTTGGAATTTAGAGTGGTAGAAAGTGGCTTTAGCAGCAGAGACAGAGGAGGAAAATGTAGAGAGGAGTGAGTGAAAGGATGCCAGGTCCGCAGGGAGGCGAGTTTTCCTCCATTTCCGCTCGGCTGCCCGGAGCCCTGTTCTGTGAGCTCGCAATGAGTCGTCGAGCCACGGAGCGGGAGGGGAGGACCGAGCCGGCCTGGAGGATAGGGGACATAGAGTCAAAGGATGCAGAGAGGGAGGAGAGGAGGGTTGAGGAGGCAGAGTCAGGAGATAGGTTGGAGAAGGTTTGAGCAGAGGGAAGAGATGATAGGATGGAAGAGGAGAGAGTAGCGGGGGAGAGAGAGCGAAGGTTGGGACGGCGCGATACCATCCGAGTAGGGGCAGTGTGGGAGGTGTTGGATGAGAGCGAGAGGGAAAAGGATACAAGGTAGTGGTCGGAGACTTGGAGGGGAGTTGCAATGAGGTTAGTGGAAGAACAGCATCTAGTAAAGATGAGGTCGAGCGTATTGCCTGCCTTGTGAGTAGGGGGGGAAGGTGAGAGGGTGAGGTCAAAAGAGGAGAGGAGTGGAAAGAAGGAGGCAGAGAGGAATGAGTCAAAGGTAGACGTGGGGAGGTTAAAGTCGCCCAGAACTGTGAGAGGTGAGCCGTCCTCAGGAAAGGAGCTTATCAAGGCATCAAGCTCATTGATGAACTCTCCGAGGGAACCTGGAGGGCGATAAATGATAAGGATGTTAAGCTTGAAAGGGCTGGTAACTGTGACAGCATGGAATTCAAAGGAGGCGATAGACAGATGGGTAAGGGGAGAAAGAGAGAATGACCACTTGGGAGAGATGAGGATCCCGGTGCCACCACCCCGCTGACCAGAAGCTCTCGGGGTGTGCGAGAACACGTTTTAGAACAGTTCAAATGTGTTGAAGTGGAATAACTGACTGACTGAACACACTGTTGACTGCTCTGTATTGTCTTTCAAAGACTAACTTTGAGATGTGGGCTGGATGTATTATTTTGGATTACTCCTGTGAATAGTTACCTTATCTTTTGCATTGCTTGATCTCAGGTTTGTGTGTACGTGTGTGTTGACCATGGGGCCCCCTTACCAGTTGGCTCTGCTGGAGCACTTCCACAGCCAGCCTCTGAGCGTGCTGTAAGGAGGCGGCGGCCCTGGGCCACGCCACTGAGCTCAGCCACAGGGATGTAGAGAGGATCCAACAGCTGCCATCCTTCATGAGGTGACTGTCTCACACACATATGCACACGCAGGCCCACAAGTCTCCAACACACACACACTTCTACCCATATGATGGTTGAGTAACAATATTTAAATGTTGTGTGGTTCGTCTGTTTAAAACTTGTGATGCTTGGTGTTTACCTCGCACCCTTTCCCCCAGGTACATAGCAGGCTCCCCAGGAGCAAATGGAGCTGTTGACCAGTGATGACCATGTGAAGGTAAATATTGAGTGCTTGTTGAGTGCTTTGTCTCAATGCCTCTCCACGTTCTAACGTCTTCTCTACCTAAATACCCTCTGGGGAAACAGGTTTGAACATTTTGTTTATCAAGGTTGCCATTGAAATAATACCTCATGTTAGGAATGTAATTGTAGAGCATGGCACCAACTGTCTCACCTGTTCCACATATGCCTCGATTTTCAGATAAGGGAACTGCACATATCCTGTCTGGAGAAGAATGTGTGGGAGAATGAAGAGCATGTGTCTGCCATGCAGCTGAGGTAATGATTGATTACAAAATCGTTGTTTAACGTCGATATAAAGCACAAACATTGCCTTACGAAACTTATTTCAAAGTTCTATACAAGTTGCCATGTACTCAGTTACCTGCTAAGATAAGAAAGTTCAGTTTGTTTGCTCTCCTTTCCTTTGATAACACTCTACGTTTCACCCCAGGATGATGGCCAAAGATGAACTTGTAGCAGCACTGCAAAAGTGCGCTGAGATCCTAAAACCTGGCAAGAGCAAGAAAATGAGTGCTACACTGCTCCAACTGGAGGATTTACTTGCCAAAGTTGACCAGTCGGACAGAAAGTAGCGATGAGGGTTTTGCTTTACCATTTTTATTTGCATTAAAATAGCAGACTTTTTATTTATATTTCTATGGTGGTGAAATGTACTTTTTGATTGCCTTGACCCTATCAGATGTTGCTGCTGCAGCGGGTGCAGCTGGGGAGATCATCTCTTCTCCAAGGAAAGGCCTCCAGAAGAAAACAGACCTGTTCCAACTGCAAAAGGTAACATTTTTGTAATGGAAAAGAAAGACCGATTTTAATACACTTCTAATATGTACAGTAGTGCCCCTACACGAATCCCAGTATGTGTGCTACTATAGCTCCTCTGCTATCCTGAGACCCCACCTCAACGCCACGCCACGCCATCCAGACTGCCCTCAGCAACCACTACCTATACCTGAAGGTAAACAACTTACCACTGAGAGGCTTTGTCTCAAAAGTGTCTAGTAAACTCCTTTCCTCATATCCTCTCCCTAATCTGGAAAGACTTGATGGGTGTAAGCAATTTGGTGGACCATCATTGGGCTTACTTTCACCTATTCACAATTCTTTCAGTGCAGATGAAGCAAAAGGAAAGGAGGTAAGCCAGTCTCTTTAGACAACTGAGTATCAGCCCAAACTTTAAGTGTTAAAGCTACAACAGCAGCTGATACTGATGCTAATGTTGTGTGGTTCAGAATGAAAACCTGCGGACCGAGGACGGGACAATTTCAAATGCTGCTCCTGACATCTGCATTGTGTACAAACTCCAAATGGAGTGTGGGAGGCTCATCAACCTGTATGACTGACAGGAGGTAGATTTTTTTATAAAGAATCAAATGAAACACTTGTTGGTATTTTTTCCTGAACAAGAACACTTTCCATATTGCATTGAGTGAATTTGTATGTATTTGCAGGCTTATGCTGCAGAGGGCAAGGATGCTGACTGTGGACTATGGCAAAGTGGATGAACTCAAACGGTATCCTTTAACTGGTGGAAGTTTTAAAATGCTTGATCGTGATGTATTTTGAATATTGATTTTCATACCACATGTCATACTGCTGTCTTTTTCCTTTCCCATAGCCTAGATATAGTCAGGTCAAATTATTGGCACCCTTGATAAAGTTGAGCAACAAAAGACTAGAAAATGAATTAGCACAAATACTGAGTGAGCTATCTTGTATGCAATTTTGAAATATTATTATAATTACTCAGAAAAGACAGCCCTCTTGAATTCAAACCACAGGGTGTCAATGTGGTTCAAGTGCGGAGAATGAGATGGCCATTGCAAAACGTTGATTTTTGTGGTCAATTAACTATTTCTTTGGACTTGGATGTGTGCTTAGGGTTATTGTCTTGCTGGAAGATTCACTTGCGTCCAAGTTTCAGCCTCCTGCCAAAGGCAACCAGGTTTTTTTTTTTAAATCCAGGCTGTTTGAGCTAGAGTTCCTGGGATTTGTAAAATCCACCAAGCAGAAGTCTGACTATGTTATGACTGACCTGGGGAGGCTGCTGATTCACGGTCTCTGAGCTTGTGTTGTATAGTATGCATGTGTCAATTGTTTTATCACGATTTGCTCTAGTGTATTCTTAAAAGGTGTGAAAATGCAAACATGTTTACAGTTTACTCCATTAACAAACACACTCAAAGAAGTGTGTATATGCAATATTATAAAACATTTTATCATCAAGTAGCAGTATCACAAAAATTATAAAAGCAGCCATGTTAACAAGTTTAAGGGGTGCATTCATATGTAATGAACAGATGGGTCTTCATGTAGTGGTTGTAAACACGTGACGAAACAAGATCATTCTACTGCTTGAGGGCTAGATGAAGTGCAACTGGGATGAACATTCAGTCAATACTTACACGGAGGGCCGAGTGTGTGGGGTTTTGGTTTTTCCAATTAAGACCTAGATAACCAGGTGAGGGGAGTTCCTACTAATTAGTGACCTTAATTCACCGATCGAGTACAAGGGTGGTACAAAATCCTGTAGACACTCGGCCCTCCGTGGAATTAGATTAACAAGTGCCTTTGACTTGGTCACTCCATAGTGGAGGCAGGGAGCTGTGGTGGAACACAAGTGACTGGGTTGACAGAACCTGATATCATCGGTATATCTACTTGATTACATTATTAGCTATTTACAATTGAAATATCAGTACTTCAGTTAATTAAAGCATTACCCTGTTGTGACGACATGAAACTTAACATTTTATTGTTTGGTTTTTCTACTAAGTACATAGGTTTGAAAGCAAAACAGTCAATGAAATAAATAACATTTTGAAAGCAGAAAAAATCTAATGAATTGAAGTTAGTTTTTGTAAAGTCCCATACAAAAAGGCTCTGGGGCATTGCAAATTATCTTCTCCAAACCGTACCTTCCACTTGCTAATAGATTGACCAGCAAACCTTTGTCTACATTCCTTTATCATATATACATGTGTAACAAAGGAATAAAACAGTGAATAAAGTCTGGAATGCCAGATGTCTTTATAAAAGTAAGAGAGTGACAACTTATCGATACAGGTATAGCAGGAGAAATGTAGGCCACTGGTAGAGGGGGTCCATATAATTACATTAGGAAGCACCTAGTTGCTTACGTGAGAGAGATTACCACTGACAACGGCTTAGATAAACCTTTGCCCAAAGGAGAAATTTGGCACAGTAAGATGTTTCATTAAACCAATCACTTGCAGAGATTTCCAAAGATTTAAACTCTAACTTCCAGCAAGAGAAGGTCGCCTGGCAAAGTCTGTCTCTCAGGAAACATCTGGAAATAAATAGATAAAAGCAGAAAACCAGCCATATTAGCATAACCTTTTAGAGTTTTCCATTCAGGAGTCACAGTTGCCTTCTCACATTCAGCAATGGAATGGTACATGCACTGATAATTAAATATAAAAATGGGCAAAACAATACTCACAGCTTGCAGGTTGCTCTCCAAATCTTCGCATCAACTGGTCATGTGTAAACTTCACAAAAGTGTCATATTGTTCTGAAATAGAAATGTGGGAGAAAAGGGAGGTGTTTAATTTGCCTGTAACTAAAAATCACATGGTGCACTTTCTGAATTGTGTTTGACTGTCCACACCTGCCAACTTGGAAGTCATGGTCTCCTCATATTCCTCCCGCACTTTGTCTTCACGCTCCTTCAGTAGACGTTCACAAATCATTCCAACTTGTCTAAGAGTAAATAAGGGCTGTTCTTTCTTTGATGGAGAAGAACCTCCAGCAGATGTGCCTGCAGAGGACACAAGTAAAGCAATTAGGTCATTTGCATGTTGGTGGGGGGGGGGGGGTCTAGTTCCTTTAGTATTGTGGTTCTCCTCCACTCACCAGGGTTTAGGCTAATGGTACACTATAAGCTCATAACAAACCTGGCATACTGGATCCACTAAGATGGGGTGGAGACTCTGGCGAGTAGCAACCCTCTGTCTGTTGGTAAACTCCATCTATGTGCTTTCTCTTCTGAATGCGTTTGTACTCCTGCTTGATGTTGTTCAGAATTTGCTCTAGAATAAGATAGAACGTTGGTCAAACAACTTGTCAAATCTAATGGAGGCCTCACACTGCAGTGCAATCCTTATGGCTGACATGTTAACAAAGACAGTACAGTATGAAGATATGCAGAAACTGCTTCTCCAATAGAAATCGCTTATCACACTTGTCAGCGATGTCAAGATGATGTTCGCTAGCAAAGCTCATGCGCAGAAATACGTCATCACGTCACCTTGTTTTAGATCTGCATTCAATAACAACTTTATACCAGTAGATGGTGTAGTATTGGCTTGGGCCTTTGACTTGTGTGAGAATGATAAAGACACAGAAGTAAATATGATTTAGGCTAGGCCTATTCCGCTATCTAAATATGCCATGCTGTTGTATTATTTAATCGCCATATAATTGCATAATTTATTTTTATAGCCACGTGGGGCTACTGTGGTGATCATGTAACCTAATGAATCACACTTTTTCCAGTATTTCGGAGTACGGACTGTAGGCCTTTTATTAGGCATTTTGACTATTGTTTTAAAGAATTCCACTCTGGATTTGGCTTGTTTTAGACTTTTGCTTTGCACAACCCCATCACGCAGAGGCTATATCCATGTCAATAAATGAGATGAAACAAAATATTGCTTAAGTCTTGGCTATAACCTGTCCTGAGCGAAATAGCCAAGGGGTCCCAAAGACTGTAGCCTATTCTTTTTGCCAGATCTGTTTAAGCTATCAGCCACTGCACGTGCTTCAACTATTTTGTTTAAAAATGATTTAGATGCTATATTTAGAGGCCTGGGAGCTAGGGTCTCTTTTTAAAGGAGAGCCCTATAATAAAAACACAAATAGAGTTCTAAAATTATTCTGCAAGACACCAGTACCTAAAATGATAGGCCTTCCAACTTTTAGGCATTGCAATTTAGGCATTTTTATTTGATTTGGATAGGACTAAATTAAACATTTAATTATTAAAATGATAATACATAGATTTCAATAAATAAATGGATAAGAATACTCTTCTATGATTTAATTCCTATTGCAAAAATTACTGAATAGAAGGCATACTGACTGAACTGAATGAAGGATGAATTCAATGTTCAAATATGTTGGTATGACGAGTTGCACGCATCATGCACGCTCATCACTTTATTTGGCTAGTAGGCAAATAGGCCTACATTAGGGTGTAACAACTATAGCTGCATGCCTCCAGAAGGGCATCTTCTGAGGCTGAGGGGTGCTTTTCCAAAGTCGCATGGTGCTGCACAAGCTCTTCAACTGGCCAGCAGTGTCACGATGGAGGGAATAGCCTATATGGAGACTACTTAAGACCATTGCAACAGTTACTGTAAAGTGTGGGAATAAGCTTATGCCAGACTTAGCCTACGTTTAACCTCTCCATTATTCATTTCACAGTTCATATGTTCATGACCCGGTTCATATAAATCATGTCAAATTATTTTACATTCATATTAACCCCTCTTACAGAGTATGCTTTGGCATGATTGAGTGATCTATTATTGTTCTTTGTTTCATTATTCCTGGTAGAGACTACTGGTTATGATTGCAGACAGAGCCCAGAAAATGGAATGGTGCAATATTGAATTAGTCTTATTTGATAAGGTGCATGGATGAGGATGTCCACGTCACCTCACCCAGAGATATGCCCATGCTTTAGAGATACAACAGTGAAGTTTCAGTACGCTAGGTGTAGCACTAGCTCTGTTATGCCTATCTAGACTTGTGCTGGCAAACAAATCCATTACATTAAGTACCTAATGTGAAGTAAACTTAACTAAAGAGTAATAGAGAATGGACACTTAAACATGCTGGATACCTCTGGATACCTCGTTCCGGTTTCCTTGACTTAAAAAAAAAATGATGCTGTGTTATGCTTGTTCACATAGCACTCTTCACAGGCTGTGTGCGTTTTTTTGTGTTGGTGATATGAAACTGACAAAACTCAAACGGTATTATTGTTCGTAAGGATTGCAACAAGATTTGTTCAAGCCTAAAATGTTAGTCCGTAATCATAACATGGTGTTTGTATGTTCACAGATGAAATTTTACGTTTCATGTTTCACGCATGGCTTTTCTTACGATCCTAACAATTTATATATAGATTTTCTTATGATCTAACAATACCTACGTTCAACCTTTTGGCAGGTCTCTCGCTCCATAATGGTCTGCTTTACGATGCGTTCCTGTAAGTATCACGATGTTGCGTCTCTGGGTTTGAAAACACTGATATTTTTTCAAGATACAGTGCATTCAGAAAGTATTCAGACCCCTTGACTTTGCCCATATTTTGTTATGTTACAGCCTCATTGTTATGTTACAACCTATACATTTACATTTAAGTCATTTAGCAGACGCTCTTATCCAGAGCGACTTACAAATTGGTGCATTCACCTTATGACATCCAGTGGAACAGCCACTTTACAATAGTGCATCTAAATCTTTTAAGGGGGGGGGGTGAGAAGGATTACTTTATCCTAGGTATTCCTTAGAGGTGGGGTTTCAGGTGTCTCCGGAAGGTGGTGATTGACTCCGCTGTCCTGGCGTCATGAGGGAGTTTGTTCCACCATTGGGGGGCCAGAGCAGCGAACAGTTTTGACTGGGCTGAGCGGGAACTGTACTTCCTCAGTGGTAGGGAGGCGAGCAGGCCAGAGGTGGATGAACGCAGTGCCCTTGTTTGGGTGTAGGGCCTGATCAGAGCCTGGAGGTACTGAGGTGCCGTTCCCCTCACAGCTCCGTAGGCAAGCACCATGGTCTTGTAGCGGATGCGAGCTTCAACTGGAAGCCAGTGGAGAGAGCGGAGGAGCGGGGTGACGTGAGAGAACTTGGGAAGGTTGAACACCAGACGGGCTGCGGCGTTCTGGATGAGTTGTAGGGGTTTAATGGCACAGGCAGGGAGCCCAGCCAACAGCGAGTTGCAGTAATCCAGACGGGAGATGACAAGTGCCTGGATTAGGACCTGCGCTGCTTCCTGTGTGAGGCAGGGTCGTACTCTGCGGATGTTGTAGAGCATGAACCTACAGGAACGGGCCACCGCCTTGATGTTAGTTGAGAACGACAGGGTGTTGTCCAGGATCACGCCAAGGTTCTTAGCGCTCAGGGAGGAGGACACAATGGAGTTGTCAACCGTGATGGTGAGATCATGGAACTCTATCACATTTACATAAGTATTCAGACCCTTTACTCAAGTACTTTGTTGAAGCACCTTTGGCAGAGATTACAGCCGAGTCTTCTTGGGTATGATGCTACAAGCTTGGCACTACTGTATTTAGGGAGTTTCTCCCAAGCTCTGTCAGGTTGGATGTGGAGCATTGCTGCACAGCTATTTTCAGGTCTCTCCAGATATGTTCGATGGGGTCAAGTCCGGGCTCTGGCTGGGCCACTCAAGGGGATTCAGAGACTTGTCCTGAAGCCACTCCTACGTTGTCTTGGCTGTGTGCTTAGGATCGTTGTCCTGTTGGAAGGTGAACCTTCTCTCTAGCCTGAGCACTCTGGAGCAGGTTTTCATTAAGGATCTCTCTGTCCTTTGCTGTGCTCATCTTTGCCTCGATCCTGAATAGTCTTCCTGTCCCTGCCGCTAAAAAATATCCCCACAGCATAATGCTGCCACCACCATGCTTCACCGTAGGGATGTTGCCAAGTTTCCTCCAGATGTGACACTTGGCATTTAGGTCAAAGAGTTCAATCTTGGTTTCATCAGACCAGAGAATCTTATTTTTTTCAAGGTCAGAGTCCTTTAGCCTTTTGGTAAACTCCAAGCGGGCTGTCATGTGCCTTTTATTGACAGGTGTGTGCCTTTCCAAATCATGTCCAATCAATTGAATTTACCAATCAATTGGTAAATTGATTGTCATTATGGGGTACTTTGTAGATTGATGAGAGAAAATATTTAATCAATTTTAGAGTAAGGCTGTAATGTAACAAAATGTGGAAAAAGGCAAGGTGTCTGAATACACTGTAGCTGCTGCAATAACACAAGTAGCTATTGGCTAACACCTAGAATGATCTTGGGAAAAGAACATGCTACCTTAAAAGGCCCCGTGCCATTAACGTGATTTTCCTGTGTTTTATATTTCCACACTGAGGTTTAAATAATATTGTGAAAAATGCTCTTCTAGCGTAAGAGCTGTTTTAAAAGACCACCTGAAATTTCAGCCTGTTTTGGTGGAATTGAGTTTTGGCCTGCCAGCAATTTCTTTTTGACCATTGTTTTAAATAAAAATCACAGTAAGGTACTTAATTACCCATAAATTATTTGATATGTTGATTAAAAACAACTGCTGCATTGGACCTTTAACGTGCAGCAAGATTGCCCACTGCCTGGCTTGCTATAGATGTCTGATATGAGTTTGGGTTCATCCGGCATAGTACTTACCAGCTGATAGTCTGGATGACACTTCTCCAAATGGTGACGGCTCCATGCGAAGGTATTTCCGTGGTGATGATGATGGGGACACCGGAATACATCTTCTCCTTTTAGGGGACGTCGGACTCATCAATGGATCAAAATCCATGGTCCTTTTCAGGGTCGCTCCACACGCCATGATTTGAACCTAGGAGGGTCTACAAAGACCGAACGAGGAACGGTGTGGCTAATGCGAAACACAAAAGAAAATGGCTTTCTAACGTTCGTTAGCTAGCTAAGAAAGAGCTTATCCTGATGGCTTTTCAGCTAGCTTTGCAACTTCGACAAGTCCAGGAAGGAGTATTGCTACTGTTAGCTAACTTATCACGCTAGCTAGCTAGCGTTAACCAACCAAATTAAAACAAATTCCCTTCACCTTTCCGGGAAAAGTTACCCTCTTATCACTCCGACGCCCGTGTAACGTTGACTTTTGTTTTCACTATCTTATAACGTTATCTGTTTGGATGTCCTTAGCTAGCTAAGTTATAAATTCAGACGAAGATATAACTTGCTGCCTAACGTTACCATCTTGAAAGGCAGCGAACGTCAGCCTATTCTTGTTTTTGACCACCAGAGCCGTCTGTTTCTCGTATTGATGACGTCAAATATTCAATTATGCGCTCATGCCGGGTCGGTTAGGCATGCGCAGATGAGACTGATGATGGCGGTGATTTAGACTGCGGTCCCTGCAATCTGGAATCCATAGGAGGTCCCAACTCTGACATTAGCCGATTGATTTTGAAATTTAAAATGGTCAAAGAGTGAGATAAGGGTAGGCACGTCTCAAGGATTCCGGATAGCACGAACCTTTTGTAGTGCAGACAAAAGTTGGTCGTTTGTGTGGTTATGGAATTACATAATACATTATATTTTGCGCTGCTATCCATATACATTAGTTAGTTAGTAGCCATATTCATACACATTCTTGTTACTTTAATCTTGAAGATTGGTGTTAGTCTTGAAGATCTTGAAGATTGGTGAAATCTTGAAGATTTCCATTAGTCTTTGCCTGTCTCTTTTGCTCTGCAAATGCATGGGCCGGTAATGTGAAATTGCTTGTTTCACTTATAGGTTTTGCGCCTTTTCTGTTAGTTTTTTTTTACCTTATATTTATTTTTATCTTGGGTTTAACTTACTTTTTGAGGCAGTACAGTACCTCACAAAACATGGCACGTTATCTCCATGTGCCACTACAACATGGCACATTATCCCATGTGCCACTGCCTACACCTCTTTCTCCTCCAGACTGACAAAAACATATACAACCAAAGCCCGATAAGACTATATCGTGCCTGCCTTGTGAGTACTGTGCACACTTGACTTTATTCAGAGGCTTGGAAACTAAACCACAAAGGTGTTTAATCATTTTGAAAATAAATGATTCTGATTTTAAATTAAGTATGTGCACATTTTATCCTAGTAGGGACCTCTTAAAAATTCACATTCCTTTAGTTCTTCACTGACTTAGAGGGCCTCTGCAGATTTTCTTTCATTTGTCATTGTTTTGTCAGTTTTTGGTTGATGATGGAAGCTTTTGGTGTAAGTAAAGCTGCAATAAAACACACTGGCCATTGTGTTTCAATTGCTGTGATCAGATGAAAACATTGCTTATTACTAAATTAGCTGGTTTGGAATAAGTAACTGCACATAAATACTTTATATTTTTTCTGTCTCTGTAGTTTCATGAGAAGGTCTATTCTTCACAGTAGCATTGCAGTGCCATCCTCAATCTCATGAGATGCAAAAAAATAATAATACATGTGTATTATTATTATTATTACTGTATGTGGTTCACAAGCTGCTTTCCTGAATGTTTTTATTTGAAAAATAAATTATGTGTATTCATAGAAAAACACTTAATGCATATGGAGAGGGGGAAAACATATTTAATACTGCACAACATTACATGTCTTTGTGGTTCTTCTTTGGGGGACATCTGTCTCTGCATAAAATTTAATCATGTGAATCATTGAAAAGATGTACATGGTCTCTTGTATTTTGTAACATGGTCCTCAATTATGCATCACTCAAAAAATAAGGAAATCAAAACAGTTTCATACAACATGCTTTATGACAAGAACTACAAACCATCACAATGTACTAATTTACAATATAAAGAGCAGCCAATTTCACCTACAAGCACTTTATAGAGACAAACCATACAGTCAAAGCATGCCACGAAATACACAACTGTGCAGTTTAACAATGATTATCGCCATTATTTCCCAATGAAAATGAATTTCCTCTGAAAGATTGAAATAAAAAGCCACATTCTCTTATCCTATAGCTACATACACTTCAAAGAACTGAATTAGAAGTTGATGTTTAGCAAACTTTCAGTGCAGTGCAAGTTGGGGTAGTGACTACTCTGCATAATTCCTTCACAGTCACATGATGGTAGACGCAGTTGTCTCGGGGGAGACCAAAAGGGTGACTTTGGCCAATTTCACAGAGGTATTTGCACAGCTAGCCGTGGATTTGTAGGCTATGGCTGTGCCTTTTACGTTCCTGCTGTGGCAATCGGACTCAGCACTGTTGTCCAGTAGTTGAGAAGTTCCCCTGCATGTCTGACAGATGTTAAGAAAGGCCCGGCGCAGGTCCTTACTCCTCAGGGCGTAGATTATGGGGTTGACAGTGGAGTTGAGCAGGCAGAGCATGCTGCAGAAGGCAAAAACCGTCTTGATAAAGTTGTTCATCTTCCAGAACAGGTCGTAGACCATGATGGCCAGCACAGGGCCCCAGCAGATGACGAGGACCACCAGAATCAGCACTAAGGTCTTGGCCAGGCGGATGTCAATGCGGGCCTGCTCGGGTCGAATTGTCTGTACCTTGGTGCCATGTGCTGTATAGACGATGATGCTCTTCTGGGAGTGGCGGCTCATCATGCGCACGGCGTGGTGGTGGGCCTTCCACAGGATGAACATGTAGGCATAGATGATAAACAGCAGCAGCACACTGGTCATCCCTATCCAGAACATCAGGTACTTCACGTCGATGAGTGGGAAAATGTCAGAGCACACTGAGTTCAGTTGCTTACAGTTCCAGCCCAGTAGGGGGAGCACCGCGATGACGATTGATATAGTCCACATCATGCAGAAGGCGATGACAGCCTTTGTCTTGGTGACGATCCGCTTGTAAGCCATGGGCCTGTGGATGGAGATGTAGCGGTCTATGGCTGTGAGAAAGAGACTGCCCACAGAGGCACTGAAAGAGGCGATGACCCCACCAAGCTTAAAGAGAAACACATTGGGGCTGTCCTTCCGGTGTAGCACATGGAAGTCCAAGAAACTGTACACAAATATGACACTGCCCAGAAGGTCGGCCACAGCCAGGCTTCCTATGAAGTGGTAGGAGGGCCGACAGCGCAGGGTGCTGGAGTGGAGGATCACACACAGTACGATAAGGTTCTCCAGCACTGTGAAGGTTCCCAGGGTGAGTGCCATGATCGCTACTACCAACTGCTGGCTGGGGGTCAGAATCATGAAGCACTCCATGTCCACAGAGTTCTCCCCGCATTGGATAGAATCCCCGCCGTCCACAAAGGTCCCATTGCCAACCAGATCAGAGAAGTTGGTCTGGTAAATGGAGTTGCCATTAAAGATGAGCTCCTCGTCTCTAGCTAGTCGAGGGAAGTAGTTTCTAAGTGGGGCAGAGTGAGCCTTCTGTAAATGGAATCCAGTCTTGGCAAAGCCAGACTCTATGGATGGGTCACTGTAGCTCACATCGTTGGAGGCAAGATATTGCAAACCATTAGTTATTGTTCGGAAAGTGGTGTCAGCTATTCCATCCAGAGCAGACTTCATGGCTGTCCAGTTGGAAGGTAAATTATGTAACATAAGATGAGTATCTAGAGAAAAAAGTTCCAGACAATTTAGAAATGATCAATACTTTTATTATTTTGTTTAATTGTGACTCGGGGGATGGCAAACGTGTATGTATTTAACTGTGGGTGATGTGGGTAGGTTGCTGGGTGACATTGACATCCCTGTTGTATCAGCCAGCTGACTCTCCAGCAGATGCGTCTCAGACAATAGTGAGAGAATTAACAGTCGATGACAAATTAATGAGACCCATATCTAACCTTCTGTGCTGCCCCCAGGATAAAAACATTGCATTAAGTAGCCTATGTAGGTCAATCTTTCCTTTCAATTAAGGGGTAATTACGTTTCAAAATTATGATTCAATTAATTATGCATCAAGGTAGTTATATTCTCTCAAGACAAGATTGATTTGTTGAATCAATCTATAGAACTGTACATGACTATGTTTTGCTCTCATAGATAAACAGGACATAACCCTTCCATTTGATAATTAATATATCTGTACATTTGGTTAAAAAATGGCAGATGTTTATAGATAAGCAAACCATTTACTGGTTGTGATATAAAATATACAACAATGTGACGATGCCCCTTGTCCCACTCATGAACGAATAAGAAAGACCAACAATAAGTAGGGTTGTAAGAGAGGCTGCAGGCAAGTAATTAGACTCACATAAGAATATACACTATCATAAGGTTATAGCGAAATCAATGAAGTAACACATTTTTGACTATTCATTAATGCAACATTTGATTTTATTAAAACAAAATGTGTTTTTACCTTCACATTCTTCGCACAAATAACTTGCGTCGATCCATATGCCAGATTTAATTTATTACATGAAGACAAGAGAAAGTGTATCCACATATCCACTCTCAGGAATCGCAGCCTATTGATGTCAACAGTTGCTTTTTCAAAGTGTATCAAAAGTCGTTTTTAATTCGAATTTTCGTCATGATGAGCCTCGCATCATTGTTTAGTAAAGCCAAGAGACAGCGATGTGTCTGTCTGAGGTATGGGATTATTATTTATAAGGAAGGGGTCGCTTTGTGCGCTTTTGTGTCACGTGCTCCGAGGTGCCACAACGCCTTGGACCAGTATAGTGCGCTCGCATCGCATCCCAACGTCCACGCTCGCTCAATAATGAGACACTCCATCATTTTGATCACCCACCCAACCATTATCGACCAGTGTGGTTTAGGAAAACGAAAGGATGATTACCATTGTTGTAATTAATGTTAAAACACTAACATTTACTTGGCAAAACACTTTTTATTACTATTGTGTTTAGATTCTCACTTCAACCTATATGAAATGATGACATCCACCTTTCTTGGGTAATATGTCTGTATGATGTGTTCTAGTATGTATGCAACCATCACTAATGGTAGAGTATGCCATTTATTGTGACCGGAAGAAAGGCATGATGTGTTCTATAGCCTGGAAGGAAGAGTGGGTAAATAAAAAATATCCAGCCAAGTGTGATATATTTAACCACATGTAGCAGTGTGTTGAAAAAATATATAATATCAGGAGCTGCAGAGGTCTTAAAATGAGGTTGTGGGTGTGTAGTGGGACAACTGCAGAGAATAGGCTATATGTCTCTGGTAAGTGGGCTATTAGAGTCAGCTGCCCATCATGTGAATTCAGTCTGTGGATTACTTCGCATTGAGGAAGTTAATTATTTATTCTTTATTTATTCAGGGATAAACCAATTGAGACCAGGGTCTCATTCGCAAGGGTGTCCTGATCCCGGTAACATAACAATCAAATACAATATGAAAAAAAACTGCGATCAGTACAATGTAAAATAAAAATACAGCACAATATTTAAAAAAAAATGGTTACATGTCCAGAGTGGCACCAGAATATTTGGCTGCCTCTTATCTAGTCTCGAAAATCTAACCATAGGCAACAGTGACTAGGGTCTGTCTGGTTTCAATAGAAAGCAATAGTAGGCTAATGGCATCTTTTTGTAGGCACAAACTCTGCCACGGCTCGTTGGGCAAAGCCTAAGGGGAAATGCACGTTTTTTTGTTGTTGTATTTTTGGATAAACGCCAAAAATAAAGTATGTGGTAAACACAGGCTTTATACCTTTTCTTTATACGTTTTGTTTCCAAATTATCCCTGTAATTCTCCTTTATTGTTATGACGTAGCAAGCAACCTGGTCTCAATATGAGACGTATAATACTATACCCCCTCGGAAGGCATATGATAAATTACATCATCCAATTCGTATGTTATTGTACGACCGGGTTAGATGTATGTTACTATACGTCCTACAATTTCTATGATATTGTACTATTCCTTTCATAATGTAACCTAATATTACATCATGGCGCCAGAGAAAATGGCTGAAGTTTTACATGCTCCTTACCAAATATGGTTTTTTTTTCTGCGTTTAACTTATTTTTGAACTTATTCTGTACATAATGTTGCTGCTACCATCTCTTATGACTGAAAATAACTTCTGGACGTCAGAACAGCGATTACTCACCACGAACTGGCAGAATCTTTTTTTTTTCTTTAACGAGTCCGACGAGCCCTACGTGAAAGACATATTGCCCGATCCCTGTCATTTGTGTGACGAGAATACGGAGAAAAAGAGGACATAGGTCAGGCTGCCTTCTGAGAATTTCATAGGCGATAAATTTCGTAGGCGAATAAACCCACCCTGCCTTCCGTTCTACTAGCTAACATGCAATAATTGGAAAATAAAATCAAAGACCTACGAGGAAGATGAAACTACCACCGGGACATTAAAAACTGCAATATCTTATGCTTCACGGAGTAGTGGCTGAACGACGACATTATCAGCATACAGCTGACTGGTTATACTCTGTATCGGCAGGATAGAACAGCGGAGTCTGGTAAGACAATGGTGGGCGGACTATGTATATTTGTGAACAACAGCTGGTGTACGATATCTAAGGAAGTCTCAAGGTTTTGCTCGCCTGAGATGGAGAATCTCATGATAAGCTGTAGACCCTACTATCTACCAACAGAGTTTTCATCTGTATTTTTCGTAGTTGTCTACATACCACCACAGACCGATGCTGGCACTAAGACAACACTCAAAGAGCTGTATTCCGCCATAAGCAAATAGGATAACGCTCATCCAGAGGCGGCGCTCCTAGTGGCCGGGGACTTTAAGGCAGGGAAACTTAAATCCTTTTTTACCAAATTTCTATCAGCATGTTAAATGTGCAACCAGAGGCAAAAAAACTCTAGACCACCTTTACTCCACACACAGAGACGCCCTCCATTTGGCAAATCTGACCATAATTCTATCCTCCGGATTCCTGCTTACAAGCAAAAATCTAAACAGGAAGCACCAGTGACCCAGTCAATAAAAAAGTGGTAAGATGAAGCAGATGCTAAGGTACAGGACTGTTTTGCTAGCACAGACTGGAATATGTTCCGGGATTCTTCCGAGGGCATTGAGGAGTACACCACATCAGTCACTGGCTTCATCAATAAGTGCATCGATGACGTCGTCCCCACAGTGACCGTACGTACAACCAGAACCAGAAGCCATGGATTACAGGCAGCACCCACACTGAGCTAAAGGCTAGAGCTGTCGCTTTCATGGAGTGGGACTCTAACCCGGAAGCCTATAAGAAATCCTGCTATGCCCTCCGACGAACCATCAAACAGGAAAAGGGTCAATACAGGACTAAGCTCAAATCGTACTGCCATGACTCCGATGCTCGTCAGATTTGGCAGGGCTTGTGAAATATTACAGACTACAAAGGGAAGCACAGCCGAGAGCTTCCCAGTGACACGAGCCTACCAGATGAGATAAACTACTTCCATACTCGCTTCGAGGCAAATAACACTGAAACATGCATGATAGCACCAGCTATTCCGGATGACTTGTGATCACGTTCTCCGCAGCTGATGTAAGATGTATGACTTTGTCTTCACTGACATTTTCAACCACTCCCTGTCCAAGTCCGTAATACCAACATGTTTCAAGCAGACCACCATAGTCCCTGTTCCCAAGAACACTAAGGTAAATCTGCCTAAATGACTGCCTAAATGACTACCGACCTGTAGCACTCACGTCTGTAGTCATGAAGTGATTTGAAAGGCTGGTCATGGCTCACAACAACCCAGAAACCCTAGACCCTAGACTTATCCCAGAAACCCTAGACCCACTCCAATTTGCAGATCCACAGATGATGCAATCTCTATTGCACTCCACACTGCCCTTTCCCACCTGGACAAAAGGAACACCTATGTGAGAATGCTATTCATTGTCTACCACTCAGTGTTCAACACCATAGTACCTTCAAAGCTCAACAATAAACAATAAGGATTCTGGGACTGAACACCTCCCTCTGCAACTGGATCCTGAACTTCCTGATGGGCCTCCCCCAGGTGGTAGGGGTAGGTAACAACACATCCGCCACCAACAGAATAATACAAATTGCCCTGAGACCACATTGCTTTTGCCTAGGGTTGGGTTTTGAGACTAACTTTGAACAGACAAGTCTATGGGGGTTTTTGAGGGTGACAGGGTTTGTGAGGCTGGCTATTTTTGCTAGCAATATTTGTGTGGTGTGTGTGTGCCTTTTACCACTTTTTTGCCCATAAATATTATGAAATAATATGTAAAGATTGAAGTAGTTCCTCTCTGTGTTACACAGCTGCAAAATTACTTCCACTGTGAACCCTGACACCAAACACCCCCTCCACCAAATGAAAAACAACTTTTCAGGATAATAACATACTATTTTTAGATGCGGCATTTTGGAAAATGTTCGGACACTTTTCATTGTGTATGTGACCCCTACAATATAGCAAAGATGGAATTCAGCACTTACTCTTGGACTGTTGGCAGTTGCTAGGGACTCTCCTGGAAGAAGCTAGCTAGCTTACAAAGAATATCTAGTTAACAGAAGAAAGGAAGACAAAATAAGGACAAAAGAAGGACAGAAGAAAAAGGAAAAGAAAGAGGACAACAAAGTGAAACAGTCAGCACTTCTATTGCAACTTCGTATTTCGTCGTCCTAACGTAGTCTACACTGCTATCTGCCCAGCAGCTAGCCAGCTAGCAAACGTCCACCGTCTACCGAATAGCAGCACTGTAGAAACTATTACACTCAACTGAACATTAGTGTAGTGTTAGCTAGCGACATAGTTGTCTTTGCTGTCTTCGTATCCAAGATAATTGTGTAGTTTAGAAAAGCGTGTAGTCTTAGAGTGATTATCTTAATTTACCGAGGTTAGCTAGCCAGCTATTTGTCGTCCTTAACGTAGGAGACACTGCTAGCTAGCCAAC
This sequence comes from Oncorhynchus gorbuscha, assembly GCF_021184085.1. Classification (NCBI taxonomy): domain Eukaryota; kingdom Metazoa; phylum Chordata; class Actinopteri; order Salmoniformes; family Salmonidae; genus Oncorhynchus; species Oncorhynchus gorbuscha. The sequence continues at coordinate 58,039,385 of NC_060182.1, read as the reverse complement.
AGCTAGCCAACGTCTACTGAATAGAACTTCCGCACTCAACAACCCGGTCGCATTCCGCTTCGCTCCACAGGTAGTATCAAATTTTTCATTTCATTTCATTACAGCACAACGGTTTGATTTGTTTGATCGTAGCTAGCTACATAGCTAGCTACATCCGTCTGTGTATCAAAGATAATTGTGTAGTCTAGAGCGATTTTCTAGGTTAGCTAGCCAGCTATTGTCGTTCTTTTAAAACAACGTAACAATCAACACTGCTAGCTAGCCAGCTACCCCGAATAGCAGCACTGTAGAAACTACTACACTCAACGGAAAACTTGATTAGTGTAGTGTCAACAACGCAGCCACTGTCAGCTAGCCTACAAAGTCAACAACGCAGCCACTGCCAGCTAGCCTACTTCAGCAGTACTGTATCATTTTTAATAATTTTAGTCAATAAGATTCTTGCTACGTAAGCTTAACTTTCTGAACATTCGAGACGTGTAGTCCACTTGTCATTCAATCTCCTTGCATTAGCGTAGCCTCTTCTGTAGCCTGTCAACTATGTGTCTGTCTATCCCTGTTCTCTCCTCTCTGCACAGACCATACAAACGCTCCACACCGCGTGGCCGCTGCCACCCTAATCTGGTGGTCCCAGCGCGCACGACCCACGTGGAGTTCCAGGTCTCCGGTAGCCTCTGGAACTGCCGATCTGCAGCCAACAAGGCAGAGTTCATCTCAGCCTATGCCTCCCTCCAGTCCCTCGACTTCTTGGCACTGACAGAAACATGGATCACCACAGATAACACTGCTACTCCTACTGCTCTCTCTTCGTCCGCCCACGTGTTCTCGCACACCCGAGAGCTTCTGGTCAGCGGGGTGGTGGCATAGGGATCCTTATCTCTCCCATGTGGTCATTCTCTCTTTCTCCCCTTACCCATCTGTCTATCGCCTCCTTTGAATTTCATGCTGTCACAGTTACCAGCCCTTTCAAGCTTAACATCCTTATCATTTATCGCCCTCCAGGTCCCCTCGGAGAGTTCATCAATGAGCTTGATGCCTTGATAAGCTCCTTTCCTGAGGACGGCTCACCTCTCACAGTTCTGGGCGACTTTAACCTCCCCACGTCTACCTTTGACTCATTCCTCTCTGCCTCCTTCTTTCCACTCCTCTCCTCTTTTGACCTCACCCTCTCACCTTCCCCCCCTACTCACAAGGCAGGCAATACGCATCTTTACTAGATGCTGTTCTTCCACTAACCTCATTGCAACTCCCTCCAAGTCTCCGACCACTACCTTGTATCCTTTTCCCTCTCGCTCTCATCCAACACTTCCCACACTGCCCCTACTCGGATGGTATCGCGCCGTCCCAACCTTCGCTCTCTCTCCCCCGCTACTCTCTCCTCTTCCATCCTATCATCTCTTCCCTCTGCTCAAACCTTCTCCAACCTATCTCCTGATTCTGCCTCCTCAACCCTCCTCTCCTCCCTTTCTGCATCCTTTGACTCTCTATGTCCCCTATCTTCCAGGCCGGCTCGGTCCTCCCCTCCCGCTCCGTGGCTTGACGACTCAATGCGAGCTCACAGAACAGGGCTCCGGAAGGCCGAGCGGAAATGGAGGAAAATATTTCGCCTCCCTGCGGACCTGGCATCCTTTCACTCCCTCCTCTCTACATTTTCCTCCTCTGTCTCTGCTGCTAAAGCCACTTTCTACCACTCTAAATTCCAAGCATCTGCCTCTAACCCTAGGAAGCTCTTTGCCACATTCTCCTCCCTCCTGAATCCTCCTCCCCCTCCCCCCTCCTCCCTCTCTGCAGATGACTTCGTCAACCATTTTGAAAAGAAGATCGCCAAAAGGAAGAAATGAGGCCTACGACATCCGATCCTCGTTTGCTAAGTCAAACAACACCGCTGGTTCTGCTCACACTGCCCTACCCTGTGCTCTGACCTCTTTCTCCCCTCTCTCTCCAGATGAAATCTTGCGTCTTGTGACGGCCGGCCGCCCAACAACCTGCCCGCTCGAAATATCCCCTCCTCTCTTCTCCAGACCATTTCCGGAGACCTTCTCCCTTACCTCACCTCGCTCATCAACTTATCCCTGACCGCTGGCTACGTCCCTTCCGTCTTCAAGAGAGCGAGAGTTGCACCCCTTCTGAAAAAACCTACACTCGATCCCTCCGATGTCAACAACTACAGACCAGTATCCCTTCTTTCTTTTCTCTCCAAAACTCTTGAACGTGCCGTCCTTGGTCAGCTCTCCCGCTATCTCTCTCAGAATGACCTTCTTGATCCAAATCAGTCAGGTTTCAAGACTAGTCATTCAACTGAGACTGCTCTTCTCTGTATCACGGAGGCGCTCCGCACCGCTAAAGCTAACTCTCTCTCCTCTGCTCTCATCCTTCTAGACCTATCGGCTGCCTTCGATACTGTGAACCATCAGATCCTCCTCTCCACCCTCTCCGAGTTGGGCATCTCCGGCGCGGCCCACGCTTGGATTGCGTCCTACCTGACAGGTCGCTCCTACCAGGTGGCGTGGCGAGAATCTGTCTCCTCACCACGCGCTCTCACCACTGGTGTCCCCCAGGGCTCTGTTCTAGGCCCTCTCCTATTCTCGCTATACACCAAGTCACTTGGCTCTGTCATAACCTCACGTGGTCTCTCCTATCATTGCTATGCAGACGACACACAATTCATCTTCTCCTTTCCCCCTTCTGATGACCAGGTGGCGAATCGCATCTCTGCATGTCTGGCAGACATATCAGTGTGGATGACGGATCACCACCTCAAGCTAAACTTCGGCAAGACGGAGCTGCTCTTCCTCCCGGGGAAGGACTGCCCGTTCCATGATCTCGCCATCACGGTTGACAACTCCATTGTGTCCTCCTCCCAGAGCGCTAAGAACCTTGGCGTGATCCTGGACAACAAACTGTCGTTCTCAACTAATATCAAGGCGGTGGCCCGTTCCTGTAGGTTCATGCTCTACAACATCCGCAGAGTACGACCCTGCCTCACACAGGAAGCGGCGCAGGTCCTAATCCAGGCACTTGTCATCTCCCGTCTGGATTACTGCAACTCGCTGTTGGCTGGGCTCCCTGCCTGTGCCATTAAACCCCTACAACTCATCCAGAACGCCGCAGCCCGTCTAGTGTTCAACCTTCCCAAGTTCTCTCACGTCACCCCGCTCCTCCGCTCTCTCCACTGGCTTCCAGTTGAAGCTCACATCCGCTACAAGACCATGGTGCTTGCCTACGGAGCTGTGAGGGGAACGGCACCTCAGTACCTCCAGGCTCTGATCAGGCCCTACACCCAAATAAGGGCACTGCGTTCATCCACCTCTGGCCTGCTCGCCTCCCTACCACTGAGGAAGTACAGTTCCCGCTCAGCTCAGTCAAAACTGTTCGCTGCTCTGGCTCCCCAATGGTGGAACAAACTCCCTCACGACGCCAGGACAGCGGAGTCAATCACCACCTTCCGGAGACACCTGAAACCCCACCTCTTTAAGGAATACCTAGGATAGGATAAAGTAATCCTTCTCACCCCCCCCTTAAAATATTTAGATGCACTATTGTAAAGTGGTTGTTCCACTGGATGTCATAAGGTGAATGCACCAATTTGTAAGTCGCTCTGGATAAGAGCGTCTGCTAAATGACTTAAATGTAAATGTAAATGACTGTCACAGAAACTGTGTCCAAAAGCAACACTGTATTTAAATGTCAATGAGAATGTATTCACAACACTTTATTAGGCCCATTTAAGTATAATCTGTTCCATGTCTCTGCATTTGTAAGACTGCATTAATTTGTTTCTGCGTGTCTTTTCTGCCTCACAAATGTAGCCTATGAGACATAGACAAAACAGAGTAACATAGCATTGATGAAAATGCTGTCTCTCCCGCCATATGAAACAATATGAAAGAAAACATTAGTCTTTCCATCCAGCTCTATTACGGCCATACATTTGAAGTGTCATTACCAAGGAAAAGCACCATAATGCAAAGGGACATCCAGGGACGGACTGGGACAACTTTTGCCCTGGCATTTCAGCAACACCAGCCCACATCACCACACGCCAGGGGTGAAAGTAGATTTAATTTCTTACAGGTACGGGGCACCCAAGCAGGCACGCAAACTTTTTTTATAACCTAGGTGTAATCAAACAATTACATATAGAACTCAAATAAATGTAATATGATCTCTGTGGGCCTAGTAGCCTATTACCTTTTTAATGTGGCATAAACACAACCAGTCATCCTGTTTTCATCTAATTGTCAAACAATCACCTCCAAAGGCGCTCCTGTAGGCTACCTGCGCATGTCGGTCCACTGAAAACAATTCTAGCATTCAAACAGTGCACTGTGTACCCGCAATTTGATGAATGGAAAGAGACATCTGTTAAAAAATAATTAAACGTGTATTGTAATGATATTCTGCGATTGTTGTCTGCCTGTGTCTCGGTCTCGACCACTCATCTCTGCTTGGAATAATATCAGTGCTCTTTGAACCACAATGCAATTTGTAGCATATGCCATTTTTCATTTGGCTGATATGAGGTAATGTTAAATAATAAATAGCCTCAATCTTTCTTGGCATTTTGTGTTAATTATTGTGATAGGTTCACTATTTTGCTGGACCGGACCGGCTTACTTTCATCCCTGTCGCGTTCAAACAGTAATGACACACCCCTTGACTTTTTCCACATTTTGTTGTGCTACAGCCTGAATTAAAAATGGATGAAATTTGTTTTTTTGGTCACTGGCCTACAGACAATACCCCATAATGTCAAAGTGTAATTATGTTTTTCAACATTCTTACAAATTTAATAAAAATGTAAAACTGAAATGTCTTGGGTCAGTACGTATTCAACCTCCTTTTGTTATGGCAAGCCTAAATAAGGAGTAAAAATGTGTTTAATAAGTTGAGTCCAATGGTGTCTTTAAAACAGTTCGTTTTTAATGTATTTGTATCTGTATTTATTATGGATCCCCTCCCCATTGGCTGTGATAGGAGAAAACTGAGGATGGATCAACAACATTGTAGTTACTCCACAATGCTAACCTAATTGACAGAGTGAAAAGAAGGAAGCTTGTTCAGAATAAAAATATTCCAAAACATGCATCCTGTTTGCAAAAAGGCGCTAAAGTTTACTGCAAAGAATGTGGCAAAGAAATTCACTTTTTGTCCTGAATACAAAGTCTCGTGTTTGGGACAAATCCAATACAAAACGTCACTGGTTACCACTCTCCAGATTGTCAAGCATAGTGGTGGCTGAATCATGTTGTGCTTGGCAAGGACTAGGGAGTTTTTTTTAGGATAAAAAGAAACGGAATGGAGCTAAGCACAGGCAAAATCCTAGAGGAAAACCAGACACTGGGAGATGAATGCACCTTTCAGCAGCAGGACGGTAACCTAAAACACGAGGCCAAATCTACATTGGAGTTGTTTACCAAGAAGACAGTGAATGTTCCTGAGTGGCCGAGTTACAGTTTTGACTTAAATCTACTTGAAAATCTATGGCACGACCTGAAAATGGTTGTCTATCTACTAATGATCAACAACCAATTTCACAGACCTTGAATCATTTTTAAATGAATAATGGGCTAATTTTGCACAATCCAGGTGTAGAAAACTCTTAGAAGCTTACCTAGAAAAACTCACAGCTGTAATCGCTGCCAAAGGTGCTTCTACAAATTATTAACTCAGGGGTGTGAATACTTAAATAATAAGATATTTCTGAATTTCATTATGGGGTATTGTGTGTAGACTGATGAGAAAAAAATATATATTTTGATTTCAGGCTATAACACAACAAAATGTGGAATAAGTCAAGGGGTATGAATACTTTCTGAAGGCACTGCAATTGTCCTCATAGTCCTCCGAATATGAATGCCTAAGGACTTTTTCAGTCCGTAGGCATTTTTTTTGTCCTCAAGTTTGCCTTTGACGCCCATTCTGTGTATATCATAGCTATCATATTTGTGTCTGGCTCGTATTCTTTGTAAGTCAATTGGAAACAGGCAGCGCAAACAAAGATGATTGATGATTATTGTCATGAAAACAGCGGTGTTCAGCTAGTAGGCTAATGGTTCCAGTTGCAGGCTGTTTGTGGGAGGCTAGGGGACAAAAGGAAGAAATGAGGCCTATCTCTACATATACCGTGTGTTGTGGTGATAAGGTCGCCAGGGGACTTTGGGCTTCCATACGCAATATAAAAAGCCCACAGCAGAAAATGTATAATTCATTTTGTGGTCTCACATTACAATAAATCTCTGTGCACACGAAACCGACATGATCTCCATGGGCTAAGAGGTGACGGAGACAGGTAAAGTTTTTGAATGGTGATGTGTGGTCCTATGCAGGGTCCACGTTGTGAGTTGTTTCACCTGAGTGTTTTCATCTTCCCAATCATTTTGGCCAAATGTAAGCAAATGGGGTAAACGTCACAAGTTGTTGAAATTAAGGGGTTATACTTAAACACATACCAGCAGTGTGTCTTGAATGGCATCATTCTGCGTCATTCTGCCCTGTAAAAGAAGGTCTTAAACACTTTGGTTATGTGACAATATCACAATGAAATACATGTTTTCAAGACTTATTTTTATTTCAAGACCTACTTTTTATTTTTAAAAGACCTACTTCCAAGACATTTTCTTCTTTCCTGGAAAGTGCCCTATGCCCTGCCAAGTCATCTCCAGTGACCGCAGTCTGTATGACCAGAGATGACCCTCATACATCACTCATCAGTGGTCGACCTCACATAAGGTGAAAGGCTGTTCCATATGTATACATCCTGGGAAACAGAGGTATCAGCTCTCCTTGACCGCAGACTGAACTGAAAGACTCTGAATTAAAGCATGATATGCTTGGAGTCATATCACTCCTGGGATTGAATCCATGCCTCCCAGAGGGAACAAACCCCCCTGCGACATGGCACTAGATCTTTACCCTTATCCCTTTTTCCCATACCAGCAGAATAGTACTGTTGCTGTTTAAGATAAGTAGCTAAAGGATAATTGCTTTTCCTACATAGACTATTTCTCTTCTCCCATAGTAATGGAAGATCCACGTGGAGACAGACTGGGATAGGGGAGTACAGTCTTACCTCAGAGAGGTAGAAATGGCATACAGGTGGCTACATGCAAGTAGTGAGAAAGTGATTCCGTTGTTAGTATCTTACTGTACAGCATTACTGCTCTCTCACATAACCCCGCAGAGCATCAGATATGTACGCATTCTTGTGTAAATCCCCTCGGGTTTTCATGAGGTGTCCCCAAGTCACACCATTTTGATGTCGGGTTCTTACTGTACATCTGGGTATCGTATGTGTAACAAGTATGCAACATGTGTGCAGATGTGTGGCAGAAACACAATCTTTCTATCTTCATACAAAAATAATTACATGAATGCAACTTGACAATGTCATAATGCGTCGTTCTTGAATTGCGGGGACATTTGCCTCCCTTGCGTTTGGAACTATCAATAACACAATGACAATACACATCATACATGTTTTTGTTTATATTGAACTGTTGATAATTGATCAAACATAATGCCAGTCCTTTAAACTGCAAAATGGTATGTTTATGCATTGTTTAAAGTACTTAGGGTAAAAGTGGCTTGTCCCAGTAGTGATGTGACATGCTTTGGGGATTTTGAGATATCTATTATTTTGAATGCCAGAAAGTGAACAAAAGTATTTAATGTATTTTATAAACCAACAAAAGCAAAGGCCATTTAAACAGTGACCAGAGCAAGTCTACACCCCCTTGAACCTTTTTCACATTTTGTTGTGTCAGTGCCTCGGAGTTTCATACATTTAAATAAATATTTTTTTCCCCGCCCAATCACACCATACTCCACACTTTAAGGATGTTTTTTTTTCTGTGAAAAAAAACGATATATTCAAAGCACAAAGCTTAAATATCATACTTGTGTAAGTTGCAATCCCCCTGAATAAAAACTTGGTGGAAGCACCAATGGCAGCAATTATAGCTGTGAGTCTGTTGGGATAGGTCTCTACCAACTTTGCACACCTAGATTTGACAATATTTGACCATTCTTCTTTACAAAATTGTCAAAGCTCTGTCAAATTCTTTGTGGAGCATTGATGGACAGCAATCTTCAAGTCATGCCACAAATCTTCGATCGGATTTAGGTCGGGGCTCTGACTGGGCTGACAAGGACGTTTATATTTTTATTCGTTAGCCACTCCACTGTAGCTTTGGCTGTGTGCTTCAGGTGGTAGTCATGCTGAAAGGTGAACTTCCGCCCCAGTTTCAGCTTTCTTGCAGAGCGCTGCAGATTTTCCTCAAGGACTTTTCTGTACATTGCTCCGTTCATTTTGGGTGATGTGCCGTGTTGAGTTTGCGCCAAACATAACGCTTTGCAATAAGGCCCCCCCAAAATATGTTTGCATCGTCAGACCACAAAACATTTTGCCACTTGGATACAGAATCTCTTGAATATTTTTTTCAAATTGGAATCAAGGTGGGCTATCTTAAGTAATGGCTGCTTGGGGCACTGTTGTTACAAGCACGCTTTGACCAGTCTTGGCAAAACAAATGACTGTAACTTTTTCAAAGTTACCATTGGACTGTTGGTAGCTTCTCTGATCCGTCTCCAACATGCTCAGTCATCCAATTTGGAGGGATAGCTTGATCTAGGTATGGTCTTAGTGGTGCCATACACCTTCCACTTCTTAGTCTTGACTGTGCTCCAAGGGATATCCAAGGCCTTTGAAATCTTTTTATACTCATCCCCTGATCTGTGTCTTTTCACAACTTTGTCGCAGAGTTCTTTTGAAAGCTCATTGGTGCTCATGGTTGACTGTTTGCTTTGCATTTCATTACCCAGCAGAGGGAACATATAGGAACTGCTCAATTCAATCTGAAATCATCTGAATCAATACATTTTAATACAGGTGTTTAATACAGGCCAAATCACTTGGTGTGTGATTTTGAAAGTGATTGGTTACACCTGAGCTAATTTAGGATTGCTATTAAAAGGGGGTGGACACTTATCCAAGGAAGCTATTTCAGTTTCGTTTACTTTTAGACTTTGAAAAGAAAAGAAGGGCCTTGGTCAGGGAGCTGACTTATTTACTTAAGGTATTTCTGTTTTCGCTTTGTCATTATGGGGTATTGTGTGTAGATTGATGAGGGAAATGCTTTACCCATTTTAGAATAAGGCTGTAACATAACAAAATGTGTAAAAAGTCAATTTTCGAATGCACTGTATGTGTATTAAAGCAGTAAAAAGTTAAGTATTTGGTCCCCGTATTTATAGCACGTAATGACAACATCAAGCTTGTGATTATTTTGTGCCGAATAGAAATGAATGGTCTTTTTTCTTTATTTTTTATTGTGAATATAATATGTTTATAAACACTTTTATATTAATGTGGATGCTACCATGATGTCCCAATACCTTTGGAGCTCACTGTATGACCTTCGGTGGGCCACAAATTAGTGTGAGGCACCCCGCACTGCCTGTGTCAGATAGTGACAGACAGTGACAGACAGTGTGAAAGCCGGTTGTGGGGTGATATTGCTGGCCTGCTTAACGGAGCTGCATGATAACACATATATGCCAAAAATATCCAAAATCCATTTTAGCAGTGTCCATTCCTTGAATCAACCTTATTGATGTTACTTTTCTCTCTATCTGGGATATTCTCCTGTCCTACACTATGCCGACATCAATGATTTCCCCCATGACTACTCTCGCTCAGTTCAGCTCAGCGACACACTATCTTTAAGTCCCTAATACACTGTAAGTGTATCACAGGCTACAGGCAAACAGCAGATGACTAAGGAGATATAGGAATGTAAACAGTAGGAGATGTCTGTGTAGCTTCGAGGAGAGAGTGCTCCTGACAGGACCTGAGTTCAGAGAGGAGAGGAAGTGTTAGGCATATAGAATGTTCTAGACATTTTGTTAGAATCCCCTCCAGAGAGAAAGAACTTTGAGCATACAGGGCAGTAAGGAGAAAAATTGACATTACATTTGTATCTCTCTAGTTTCAGGCTGGAGGGGATACTCTGTGTCAAATGTAAGCAGAGAGGCACATCATACGAAATACTTACAGTACCAGTCAAAAGTTTGGACACAGCTACACATTCATGGGTTTTTCTTTATTTTGACTATTTTCTACATTGTAGAATAATAGTGAAGACATCAAAACTATGACAAGTGCTTAGCATATGTGGGAACTCCTTCAAGACTGTTGGAAAAGCATTCCAGGTGAAGCTTGTTGAGAGAATGCCAATGTGTTTAACACTTTTTTGATTACTACACGATTTCATATGTGTTGTTTCATAGTTTTGATAGCATGCAGTTTATTAGGCTCCAGATTAAATACGTTTTGATGAATTTCACAGGGTGGTGAAAGTGCATGATAATTGATGCTCCTTTGAATATCGAGGGTCTTATTCTGGGGACATCATGATCGATACTTGGCTGCCTTTTGACAAAAAAAAAACATCTCGCTCTTTTGTCCATAATCATCTCATCATGTTGGCAAGCCTTCCTGCACTGTCTGCCATGGCGATTTTAGCATGTAAATGTTGGTGGGGCAAACTCACTTAAAAAATATGTTGCATGCCAGCAAAGCCACTGCACAACACTAACCAATACATGAATTGCACTGTAACGGTGACAAACGGAGCCTACAACCTGTTAGGGCCTTCATAAATCCTTCCCAAACAGCAGAGTTTTCTTTTCAGCCCCATGGAGTGTCTTTACCACCGCTACACCTGGCTATCAGCGGAGCCTTGTCTGGCAGTGAAACAGTTCATTCAGCCTGATTTACTGCCTTTTTAAGAAACATAGATGAAATGGCTGACTTGCTTATCAAATGCGGTTTCTACTGACAATTGAGATGTACAAGCTATGGCATGAGGGAACAATGAGTGGATAAGAGGCAATCCATAATTTTGATTAAGAAATGAATGACCGAGCTAAGACGGACATAGTAAATATAACTATTTGTTCAGCACTTTTGAAATGGACAGCGACAGGATTCAGAACATGGTATTCAGTACTCTCAGTAATATTCCTGTACACCAAGTTAGAACCATAGGATACATAAAGGGGGCTTATAAGCAGATAATGAAAGCTCTTACAAAATTCAATGATGACATTTCTCTAAAACAGTCTATAGGCTACATGTGCACCACCAAATCCGAACAGTAGGCTAAGTTATGAGGGGGAAAGGGACAAAATGCTCAGCTTAATACACATCATACTCTTAGTATTACTTTCTTATCTGCGGTATACAAATCTCCCTGGCATATTACATCATTTATGTAGCATCATGCAAGACATTTTTGGTCTCACCGTGTTGTGCTGTGCTCTCTTGAACAGGAAGGTGGTGCAGCAGTTCTTATGTGGGAAAATGTTATCAAAGTTTTGGCATTCTCTGGAGATACGGTGCTTTCAAGATAACTGAGAACTAGGGAAAAAAAACAGGTCGAAACATGGCATCAGTGATCTTCAGGTCGGAGCTTTAGAAAGAGGCCCGAACTCCCGACTTGGAATTCAGAGTTGGATGACCGTTCAAAACGAATTTTCCCAGTCGGAACTAGTTTTTCTCTGAGTTCCCAGTTGTCTTGAACACACTGAAGTCGGAGATTTCCCAGTTCCGAGGTACCAGTTGTTTTTAACGCGGCAGAAGTCATGCTGGATTGACAGCATGGCCAATGTATTCAACTTTTTCTGGCCCATGGTGTTGCATGTGAATGTTTATCCTTTTAAAAAGGAAAATAATTGTACCACACACCCACTCTACTGAATAGCAGGCTAGTGATTGCTTTGCAACGCTTGCAGTTAGTCACTGATTCCAATGGCCGACGTTTATGTCCAATGGCCGATGAGCACCGATACCTTTTTATCTATAATTTCTCTTCATATGACAAGGATTGATAATTAAAAACAGGTTCAGCCCCTGGTTCGACCGTGATCTTGCAGAGTTACTCCACCTCAACAATTACATTTGGCGAATGGATCGGCACACGCATACTCAGGCTGACTGGCTATCGTTCAGGCAAATGAGAAATAAGTGCACTCAGGCTATCCGGAAGGCCAAAGTTAGTTACTTTAAGGAGCAGTTCTCTCTCTGTGGCTCTAACCCCAAGAACGGGTAAAGACCTGGAGAATAAACCCTCCTCCTCACACTTGCCCATGTCCCTTAATGTTGATGATGTGGTTGTTACTGACAAGAAGCACATGGCTGAGCTCCTTAATCACCACTTCATTAAGTCTGGATTCCTATTTGACTCAGCAATGCCTCCTTACTCGTCTAACATTTCCTCATATCCCACCCCTTCTATAGCGACTATCCCCAATGCTTCTCCCTCTTTTTCCCCTGCCCAGCTACAAAGTTTCTCCCTGCAGGCAGTCACTGAGTCCGAGGTGCTAAAGGAGCTCCTTAAACTTGACCCCAAAAAACATCTGGGTCAGATGGTTTAGACCCTTTCTTCTTTAAGGTTGCTGCCCCTATCATCGCAAAGCCTAACTCCAACCTTTCTAACCTGTCTCTTCTTGCTGGGGAGGTTTCCATTGCTTGGAAGGCAGCCACAGTTCATCCTTTATTTAAAGAGGGAGATCAAGCTGATCCTAACTGTTATAGGCCTATTTCTATTTTGTCCTGTTTATCAAAAGTGTTGGAAAAACTTGTCAATAATCAACTGACTGGCTTTCTTAATGTCTATAGTATTCTCTCTGTTTTGCAATCTGGTTTCATCTCAGGTTATGGATGTGTTACGGCAACCTTAAAGGTCCTCAATGATGTTACCATTGCCCTTGATTCTAAGCAATATTGTGCTGCTATTTTTATTGACTTGGCCAAAGCTTTTGATAAGGCAGAGCACTCCATTCTTGTGGTCTGGCTAAGGAATATTGGTGTCTGAGGGGTCTTTGGTCTGGTTTGCTAACTACCTCTCTCAAATAGTGCAGTGTATGAAGTCAGAAGATCTGCTGTCTCAGCCACTGTCTGTCACCAAGGGAGTACCCCAAGGCTCAATCCTAGGCCCCACGCTCTTCTCAATTTACATCAACAACATAGCTCAGGCAGTAGGAAGTTCTCTCATCCATTTATATGCAGATGATACAGTCTTATACTCAGCTGGCCCCTCCCCGGATTGTGTGTTAAATGCTCTACAACAAAGCTTTCTTAGTGTCCAACAAGCTTTTTCTACCTTTAAAATCAAATTTTTCAAATCAAATCAAATTTATTTATATAGCCCTTCGTACATCAGCTGATATCTCAAAGTGCTGTACAGAAACCCAGCCTAAAACCCCAAACAGCAAACAATGCAGGTGTAAAAGCACGGTGGCTAGGAAAAACTCCCTAGAAAGGCCAAAACCTAGGAAGAAACCTAGAGAGGAACCGGGCTATGTGGGGTGGCCAGTCCTCTTCTGGCTGTGCCGGGTAGAGATTATAACAGAACATGACCAAGATGTTCAAATGTTCATAAATGACCAGCATGGTCAAATAATAATAAGGCAGAACAGTTGAAACTGGAGCAGCAGCACAGTCAGGTGGACTGGGGACAGCAAGGAGCCATCATGTCAGGTAGTCCTGGGGCACGGTCCTAGGGCTCAGGTCAGTTGAAACTGGAGCAGGAGCATGGCCAGGTGGACTGGGAACAGCAAGGAGTCATCATGTCAGGTAGTCCTGGGGCATGGTCCTAGGGCTCAGGTCCTCCGAGAGAGAGAAAGAAAGAGAGAAGGAGAGAATTAGAGAACGCACACTTAGATTCACACAGGACACCGAATAGGACAGGAGAAGTACTCCAGATAAACAAACTGACCCTAGCCCCCCGACACAAAACTACTGCAGCATAAATACTGGAGGCTGAGACAGGACCTTGTTCTGAACACCACCAAAACAAAGGTCATATGGTTTGGTAAGAAGAATGCCCCTCTTCTCAAACTGGGCAGTTTTATCTCAATTTCTTCATTCAAAGACTCAATCATGGACACTCTTACTGAAAGTTGTGGCTGCTTGTATGTTGTATTGTTCTCACTACCTTCTTGACTTTGTGCTGTTGACTTTGCCCAGTAATGTTTGTACCATGTTTTTGTGCTGCTACCATGTTGTGTTGCTACCATGTTGTTATCATGTTTTGCTGTTATGTTGTCTTCAGTCTCTCTTTATGTAGTGTTTTGTCTCTCTTGTTGTGATGTGTGTTTTGTCCTATATTTATATTGTATTTATTTTTTTATTTTTTTAATCCCAGGCCCCCGTCCCCACAGGAAGCCTTTTGCCTTTTGGTAGGCCGCCTGACTTGCCGAGTTAAACAAAGGTTTATAAAATAGAATACAAATTTAAAAGAATTTGCCAGTAGATTGTCAACTTGATTCATGATGATTACTGCTTGTCTAGTTTGCTAGCTAATATATTGAAAGTATGATGTTGACATGATCAGTCCAATCAAAGCTATATAAAGTGATTTGACGTGATTTTATCTTTGGCCAATGACCTTGAGCCTTCTTGGATGTGCACTTTAATGTAAATCTAAGCCCTAAGGGGCTTGAATTTTCAAGCTGTCCCCATGAGTGACAGAACACTGAGCCAATCACAGTGCAACTAGAGAACATTACCAACCCCTACACTGTATTTTCCGCTGGCTGCCCCACCACCACAGAAAGCACTGAGCTAGGCTGAAACACCTACATTGTGGAGCTGCCTTACTCAAGAAAGCAAAAAAGAGACCATGTTATGTGGCTTTATTAGTTCAAGGATTATTTTTTTTACAATGTTTGCTAAACAGTTGGGGCACCAATTGGATGGATTACTAACTAGTTTAATGATTTATAACCCTGTGGAAAGTACTAGCTATGTACAAAGACCATTTGATTTTGGGAGAGAACCAGAAGTTTTGAATTAGTTGAGCAGTAATCTAAACAGCAGCACAAATACTATATCACAAGCATTTGAGAGGGAAATGATATTAGTTGTGAGACAGTTAAACAATTTTGCCTGGTGTCTGAGGATTGAATGTACACTGGCTGTACCATTTGACCGTTTCTAGGCATAAGCGACATAAGTGGCCATTGTATTGGATTTACCCTAAATAACACAGTGTATTCAGGACAAAAAGTAGCATTGTTGATCCATCCTCAGTTTTCTCCTATCACAACCATTAAACTATGTAACTGTTTTAAAGTCGCTATTTGCCTCATGGTGAAATTCCTCTCCGGCAACTAATTTAGAAAGGACGCCTGTATCTTTTGTAGTGACTGGGTATATTGCTACACCATCCAAAGTGTAATTAATAACTTCACCATGCTCAAAGGGATATAATGTTTTTTTTTACCCATCTACCAATCGGTGCCCTTCTTTACAAGGCATTGGAAAACTTCCCTGGTATTTGTGGTTGAATCTGTTTGAAATTCACTGCTTGACTAAGGGACATTACATAAAATGTATGTGTGGGGTACAGAGATAAGGTAGTCATAAAAAAATAATGTTAAACACTATTATTGAGTGTCTCTCGAGTGGCAGGGATGTCCTTGTCCCATCGTGCACTCACGACTCCTGTGGCGGGCCGGGCGCAGTGCACGCTGACATAGTCGCCAGGTGCACTGTTTCCTCCCGACACATTGGTGCGGCTGGCTTCTGGGTTAAGTGGGCTTTGTGTCAAGAAGCAGTGCGGCCTGGTTGGGTTGTGTTTCGGAGGATGCACGGCTCGATACAGTCACCTCTCCCGAGTCCGTAAGGGAGTTGCAGCGATGAGACAAGACTGTAACTACCAATTGGATACCACAAAATTGGGGTGAAAAAGGGGTAATTTTTAAAAATATTTTTATAACAATATTTTTATAACAATTTTTAAAACGCTATTATTGCACCTAGAGTGAGTCACTGCAACTTATGTGACTTGTTAAGCACATTTCTACTCCTGAACTGTTTTATGCTTGCCACAACAAAGGGGTTGAATGCTTGTTGGATCATGACATTTCAGCTTTTCACTTTTAATTAATTTGTCAAAATGTCTAAACAATAATTCCACTTTCACATTATGGGGAATGTGTAGGCCAGTGACACAACATCTCATTTTAATCCATCTTTAGTTCAGGCTTTAACGCAACCGAATGTAGAAACAGTCACCCAACCCCCGCACCAGTCCAGTACCTCTGATCAGCTCACTGCATGTAACATATTTGTTTTCATGAGAGTGATGGGGGTGAATGTGTTGACCTTTCTTGCTGTATTGAGCCTGGTCAAAAGAAGACGACAAAAGGTCAAAAGGAGTTCAAATCTTCAAATAGTCTTAACCTTTCTGTGATGATTACCATCATCATATTATCCAATGTGTCTGTATAGCTGTCCCAGTGCTGTAGTAATTCACACATTCCTACTGTTTCTATCCCTCTGGCAATTGGCTCTGACTACTATCCATGTCCCCAATCAAATAACATCTAGCCAAATGCAATTATCAATCCCCATTTGAAATTACATTTAGGGAGATTATGAGGAGGACTAATACAATTTTACCTGCATTGGAGGGCAAATCACCATAGCAACTTCACCAATACTCTTTGACCATATTGTACCAGACACTCTGATACTCATGTCACATGTGTAAATCTTCCCAAGAGGCATACAGTGGCCTCCCGGGTGGCGCAGTGGTTAAGGGCGCTGTACTGCTGTGCCAGCCGTGCCATCAGAGTCCCTTGGTTCGCGCCCAGGCTCTGTCGTAACCAGCCGTGACCGGGAGGTCTGTGGGGCGACGCACAATTGGCCTAGCGTCATCCGGGTTAGGGAGGGCTTGGTCAGTAGGAATGTCCTTGTCTCATCGCGCACCAGCGACTCCTGTGGCGGGCCGGGCGCAGTGCGCGCTAACAAAGGTTGCCAGGCGCACGGTGTACCTCCGACACATTGGTGCGGCTGGCTTCCGTGTTGTATGCGCACTGTGTTAAGAAGCAGTACGGCTGGTTGGGTTGTGTATCGGAGGACGCATGACTTTCAACCTTCGTCTCTCCCGAGCCCGTACGGGAGTTGTAGCGATGAGACAAGATTGTAGCTACTACAACAATTGGATACCACGAAATTGGGGGAGAAAAAAGGGGAAGAAAAAAAAGAGGCATACAGTACAGAGCTATAGCAGTCTTGGCTGAGGTAGTATTTTCATACAGTACAGAGCTATAGCAGTCATTGGCTGAGGTAGTATTTTCATACAGTACAGAGCTATAGCAGTCATTGGCTGAGGTAGTATTTTCATACAGTACCATGGTAGATGTCAAGATGAGGGCAGAGCTTCTCGAGTGAAGGCCAACGCCACATGTCTTGTCAAGAGACGAAACCGATCCATCTCCCATTGTCTTCTATCCAGCCCATACGTCTAAATGGTTTACCTTTTAACTACATTGAATCTCTCTCACTCCAACTTGTGTCCATGCCCAAGGGAGTTCATTGTTAGGTTGATTGATTAATGGCACTGTCAAACAAGGACACCTGTTCACACAGGAAGATCAGCATATTATACTTTTCATCAAGCCAGAATGTGAAATTGATGTCTCAATATATTATTTAAACGTGGCCTCTGGAGCACATGGTCATTATCAGCCTCCATTCTGTTTGAGGAAGCAGTGGCTTCAGAATGGGAACATTGATGAATGAGCTTTAAATATATCCCTGATAGACAAGACTTGGTTCCGACTGGCTGGGTCAGTGTAATGTCACAGGAGGTAGACATCTGGGATCTCTATCTATAATCATAGGATATTAGTGTTTTGTCTTCTGCTTTTCATCTGATCTGTGTCATTATTTTCCATCCACTGTCCCTTTCTATTCTTTCAAAGATGATAAATCCCTCTGTTCATCAACGGAAACTGTTTCATTTTCATCGTTTGATGCTTTAAGGACATTGTTTAATAGAAACGCAATCTTCCCATGTTTAGAATACTGATACAGAATGTTCTAAAGCTAACAAACATCTGAGTATGGTGAAGACTCTGCAGAGTGATACACCGTTTGGATTCAGTATTGACATTTAATTTGGGATGATGCCATTCCATCAACACTGTTGATAAATCCCCTTTGCGCATGTGAATAACTATAGATAAACCTGACAGGAGAGTTTGAGTGATGGAAATTGGACAGAATATTTCAAAATCCCTGATCAAGAAAAACTTGAATCAACACAAAAACTAATTTTAGGCCATTTTCTGGCAATTGTGCTGTTATGTGCCAAATATTAAGATTACAAATGACCCATTTCAATAGTCATAGGCTACAGACTCAAATCTAGGTTGATTGTAATTCAAATTTGCCATGGTTTGCTTGGATAAAGGCAAGTATTCTACATCTAATTTCCAATGGTATACAGTAGCCTAGACAAGATGTAAACTGAACAATTTAGCAAATTGCTTATTTCAAATTATCAGATTAATTTATTCAACATGAATAGCGAGGCTATAAAGAGGTAAGTAGTGTTTCCCAATAGCCTGCTGGAATAGGCTACTGAGGATGGGGTCATAATTTGAATCACTGAATTAAATATAAAACATATGTATTTGAACCGAATATGCTTGTCAGATTTTTTTAAATTTGTTTTACCTGTAGCCTAATCTCCTCTCGCTCACATGACTCAGTGAAGAGCTGTGCTGCTCTCTATTTTAGCGCCTGGTTACGTGTGCAAGCAGTGTGGGTGCAAAGATTGAAAAACGTGTTTACATTTATTTTGTAAGAAATACATTTTCACCCGCGACATAATTTTCAAAGTAGCCCAACTTCACAGGAAAGCCGTGAACATGGCAACACTGCAGGAAAGCATGCAATTTATTAGTCTACAGATTAAATACATTATGAACTTCAAAGGGTGGTGAAAGTGCAATGTGATGAAATGATGCTACTTTCCAATAAATATTGAGTGTCTTATTCTGGTGACATGATCATCAATGCCTGTCTGCCGTTTGACAGTTAAGCAATAAGGCAGAGGGGTTGTGGTATATGGCCAATATACCATTGCTAAGGGCTGTTTTTATGCACGCATCACGGCTTGCCTATACTCAGCCATTAGCCGTCGTATATTGGCCATATTCCACAACCCGAGGTGCTTTATTTAAACTGGTTACCAATGTAATTAGAGCAGTAAAAATAACTGTTTTGTCATACCCATGGTATAAGGTCTGATATACTACAGCTATCAGTGTCACGGTCATCGTAAGGAGACCAAGGCGCAGCGTGATATGCGTACATACTTCTTTAATTAAAGACAGAACACTGAACAAACACGAACCGTGAACCTAATATGGCTAGTGCAGACAGGCAACTAAACATAGAATAACAACCCACAAAATACCCAAGGAATATGGCTACCTAAATATGGTCCCCAATCAGAGACAACGATAAACAGCTGCCTATGAGAACCAATCTAGGCAACCATAGACATAAACACCTAGACATACAAAAACTAAACAAACCACCCTTGTCACACCCTGACCTAACCAAAATAATAAAGAAAACAAATATAACGAGGTCAAGGCGTGACAGTACCTCCCCCCAAAGGTGCGGACTCTTGGCCACAAACCTAAACGGGAGGGTCTGGGTGGGCATCTAACCTCTGTGGCGGCTCTGGTTCTGGATGCCGCCCCCCTTCTTTACCCCGAGTCCGCTCCTGACTCGTGGATCATCGCCGGAGGCTCTGGACTGCGGATCCTCGCTGCGTGGATCCTGGCCGGAGGTTCCGGACTGTGGCCCGTCGCCGGAGGATCCGGACTGTGGCCCGTCGCCGGAGGTTCCGGACTGTGGCCCGTCGCCGGAGGTTCCGGACTGTGGCCCGTCGCCGGAGGTTCCGGACTGTGGCCCGTCGCTCTGGACTGGGTGCTGTCGCCGGACACTCTGGACTGGGTGCTGTCGCCGGACGCTCTGGACTGCCAAGGCGCACTGTAGGCCTGGTGCGTGGTACCGGCATTGGTGGTACCGGGCTGGTGACACGCACCTCAGGGCGAGTGCGGGGAGGAGGAACAGGACGTACTGGACTGTGGAGGCGCACTGGATGTCTGGAGTGTAGAGCTGTCACAACCCGTCCTGGCTGCATGAGTCAGTCTCCGACCTGACTCATTCAATCTCCTCGTGTGCCCCCACCCAAAACAAATCTTGGAGCTGGCTCTCGGGCTTCCGTGCTAGCCGTGTACCCTCATATCGTCGCCATTTCTCCTGTGCTATCTCCACCTGCTTCCATGGCAGGGTCTTGTCCCCTGCCATTACCTCCTCCCGGGTCCAAGATATCCACGCCTCTTTAGCACGCTGCTTGGTCCTTTTTATGGTAGGTTGTTCTGTCACGGTCATCGTAAGGAGGAGACCAAGGCGCAGCGTGATATGCCTACATACTCCTTTAATTAAATAATTAACACTGAACAAACTAACAAAAACAACAAACCGTGCCGCTAATATGGCTAGTGCAGACAGGCAACTAAACATAGAACAACAACCCACAAAGTACCCAAGGAATATGGCTACTTAAATATGGTCCCTAATCAGAGACAATGATAAACAGCTGCCTCTGATTGGTTCTCAATCTAGGCAACCATAGACTTATAAACACCTAGATTAGCCATAGACATATAAACCCCTAGACATACAAAACTCCTAGACAATCCAAAAACTAAACAAACCACCCATGTCACACCCTGACCTAACCGAAATAATAAAGAAAACAAAGATAACTAAGGTCAGGGTGTGACAATCAGCCAATCAGCATTCAGGGCTGGAACCACCCAGTTTATAAATTACAATAATCTGGTCGCCACTAGTTACCACAACCACAAAGTCATAAACCTCTATCTATTTCTGCAACTTCTCTTCTTAAAATGTGACTTTAAACCTAACCCTAACTTTAACCATGGCCTTTACTTAATTTCTAACCTTATGCATAACCCTAACCTTAAAATAAGACCAAAGATTTTTTTTTTCAATACTGGCCAATTTTGACTTTGTGGCTGTGGTAACTAGTGGAAACCAATACATTTGTCCATAAAAATCTCATCATGTAGGCTGGCCTGCCTGCACTCTATCTGCAAACTGTTGTCTAGAGCGTATTTGTCAATACCAGAGTGGGCACACTTGCTATATCACGCTACATGTTTTTGTTGTTGTGAGAAAATGCAATGGAAACCTATTTAATTTGTATGTGCATTATGTCAACATGCACAGCCTTTTACAGTATCTGCAACAAATTAATTTGATGGAAACACAACTCTGATGTGAAAATGCGCATATTGTTTTTATGTGGATTTGGACATATTTGCGTGAAAATCTGTTGCCAATTGGATTTAAACATAGCTACTAATACAAAAAAAAGAGTTGAATATGAAATGTAATCACACCCTACTTATTATGTAAATATTATACTGTTGAAGGGCCAAATGTGACCTAATGGGTATGATGCATTGTGCACGAAATCATCCAAAATGTATGTGCATTTTGTGATGTGAATACTGATGTTTGGCTGATCAATACAGTCAAATTCATCAAGTAATTTAATCGTGACTCTGGTTCAGCTGCGATTAATAATGAGTAGCTCCTTTTAATTTCCTATTCATGATTTTATGGTATCATTCTTGGATGACTGTGTCCATGAGCAGAAGACAAACCATGTAGAGACAACATTATTCTTCAGTCAGAAAAAGAATTGCGTCACCACTAGAGGTTAAGCTTATGACATTCATTCAATTTAATTAGTTCTACGGGACATTTCAGTAGTATACATAGTAATTGAATCAAAGTAAATTAATTTTTAGGATACTCATACTTTTTCATACTATAGAAACATTACTTAACAACATTTATCACACTAACAGCCAGGGAATGCACAAAGTAAATGCATCAGTAAACACTTGCATTAAATCAAATCACACACTAACAAGTAACCATGTGGATATGGTCTCTAGTGTGTAACAACAATACATATTCAAAATGTGTCAGGTCTTGATTTAAACACCCACTTCTATTTTCTATGGACAACAGGTCATGATAAAACCCTTTCTTTAAAGAGCGAATATTAAGTATGTGCGTTATTCAAGGAGTGTGAATCCAAGGCAGCCGTGGCCAATCACATTTTAGCTCATGAACACCAAGGACAAGGAAGATGCCCCAGAGTTCCCATAGGAGAGTTACCAATTACTCTAGCTCTCTGGCTGATGCGTTGGAGTGAGTGAGTGCGTGCCTGAATGCGTAAGTGTGGGCATGTATGCACGTTTGTAACTGTGAAGTTAGAGATCCAACCAAAAATGAAAGAAAGAAGTTTGAAATCCCCAGATGGTCATATTTGATTTGTTTCTTTAAACCTTCTTAGATAACATTTTCGACATATAACTTGGACAAAAACAAAACCTAAGGTTACCTCTGAGAGACCCTGTTTATGACTCACATCTACTTGTATCCTCCAAGTGGCTGTGAGCAGTCCACACTGAGGTAGTGGATATTACCATTTGTGACTGCAGGTGTTCCAGAGAGAGAGAGTTCACCTGAGGACAATGACACTCCTATCTGATCCTCACCCTTTCCCCACACCTCATGCCTACTATGCTAAATCACAGCAGATCCATTTCATGGCAACAGCTTGACTTTTGAGCTACAGTTTCACCTTTTTTAATTGAACCACTGTGAGGAGGAATACGCAGGAGAATCGAACTTGGTATAAATGGAGTTGTTTCATGGACTTAACAAAACTCCATAACCAAAATTACAAGATAAATAAAAGTGGGTACAAGAACCCTGTCGCGAACCAATACACAAACATACAAACAAACAATCTCCGACAAGGAGATTGGAAACAGAGGGTTAAATACACAACATGTAATTGATGGGATTGGAACCAGGCGTGAAGGAAGACAAGACAAAACCAATGGAAAATGAAAAATGGATCAGTGATGGCTAGAAGATCGGTGACGTCGACCGCCGAACACCGCCCGAACAAGGAGAGGGACCAACTTCGGAGGAAGTCGTGTCAGGAACGGTATCGGAACACGTGGAAACCATGGTTTTGATGTGTTTGATACTAATCCATTAGCTCCGTCCCAGCCATTACTATGAACCCATCCTCCTCAATTAAGGTGACACCAGCCACCTGTGCTCAAGTCTCTCGTCACCAGACCATGTTTTATTTATCCCGCTTTTCAAAGACCTATAACCCATCATCTCAACAATGAATGCACCAGAGGAACCGTGTCATGATGAATCTGTGAGGTAAAATGGACTATCTTCCTTAGTGATAAGTCAACTGCTGTAATTCAAAGGTCATGGCAAAGAACATGTTAACTGGTGAACTAAATCAATAATAAAGATATATGGCATCATTATGATGAAAATAGCAATGGAAGGATGCACAGATATGAGAGAAAGAGAGAAATTAATCACGGACCCAAAATAAAAAGCTAATCTTCAAAATATTAATATATCCAAATATCTTTGTCCTCACCTTACCAAGTGGGAAATATCCAACAAAGATCTTTCCATTGGGGAATGCACTGCGGTTGTAGCTTCTGTAGCTTTCATGTCTCTGAATACACATGCAGGGTTCAGTGTTTGAACTTTCAAGCCAGTAGAAGACATTCTAGTCGTAATAAGCTCTCACTGAGAGGGGGTATTGTAGGTCCTCTACCAAAATGTAAAATGTTTGTAAAGCCACGGTTGAACTCTGTGAACGCTCCACCAACACGGACTTTTTTAGAAAATTTGTTTGCCTGCTGGATTGTTGTCGTCTGTATGTATTAGTTTACACTTTGTCGCTTAGTATTGGGGACTATAGGTTTGATACAGACAGACACACAGACCAGTTCCAACCTTAGGTCCAATCTCATTGTTGGTACTTTTGTAGCATTGGATGCATCTGTTTGAGAAATGTCTGATGTCCTAATGTCTAATGATTCTTTTTCTCCTCATGACCAGGATGTAGTTGTCTCTGCACTGCACTCAGACGGTATACTACAATGCCATTTTAGCCTCTCAACAGACTTAAGCACAGCACGCGGTCAACCTTCTGTGGACAGAAAAACCATGAGACTGTGCTAACCTTTGATTCTCTAGACCTCTCCACCCACCCTGCTGATAGGCTATTCTGCGGTAGGAGGAACAGCTCACTCGCAACAAAGGCTGACATTATTGAGACTGGCAGCAGCCTTTTCTGTGGTGTCACAAAGGAACTATACGCTCCTCCAGTGGAATATTGGGGAGTAGCTGGGCAGTTGTATGGGGTCTCTGTGTGAATCTTGAGAATCACAATCCACTGACTGACAGAACTGAAGTAGGCAGAAGAATAGGACCCCCGTGCATAATTTATCTAAGGAGAGAAATGCATTACAACATTGTTTTGTATTACAATGCTGGGGAAGAGCTTTTGGAGGGAATATTTGTGTTTTAGCAGGCATTTATATACTGTATTATGTTTTACCTAATAGACAAAAAAGTACCTGGACAATATTTTGTAACAGTTTTTGTCATTCGGTCTTCACAAAACCAGGACCATCACTGAGAGAATCCCACCCAACCTCCTCCTAGACCTAAAGGAAGAAAAAACTATTGTATCGAAGGTGTCTACCACAGCAGGAGTGCTGTGATTGTGTGTGCAGTGTGACATAAATGACAAGAGGGGCTGTCAAGCAGCATGCGAACATACACCCTCAAGAGGCCCTGCGGCCTCTCCTCCAATTAACAGAGCTCTTGGCCTGAGGAGCAGTGCATGCTGGGGTGTGCTTTTTTTTCGATAGTGGTATTGAGATCCCATCTTTCCAGAAATAATGACAGAATGACAGTTCACCTCAGTCGACTGAAACCTCATGTTTTAAAACCGTCTGATCAGTACTGTCTGAGTGTGTCTCTGAGGACATCACTGGTTGTGATGAGAGTCAATGACACACACACACACACACACACACACACACACACACACACACACACACACACACACACACACACACACACACACACACACACACACACACACACACACACACACACACACACACACACACACACACACACACACACACACACACACACACACACACACACAACAGAGGTAGCACACAACACACGCGACGCAGTAAACACAGGTCTTTGTTATCCAATCACTAATTTCATTGAAATGAGGAGCACATTTATTCTGCCTAGCAACACACTATTCCCTAAGGAATTCCTGTTGTTGTGATGCCTGTATGTGCACATTACATCACTCTACTTTGGATTGATGCCAATGCACTGACGGATTGCACTGATCAAGTCATCACGTCAAGGGTTTACATGAAATATTGAACATAGGAAATGTCTCTATGTTGCCGCAAGAGAGAACTTTATGGATTTGGCAAGGATTTTATTTGGCCCATCATTCAGATTGGCATTCCTGGCACCTTTATTTCATATGAAGACACATGTTTAAATGTATTCTACACTATTGAGCTAATATCATAATGTCTGTTTTAGTAGTGCAATGACATAGATATGCAGTTGCTTGCCTACGGAGCTGTGAGGGGAACGGCACCTCAGTACCTCCAGGCTCTGATCAGGCCCTACACCCAAACAAGGGCACTGCGTTCATCCACCTCTGGCCTGCTCGCCTCCCTACCACTGAGGAAGTACAGCTCCCGCTCAGCCCAGTCAAAACTGTTCGCTGCCCTGGCCCCCCAATGGTGGAACAAACTCCCTCACGACGCCAGGACAGCGGAGTCAATCACCACCTTCCGGAGACACCTGAAACCCCACCTCTTTAAGGAATACCTAGGATAGGATAAGTAATCCCTCTCACCCCCCCCTAAGTTTTAGATGCACTATTGTAAAGTGACTGTTCCACTGGATGTCATAAGGTGAATGCACCAATTTGTAAGTCGCTCTGGATAAGAGCGTCTGCTAAATGACTTAAATGTAAATGTAAATATTATGTTTTATCCACCACTGAGAAACAGAGGGAAAGCTGACGGAAATTGTTTGGCATGGAACAGTCTTGATCCTCCCAGGGTAGATATTAAAGGGTAGTAAGCACTACTAGGTAATCAGGTGTAATTAAACAGCGGTCCACAAACGAAATCAGTGATTAAGAAAATAGGAAAGCAAAAGGGTTATTTCCCTCATGTCAGTTAATTGACAGACAATAGAGAGTGACACCGGTGGTGTGTAAAGTAAACTGAGTGACAGACCCTGTCAGAGAGGGGTACTGGTGACAGCGTGCTCTGCACTGTCCAACAGCATCTCCTCCTGTGGCTGACAAAGACCCCAATTAACCCCCCAACTCCTACACGGCAGCCCCTCTATACACACGCGCGCATGAAGAGTGCGCACACGCATACACACAGCGCATGCACACAATTGCTCTCTCTAACACACACACACACACACACACACACACACACACACACACACACACACACACACACACACACACACACACACACACACACACACACACACACACACACACACACACACACACACACACACACACACACACACTTGAGTCCTCTGTCGTAGCGTGACAGCCATATGGCCTTGTCTTTATTCATTTGGCACTAATTGAGCTCGCTCGGCTGGGTCAGACCTTGCTCGCAGTTGTGCGTTGTTTCCTGCTTGAGTGTTTTATTATTCAAGTGACCATGAAAAAAGTCTCTTGACATTCGAAAAAGGAGTGGGGAATCAGTCATTCATTCTACACTTTTATTTCACACTAATATTGTCCGTTTGGATTTCATTATTAATTCAAGGTGAGAGACAAATGTTGTATTCAATACAGTGTAGTGTCTTTTTCACAAAATGGATTCTGAAATAATTGCTGCAAAACCATCATTCTGTCAAATAATAGGATTTTAAGTGCTGTAGGCATTGATATATAATACAGTAATAACAACCATGGAAGCGTGTTGCTTGCATCGGCACAAAAATATTACTTTGGGTCCCTCTAGTGTAGTAAGAGTGAAAAACAACCTCTTCATATGAATTGAAATGCAGGAGGTTGATGGACTTCACTCCATTCGCTTCTCGTTTAGCCTACATATGTGAGATTGCAAAAATGACACCATTCAAAACCGTCTCAGCCTTGCTTATGACCATCTATAGATTAAGACAAATGCTTTTGAGGCCTACTTAAATTTCAGGCCTAGTTAATTTCAGAATGGTTTAAATTATAGCCCCATAATAATTATTAAAGCTTTCCTCAGATACCTCACATTGAATAAGTGCACATTCTTACTCCAGACAGTAGATGGCAACCTCTGCCTATCTGAAAATCAGTCTGCCACAGAAAAATAAAAAACATAAACACCTTTTACTGCGCAAGACTATTTACGAGTTTGCTGGACTCAAAAAAAAAAGATTATGGCACTAGGCTCTCAATCGCGTGAAAATCGAATGCAGTTGAAACACAATATTGGAACCTGCATAGACACAATTCAAGACAAGCTGTTCATTCTAAGCCAAGACATATGGAGGTGTCCAGAGCTTGCATATGGGGAGAAACAGTCACACGACAGGCTCGTTCGTTTTCTCTCTGATGATAACTTATGGGAGGTTGAAAGTCACTACAAACTGCCTACCGCAGTTAGGGCGACATGGGGCCCATTTGGTGGCAAAGACGGCGACAGAGTTTTGAATGTGGGATTCCTATGCGAGTACGACGCGTTGCCAGGTATTGGCCATGCATGTGGACACAACCTTATAGCAGAAGTCGGTGTGGCTGCTGCACTAGGGCTGACGGGTGCATTAGGATTACTAAGAGAACCAACAGACTGTCTGACTCCTCTCCGTGTAAAGGTACATTTTTCCAGCAGCGAGTGCATATATTGTGGCATTAAAGGTGTGTCCATTTGTCCACTTACTAATTTATTGTGCATGGATAAAATGTCACCATCTGCCATTTGAATAAATGATCGATTGACCTACTGATTGATTACATTGCCTCAGTAAACACAGCCATGTGTCATTGCCATAGGTGACAGTTCTTGGGACCCCAGCAGAAGAGGATGGAGGAGGGAAGGTTGACCTCATCCTGGCTGGGGCATTTGAAGACATGGATGTTGTCTTCATGGCTCACCCCGCTCAGCAGGATGTTGCCTTCCTACCCTGTGTATCCATCACAGAGTGAGATTCTGTTTCTGCCGTCTGTATCCGGTTCCAGTTTTACAACATTTTAACTGACCGTTATATATGCTTCCATTTTGGGTTCAATCTTGGTTAATCTATTCTCAGTGTGACAGTGAAGTACCATGGGAAGGCGTCTCATGCTGCAGCGTACCCCTGGGAGGGGGTCAATGCCCTGGATGCAGCAGTGCTGGCGTACAACAGCCTGTCTGTTCTGAGGCAGCAGCTGAAGCCAGACTGGAGACTCCATGGTAAGTGATGAATGAGAGAGGCTCCTACTGTCATGTGCCTGCATGCAGAGGCGCCAACTTTCACTGGGGACGGGAGGTGTACAGTTGAAGTCGGAAGTTTACATACACTCAGGTTGAAGTCATTAAAACTCGGTTTTCGACCACTCTACAAATTTCTTGTTAACAAACTATAGTTTTGGCAAGTCGGTTTGGACATCTACTTTGTGCAGTGATTTTTCCAACAATTGTTTTCAGGCAGATTATTTCACTTATAATTCACTGTATCACAATTCCAGTGGGTCATAAGTTTACATACACTAAGTTGACTGTGCCTTTAACAGCTTGGAAAATTCCAGAAAATGATGTCATGGCTTTAGAGGCTTCTGATAGGCGAATTAACATAATTTGTGTCAATTGGAGGTGTACCTGTGGATGTATTTCATGGCCTACCTTCAAACTCAGTGCCTCTTTGCTTGACATCATGGGAAAATCAAAATAAATCAGCCAAGACCTAAATTTAAAAAAAATAAAACATTGTAGACCTCCACAAGTCTGGTTCATCCTTGGGAGCAATTTAAAAACACCTGAAGGTACCACATTCATCTGTACAAACAATAGTACGCAAGTATAAACACCATGGGACCACGCAGCTGTCATACCGCTCAGGAAGGAGATGCGTTCCATCTCCTGGAGATGAACGTACTTCGGTGCAAATCAATCACAGAACAACAGCAAAGGACCTTGTGGAGATGCTGGAGGAAACAGACACAAAAGTATCTATATCCACAGTAAAACGAGTCCTATATCGACATAGCCTGAAAGGCCGCTCAGCAAGGAAGAAGCCACTGCTCCAAAACCGCCATAAAAAAGCCAGACTACAGTTTGCAACTGCACATGGGGACAAAGATTGTACTTTTTGGAGAAATGTCCTCTGGTCTGATGAAACAAAAATAGAACGGTTTGGCCATAATGACCATTGTTATGTTGCAAGCCAAAGAGCACCATCCTAACCGTGAAGCACGGGGGTGGCAGCATCATGTTGTGGGGGTGCTTTGCTGCAGGAGGGACTGGTGCACTTCACAAAATAGATGGCATCATGAGGAAAGGAAAATTCTGTGGATATATTGAAGCAACATCTCAAGACATCAGTCAGGAAGTTAAAGCTTGGTCGCAAATGGGTCTTCCAAATGGACAATGACCCCAAGCATACTTCCATAGTTGTGGCAAAATGGCTTAAGGACAACAAAGTCAAGGTATTGGAGTGGCCATCACAAAGCCCTAACCTCAATCCTATAGAATTTTTGTGGGCAGAACTGAAAAAAGCGTGTGTGATCAAGGAGGGCCTACAAAATCTTACTCAGTTACACCAGCTCTGCCAGGAGGAATGGGCCAAAATTAACCCAACTTATTGTGGGAAGCTTGTTTTGGCTACCCAACACGTTTGACCCACGTTAAACAATTTAAAGGCAACGCTACTAAATACTAATTGAGTGTATGTAAACTTCTGACCCACTGGGAATGTGATGAAAGAAATAAAAGCTGAAATAAATCATTCTCTCTACTATTATTCTGACATTTCACATTCTTAAAGTAAAGTGGTGATCCTAACTGACCTAAGACAGGGAATTTTTACAACATATAAATATTTGGCAGGAATTGTGAAAACTGAGTTTAAATGTAGTTGGCTAAGGTATATGTAAACTTCTGACTTCAACTGTGTATATATATATATATATATATATATATATAATGTCCCCCACCCCACACTTCTAAAACCAAAGTTGTGCCCCTGCCTGCATGTGTGGGCATAACCATTGAAAGTAAAGTGATATTTTGGTATTCACCTGTTGCGCCTGTGCAGTAATGTATCAAGTCTTTGTGTACACCATTGATGGCTTCATACTGTAACAGCTGCTGAGCAAACCACCATACCTGGCTGATCCACAGACTCTATGTACACCTCTTCCTTATCGGACATAAAGGTTCAATTGGTTTCTTCTCTGTCTTCTTCCACAGGCATCATCAAACATGGTGGAGTGAAGCCTAACATCATCCCAGCCTACACCGAGCTGGAGTATTACTTGCGCACTCCACTGGTCACGGACCTGTCTGACCTCAAAGCCAAGGCAGAGGCCTGCTTCAGGTCAGCTGCCATGGCAACTGGTTGTCAAGTAAGCATGCTCAAAATAGCATTTTCTTCCGTTGTCCCTTGTTTACCATCAAGGTTGAGGGGAAATATGTCGGTGGTTAAGTCGTGTAAGTTTATTTCCCATAGGTGGAGATAACTTATCTAAACCACACATATTCCAACATCCTTCCCAACACCACCCTTGCACAGCTCTACGAAGAGAATGGTAGAGCCTTGGGGATTGAGTTTGTGGAAGTGCAGAACAATTTCTCAGGTAGCAAAAAATGAAATAATAATAATAATTGTAGAGGGAGTAATATTACTGGAGATGAGCACTTGTCTTCATAGTCTTGTCTATGTCTTGGCAGGTTCCACTGACTTTGGCAACGTGTCATTTGTCGTCCCTGGGATACACCCTTTCTTTTACATTGGCACCGATGCACTGAACCACACGGAGGAGTACACCGCAGCTGCAGGTAGGATCCAGCAATAAACGAGATGGGTACTGCTCAACTTGATTTCAGCCTATTTTAAGCTCTATAAAATAAACTGTGAATACAGAAAACGGATACAAAATGGACCCTGGTACAGACTGATTTTCTGACCATTATGACATTATTCACATCAGTGGAGGCTGTTGAGGGGAGGATGGCTTATGAGCCATCCTCCCCTCAGCAGCCTCCACTGATTCACATATGCCCTATTCCATTGAACGGTCCAGGTGCAGAAAAGGCCCAGTTTTACACACTCCGGACGGCCAAGGCCCTGGCCATGACAGCTGTGGATGTGCTGTGCTGCCCTGAGCTGTTTCACAAGATGAGGGTGGAATTCTCTGAGGCCAAACTGAAGCAGGAGCAAGGACTGAAAGACAAGGACACGACTGGCTCCACACATTCATGAAAAAAACAAAAACATTGATGACCTCGTGATTAACAGGAAGTATTGATTCAAACTACCTCTAGTCAGAGGCTGCTCTGCAATCAGTGCAAAGTTGCTCATGATTTTCGAAGAATGGTAATCATTGTTATCAATGAAGCAATTCTAATACACCGTAAAGCAAAGTTTCTAATGAGACGCCACAGCATTGCAATTACTGTAATATGTCAATTTCCATGTCTTTAGGCCAGTTCCAAACATGTTCTTCCATTTCAGATGCAATGACTTCCTCTTTCTCAGAAAACATCACATTTATTAAATATGTTTAACAATGATCACAACATAGCTTTTACATAGGTGTGTTGAGTGATTATGCTCATATTGATTATAAAAAAATAAGGGGTATTTGGAGACACAATCTCTCCTAGTAAGACAATATATCCATCCTGTAGCTATATATGAGGTTATCTACGAGGTTATTTATTCAAATGGATTCAAAGGGGAATGAACTCTAAAAACCCGAAACAACGAATACATTGAATCACGCATAATAATATACACAAAGAGACATTAACTTCAAAAGTCTCAAAATTAGTGGAGAAGAAAACAGCCTAAAGTGATTTGTACATTTTGGCTTCAAATAACCTAACCGGTTTGTTTCTTATGTATTCGTGTCACAGGTAGTTGTGCTATTGCTGTGAAAATGAGCACAAAGGTCAAATGGTTGCTTATTACCAACAAACTAGTGTTTAAGATCAGAAGCAACGATACATAACATCCAAATAGTGTGTTCATATTTTAGAACTGCAAATACGAAAATGTAAAGATATCACCTGAAATTCAGGCTTTAGAGTTTAAAGGGGATAGCACTCTCCTGGTCACTGTCTAGTCATAGTCATGCTAAGTCACTAATATATACACGTCATGTCAAGGCCCTTCACCCAGTGGGCAAGCATTCAAATCTAAAACCTATCAATGTTGTTTTTCAGTTGCTTAGTTGTCCATTGGTCACAATCAATATGACACAATCCCAAAAAGTTTGAAATAATCGTGACCATAATTTTAAAAACATCTCAATGTTAAATATATAATCAACAAGGGGCTATACGTTCTATGGAAAATAATTCACAACATGTGTAAACAACATTGTATTTCAAAATTTGACACTCCCAAAACATTGCAATCAAAAATAGTTTTTTAACCCCGATGCACCAGTTATCAATATTAATTAGTCTGATGTTTGAGAAACCATATTGTAACTGAACATTTTCAGTGGATATTTAAATAAAAATACTGCACCCAATTTTGTAATGCTTGACCCGGTGGCTCAGTGGAAATGACGATAAACCCTTATAACTGTTTTCTTGAATACACATGGAAAGAGTACATATTTAAATAAGTCCATTTAAGAGGCTCGGTCAAGAAGGCAATGTTCCTTGCATTTTATGAGCCATATCTCAATCTCTTTCGCCGTCTTGAAAAACAGACAAAACCATCTTCTCTCTGTGGCCACTATCCCTGTTAATGGAGTCACAGTGGAGTCCTGGGTCATATTCATTAGGGCACACTCTAAAAATCGACAAGTTCATGTAGTCCCACTCCCTCCCTGTTTGAGTCAGTTCTCTGCCCATTTAGTGCTTAATAAATATGACCATGTTGTGCTCTAACTGCAGCATGTGAGTGTGATAGGGTAGAAGGGTCCTTCCCCATTTGACACAGGCCAGGCGTTAGGAGTAGATAGACCAGTAGATGATGTTGAACAGGGCGTAGGAACCAGGGAATAGGACCCGTGAGTACTTGTCTATGGCGTGGGTGTCTATCCAAATGTTCACATAGCCTGGCCTCTTAACCTGGCCTGTGAGCTGGGGATTCCCCAGAACCACCTGGGCCAACATCCTCTCCTGCCTGCCGCCGTTCTCTGGCATCCCATAATTCCCTGCTGTGCCATAGTTCGCTGTGCGGTTGACGTCCATGGTGGTGTAGCCGGAGATCTGGGGGTCGCACGTCATGTCGTCCGGGTTGCCAATGCCACAGGTACAGGGCAACTGCAAGTAGGCGGAGGTAAAAGGTGAATTAATGGACAAGACTTAAACTACAAAACCAAAGTATTTGAAGTGGCTTTATAGACACTAATATGTAACTTATTTTGCATAGGGCTTCTAAAGAAGGTTGTTTGTGGCAAGAAAAGTTTTCGGGGACTCCTGAGGCTACTTATGCAGTTTAAGCTCCGTATGCCACAACATTTGGCATATGGA
This sequence comes from Oncorhynchus gorbuscha, assembly GCF_021184085.1. Classification (NCBI taxonomy): domain Eukaryota; kingdom Metazoa; phylum Chordata; class Actinopteri; order Salmoniformes; family Salmonidae; genus Oncorhynchus; species Oncorhynchus gorbuscha. Next base: position 58,005,854 of record NC_060182.1, on the reverse strand, counting down.
GCGATATGAGCAATGCACCAGATGTTGCCCCTAAAAATAAATGAATACAGAAAAGCAGAAAAACATTTCATGTTAATGAAATTAAACAAAATGTACCCTTTCTCTTAGCTTCCTCTCTTTCCGTTCCTGCACGGTCGAGAGGTAGTTGACCGCTGCATACTCTATGACCGAGAGGAAGACAAACACAAAACTGACCCACAGGTAGATGTCTACTGCTTTGATGTAGGACACTCTGGGCATGGAGGCGTTGACTCCAGTGATGATGGTGGACATGGTGAGCACCGTGGTGATACCTGGACAGAGTCAAAACAGAGGGTTCAGCAACCTAGGTGATTTGACACCGATCTCCATTGAAATAGCTTTTTAGTTTACAGGTCATTTTAAGCCTCATTGGGGCCAACCATCACAATCAAACACCATGAGCATCAAGACTGTACTACATCTCAAATAGAAAACTGAAATATCCATTAAACCTAGAGCTAGAAACTTTCTTGTCCTTCTGGCAAGGGCCTTTCCTACCCAAGGGGACCCTAGCGGGGACAGCCCTGCGGTCGATCCAGAAGGAGACCCAGGACAGCATGACCATGAGGGTGGCAGGGAAGTAGGTCTGGAGCAGGAAGAAGAAGACGTGGCGTCGTAGAGTGAAGTGGATGTACAGACGGTTGTACCAGCCTGGGAAGGAAAAAAGAACACAGTTAATATTCTACACAGATCCTGTCCCTTTCATTTGTTTCCATTCCCACAGTGCAGAGGTCTGAAACTTACGACCCGCTGGCTAAATGCGTCCCGCATGGCAATTTAATGTGGCCCATATGGTTGTCTTAGTAAATATGTGACTTTAGGGTTACCTGTACTGCTATAAAAGGCCAGCTTTGTAGTGGTGTGGAACTTCTGGATGAGGAACTGAGATAAAGATATCCTCTCGTCCGTGTTGAGTGACTCGTTGCCTTTCTTCCAGTACAGCATGAGGTCATCGTCCGTGTACGCGTCTGATGAGAGAACGTTAAAAACCCCCCAATGAATACCTCACATGATTGTGATAAAACTGGATCAAATGTCATCAGAGATGTGTAGGTATAAATGGTGAAGTTGAGAGATGCACTCACAGCTCTCTATCTCCAGCGAGCAGGTCTGTGTGTCCAGAGGGAAGCGACTCAGGTCCATGTTGCACATGGCCGTGACTGTGATTCTGTTAGAACAAAAGTGACACCATAGCCCGACTTATGTCAATTTAACGGCTAGTTTTGATTTACATTTGGTTGAGTTTTCAACTAACGTGAATTCAACCGAAAAAATGTTGCCATGTCATTGGGTGAAAAAAAGACGACAAAATGCCCCTACGTTGATTACTATTTGCAAAGCCAATCAGTTTTCCACATTGATTCAACGTCATGACATGATTTTTTGGGGGGATGAAATTATGTGGAAACAGTGTTGAGTCAACCTGTTTTTGCCCAGTGGGATGTCACTGAAGGACTAATGTATAACATGGGTTACGTGAGTTCTCTATTTGGCTGGGGAAGGGAAAGTGTTTAGCAATCCATTTTAGTGTTGTCCATATCTGTCTCATAAAATGGAAAAATTATGTCACGCACTGTATATCTTTCAATGTACATCATTTATTCAATGGACAAAATATGTGTTAAGATAACTCATTCAAGTGTCCCAGGTTGTCCAATTCAACAACCCAGGAAGGTTGCTCGCACCTGATCAAACCTTTCCCATATGGTAACATTACACGCTTACTAAGTAGCATGTTCAATAACTTTGTTTAGCAGTATCATATACCTTGATAAATCAGTTTGAACATGAGCTCAGCGCTAAATCCAATACCCTTGAGGGTAAGTCATCAAACGAGGGTCGTGTTCAGCTTGCATGAAAACGTTCGGAAACGGGGGTACTATCGGAACCTGTCCAATAAGAAACGCTTGTTTTTAGTGTTCCGTTACAAAACTTTCTCTATGGTGTGCCCTAATGGACACGGACACGGCCCAGTTCTCATCATTCTAATACAGGAGAGCTGAGCAGCTACCTTAGACTGTAGAGCACGTTTCCGTCAGGGTGCACCCTCAGCATGACGTTGTCCGTGGTTGTGTCGTGGATGAAGGACCTCTTGGAGTGGACGAAGAACATGTCAGGAACCCAGATCTTCTTGGCCAGCCTGCTGTCGAAGGTCATGCTCTGGTTATTGGTGCTGGGGAAGGACAGGCGCTCGTCCTTCCAGTAGTGCCTCAGGTACAGGGTCATGGTGAAGTCCTGAAACAACACAACAGGGGCATGTTATGGCAGTAGTGGTGCCCTCTTTTGGGGGACAATGACACCTATCGATGAAGCTGCTTTTTTGGATTGAATGTAGGTACAGCATGTGTTGGAGGATTCCACATATGAGATATCTGATTTGAGTGAGCTTCATTTTTTGTGCTTACGTAATATTCATGAAAGGCTTCTCTGGTTGAAACATTTTCTAGATAGTGGAATACTTTTGCAATAGTATAGGGTAAAGATTTAGCTTGGTCAAGCAGACTCACTGCTGTGCTCACGTTTCCTTTCGCTTCGAGTGAAACAGAATGTGAGCTATCGCGCTATGAGGCTTGTTATACCAGGCTAGGAACGATTACTCTTCACTGTGTAATAAAGAGACTTAAATCCCACTCACCATATCCACTTCAGAGATTGTGTCCAGACTTTCAACCTGAACATCTACCCCAACTGGAATAGGGGGTCCTGTAATTAAAGACAATTATATTAATAGAAAGTTCAGTGAGAGAGTAGATTTTCAGATTGAATTTACTATATTTGACTATACTATATTTTCAAAACGCTATCAAAGAAATGTAATTAGAAGAGCACTACAGTTTTTCCTTCATTCATTCATTCATGCATTGCTGTAATGGATACTCATTGATTCTACCACAGAGAACATCATGTGTCAGGTACATCACCCCGTTCACGAAAATGGTTCACTCCTAGTGACAGTGAGTCACATGGCCGTGGCTTGCTATATAAAGCAGACAGGCGGGCATCGCGGCATTCAGTTACTGTTCGATTGAACGTTAGAATGGGCAAAACGAGTGACCTAAGCGACTTTGAGCGCAGGTCCCAGTGTCTCAGAAATGGACGGCCTCCTGAGCTTTTCAAGCATGACAGTGCCTAGAGATTACCGAGAATGGTGCGACAAACAAAACGCATCCAGTCAGTGGCAGTCTTGTGGGTGAAAACAGCTCGTTGATGAGAGAGGTCGAAGGAGAATGGCTAGAATCGTGCAAGCTAACAGGCAGGCCACAAACAGACAAATAATGGCGCAGTACAACACTGGTGTGCAGAACGGCATCTTGGAATGCACAATTCGTTGACCCTTGTCACGGATGGGCTATTGCAGCAGATGACCACACCGGGTTTCACTCCTATCAGCTAAAAACAAGAAGAAGTGGGCACACAATCACCAACACTGGACAATTGAGGAGTGGAAAAACATTGCCTGGTCCGACGTCATGCTGATGGAAGAGTCAGGATTTGGAGTTAGCACAATGTGTTAATGCCCCCTTCCTGCATGGTTTCAACAATACAGGCTGGTGGTGTAATGGTGTGGGGAATGTTTTCCTGGCACACGTTAGGTCCCTTGATACCAATTGAGCAATGTTTCCATGCCCTGAAGAATTCAGGCTGTTCTGGAGGGAAGGGGGGGGGTCTGCCTCAACTAGATGGGTATACCTAATACACTGGCCACTGAGTGTATTGTGACTAGGCTTGTGTGGAGTATACAGTAGTTTTATTAAAATACAGTCTAGGCCTATTAATAGGCTGGATTTGCTTGTGCCATGACTGGCTATTTAATTAACCTATTTTAGCCTTTACTCGCCATCATCCGCCATTGTACAGGAATACAATTAGGTCACAATGGATCAATATGTTGCAGCGTCAAACATCTGGAAGCTATTGAGATTTTTTCTCTCTCTTCCAGACAGATTTGGAGCTGGTGTGGCAAAAGGAGACATTTTTTGCCCACTTAACCCGGAAGCCTGCCGCACGAATTTGTCGGAGGTAACATTGTGCACCTGGCAACCGTGTCAGAGTGCACTGCACGCCACAGGAGTCGCTAGTGTGCGATGGGACAAGGACATCCCTGCCGGCCAAACCCTCCCCTAACCCAGACGACGCTGGGCCAATTGTGCCCCATGGGTCTCCCGGTCGCAGCCGGCTGCGACAGAGCCTGAATCTCAAGTAGCACAGCTAAGCACTGCGATGCAGTGCCTTAGACCACTGCACCACTCGGGAGGCCTATTAGTAGACATTTTAAAGGAGGATCATTTATAGTGTGATATTTTTATCACTCAGATTACTCTTACAGTCTGTTATTGTTTATTTTTATATATTCATAAAACACATAAAACAATATATATTTGGGCATTGTTCTGGTCAAAAATATGACATAAATTTTCAGCAACCCACGTTGCTTGATCCATGGGCTTGTGTGAAACACATTTTGTCATTTGGCCTATAGATCATTGATGTATCTCTGACCTGAGATGGCCGCCCTCGAGGTATTATGGATTCCAAACATGTAAATAACTCAAAAAGAACATGTTACTTTAACATGAGAACCCATTAAGCCTCTCACCAATACAATAGATACCACATGCAGGGCCTTTAATCCCACAACAGCAAATTCCTGTACATTGACCATGAAACCACAAACACTCTGTCAACATCCCTGTTAAAAGAAAGAGTACTAAGCATGCCAATGTACAGCTTGTCATGTTGCTGATGTCATAAGGGCTTTTGGAGGCCTGAGCTGATAAGACCATTGGATAGATTGGACGACCCCGTTCAAGGGAAAAAATTATGCTCTAAGCAACAATAAAAAACAACAACAAAAAAGCAACAACAAACAACTAAAAGGAGCAAATAAACCATTTGTACATTGCCCTCAAAGTAATTTGTGCATCACAGTACGTACATTGATGAAGTGCACCTTCAAATTTTATGTGGAGCATCTTTTTCACACAGTTGAAGTCGGAAGTTAACATACACTCAGGTTGGAGTCATTAAAACTCGTTTTTCAAACCACTCCACAAATTTATTGTTAACAAACTATAGTTTTGGCAAGTCGGTTAGGACATCTACTTTGTCCATGAAACAAGTCGTTTTTCTAACAATTGTTTACAGACAGATTATTTCACTTATAATTCACTGTATCACGATTCCAGTGGATCAGAAGTTTACATACACTAAGTTGACTGTGCCTTTAACAGCTTGGAAAATTCCCCAAAATTATGTCATGGCTTTAGACGTTTCTGATAGGCTAATTAACATCATTTGAGTCAATTGGAGGTGTACCTGTGGATGTATTTCAAGGCCTACCTTCAAACTCAGTGCCTCTTTGCTTGACATCATGGGAAAATCAAAATAAATCAGCTAAGACCTCAAAAAAACAATTGTCAGAAAAACAACCTCCACAAGTCTGGTTCATCATTGGGAGCAATTTCAAATGCCTGAAGGTACCACGTTTATCTGTACAAACAATAGTACGCAAGTATAAACACCATGGGACCACGCAGCTGTCATATCGCTCAGGAAGGAGACGCATTCTGTCTCCTAGAGAGGAATGTACTTAGGTGCGAAAAGTGAAAATCAATCCCAGAACAACAGCAAAGGATCTTGTGAAGATGCTGTAGGAAATGGGTACAAAAGTATCTATATCCACAGTAAAACGAGTCCTATATCGACATAACCTGAAAGGCCGCTCAGCAAGGAAGAAGCCACTGCTCCAAAACCGCCATAAAAAAAAAACAGACTACGGTTTGCAACTGCACATGGGGACAAAGATCATACTTTTTGGAGAAATGTCCTCTGGTCTGATGAATCAAAATAGAACTGTTTGGCCATAATGACCATTGTTATGTTTGGAGGAAAAAGGGGGAGGCTTGCAAGCCGAAGAACACCATCCCAACCGTGAAGCACGGGGGTGGCAGCATCATGTTGTGGGGGGTGCTTCGCTTCACCAAGCCCTGACCTCAATCCTATAGAAAATGTATGCGAGCAAGGAGGCCTACAAACCTGACTCAGTTACACCCGGTCTGTCAGGAGGAATGGGCCAAAATTCACCCAACTTATTGTGGGAAGCTTGTGGAAGACTACCTGAAATGTTTGACCCAAGTTAAACAATTTAAAGACAATGCTACCAAATACTAATTGAGTGTATGTAAACTTCTGACCCACTGGGAATGTGATGAAAGAAATAAAAGCTGAAATAAATCATTCTCTCTACTATTATTCTGACATTTCACATTCTTAAAATAAAGTGGTGATCCTAACTGGCCTAAGACAGGGAATTTGTACTAGGATTAAATATCAGGAATTGTGAAGAACTGAGTTTAAATGTGTTTGGCTAAAGTGTATGTAAACTTCCGACTTCAACTGTACTAAACCTGATGATTTCACTAGGTAGAAATATACAAATTATATGACTCCTGTAAAGTCTTACCTCCAAATGCTGGTCTCATGGTAAAATCATGGTCATCTATTCTTAGGAGCTGCTCAGATTTTGTCATGGGAGATTTTGTCATGTCTGAACTTCGCTTTAGGATTGGTCTGTAGATAGGAAAATGTGTTATTTTTATAGGGTTAGGCTATGAGATGATCTATTTTTTCAATGGGCAAAGACATGTTTTACACTGTCAAATAGGGTATCAAATTACAATATCAGTTTTACTGTATTTACAATATCAATAGTGTTGATAACACCATTCATGCTATGAGTTTGCAACCTACTTTTTCAGATCAGCGTTTTGTACAATGACAATGAACTCTAACCTTTCAGAGTTGCTATGAGTTTCTCCATCCATTCTTGACGTTTGTCTCCTGGATCTGTTGATGGGAAAAATCGCAAGATGTTTGTTGTTTTTAGGAAATAAATAGTGGCATTCACCTAGGCATAATGAAAAGATCACCAAAATGATTGCAAACAACTTCTGGTCAAAATGTCAAGACGAATTCCAGTAGAAACAGAAGAAGTGACAAAGGAGCATAGAAGTGTAGTAACCTTGTAATGACCTATCACCTGGCCGACGACCATTGTATGACAGTATTGTGAAGCTGAATTACAGAGGAAGTTTGGTGCAGCAACAACAACAAATAAATCATTCAAAGCAACGAAAAAAAATACAAAGGCTTAGCCTACAGTGAGCTACGAACGTATTGAGAGTGACACATTTTGTGTTGTTTTGCCTCTGTACTCCAGCACTTTGGATTTGAAATCATACACTGACTATGAGGTTAAAGTGCAGACTGTCAGTTTTAATTTGAGGGCATTGTCATCCATATCGGGTGAACCGTTTAGAAGTTGTCCATACAGTAGTAACCCCCATTTTAGGGGATGAAAAGTATTGGGACAAAAGTTGAGTATTTGGTTCCATATTTATACGCACGCAATGATTATATCAACCTTGTGACTCTACAAATTATGGTAGCATCCATATTAATGTAGAAGTGTTTAGAAACATATCGTATTCTAATTTACAATAAAAGTGACTCCAAAATAACACAATACATTATTTGCCATTCATTTCTATTGGACAGAAAATATTCTGAAACACAACCAAAAGAAACAGAAAATGCATCCAACATTTTTTTTGTAGAGCCACAAGATTGATGCAGTCATTGCGTGCTAGGAATATGGAACCAAATACTAAACATCTGACTACTTTAAAACCTATAAGTGAATTTGTCCCAATACTTTTGGTCCCCTAAGATGGGGGGACTACAGGAAGGACAAAAAGGGCTGTAATTTCTAAAAAGTTTACCTGATATTGATGACAATACCCTCAAATTAAAGCTGACCGTATTTAACCTCATAGTCATTGTATCCTTCCAAATCCAACGTGCTGGAGTACAGAGCCAAAACAAACAGAAATGTCACTGTCCCAATACTTTTCTAGCTCACTTTATATCGTTTTCTTTTACAGCTAAGCAAAAATGTCTCTTTTACTCTCAACTTGGCTCAAGGAGATAGATCAGGCTGATTCATTGCCATTTTTATCCCAAAAGATATGAAGGGCATGAAGGCATTCAGAGAAACACTCTATTTCAAGAGAACACACTCATCTCTTGACAACGTTCAAAGAGATCCTACATCTGAATGAATTGTCTCTTTGATTGCATTATCCCAGTCAGGGCATAAACATTTGAAACAGAATACAAAAATAGATTTCCCCCTAAAACCCTAAACTGGATTAATGGGTAGCCTAGAGGCATGAGTGCATGTGTTGACATGCCCCACAGGCGTGCATGGAGAGAGAACAGCCGACAGCGTTATTATCTACCGTGACAATCAGAGAGAGAGAGCTACTGGGTGCTAACTGCTGTGGGCTGATGGGTAATGGATGCTATTCCTCTCTGTACGCCCCAGCAGCTAATCCGCTTGACAGAATCCCCTCCACGAACCAGAGACTAGAACAGTCTGTCAGTGTGTGTGTATGCATGTGTGTGTACGACTGAATGTGTCTGTCTGTCTGTCTGTCTGTCTGTCTGTCTGTCTGTCTGTCTGTCTGTCTGTCTGTCTGTCTGTCTGTCTGTCTGTCTGTCTGTCTGTCTGTCTGTCTGTCTGTCTGTCTGTCTGTCTGTCTGTCTGTCTGTCTGTCTGTCTGTCTGTCTGTCTGTCTGTCTGTCTGTCTGTCTGTCTGTCTGCAGAACACTGCCTTTGGGCTTCCTATAGTTCTGCTGCTGCTATACAGCTGCCTGCCTTTTTTGGACAGACGGAGTCAACAACATGATCATTAATCGACTCCTGTTAAGTGCACATAAGAAGTACAAACTCAGTTAAAAGTGCATCGCAGTTCACAGATCCCAATTGAAAATTGCTCTGTCCAGAAATAGGTTTGCTCAAGTTTTGTGATTGGATCCAGAGCAAGCCAACACGCCATTGCATTTCTCAGAATCGGATTGTACTATTGATTATTGTTGTTATTTGGTGCCATTCAAGAGGACAGAGGATGTTTTTCATGACTTTTGGAGAAACACCTTCGGGGTGAGAAGTCATGTTTAGTTAGTATACCGTCAGTGTCTGTTAAACTTAGCTAAGCTGGTCTGATAGTGTTTTTGTTGTACTCTGTTCGCTTGTTTTTTATAGAGAGAAAATAACACGTGTTCAAGTCTAAGCCATATACAGCATGTACAGTTTATAGGTCTGGTTCAAGTTATGTGTCACTAACATTTGGTATCACCCACACCAATCCGCTATGTTTCAATTGCAAAAATGTGTGGCATCTATGACCATACAATTAATCATTTTCAGTCTACATGAGAGAGAAATTGGTGATCTACAACAATATTTGAAGAGTAATTTCCAAACGCCATTTATCAACTGGGTGGTTCAAGCCATGAATGCTGATTGGCTGACAGCTGTGGTCTATAAGTATACCACAGGTATGATAAAACATGTATTTTTACTGATCTAATTACATTGGTAACCAGTTTATAATAGCAATAAGGCACCTTGAGGGTTTGTGGTATATGTGGTATACCTTAGCCATGGTATATTGGCCATATACCCCCCCCCCCGGGCCTTATTGCCTAAATTATCTGTACATTTTCAGAAATGCTGGTAAATGAGCTTTTATTGTTTAAATAAATGAAAGCGATTGGTGTGTTTTTCACAATCTAATCATAGCATGGGGTTTGTTTAATGACAGACATGTATTTATTTAATATGCATCACTTGATGGTTTCATTTCAAGAAGAGAAATAATCATTTTTCTTTTGCAAAATCCCTTGTAAAAGTATTCATACCCCTTGGATTTCTTCACATTTTAATATGTTACAAAGTGGGATAAACATGTATTTGTCATTTTTTGTCAACAATGTACTCAAAATACTTTGTAATGTCAAAGTGGAAGATTTAATAAAAAAATAAAAAATATTAATAAAAATGTGATTAATAAAATATAGTAATTGCATACGTTTTCAGCCACTTCAGGCAAGCCTAAATTAGTTCAGGAATAAAATTTGGCTTAACAAATCACATAATAAGTTACATGTAATCACTCTGTATGAAATAATGGGGGTTGACATCATTTTTGAATGACTAACCCTTCCTTGGTCCCCATACAGTACATACAGCATCTGTAAGGTCCCTCAGTCAAGTATTGAATTTTAAGCACCGATTCAACTGCAAATCCAGTGGGCTTTTCGAAAGCTTCATAAAGAAGGTTAGCGATTGGTAGATGGGTAACAATAACAAATCAGACATTAAATGTATCTTTAACAAGCATGGTCAAGTTAACAATGATGTATTAACCACCCAGACACATCAAAGATACAGTCGTCCTTGTGAACTGAGCTGTAGGACAGGAATGAAACTGCTCAGGGATGTTACCATTAGGCCATTGGTAATTTGAAAACAGTTTCAGTGTTGAATGGCTGTGATAGGAGAAAACTGAGAATGTCTCGACAACATACAGTAGTGGTGATTCCACAATAGTTACTTATATAACAGAGTGAAAAGAAGAATACAAATATAGAGAATAAATATTTCCAAAACATATGTAACAAGGCACTAAAGTAATACTGCAACGACAAAACATATGGCAAAGGAAAACACTGTTTGGCCTTAAATGCTAAGCTTTACGTTTGAGGCAAATCCAACAGAAAACATCACTGAGTAACTGCCTCCTTCATTTCAAGCATGGTGGTGGCTGCATCATGATATCGGTATGCTCGACATCGGAAAATACTGGGGAGTTTTTCAGGATAAAAAGAAACGGGATGGAGCTAAGCAGAGGGATAATCCGAGAGGAAACCCTGCTTTCAGTCTGCTTTAGACCAGACACTGGGAGAGGAATTCACCTTTCAGCAGGACAATAACCTCCAACAAAAGGCCACATCTACACTGGAGTTACTTACCAAGAAGACAATGAGTGTTCCTGAGTGGCCAAGTTACTGTTTTGACTTAAATATGCTTGAACATTTTTGGCAAGACTTGAAAATTGCTGTCTAGCCATGATCCCCAACATCTTGACAGAGCAGGCCTTGATGAATTGTGAAAACAACGATGGGCTAATATTGCACAATCCAGGTGTGTAAAGCTCTTAGAGACGTACCCAACAAGACTCACAGCTGTAATCGCTGCCAAAGGTGTTTCTAATATGTAACATGTTTAATCCACCAGAAAAGACAGAACAAATATTACAACTAATCTTATGGTTAAACTCAAATATACTAAAAAAAGAATGGGGGGGGGGGGACTCAGGCAGCTGAATACTTATGCAACGACTATATTTTAGTTACTTAATTTCTCTTCATCTTTAATTATTATCTTTTTTTTTACCTTCCACTTTGACATTACAGAGTATTTTGTGTAGTTTGTTGACAAACTAATGACAATGACATTCATTTGAATACCAAATTGAATGAAAAATCTGAGAACAGTGATATTTTTACACACACATGAAGGTACCCATGAGCAAACATTTCTGATGGAAAAAAAACAACAAATGTGAAGAATTGGTGGATATAGCATTTTGGAAATAAACTCTTCATTTGAATAACTTTGAAATAAAGAACTTTACATTTTCCCTGAAACATATAATTGTGATTCAATATCTTAACACAATGTTTTTTCCTTTAAAATGAAAACATGGTTGTCCTGTAAAAGTATGCGTTGCCTAATGCCTATTGATAGACTATATCTCTTGTGAGAGGTACGACTCCACAACAGGGATCATCAACTAATTCAGCCGTTGGATGATTTTTTCTTCTTGAGCGGATGGTGCTGGAACACAATTACATATCATTTGTAGGCAGCAAATTGACCGCAAGAAGCCCAAAAAGATAAAACAAAAATTATAATATAATAATTATAGAATTAACAAAAATTATAACTGAAAACTTTTCTTACATCTATTTGTACACAATCACATATTAAAATCTCTAATATGCGTGGGGTTACATTGGAACAGATTTCCATAATTAAAATCACTTGGAGCTGATTTACTGGTGTTTTTACAGTCTTTTATGTACAACAATTAAAACATGTAAATACAAAACATTGGGGTGCCAAATAAAATCACCCACGGCACGCCAGTTGGGGAACCCTGCTCTATAATAAACCATTGATATATAGTTATAAACCATCTGTAAGATTGGTCTAATGGTGAACAGATTTCTAGTTGCTGTTTTCAGATCAGACCTAAAAATAGCTCAAAGGGCCATGATCACATGAGAGTGATACTGTGTAAAGGAGACATGGTTTGTGGGATTACGATATGAAAGGGCCTTTGGAATACATTAAGTGGGTATAAATCACTCAAAGCTGATAAAGGCACCCTGCACTTTGGATAGGAAAAATCCTTATCATCTTTACCAGAGATTAACGGGTGCACTTGTCATTGTACTGTAGGACTCAGCTACCACGTTTAAGGAATATTTCATAGTTTGCATGCGGTGGTATTTGTTAGAGTATTTGCGGCTAGCAATTAATCCATCAGTCCCGCATAATTAGTTATGTTTGTTGTTAAGTGTATGCATTTCATACAAAGTATTCATTGAGCCTAGCCTGGTCCCAGATCTGTTTGTGCTGTCTCGCCACCAGCTATGGTCATTGACATGCCAAAAATAGGTGACTAAACACCACAATACAGCACAAACAGATCTATGACTAGGCTAGGTTGAGCAAGGGCTCCATAAACATGTATCATAAGCTGATCAGAATTACATACATTATATCTGCCAATAGTGCCACAGCCAGCACACCATGGAGCAACAGCCACAACATCCACCAATATAACATAAATAGATACTGGAATATAGGTGCCCTCTCTTAATCCCCTTTCTGAATCAATCTGAATTCACCTGGTGGGGTGAGGAAACAGGTGAGGAAAACAGAACAGGTGACACATTATTGTCACCAAGTGGACCTCACCCAGGCACTCAGCACCAATCAAATATGGGTCAGTTGGTAGAGCATGGCGCTTGCAATGCAAGGATTGTGGCTTCGATTCCTGGGACCATCCATAAGTAAAAATGTGTGCACGCATGACTATACATCGCTTTGGATGAAAGCGTCTGCTAAATGGCTTATTATTAATACTATTACATTAAATGAAATCACTTTAAAAACCATACAGATTCATCTATACATAAAATACAGTTTAAAATGGCATTAAATGTATAATTTGATTCCCATTTTGGATCTGGGCATGGGTTAAAATGTGAATCAAATTATACATTTCATGCCATTTTAAAATGTATTTTATGTATAGATGCCAGGATGTAAGGTGCATTTACCTGCTTTGTTTGTAGGTCTCTAGCTTTTGGCCTCTTTGATGAGCTGATCTCCCAGCAACCCCCATGAGGCAGACGCAGAACAGCACAAACACAGTATCCACTTGCATGGTGCACATACCACCGTGGACCCCTCAAATTCCAGTCAAATTCCACACCCCACTAGGGCTAAAACCACTCTGCGTGGGTCCTGGGACATTGTCTTCAGCAGAACAGCTTCGGGCTGGGTAAGAAGCAGCAGCTCTGGCCTGACCAACAAAACATCCCACGGTACTTAATCTCCACAGTGGAGAAAAGCAATTTTGACTAAACCTATAAATCCTTGAGCGTCAGATTGCACAGATTAGATCCCTCCAGTGGCGGATGTGGCTCACTCGCTCTGCTCTGCTGCTCTACTCTACTCTGCTCTGTACCGCCCAGACCAATTCTCATAATGATGCGGCATGCTCGTTGGGGAGGTCAATGGTGGGAGATATTGCAGCTACAGGATCTGGATCGCACAGTCAGACACAGAGTCTTTGATGTGGAAGGCTGTTAAATCCCTTAGCTGTGTATTTATAAGTGCTATTCAAAGTGTCTTCCGAGGCTATTTTGCTAAGACATCTTCGAAGGCTGCAAGTGTATGCTGCTAAAATATGGCTTCAGCCTGAGTTTTGCTAACATAGTTATGTGGGATTAGCCTACATACACGCTCTAAAGAGATTGGTGTCTATTGGATGAGCCTAACCTATTTAAACAAATAGTTCATTAATATATAAATTAATCATATTCATCAATCAGTATAGGCTGTCAGGCTGTCATTCATTATTTTAGGAAGTCAGCTCTGTTTCTGAGTAGTTATTTTGATAATCCACATAAACTCAGCAAAAAAAGAAGCGTCCTCTCACTGTCAACTGTGTTTATTTTCAGCAAACTTAATTAACATGTGTAAATATCTGTGTGAACATAACAAGATTCAAACACTGAGACATAAACTGAACAAGTTCCACAGACATGTGACTAACAGAAATTGAATAATGTGTCCCTGAACAAAGGGGGCGGGGGGGTCAAAATCAAAAGTAACAGTCTGCATTAAGTACTGCAGTGCATCTCCTCTTCCCGGACATTTCTGGGGGGAGGGGGGAGGGGGGGGGGGGGGGGGCTAGCCCTCACCCTCTGATCCAACAGGTCCCAGACCTGCTCAATGGGATTGAGATCCGGGCTCTTCACTGGCCATGGCAGAACACTGACAGTCCTGTCTTGCAGGAAATCACGCACAGAACGAGCAGTGTGGCTGGTGGCATTGTCATGCTGGAGGGTCATGTCAGGATGAGCCTGCAAGAAGGGTACCACATGAGGAAGGAGGATGTCTTCCCTGTAATGCACAGCATTGAGATTGCCTGTAATGACAACATGCTCAGTCCGATGATGCTGTGACACACCGCCCCAGACCATGACGGATCCTCCACCTCCAAATCGATCCCGCTCCAGAGTACAGTCCTCGGTGTAAGACTCATTCCTTTGACGATAAACGCGAATCTGACCATCACCCCTGGTGAGACAAAACCGCGACTCGTCAGTGAAGAGCACTTTTTGCCAGTCCTGTCTGGTCCAGCAATGGTGAGTTTGTGCCCGTAGGCAACGTTGTTGCCGGTGATGTCTGGTGAGGACCTGCCTTACAACAGGCCTACAAGTCCTCAGTCCAGCCTCTCTCAGCCTATTGCGGACAGTCTGAGCACTGATGGAGGGATTGTGAGTTCCTGGTGTACCTCGGGCAGTTGTTTTTGCCATCCTATACGTGTCCCGCAGGTGTGATGTTCGGATGTACCAATCCTATGCAGGTGTTGTTACATGTGGTCTGCCACTACGAGGATGATCAGCTGTCCGTCCTGTCTCCCTGTAGCGCTGTCTTCGGCATCTTACAGTACGGACATTACAATTTATTGCCCTGGCCACATCTGCAGCCCTCATGCCTCCTTACAGCATGCCTAAGGCAAGTTCACACAGATGAGCAGGGACCCTGGGCATCTTTCTTTTGGTGTTTCTCAGAGTCATACGAGAGAGGGTGAACAATGGTTTCTCCTCTGGGAAGTGTGTTTAGTCCAGTGTCGTTCACCCTGATGATAAATGACATATTTAAGGAGGTGGTAAAGGGAGTGGTTGTGGCCTTGTATACCGATGATGGGGCTGTATGGAAGAGAGGTGGGAATGTGAAATATGTGATGAGGAAGAAGCAAGCTGTGATGAGGAAGATGCAAGCTGTGGGAGTTGTGGAAGACTGGTCTCTTACATGGGGGTTTATGGTGTATTCTAGGAGGAAGGTTTAATATGTTAGGCTGCAAATATATGGTCAGGATATGAGTAGGGTGTCTGAGTTTAAGTATTTAGGTATGTCGTTTAATGAGGGGCTTACGTGGAAGAGACATGTTGAGCATATTGCAATTAAGTGTAGGAAGGTGCTGAACCTGATGAGGGCAGTGGCAGGATATGATTGGGAGTCAGATAGACATACACTGGTGTCATCACACCATTCTCAGTGGGTCCAAAGTTTACATACACTCAATTAGTATTTGGTAGCATTGCCTTTAAAGTTGTTTAACTTGGGTCAGACGTTTTGGGTTGCCTTCCACAAGCTTTCCACAATAAGTCACGTGAATTTTGGCCCATTCCTCCTGACAGAGCTGGTGTAACTGAATCAGGTTAATAGGCCTCCTTGCTCGCACACGCTTTTTCAGTTCTGCCCACAAATTGTCTATAGGATTGAGGCCAAGGCTTTGTTATGGCCACTCCAATACCTAGACTTTGTTGTCCTTAAGCCATTTTGCCACAACTTTGGAAGTATGCTTGGGGTCATTGTCCATTTGGAAGACCCATTTGCGAACAAGCGTTAACTTCCTGACTGATGTCTTGAGATGTTGCTTCAATATATCCACAGAATTTCCCCTGCCTCATGATGCCATCTATTTTGTGAAGTGCACCAGTCCCTCCTGCAGAAAAGTACCCCATAACATGATCCTGCCACCCCCATGCTTCACGGTTAGGATGGTGTTCTTCGGCTTGCAAGCCTCCCCTTTTTCCTCCAAACATAATGATGGTCATTATGGCCAAACAGTTCTATCTTTGATTCATCAGACCAGAAGACAAGTCTCCAAAAAGTACAATCTTTGTCCACATGTGCAGTTGTCGTGGTAATTTCCTGTATTACTAAACATTGAGAGAGCAAACCACACACAAGTGAGAGTTATATTATAAAGTCCATCTTTAATGGCAGAACTCCTTCCTGTTTAGCCCTGTCCGGGGGTGTCCTCGGATAGGGCCACAGTGTCTCCTGACCCCTCCTGTCTCAGCCTCCAGTATTTATGCTGCATTAGTTTATGTGTCGGGGGGCTAGGGTTAGTTTGTCATATCTGGAGTACTTCTTCTGTCCTATTCGGTGTCCTGTGTGAATGTAAGTTGCTCTCTCTAATTCTCTCTTTCTCTCTTTCTTTCTCTCTCTCAGAGGACCTGAGCCCTAGGACCATGCCTCAGGACTGCCTGACATGATGACTCCTTGCTGTCTCCAGTCCACCTGGCCGTGCTGCTGCTCCAGTTTTAACTGTTCTGCCTTATTATTATTGGACCATGCTGGTCATTTATGAAAATTTTAACATCTTGGCCATGTTCTGTTATAATCTCCACCCGGCACAGCCAGAAGAGGACTGGCCACCCCACATAGCCTGGTTCCTCTCTAGGTTTCTTCCTAGGTTTTGGCCTTTCTAGGGAGTTTTTCCAAGCCACCGTGCTTCTACACCTGCATTGATTGCTGTTTGGGGTTTTAGGCTGGGTTTCTGTACAGCACTTTGAGATATCAGCTGATGTACGAAGGGCTATATAAATACATTTGATTTGATTTAATTATATGAGCTTCACCATAGCCCTTTTTGACTCTCAGATCAATTCAGTGTCTACAAATGAATTCTCCGAGAGTGTCAACATAATGGCAACTGAGATCCTTTATAGCAAAGATCCACCCCCTAGTCGAATTGACAAACCACAGGTCTTAGGAAAACTACACAAAGGAAGAATTTTACTTGAGAGAGGAGTATCCCATCCAGATAGCATTAGCTATAAATTATCGTTCAGTTTGGCCTCTTTAGACGAGATTCTAAACACGTTCCTGGTACCACTTAGGACCAAAACATTACCTCATCCAATGGCATATATCAATTGTCAAATCTAGATACTCCCATCTCAAATACACTCCCTCCTGGACAAGCTCAGAAAAGACTGAACCTCTTAGGTCATATACTAGGTCAAGATAAGGGCAACCTCAGAGGGCACATACAATGGTTCCAGACACTGCCATAATCCTCCCCCAATGGGAAAATTAGGGAGTGACTGGTGTACAGACATTGTGGAGCCCTTCACATGGTTTAACAGATCCCCTCACATATGAAGACAATCCTGATCTCTCCCCTCTCTGGGCCCCAAATGACTAAGCCCGAGCTAAGAAGGGATAACTGCAACTGCCAACAGTATTATTCAAAAGAAAACATCCTAATGACAAATATCTCACATAAGCATTATTATGTAAATAAAACATCTTATTTATCAATGTTACCTAACTAATTATGATTCTGCTACGTCAAGTTGCAAACCGTAGTCTGGCTTTTTTATGGCGGTTTTGGAGCAGTGGCTTCTTCCTTGCTGAGGGGCCTTTCAGGTTATGTCGATATAGGACTTGTTTTACTGTGGATGTAGATACTTTGTACCTGCTTCCTCCAGCATCTTCACAAGGTCCTTTGCTGTTGTTCTGGGATTGATTTGCACTTTTTGCACCAAAGTACGTTCATCTCCAGGAGACAGAATGCGTCTCCTTCCTGAGCCGTATGACGGCTGCGTGGTCCCATGGTGTTTATACTTGCGTACTACAGATGAACGTGGTACCTTCAGGCATTTGGAAATTGCTCCCAAGGATGAACCAGACTTGTGGAGGTTTTTTCTGATTTCTTCACTGATATCTTTTGATTTTCCCATGATGTCAAGCAAAGAGTCACTGAGTTTGAAGGTAGGCCTTGAAATACATCCACAGGTACACCTCCTATTGACTCAAATTGTGTCAATTAGTGGTAGGCTTGATTACCAACATCGACGAGACGGCCTACAGGGAGGAGGTGAGGGCCCTCAGAGTGTGGTGTCAGGAAAACAACCTCACACTCAATGTCAACAAAACAAAGAAGATGATCGTGGACTTAAGGAAACAGCAGAGGGAGCACCCCCCTATCCACATCGACGGGACAGTAGTGGAGAAGGTGGAAAGTTTTAAGTTCCTCGACGTACACATCCGGGACAAACCTAAATGGTCCACCCACACAGACAGCGTGGTGAAGAAGGCGCAACTGCGCTGAAGAAATTTGGCTTGTCACCAAAAACGCTCACAAACTTTTACAGATGCACAATCGAGAGCATCCTGTTGTGCTGTATCACCTCCCTCCTTTATATAATGTTTACATTACTCACCTCATATGTATATACTGTACTCTATACCATCTACTGCATCTTGCCTATGTCGTTCGGCCATCGCTCATCCATATATTTATATGTACATATTCTTATTCATTCCTTACATTTGTGTGTATAAGGTAGTTGTTGTGAAATTGTTAGATTACTTGTAAGATATTACTGCATGGTCGGAACTAGAAGCACAAGCATTTCGCTACACTCGCGTTAACATCTGCTAACTATGTGTATGTGACCAATAACATTTGATTTGATTTGAATTAGCCTATCAGAAGCTTCTGAAGTCATGACATCATTTTCTGGAATTTTCCAAACTGTTTAAAGGCACAGTCAACTTAGTGTATGTAAACTTCTGACCCACTGGAATTGTGATACAGTGAATTATAAGTGAAATAATCTGTCTGTAAACAATTGTTGTTTGTAAACAATTGTGGTTGAAAACTAGTTTTAATGACTCCAACCTAAGTGTATGTAAACTTCCGACTTCAACTGTATACAGATGGTTCAGAGGATCCAGTCAGTGGTACAGTAGAGTGGGGGGCAGGGGTGAATATCCCAGAGTTCAACGTTAGAGTATGTAAGCAGTTAACTGATTATGTGTCAGAGTATGTGGACAAGTTGATGGCCATGATTCTAGGTATGAGATGGGTGGAGGAGGTGAAACCACTCAGAGTGGTGATCTGTTCTGATTCTGATGCAGTGTTGAGTAGTGTGAAGACGGGCAGGTCGGATAGGATATGATGGTGCTGTTAATGGTGCTTTCACTGGACCAATGTGGGTGTGGAGGATAATGAGAAAGACAATGCTGTGGCTAAGAGTGCTGTGAGTAGAGAGGGAGTAGATATTAAGGTCCCGCTGGGCTGCAGGAAGTCAAGTTCTTGATCCGGGCAAATGGGCTCGATCTTTGGCAAAGGGAGTAGGATGCTAGAAGTAAGGGGAGGCAATTTTATCCTCTGCACCGGTCAGTAAAGGAAGAGGTGGGGAGTAGACTACGGTTTGTGCTCACAGGTTTGAATGCCACGTAATGGATGATAGGGAGACATGAAACAAGTCTATGATTATTAGTGTTTAGTGGAGGAAACGGTGCAAGTGTGTTGATATTTTGTGAACTGTATGACGTAGATAGGGTGAGATTGGGTGAAAGAGTTAGAGAGGCTGGACGGGTTTGGGTGGTGTAGTGCAGGGAGGGAAGTGGTGTCTAGGGCTCTGTTTCACTTTCTTAGAGGAACAGGAATAATGAAGATAATTTAATGTCGGTAGGCCGTGACTGGCCTCACACTCCTTACAGTAGGTGGCGGTGTATGCACCTTAAACGTTGGATGTGATCTGCCAACCCAATCCCGAAGAAGAATAAACATTGGCGGGACTTTATGGAAAGGTATTGAGACGACAACAAATGATTTTAGCTACAAAAACAGATAAACGTTAATAATCGGATTATATAGGAGCTATGGATCATGATCAAGAAAAATGTGAGTGTAGAAAGTCGTATAATGAGGTAGTCAGTAAAGTCTAACAGCAGACAGAACAATAAAAACGGTAGCTGATGTTAGTGTCTTCACAATCACTCCTAGTTAGCCAGCTAATTTAGCTAGCAAGCCAGCCGTGTAACGTTAGTACCTTACTCTGTCAATGATAGCTAGCTTGCAGATCTTCGTTTTGTCAGTTCTGCCTAACGTACGCTTTCAAACGGGACAAGATGTACACTGCCCGGGAGGTAAAACGTAAGTTGCTCACCTTTACTCCGATCATGTAATGATGAGACAAGCTAGCTAGTTACCAAAAGCTGCATTGGCTGTTAGCTAAACTTGCCAGAACGTTATATATATATATCATGATTGCCTGGTTGTTGTCGACGTGATGTTGAAGGTATAGCAAAGCGAGACTATTGTTGACCAAACATACTCTCATACCAAGGCATTCAGGCTATTGTCATTTGTGTGTGTGTTTTTGTATATATTACACACAATGCATTTTCATATTTTTACCCACAGAACTACAGAAAGCGAAGAGTAAAGCTCAGAGCAATAATAATCTGAGCGAAGAGGCCAGTCTGTGCAATCAACTGGGAGAGGTGCTGTCACGAAATGGTAATGTGGTCATCTTTGTACTGTATTGCATAGAGAAAGTGTCAATTTAGTCATATCTGTTCTTTATGAAACTCGGACATAAAAAGACCATGAATTTTGGTGTTTTCACAAATTCATAGAATAGTCCTTTTGTAGGAAGGATTGTTGACATATGTTTGTATTAAAATTATTTCTCAGTTATGCTTTTAGGAAAGTTGGCATATTTATGACATTTTGTCCTTTTCCCAAGCCTACTTTAAGACTCCATAGGGTTTAATCTTTAGGTGGTACGAAGCAAATATTGGTTTCATATGAAGATGTACCGCTTGCTCTGTAATATGATAGTATTTTGACTTCAATAACCTTTTTATATTAATATTGACAAATATAAACATGAATATTGAACATAGAACATTTTAGATTTTAATGTTTGTATATATTATTGAATATAATATACTCTTAAGGGAATATCAAAGTTCCAGGTTTGGGTCTCTGTTACTTTTAGAGTTATGATTCAGTTTGTCAGCATTACCAACAGAGTAAATGTGAAAATGGCCACTCTCTGTTGGTGATCACACTCTGCAACTTTGATATGCAATAGAGTATTATGTTCAACAATATATTGAAACATTTGCCAAATCTAAGATTTGGGATTTCAATATTCATGTTTATATTTTTCAATGTTGAAAAATGAATGTTTATTTGATTCAAATCAAAATACTACTCCTATTACAGAGCAAGCGTTAAGCTTCATATGACCCCAATTTTTGTTTTGTAACATCTACAGATGAAACATTGAGTCTTAGAGAAGGCCCGGGTAAGGCCAAAATATCATACATTTAGCAATTTTGAGCAATTATTTCTCAATCATATTTGACATTTGTATCTAAAAGCATATGTCAACAATCCTTCCTCCAAAGGACTATTCTATGCATTACATTTCGTGAAAATCCCCCAAGTCATGTTCTTTTTTTTGTGTTTTTTTGTCAGGGTTTCATGAGGAATCATTTAATCATCATATTTTTTCTTGATTCATCTCTACTATTCTGCACATTTCTGTTTCCTATCAGGCGATTACGGAGCTGCCATTGAGGAACATCGGCAGGAATTGCAAATTTCCACGGCAATGCATGACGTCATTGGACGTGCAGTGGCCAATCGTAAGATTGGGGAGTGTTATGCGGAGATGGGGAACTTTGAGGCGGCTTTGAAGGTCAGTGAACAGTTCAAGCTTTACTCTCTGATCCTCTACCTGCTTTTGTTTCAGATGGGCACATTACTTGGGATGCCAACTGTCTGCAGGACTGGAACTTCAGATTGGGCTTGTGCTACACATTTTGGATACTTTTTTGTGACTAACTATGCAGCCTGAAAGGCACAACAAGAACAGGCGAAATGTTTAATACAATCAGATTCTGTACTAACCAACAGTTTATTACAAGAGTATCCCCACCATTTCACTTGTTGCAAATCGTACACAAGCAGAGTATATTAATTAAGAGTGTGTGTTTGGATTCAGCACCAGCGGTGTCATCTTGATCTGGCTCGCTCCGTCAATGATCATGCAGAGGAACAAAGGGCACTGGCCACCATTGGAAGAACCTTCCTCTTCCGCTACGAGTCTGACCAATCGAGGGACAGCTTGAAGCAGGCAGAAGATGCCTTTAGGAAGAGCATGGCTATTGTGGACAAAGAACTGGAAGGTGTGTACACATTTTACTATACTTGGGAGTACCACATGAACAGCAAACCCAATAAAAATTCGGAGAATTGGGGACATTTTGCCGGTCCTCACTTGTAAAAAGGGTTTTCTTTATTATTCTATTATTTACTAGCTTCATGAGTAATACTTTTCCAGCAGTCTTGAAGGAGTTCCCACATATGCTGAGCACTTGTTGGCTGCTTTTCCTTCACTCTGCGGTCCAATTCATCCCAAATCATCTCAAATGGGTTGAGGTCGGGTGATTGCGGAGCACTGGTGCAGCACTCCCATCACTTTCCTTCTGGGGCAAATAGCCATTACACAGCCTGGAGGTGTGTTTTGGGTCATTGTCCTTTTGAAAAACAAATGATAGTCCCACTAGGCGCAAACCAGATGGGATAGAGTATTGCTGCAGACTGCTGTGGTAGCCATGCTGGTTAAGTGTGCCTTGAATTCTAAATAAATCACACACTGTCACCAGCAAAGCACCATTACACCACCACCTCCATGCTTCACAGGGGGAACCACACATGTGGAGATCATCTGTTCACCTACTCTGCGTCTCACAAAGACATGGTGGTTGGAACCATAAATCTCAAATTTGGACACATCAGACCAAAGGACAGATTTCCACTGGTCTAATGTCCATTGCTTGTGTTTCTTGGCCCAAGAAAGTCTCTTCTTATTATTGGTGTCCTTTTAGTAGTGGTTTCTTTGCAGCAATTCGACCATGAAGGCTTGATTCACGCAGTCTCCTCTGAACAGTTGATGTTGAGATGCGTCTGTTATTTGAACTCGGTGAAGTATTTATTTGGGCTGCAATCAGAGGCTGGTAACTCTAATGAACATATCCTCTGCAGCAGAGGTAACTCTGGGTCTTCCTTTCCTTTGGCGGTCCTCATCAGTCAGTTTCATCATAATGCTTGATGGTCGTAAAGTAATGATGGACTATTGTTTCTCTTTGCTTATTTGAGCTGTTCTTGCCATAATATGGACTTGGTCTTTTACCAAATAGGGCTATCTTCTGTATACCACCCCTATCTTGTCACAACACAACTGATTGGCTCAAACACATTAAGAAGGAAAGAAATTCCATAAATTCACTTTTAACAAGGCACACCTGTTAATTGAAATGCATTCCAGGTCATGACCTCATTAATATGGTTGAGAGAATGCCAAGAGTGTGCAAAGCTGTCATCAAGGCAAAGGGTGGCTAATTTGACGAATCTCAAATCTCAAATATATTTGTTTAACACTTTATTGGTTGCTACATGATTCCATATGTGTTATTTCATAGTTTTGATGTCTTCACTATTATTCTACAATGTAGAAAATAGTCAAATAAATAAATAAAATCCCTTGAATGAGTAGGTGTGTCCAAACTTGACTGGTACTGTGTGTTTGTGGGATGGCTTTTATATATGAATCCAAGTGAGGCAAATAAATGTCTGAACAGAAAAGTCACATTTTTGGGCATATTTGGGGCCCAGAGTTTTTCCTGAACACTTGATCTGATCAGGTAAACCCCTGGGCCTATTCATGAGGTAAGCCAAAGGGTTTTCAGTCTTTCTCTTCCTCCTGTACAACGCTTCATCTCCTCTCCCCCTCAGGATCTGTGGCTGCTCTGGAGCTGAGTGAGATGAGGGCTCGCCTGTACCTCAACCTTGGGCTGGTGTGTGACCACCTGGGGGAGCCCAAGCAATGCAGTGAATACATCCGCCTCAGCGTCTACATTGCAGAGTAAGAGCTCACCTCAACTTGGGCCCGTATCCACGGCCTTTCACATCATAATTGATAAGATTATATGAACAGGTGGGATTCTGATCCTAGATCAGCATTCCTACAGCTTTGTGGATGCGGGCCCTGGTCTGCCAATGGTAACACAGTTAGCACACCATGACACCAACGTGTGCTGTTCAATGGCATCGGCTAGACTACAGATACACCTGCAATGTCACACATTTAATAGCATACCGAACATGAAGTACAGCGCAATACAATGCCACACTCTGTAAATATACACCTAGGTCTAATACTCTAGGTCCTTGTTAAAAGTGTAAGGTTCAAGCCATGGCATCCTTGTACAGTAGATAATACCTTTCCTAATATCTTACCATTAAGTGAGTTGGTGTCCCTCTGCCTTGTCTGTATAGGAAGAACCAGCTCCTGGAGGATTTGTACCGTGCCAACTTAAACCTGGGCAACATCTACTTCCGCAACGGGCACCACTCCAATGCCCTGCGCAGTCTCGAGCAGGCCAAGGAGTGTGCCCGCAAGATCAAAGACAAGTTCAGCGAGAGCGAGTGCTTCCACTCCATCGGCAAGGTAAGGAGTGGGAATTCTCATGGCGTTCGATTTTTCATTTGAAATTAACACACTAATTCAGTCAGTTATAAAGCATTACAGTTGTATGTTATAACTGACTTCCCATTAACAGTATAAGCTAGTGTGTGTGTGTGTGCGCATTTGGCTGTGCATTCGAGCATGCGACAGGGTTCGAACCTGGGTCTCCACCTGCCCATTAAAGGCCTGGGTATTGACTCGCAATGCAACTCTTCAGATCTTGAGCAGGGTTTCTCAAGTGATCACGAGAGGGTGGTCACTCAATCACCTCTGTTACATGTGTCTCTGTGTACGTTGTGTCTGTGTAGGTGCAGCTGTCCCTGGGGGACTTTGTGGCGGCCAGGCGTTCCCTGAAGAAGGCCTTCTCTCTGGGCTCCCAGCAGGATGTGGACAGGGAGGCTGTGAAGAAGGCCTTCAAACAAGGTGAGAGAGAGGCTTGTTTGTTTCTCTTAAAACCACAGAGATGGAGAGAGTGGAGCTGGGCCACACGTGTCAACCTGGACTGGGATTTCTGTGTCTGGGGGAAAATGTAATTTTCATAGATTCAATGTTTTTTCTTACTCTTGCGGCAACTTTGAACTCTCTCTGTGTGTGTGGTTGCCGTAGCGATTCGGGGCAGTCAGCTGGAGGAAGCAGCAGGGGAGCTGGGTGATGAGGGGCGTTCCCAGGAGGCTGTGGGACTGGCGGAGCAGCTGGGGGACCTCTATTGTAAAGTGGGATGCTACCGCAAAGCCCTGGACGCCTACCGTACGCAGGTGAAAACATCACACTCACTTAGCCCCACACAGTCACCACTTCCGGTGTCCATTTTCACTTCCGGTTTATTAAAGTTTAACTATTGAAATCACTTGCCTGGATGAGTACACGTCCATCCAAACGTTCCCTATCCCCACTTCCCGCCCCAACTATACCTGTCAGTCTTGTGTGTCGTGAGCTGCATGAACAATCCATGTATTTATTGTGTAACTTTGACCTATCCAATGACATGACACTTGTCTGTCGCCGCTGTTCGGTAGCTATCCAGTGCAGAGGCGTTGGGGAAGCCTGCTCGGGAGCTGGCTGTCATTCACGTGTCCCTGGCGGCCACCTACACAGACATCAGGCAGCATGACAAGGCTGTGGAACATTACAGACAGGAGCTGGCCCTCAGACAGGGCAATCCCAAAGAGGTACGACCTGCCTGGGTGTGCCTGGGACTCAGGCCTGGGGCTGGACAGAATGGGGGCTGGATTTCTTATTCTGGCCTTGTCATATAGAAAGTATGCACCAAAGGAAACTTATCTTAGCATTGGCTGTGCTTCTTTTAATCCGTGCTCGTGTCATTTTGTGTGTGTGTGTGTGTCAGGAGTGTAACACGTGGCTGAACATCGCAGCAGCCCAGGAGGAGAATGGGAGGACCGTGGAGGATGTGGACTGTAGCTACGACAATGCCCTGCGCTGTGCACAGAGGGCTGGCCAACCCAAACTACAGGTACTGTAGGTTGCAGTGGCCCACTCTGACTGGGCTCACCGTAGAAATATGATCATCGTTTTTTTTTCTTTTTCTCTGTGAAATGAAAAGCACTCGGCCCGTATGGATCAAATATTTTATTCTGCGGACAGCAGAAAGCTCAAGTTATTTACACGTTTTTCTTTTACGTCTTCATTTGATTTATTTCTATCTTTCTTGGTCTCTTTCTCCTTCCTTCTGTCGCTCTCTTCACCAGATGCGAGTGCTGAAGACGTGGCTGGCTGCCCAGAGCCGCGGGGGCTCGTCGCAGACTGATGACACGCAGGCCAGGCTAGAGGAGCTGTGTGCCACCGAGGGCTGGAGTCCTGAGGGGGGGAGCGAGGGAGAGGAGGACGAAGAGGAGATGGAGAACAGTGAACCCATGGAGGACAGCGATATCCAGTTCTCAGACTCTGGTGAGTGAGACTACGGTCTCCACCGTGATGTTTGTCCTCTGCGGGCATCTGTCATATGACAGAATAAACACCCTTTTTTGTTGTTTTTTTTACCTCAGTTTGAGCCATCCAGTCATTTAGTTTAGCATACAGGATGTTGCTGAATAAAGCAATGAAAATGGACACTGCTTTGGCAGATTATTTTAGTCTGACTAATTGTCTGAGTGTCTTTCTCTTGTCTCTCCGTAGAGGACGATGACAAGATGGTCTGTAGCGGCAGGAGAAAGCCGGCTCGGGTAAGTGCCAGATTTGTCAATGATGGCTTTGTTTTTGATTTGTCTGGGATAAAAAAATTTTTTTAAACTTGTGTAAAAGCAGTCTGCATTCAAATTACTGAAAGAAGCAGAGACTCATGTTTGTCTGCCTGGATTTCAGTGGAACAAGAGGAATGAGAAAGGGGAGACGTCTCTCCACAGAGCCTGTATAGATGGGAATCTGAAGCAGGTCCAGTACCTGGTGGAGCAGGTGAGTGGAACTGGGTTTATACTCCTACTACTTTGTGGCCATGGTACTGTCTGTGGTAGTATTCAGCCAGTATGTCTGTGTCTCAGGGTCATCCTGTCAACCCCAGGGACTACTGTGGCTGGACTCCTCTCCACGAGGCCAGCAACCACGGACACACAGGTAACAGTTAAAAGTATGCAGAAATAGGGCCTGATTTTTTAATATTTGTTTTTATAAATAAATTTAGCATGTTTTTGAAATTTTATTTTTACATTTGAATAAAAAATAAATCCACTGAGTAAATCTAACATCCCGATTCTCTAGCTGCAACACACAGACATGTAAGGGGTTTTGTCAACGGACATGGAGATGAATACATCATTATTCGACGTAGCTGCCCCCTGTTTGTTGTGATGCTGAGTTTGCTGACTGTCAGCTGTACGTAAACACATGGACAAATCCCTTTTAACTCCGTGTGTTGTGGGAAGGTCAACACTGATTGTTTCAAGCTAACGTTAGCGAACATAAGATGGACATTCAGTGGGCTCTAAAGTGCCAGCAGTTCACTCGCATTTGCTAGTGAAAGAAATGAAATGCAAATACAAAAAATAACTGGTCACGTTTGTGCGAGTGTGATATATGTTTAATTCTGCATCCCAGTAGTTGTATTTTCCACGTAACATTACGAGGATCACACAACCTGATAGACTGTAACTGTAATTACGATCCACGTCACAAAAAGCATTACAAAAGTATAATCAAAATAAATATGAACATCTTGGCAATAAATGGAGTCGGGAGTTTAGAAGACTGCGCCATGAAGAATGAATGAGTATTAGCTATAGATGGAGGCAATGCTTCTAATGTGCCTTTGCACTAGATTTGAGATTTTAATCCATTTCAAAGATCTGAAATGATCTATGTGTTGCAAAGAAATCCAATAGGCACCTTTACATAGGCTGAAACAGCAGACTCTTCTAGCGAACAGCGGTCAGATTCCCTTTGTGGTAGACTACTGAACAGGGGTCAGATTCCCTTTGTGGCAGCCTACTGAACAGCGTTCAGATTCTCTTTGTGGTAGACTACTGAACAGTGATCAGATTCCCTTTGTGGCAGCCTACTGAACAGCGGTCAGATTCCCTTTGTGGCAGCCTACTGAACAGCGGTCAGATTCCCTTTGTGGCAGCCTACTGAACAGCGTTCAAATTCCCTGTGTGGTAGACTACTGAACAACGGTCAGATTCCCTTTGTGGTAGCCTACTGAACAGCGGTCAGATTCCCTTTGTGGCAGCCTACTGAACAGCGGTCAGATTCCCTTTGTGGTAGCCTACTGAACAGCGGTCAGATTCCCTTTGTGGCAGCCTACTGAACAGCGGTCAGATTCCCTTTGTGGCAGCCTACTGAACAGCGGTCAGATTCCCTTTGCGGTAGCCTACTGAACAGCGGTCAGATTCCCTTTGTGGTAGCCTACTGAACAGCGGTCAGATTCCCTTTGTGGCAGCCTACTGAACAGCGGTCAGATTCCCTTTGCGGTAGCCTACTGAACAGCGGTCAGATTCCCTTTGCGGTAGCCTACTGAACAGCGGTCAGATTCCCTTTGTGGTAGCCTACTGAACAGCGGTCAGATTCCCTTTGTGGTAGCCTACTGAACAGCTGCCAGATTCCCTTTGTGGTAGCCTACTGAACAGCGGTCAGATTCCCTTTGTGGTAGCCTACTGAACAGCGGTCAGATTCCCTTTGGTAGCCTACTGAACAGCGGTCAGATTCCCTTTGTGGTAGCCTACTGAACAGCTGTCAGTTTCCCTTTGTGGTAGCCTACTGAACAGCTGCCAATTTCCCTTTGTGGTAGCCTACTGAACAGCGGTCAGATTCCCTTTGCGGTAGCCTACTGAACAGCGGTCAGATTCCCTTTGCGGTAGCCTACTGAACAGCGGTCAGATTCCCTTTGCGGTAGCCTACTGAACAGCGGTCAGATTCCCTTTGTGGTAGCCTACTGAACAGCGGCCAGTTTCCCTTTGCGGTAGCCTACTGAACAGCGGCCAGATTTTCCTTTTGCGGTAGCCTACTGAACAGTGGCCAGATTTTCCTTTTGCGGTAGCCTACTGAACAGTGGCCAGATTTCCCTTTTGTGGTAGCCTACCGAACAGGGGCCAGATTCCCTTTGCGGTAGTCTAATGAACAGCGGCCAGATTTCCCTTTTGCGGTAGCCTACTGAACAGCGGCCAGATTCCCTTTGCGGTAGTCTACTGAACAGCGGCCAGATTCCCTTTTGCGGTAGCCTACTGAACAGCGGCCAGATTCCCTTTTGCGGTAGCCTACTGAACAGCGGTCAGATTCCCTTTGCGGTAGCCTACTGAACAGCGGTCAGATTCCCTTTGTGATAGCCTACTGAACAGCTGCCAGATTCACTTTGCGGTAGCCTACTGAACAGGGGCCAGATTCCCTTTGCGGTAGCCTACTGAACAGGAGCCAGATTCCCTTTGCGGTAGCCTACTGAACAGCTGCCAGATTCCCTTTGCGGTAGCCTACTGAACAGCGGCCAGATTCTCTTTGCGGTAGCCTACGGAACAGCGGCCAGATTCCCTTTGCGGTAGCCTACTTAAGCTTTGTGTAGCCAGTTTGCTGTCTGTGTCGATGTGATCATTTGTTTTTATGTTTTCAAAATTATTTTTCTTTTAGTGTTGATTAGGAACCGTGTCTAAAAAGCCAAGGACTTGTGAGCTGGCCCTAGTGATTGGTCCTGTTTTGAAAGGTGACAAGCTTTCCTCTACTATAGAGACTAAACTTGGGGGGCTAAGGCAAGCTGGATCTGAAGACCTATGCAGATGTCAGAAATATATTTTCTTCTGCAGTAGACTTACATGAAATGTCCATTTGGAGATGTGCTCCTCCAGCATGCAGTAGTCGTTGACATTGCCAACAAGCAGACAACCAAGTTCTCATCCCTCAACTTTTTCATGGCACGCTTTCCCTGCCTTATTCCCGAGGGGAGCCTCTGTTGATCTGGTGGAAGATGAGTTTAGACTATCAGGCAACAACCTTTTGAGCGGAGTCTGGTCAACATGCGCACGGATCAGGCCTGGAGAGAAATCGGCACAATGAGAAGGGGGGGGCAGCCTGGTCTACTCCCACATTTTCGGCTGTGATGGGGATATTGGTCATATTCCACAGCGATTCAGACTGTGAACGAATACTCAGTCTTGTTTCCAAGAACAAAACCCGGTACAGATCCTCCCTCAGTACAGACATGCTGAGTGCCCTCGTTACCAAGTAGGTTTCAACGATTGCCAGAGGAACTGTTTGCCACAGAGAAGTCTACCCTGATGCTCTGATGCGTAAGGCTAAATCTGCTAGCTTCCAGGCAAATCTATCTCCAGATGATTTGTTCTCACCCACTGTTTCCTATCATAGCTTTTTCGTTTTTATTATGGGTAACATGCTTATTTGATACTGATGCTCTGCTTCAGACATTTGTTCTTATCATATCAGAGTTTTTTTTTTAAATATATATTTTTTTATATCGTGGATAAGACGTTTGTACATTTTGTACCTAAACAAATAACTTTGGTATTATTTGTTTAATATATATATTTTTTTTAACTCCTAAGAATAAAGGCCCTTTGTGTGTTCTTTCTAATTACATCTTGTTAGTGACTATTACCATATGTGTAAATGGAATGCTGTCAAGAAAGTACTCCAACCTTTCATAAACTTAATTTGGTACAATTCTATAATTGCGATCAGACTCACAAACAGAGCGCGCACGAGCGGTGCGAGGGGGGGGAGACCCAAATTCGGTGAGTGAGTTGAAACCCCAATTTGCCGTGCGCGTCTGGTACTCTAAAAAGCTGGACAGGGTGGGCAGGTCTGGACTTAATCAGCATTTTAACCCTCATCTGCTTCTCTCTCCCTCTGTTCTCTTTCTCAGACGTGGTGGCTCTGTTGCTAGAAAGGGGGGCTGACATTAACGACCCAGGGGGGTCACTGTGTGAGGGCGTCACCCCCCTGCACGACGCTCTCAACTGTGGACACTTCCAAGCGGCCAGATTACTGGTGGAGAGGGGGGCCTCAGTCACTGTCCGCAATGCCAAGGTCAGGACAAGGTGTGTGTGTGTGTGTGTGTGTGTGTTTTGGAGGACTGCACATGTTTGTTTGGGGTGGGGGGTGCATGCACCTGTGAGTGTTTGTGCAAGTGGCTCATGTATGTCTGTGTCCCCCTCAGGGTGAGACACCCCTGGACAGCCTGCGTCTGTGGCAGAGGATGTACAGAAGAGAGCTGGACCAGGAGGCCAGACATGAGCTGTCCAGCACAGAGGAGCTGCTGAGGAGGGCCCTAGCAGGGTTAGGTGAGGCCTACATACTTCCTCTGGTGGGTGTAGGCCTATGCAATACAAGAAAGCTAGAACAGTGTAGAGTGGTTTATATAATGAAACTGTGTGGTTATGAGGCCTTTATGTTTGGGTTGGGGTCAATTTCATTGACATTCCAGTCAATTCAGAGAGTAAACCAAATTTTAAATGTTCCTCAGTGAAAAGCGTTAAAGAGAATTGGAATTTCAGTGTACTTCCTGAATTGACTAGAATTAAAATTAAATTGACCCCAACCCTGTTGTATATTCAATGTGTCATGGTTAGTTGTGTTGTGTGTAAATATACCTCCGTACATATGAATTTCCAAAAACAAAACCCGGTACAGAGCCTCCCTCAGTACAGACATGCTGAGTGCCCTCGTTACCAAGTAGGTTTCAACGATTGCCAGAGGAACTGTTTGCCACAGAGAAGTCTACCCTGATGCTCTGCTGCGTAAGGCTAAATCTGCTAGCTTCCAGGCAAATCTATCTCCAGAAAATTTGTTCTCACCCACTGTTTCCTAGCATAGCTTTTTCATTTTTATTATGGGTAACATGCTTATTTGATACTGATGCTCTGCTTCAAACATTTGTTCTTATCATATCAGAGTTTTTAAAAATGTATATTGTGGATAAGACATTTGTACATTTTGTATATTCAATGTGTCACAGTTAGTTTGTTTTGTGTGTAAAAAT
The DNA here is from genome assembly GCF_021184085.1 of Oncorhynchus gorbuscha. NCBI lineage: Eukaryota > Metazoa > Chordata > Actinopteri > Salmoniformes > Salmonidae > Oncorhynchus > Oncorhynchus gorbuscha. The sequence continues at coordinate 57,973,552 of NC_060182.1, read as the reverse complement.
ACTCTGTACATATGAATTCATCATCTTACACACACACACACACTCTTTGTGAGGCCTAAAATCTGCTTAATTAATGTCCAGAAAATATGGCGTCTCCCACAACATACATTCCTGTTGCTGTAAGGACGTCAACTATTCCCCTGTGCACTTAACTGTTCTACACTCTCTGTACCACAGTCTCCACCGCTCCTGCGCCCCCCAAGCCATTTGTTGCTCTGCAGGACAGTCAGCTGTTTGATGCTGAGAACTCAGAGCCTCTGATCCCCACCGGAGGGCACCATTCGTCCACCAACAGCCAGCCCAGAACCAGGAGCCCCAAGGAGAGCGCAGTACCACCTATCCCCAAACCGAGGCACTCCAACGGCACAGCGGGGCCCCAACAACGACACAGAGGGACAGAGGCCTCCATCCTCTTTGGGGTACTAGTTGATTTACAACATAGGAAATTAGATGTCTGTCATAGGTTTGAAACCAATTCTCAATTACCCAGTACTTTACGACGGTCATAGAATGTCAGTCAAGAGCAGCGTTCATAAAGTTAGTTGATGTGAAGCAGATTTGCAAGTAAGACACTGTTCCTATTGACAAACAATCTCCGTCTTTCTCAGGATGACAGCAGCTCCTCCGACCACAGTGACTTGGATGGCGCGGTTAGCCCTCTGCGCCCTGTCCGACCACGCCGACGTTTCCGAGCAGCCCCAGCTCTACAGGAAGTTCCCCCCAGCCAGGAAACAAGCTCTTCTGTTCCTGAAGCGAGAGAGTCTGCGGTACCCTCTGTCTTTGGCAGGGAGGAGTACCACAGTGCCATTCGCAGCCTAGGCAGTGCCAAGACCCGCCTTCTCTCCCAGAGCCTGCCACAGTTCAGCAGCACACCGGCAGTGTCATCCAATAGCAGGCCAGCGCTTGTTCCTGAGGAGGAATATCTGATAGATGATTGGCTGGAGAATGACATGGGCAATGTTCACCCAAAGAAGAAGAGGAGAGTGGGGGAGGAGCAGAATGGAAGGCGGGACTTGAATATGATGTCATCAGGGGCCAGGAGTCAGAACTGTCGTTCAACCACGACTGAAATGGCTAGCAGAGGTGTGTAACAGCTGCACTGATTACACACACACACACACACACACACACACACACACACACACACACACACACACACACACACACACACACACACACACACACACACACACACACACACACACACACACACACGCAGCCCCATAACTGTACTTCAATGTAGAAATCATATGGAAGTTAACAGAGGAGCATAAGCATATCCATGTTACTATCTATGAACTATAAGGGGCAGTATTAGCCAGTGGAATCACAACCTATTTTTTTTTCTCTCTCTCTCTCTCTCGTCCTGCAGTGTCGACCTCCTCCAGTAGGGGTCTCCCTCTGCGCGGCATGCCGCGGCAGGTGAAGATGACTCAGCTCTCAGGCATGGTAATGCTGGGCCGCCGAGAGGTCAGCAGGCCACAGAGTCCCACCGTAACTGACGACGACGACCCTCAAGCTTCCACGCCGCCTCAGACCCGCTACAGCACTCAGCAGGTCAGAGAGATCAAGTGAAATCCGACCTGGGTTCAAATACTATTTCAAATCTTTCAAATAGCTTGAGGATTTGATTTAGTCTGCCAGGTGGGTGGGTTTGACCCTTTTGGACCTTTTCTATTGGTTCAATTTTAACAAGCAAGCTCCATCAAGCACAGCGCGAGAGACAGAGTCAAGTCACATCATTACTGTAGCAAGATTCTGTTTTGGACTGTCGGGGATGACAGTAGGGAGATGAAGGTCCTAAAGAGGTGAACGGACTTGCAAAGATATGTCGCAGACTCAGTTCATGGGTAGTTCATGGTTTTTAACGTAGAAATATATTTTACTAGACTGATTCACCCATCACGGATCATTGACTTGAATGGGGATTTTGTTCTAGTAGTTCTATTTTTATCGTGTCTAAAATTGTATTTCTCTGCCTCAACCTCAGGTCCCAAACCAGACAGTCGCTGCGCCAATGCTTGCACCAATCAGAATGCGGGTCAGGGTTCAAGCTAACGTGTTTCTGATACCAGTACCACATAGGTTGGTGTATTTGTCTTCCTGCATGTATGTGTGAAAGAGAGTGAATGTCTAAAGTGGTACATTTAAATTGAAATGTTTGTCATTTAGCAGACGCTCTTATCCAGAGTGACTTACAGTAGCAATTGGGGTTAAGTGCCTTGCTCAAGGGCACTGGCAGATTTTTCACCTAGTCGGCTCAGTGGTTCGAATCTGTGACCTTTCGTTACTTGCCCAACAATCTTAAACGCTGGGCTACCTGCCGCACTTGGGGGACCCTTTTGGCCTTGCTTGAGATTCAGCTTCTATACTAAAATCAAACTTTATTTGTCACATTCGCCGAATACAACAAGTGTAGACCTTTCCGTGAAATGCTTACTTACAAGCCCTTAACCAACAGTGCAGTTCAAGAAGAAGAAAATATTTTGTAACTGGGGGGGTGTGTGTTTGTGCGTGCTCATAACAGTGTGTTTGTGCGTGCTCATAAGTGTGTTTGTGCGTGCTCATAACAGTGTGTTTGTGCGTGCTCATAACAGTGTGTTTGTGCGTGCTCATAACAGTGTGTGTGTGTGTGTGTGTCACTGTATTCCAGCGAGGCAGACTCTTGCACAGTGTCGTGGCTATGTGAACAGGCGGCCCAGCGCTACTACCAGGCCTGTGGCCTCCTGCCACGCCTTTCGCTGCAGAAAGAGGGCGCTCTGCTTTCTCCCCAAGACCTGCTACTGGCTGTTCTCCACACCAATGAAGAGGTGATGCCAAACACTTAAGATAGTGTGGAAATACACATAAAACACTGGAGGTTGGAATAATTGTGTGAGAATGATAATGCACTTTTAGTGTAAGAGCTATTTGAAAAGACAGCCTGAAATTTCAGCCTGTTTTGGTAGGATGGAGTAAATTAATTAATAGACCAATAGGAAAGAGTTCCAAACTTCTCAAATCAAATTATATTAGTCACCTGCGCTGAATACAACAGGTGTAGTGGACCTTACAGTGAAATGCTTACTTACAAGCCCTTAACCGACAATGCCGTTTTAAGAAAATGCAAGGCAATGCAAATAGTCTGGATAGCCATTTGATTAGCTGTTAAGGAGTCTTATGGCTTGGGGGTAGAAGCTGTTTTAGAAGCCTCTTGGACCGAGACTGGGCGCTCCGGTACTGCTTGCCGTGCGGTATCAGAGAGAACAGTCTGACTAAGGTGGCTGGAGTCATTGACAATCTTTAGGACCTTCCTCTGACACAGCCTGGTATAGAGGTCCTGGATGACAGGAAGCTTGGCCCCGGTGATGTACTGGGCCGTACACATTACCCTCTGTGGTGCTTTGCGGTCAGAGGCAGAGAAGTCGCCATACCAGGCAATCGAGAGCATCCTGGCGGGCTGTATCACCACCTGGTACGGCAACTGCTCCGCCCACAACCGTAAGGCTCTCCAGAGGGTAGTGAGGTCTGCACAACGCATCACCGGGGGCAAAATACCTGCCCTCCAGGACACCTACACCACCCGATGTTACAGGAAGGCCATAAAGATCATCAAGGACATCAACCACCCGAGCCACTGCCTGTTCACCCCGCTATCATCCAGAAGGCGAGGTCAGTACAGGTGCATCAAAGCTGGGACTGAGAGACTGAAAAACAGCTTCTATCTCAAGGCCATCAGACTGTTAAACAGCCACCACTAACATTGAGTGGCTGCTGCCAACACACTGACACTGACTCAACTCCAGCCACTTTAATAATGGAAATTGATGGGAAATTATGTAAAATATATCACTAGCCACTTTAAACAATGCTACCTTATCTAATGTTACATACCCTACATTATTAATCTCATATGCATACGTATATACTGTACTCTATATCATCGACTGCATCCTTATGTAATACATGTATCACTAGCCACTTTAACTATGCCACTTTGTTTACATACTCATCTCATATGTATATACTGTACTCATTCATATATCTTTATGTACATATTCTTTATCCCCTTACACTGTGTATAAGACAGTAGTTTTGGAATTGTTAGTTAGATTACTTGTTGGTTATTACTGCATTGTCGGAACTAGAAACACAAGCATTTCACTACACTCGCATTAACATCTGCTAACCATGTGTATGTGACAAATACAATTTGATTTGATTCAACTCGTCAGGATGCTCTCGGTGGTGCAGCTGTAGAACCTTTTGAGGATCTGAGGACCATTGCCAAATCTTTTCAGTCTCCTGAGGAGGAAAATATTTTATCGTGCCCTCTTCATGACTGTCTTGGTGTGCTTGGACATGTTGGTTATGTGGATGCCAAGGAACTTGAAGCTCTCAACCTGCTTCACTACAGCCCTTCGATGAGAATGGGGGCGTGCTCGGTCCTCCTTATCCCGTAGTCCTCAATCATCTCCTTTATCTTGATCACGTTGAGGGAGAGGAGGAGAGGTTGTTGTCCTAGCACCACACGACCAGAAGGCTGACCTCGTCCCTATAGGCTGTCTCATCGTTGTCGGTGATCAGGCCTACCACTGTTGTCATCGGCAAACTTAATGATGGTGTTGGAGTTGTGCCTGGCCACACAGTCATGAGTGAACAAGGAGTACATGAGGGGACTGCGCCCTCACCCCTGAGGGGCCCCCGTGTAGAGGATCAGCGTGGCAGATGTGTTGTTACCTACCCTTAACACCTGGGGGCGGCCAGTCAGGAAGTCCAGAATACAGTTGCAGAGGGAGGTGTTTAGTCCAAGGGTCCTTAGCTTGGTGCTGAGCTTTGAGAGCACTATGGGGTTGAACACTGAGCTGTAGTCAATGAATAGCATTCTCACATAGGTGTTCCTTTTGTCTAGGTGGGAAAGGGCAGTGTAGATGCAATAGAGATGGCATCATCTGTGTATCTGTTGGTGCGGTATGCACATTGGAGTGGGTCTAGGGTTTCTGGGATAATGGTGTTGATGTGAGTCATGACCAGCCTTTCAAAGCATTTCATGGCTACAGAAGTGAGTACAACAGGTCGGTAGTCATTTAGGCAGGTTACCTTAGTGTTCTTGGTGGTCTGCTTGAAACATGTTTGTATTACGGACTCAAGAGTATTTCAACTCAGAGGTTGAAAATGTCAGTGAAGACACTTGCCAGTTTGTCAGTGCATGCTCGGAGTACACGTCCTGGTAATCCCTCTGGGTCTGCAGCCTTGTGAATGTTGACCTGTTTAAAGCTCTTACTCATATCGGCTGTGGAGAGCGTGATCACACAGTCGTCCGGAACAGCTGATGCTCTCATGCATATTTGAGTGTTATTTGAATCGAAGCGAGCATAGAAGTAATTTAGCTTGTCTGGTAGGTACGTATCACTGGGCAGCTCTCGGCTGTGCTTCCCTTTGTAGTCTGTAATGGTTTGCAAGCCCTGCCACATCCGACTAGCGTCGGAGCCGGTGTAGTAGGACTCAATCTTAGTCCTGTATTGACACTTTGCCTATTTGATGGTTCGTCGGAGATGCTTAGCAGGATTTCTTATAGGCTTCCGGGTTAGAGTCCCGCTCCTTGAAAGCGGCAGCTCTACCCTTTAGCTCAGTGCGAATGTTGCCTGTGATCCAAGGCTTCTGGTTGGGGTATGTACTTTACGTACAGTCACTGTGGGGACGATGTCCTCGATGCACTTATTGATGAAGCCAGTGACTGATGTGGTGTACTCTTCAATGCCATCGGAAGAATCCCGGAACATATTCCAGTCTGTACTAGCAGAACAGTCCTGTAGTTTAGCATCTGCTTCATCTGACCACTTTTTTTTTATAGACAGAGTCACTGGTGCTTCTCTGCCAATAACAGTTAATTTCCCACTGCCCACTCCAACATTCCTAGCAACATTTGTGTTGCTAAGAATCTATTTTTGTACCCTTTGACCATTTTTATTGTAAACAATCACACGGAGGTACCTAATTGTTACCCAGAAATGATTTGATATTGAGATGATAACTGCTGCATTGGACCTTTCTAACCACTGACACGGGTCAGATCTTATTTAATCCCTAAGAGTGGGGATATGGTAATCTGATCATAGATCTGTCCGGTAGAAGAAACTCCTACCCTGAAATAGGCATAAGTAGGACTGTGATGGCAAGTTCTGTTACTTGTGTTGATCATCTGGAACAGTGCTGCCTCAGTTTTAAATGGTGTGAAGGATTGCAATATTAGAAACACAAATGTGTAATCTTTACAGTTGTTTATGTAGTGAACATCTCTTAATAAGGAAAAGGCTGATGATTATGTCCACTGCAGGTCCTGGCTGAGGTGTGTTCGTGGGACCTCCCCCCTCTTCCTGAGCGCTACAAGAAGGCCTGTCGCAGCCTGGCAGTGGGTGAGTATGTGAACAACTGATACCTCTCTGGTTAATTTCCTGCCGCGGAAATGTGCGAATAAGGGAAGGAAAGGGGGTCCGATGCACAATTTAATGCATTCAACCTAAATGTGTCTTCCGCATTTAACCCAATTCCTCTGAATCAGAGAGGTACGGGGGGGCTCCCTTAATCGACATCCAGTTCATCGGTGAATAACAGAATTCACAGTTTTGAGCGTGTATCCCTAAATTACTGCTATTTGAATACCTGAAGTGCATTGTTAATCCATGCCATGTGTTTCTGTGTGCGTGTGTGTGTTGTCTCTAGAGGAGAACAAGCGTGTGGCTCGTCTGTGTGAGGTGCAGGACGGCAGTCCCTCTGTATCAGTGTGTGGCCTCAGCCTGCCCCCCTCCTCCCTCTCTCCTCTCCTCCGTGCTCTCAAACTGCAGGCCAGTCTCACCCAGCTACAGCTGTCTGGCAACCGTCTCCACGATGACCTCTTCCCTGAGTTGGTCGCCGCTGCCGTCACCATGCCCCGGCTTCGCCATCTGGATGTGTCTGCCAATCACATCACGGGGGAGGGGCTTAAGAAGGCAGCAAACGCCTTGGAAGGGCAGACTCAACCTGCTTTCCCGGTAACTACACTGAACAAAAATATAAACGCAACATGCAACAATTTTTTTAAAGATTATAAAGTGAGTTACAGTTCATATAAGGAAATCAGTCAATTTAAATAAATTAATTAGGCCCTAATCTATGGATTTCACATGGGAATACAAATATGCTTCTGTTGCTCACAGACGCCTTTAAAAAAAGGTAGGGGTGTGGATCAGAAACCCAGTCCGTATCTGGTGTGACCATTTGCCTCATGCAGCGTGACACGTATAGAGGCTGCTGATTGTGACCTGAGGAATGTTGTCCCACTCCTCTTCAATCGCTGTGCGAAGTTGCTGGATATTGGCGGGAATTGAAAAACGCTGTCGTACACGTCGATCTAGAGCATCCCAAACATGCTCAATGGGTGACATGTGTGGTGCGTATGCAGGCCATAGAAGAACTGGGACTTTTTCAGCTTCCAGGAATTGTGTACAGATACTTGCGACGTCGGGCCGTGCATTATCATGCTGAAGCGAGGTGATGGAGGCGGATGAATGGCACGACAATGGGCCTCATGATGTCGTCACGGTATTTCTGTGCATTCAAATTGCCATCGATAAAATGCAACTGTGTTCGTTGTCCGTAGCTTATGCCTGCCCATACCATAACCCCACCGCCACCATGGGGCACACAACGTTGACATCAGCAAACCGCTCGCCCACACAACGTCATACACGCTCTCTGCTATCTGCCCGGTACAGTTGAAATCGGGATTCATCCGTGAAGAGCACACTTCTCCAGCGTGCCAGTGACCATTGAAGGTGAGCATTTTCCCACTGAAGTCGGTCACGACACCGAACTGCAGTCATGTCCTGGTCGGGACAATGACCCCGCAGATGAGCTTACCTGATACGGTTTCTGACAGTTTGTGCAGACATTCTTCGGTTGTGCAAACCCACAGTTTCATCAGCTGTCTAGGTGGCTGATCTCAGACGATCCTGGTTTGGTTAGAAGCCGGATGTGGAGGTCCTGGCCTAGCGTGTCCACACATTGTCTGCGTTTGTGAGGCCGGATGAATGGACTGCCAAATTCTCTACAACAAAGTTTGAGGCAGCTTATGGTAGAGAAATTAACATTAAATTCTCTGGCAATAGCTCTGGTGGACATTCCTGCAGTCAACATGCAAATTGCACGCTCCTTCAACATTGTGTTGACAAAACAGCACATTTTAGTGGCCTTTTATTTTCACCAGCACGAGGTGCACCTGTGTAATGATCGTGCTCTTTAATCTGCTTCTTTATATGCCACCTGTCTAGTGGATGGATTATCTTGGAAATTGAGAAATGCTCACTAACAGGGATGTGAACACATTTGTGCACTAAATAGAGAAAAGCTTTTTGTGAATATGGAGAATGTCTGGGATCTTTTATTTCAGCTCATGAAACATGGGACCAACACTTCACATGTTGCGTTTATATTTTTGTTCAATATAAATAGGATTGATTTTGTATTTACTTAGTTCGTTTGTATTTACTTAGTGCAATTTGTAAGAATAATTTCTTATTTCCTAGTGAAATACTCTCAGCTGGAAAGCAAGTGAAGCTATGCATGTTAGAAGGCCTTTTTTTGTTATCCGTGAATGTTTTAGTATCCCAGAATGTTGTTTCAGAAACATATGCACCACTATGGGACTGACGTATAATACTCACCTGTAAGACTCTCGCTGTGCCCTTTATATGGACGTGTAGGGGCCCAGGATTCTGTACCCTATCTTCATGTGATGCTTTACAGTACACCGGTCTGTGTCATTTTATATTGTTCTATTCTGCACAGAGGTCATGTTATTTAAGAATAGTATATGACTGACCAAAAGTTTGAATCAATAATGTGGTATGTATGTGTTCACTATTGTTGCTCACCTATAGGTTCAGCAATGTGTAGATCATTCATATCTAAACTATAAGAACTGGACGACGATGTAAAGGATGGCGTAGTGCGTCTACATCACGTCCGCCTTGCTACATATGGATGGATGTGTTGATGGCGAGCTAAACAAAATGGTCGTCTCTTCCCTCCCATCTCTCTAGTGTCTGGAGGAATTGGACCTGAGTGTGAACCCGCTGGGTGATGGTCTGTCCCAGGCCCTGTCCTGCCTGCTGTCAGCGTGCCCCCTACTGGCCAGCCTCTCCCTGCAGGCCTGCAACCTCACAGCCCGCTGCCTACAGCAACACCGTCTCCTACTGGCCAGAGCCTTGGCAGGTAAACAGGCTCATTAATATACCCCTATCACACTGATATTCTAAATATTAGCATAAGCCACTCCAGAGTCCCGGGACCACCCATAGATAAAATGTATGCATGCATGACTGTAAGTCGCTTTGGATAAATTGTATTTTATTATTATTATTATTATTATTATTAAATATAATGTATATAAATGGTGAAGGAGACAACTCTAAATGGACACATTGCTATCTGTTTGAGGTAGTTTGAAATGTTCCAGAAGAATCAGTATCATCTCATCATCCTACAGGTACAGGGCACCTGAAGTCTGTGAATCTATCCCATAATGCTCTGGGCTCTACAGGCTTTGAGCTGGTCCTGAAGACTCTGCCTCTCCACTGTCTCACACACCTCCATCTGTCTGCCATCCGCTGTGGACCCGCTGACCACCCTGCTTTAGAACACCTGACGTCAGTCCTGTCCCAGGTACACAACACACACACACACACACACACACACACACACACACACACACACACACACACACACACACAAATTCAAAAACTGCATCATCAAATTCAAATCAAATCTAATTTTATTTGTCACATACACATGGTTAGCAGATGTTAATGCGAGTGTAGCGAAATGCTTGTGCTTCTAGGTCCGACAATGCAGTAATAACCAACAAGTAATCTAACTAACAATTCCAAAACTACTGTCTTATACACAGTGTAAGGGGATAAGAATATGTACATAAAGATATATGAATGAGTGATGGTACAGAGCAGCATAGGCAAGATACAGTAGATGGTATCGAGTACAGTATATACATATGAGATGGGTATGTAAACAAAGTGGCATAGTTAAAGTGGCTAGTGATACATGTATTACATAAGGATGCAGTAGATGATATAGAGTACAGTATATACGTATGCATATGAGATGAATAATGTAGGGTATGTAACATTATATAAGGTAGCATTGTTTAAAGTGGCTAGTGATATATTTTACATCATTTCCCATCAATTCCCATTATTAAAGTGGCTGGAGTTGAGTCAGTGTCAGTGTGTTGGCAGCAGCCACTCAATGTTAGTGGTGGCTGTTTAACAGTCTGATGGCCTTGAGATAGAAGCTGTTTTTCAGTCTCTCAGTCCCAGCTTTGATGCACCTGTACTGACCTGGCCTTCAGGATTATAGCGGGGTGAACAGGCAGTGGCTCGGGTGATTGTTGTCCTTGATGATCTTTATGGCCTTCCTGTAACATCGGGTGGTGTAGGTGTCCTGGAGGGCAGGTATTTTGCCCCCGGTGATGCGTTGTGCAGACTTCACTACCCTCTGGAGAGCCTTACGGTTGTGGGCGGAGCAGTTGCCTTACCAGGCAACTTAGAATACTTGACATTAATTAAGCATTGTTTGGCGAAAGAACTGCACAAACTATCATATTCTCTAAGTAGCCTTAAGTGGGTGTAAATTTGTTTGTGAAGGTACACGGAAAAAAACTGCTGTGCAATTAAAATAAATAAATTGGTAAATTATAAAAATGCTATGATTGGATATTGGCCAAACAATTGGTTAGGTTTCTGGTAACTCTTGTTTCTCTGTAACCAGTAAACCCATACAGGTTACTGCCAAAATAAAGGAAACACTTGAGTAAATAATGGATATAAAGTATATATAATGCAGGTGCTTCCACACAGGTGTGGAACCTGAGTTAATTAGTATAAAAATGCCCAGCACTACTGTGTCCCATCAAGCTGGCGAGTTCTATAGAACACTTATGGAAGATTCTGGAGTGGAGCCTGAAAAAAATGTTCATCTCAATCATGAAACACCTAATGATGGTATTTCTTATGGAAGAAGGGTGTCACATCCTTCTAATATACTTCCAGGCTCTTGTAGAATCTATGCCAAGGTGCATTGAGGCTGTTCTGGCCGGCTCGTAGTGGCCCAACTCCCTTTGTTGGTGTTTCCTTTATTTTGGCAGTTACCTGTACCACAGGTCTGCGGCAGGCGCAGCTAAAAGCCTGTGGAAATAACATTTCACAGGTTGAAAAGGAAGCATGTCATTCACACTTATCTGCTGCACAACGTTGCCGTTTGCTATTCAGGCCAAGAGACATGTGCTGATATGTTAAGGAAGACACAATGGTTGTATCTTAAAGTGAATATAGCATTTGACTTAAAGGGGAGCTCCGGCAAGATTGTCTTCAATAGAGGAACAAATGTGGTGATGGTCCCCCTGTTAAGTAGGATTCATGTCGAGGCCAAGCTGAGAACTCAACATTGATATAATGGATGACATAGTACTAACTGCCTGGTACTAAGCAGACCTGGGTTCAAATACTATTTTACATTTCTCAATTACTTTCACATACTGTACATTTTGAAGTAAGTATTCAGATATTGTTTATTTGAAAAGACAAATAGTTGAATATTTAAGCAATAAGGCCCAAGGAGGTGTGGTATATGGTCAATATACCACGGCTAAGGGCTGTTAGTGCCTGGACACAGACCTTAGCCGTGGTATATTGGCCATATATTGCATTTGGAAAGTATTCAGACCCCTTGACTTTTTCCACATTTTGTTACAGCCTTATTCTAAAATAGATTAAATGGAAATTCCTCAACAATCTACATGAAATAACCCATAATGACAAAGCAATAACATATTTTTAGACATTTGCACATTTATTAAAAAGAACACATTTATTTACATAAGTATTCAGACCCTTTGCTTTGAGACTTGAAATTGAGGTCAGGTGCATCCTGTTTAAATTGATTATCCTAGAGATGTTTCTACAACTTGATTGGAGTCCACCTGTGGTAAATTCAATTGATTGGACACGATTTGGAAATGCACACACCTGTCTATATAATGTCCCACAGTTGACTGTATGTCAGAGCAAAAACCAAGCCATGAGGTTGAAGGAATTGTCCGTAGAGCTCAGAGACAAGATTTATGTCGAGGCACAGATCTGTGGAAGGGTGCCAAAACATTTCTGCAGCATTCAAGGTCCCCAAGAACACAGTGGCCTCCATCATTCTTAAATGGAAGAAGCCACTCCTCAGTAAAAGGCGCACGACAGCAAACTTTGAGTTAGCCCAAAGGCACCTAAAGGACTCTCAGACCATGAGAAACAAGATGCTCTGGTCGGATGAACCCAGATTGAACTCTTTGGCCTGAATGCCAAGCGTCACATCTGGAGAACCTGGCACCATCCCTACAGTGAAGCATGGTGGTGGTGGATGTTTTTCAGCGGCAGGGACTGGGAGACTAGTCAGGATAGAAGGAAAGATGAATGGAGCAAATTATAGAGATCCTTGATGAAAACCTGCTCCAGAGCAAGCAGGACCTCAGACTGGTGAAGATTCACCTTCCAACAGGACAACGACCCTAAGCATACGGCCAAGACCACGCTGGAGTGGCTTCGGGACAAGTCTCTGAATGTCTTTGTGGCCCAGCCAGTACCCGGACTTGAACCCGATCAAACATTTCTGGAGAGACCTGAAAATAGCAGTGCAGAGACGCTCCCCTTCCAACCTGACAGAGCTTGAGAGGATCTGCAGAGAAGAATGGGAGAACTTCCCAAATACAGGTGTGGCAAGCTTGTAGTGTCATACCCAAGAAGACTCGAGGCTGTAATCCCTGCCAAAGGTGCTTCAACAAAGTACTGAGTAAAGGGTCGGAAATGTGCAAAATTTCTATTAAAAAAAACAGTTTTTGCTTTGTCATAGGGTATTGGGTGTAGATTGATGAGGGGGAATAAACAATTTAATCCATTTTAGAATATGGCTGTAACGTAACAAAATGTGGAAAAAGGCAAGGGGTCTGAATACTTTCCGAATGTATTGTATATCACTCCCCCCTGAGGTGTGTTATTGCTATTATAAAAGTAAATGACAGTTTTGTCATACCTGTGGTATACCACGGCTGCCAGCCAATCAGCATTCAGTGCTCAAACCACCCAGTTTATAATGAGCCCTGCATGACTGATAGCTGTCGAATATGAGACCGTATACTACGGGTACTGCTCTAATTCCATTGGTAAACACTTTATAATGGCAATAAGGCACCTCTGGGGTTTGTGATATATGGCCAATATACCACTGCTAAGGATTGTGTCCAAGCGTTGGGCCTTCCTCTGACAGCATTGCCGTGGTATATTGTCCATATACCACACCCCCTCAGGCCTTTATTACTTAATTATTTCCATACAATTGTGCGGTATAATTCAATGGCTATGAAGTTCATTCTTACATGTTCTATTTTTGTGCTGCTTTTGAAGGCAAACGTTTAATTTGAAGACATTGGCATTGTTTAATTTGATTTTCATAATAGCAAGCCCATGATGATGGTTTGGTTACCAAGGCAACTACTGCAACTATCTAGCCAGTAAACTTGCTAGCTACTTCAGTGGATGTTGTCACATTTTCTACTGGCAAATGAATAAATTTCTTGTGGCAAATATGTTAAATTATAGCCATGGTATGTATAAAAGGGATAATCAACTCAGGGCTCTATGCGTTCTCTGCAAAATAATGCAACTCCGCTAACGTGTCGTGGAACATACCTTCCACGTCATGCATTATCTTCCAGAAAACACGTTTTTGGAAATCGACTTGAAGTATTGACATGTATTTGAAAAATGAATTCACTCACTCAAATACACTCCCATCCATTTAACCAATAGAAGTAGTTGAATCGGGACACATTTATTTGAACATTCTCACACATCAAATACATATTTAAATAAATGATCAAATACACACCCAGGTCTGGTACTAAGACGTACTACTAATACATCGTTATAATTGCCTGGTCAAGGGCACACCATGAGATCAGGGATTTGATTGGTCCCTTGCTGAGTCACGGAAGACATGGTTCTGATTGGTTCTTTGTGTGTTCCACAGGATGACTGCTCCCTGACCCATCTAAGCCTGGGGGGAAATGGACTGACGGACAACAGCGTGGCCACCCTCGCCAGGTGTGTGTGCATTTTGTGTTTTCTCTCTATTCATGTCACCCTTGTCCTTTAGTTGAGCTGCCTGTGCCTTTTCCAAGTGTCATCCCTGTACAGTACCTCTGGTTTATGTGACTGTCCAGTCTTGAGATCCGTATGTTCTGTGTGTCCAGATGTCTGCCTGTCTGTCCCTCTGTGGTGTCTGTGGACCTGTCAGGGAACCCGGCGGTGACCTCAGCAGGACTCTACAGCCTCCTCTCCGCCCTCCGTGACGCCCAGAGACCTTTGACCCATCTCAACCTCCAAGGTACATTAGGCCTATAGTAGTCTATTGGTTCTCAGACTGTATCTGTCTCTCTCTATGTCCCTCTAATTTGTTCCATCTCTCTTTCTCAGGTTGTCAGGTAGCCGGCCCCTGGGACAGCTGTAGTTTGGACGGCCTGTCAGAACAGGTCCAGGACCTGCGGCTGTGCTCCCAGAGGCTCAACAAACTGGACCGCGAGGTCCTGCAGCAGACCTGGGGCCAGAGGACTCCCATGGGCCACTTCCTCTCCAGAGATGCCAAGTGTCTGCTCACTGTTGCCCCCTCACTGTGAGGACGCCTCCTTGAGTTCTCACATCGTTAAAGACTAGTGTCACTTGGATTCCAATACATACACTTGAGATGATTTACACCCTTTGGTCGTCGTATTTGTGGCATATTTTGGTGACACAGGCTGCAGAAGGATCTCCGAATGAATGATCTTGTATGCATAATGTAGATATTATTTTCTGTGTTTGTGGGTGCGTTTATATATGTCTATGTATTTGTATGTATTCAATGGAAAACAAAAAAAATAAAGTGAACATGATTGTCATTATTTTTGGGCTGTTTATTTCCATGGTGCTTTTTTTCCATGCAACCTCACAAAATTAGCTGATTTTACAGTCAAACTGTGAAATTATTAAATCCCTCGCTTCTGTCTCCGAGTCTCTTTCCTCAACCGCTGTCTCCGACACAACTCTCAGGGTGGAACATCATGAGTCTTGCAAACGGGGCTGTTCCCCACCTACTTGGTGTGAGCTTCTGAAGACACAGTTGCACACTGTGGTTTCCTACCTTGTTAGTTAACCCACTGACTGGTCTTCTCACTGTTGAATAGTTCCACAGAGGATGGTGTTGGGTGGGCTTCAAGCAGAGGTAGGAGGAGCTATAGGAGGTCCGGCTCATTGTAATGTCTAAAATGGAATTAATGGAATGGTATCAAACATGGAACCCACATGTCCTCCTATAGCTCCTCTCACCAGCCTCCACTGGCTTCAAGATCATGTGGGAAAAGTGCCTACTCAGTGTTGCACAATATGACTCAGCGATTGGGCCAAGGTGATTATGGTTAGAACTCATTTCTTTACCAGTTATTGTCATTTCCAATTTCTAAAAAAAAATCTAAATGGTTTCTGATGGTGCTACTGCCACCTTGTTACAGGCAACATCCTCACGGAGCTAAAGGGTAGAGCTGGCGCTTTCAAGGAGCGGGACTATAACTCGGAAGCCTATAAGAAATCCCCCCTCTGACAAACCATCAAACAGGCAAGCGTCAATACAGGACTAAGATTGAATCGTACTACATCGGCTCCGACGCTCGTCGGATGTGGCAGGGCTTGCAAACAATTACAGACTACAAAGGGAAGAACAGCCACGAGCTGCCCAGTGACACAAACTTACCAGATGAGCTAAATTACTTCTATGCAAGTAACACTGAAACATGCATGAGTGCACCAGCCGTTCCGGACGACTGATCACGCTCTCCGTAGCCGATATGAGTAAGACCTTTAAACAGGTCAACAGTCACAAGGCCAGAGAGATTACCAGGACGTGTACTCTGAGCATGCGCTGACCAACTGGCAAGTGTCTTCACTGACATTTTCAACCTCTCCCTGACTGAGTCTGTAATACCAACATGTTTTAAGCAGACCACCATAGTCCCTGTGTCCAAGAGATGATTGTTGACTAAAGGAAAAGGAGGACAAAGCACGCCCCCATTCTCATCGTCGGGGCTGTTAGTGGAACAGGTTGAGAGCTTCAAGTTCCTTGGTGTCCACATCACCAATAAACTATCATAGTCCAAACACACTAAGACAATTGTGAAGATGGGACGACAAAGCCTATTCCCCCTCAGGAGACTGAAAAGATTTGGCATGGGTCCTCAGATCCTCAAAAGGTTCTACAGCTGCACCATCGAAAGCACTGGTTGCATCACTGCCTGGTATGGCAACTGCTCTGCCTCCGACCGCAAGGCACTACAGAGGGTAGTGTGTACATCCCAGTACATCACAGGGCTAAGTTTCCTGCCATCCAGGACCTCTATACCAGGAGGTCAGAGGAAGGCCCTAAAAATGGTCAAAGACTTCAGCCACCCTATTCATAGACTGTTCTCTCTGCTACCGAATGGCAAGCAGTACTGGAGCACCAAGTCGAGGTCCAAGAGGCTTCTTAACAGCTTTTACCCCCAAGCTACAAGACTCCTGAACAGCTAAACAAATGGCTACCCAGACCCCTCTTTTATGCTGCTGCTACTCTGTTTATAATCTATGCATTGTCACTTTAACTCTACCTACATGTACATATTACCTCAATTACCTTAACTAACCAGTGGCCCCCGCACATTGACTCTCTACCGGTACCCCTGGATAAAGCCTCGCTTGTTATTTTACTGCTGCTTTTAAATTATTTGTTTATTTGATTTTCTATTTAAAATGTTTTCTTAACACTTCTTTTTATTTATTTTTCTTAACTTCTTAAAGCATTGTTGTTAAGGGCCTGTAAGTAAGCATTTCACTGTAAGGTCTACCTACACCTGTTGTATTCAGAGCACGTGTCACGTAAAATTTGATTTGATGTGTAAACTGTTGCTAACTACAGTATTATGGTATAGGACAGTGTTGCAAACGTGCAGCAGGTGCATATCTGTGGTCATGTTCTCTTCCCACAGCTGCTGTGCTAACCTTTAAGTGTAAGACAAGCCAGAGTTAGACATGTCAGATATGAGAAAACTCTGGTTATGGTGCAAATTCACGAAGTATGATTGACAACCAGGTACGTTTCACAATTAACAATACTTTATTTGGGAAAGGTAGGAAGTGTCTCTTAAAAACAAGGGTGTACTGGGACAAATTCCCCTCTCTCATTTTACATGAAACATGGTCCTTTTTTTAACCAGCTCATGTTTAATAAAAACAGTTAAAAGCACCACTGGAGATACAACTCACCCGTATAACTGTGCCTCTGTTGCCTAACTGGTGTGCAGTCTGTCTCTGTCTGCCTGTCACTGTCTTTCTGTCTGTGATTCTCCTTGTGCTCCTCTGGTGTCACTCTGTCTGTCACTGTCACTCCTAAGTGTTAATTGCTATTACATACATGTATAGAGCCAACATATTAACTGGCATTACATCTGTGTGTCTCTCTACTCCTATATCTGCTAAAACTAGTATCCTTTCCCACTGCACTGGTACCAGAAGAACAGGGGACCACACTGCATGTGCTGGGCCCAGCAACTTCCTACTTATGAATGAATGAACACATTTATTAGATATAGAATAAATATTACTGAATAAATGCCTATTAGATGACCATTGGCTTATATAATACCTTATAACAGCCAAACTACATATTTCTAATTAGTGCATTTCAAGTGTTCCCCCCCTGCCCACTTTAGATAAGTGTTTAAGTATTAGGCTACATATGATTCAATACAATAAAACAGAGCGAGAGAAGGAGAGGGAGAGACTGTAGCCAATTGCTACATTAAGGAATTGGCAGTCTCTCTCCCCCTCTCTCTGTTTTCTTCTATTGAATTAAATGTACAACCTTCTGTGTTTGTCAAAGAACTATGCCGGGACTAGTTCATGTAGATGCAGACAGATTTCCAGCGTTGTTCTTCATTTGACAGTGTGATAGGCGGGACTTTCCAGCCTCCAGAGTCACTTCTTTACGACAGCTAATAGCCTCACTTGCTGGGTTGAAGAGACTGAGACTCAGAAGCGAATACACATGGATAAAACAATTAAAATAAGAACAATTCTTATTTACAATGACGGCCAGCCCCAGCCAAACCTTAACCCGGACGACGCTAGACCAATTGTGCGCCAACCTATGGGACTCTCAATCACAGCCTGTTGTGATACAGCCCAGGATCTGCAGTGATGCCTCTAGCACTGATGCAGTGCCTTAGATCGTTGCGCCACTCGGGAGCCCTGAGTGACAAGAGTGTGTAAACTGTCATCAAGGCAAAGGGTGGCTACTTTGAAGAATCTCAAATATAAATACATTTTGATTTGTTTAACACTTTTTTACTACATGATTCCATAAGTTTTATTCAATAGTTTTGATGTATTCACTATTATTCTACAATGTAGAAAATAGTAAAAATAAAGAAAAACCATTGAATGAGTAGGTGTTCAAACTTTTGACTGGTACTGTATATATTTAATTCAATTTCATTTTAATTTTTACTTCATCTTTACAATCATTTTTATGATATTTTGATTGAAACTTCAGTTTTTGTTGGAAAGAGAATGGTTAATACTGAAGAGAAAAAAATATCCAATCAGGATTTTCTTTGGTGGTCTCTGGGTAGAAAAATCGAGCTAACTCAGTCAAAAGTGGGACAGAAGGCCCAGATAGCCTAGTTTAGATAGCCATGCTCAGTTCGTACTTTCTCAGGGACTTTGATGAGAAGACCTTTTCAGTTGATATACTTTTGAGAGATCTATCTGAACACATTTGTTCATCGGGGAGGAGGATGTTAACTTTAATGGGTTACAGAGTTAATGTTTACAGTTAATTCATTGAGCTGTAGCTTAAGATATTTTATTTTAAAGTTATTTACATATGTAAGAGTAATTGTATTAGAATTAATGTGATGGAGATTGAGAGAACTATGTACATATTTCGGTTGTATTGGTTACTATTGGATTACGCTATTGACTGCAAGTACCAGAATGCCTTGCGAAAAGAAGGAATAAAAAACGAGAACACGCCAGTTATGTACAAGTGACAAGATTATCCTGGCTTTCGCTAGCTACTTTCTTTTACTGTTTTGTAGAATCTAAAGTGGTAAAATGTAATGTGAACAAGTATTATTACTAAAAAGAAGCTTTCATCTCACAACCGAAGTCCCGAGTCATTACTTTGAAGGTAGTTTATTCTATAGTTATCAATTTCAAGGTGGATGTTGTTGCTAATTACGAGGTAAAGACAGTTTCAAGTTGGATATTCGACGGATATTCGCGCTTTCAATCCACTTGAGCCAAAGACACCAAATAATGGTCATGCTGTTGGAAGAATTGCGCACCAATTTGCACGGGTCTTATTTTCACGATTTGGACATTCATTCACTTTCCAACGCTAATAAACATGGAAATGTGAGCAGCATTTTCTATTCTTAGTTGAATTAGTTAGGGAGCGTAAACAAAGTACAAACCTTTTTTTACATTAGAATTTCAGTAGCTCCTTGGTCATGTGATCTACTTGATTCAAATAAGGTTCAGAATGTCCACTGACTACCCTTCTATATTGTACACCCTTTAGGTTGTCAATTTTCATCTTACAAGATTTTACATTAATTTTCCAAAATGTAAAATTTCAAAAAAGCTCCTTGGTCATGTGACTTAATGACTTCAAATAAGGTTCAGAATGTCCACTGACTACCCTCCTATATTGCACACCCTATAGTTTGTCCAATTTCATCTCACATGGTTTTACATTTTAAAAAATCTATGTATAATTTCAATAGCTCCTTGGTCATGTGACCTAAGGACTTCTAACAAGGTTCAGAATGTCCAATCTGTGGGCCTACACATTGCACATCCATTAGTTTGTCCATTTTAATCTCACATGGTTTTACATTAATATTTCAAAATGTAGAATTTCAATAGCTCCTTGGTCATGTGACCTACTGACCTCAAACAAGGTTCAGAATGTCCACTGACTATACCTTCATATCGCACATTCTGATGTTTGTCTTCTTTCATCTCATGCTATTAGACTTAAATCTGCAAGCTTTTTTGAAGTTAACAAATGTTCCACACTTGCAATAACTATCTTTCACATGGACACTGTAAAGATCTGCAAATGGCTGTATGTGGTATGGATCAATGACAAGAGAGGTGCTCGAACAGAGGTGCTTAAAGGAAGGCGCACAGGTAGGCCTCATGAAAAACAATGTTTCATATGCGCTTTTTAATCACAGTAATAGGCAGTGATTTGTCAGTCACAGTGAGCTTGATAATGTGAAAGAATATTTTTCATAGCATCACTTTCATATATTGTACATTAAGACAAATCCTTCTACGTTGAGTATTAGAACACAGTTTACATAACCTGATAACGATTTGATATTTCAGTGCATTCAAAACAAGCCACCTGCAGACAACTTACAAAATGCAATAATGCATTTGAAGGTTAATTTGTCTGATGAAAATAGTTATTTGATGCATGGCCTACTATTTCTAACTGGAAAAATAAATTCCTGTCTTTTCTGAGTAAAATCCTTTTTCCAAAATTGATTTAGGCACATTTTTGTGAAGAGGTATGAGGGTTGTGATATGGGTCTTTTAATAGTAAAATCATTTAAGGGATCAATACATTCCTATATTGCTTCCCCAGTATCTGCATAAACCATCAGGCCAAGTGTTTTTGGTTGACCCTGCTGGACAGAAAGAGAAGTAGGAATCGGAACAAGCTGCATTCAAATTCAGGTCTTAGTTATTCCATTGTACTGGATCTAATACATATTAGCATTTTACATACATTCATAAGTGTAATAAGTTTGTATGACATACTGTGAAAAACTCTCTTGGCTGCTGGCTCTGTCACTTTCAGACATGCGCAGAGCAGACTGAAAGGGGAAGGGTAGCTCTTGACTTGAACCACAGGTGTTCTCTGTATAGAGAGAGTAATCCAAAAGGCACCGACACACCCCTTGACTTTCAATTGGCACCGTTGACCTGTATGTATTCTCTCCTGATTGGCTCTGTGGTACACAGTCTGGCAGTCTGACAAAAGTGCCAGAGGTATGAGGAGAGACATCCTCCTTTGTATTTATGTGAAAAAATATTTCCTAACTCTTTGGATCCTATTCTTGGACAGTTAGAAGACCCAATGCATCAATGCAAAAAAATAATTATTACTAATTACTGTCCATGAGTAACCTTAACCTTGTGGGTGTTTGGGCCAATAAAGTCCAAACTCAATTCTACCAGTGACAAGTCTCTCATGCCCCTATGAATGGGGACACAGGGCAATAGTTTTTAATCTAAACCAGCCCTTTTTTACTGGAGTACTCTAACCCCTAATTGGGGCTCTTTTCTTGACACACAGTAGCAGTTCACCAAATAAGAAGTCAAAAAGATTTTAAAAAGTAGATTGTTGTAAGGGTGTATTACGTCCTGTGCTGGTCACATTGTCATATCCATTCTGGATTCTGAGTGGTAAAATCATAGCTGTAAAATGCCTCTGTGTGTGTATACATTTTCCCCCAAGACAGAACTGCCAAACGTATTGGAGTTGCAATCTACTGCAGAGTCCTGTCATGCTATCCAGGTCTGTGCCCAAACAGTTCGAGCTTCTACTTTTAAAAATCCACCTTTACAGAAATAAGTCTCTCACTGTTGCTGCTTGTTACAGACCCCCGTCAGCTCCCAGCTGCGCCCTGGACACCATATGTGAATTAATGGCCCCCCATTTATCTTCAGAGTTTGTACTGTTAGGTGACCTAAACTGGGATATGCTTAACACCCCGGCCATCTTACAATCTAAGATAGATGCCCTCAATCTCACCCAAACGACCACCCCTCATCATTGTCAAATGGTCCCTAAAACACTTCAGCGAGCAGGCCTTTCTAACCGACCTGGCCCGGGTATCCTGGAAAGATATTGACCTCATTCTGTCAGTAGAGGATGCCTGGTTATTCTTTAAAATTGCTTTCCTTAAATAAGCATGCCCCATTCAAAACAATGTAGAACAAGGAACAGATATAGCCCTTAGTTCACTCCAGACCTGACTGCCCTTGACCAGCACAAAAACATTCTGTGGCGTACTGCATTAGCATCGAATAGCCCCCGCTATTCGATGCTAGGGATGTTAGGAACTTATCGTCAGACTCAACAGCCTTTGTTTCTCAAATGACTGCCTCGCCTGGTTCATCAACTACTTCTCAGATAGAGTTCAGTATGTCAAATCGGAGGGCCTGTTGTCCGGACCTCTGGCAGACTCTATGGGGGTGCCACAGGGTTCAATTCTCGGGTTGACTCTTTTCTCTGTATACATAAATGATGTTGCTCTTGCGGCTGGTGATTCTCTGATCCACTTCTACGCAGACGACACCGTTCTGTATACTTCTGGCCCTACTTTGGACACTGTGTTAACTAACCATACAATTATCCTTCTGTGGCCTCCAACTGCTCTAAAAATGCAAGTAAAACTAAATGCATGCTCTTCAACTGATTGCTGCCCGCACCTGCCTGACCGCCTAGCATCACTACTCTGGACGGTTCTGACTTAGAATATGTGGACAACTACAAATACCTAGGTGTCTGGTTAGACTGTAAACTCTCCTTCCAGACTCATATTAAAGCATCTCCAATCCAAAATCAAATCTAGAATCGTTGCCAAACATACCCTCGTAAAACTGATTATCCTACCGATCCTTGACTTTGGCGATGTCATTTACAAAATAGCATCCAACACTCTAATCAGCAAATTGGATGCAGTCTATCACAGTGCCATCTGTTTCGTCACCAAAGCCCTATATACCACCCACCACTGCAACATGTATGCTCTCGTTGGCTGGCCCTCGCTTCATATTTGTCGCCAAACCCACTGGCTCCAGGTCATCTATAAGTCTTTGCTAAGT
This sequence comes from Oncorhynchus gorbuscha, assembly GCF_021184085.1. Taxonomy (NCBI): domain Eukaryota; kingdom Metazoa; phylum Chordata; class Actinopteri; order Salmoniformes; family Salmonidae; genus Oncorhynchus; species Oncorhynchus gorbuscha. The sequence continues at coordinate 57,950,501 of NC_060182.1, read as the reverse complement.
AAAGCCCCGCCTTATCTCAGCTAACTGGTCACCATAGCAGCACCCACCCGTAGCACTCGCTCCTGCAGGTATATTTCACTGGTCACCCCCAAAACCAAATCCTCATTTGGCCGTGTTTCCTTACAGTTCTCTGCTGCCAATGACTGGAACGAATTGCAAAAATCACTTGCCTTACCTCCCTAATCTTACTTCATTTGCAAACACTGTATAAATACTTTTCTATTGTGTTATTGACTGTACGTTTGTTTATTCCATGTGTAACTCTGTTTTGTTGTTTGTGTCACACTGCTTTGCTTTATTTTGGCCGGGTCGCAGTTGTAAATGAGAACTTGTTCTCAACTTGCTTACCTGGTTGAATAAAGGTGAAATAAAAATATATAAAATATACTGTATGTGGGAATGTCTTATGTCCGTCCTACATGTAGTGATGGTACATGGAATATTCCTCAACTGCTTATATCATAAATTGCTATTGCAAATAGAAGTATTATGTTCAACAACTGACATTTTCAGATATTATTTTGACAAACACACTTTGGTGCTTACAATTCATTCTCTATTGTCATAGACTTGATGGGCACTGTCATCTGTGATCTTTGTGATGACTTTCTTTAGGCACGTACTGATGAAACTGTCACTTAATTATTTTTTCTTAAAGTCCACAAATGCTCTACATTTATTCACTCTGTGATAGGGTTGGATCCTATATGCTACTTTTATTATTGTCCTGTAAATGGTTCAGTGCCTATAATTTAGGCTGTGTGTGTAGAATGGGGCATGAAGGAAATGACCTCTGCTACTAAATTACTACTAGATTATAGTGATAAGGAAAACAGCATACACATTTGGCTTGTGTATTCATTTGCCTATAACTAATCAGAATTCCGTTATTTTTACATAAAAAAAGAGAGAACTTGAGATCCTGCCATGGAAAAGATGACGGACATGACGTGGAAAGGAGGGGAAATAACTCACACCATGCAGCAGGACACCTTCAGCTGCGGGGTCTTTGTAATGCAGGTTTGATAGTTATATTTTCAATAATGATTGGTTAGCTGTTATGTGACAAGTACAGTGCCTTGCGAAAGTATTCGGCCCCCTTGAACTTTGCGAACTTTTGCCACATTTCAGGCTTCAAACATAAAGATATGTATTTTTTTGTGAAGAATCAACAACAAGTGGGACACAATCATGAAGTGGAATGACATTTATTGGATATTTCAAACTTTTTTAACAAATCAAAAACTGAAAAATTGGGCATGCAAAATGATTATGCCCCCTTAAGTTAATACTTTGTAGTGCCACCTTTTGCTGCGATTACAGCTGTAAGTCGCTTGGGGTATGTCTCTATCAGTTTTGCACATCGAGAGACTGACATTTTTTCCCATTCCTCCTTGCAAAACAGCTCGAGCTCAGTGAGGTTGGATGGAGAGCATTTGTGAATTGGATTCAGGTCTGGACTTTGACTTGGCCATTATAACACCTGGATATGTTTATTTTTTAACCATTCCATTGTAGATTTTGCTTTATGTTTTGGATCATTGTCTTGTTGGAAAACAAATCTCCGTCCCAGTCTCAGGTCTTTTGCAGACTCCATCAGGTTTTCTTCCAGAATGGTCCTGTATTTGGCTCCATCCATCTTCCCATCAATTTTAACCATCTTCCCTGTCCCTGCTGAAGAAAAGCAGGGCCAAACCATGATGCTGCCACCACCATGTTTGACAGTGGGGATGAGGTGTTCAGGGTGATGAGCTGTGTTGCTTTTACGCCAAACATAACGTTTTGCATTGTTGCCAAAAAGTTCAATTTTGGTTTCATCTGACCAGAGCACCTTCTTCCACATGTTTGGTGTGTCTCCCAGGTGGCTTGTGGCAAACTTTAAACGACACTGTTTATGGATATCTTTAAGAAATGGCTTTCTTCTTGCCACTCTTCCATAAAGGCCAGATTTGTGCAATATACGACTGATTGTTGTCCTATGGACAGAGTCTCCCACCTCAGCTGTAGATCTCTGCAGTTCATCCAGAGTGATCATGGGCCTCTTGGCTGCATCTCTGATCAGTCTTCTCCTTGTATGAGCTGAAAGTTTAGAGGGACGGCCAGGTCTTGGTAGATTTGCAGTGGTCTGATACTCCTTCCATTTCAATAATATCGCTTGCACAGTGCTCCTTGGGATGTTTAAAGCTTGGGAAATCTTTTTGTATCCAAATCCGGCTTTAAACTTCTTCACAACAGTATCTCGGACCTGCCTGGTGTGTTCCTTGTTCTTCATGATGCTCTCTGCGCTTTTAACAGACCTCTGAGACTATCACAGTGCAGGTGCATTTATACGGAGACTTGATTACACACAGGTGGATTGTATTTATCATCATTAGTCATTTAGGTCAACATTGGATCATTCAGAGATCCTCACTGAACTTCTGGAGAGAGTTTGCTGCACTGAAAGTAAAGGGGCTGAATAATTTTGCACGCCCAATTTTTTAGTTTTTGATTTGTTAAAAAAGTTTGAAATATCCAATAAATGTCGTTCCACTTCATGATTGTGTCCCACTTGTTGTTGATTCTTCACAAAAAATACAGTTTTATATCTTTATGTTTGAAGCCTGAAATGTGGCAAAAGGTCGTAAAGTTCAAGGGGGCCGAATACTTTCGCAAGGCACTGTACATCAAAAAATATTTTATTGTTTGGTGTAGATGGCCAAGGAAGTTGCACAGAACTTCCCCAGCATCCCAAATTGATATGGAACCTTCAAAAACACATGGAGCAAGTGCGAAAAGAAATGGCTGAGGATATACTAAAGATGTCTGGTATGTAATGACATTTAATTCAAAGTAAATGTAAATTCTTTATTTTTATGTAGTTGTGTCGGACAGCCATATGTTCAGTTCATGCCTATGATTTCAGAGTTCAACAAAGCCAACAACTGCTTCATGTGTGCCACCGATGAAGAACCTGGATGTGGCCCAAAGACTGCCTGGGTTAGTAACATGTTTATCATCTTTTGACAACAGTGACGGCATGTAAGGCAATTTATGATATAACACAATGGGTGGCTAATTCGTCATACTACATTGATATTTGATATTATTTATAACGTGTTACATTTTGTTTTAGATTGAATGTTTTGCATGCCAAAGGTGGTTCCATGTGCTGTAACTAGGAATGAAGACAAAATAATTAAACAGAGCAAACAACACAAACTGGAAGTGCTGTCTTTGTTGTTGAAAATGTATGCTATACCCCATCCACACTGAAGAGGCTCTGACATGTACATCAACCAGGGATAAAGAGAAAGTTAACACTGTGAAATGTTTCATACTTATTTTAAGTTGTATGTTGACAAGTTGGAAAAGATTAAAGGTCTACAATTTCTGTTTAATTTGTCAATGTTCTATTTTTATTCATTGATTTACTGGCCACCATTACCGTGGTTACATGTTCAGTATATGTATTGACCAGCAAACCCACTGCAGCCTACCTCACTAGCTCACTCTCCACCCCTGCTTTGGACAATTAATAGCATGACTCTCGTACTTTGCCCTTTTCCTTTATGGTTGATGTTAACGAAGTAAGGAGATATTATCTGTCTTTCTCCTATGGGAAAACTGGGAAAATAAGTACTTAGAACTACCAATTATTATAGATAAATATTAAAGAAAAGGGTTAACACAACACTGGACTGAATCCCCTAATTGTCAAACTAATATTAATGTACAACAACATATAAGAGATATAACTAGAGGTTATGCCGTATGGGTGTATATCCACTGCACGCTTCTTAGGTGTGTAATTGACATGACCAAGGAGCAATTGAAATTTAAACTGTAAAATGTACGTTAAACTGCGTGATTTTACAGTACACAAACAAAAGTGTAATATAGAAGGGTACATTCTGCACCATGTTTGAAGTCAGTCGGTCACATGACCAAGGAGCTTTTGAAATTTTACATTTTGAAAATTAATGTAAAATCTTGTGAGATGAAAATGGACTAACTAAAGGGTGTGCAATATAGAAGGGTAGTCGGTGGATATTCTGAACCTTGTTTGAAGTCTTTAGGTCACATGACCAAGGATCTATTGAAATTTTACATTTTGAAAATTAATGTAAAATCTTGTGAGATGAAAATGGACTAACTAAAGGGTGTGCAATATAGAAGGGTAATCAGTGGACATTCTGTACCTTGTTTGAAGTCACTTGGTCACATGACCAATGAGTAATTGAAATTCAAAAAATGTAAATAATTCATTTAAAATAGTGCAAGATGTAAATCGACAAAAAAAAGGTGTGTGCAATGTGTGTATGCCATCGGGTTAGCTAGAACCCGTTTTGAAAGTTTTAGGAGTAATGGTTAAAGAGCTATTGAAATGTTTAAAAAAAAGATTTGTCACTATGTTGACGGTCCCTAACTGCTGTTGGTGGACGTAAGGAAAACTACAGGAGAATATCTGTCGAATATCCAACCTGAAACTGTCTTTACCTCGGTTTTGCTAATTTGTTTGCGTCACCGTTATGGTCGCTGGTCTTTCAGCAACCACCAGCCTGCCACCTTTGATGTGGCATGGTTGTTGTTGCTATTGGTGATAGTGTGACAGTGTTGTTAGGGTACCATAGGTTGTGTAAACAGTGTTTTTGATTTGTTAGTCACATTATTTTATGTGTCACATGTTGTGTCCATGCCGGTTCTGTCTTTGTGAATGCGACAGCCCGGAGCGCAGCTAGGCCTGTTTGATTCATTCATAATGTCATCAAAAAGCATTTCTAAAACTAGAAAGGTCCGACTATAGAAAATATAATGTCTGGCGTATTAAGGGATTTTTGAGTTTAATACAGAAGGCATGGGGTCCCAACGATCTGCCGACTTTCCATGTGATCTCCTGCGGAAACAATGAAAAAGTCCTCCAGGAGGACCCCATCATGATGCTGCACCCAGTGATCCACCTGTCTTGGGACATTTGACTCCCAAGGACACATTGAATGGGCAACCGTGCATGTCTACCAACCATTAGAAAGTGTGGAGTGTACCCAGTCCTGCTGTGGACTGTATTGTTGTAGGCTTGAAGGATAGCTGGTAGCTGTTCTTCCCAATGTGCCTGCACTTCTTCGCTCAGTGTGTTTAACAGAGTCAACAGTGTCTGGTTCATCCTCACAAGTATCCACATACAATTCACACAGCTGTTTGACCACTGTGGACTCAAGTTGTCCCTCGGTTGCTGTGAACACGCTTGGGGTAACCAAAGGTTTACCATAGCTCTCAAGTTGTGTTGTGGTCCGTCTGGTCCTTTGTGGGCCCAGCCCATGTGTACCTCATCAACCATCATCAGTAAGTGGGAACATGCGTCGGCTGGGCGACCCAGGGAGAGGTAAATCAAATGTTATTTGTCGCATGCGCCGAATACAACAGGTGTTGTATGACCATGAAATGCTTACTTACAAGCACGTAAACCCAAGAAATAGTATTAAGGGCCTCCCGGGTGGCGCAGTGGTCTAGAGTACTGCATCGCAGTGCTACCTGTGCCACCAGAGACTCTGGGTTCCCGCCCAGGCTCTGTCGCAGCCGAACGGGAGGTCCATGGGGCGACGTACAATTGGCCTAGCGTCGTCCGGTTTAGGGAGGGTTTGGCCGGTAGGGCTGGGTTTCCCTTTGTAGTCCGTAATATTTTTCAAGCCCTGCCACATCCGACGAGCGTCAGAGCCAGTGTAGTAGGATTCAATCTTAGTCCTGTATTGATGGCGGGATTTCTTATAAGCGGAACCGTTCTCGGCTGGGTGGGGTGGTGCCTGTGGGGATGTGGTAGAGCACTGAATCTATATGGCCAAAGTCGTCTTCGTAGAGTACAAATTAGTGGTGCGTGGGTTGAAATATTGTGTGGATGAAGGACGGGTGTGTGGTGGGTTGAAAGAGAAAACAATGCATTTAAATCCATAAATGTATCATTCTTGTGAAATTCATTCTATAGGCTTCCACTGAGGATTTTCATTCAGAATTTGTCTCTGTCGTTAGAACTGTACTCCCTCCAAATACACTGAGTGCACAAAACATTAAGAACACCTACTCTTTCCATGACATAGACTGACCAAGTGAATCCAGGTGAAAGTTATGATCCCTTATTGATGTCACCTATTAAATCCACTTCAATCAGTGTAGATGAAGGGGAGGAGACAGGTTAAATAATTATTTTTAAGCCTTGACACAATTGAGACATGGATTGTGTATGTGTGCCATTCAGAGGGTGAGTGGGCAAGACAAAATATTTCAGTGCCTTTGAATGGGGTATGGTAGTCGGTGCCAGGTGCACCGGTTTGTGTTAAGAACTGCAAAGCTGTTGGGAATACTGAAGTATAATTACAAGCATTTTATAAGTGTCAAAGGCTTTTATTGACAATTACATGAAGTTGATGCAAATAGTCAATATTTGCAGTGTTGACACTTGTTTTTCAAGACCTCTGCAATCTGCCCTGGCATGCTGTCAATTAACTTCTGGGTCACATCCTGACTGATGGCAGCCCATTCTTGCATAATCAATGCTTGGAGTTTGTCTGAATTTTGGGATTTTGTTAGTTGATGAGAGAATTTTGTTCTTCAGGTACATAACCCAATTTAATTATATTACTCAGTCTGCAAACCAGAATTTGTAAGATCCTGGTCGAATGAAATAGAGCTACAATAGATAGTCTAAAAGGTTTATTCACGGGAACATCCTAAAGTCAGGAATACAAAACAATTCATTTATCAAATCAAATCAAATGTATTTATATAGCCCTTCGTACATCAGCTGATATCTCAAAGTGCTGTACAGAAACCCAGCCTAAAACCCAAACAGCAAGCAATACAGGTGTAGAAGCACGGTGGCTAGGAAAAACTCCCTAGAAAGGCCAAAACCTAGGAAGAAACCTAGAGAGGAACCAGGCTATGTGGGGTGGCCAGTCCTCTTCTGGCTGTGTCGGGTGGAGATTATAACAGAACATGGCCAAGATGTTCAAATGTTCATAAATGACCAGCATGGTCAAATAATAAAAATCACAGGCAGAACAGTTGAAACTGGAGCAGCAGCACAGCCAGGTGGACTGGGGACAGCAAGGAGTCATCATGTCAGTTAGTCCTGAGGCATGGTCCTAGGGCTCAGGTCCTCCGAGAGAGAGAAAGAAAGAGAGAATTAGAGAGAGCATACTTAAATTCACACAGGACACCGGATAGGACAGGAGAAGTACTCCAGATATAACAAACTGACCATAGCCCCCCGACACATAAACTACTGCAGCATAAATACTGGAGGCTGAGACAGGAGGGGTCAGGAGACACTGTGGCCCCATCCGATGACACCCCCGGACAGGGCCAAACAGGAAGGATATAACCCCACCCACTTTGCCAAAGCACAGCCCCCACACCACTAGAGGGATATCTTCAAACACCAACTTACCATCCTGAGACAAGGCCGAGTATGACCCACAAAGATCTCCACCGCGGCACAACCCAAGGGGGGCGCCAACCCAGACAGGGAGATCACATCAGTGACTCAACCCACTCAAGTGACGCACCCCTCCTAGGGACGGTATGAAAGAGCCCTAGTAAGCCAGTGACTCAGCCCCTGTAATAGGGTTAGAGGCAGAGAATCCCAGTGGAAAGAGGGGATCCGGCCAGGCAGAGACAGCAAGGGTGGTTCGTTGCTCCAGAGCCTTTCCGTTCACCTTCACACTCCTGGACCAGACTACACTCAATCATATGACCCACTGAAGAGATGAGTCTTCAGTAAAGACTTAAAGGTTGAGACCGAGTTTGCGTCTCTCACATGGGTAGGCAGACCATTCCATAAAAATGGAGCTCTATAGGAGAAAGCCCTGCCTCCAGCTGTTTGCTTAGAAATTCTAGGGACAATTAGGAGGCCTGCGTCTTGTGACCGTAGCGTACGTGTAGGTATGTACGGCAGGACCAAATCAGAGAGATAGGTAGGAGCAAGCCCATGTAATGCTTTGTCGGTTAGCAGTAAAACCTTTATACTGACTTCTCACGCCCACACATTCCCACAACCATACGCACACACACACACGTGCATACAACAGACACACACACACACACATACAAACAGATGCACACACATGTCCTGCTACCCAGCCGCCAGAGATTAGTGACCTTGTCCTTGAGACATACTCTCTGTTCTTCTCCCAAATCTCTAGTCAGGTCGGCACCAAGCTCAGACAGTCTGTGTTTATAATAGCATAAAGACATATTGTCTTTACCCTACTTCTGACTAGACTACACATTTGTCGATTATGATGTTATGCATTCTAATCACTTCCATAGAATTATATGTTTCAGGGCGGAATATTCTAATCATTCAATTAACCTGATAATTTTCACCTGACAATCCACCCTACATGACTAAATAATACACACTGATACATCAATTGTATACAAGAATAATCCACACCAATACATTGCTAATCATATCCTGCTATATGTTACCCCATCTATTGCAAGCCCAACGGTTTCTCCCCTCTCTGGGTGGGGAGACCTCCTTCCCTGCTATCAGATTCACAGTGGTCATAAGTTATCTGCCACAGTTCCTTGTCTGCTTTGATTCAAACACATTTCCATATGTTTTACAGTGACAGGGTGGAATCCTTTTAATTATTGCCTAAACATTTACTACAAAAAAGTACACATCTATTTTTATTAATATTGCCAATGTCACTCAAAATCAATCTCACAAAACCAATACGTGTATTTTCATCAATGACAGTTATAGGCCTACATTAGGTATCCTAACACTTCCTGTTTAGGTTTTTATTACAATCTTCATAAAAAACAGTCTTAACCCTCAAAAATAGTCTCATCCAACATTGTCTCCTTGTAGTTAAAAGAAACGGAGCCATCTCCTAGGCCTGTAGGCCCGTATTCGTCATCACACAGGCCGGAGCTCGAAATCGGTTCGTACCTCACCATCTGTTGTGTCATTGACCTCTCCAGAGTCCTGATAAGCAAAACTTTCACACAGGGGACCAAACAACACCCACACAGAACCAAAACATTCATACAGGTGAAGGTTGCCCATAACACAGTGATTATTACATTTTTCCATTTCCCAAACATACTATCAAACCAATTTGTTAGAGCATTATCTACCCCAGAGTTCTCTGCCAATTCGTGAGCTAATGTTGTTAAACCAGCCAGGGCCTTGGTCACTGATCCGTCTGGAGCTGTGTTATCGGGGATTAAAGTACAACATTCTACTTCCGAATATCACACACCCCACCACCCTTTTCAGCCAGTAACATATCCAATACTATCCTATGTAAATTCTATTGTCAAAAGATCCTGACGGAGCACTCTTTACTCTTCTACCTGGCCCTAGGTCTTTGTGTTGAATAAAGGTGAAGGGCATGCCTAACTGCACCAGTGTACATATACCGGTCCAATTTTTTGGCAGGTTAGGCCACAGCTTCATACCTCCACATAACCACCAGACATCCTCTCTGGGCCCTTTTACCTTACTAAAATCCTCGGAACTCCTTGTCTTGTCGGTTGTAACATTCTCTGTACTATGGCATGTTCTATGTTCTTACTTCCCCTATATCTTACGGATCCTGGATCCGCCCGTGCACGGTTCTCAGCAGTTCCTTGGGACGACAGAGGCAGGTATTGAGATCCGGCTCGAAGGACCAATTGATAAGAGAATTTGTGTTCTCCAGGTACGTAGCTCAATTTAATTATATTACTCAGTCTGCAAACCAGAATTTGTAAGATCCTGGTCGAATGAAACAGACGGCGGCCCAGCTACAATAGATAGTCAAAAAGCTTTATTTACGGGAACGTCCTAAAGTCAGGAATACAAAACAAATAATTTTATGCTGACTTCTCACGCCCACACATTCCCACAGCCACACACACACACACACACACACACACACACACACACACACACACACACACACACACACACACACACACACACACACACACACACACACACACACACACACACACACACACACACACACACACACACACACACACACACACACACACACCATATGCACACACACACACGTGCATACAACAAACAGATGCACACACATGTCCTGCTACCCAGCCGCCAGAGATTAGTGACCTTGTCCTTGAAACATACTCCCTGTTCTTCTCCCAAATCTCTTTTGTGAGCAATCTTTAAGTCATACCACATATTCTCAGTTGGATTGAGGTCTGGGCTTTGACTAGGCATTCCAAGACATTTAAATGTTTCCCCTTAAACCACTCAAGTGTTGTTTTAGCAGTATGCTTAGCGTCATTTTCCTGCTGGAAGGTGAACCTCCGTCCCAGTCTCAAATCTCTGGAAGACTGAAACAGGTTTCCCTCAAGAATTTCTCTGTATTTAGCACCATCCATCGTTCCTTCAATTCTGACCAGTTTCCCAGTCCCTGTCGATGAAAAACATCCCCACAGCATGATGCTGCCACCACCATGCTTCACTGTGATGGTATTCTCGGGGTGATGGGAGGTGTTGGGTTTGCGCCAGGCATAGCGTTTTCCTTGATGGTCAAAAAGCTCAATTTTAGTCTCATCTGACCAGAGTACCTTCTTCCATATGTTTGGGTAATCTCCCATATGCCTTTTGGCGAACACCAAACGTGTTTACTTATTTTTTTTCTTTAAGCAATTGTTCTGGCCTCTCTGCGTATAGCCCAGCTCTGTGGAGTATGCGGCTTAAAGGGGTCCTATGGACAGATACTCCAATCTCCGCTGTAGAGCTTTGCAGCTCCCTCAGGGTTATCTTTGGTCTCTTTGTTGCCTCTGATTAATGCCTTCCTTGCCTGGTCCGTGAGTTTTGGTGGGCGGCCCTCTCTTGGTGGGCGGCCCTCTCTTTTTAATGGTGGATTTAATGGTGGGATGCTAAGAGTTTCTGATATTTGTTTTATAACCCAACCCTGATCTGTACTTCTCCATAACTTCTCCCTGACTTGTTGGTAGAGCTCCTTGGTCTTCATAGTGTTGCTTGCTTGGTGGTGCCTCTTGATTAGTGGTGTTGCAGACTCTGGGTCCTTTTAGAACATGTATATACTGAGATCATGTGACAGATCATGTGACACTTAGATTACACACAGGTGGACTTTATTTAACTAATTATGTGACTTTGAAGGTAATTGGTTGTGCCATATCTTTTTTAGGGGCTACATGGCGAAGTGGGTGAATACACATGCACCACTTACTTTTTGTATTTTTTTTTACAAGTTAAAAAAAAAAATTCACTTCACCAATTTGGACAGTTTTGTGTAAGTCCATTACATGAAATCCAAATAAAAATCAATTTAAATTACAGGTTGTAATGTAACAAAATAGGAAACACGCCAAGTGAATACTTTTGCAAGGCACTGTACATGTGAATCGTGTCTGTTTGTATTGTGTCTATGTATTCATATGTATTCAATGAAAAATAAAATGATTTTTGGACTACAGTATGTTTATTGCCATGGTGCTTTTTTCCATGCAACCCAAACATTTGCCTTTCATTCTGCTATGTCTCCCCTAGTCTCTTCCCACAGCCGATATATCTCCGACAACTCTATGGGTGGAATATCATTAAAACTATTCCCTCCCTACTAGGTGTGAGCTTCTAAAGACACACAGTTGCACACTGTGGTTTCCTTCGTTCTCAGGGTGTTTTCACACATGTAGTGGAAGACTGAGAGAAGGTGATACTCGCGACTTGCGACTGGCTGGTGTGTTAGCAGAGTGTGATGACTTAATCACGATTTATGACATTGTTTGAGTGAAAGACCAATCTGTGGGTTATCACGGGTCAAACACACATGATCTGTGGCAATCCCGATGAAGAGACATTCTCACGGAAGCCCTCGGGTCACTGACTAAATGAATGATATTCTGTGAGTTCAATTGTCATGTTTGGATTGTTTGAAGAGTTCATGAAGAGCAATGAATGTTGATATGTTTCACTGTACCGTAAGTGCTATGGATGTATTGTTACAGAGAAACTGTGTTATTCTGTACGGCAGATAGTGCAAAGAGGAGCAACACTTATTATACAGTGTTGAGGTGTGTGAATGCGTGTGAAGTTTCATGCCTTTGTTTCAATGTTTAGGTCCATGCAAAGTGATGTTAATTAGATGATAGGAGATATTGGGAGTTGGTGCTCTTGGAAGAATCAAAGCTGGGTTTAAACTTAGATCATGAAGTCATTGGTAAACCGATCTCCTGATGTACGTTTGTATATCATAGTAGGGAATTTTTTATGCTTAGGATATTTTGTATTTGAGAGTTTCAAGTTCCTTGGTGTTCACCAACAAACTATCATGGTCCAAACACACCAAGACAGTTGTGAAGAGGGCACGACAAGATCCTCAAAAAGTTATACAGCTGAGAGCATCCTGACTAGTTGCATCACCGCCTGGTATGGCAACTACTCGGCATCTGACCGTAAGGCGCTACAGAGGGTAGTGTGTACAGCCCAGGACATGACTGTGGCCAAGCTTCCTGTCATCCAGGAACTATATACCAGGCAGTGTCAGAGGAAGACCCCAAAAATTGTCAATGACTCCAGTCACCAAATGCAGTTAATTATTATTCAGCCTAATCTTTACACATCGACATAATGGAGACCCCTCATCCTCAGTTGATGGGGATTTCCACCAACCTACATAATGGTTGGATAATTTCCACCAAACTAAATGGTGACTCATCCAGTTGATGGGGATTTTCTATATTACACTGCATATATAGTTCTGAGCTGTAGTTCCAATAAGATTTCGATTATTTGTTACATTGTAATTTTTTTCATTTGGTGCAGGGAGATTTTTCCTACTTTGACATATGAAAACATTTCATTTCTTCCCGATCTCGAGTATCATCCAACCCGACTATCAACTGTCAATTTATAGACATACCGAGTGTTCACACCAGTCCAACCGAACTAGGGCTTTTTTCGCACATAGTTTTGAGCTATAATTCAAAACGGAGTTCAATTATTTGTCACATTATAACATTTTTTTATTTGGTCTGGTTGGTTTCACATTGCCAAATGTCGAACAAACAAACATTCCTAAACAAAGCCACATGTCCATGCTCAAGTTAAATCCATCTATGGTTATCATGAAGCATTACTTGTCTGTCCCAATCTTAAAATTACTTTCACTTTGGTCTTCCAACAACATGCAGGAATAGCCGCTCTCACTACAACGTGAATAGGCTATATTCAGTAGCCTATATCCCCGGTATAGCCCTGTCTCCCCTAATCTGCATCAGATAGCCCCGTCTCCCCTAATTTGCATCGGATGAGCTCATAAATGCACTGCACAGAATGTTTCAGACATATCAAGTTATGATGCTGCGTGCATTTCATCAAATGCTCACAGTCAAACAACCAATAATACTCTGGTTATTTTCCTGCGTTTAGTCTGGACTGTGTTGTCATCTGAAGTGAACTGCCACGGTGCGAATCGGACTGAGACCACCCTTTTTTGTGCGAACCACAGTGTGTTACTTACTGCGTTCCCGAGTGCGAATTGAGTGTTTACACCAGTCCAAAAGAACTGAACTAGCAGGGTAAATGGACCAGAGTAAAAAAAAAGAGCTCCAAACCAATTTGGTGTGAAAGCCCCCTTAGGGAACCAAATTTGAACCTGGATTCTTCCGGCTGGAGTGGTTGCCTGAGGCCTGTCTGCATTCTCATTGTAATGCATGGCTGACAGGAGAAGTCTGTAAGAGAACATGACAGACATGTAGGTGACCATCACAAGTATGTTTAACATTCAATTGATCAAATCAAATGTTATTGGTCACATACATACGGTTAGCAGATGTTATTGTGATTGTAGCGAAATGCTTGTGCTTCTAGTTCTGACAGTGCAGCAATATCTAACATGTAGTCTAACAGTTCCACAACGACTACCTAATCCACACAAATCTAAGTAAAGGAATGGATTAAGAATATATTCACTACCGTTCAAAAGTTTGGGGTCACTTAGAAATGTCCTTGTTTAAAAAAAAAAGGAAAAGTATTTGTCCATTTAAAATAACATCAAATTGATCAGAAATACAGTGTAGACATTGTTAATGTTGTAAATTACTATTGTCGCTGGAAATGGCAGATTTTTAATGGAATACCTACATACTGTAGGCGTACAGAGACCCATTATCAGCAACCATCACTCCTGTGTTTCAATGGCACGTTGTGTTAGCTAATCCAAGTTTATAATTTTAAAAGGCTAATTGACCATTAGAAAACCCTTTTGCAATTATGTTATCACAGATGAAAACGGTTGTCCTGATTAAAGAAGCAATACAACTGGCCTTCTTTAGACTAGTTGAGTATCTGGAGCATCAGCATTTGTGTGTTCGATTATAGGCTCAAAATGGCCAGAACCAAAGGGCTTTCTTCTGAAACTCATCAGTCTAGTCTAAGTTCTGAAACCATAACATTACACATTTAGTACAGCTAACGTTAGCTAGATAGCTACTTGCATAAGCATTTCAAGAAACTCATTCCCTACTATGGAAACAGGTCCAAAAGTATCTATATCCACAGTAAAACGAGTCCTATATCGCATAACCTGAAAGGCCGCTCAGCAAGGAAGAAGCCACTGCTCCAAAACAGCCATAAAAAAAGCCAGACTACAGTTTGCAACTGCACATGAGGACAAAGATCGTACCTTTTGGTGTCCTCTGGTCTGATGAAACAAAAATAGAACTGTTTGGCCATAATGACCATTGTTATGTTTGGAGGAAAAAGGGGGAGGCTTGCAAGCTGAAGAACACCATCCCAAACGTGATGCACGGGGGTGGCAGCATCATGTTGTTGAGGTGCTTTGCTGCAGGATGGACTGGTGCACTTCACAATATAGATGGCATCATGAGGAAAGGAAAATTATGTGGATATATTGAAGCAACATCTCAAGACATCAGTCAGGAAGTTAAAGCTTGGCTGCAAATGGGTCTTCCAAATGGACAATGACCCCAAGAATACTTCCAAAGTTGTGGCAAAATGGCTTAAGGACAACCAAGTCAAGGTATTGGAGTGGCCATCACAAAGCCCTGACCTCAATCCTATAGAACATTTGTGGGCAGAACTGAAAAGGCATGTGCAAGCAAGGAGGCCTACGAACCTGATTCCGTTACACCAGCTCTGTCAGGAGGAATGGGCAAAAATTGACCCAACTTATTTTGGGAAGCTTGTGGAAGGCTACCTGAAACATTAGACCCAAGTTAAACATGTTAAAGGCAATGCTACCAAATACTAATTGAGTGTATGTAAACTTCTGACCCACTGGGAATGTGAGGAAAGAAATAAAATCTGAAAGAAATAATTCTCTCTCCTATCATTCTGACATTTTACATTCTTAAAATAAAGTGGTTATCCTAACTGACCTAAGACAGGGAATTTTTATTAGGATTAAATGTCAGGAATTGTGAAAAACTGTGTTTAAATGTATTTGGCTAAGGTGTATGTAAACTTCCGACTACAACTGTAGCTTTATATAGCAATAGGAAGTGGACGTCGAAAGACTGTTTGGCTCAGTAGGCTGCTTTGCAGGTGTTTCTGAAATACTGTACAGACAGTGCCTTTCAAAAGTATTCATCATGTCCCTTGGATTTCTTCAAAATTTTATTGTGCTACAAAGTGTCAACAATCTACACAAAATGCTCTAATGCCAAAGTAGAAGAAAGATGATTATTATTATTTTCTGATTAAGCTAGAGATATCAGGTTTTTTTGCATGGGCTGCGTCTCATTCTACCGCATCCGCCAATGGCGACCTAACTCATTGACCATCTGTTTTTCCATGTATGATCCTATTATTCAATGCATTTCTATGGGCTAATAGCAGTAAGGCCAAATTCAATGTTTCATCAAAAAAATGTTTTTATACTTAATGGGGACCTAAAAATTCTAAATGAAATAACTAAACGATTCTTGGTATGACCATCTTAAAACAATTTCACATAGCTTAGTGGAATCGAATAGATTTTAAAGCAGATTTAAGTCAAAACTGTAACTTGGCCATTCAGGAACATTCAATGTCTTCTTGGTAAGCAACACACGTTTAGATTTGTCCCTGTGTTGTAGGTTATTGTCTTGCTTGAAGGGGAATTTGTCTCCCAGTGTCTGGTGTAAAGCAGACGGAACCAGGTTTTCCTCTAGGATTTTGCCTGTACTTAGCTTCATCACATTTATTTATCCTGAAAAGCTCCACCAGTATTTGCCAATGTCAAGCCTACCTATACCATGATGCAGTCACCACCATGCTTGAAAATAAGGAGCCAGTTTCTCAGTGATGTGTTGTGTTGTGTTGGATTTACCCCAAACATAACGCTTTGCATTTAGGCCAGAAAGTGCATTTCTTTGCCATGTTTTTTTCTTCAGTATTACTTTAGTGCCTTGTTGAATACAATATGCATGTTTTGGAATATTTTTATTCTGTATATTTGTATTCTTCTTTTCACTCTATCATTTAAGTAATTATTGTGGAGTCACTACTATGTTGTTGACCCATCCTGAGTTTCCTCCCATCACAGCCATTTTAAAGTCACCCCTGAGCAGTTTCATTCCTGTCCTGCTGCTTAGTTCAGAAGGACGGCCGTATCTTTGATGTGTCCAGGTGGTTTAATACATAATCCACAGCATAACTATTAACAGTGAATGTCTGATTTGTTATTGTTACCCATCTCCCAATCGCTACCCTTCTTTGTGAGGCTTTTGAAAAGCTCCCTGGTCTTTGTAGTTGTATCTGTGCTTGAAATTCAATACTTGTCTGAGGGACCTTACAGATTCAAAAATCATGTCAACCTCTACTTTTTCCACACAGAGTGAGTCAATGTAACTTATGTGATTTGTTAAGCCATTTAAAAAAATCCTCAACTAATTTAGGCTTGCCTGAACAAAGGGGCTCAACACTTTTGTAACGACTATATTTTAGTTGTCACATTTTGAGTAGATTGTTGAAAAAAATAATAACAATGTAATCCCATTTTGTAGCACAATTAAAAATATGAAGAAATCAAAGGGGTATCTGTAATTGACAAATGAAAATGAAGATAAGACAGTGGAGATGAAAAAGAGACTAAAGGTCGTCGTGGGTGGGGGTTGTACAGGGGGGATGTGGGTAGACAGGCCTCGGTGTATAAAGGGGCTTGTCTGAATCATAAGTCACTTTACCAAACCCCACCACAACTTTACTCTTCACATCTCTTACCACCACAAATCATGAAGACATCTCTGGTCCTCCTTACCCTCAGCCTACTGGCTTGTTCAGGTGAGCTTTCATTTGTTAACTCAAGTAGTAACTGCTGTAAATGGAGCAGATACATTCGATTGGGTCACGTTGTACGATAATCTGTAAAGGGGGGGGACCTAAAATCCACTCCAAGTTCACCTTTCGTTTCAGTACAATATAATGGAATGTTGTACCATTTTTACTTCACAGTTTGGGACGTCTGTGGACAATGGCAAGAGGTTAACCTTGATGACCAGGAAGTAGTAGAAGCACAGCCAGAAAAGCACATGGTAACAGTATACCATATGGTCAAAATTGTATGAACTAGCAGTAGACATTTCTGCAACGTTCTATTGCAATACTCAACTAACTTGCTACTGTGTAACAGCACCTAACCAAAGACATGAATGCAACCAAGACATTGATGAAACTCTTGTCCGACCTGACTTTCATTCTTACATTACGTATTCAAATGTACTTAAACCATAATACTGAATACATCACACCATGTACATTATTGTCTGTTTATGCTTTCCCAAGGTGCAACAGTTAAAGGGAACATGCTGGGCGTGTATGTGGGCACTGAACAAAGTGAAGAAACACATCTCCTCTTCCTCTAGCGAGGTAACTACCCAATAGCATTACAATTCATGTGTGTCCCTTCAATAAATTTGACTATTTATTATTTACTAAAATATTTCTCAGAAAATGTCAATTTCAACTGGTGTTGATGATTTCTCTTCAATAGGTGCAGATAAAGCAGAAGCTATTGTCTGTTTGCGATAAATTGGGCCTCCTTAAATCTCTGTGTAAAGGCATGGTGAAAAAGCACTTGTGGGTGTTGGTTGAGGAGCTTAGCACCAGCGATGACGTGAGGACCATCTGCGTTAACATTAAGGCCTGCAGGTGAGTCGAAGAAACTGCTCTGGATACTCTTTAGTGACTGTTCAGATGACCTAATAGTATAGAGATTATCACCTGAGCTTGTTAATTGAAACACTATTGAATAGAATGTATTCATTAATACATAATATGGGGTTATGTCTTTTGATCTTCCACTCATGTCATCTTTTTGTGTGTCTTTTAGACCAAAATACATTTGGGATCTGAGCTACTGACCAAGCAGCCAGTATCCAGATTCCAAAGTGAGAAGATGGATGTTCAGGTGTCAAGACAATGCTATGCTCTGCTGCCAGCCTCTTGCCTTTTTTCAAATTTGTCATGACACAAGAATGATATGTTATTGGAATGATTATATGTTCTGAAATAATGTTTTTGGAACATTATTATAATAGTGTATAGTCATTCTTAAATTGCAGAACATTTTTTATCATGTAATTTTGGTTCACTTTTTGCTATTTTAGTATAAAATATTATTCTCCGATTTTTTTATGTTTGTGTGAATTTTTTGGCCAGCAAAAAATAAACTTAATTTAATATAGAGTACAACTGCTAACCTTCTTTAACACCAACTTCTTTATCCAAAAGAAAACCTTTGGCATCTGAACCCATTTTTACTCATCCGAAGTAAAAAATTCAATGATAACACAATGATAAAACATTTCATGACAATGTCTAAACTCATGTTGACATTTTTATTTAGAATCTCAGCTTTGTTTTGATCGCTTAGTAGGAAATTACATCCAGCAAGGGCTGTCGTCTGCAAAATGTATAGAAATATGAATGATTAAGATTGTGATTAAAAGCTATTTTCACACCTTTCAACTTTTTCACAAAGATTTGAGGAAGCAAATTTCACCACAAACTGCCACCAGCTTCTGTTTGATCTCTTCATGTAGAGTATAAATACATGACATACATTACATTCGGGAAGTATTCAAACCCCTTCACTTTTTCCACATTTTGTTACGTTACATCCTTATTCTAAAATGGATTCAATTGTTTTTCCCCTCATCAATCTACACACAATACCCGATATTGACAAAGCAAAAACAGTTTATAATATTTTTTTTTGCAAAGGCATTGAAAATAAATAAAAAACAGGAAATATTACATTTCCATAAGTATTCAGATCCTTTACTCAGTACTTTGTTGGCAGCGATTACAGCCTAGAGTCTTCTTGGATATGATGCTACAAGCTTGGCACACCTATATTTTGGGGAGTTTATCCCTTTCTTCTCTGCAGATCCTCTCAAGCTCTGTCAGATTGGATGGTTGAGCGTCGCTTCACAGCAATTTTCGGTCCCTCCAGAGACTTATCCCAAAACCGCGTTGTCTTGGCTGTGTGCTTAGAGTCGTTGTCCTGTTGGAAGGTTAACCTTTGCCCCAGACTGAGCAGGTTTTCATCAAAGATCTTTCTGTACTTTGCTCAGTTCATCTTTCAAGGAGTTCAATCTTGGTTTCTTCAGTCTAGAGAATGTTGTTTCTCATGGTCCGAGAGTCCTTTAGGTGCCTTTTATTGAGGAGTGGCTTCCGTCTGGTCACTCTATCATAAAGGCCTGATTGGTGGAGTGCTGCAGAAATGATTGTCCTTCTGGAAGGTTCTCCATCTCCACATAGGAACTCTAGAGCTCTGTGAGAGTGACCATCGGGTTCTTGGTCACCTCCCTGACCAAGGCTCTTCTCCCCCGATTGATCAGTTTGTACCCTTCCCCAGTTCAGTGCCTCGACACAATCCTATTTCTGCACTCTACGGACAATTCCTTCGACCTCATGGCTTGGTTTTTGCTCTGACATGCACTGTCAACTGTGGGACAGGTTTGTGCCTTTCCAAATAATGTCCAATCAATTGAATTTACCACAGGTGGACTCCAAGTTGTAGAAACATCTCAAGGATGATCAATGGAAACAGGAAGCACCTGAGCTCAATTTTGAGTCTCATAGCAAAGGGTCTGAATATATCTGAACATAAGGTATGTTTTTTATTATAAGCCAAATAAGACATTATGAAGGCTCACACATTCTTATAACAAGCATTAAAGGGAAACTGCATTTCCTGATTTAGCCTTGTTTTTCATCAATGCTCATTAAGAAATGCTCTCCGCCATCGCTGAAGGCAAACAGTTATGATGAGCGAAGGGGGGGAACCCAAGAGCCGACTCAGCAGAAGAAACCGGGATGAATGTACAATATGTTTATTGAACACAGCCAATGGGGAGTGCAGAACAGCTGCAGGACAGCTCAGATGAGTAGCAATAACCAGGAGTGTAGAGTGAGGTTGGAGTTAGCAGCATGGAACAGGGGGACAGATCCTGGGGGGAATCCAAGGTAATGGTGGTGAGTAATATCCAGAGCAAGGTGGTTGGTGGTGAGATGGGAAACAGGAGACAGAGCGGTACTGCAAGGAGAGGACAATAATGATGTACGTGAAAGAGACAAGCACAGTAGTGCAAACAGGATCAAGAGCAAAGACAACAGGCTAGAAACATAACTGACTGGTAGAGATTACAATCTGGCACTGTGAAGATGGCAGGCTTGAGTATATGTAGAGGTCTTGATCATGGGACGATATGCAGCTGGTAAGGATTGCTCTGACTCCAGCACACCTGTCTCCAACCTCACAATCACACCATGAGAGAGAGTATACCGGGAGAGAACTGAAGGTTAGGACAACACCAGATGGACACCAGAATGTGTAGTGGGAGCAGATGTGACACAAACGAGAGTCATCTTGGGTTATAGATACATTTTATCTATAATTTCTATCGGAGCTCATCAGCTGTTGGACATAAACATTACACAACAAGTTGGAAATCGCAAATTCAACAATGAGTTATTTGGAAGGAATAAGTGGCTAACTGCAAGCATTGCAATGCAATCCCTAGCCTGTAGTTCGGGTGAGTGGATGTGTGGTTCAACTCTGGGTTTAAGGGTCTCTTTTCCAAGCTTAAAAGGATAAACATTCAACATTGGCCATGCTGTCAATGCAATGCTCTGACTGGGAAAACATGTTTTGAACGGTCATCCAACACAGAATTCGAGGTCGGAACTTGGGCCTCTTTCTAGAACTCCGACCTGAATATCACCCATGTCCCGATTCAACCTTGTTTTTTTTTCGGAGTTCCCAGTTGTTTTGAAAGACAATATTCCAGAGAATGGCAGACTTTGATGACAAAGTTAGAAAATTTGCCCACAAAGGACCGCTGTGCCACCTTCCTGTTCATGTGAATAGCCTATAGCCTGTTTTAGTGCAATGTCATAATCGAATACTGTAAGAGCTTTCATTGTCTGCTTATAAGCCCCCTTTATTTATCCTACGGTTCTGACTCAGTGTACAGGGAGAATAATGTAAGAATGGCCTATGTTCTGAATTCTGTCTCTGTACATTTCAAAAGTGCTGAACAAATAGTTACATTGACTACGTCCTGTCCTAGCTCGCTCATTAATGTCTTAATCGAAATTAAAGATTGCCTCTTCTCCGCTTGTCGTCCTCTTATGCCATAGTTTGTCAGTAGAAACCACATTTGTTCAGCAAGTTAGCCATATCAGCCATTTTTTTAAAGGCAGTAAATGAGGCTCAATGAACTGTTTCACTGCCAGACAAGGCTCCACCATGTGTAGCGGCAGTAAGGTGTTGGGACTGCTGTAGGGACTCTGCTGGGACTTTTATGTAGTCTAATTCATGTATTGTTTGGTGTTGTGTTGTGGCTTTGCTTGCGTGCATCTACATATTTTTTTGTTTGTTTGCCTCACCAACATTTACATGCTGAAATCACCCACTGGTTAATACTATATATAGCAAATTGTTTCCTCAAGCTAATGTTAGCTCATCTAATGTTGTAACACCAGCTAGCTGGCTGTCTGACTTCGTTAGCCAGGACATTTTCACACCATAAACTCAATTTGATCAGCTAAGTTTCCCTGGCAAGCTAATGGAGAACCTAGCAAGATACTTAACAACGCTAACAATTCTTGTTCCACCACGCTAGTTCCCTCACCTCAAACATTCCAAATGGCAGATATTTTTCAGTTACAGCTCATGAAGTAGGCTTCATCACCTTCTCACACCCGGGGGAGAGAGAAAGCCTGCCTGCTGGGCTGTCGGGGGGAGCTTTAGCTGCGTGGACTAAGGCTGTGTTGGATACCAAGTTGTGAGGCTGGGAGAAAAGCCTAGCTGCAGGCTTTCTGTCAATTTAAAAAAAAAATAATTAAAAGCTAATTTAATTTAATAGCAACTGGTTCATAGGAGGAGAGGGGCTGTAATACTCGGTTACTGCAGATGTGTCAGCGTATGCGCTACTGGTGTTGAAATCAGGTGCAGGAGAGTAGAGAGTTGTGATCAGGCGCACTCTTTATTTGGGCAGAAGCACAACAAATGGACGCACCTGCATCAAACCTCCAGCCAAAATGCAAAAGAGAGATGCGCAAAATACAGTCACAAAACTAACATCAATCAAAAACCTCCCATGGGTTCCACAAGAATACCCAGGGGAGGAAACAACTAGCCTGGCGCATCACACTGAACATGAAACAAACAATTCCACACAAAGACATGGGGGAAAACAGATAAATATATATATGCAGTGTGATTAGGGAATGTAAACCAGGTGTGCAGGGAACAAGACGAAACAAATAGAAAAATGGAGCGGCAATGGCTAGAAGGGAAGCCGACTTCGGCGGAAGTTGTGACATTTTGTTTCCCATTTCGAAAGTTCTGTGTTAATGCAGACAAGGACTTCACTGAAGCTGGGTATTCCATGGATAGTACCTATTGATTTTTTTATTTTACTAGGCAAGTCAGTTAAGAACAAATTCTTATTTTCAATGACAGCCTAGGAACAGTGGGTTAACTGCCTGTTCAGGGGCAGAACGACAGATTTTGTACCTTGTCAGCTCAGGGATTTGAACTTGAAACCTTTCAGTTACTAGTCCAATGCTCGAACCACTAGGCTACCCTGCCGCCCCGCTGACAAGGTCGAATTGATGGAAGCTGAGTCTGGTGCTTGCCAGTGTTTTCAGACTCAAATTGTCCGCTCCGGCTCCAATGAGGACAAATGGACCCCACTTGACATCCCGCAGCAATTCTCTACGCCTCTCTCAGCTATGTTGCCTCCCGAGTGGTGCAGCGGTCTAAGGCAGTGCATCACACAGCTGGGGTTTGATCCTAGGCTGTGTCACAGCCTGCCGTGACCTGGAGCCCCGTAGGGCGGTGCACAATTGGACCAGTGCAGTCTGGGTTAGGGAACGGTTTGGCCGGGGGTCATTCCTTGGCTCATTGCCCTTAATTGCCTACCGTCTGAAGCTGTTAATGGCTTAACGTCCGTGCATGTTCATTAATTGTTTATGGTTCATTGAACAGGCATGCGTTTAAACCCTTTACAATGAAGATCTGTGAAGTTATTTGGATTTTTACAAATTATCTTTGAAAGACAGGGTCCTGAAAAAGGGACGTTTCTTTTCTTGCTGAGTTTATTTAGTCAACATGTTTGACTTGGGGTAAGTTGATCCAATGGCCATCATACCCCATACAAATTAATGACAAATTATGATTTTATGCACAATATGCATAGTATCTTTGCAATTTGTCATGCATATTAACTCATTTGTATTTTTACAGAGCAGACATCATCAAGCCCTGTGTATACAAATGTAAAACAAGCAGGGGTTTAGCTCCCTTTGAGGTTCTTGAGAGAGCAGCCAAGGAAGTGAGAGAATGGAAGGAAATAAATCAATTCGAGCAGCAGAAAGGGATGAAAACATTTACTGAATGACACTGAAGAGCAGGGTTGGGGAGTAACGTAATCTGATTTAAAAATAAAACCGAACTGTAATCAGTTACATTACCAGAATAAATATTGTAATCAGAATACAGATACTTTTGAAAAACTAGATTATTTCTTGGATTGCTTTTAAATGCAATAACACACAACATGATACATTTCTGTTTTCTCAACGACATTCTCAACGGCATTGAAAAAATATGCAAGTTTAAGTTTGTTCCATGTGATCGAGTCTAATCACAAGTCAGAGATCACTATGATGACACAACAAATGCGTTTGATGGATAAAGGATCCATCAAACGCATTTGTTGTGTCATCATAGTGATCTCTGACTTGTGATTAGACTCGATTCATTGTCTTCTTCTATTGACTCTTAAGTAGCAAAAAATAGTAACTTAAAGTCATCAGATTACATTACTGAATTTGGGTAACTGTAACAGATTACATTTAGAAAGTAACCTAATAAACCCTGCTGAAGAGGTACATTGACAAATAAGAAAACAAACATATCTGTGCGAAAGAGAGGCTATGAAATAGTAGCAGAGGCACACAAGGTCTGATTCCTGTCACATGGAGTCGGAGCTTGCGGACCAGTTTAATGGGCTTAGTTGCCTCAAATGCAGAGAACTTGCCCACGAATTGCTACATCAAAACAAAATCCCAGTCCCAGACAACTGGTCAAGAAATGGAAGGGTAAGTGATATTGAACAGAGAGCTCTATATCTGAATGTTGGCATACATTTAAGATATACAATATACCACACCCCATTCCATAAATTAAACTTTGACCTACCAGCACCATCACCCACTGTGACAGTACACCATTACCCACGTACCCTAAGGCGGCTCAACTTACGCTGCCCCTATATTCAAGAGACCGCTTTTTTTGGACAAGATATGTTTTCAAAACGTATGTTTACATGAATTCTGATTACTACCAGGGATACACAACATCCAGAAATATATGTAGATATCTTTGTTAGAAATAATACCACATTTCCCTTGACGTAGTGATGCTGAATGTAAAAATTGCTGAACATACCCCACTCACCCCTACCCGGTTTGTTCTGGGGATGTCCCCAAGGATGTTTATAGGATGCACTTAGAACCTTCTGTCATGGTCACCTGGAGGTTTTTGTCTCGTTCCCGGCTTGTTCCGGAGATGTCAGCTGAACAAAACAAAAACTCTACCCACGGCACATGAACCCTAGTTTTATTACACGTGGTTAAATTATCCGCCCAGATACTAGAAGGTTGAGTCATACCATAGACTCTTATATTATTGGACAACTGAGGGAAATTGACCAAGTGGATAGAATGGACGAGGGCATTGTAAGACAAACAGGCATCATGTTGAGCTACAGGAGAGTTATGATTGTTTGAGGGGCCAGCTGTTGAAGGGTACCAGCCAGGAGGCCAATGCCAGTTTTCACCACGGGCACTGACACACAGCTCATTGGCATGACAACTGGGAGAGTGTGAGTTATTAACGTCAGCCTCATGTTCATTCAACGACTTAAACGACTCAATGGGAAACCTCAGTTAAGCTACAACCTGCAACTCTTAATATAATCCTCAACACACTTTTGAGGCAACTTCCACTACTCATTTCATAGGTCATTGATTTATTAATAGTTGTATATAAATCCGGGGGATGAATAAAATGATTGTTTTGACAAAAACTGTGGCACCTGGCATGCTATATACCTGTGAGGAGTCTTTTGTTGATTAAAGTATTTCTTTATCTTCGGTAGAAGGTGTTGTTGAGATGGCATACCTCAAGCATACCTGAAGCAGCCTCTTTTCTTCTTAATTTCACTGGCAATCTCACTGAGTATCTGGAGATAGTCCAGGCATTCCTAGCTGGGGCGAGGCAATGAAGCGGCCAAGTGGGTTTTTCTGTGTCACAGCTCATTTTTGCTACAGTTTCCCTTTTGTTTTTCTGTCAGTGGCTTCCTTTTTTCATTTTAATTTTGCCTTCCAAAATGAGCCACGCGACAAACTACTACCACAGCCTGTCTATTATGGCTTTGAGCTAGACACATTTTTTTTTTTAGCACCTCTTTCTTTCCCACGACACGCATGCACGTGCGCAAGCACACACACCCACCGACTCACACCCACCCACACCATTGTGCGACAACGTGTACATTGTGTGATATATGTCAAATAAACACCCGTTGGATTCACCAAGCTGGGTAGCACTTTTGTTCATGCTGCAACACTGTAAATGCTAAATGTTGCCAGTGCAATACAGGCTAATGTCAGGCCAACACCAATGTAGGATGTCATGACAAAGACAGGGAACAGTGGAGCAAGACAAGGGCACGTCTTTAGAACGGTCTCTGCCTCCTGCCAAAATAATAATCCAGCAGTCACAGCCACCACACTTCTGAACAGCTGCCTAATGGGGCAACTGAACCTGAGAGCTGCAGTAAAACCATCTCCTAATAATGGACTTCATGGTTTATCCTCTGCTGCAGTCAAGGTCGAGGGGACTGAACATGAGCAGAGTGGTTTCCTAACGTGTGCACCGGATTGGAAAGTGGACCGATCACGATAAGGTTCAGTCAGAAAAGAGTTAATACCACTTCACCCTGAAGTAACATTCTTCAGATTGACTGTCACAGTTATTTTTTGGAATTACTGCCACACAACTCGGACACCCATGCATACCCCACAAGACATGCCATCAGGGGTCTCATCACATTCCCCAAGTCCAAAACAGACTATGTGAGGCGCACAGTACTACATAGAGACATGACTACAGTACATGGAACTCTATTTCACATCAAGTAAATAATGCCAGCAGTAAAATTAGATTTATTATTAGATTCATAAAAATACACCTTATGGAACAGTGGGGACTGTGAAGCAACATAAACACATGCATTCAAATTCACGGTAACATACGCACTGTACACACATGTACACATGGATTTTGTGTTATAGATATGTGGTAGTAGAGTAGAGTCCTGAGGGCACACCCTTAATATGGAAATTTGTTATGAATGTATTGTAATGTTTTTAAAACGTATAACTGCCTTAATTTTGCTGTACCCCAGGAAGTGTCACAGATTCCCCCGGTAGTGCTGCTCATTCTGTTCACCAGCTCTGGAGGTCTACCTCACCGGCCCTCTAGGCGTCACTGAACTTGATTCATTATCACCAACCCCAGACTGTCTTGTCTCATTACGCACACCTGGTTCCCATTCCCCCTGATTAGTATGTGTGTATATGTGCCCTCTGTTCCCCATTGTCCTTGTTGATTATTGTTCCATGTCTGTTGGTCTTGTGAGCACCTGTGCTCTGTTGTATCGGCTTGCATGTTAGTGTGCACTTGTTATTAGACGGGCCTCGTCCCTTGTATTTATTAGAGGTACACCTCACTCTTTGTTTGGGTTATAGCCCTGTGTTACACACACACACACACACACACACACACACACACACACACACACACACACACACACACACACACACACACACACACACACACACACACACACACACACACACACACACACACACACACACACACACACACACACACACGCGCACGTTTGGTTTGGGTTTCGTCCCCGTCATGTTCATGACGTACACTATTTTGGGTAGAGAAATTTTAAAAACTATTTTTGTATTCTTGTGCCTGTCTCCTATTCCTTGTACGTGACAGGAAGAGTAGCTGCTGCCTTGGCATCAGCTAATGGGGATCCATAATAAATAACATTTTTTTTGTATTTTAACTAGGTTAGTCAAGAACAAATTTTGATTTACCATGACGGCCTACCCCGGCCAAACCTGGGCCAATTGTGTGCTGTCCTATTGGACTCCCAATTAAAGCCTGGATTTGAACCAGGCTTAGGCCGCTTCAAGCACTGAGATACAGTGCCTTAGACCACTGTGCCACTCAGGAGTCCTCCAAATACAGTCCCTGGGATGCTGTGATAGACATTATGAAAATAATTATAGAATCCTGCTGCATTATGTGTGGGAGCCACAATACAGCGGTTTTCATTAGCATACAAATCATAACAGCTTGATGGGGCGAAGATAATTTAAGTGGTCCAGTTGAGCAAATGATGAGCCAATTAGCATAAGCTAATTCACGTGTGGGTGCAAAAATTGGAGGCCCGGCTATCTGTGTGGGACTTTTATGAATAATTTGTGACAGATGTATAAAGAGGAATGAAAAACTGTATGAGTCGGTGACTTGGTGACCATATTGCTTATTAATGCTATGTATAATCATGAGAACACAATGTTCACTATGCTGTCTGTAGATGGTGCTCTTCTGCATAAAATGTGTGATAAATCTCGATTGCCATATTGCATGTAGTTAACAGTTCCAATGTGTGAGCTAATGAAAATGTCAATTATTGCATTACCAGAGATTTCAAAGGGAAATAAAGGGATTCCAATTCCCTCATAAGAAACCAAAAGAATATGGGCATCACGTTGATCTTTTCTGGTAATATTCATGCTCTACCTTTTACATACCATTGGATATACTGTCTTGTTTCTCATGTGGAAAATCTGTATGGTGCTCGAGAAGGAGATGAGGACGAGGGGGATAGCGGCCTCTTCGTGACAGTGAATTTTCACCTCACTGAGTATACCAAACATTAAGAACACCTTTCTAACACTGCGTTGAGTGTTCGAAGAGAAAGCTATTCGAGACCGAGTTAAGGTCAATGTGCTTTATATATTATGTGAATACTTTCACAAAATGCTGATACTAAAATTGATCAGAAATAGATGTTTGATTCTGTGCACACAATACAGTGACCTTTGACATACAGATTAGATTAGTTTAGAGACAGATTTACTAAAATACCTTTCCTTTAACAGTTCATTTATAACAATATTTTAAAACAGAAAACAAATATGCATGTGGATGAACAAGAAATCTTAAAAGAACATCTCAGGGAAGAGAAAGGAATAGCCCTTTCGTTGACATTAAAAGGGATACATAGATTTAAGTTACATCTCAACAAGCATGTCTTGATCTGACATAAAAATGTTCTTCAGCATTTGCTAGAAAGTTTACATTGGAATAAGGCTATAGCCATATCTGAGTGACCATTTAGTGCAATTGGAGTAAGCATACATGAATGTAAATCAAAGCCAAAGGTCATGTAGCTCATGCTCTGAAGATACTGCATCGTTTCTATACTCTAGATGTCCTATACTCCAATTAACTTGAGTTTCACTGAAAGGATTGTGATCAAATACCTTGAAATAACAGGTATGCAGATTTGATGACATACATTCAAATACAATGTATCGAACCACTTATGAAAGGTTGCCCACTGTACCTCTCTTATCAAATCCATTATTCTTTACAAATAAAAACAAGAAACTATATATCATGACAAGCTACCTGAAGAGAACATTATCATCAGACTTCAACTAGCAAATTAGGTATTCGTTGTTTTCAAGCATTCAAAGAATCTCTTTGACAGGTTTTTAGAAAGGTGTTTTCATGAGTCTGAATTTTTTATGCAAAGCTCTGTTTTGTCTTTCGATGGGTAAGCAGCTAGACTAGATACATCACTAGCTAGATTTGTGCAAAAGACTACAGCATTTCTTTGAAAGAAAAAGGACTCCTTTGAATAACACTCCCCTCAGAATCGACACATTTCTTTTTGTTGTTCCTCTCCAGTGACAAAACCATTGAATTCTTTGTGTCAGAGGGTCTGATAAAATAACTCTGTCTCAGGAGAATGAGCTTTTAATTGTGAGCTAGAGCCTCTCAAGGCTCAGTGGAGCCATTGTACAAGCATAGAAGAAAAAGGGATTCATGCTGTTTGTAACCTCAACCGCTTTCATCAAAGTAATGTAAATGATTATCTAGGCCTATAGGCAACTATTTGATAAAGAGAACAAGTGTTTGAACATTTGGGCATAGGATAAACAGGTCATTGAAACATACTGCAGCTGACGCTAAAAAAGCAAGCATGAATTCAGTAAATTCATGCGTGATGTGTCAGCTGTATTCTCCAATGGGAAGTCACACAAAGAACACACGATGTACGGCAGTTCTTTAAATCGAACAAAATCAAACCAAAAATCCAAACGAAACCAAATTCAGTGATACAAGGAGGCAGAGTGGGGTCATTGTGACCAGAAGTTCAGGTTATTTGATCCGTCTCAACATGTTCCCATTCAGACTTAAAGGAAATGGGGAAGGTTGGCTTTGACTTCTGACAAAGCCATTCCCTTAATGCCAACAGCAACATTTTGGAGTTTAGAGTCCTAGCTCAACAGACGGCTTCCTCCATAGTCTCAGATGGCCATTTTGTAATTACAATCGTCCTCCTCGCGCCAGGGAGGTTGGCAGCTGATCAAAACTACTGTCAGAGCCATCCCTGTACACCAATGGAGTATGTGACTGTGCCTCTCCTCCCTCCACTCTCTCCTTCTCTTCCTCTCGTCATCTCTCTCCAGCTCTTTCTATTTCTCTCTCTCTCGCTCTCTCTCTCTCTCTCTCAGATGTTCTCCAGGACATCACAGGGCACGTAGCCTCTCTTCTTTCCACTGGCCACTCGGATGAAGCCGCTGTGTTCATCCTCGCCGCTTACACAAATCTGGTGGAACAGAGACGAATACTCTCGTGATTTGGTTGCTCTCGTGTACAAGCAAAATACATTTGAACACATTCAATAAACAATGCACATTGGCCCTAAGGGGCAAAGTAGCTTTAGGACCACTGTAATAAATATATAATTTCCCCCACCATATATCAATGACACCTGACTGTAATTGGCCTGATAGTCTTCAATACAGCTGCAGAGAGGTAGTGTGAATGGCTATGTGACTGGAGAGAGCAGATGTTGCTACTCATTGGGGATCGAGGCAGAGCTAGGAGGTCACTGACTCATCTTCAAAGTGTTTGGAATGAATGCATCTCCATTTGGCGTTACTAGCCTGAACTCTCCTCTGAATCCGGAAATGCCCCTGCAAAGCATCGTGGGAAAAGGATTTGAGACAGCAAAGCCATTTGCCATGCCAAAATGGTAATGCCATGGAAACTGCTGAGAGACGGGTGACTCCGAATTGGCCAGCTCAGGTCAATCCTTTGAAGTGAATGTTCTGGGAGTGAATCTGTGGACTGAGTGCTCAGGATTCCCATTTGCCTATGAGAATTGGTGGGAGGAGGAACTATGTCCGATGCCCACTTTTAGCTGGGGCTTGATCATGAACTGCGCCAAATAAAGTAATACATGGAAACAATTAAGGGACTAACAATAAACATTCTTTAACAATGGATAATAACAATCATGTTTGCTTGTGTATCATTTCAAATGGGCATAAGTGAGTCCTTTTTTGTTGCAAAGTAGTTTGCCATATTGTATTTTTATATAACAGTGGGATCACGTACCTGTCCCTCCTTCAGGGTGATCTGGCCTTGCTCCTTGCAGCCGATGAACGTCCGGTGACACCTGAACACTCTGTCCCCGGCCTTCACCTGGTGAGCAAAGGCTGCTGGGAAGAAACCAATCCTGTCCTCGATTACGCCCTGGAACCATCATCCAGATGAAATGTTATACACCATGACAACTACTACTTATACTATCATGGCAGCAGACTTGTGCGGTGTAGTGGTTTAAGTGTAAGTACTAGGTGCACTGTAAAAATAGGACTCAAAACACCATGATTGTGTAATGAAACCATGAAAAGTAGTGCACCTAACCTAAGATCTGGTGTTTGGAGGGGGTAAACCCAATGTAAGTGCTTTGATACACAGAACGTGTTTTAAAACATATACACTACCGTTCAAAAGTTTGGGGTCACATAGAAATGTCCTTGTTTTTGAAAGAAAAGCAATTTTTTTGCCCATTAAAATAACATAAAATTGATCAGAAATACAGTCCTGATTAAAGAAGCAATCAAATTCGCCTTCTTTAGACTAGTTGAGTATCTGGAGCATCAGCATTTGTAGGTTGGATTACAGGCTCAAAAGGGCCAGAAACAAATAACTTTCTTCTGAAACTCGTCAGTCTATCCTTGTTCTGAGAAATGAAGAAAATTGCCAATAAACTGAAGATCTCGTACAACGCTGTTTTATACTCCCTTCACAGAACAAAATGGCTCTAACTAGAAAAGAGGAGTGGGAGGCCCCGGTGCACAACTGAGCAATGGCAACGATTACAAGGTGACCAGGTGACCAGGTGGCGAATCGCATCTCTGCATGTCTGGCAGACATATCAGTGTGGATGACGGATCACCACCTCAAGCTGAACCTCGGCAAGACGGAGCTGCTCTTCCTCCCGGGGAAGGACTGCCCGTTCCATGATCTCACCATCACGGTTGACAACTCCATTGTGTCCTCCTCCCAGAGCGCCAAGAACCTTGGCGTGATCCTGGACAACACCCTGTCGTTCTCAACCAACATCAAGGCGGTGGCCCGTTCCTGTAGGTTCATGCTCTACAACATCCGCAGAGTACGACCCTGCCTCACACAGGAAGCGGCGCAGGTCCTAATCCAGGCACTTGTCATCTCCCGTCTGGATTACTGCAACTCGCTGTTGGCTGGGCTCCCTGCCTGTGCCATTAAACCCCTTCAACTCATCCAGAACGCCGCAGCCCGTCTGGTGTTCAACCTTCCCAAGTTCTCTCACGTCACCCCGCTCCTCCGTTCTCTCCACTGGCTTCCAGTTGAAGCTCGCATCCGCTACAAGACCATGGTGCTTGCCTACGGAGCTGTGAGGGGAACGGCACCTCAGTACCTCCAGGCTCTGATCAGGCCCTACACCCAAACAAGGGCACTGCGTTCATCCACCTCTGGCCTGCTCGCCTCCCTACCACTGAGGAAGTACAGCTCCCGCTCAGCCCAGTCAAAACTGTTCGCTGCCCTGGCCCCCAATGGTGGAACAAACTCCCTCACGACGCCAGGACAGCGGAGTCAATCACCACCTTCCGGAGACACCTGAAACCCCACCTCTTTAAGGAATACCTAGGATAGGATAAGTAATCCCTCTCACCCCCCTTAAGTTTTAGATGCACTATTGTAAAGTGACTGTTCCACTGGATGTCATAAGGTGAATGCACCAATTTGTAAGTCGCTCTGGATAAGAGCGTCTGCTAAATGACTTAAATGTAATGTAAATGTAAATGTAACAAGAGCAGCCGCTCACTGATTTGACGGGTCCAACGCAGCTCCACCTACGACACCGCCAAAACATCCGCTATGCGGGTTTCTGCCATCGCCGGTTAACGCTTGATCTGATTGAATTTAAGCCTTCATAAAAATCAATGCCAGTCATTTCTATGATTTGTTCATTTCATTTTACCAAAGAAATTCGGAAATAAATCCCACTTTAATATGTTGCTCAAAATGTAAGTATATTTTATGAGGATTATCAAAGATATACAAAATTGCGTGATTGAACTCATTTGTAAGTCTGGATTTAATCTCCTTGCTCTTCCTATCTTGCAACATGGCTCTGTTTTTAGAGGATTGTGAGTCACTCCAAATGTTTTGAATTTATGATTCTTATACACAATGTTGTATGCATGTTTGAAGAAAGAAAAGTATACTTCTATATTAGTATTAATCAGCTTGTTGTGCTATGAGGTGTAATTGGTCATGATGAACAGATATTAAAACAGTCAGGAAAAATTACATTCAAAGATGAGACGACCCATTCCCACATTTACAACTTTTAATTGTAGAGACAAATACAGCATCCTGCAATGTCTGCTGTAAAACCTGTAGTTATTGCTGGTGGATTGAGTACTGTGCTCAACAATGCCTACCATGATGGGTTAAACTGGCAAATGATCAGATTCATAAATCAATGTTAAACATAAAAATACTGTAATAATACTGTCATTCTGCATTAGGCAGGATTTGAAACACCATTATAGTGTTTATAAGCTATAGAGAGAGGGAACGACACCAACGGAGAAGGTGCATCTAATTCTGCACTAAATACAACAAAAAGTGTTTTAACCGTTCCTGTCAAGGTGTTGCACGATACTTGATTAAGGGGTGTTACAACACACCATGTAATGTTTCAAAACATCTCGGGATGATATGTTTCAATACTACAGCAAAGTTAAGGTTTTGTCTCCTTCGTGTTGGTGGCAGCTCAGTTGCCACTAGTGTTCTGGTGTTACAAAGCACTTAATTTAAACACGGTGTCTTCCAAAAGTGACACACTTTCATACATACCTTCCACCAATCATCATTAGAGTCATCCGCCAGTACGATTCTGTCTCCGGGTCTAAATTGGAAATAAATTGCGTATTAAAAATCAATGTCACAGGAACGGGAACATACATACATTGAATGCACAAAACATTTAAGGACACCTGCTCTTTCCATGACAGAGACTGACCAGGTGAAAGCTATGATCCCTTATTTATGTCACTTCTTAAATCCAATTCAATCAGTGTCGATGAAGGGGAGTAGACAGGTTAAAGAATGATTTTTAAGCCTTGAGACAATTGAGACATGGATTGTGTATGTGTGCCATTCAGAGAGTGTAAGTGCCTTTGAACAGGGTATGGTAGTAGGTGCCAGGAGCACCAGTTTGTGCCAAGAATTGCAACGCTGCTGGGTTTTTCATGCTCAACAGTTTTCCGTGTGTATGAAGAATGGTCCAGCACCCAAAGGATATCCAGCCAACTTGATACAACTGTGGGAAGCATTGGAGTTAAGATGGGCCAGCATCCCTGTGGAACGCTTTTGACACCTTGTAGAGTCCATGCCCTGATGAATTGAGGCTGTTCTGAGGGCAAATTGTAGGGGGAGGGTGCAACTCAATATTAGGAAGCTGTTCCTAATGTTTGGTATACTCAGTGTATAATCTAAAACATATTGCTGTTATGTCAGTATAAATATTGGAGGACAAAGGACTGTTGGATATTCTGGAGTACAGAATATGGTGATTCAGACACATGCTACTGCTGTTCCCTACAGGGTAGCTGAAGTCAGTGAAAACAGCTTCTGCTGCCTCCTCACACTGTTCAATGACACTCCATTATTGTCAGTTGTCAATGGCCATACGAACGATACCTCAGTTTTCACCCATTGTTTTTTCTTCCTTAGGTGTCCTCATTGTTATCCATTCAAAGCCTATGTAAAGCCTTGACAAATATTTGTCAACCAATGAGAAACAACAGTCAGTGTAGTTGTTTCCTGCTTGTCATTCATCTCTTGTTAGAGGACTGGCACTGAAAATGCTCTCTGAGTTACTCAAAGAGAATAGAGCTCTGGTGCTCTAAATTAGATCTCATCTGACAATAAGAAAGACAAACATGAAATAATGTTGTTTCAATTACCACTTGTTGCTTCCTGAAGTCATATGCCTCTTTTAAACATGCTGTCTATTGAATTATGACTAGGGTTGCATTTCATATAAATTGTCAATATATCCTGGTTAAAGGATTCCTGGAATTATGAGGGAATAAGCAGGAAATCCGCGAATTCTCCAACCAGGATTTTGGGAAAACATCGGAACTATAGGAAGTTTTGCTAATTTTAGACGGTTTCCCTATTGAATTCTATCAATCCTTTTTACCCAAACTAATTGAGCCTCTGCAGTATGTTTAATTATGCCATAGAGACAGAAAAGCTCCCAGACACACTTGAACAGGCACTGATCACAGTTTTGTTAAAACCTGGGAAAGATCCTCTGCTTTGTGGGTTGTATAGACCAATATCTCTATTGAACACTTCATATAAGATTCTTGTGAAACTCATAGCTCTTAGACTGGATAAGGTTCTTCTGGACTTGGTTGATATGGACCAATCAAGCTTTGTAAGCAACTGCTCATCTCCTGATAATATCAGAAGATTATTTAATGTTATGCATTATGTAGAGAATGACCAACAATCTGTAGTGGCGGCTTCATTATATGTGGAAAAAGCTTTTGACCGTATAGAATGGAACTACCTGTTTGAAGTTTTCCAGAGGATGAATATTGAACTTAAGTATGTTGGTCTGATTAGAATACTGTACAAATGTCCGGTAGCTCAGATTAGATCCTGACTAATGGAAACATTTTCTCACAGTTCTCTCTATCACGTGGCACAAGACAGAGTTGTCCCGCTATAGTCCTCTCCTTTTTTTCTTTGGCTATAGAGCCACTGGCAGAAGCTTTCAGATTTCATCCATCCATCCATGGTGTTCGTATAGGTGGGCGTGAACATCTGGTCTCGCTATATGCCGATGACATTTTGCCTTACCTCCCTAAACAAGAAATTTCACTCCGAGCATTAGTTGACATCCTGAAAGAACATGGGACCTTTTCAGGATATAAAATAAACCTATCGAAGAGTATAATTATGCCTTTTAACAGGGCAGCTATGCAGACCCAATCTTAGACCAGCCATTTCCTTGGAAACCACAGAAAATGACATAACTTGGATTGCAAATTCCTTCTGAAATTATTAAGACATCAACTCAACTATTCTCCACTTCTCAAAATGATTGGGGAAGAATTGGATAGATTTACCAATTTCTCTTATATGGGGCGGGTCAATTATGTAAAGATGTGATATTACCAAAATGTTTTTACCTTTTTCAAACCTTGCCCTGTCCTAATCCCAAAGCTTTTTTTTCTTCAAACAACTTAATAGGAAGGTTTCTTCATTTCTGTGGAAAGGGAAACCCCCCAGAGTGAAACTCACACCTTTATGCAAACCATACTCAGAAGGGGGACTCACTCTACCTGACTTCCAGTTGTATTACTGGCCATCTCAGTTAAAGACTGTGTGGGTATGACAAGATACAACAACAAGTTCACCCTCTTGGAGACAGATAGAGGAGGAGTGTCTGACCCCTGCTACATTGGCATCTATACCTTATATTAGCCCACCTAAAGCTTTGCTAGGTCTCATAAACAACACTTTAATTAAAAACACTTTAAATATATGGATAGAAGTCTGTAAACAAACAGACGAGCTTAGATCTATATATGAACAAACACCTTTCTATAATAACCCCATCTTATCCAAAGTCCTGAGAGATGGTATTACATTTTCTTGGTTCAACAAAGGAATTAAAACATTTGGTAATCTCTATAGAGAAGGTGAACTACTATCCTTTCAACAACTGGCATCTCATTTTCAGTTACCTCAAACTAATTTCTTCAAGTACCTACAGGTTAGGCATTACATTGCCACTCAGCAGGGAGGTAGGATTCAGCTCATGAGTAAACCTAAAACTGATAAACTGTGGCTGGAGAGGAAAGGGGTCAAATGTTTCATTTCCTACATGTACTCTGGTCTTCCAGCTCTGCTGGGGAATGATGAACCTTGGAAAGCTTGCATGAAGTGGCATGATAACCTTGGTCTCATTGTTGAGGATGAGAAATGGGGAAAGCTCATTTTAGATGCTCAGCGTCTTTCATTTAACACAATTGATGCAATTCAATATTTTACATAGGGTCTACTTTACACCAGAGATACTGTATAAGATAAATTCTGAATATTCAAAAATTTGCTCTAGGTGTAAAACAGGAGTGGGCACATTTATGTATATGTTTTTGTCCTGCCCTGAACTAAGCTAGAGCGAGTGACGTTTGAAACGCTATTAGCGTGCGCTAACTAGCTAGCCATTTCACTTCGGTTACACCAGCCTCATCTCGGCAGTTGATAGGCTTGAAGTCATAAACAGTGCAATGCTTGACGCACAACGAAGAGCTGTTGGCAAAACGCAAGAAAGTGCTGTTTGAATGAATGTTTACGCGCCTGCTTCTGCCTACCACTGCTCAGTCAGATTATATGCAACGCAGGACATGCTAGATAAACTAGTAATATCATCAACCATGTGTAGTTAACTAGTGATTATGATTGATTGTTTTTTACAAGATAAATTTAATGCTAGCTAGCAACTTACCTTGGCTTACTGCATTCGCGTAACAGGCTCCTTGTGGAGTGCAAACAGAGAGAGGCAGGTGGTTATAGCGTTGGACTAGTTAACTGTAAGGTTGCAAGATTGGATCCCCCGAGCTGACAAGGTAAAAATGTGTCGTTCTGCCCTTGGACGAGGCAGTTAACCCACCGTTCCTAGGCCGTCATTGAAAATAAGAATGTGTTCTTAACTGACTTGCCTAGTTAAATAAAGGTATGAAAACAACATCGGCAAATCGGTGCCCAAAAATACCGATTTCCGATTGTTATGAAAACATTAAATCGGCCCTAATTAATCGGCCGTTCTGATTAATCGGTCAACCTTTAGTGTCAATACATTTCAAATTAAGTGTGGGATGATTGAAATCTTTCTGGGATCTCATATTGGAGCGCCAAAGAGTAGACTATCAGGATTACTGAGTGAATGATGTAGTAAAATGGATACTAGGGCCAAGGGCTGTTGAGAGAGAAACCCTTATTTTGTAACAGCGAATCAAAAAGTACATTAAAAAAAGGTTTACATTATGGTAGTCTAGACAATTGTCAGTTTACAAAAGGTTTTAGAAAATCTCAGAGACACAGAGACATTGTCTCATAACCATCATATTGTCATCGGGTCAAATGATATCTTTATAATATTTTTTCAGTTAATGTTTGGTTTACACTCCGTGAAAATGGGTACAGTTAGGGAACAGTATTGTTCCCTGGGGTACAAAAATATAAATACACATAATGTACCTTCAGAGTAATCTCACATCAAAAGTGCCTTTTCCCAAGAACACTAAGGTAACCTAGCTAAATGACTACCAATCCGTAGCACTCACGTCTGTAGCCATGAAGTGCTTTGAAAGGCTGGTCATGGCTCACATCAACACCATCATCCCGGAAACCCTAGACCCACTACAATTTGCATACCGCTCCAATAGATCCACAGACGACGCAATCTGAATCACACTCCACACTGACCTTTCCTGCCTGGACAAAAGGAACAACTATGTGAGAATGCTGTTCATTGACTACAGCTCAGCATTCAACATCATAGTGCCCACAAAGCTCGTCACTAAGCTAGGGGCCCTGGGACAAAACACGTCCCTCTGAAACTGGATCCTGGACTTCCTGACGAGCCACCCCCAGGTGGTAAGGGTAGGCAACAACACATCTGCCACGCTGATCCTCAACACTCGGGCTCCTCAGGGGTGAGTGCTTAGTCCCCTCCTGTACTCCCGGTTCACCCACGACTGCATGGCCAAACACCATCATTAAGTTTGCTGACGACACAACAGTGGTAGGCCTGATCACCGACAACGTTGAGACGGCCTATAGGGAGGAGGTCAGAGACCTGGCAGTGTGGTGCGATGACAATGTAAGCAAGACAAAGGAGCTGATCGTGGACTACAGGAAAAAGCGGTCCGTACAGACCCCCATTAACATCGACAGGGCTGTAGTGGAGCGGGTCGAGAGTTTCAAGTTCCTTGGTGTCCACATCACCAACAAACTATCATGGTCCAAACACACCAAAACAGAGACTGAAAATATTTGGCTGGGGTCCCCAGATCCTCAAAAAATTATACAGCTGCACCATCGAGAGCATCCTGACCGGTTGCATGACCGCCTGGTATGGCAACTGCTTGGCATCTGACTGTAAGGAGCTACATAGGGTGGTGCATTCAGCACAGTACATCATTAGGACCAAGTTTCCTGACATCCAGGACGTACAGTTGAAGTCGGAAGTTTACATACACTTAGGTTGGATTCATTAAAACTCATTTTTCAACCACTCCACAAATTTCTTGTTAACAAACTATAGTTTTTGCTTGTCGGTTAGGACATTTACTTTGTGCACGACACAAGTCATTTTTCCAACAATTGTTTACAGACAGATTATTACACTTATAATTCACTGTATCACAATTCCAGTGGGTCAGAAGTTTACATACACTAAGTTGACTGTGCCTTTAAACAGCTTTGCATATTCCAAAAAATGGTGTCATGGCTTCAGAAGCTTGTGATAGGCTAATTGACATAACTTGAGTCATTTGGAAGTGTACCTGTGGATGTATTTCAAGGCCTACATTCAAACTCAGTGCCTATTTGCCTAGACTACCTCTGTCATTGCCAAAAAAGGGTATATAACAAAGTATTGAGATAAACTTTTGTTATTGACTTATTTTACTTACTTATTTTCCACCATCATTTGCAAATAAATTCATAAAAAATCCTACAATGTGATTTTCTGGATTTTTTTTCTCATTTTGTGTGTCATAGTTGAAGTGTACCTATGATAAAAATTACAGGCCTCTCTCATCTTTTTAAGTGGGAGAACTTGCACAATTGGTGGCTGACTAAATACGTTTTTGCCCCACTGTATGCATTAAATACACCTTTAGAATGTTGCATTCAGACTAACTGTTCAGTAGCTCGAAGGGGGGTCCCTCAAGGCCCAGGGTTTTAAGTGTTAATGCTGAAACTGCCAAGTCTGTTTGTGATATTATAACAACAAAGAAGTTACTGCAAACAACAAACACTGTTTTTTGCACGCTTGATTGAACAGAAGAATATGTACTTCAACACTGCTCACCTCCGTTTGGACACACCTCACCTCCATTTAGTCAACAAAAACAATAACAAATGTGCCTGGGGAGACCAGTGGCGCTGTTTCAACTTTCTCCGATCTCAGCTTTACAGTTTTTCTTATTTGCGTACAAGCAATTTTTGGATCTGTGTTAAAATGAATCTATAGCAGAATAGCAATGATCAAATGCTTAAATACATTTACAGAACTTCTGATACTTTTCCTGGCTTTGTACCTGACTTGAATATCTTAGACCACCTTTTGCTAAAATGTAAATTCAACTGTCACCAGTGAATACAAAATGCACTGTTAAAGGGGCAATCTTCACTTGGTACATCCATTGTCTCATGAGCTTAGTTCAACTGTCTAAGCCCATCAGAACCCAAAATATAAGCTTGTTTTACTCCAATGTTTGTAAACAAAGTAAATGTAAACACATCATTTTAACCATGTTTTGAGGCTATCATTTTGATATCATAGATGGTCAGCTTTTTACTGAAATAGGGGTGGGGAGATTTCTTTGTTTCAACAGCTGATTGCTGCTTTAAGTGTTTTGTTCACCGAATATTAACATTGTTTTCAACAGAGAGAAGAAATGTGTGCAATTGTCCTTACTGTTTCCGGCAATCGGTAAACACTACTGCACAAAATTCTAAACCACCCCATCAGTGTCATACCATGTACAATATAGGGAAATACTGTATGTAGGCAATGGACTGTATAATTTGTATTAATTTTTTACAATATTGCGGACATGCAGGAGATGCAGAGAATGAAGTTGGGTTACTTCTAAATAAGTTTGGGTTACTCCTAAGTCATTGTCTCTTAACATTGTGACCTTTCATTTTAGAGCTTTGCTTTGGTGTGGATTGAGGCCTATACATTCATACCAGTTGTGTTCCTCCATTGTTTTCACCCTTCCTTATTTCTATTGTGGATTGTGTTCCTGTGTACCAATGGAACGTCTACAAAACTATGAGCAAACCAGTCTATCTATTGAATACATGGATTTGGATTGTGATGATACCGAAGAATGAATCCTTTACAAATGGTGTTTTTTTGCTTCTTCTTTAAAAAAAAAATCTGTAATAATATTTGATGTGTATGAAATAGTTTGGTGAAATATCCATAAATGGAGTGTAATTGCCCATAATTCTGCACCTTTGGATAGTTGTACTTCCAATTTTGATCATCATGATTTAGTGACCTCCACGAAAATGTATCTACTTGTATTTTTAACAATCTTTTTGTTTTGTCTGCTTGGACTCAAGAGATAAGTACGGTTTGCGTTAATCGTTTTGATGGAACTTTTTGCAATTTTTACGGTGTAATATTGTTTTGATGGATGTATTTATGTTTTGAGAAGGCAACTACATTTTGAAAACACATGTACTGTTTCGCAAAAGGCCACAGAGTTCTGTGTCAACAACATTGTTCCAAAAAATGCTTGTACACGATTGAGAAAAAGTACAAGTACAATTCTATACCTTTTTTTTTTCCTGAGAGTGTATGATTAGGAGACGGTTTAATGGTCGCTTAACTGAGCAGGTATAAACGGAAGATCACACACATATCAGAGACAATTCAATTATAATGTGTAACAAAAAATACAATGTTTGTACATGTTGTATTAGAGAAGAACTCTGACAAATATCTATTGAGCAGTGATTAGAGCATGCATTCAGTGACGCCTACCTGCTTATCTAGGTAAACACAGTATATGTTAGTCATTCAAAAGGAGCATAGGTAATTGTTAACACAATGGGATTACAAAGAGAATGCAGGAAAGGTTCAGGCAAAGCCAAGTCCCTTTAGAAACCAATCAAACATCCATCCAGTTCTGACAGTGAGCTGCTAGGAGCTTTTGGCCTCTGCAGATAAGAGACTTTTGACTAAGCAATCCCACGAATTAGTCTGACCATTGATTAGTCTGTTTTTTGTTAGTGTGTGTGTGGATCCCACTGACCTCATCTCTAGGTCTTCACTTTCCTGGGGTGTGAATGTGAACAAAGCCACATAGGTGTTGAGCTGCAGTATGTCCTTCTGCAGCAGTCTCCTCTCCTACAAAACACACACGCACATGCACGCGCACACGCACACGCACACGCACGCGCACGCGCACGCGCACGCACACACACACACACACACACACACACACACACACACACACACACACACACACACACACACACACACACACACACACACACACACACACACACACACACGCGCGCACACACACGCGCACACACACGCGCACACACACATAGAAGCGGTCAGCACAATCCACCAAACAGGTTGTCTGAGCATAGACATGCAAAAAACGAAAACAGATTTTTGTTATTCATTAATCGAATCAAAGAGGAAATACAGAATTTATTTATTAGGGGTTCACAGCGACATGGTCAAATAACTCAAGCATACATTTGTAACTTTTTTTGTAATTTGGCACACAGAAACTTTGGACACATGGTGTAAAAAAATAAAACAATCACTATCTATCACTGGTATTTTAGATACTAATGCTCAGTCATAAGTGACTATCCTTTTTTCTCTCTTTCCTTTATTGTATGCTAAGCTATTTTGGGACACAAATCAGTAAACTATTTATGTTGAAATTGTACATTGTTTATACAGTACCAGTGAAAAGTTTGGACACACCTACTCATTCAAGGGGTTTTCTTTATTTTTACTATTTTCTAAATTGTAGAATAATAGTGAAGACATCAACACTATGAAATAACACACATGGAATAATGTAGTAACCAAAGAAGTGTTCAACAAATGTAAATATATTTGATATTTGAGATTCTTCAAAGTAGCCACCCTTTCCCTTGATGACAGCTTTGCACACTCTTGGCATTCTCTCAACCAGCTTCACCGGGAATGCTTTTCCAACAGTCTTGAATGAGTTCCCACATATGCTGAGCACTAGTTGACTGCTTTTCCTTCCCTCTGCGGTCCAACTCCTCCCTTCTGATCTGAGGGCCTGACTACACCAGACCAGTCGGCAGTACTATAGATGTCATTGGCACCAGTGGCACCATAGGATAGTGGACTTTGTCTCATGGAAATTAATGTTAGATTTCAATTATGCAGATGAACAATGTGAAATATCGTGATTAGTATATCATGATTAGTATAATCAAATATTGTTGCCATATTATGTGGTCTGAACATAGTGAAAAGTGGATATTTATACTGTAAAATGAGAATGAGTCCTGCCGCTAGCGCAGTCAGCATATTACTGCTATGAGAGTCCATTTGGGAATGCTAATGTTGAGAGTACCAACTATGATTTAAATCAACATAGTAATGTTTTCAATGATTGCACATAAAGTAAGATAGTTCCTACATGATAGAGTGCTTGCTTTGTTATCTAACTAATCTTGTGTCCTTTCTGCCATCCTGTGAACCCCAATCATTGCTGTTCGGAGCTATGTTTCCTTTTGATTATTCCAAGATTATAATGAGCTTTTGTTCCAATCGAAGGAAGGAGAATTGCTCAAGTCGTTCTGCCACCTGCTACTGTAAAGTTTCCAAAACATTATATCATCAACATGAGTGGGAGGAAGCATTCCCTTGTTTAGTTGTTCTGTTTTCATAAGCGCCCAGGAAATTAAAAGACAACAAAAGCGGGGGCGGGGTGGAGAGGATGTTGTTAGAGAAGAGCTAACCCAATTATTGCAGACACATTTTGTTAATGTAATTGCACACACCCACACCGAAAGGCATTTTTCTACTTTTGTCACAATTAGTCGCGAGTTCACAATGACCTAAAATATTGCTGCAACCAGTCAACAAACTTGTTCTCATTGTAGTTCTCATACAGGAGAAAATACTTTGGCTATATGAATTGAGGGAGAATCATAGCAAAGTAGAGACCGCAATGTACTGTACATTTGCTAAACGGTCTTATTCCATTCCAACAGAAAAAACAACATCTCAAGGTCCCTCTCCTCCCAGACTGCAGTTATGGTACTGCATAGCTATGATGTGTCGCGTCTTGGGATGACGTGTTCCAAAATGGTCAGCATGGGCAACTGATATTAGTGATGGATGAGCTGAGTTACTCTCTAGCAATGCTCTGTTGGCTCTGGGTTAAAATGCAGTAAGGCATAGTAACTTTAGGCGATCCATTATGGCAAACCGACAGCTCTCTGGGGGCCTTTTGACTCTGATGGCTAGCGCTAGGTGATAATATATGTACTGTATGTGTCTGTATGGTGGTCATTACATTGGGAGAGCGGAGATCACGGAAGAAAGACCAATAAGAAATAGTGAAGCATTAGAGGTTATATGAGGAGCAGCAAATAAAGTCTACAAGCTCACATTTTAGTGTGAGAAATACAAGCCATTTGATTAGTTCTCAATCGTTCAATACATGGGGACATTACATTTCTAGGGAACAGGTGTGTTCAGAATATGGGAAAATAAATAGGCTGCAAATTTGAAAAGGCCAGCCGGTTGTTTGTGG
The DNA here is from genome assembly GCF_021184085.1 of Oncorhynchus gorbuscha. Taxonomy (NCBI): domain Eukaryota; kingdom Metazoa; phylum Chordata; class Actinopteri; order Salmoniformes; family Salmonidae; genus Oncorhynchus; species Oncorhynchus gorbuscha. The sequence continues at coordinate 57,905,683 of NC_060182.1, read as the reverse complement.
CTCTTATTTCAGATAGGACAGGAGGCACCATGGGGCAATCTGCTCCTGCAGTGTGTGGTTAATTCAAAGTCAGAGCCTGTGACTCTGTGCCAGGCTTTTATAGACCTGCCTTCAGACAGACAAATGACCTCCACCCAGCTGTGCTAAGCTCAGCCAGATAAGAGTGGAAAATACCACTTTACATGTTTCAGCGAGCTGGCCAGGAGAGATTGCATAGTGTATGCGTGTGCAGCGTGTGTGTTTCAAGTTTTATTTCAAGATTCATGTTTTCTTAGTCATTTTTAGAGGATACACATGGTAAACACCGTCCAATAAAATGCTTACTTGCAGGTTCCTTCTCAACAACGCAACAACAATAAGAAATAATAAAAGATAAGAATACGAACATAAAGTTATAGGAGTATTGTTAGAGGGTAAAGAAAATTATTTTTATTTGGGTTCCAGGCAGGTATTAAACCTGCCTAAAGGAAAATAGTAGGATAGATAGAGACCCACTACCAGATGCACGCATATCAGAAGAGACTGCCTAGAGGGTAGCCTGTTTTCCAGATAGCCAGTGGAGAGAAAGGATAAGACACACCATATAAAACACATCACAGCACGGCGGTAACCCAAAAACAATAATACCTCATAAAAGAATAATGCCAACAATTGACAAGAATAAACCCAGTCATAACCCTTAGAGAATTTGCAATATTCTGTATTACCTCCCAGTGGAGGAGTGATGGGGGAATTAATGGGTGTGTAGGGGTGTGTTCATAGTCAAAAAAGGCCTTAAAATGTCGGCCAAATGTTAATAGTACCACACCAAATCAATACAGTTCAAAGAACAATAAACAAACTTGCATGCAACCTCCCTTTAACTAAAATGTCAACCCAAATGTCAAATACATTTAAATTGTATTTGTCACATCCCCCGAATACAACAGTTGTAGACCTTACCGTGAAATGCTTACTTACAAGCCCTTAACCAACAAGCAAAAAAAGTTACACAATGAAATAACAATAATGAGGCTATATACTGCCTCTGCCATTGTTCTAATTCTGTGAAGGGAGGTCTTTACCAGATACAGGACTCCGCAGGTCCGCAGTTCATCTCAGAATTTACAAAGAGCTCTGTACCTATTTGGGTGTAGTTGCCAAGCTGACCACGGCCTACCTGACCGAGAGGGTACACCTGAAGGGGATGATTGCTTCATTTGTCGGGGATAAGCACACAAGGTGGGATCAGCATCTTCCTGAATTTCGATTTACACTGAACTCTGCGGTCCAGGAGTCTTCTGGGGTCACTCCCTCCGAACTCTACCTGGGAAGGCCACTAAAATGTCCGATGGAGAGAGTCTTGCAAAGTTCCAACATTTCACCTGACTGCTCAGCGTTTGATGCAGTCCAACACCACCATACCTTGCTAGCCAGAGCGGAGGCCAGCAGAATCATAGCCAACACAACGACAGCTCAGAAACTATGACAAACATACTGAGATGGCCGCCTCGCTTCGCGTTCCTAGGAAACTATGCAGTTTTTTGTTTTTTTACGTGTTATTTCTTACATTAGTACCCCAGGTCATCTTAGGTTTCATTACATACAGTCGAGAAGAACTACTGAATATAAGATCAGCGTCAACTCACCATCAGTACGACCAAGAATATGTTTTCCGCGACGCGGATCCTGTGTTCTGCCTTACAAACAGGACAACGGAATGGATCGCATGCAGCGACCCAAGGAAACTACTCCGAAAAAGAGGGAAACGCGGCGGTGTTCTGGTCAGACTCCGAAAAAGGGCACATCGCGCACCACTTCCCAGTATTCTTCTTGCCAATGTCCAGTCTCTCGACAACAAGGTTGATGAAATCCGAGCAAGGGTGGCATTCCAGAGGGACATCAGAGACTGCAACGTTCTCTGCTTTACGGAGACATGGCTTACTGGGAAAACGCTATCCAGGGCGGTACAGCCAACGGGTTTCTCCACGCATCGCGCCGACAGAAACAAACATCTATCTGGTAAGAAGAGTGGAGGGGGCGTATGCCTCATGACTAACGGGACATGGTGTGATGAAGGAAACATACAGGAACTCAAATCCTTCTGTTCACCTGATTTAGAATTCCTCACAATCAAATGTAGACCGCATTATCTTCCAAGAGAATTCTCTTCGATTATAATCACAGCCGTATATATCCCCCCCAAGCAGACACATCGATGGCTCTGAACGAACTTTATTTAACTCTTTGCAAACTGGAAAACATTTATCCGGAGGCTGCATTCATTGTAGCTGGGGATTTTAACAAAGCCAATCTGAAAACAAGACTCCCTAAATTTTATCAGCATATCGATTGCGCAACCAGGGGTGGTAAAACCTTGGATCATTGTTACTCTAACTTCCGCGACGCATATAAGGCCCTGCCCCGCCCCCTTTCGGAAAAGCTGACCACGACTCCATTTTGCTGATCCCTGCCTACAGACAGAAATTAAAACAAGAGGCTCCCACGCTGAGGTCTGTCCAACGCTGGTCAGACCAAGCTGACTCTACACTCCAAGACTGCTTCCATCACGTGGACTGGGACATGTTTCGTATTGCGTCAGATGGGAATATTGACGAATACGCTGATTCGGTGTGCGAGTTCATTAGAACGTGCGTCGAAGATGTCGTTCCCATAGCAACGATAAAAACATTCCCTAACCAGAAACCGTGGATTGATGGCAGCATTCGCGTGAAACTGAAAGCGCGAACCACTGCTTTTAATCAGGGCAAGGTGTCTGGCAACATGACTGAATACAAACAGTGCAGCTATTCCCTCCGTAAGGCTATTAAACAAGCTAAGCGTCAGTACAGAGACAAAGTGGAATCTCAATTCAATGGCTCAGACACAAGAGGCATGTGGCAGGGTCTACAGTCAATCACGGACTACAAGATGAAATCCAGCCCAGTCACGGACCAGGATGTCTTGCTCCCAGGCAGACTAAATAACTTTTTGCCCGCTTTGAGGACAATACAGTGCCACTGACACGGCCTGCAACGAAAACATGCAGTCTCTCCTTCACTGCAGCCGAGGTGAGTAAGACATTTAAACGTGTTAACCCTCGCAAGGCTGCAGGCCCAGACGGCATCCCCAGCCGCGCCCTCCGAGCATGCGCAGACCAGCTGGCCGGTGTGTTTACGGACATATTCAATCAATCCCTATACCAGTCTGCTGTTCCCACATGCTTCAAGAGGGCCACCATTGTTCCTGTTCCCAAGAAAGCTAAGGTAACTGAGCTAAACGACTACCGCCCCGTAGCACTCACTTCCGTCATCATGAAGTGCTTTGAGAGACTAGTCAAGGACCATATCACCTCCACCCTACCTGACACCCTAGACCCACTCCAATTTGCTTACCGCCCAAATAGGTCCACAGACGATGCAATCTCAACCACACTGCACACTGCCCTAACCCACCTGGACAAGAGGAATACCTATGTGAGAATGCTGTTCATCGACTACAGCTCGGCATTCAACACCATAGTACCCTCCAAGCTCGTCATCAAGCTCGAGACCCTGGGTCTCGACCCCGCCCTGTGCAACTGGGTACTGAACTTCCTGACGGGCCGCCCCCAGGTGGTGAGGGTAGGCAACAACATCTCCTCCCCGCTGATCCTCAACACGGGGCCCCACAAGGGTGCGTTCTGAGCCCTCTCCTGTACTCCCTGTTCACCCACGACTGCGTGGCCACGCACGCCTCCAACTCAATCATCAAGTTTGCGGACGACACAACAGTGGTAGGCTTGATTACCAACAACGACGAGACGGCCTACAGGGAGGAGGTGAGGGCCCTTGGAGTGTGGTGTCAGGAAAATAACCTCACACTCAACGTCAACAAAACTAAGGAGATGATTGTGGACTTCAGGAAACAGCAGAGGGAACACCCCCTATCCACATCGATGGAACAGTAGTGGAGAGGGTAGCTAGTTTTAAGTTCCTCGGCATACACATCACAGACAAACTGAATTGGTCCACTCACACTGACAGCGTCGTGAAGAAGGCGCAGCAGCGCCTATTCAACCTCAGGAGGCTGAAGAAATTCGGCTTGTCACCAAAAGCACTCACAAACTTCTACAGATGCACAATCGAGAGCATCCTGGCGGGCTGTATCACCGCCTGGTACGGCAACTGCTCCGCCCTCAACCGTAAGGCTCTCCAGAGGGTAGTGAGGACTGCACAACGCATCACCGGGGGCAAACTACCTGCCCTCCAGGACACCTACACCACCCGTTGTTACAGGAAGGCCATAAAGATCATCAAGGACATCAACCACCCGAACCACTGCCTGTTCACCCCGCTATCATCCAGAAGGCGAGGTCAGTACAGGTGCATCAAAGCTGGGACCGAGAGACTGAAAAACAGCTTCTATCTCAAGGCCATCAGACTGTTAAATAGCCACCACTAACATTGAGTGGCTGCTGCCAACACACTGTCATTGACACTGACCCAACTCCAGCCATTTTAATAATGGGAATTGATGGGAAATGATGTAAATATATCACTAGCCACTTTAAACAATGCTACCTTATATAATGTTACTTACCCTACATTATTCATCTCATATGCATATGTATATACTGTACTCTACAACATCGACTGCATCCTTATGTAACACATGTATCACTAGCCACTTTAACTATGCCACTTTGTTTACTTTGTCTACACACTCATCTCATATGTATATACTGTACTCGATACCATCTACTGTATGCTGCTCTGTACCATCACTCATTCATATATCCTTATGTACATGTTCCTTATCCCCTTACACTGTGTATAAGACAGTAGTTTTGGAATTGTTAGTTAGATTACTTGTTGGTTATCACTGCATTGTCGGAACTAGAAGCACAAGCATTTCGCTACACTCGCATTAACATCTGCTAACCATGTGTATGTGACAAATAAAATTTGATTTGATTTGATTTGACATGGACGAGACATGTGTTTCCCAAACCAGTCTTGTGTCTGGATCCGTTCTAATCATCTGTCAAAGTCGCCCAAGCAGTTCACTGCCAAGCTAGCTTCGAGATTGAAAAGGTCCCTACTGTGTGATGCAGCAGTTGGGGTCGGTGAACTACCTGGTCTGTTTGGAAGACACTGGGAAGATGTCAGGACGGTGCATGTCGTTGACCTAAAGCCTTGCTAACCCTATGGCAGAAGAGCTGGATCGCAGGCAAAAGCAACATCTGCAGGAACTCTTCTTGGAGGACTCCGATGATGAGAACGTCCCTGATATTGTGTAGTGGGAACATGAACCTGCCAAAGCCTGAATCCTCTCTGTTTCTGGGGGGAGGAAAGTGTGACAAAATCCTGCACGGCGCCTTCACTGTGCGCTGCCACTTTAAGAGCGCATCAGCAGTCAGGAAGGAGAAAATAAAGATAGCTCTTCCGGCTCTGTGTGGGAGCTCTCGGTTGGCGCGGCAGTTTGATACTGTATTTTGAGCGTGCTTAGTTTGTAAAGTGTTTAAGTCGATCGGCGGTGTTACCGCTCTAGGTCGTAGTTGTAATCTTTCGGGACCGCTCCTGTTATTGATCACATGGATTAGTAGCAACATTGTTGTAAAACTTTAACATACAAACCAACAAACCATCAGATTTTCTTTCTATCATTCCAGTGCTTTATACTGCAGCAGACTTAATTTTTTTCAATATGCTCCCTTCGATGTTCAGTGTCGCTGGAGTATTATTGCCATTCCAGATGTATTTGGGTTGACATTTTAGTTAAAGGGAGCTTGTGTGTGAGTTGATTGTTTATTGTTGTTTGAACTGTATTGATTTGGTGTGTTACTACTGATATTTTCCTGAGAAGATTTTGGACATCTTAAGGCCTTTCATTCCCCCCTCACTCCTCCACTGGGAGGTAATAGAGAATATTAAAAATTCTCTAAGGGTTATGACTCGGTTCATTCTTGTCAATTGTTGCCATTATTCTTTTATGAGGTATTATTGGTTTGGGTTACCGCTGGGAGGTAATACAGAATATTGCAAATACTGGTACCGAGTCAATGTCAATGTATGGGGGTATAGATTAGTCAAGGTAATTTGTATGTAGGGGTAAAGTGTCTATGCATAGATAATAAACAGTAAGTAGCAGCAGTGTAAAAACAAATGGGGGGTGTCATTGAAAATAGACCAGGTTGCCATTTGTTTAATTGTGGCTTGGAAGCAGAAGCTGCTAAGGAGCCTTTTGGACCTAGACGTGGCGCTCTGGTCCGCTTGCCTTGTGGTAGCAGAGAGAAGAGTCTATGACTTGGGTGACTGGAGTCTTTGACAATTTTTTGGGCCTTCCTCTGACACCGCCTAGCATATAGTTCCTGGATGGCAGGAAGCTTAGCCCCAGTGATGTACTAGGCTGTACGCACTACTCTCTGTAGTGCCTTACGGTTGGATGCCGAGCAGTTGCCATACCAGGCGGTGATGCTCTCGATGGTGCAGCCGTATAACTTTTGAGGATCTGGGGACCCATAACAAATATTTTCAGTCTCCTGAGGGGGGAAAGGTATTGTCGTGCCCTCTTCACGGCTGTCTTGGTGTGTTTGGACCATGATGTGGACGCAAAGGAACTTGAAAGTCCACTACAGCCCTGTCGATGCACCACTACATCCCCGTCGATGCGAATGGGGGCGTGTTCGGCCCTACTTTTCCTGTAGTCCACGATCATCTCCTTTATCTTGCTCACGTCGAGGGAGAGGTTGTTGACCTGGTACCACACTACCAGGTCTCTGACCTCCCTATAGGCTGTCTCATCGTTGTCGGTAATCAGGCCTACTACAACTGAGTCGTCAGCAAACTTAATGATGGTGTTGGAATTGTGCTTGGCCACGCAGTTGTGGGTGAACAGGGATTATAGGAGGGGACTCAACACACACCTCTGAGGAACCCCTGTGTTGAGTATCAGCGTGGCAGATGAGTTGTTGCGTACCCTTACCACCTTGGGCGGCCCGTCAGGAAGTCCAGGATCCAGGTCCTTAGTGATGAGCTTTGTGGACACTATGGTGTTGAATGCTGAACTTTAGTCAATGAACAGCATTCTCACATAGGTCTTCCTTTTGTCCAGGTGGGAAAGGGCAGTGTGAAGTGCGATTGAGATTGCGTCACCTGTGGATCTGTTGGGGCGGTATGCAAATTGGAGTGGGTCTAGGGTTTCTGGGATGATGGTGTTGATGTGCACCATGACCAGCATTTCAAAGCACTACATGGCTACCAATGTGAGTGCTACAGGGCGGTAGTCATTTAGGCAGGATAACTTCGCTATCTTGAGCACTTTTCTTTCTTTTCTTGTAACATGTAGGTATTACAGACTCGGTTAGGGAGAGGTTGAAAATGTCAGTAAACTTGCCAATCGGTCCGTGTATGCTCTGAGTACACGTCCTGGTAATCCATCTGGTCCCGTGGCCTTGTGAATTTGGACCTTTTGAAAGGTCTTGCTCACATCGGTTATGGAGAGTGTGATCACACAGTCATCCGGAACAGCTGGTGCTCTTATGCATGCTTCAGTGTTACTTGCCTATAAGCAAGAATAAAAGGCATTTAGCCATCTGGTAGGCTTGCGTCACTGGGCAGCTCGCGGCTGGGCTCTCCTTTATAGTCCGTATAGTTTGCAAGCCCTCCCACATCCGACAAGCATCAGAGCCAGTGTAGTAGGATGCAATTTTAGTCCTGTATTGACACTTTGCCTGTTTGATGGTTCATCTGAGGGCATAGCGGGATTTCTTATACGCATCTGGATTTCTGTCCCGCTCCTTGAAAGCTGCAGCTCTAGCCTTTTGCTCCTGGGCTCCCAAGTGGCACAGTGGTCGAAGACATTGCATCTCAGTGCAAGAGGTGTCACTGCAGTACCAGGTTGGTATCAAGGCTGAATCACATCCGGCCGTGATTTGGAGTCCCATAGGGCGGCCCAGCGTCGTCCGGGTTTGGCCGGGGAAGGCCATCATTGTAAATAAGAATTTGTTCTTAACTGACTTGCCTAGTTAAATAAAGGTTATATTATAAAAAAATAAATGGTAATCGATGGCTTCTGGTTGGGATATGTACATATGGTCACTGTGGGGACGACGTTGTCGATGCACTTATTCATGAAGTCGGTGACTGAGGTGGTATACTCTCAATGCCATTGGAATAATTCCGGAACATTTTCCAGTCTGTGCTAGCAAAACAGTCCTGTAGCGTAGCATCCGCGTCATCTGACCACCTCCGTATTGAGCGAGTCACAGTTACTTCCTGCTTTAGTTTTTGCTTGTAAGCATGAATCAGGAGGATAAAATTATGGTCAGATTTTCCAAATAGAGGGAGAGCTTTGTACGCATCTCTGTGTGTGGAGCAAAGGTGGTCTAGAGTTATTTTTCCTCTGGTTGCACATGTGACATGCTGGTAGAAATGAGGTAAAACGGATTTAAGTTTGCCTGCAATAAAGTCCCCGGCCACTAGGAGCGCCACTTTTGAATGAGCACTTTCTTGTTTGCTTATGGCCTTATACAGCTCGTTGAGTGTGGTCTTAGTACCAGCGTCGGTTTGTGGTGGTAAATAAATGGCTACGAAAATATAGATGAAAACTCTCTTGGTAGATAGTGTGGTCTACAGCTTATCATGAGGTAATCTACCTCAGGCGAGCAATATCTCGAGACTACCTTAATATTAGACACCGCGCACCAGCTGTTATTGACAAATAGATACACACCCCCAATCCTCGTCTTCCCGGACATACCTGTTCTGTCATGCCGAATCATGGAAAACCCAGCCAACTGTATATTATCTGTGTCATCGTTCAGCCACGACTCTGTGAAACATAAGATATTAGAAGGTTTTAATGTCCCAAACGGAGCTCATCCAGTTTATTCTCCAGTGATTGCATGTTGGCTAATAGAATGGATGGTACAGGCGGTTTACCCGACAAATTCTCACAAGGCACCCTGATACCTGCCCCTAGTATTTCCTTCTTTTCTTCATGCGAATGACAGGGATTTGGGCCTTGTCTGGGAGCAACATTATATCCGTTGTGTCTGACTCATTAAATAAAACATCTTCATCCAGTTCGAGGTGAGTATTCGCTGTTCTGATATCCAGAAGCTCTTTTCTGTCATAAAAGATGGTAGCATCAACATTGTGTCACAAACGATGCGGAAAAAACACACAAAATAGCACAATTGGTTAGATGCCGGTAAAACGGCAGCCATCCCCTCCAGCACCATTCTTCATTCAAATGCATCTGGCAGGGCAATAATAGTTCAGTGGCACTGAACATCAGAGAGAGCACATTGAAAAAAGGAAAGTCTGCTGCAGTGTAAAGCACTGGAACGATAGAGGGAAAATGAGAGTAAGAGAGAGAGGGGGTCTTAGCTGTTGACTTCAGGCTTGCAGTAGCATTGTCTGTCCATCTGATGGTTTGTTGGTATGTATGCTTCGCAATAATGTTGCTACTAATCCGTGCGATCAGTAACAGGAGCGGTCCTGAAGGATTACAACCACGACCTAGAGTAGTAACACCGCCGATCGACTTAAACACTTTACAAACTAAGCACGCTGAAAATAGACTTCTGCAGAGATGCACACACTATCAAACTGCCGCGACAACTGAGAGCTCCCACACAGAGCCGGAAGAGCTATCTTTATTTTCTCATTCCTGACTGCTGATGCGCTTTTAAAGTGTCAGCGCCCGGTAAAGGCTTCGTGTAGGATTTCACCACAATGTAAATGGCTCAGTAGAATAGAATAAACACTTGCTGTGTTGCAGTGTGTGTGTGTGTGTGTGTGTGTGTGTGTGTGTGTGTGTGTGTGTGTGTGTGTGTGTGTGTGTGTGTGTGTGTGTGTGTGTGTGTGTGTGTGTGTGTGTGTGTGTGTGTGTGTGTGTGTGTGTGTGTGTGTGTGTGTGTGTGTGTGTGTGTGTGTGAAAAAGCTGTGTGTTTGTAGTGCATGTTTGATTGTATATCTTTGTGTTTATCTGATCTTTGACATTAAGGATAAACATGTCAAATATTTATAAATAGAGACTGGATAGAAATATTACAAAATATGAACATTCTGATACTACAACTTTGTCATTCTACCATCGTAGAAGCCAGAGAGGGTAAAATAAATATGTCTAAGATTTGCCCATAAAATGTTTAATATTATAGTGGGCAATATGGAGTTTGCACAGGTTTGCCAACTTTCACTGAGACAAAACTATGAATTCTGTAACATGTCAGCTGCACGCAAAAAATAAACATTGCACAGACCAGAGCTGGAGATATAAACATTAGGGTCAGAGCCTATTCACATCTGTGTGTGCCAGTGGCCAAGGCAGGAATACCATTTGTCTGTAAGGGAGATAGGCTTTTCTCCCAACTCCTGGGAAATTCAGAAGTAATGGGAGTCTGGCCAAGAGTAGCACACTGATGGATACACACACAGCAAGAACTGGCTCAGGATCAGTTCTCAGGCTAAAGAGTAGAGTACAGACCGCCAGCAAGCACAGTACAGACACATTTCTCAGAGGCTTTCAATAGCATACTGTTCTTAGCTCCAGAGCAGTTGGTGCTATACTTAGAATTCTATGATGTCAATGTGTTAGTCCGAAGGAGAAATGGGCATTGGACTAAGGATAGCTGTGGGCAAAAAATCCTGCAGCATGCACAAACAATAGAGGAGAAAAAAAATCTGTCACAGGGCTCCATTTTCTATTTCCAGACCAGAAGTTATTATGATTTGTCATGATCATCTCTCGCAGAATTTATTTATACCTGTGTTCAATGTGCCAGCAATTTTTTTCAATGCGTTTGTGCTTGGTCATGAAATAGCGCAGCACCCAAGACAAAAGGGCTGTCGATGAGGCAGGCGTCTCGCGAGAGACGTTATTTGTGGCCTCATAAAACAGTATGAAAATCAAAAGAATCCTTATTTCTGTTTGTGTGTTCTACTCTGTTCCACTAGAATAAGACAGACAGGCCGCTTCACCCACCCACATGTGCCACACCGTACCATTTCCTCAACCATTTTCTAGTGTTACATCCATTTTCTCTTTCTACTGGCCCTGATTAAAGTATCTGGGTGTTAAGTGGCCTCCTGGATGAGTAAAAAGCACAATCAAACAATTTAAAAAAACTATAGCATTCCAAAGGTATACAGTGGATTCGGAAAGTATTCAGACCCCTTGACTTTTTCCACATTTTGATACGTTACAGCCTTATTCTAAAATGGATTTAAAAAATATATATCGTCATCAATGTACAGACAATACCCCATTATGACAAAGAGAAAACAGGCTTTTAGAAACTTTTGCAAATTAATGAAAAGTAAAAAACAGAAATACCTTATTTACGTAACTATTCAGGTGCTTCCTGTTTCCATTGATCATCCTTGAGATGTTTCTACAACTTGATTCTACTCCACCTGTGGTAAATGCAATTGATAGGACAGGATTTGGAAAGGCACACACCTGTCTATATAAGATCCCACAGTTGACAGTGCATGTCAGAGCAAAAACCAACACATGAGGTCAAAGGAATTGTCCGTAGAGCTCCGAGACTGGATTGTGTCGAGGCACTGATCTGGGTAAGGGTTTGGCCTCCATCATTCTTAAACAGAGAAGTTTGGAACCACCAAGACTCTTCCTAGAGCTGGCCGTCCGGCCAAACTGAGCAATCGGGGGAGAGGGGCCTTGGTCAGGGAGGTGACCAAGAACCCGATGGTCACTCTGACAGAGCTCCAGAGTTCCTCTGTGGAGATGGGAGAACCTTCCAGAAAGACAACCATCTCTGCAGCATTCCACCAATCAGGCCTTTTTGGCCCATGACAGCCTGCTTGGAGTTTGCCAAAAGGCACCTAAAGGACTCTCAGACTGTTAAAAAACAAGATTCTCTGGTCTGATGAAACCAAGATGGAACTCTTTGGCCTGAATACCAAGCGTCACGTCTTCAGGAAACCTGGCACCATCCCTACGGTGAAGCATGGTCATTGCAGCATCATTCTGTGGGGATGTTTTTCAGCGCCAGAACTGGGAAACTAGTCAGGATTGAGGGAAAGATGAACGGAGCAAAGTACAGAGAGATCCTTGAGCTCCAGAATACTCGGGAACTCAGATTGGGGTGAAAGTTCACCTTCCAACAGGACAACAACCCTAAGCACACTACCAAGTCAATGCAGGAGTGGCTTAGGGACAAGTCTCTGAATGTCCTTGAGTGGGCCAACCAGAGCCCAGACTTGAACCCGATCAAACATCTCTGGAGAGACCTGAAAATAGCTGTGCAGTGACATTCCCCATCCAACCTGATAGAGCTTTAGAAGATCTGCAGAGAAGAATGGGAGAAACTCCCCAAATACAGGTGTGCCAAGCTTGTAGCGTCTTATGTAAATGTGATATTTCATTTCAAATTTTTTATACATTTGCAAAAAATTCTAAAAACCTGTTTTTGCTTTGTCATTAATGGGGATAGGCGTCACGCTAGTCGAAATTGGAGGGTGCGCAATTCAAATAAATAATCGTAATATTAAACATTCATGAGCATACATGAGCATACAAGTATCTTATATCATTTAAAAGCTTTACATTCTTGTTAATCTAACTGTGTTGTCCGATTTACAATGGGCTTTACAGCGAAAGCAGATCATGCGATCGTCTGAGGCGCCCCACATCAACATATTTTTCAACCAGCACAGGCTACACAAAATCACAAATAGCGACTAAATAAATCACTTACTTTTGATAATCTTCCTCTGTTTGCAATCCCAAGGGTTCCAGCTACACCATGAATGGTTGTTTTGTTAGATAAAATCCTTCTTTATATCCCAAAAGGTCTGTTTAGTTGGCGCCATTGATTTTAGTAATCCACTCGTTCAACATGCAAACAAATGAATCGAAAAAGCTACCGCTAAACTTTGTACATGCAAGTCAAAGACGTTTCTATTTAATCCTCAGGTACCCCAAAATGTAAATAAACTATAATATTTCAATAGGAAAGTCAAATTTGTAAGCACGTGCCCTCTTCCTCGCGCGCAGAAAGACTGAAATTGTTCTGGTGTTCTCATCACAAAAACTCAAAGTTCTTGCTCGTTTTTGAAAAAACAAGCCTGAAATCTTGAATAAAGACTTTTGACATCTAGTGGAATCCATAGGAATTGCAATCTGGGAGCTGGAATTACATAGGAACAATAGCTTTCCATTATAAGAGCCTGGGACCTCAACAAAAAAATTATTCTGGTTGGTCTTTCTACGGATTTTCGCCTGCCATATCAATTCTGTTATAGTCCCAGACATTATTGTAACGTTTCTAGAAACTTCAATGTGTTTTCTATCCAATGCTACCAATTATATGCATATCCTTGCTTCTGGGCCTGAGTAACAGGCAGTTTACTTTGGGCATGTCAGTCAGGCAGAAATTCAGGAAAATAGACCCTAGCTCTAATTAAGGGGTATTGTGTCCAGACTGATTAGGGGAAAACATTTTTTACCCATTTTTAGAATAAGTCTGTAAAGTAACAACATGAGGAAAAGGTCAAGGGGTCTGAATACTTTCCGAATGCATTGTACTTTGGCAGGAATTAAAGGGAAATTCCGCCAATTTTCAACATCATATTCATCATCTCTAGCATCCTACATACAGTGCTTTGAAAAAGTATTTGCCCCCTTTCCAATTCTCTCTACTTTTGCATATTTATGATACTGAATGTTATCAGATCTTCAACCAAAACTTAATAGTAGATAAACGGAACCTGAGTGAACAAGTAACACAACAATTGCATACTTATTTATTTTATTTCATAAACAAAGTTATGCCACACCCACTGCCCCTGTGTGAAAAAGTAATTGCCCCTGTGTGAAAAAGTAATTGCCCCCTTACACTCAATAACTGGTTGTGCCACCTTTAGCTGAAATGACTCCAACCAAATACTTCCTGTAGTTGTTGTTCAGTCACTCATGTCGCTGTGGAGGTATTTTGGACCACTCTTCCATGCATTACTGCCTTAGCTCAGCGGCATTTGTTGGTTTTCAACTGCTCATTTCGAGTCCTGCCATCTCAATTGGGATTAGGTCTGGACTTCGACTAGGTCATTCCAAAATGTCAAATTTGTTATTATTTTATTTATTATTTATTTATTTATTTACATATAGACTTAATGGATGGCCTGACATTCTCCTGTAGAATTCTCTGATACAGAGCAGAATTCATGGTTCATTCTATTAAGGTAAGTTGTCCAGGTCCTGAGGCAGCAAAGCATCCCCAAACCATCAGACAACCAGCACCATGCTTGACCGGTTGTATAAGGTTCTAATTGTGGAATGCAGTGTTTGGGTTTTCACCAGGCATAATTGGACGCATACTGTACAAAAAGTTATACTTTTGACTCATCTGTCCATAGAACATTCTTTCAAAAGTCTTGATGATCATCCAGGTTCTTTTTGGCAAACTTGAGTCAACTTTTTGGACAAGATGGGTCCCATTGGGTGTTGCATAACTTTGTTATTAAATAAATGAAATAAGCTTCCATTTTTTTGTTATTTGTAAACTCAGTTGTCATGTTTGTCATTTATTATCATGTTTGTCCCTGTGCTCCCCATTCTATTTGGTTCTTTCCCTCCTTCTATCCCTCTCTCTCCCCCTCCCTCTCTCACTCTATTAGGTGTTCTCTCTATCGTTCCGTGAAGCCCAGCTGTTCCTATTCCCCTAATCATCATTTAGTCTTCCCACACCTGTTCCCGATCCTTTCCCCTGATTAGAGTCCCTATTTATTCCTTTGTGTTCCGTTCCTGTCCCGTCGGTTCCTTGTTTAGTATTCACCATGCTGTGATTGCACGCCCTGTCCTGTCGTGTTTTTGCTGTGATTGTGTATCGCCCTGTCCTGTCGTATCAGATCTTTCTCTGTTTTCTCCAGTTATTCCCCTTATTATTAAATAAACTCTGTTTCTGTTAAGTCGCTTTTGGTTAGATTCCCGTTATCTAATATTAGGTGTTGGTTGAAGCTCTGATAACATACTGTCACGCCCTGACCTTAGTTATCTTTGTTTTCTTTATTATTTTGGTTAGGTCAGGGTGTGACGAGGGTGGTTTGTGTAGTTTTTATATTGTCTAGGGGTTTTTGTATGTCTAGGGGTTGTTGTATATCTAGGTGGATATATGTCTATGGTTGCCTGGATTGGTTCCCAATCAGAGGCAGCTGTTTATCGTCGTCTCTGATTGGGGACCATATTTAGGTAGCCATATTCCTTGGCTATTTCGTGGGATATTGTCTATGTGTAGTTGCCTGTCAGCACTCGGTTTATATAGCTTCACGTTCATTTTGTTATTTTGTTTAGTGTTTAGTGTTTAATGTATTCATATCACACTGCGCCTTGGTATCCTCGTTATGACGAACGTGACACATTCAGTATCAAAAATGGCCCAAAATAGAGAAAATCAGAAGGGGGCAAATACTTTTTCACGGCACTGTATGTGAAAATGGCAAGTTGATATGTTTATTCTTTGGTGCCCCTGCACAGCAGAGAACTGGAACGAAAGGCGGCCAAATGAGGTGTTGGATTTAGGGATGATCAGTGAGATACACCTGCTGGAGCACATGCTACGGGTGGGTGTTGCCATCGTGACCAGTGAACTGAGATAAGGCAGAGCTTTACCTAGCATGGACTTGTAGATGACCTGGAGCCAGTGGGTCTGGCGACGAATATGTAGCGAGGGCCAGCCGACTAGAGCATACAGGTCGCAGTAGTGGGTGGTATAAGGTGCTTTAGTAACAAAACGGATGGCACTGTGATAAACTGCATCCAGTTTGCTGAGTAGAGTGTTGGAAGCTATTTTGTAGATGACATCGCCGAAGATTGGATTGGAGATGTTGAGTCTGGAAGGAGAGTTTACAGTCTAGCCAGACACCTAGGTACTTATAGATGTCCACATATTCTAGGTCGGAACCATCCAGGGTGGTGATGCTAGTCGGGCGTGCGGATGCAGGCAGCTCGTTTGGAGGTTAGATAGCACTGTGTCCAAGGACGGGCCGGAATTATAAGGAATGGTGTCGTCTGCGTAGAGGTGGTTCAGGGAATCGCCCGCAGCAAGAGCAACATCATTGATATATACAGAGAAAAGAGTTGGCCCGAGAATTGAACCCTGTGGCACCCCCATAGAGACTGCCAGAGGACCGGACAGCATGCCCTCCGATTTGACACAATGAAATCTGTCTGCAAAGTAGTAAGGCAGTCATCAGAAAAACAGAGGCTACTGAGTCTGCCGATAAGAATATGGTGATTGACAGAGTCGAAAGCCTTGGCAAGGTCGATGAAGACGGCTGCACAGTACTGTCTTTTATTGATGGCGGTTATGATATCGTTTAGTACCTTGAGCGTAGCTGAGGTGCACCCGTGACCGGCTCGGAAACCAGATTGCACAGCGGAGAAGGTACTGTGGGATTCGAGATGGTCAGTGACCTGTTTGTTGACTTGGCTTTCGAAGACCTTAGATAGGCAGGGCAGGATGGATATAGGTCTGTAACAGTTTGGGTCCAGGGTGTCTCCCCCTTTGAAGAGGGGGATGACTACGGCAGACGATATGAAAGAGAGGTTGAACAGGCTGGTAATAGGGGTTGCGACAATGGCGGCGGAAAGTTTCAGAAATTGAGGGTCCAGATTGTCAAGCCCAGCTGATTTGTATGGGTCCGGGGGGGGGGGGGGGGGTGGAGCTGTTGGCCGAAGTTGGAGTAGCCTGGTGGAAGGCATGACCAGTCGATGAGAAATGCTTGTTGAAGTTTTCGATAATCATGGATTTATCGGTGGTGACCGTGTTACCTAGCCTCAGTACAGTGGGCAGCTGGGAGGAGGTGCTCTTGTTCTCCATGGACTTCACAGTGTCCCAGAACTTTTTGGAGTTAGAGCTACAGGATGCAAATTTCTGCCTGAAGAAACTGGCCTTTGCTTTCCTGACTTCCCAGAACAGTTGCATATTGCGGGGGACTATTCGATGCTATTGCAGTCCGCCACAGGATGTTTTTGTGCTGGTCGTGGGCAGTCAGGTCTGGAGTGAACCAAGGGCTATCTGTTCTTAGTTCTGCATTTTTGAACGGAGCATGCTGGCCAGGTCGATTAGAAAGGCCTGCTCACAGAAGTGTTTTAGGGAGCGTTTGACTGTGATGAGGGGTGGTCATTTGACTGCGGA
Organism: Oncorhynchus gorbuscha; assembly: GCF_021184085.1. Taxonomy (NCBI): domain Eukaryota; kingdom Metazoa; phylum Chordata; class Actinopteri; order Salmoniformes; family Salmonidae; genus Oncorhynchus; species Oncorhynchus gorbuscha. The sequence goes on along the minus strand of NC_060182.1, from coordinate 57,888,552 downwards.
TCCGTAGCGGATACAGGCAATGAGGCAGTGATCGCTGAGATCCTGGTTGAAGACAGCGGAGGTGTATTTGGAGGGCCAGTTGGTCAGAATGACATCTATGAGGGTGCACTTGTTTACAGATTTAGGGTTGTACCTGGTGGGTTCCTTGATGATTTGTGTGAGATTGAGGGCATCTAGCTTAGATTGTAGGACTGCCGGGGTGTTAAGCATATCCCAGTTTAGGTCACCTAAAAGAACAAACTCTGAAGCTAGATGGGGGGCGATCATTTCACAAATGGTGTCCAGGGCACAGCTGGGAGCTGAGGGGGGTCGTTAGCAGACAGCAACAGTGAGAGACTTATTTCTGGAGAGAGTCATTTTTTAAATTAGTAGTTCGAACTGTTTGGGTATGGACCTGGAAAGTATGACATTACTTTGCAGGCTATCTCTGCAGTAGACTGCAACTCCTCCCCCTTTGGCAGTTCTATCTTGACGGAAAATGTTATAGTTGGCTATGGAAATCTCAGAATTTTTGGTGGCCTTCCTGAGCCAGGATTCAGCCACGGCAAGGACATCAGGGTTAGCAGAGTGTGCTAAAGCAGTGAGTAAAACAAACTTAGGGAGGAGGCGTCTGATGTTGACATGCATGAAACCAAGGCTTTTTCGATCACAGAAGTCAACAAATGAGGGTGCCTGGGGACATGCAGGGCCTGGGTTTACCTCCACATCACCCGCGGAACAGAGGAGGAGAAGGATGAGGGTGCGGCTAAAGGCTATCAAAACTGGTCGCCTAGAGCGTTGGGGACAAAGAATAAAAGGAGCAGATTTCTGGGCATGGTAAAATATATTCAGGGAATAATGCGCAGAGGTATGGTAGGGTGCGTGTACAGCGGAGGTAAGCCCAGGCACTGGGTGATGATAAGAGAGGTTGTATCTCTGGACATGCTGGTTGTAATGGGTGAGGTCACCGCATGTGTGGGAGGTGGGACAAAGGAGGTATCAGGGGTATGAAGAGTGGAACTAGGGGCTCCATGGTAAACTAAAACAATGTCAACTAACCTGAACAACAGTATACAAGGCATATTGACATTTGAGAGAGACATACAGCGAGGCATACAGTAATCACAGGTGTTGATTGGGAGAGCTAGCTAAAACAGTAGGTGAGACAACAGCTATTTAGCTAGCACAACAACAGCAGGTAAAATGGCGTTGACTAGGCAGAGAGGGTCGAATTAACTACACACAGAGCCTGAGTGCGGCTGGGGCCGACAGATAAACATAAACAAACAGAATGGAGTACCGTGATTAATGGACTGTCCAGCAGGCATCAGCTATGTAGCCAAGTGATCACAGTGTCCAGGGGGCAGTGGTGGATGGGACAGGGAAGCTAGACTGGCGAGTATTATCCAGGCTAACAAAAAAACGATTCTGTATCACATTGGGTGAGGCAGGTTACCGGAAGGTATAATCGAATTAAAAATCGAAAAGAGATTGAAAGTAAATATGGGTCCAGTGAGTGGTTGGGCTGGCTGGGGACGCAGCGATTCAGACAGTTAGCAGGCCTGTGCTAACAAGCTAACAGTTAGTAGGCCGGGGCTAAACAAGCTAGCAGTTAGCAGACCGGGGCTAAACAAGCTAGCAGTTAGCAGGCCGAATTAGCAAGCAAGCAGATAGCAAGGGCTAGAAAGTTAGCCTTTGGGGGACGTCGCGATGGGGTTAAGTCTGTTTATGCCTCTTCATGCGGTGACATCGATAGACCGGTCGTGGGTCCGGATATTGTAGCCCAGGAGTATGCTTCGGTGGTAGCACAGGAGCTCTGGCCAGGCTAGCTTCAAGCTAAGTGGATGGAAACGCTAGCCAGGAGTAGTCACCTGGGGTTGCGGTAAGTTAGTTAGCTAGTTGTGAAGATCCAGATGAAAATGTTCCGTTTGCTGTGGGAATCCGGGGATAAAAATAATAGGTCCGTTATGCTCTGGTTAGAGTCGCGTTGTTCGAACTGGCAAGAGCTTTCCGAGCTAAAGGTTAGCTGATGACCGCTAGCAATGGTTTGCTGACTGGTAGCTGGTAGTTAGCTGGCTAGCTTCAGTTGAGGGGTTCCGGATCCGAAGTAAATATAAATACTTTAGAAAAAAAGCAGATCCACGCTACATTGGGTGAGGCGGGTTGCAGGAGAGTATTTAGATGTTGAGGTTTAGCAAAATGTTTTAAAAGATATGCGAAGAAAAATATGTTTAAAAAACTATATATACAAGGGACACGACACGACGAGACGTCTGACTGCTACACCATCTTGGATACAAGTGGCTGTAATGCCCCCTAAAAAAATCCATGCCTTTTGCATCCAGTGGTCGTTGTGCCCTTGAGTTGTGTGCCTCTCACTCACATGGCTCTCAGTCACGTGATTGGGTCTATCTCAAAGGCTACAAGTGAAGACAGACACATCGGGGACACAACTTCACGCGTCCAAATCCAATTCCGAGGCACATATTGAATATATTGGAAGAACTGTCCACATTCACTTTTCATCAGCCAACAAGATTAGTAGGCCTAACGAACAGCAAAAGCACTAGCATATGTCAATCTGCTATCCCCCATAGTACAAAAGTTGACCTATTCTGTGTGAGAAATAAATATTCAAAACATTGTCCAGGACAGTTGTAGGATGCGATAGATCCCAAATGAATACAACCACTAGCATCAAAAAAACATGTTTTAAGCAATGAGCCTAATGAAACAGATGAGAATGTTTAGCTTAAAATGTTGATCAACTATTAGGCTATTTCTTCACATTATAAGCACAGCAATGCGCACACGGCAGCAGGCTATAAGCGTGAATGTTCCATAAGTTGGAAAACACCATGGTGAAAATTATCTTTCCCAAATTTGAAACTCACACGCAGCTTATGTATGCCAGTTAGGCTCTATATCCCTTGTAAAGCGGATGAATGATTACTTTTAAGAAGTTGCCAACTTTAGTTGTGATCAAAACATATAGACCTATGGGCTAGGCTACAGGTGTGTGACTATGATTTGAAAAAGTCGCAAGTGATAATATATCATTCACAAGTGATAGGCTAATATTGTCACCCATCACACTATTATTGATTCAATCTTGTCTTTACATATACAAATTAATAAATGGGTGAAATTTGTTTTGATTTAGAATGGACCATTATCACGCACCTATCTCGAAACAGGTGCAGTGGAAAAAAATACATCTATGCACTTAAATAGCGAATGGAGAGCGCTTTTCCCGTGGTTCATTTTCATGTCAGCCAGGTAGGCTATACTCCTGTTTTAAAGAGAAGGAATGTGCTTAATATTAGGAAAGTTGAGAAATAAATATAGTATGCCTAGCCTATAGAAAGGTAATGGGATCCTCCTCTTTTTAATAGAGGCCATCACTTTGTTTTTTTCACGCAATTGCAAAGCCTATAGAAATGTTGCATAACATGAGCTCATAGTTCTGCTATGAAGTGTTTGATTTACATTTGCATTGACGTCAGAGTGATTAAAGGGAGTACCAGGCAGTTAGCAAGTTTGGTAGGCTACTAATGACCATCAGCAGCATCAGAACTGGGAGAATCCTAATTACCGTGACTAAACGGTCACATGGAATTTGAATGCCGTCATGACTCATGACCGCCGGTGTGGCAGTAATACTGTCACCGTAACAGCCCTACCCCACACTCTTGTCATTGTAATGTTGAAAATTGGGTCGGAATTACCAAAAGGGCACCGGGCAGATTAGTTGAAGTCAAAGCCGATATTGAGGTAATTAACTGCCAATCTGATGTTCAAAAGTTCCTATCGGTTGTAAGAAATGATAGTGGATACATTTCATGAAAATAAACTAAAAATAAACTACAAAATCACAAAATAGCAAAGTTGCGTCGAAAGCTTGCAAAACGGCAGCCATCCAGTACGGCGCCATCGCCATCTTCATACTATACTGTATATTAAGTGCTTGGGCTCCTTACCGGTGAATCATCAGGTTTCCTCTCAGCCACATGGCAATAGGGAATGGGCTCCGTCCCGTTCTCAAGTGATGTGAACACTGGAACACAAAACATTCAATAAATCACCACATATCAATGACAAATACTTAAATGATCAAAGCTATAGAAGACAGAGAAGCTTGGTTGAATATCTACAGCAGTGGGATTTTATCTACTGAATGTCCTGGAATAAACCTAAGCATTCATTTTACAAGCTTTGGTAGAGAAGCTATTTCATGAATAAATACATATTTCAGAAAGCCACATGGTATTCGGGTGGGACTACGAACGGGGCAGATTCTCATACTTTAAGTTTGGGTCATTTTTTCCAAACTGAGCCCTGTCCAGATATTCAAATATGGTTGAGTAGAAATTCCAGTCTCTACATGTGGCAAGCAGAGAGGAATACAGCACAATGTTTCTATTTCTCTATCCTTATGGGACAGATGATATTCTTTGGGTGGAGCTTCAAATGGCATTTTGAATAGTGTGCTTTCTTTGACTTCATTGTTCTGGGTGAATGCTACTGTAAGCAAAAGGTCAAGCTCATTGGCTTATTTCTCCTATAATTAAATGTGTCTTTGAGATCTTACTCTGAATACTGTACCCATACATATAACTGAGATGCAAGTAGGGGAGAGTGGGGTAAGTTGAGCAGTTCTTTAATTCCACATCACTCTGTCAAGGGAAATATAGTATTATTTCTAACAAATATATTTACATATACTGTATTTCAGTCTGTTTTGTATCCCTGGAAAGAATCAGAATTCATGTAAACATTACAGTTTTGAAAACATAGCTTGTCCAGAAAAAGGGGTCTCTTGGCTCAACTCCCCCTGGGTATGGGGTAAGGAGAGCGACAGGACAGGGTAAGTGAAGCAACATACACATTTCTGTACTGAATGCATTTGTAGCACTACATTTTAAAGACCATTTCTATCTTTATTTCCGAAACACAATTCAACACAATCGCTCTTTTATCTTTTAATAATTTAAAGCATATTTTAACTCAGGCTTAACACTGAACAAACACTTTGTACTTATAATTGTATTAAACCTCTTAAGGATCAGACCCTTTTTGAAATTTATAGGCCCTGTTGTTACCTCATATCCCAGCAATAATGTCTTGCAATTTGCTCGACTTGCCATTGGCTCAACCACTGGCTCAACTTACCCCAAGGCAAACATTTTGACTATATTAGCCGACACAGCTACATGGATGCACTTTCATGCTAGGTTTAGGACCTCATACTTAAGCTTATAAAGAATCCAACTGATATATAGAACAATCTTAAAATGATCTACTTTGGTTTAGATACAAGCATCCTGAAACTTCTAATAAGGAAGAAACCATGTGGTTTATTCCTTCACAGACTCCATGAAATGATTACCTCTTTTTTTGACCAAAAATATAGGACACATTGGATTTATATATATATTTTTTGCATTGTAATTTCAGAAAATGTATGTAATACACTGAGTATACCAAACATTAGGAACACCTTTCTGATATGTAGTTGCCTTCAGAACAGCCTCAATTTGTCAGCGCATGGACTCTACAATGTGTTGAAAGCATTCCACAGGGATGCTGGCCCATGTTGACTCCAATGCTTCCCACAATTGTGTCAAGTTGGATGGATGTCCTTTGGGTGGTGGACCATTCTTGATACACATGGGAAACTGGTGAGCGTGAAAAACCCAGCAGCATTGCAGTTCTTCAGACAAACCGGTGCGCCTGGCACCTACTACCATACCTCGTTCAAAGGCACTGAAATATTTTGTCTTGCCCTTTCATCCTCTGAATGGCACACATACACAATCCATATCTCAATTGATTCATGGCTTAAAAATCATTCTTTAACTTCTTCGAGATAGGGGGCGCTCTTTTAATTTTTGGATAAAAAACATTCCCGTTTTAAACAAGATATTTTGTCACGAAAAGATGCTCGACTATGCATGTAATTGACAGCTTTGGAAAGAAAAAACTCTGCCGTTTCCAAAACTGCAAAGATATTATCTGTGAGTGCCCCAGAACTAATGCTACAGGCGAAACCAAGATGAAATTTCATACAGGAAATGCCCCAGATTCTGAAGGCGCTGTGTTCCAATGTCTCCTTATATGGCTGTGAATGCGCCAGGAATGATCCTGCCCTTTCTGTCATTTCCCCAAGGTGTCTGCAGCATTGTGACGTAACATCTGAAGTTCTTCAAAGGTAAATGATTTTATTTGAATGCTTTTCTTGTTTTTGTGAAAATGTTGCATGCTGAATGCTAGGCTAAATGCTATGCTAGGCTATCAATACTCTTACACAAATGCTTGTTTAGCTATGGTTCAAAAGCATATTTTGAAAATCTGAGATGACAGTGTTGTTAACAAAAGGCTAAGCTTGAGAGCAAATATATTTATTTCATTTCATTTGCGATTTTCAAGAATAGTTAACGTTGCGTTATGGTAATGAGCTTGAGGCTGTATTCATGATCCCGGATCCGGGATGGCTAGAATCAAGAGGTTAGCTCCCGTTCATCTACACTGATTGAGGTGGATTTAACAAGTGACATAAATAAGAGATCATAGCTTTCATCTGAATTCACCTGGCCAGTCTATGTAATGGAAAGAGAAGGTGTTCCTAATCTTTGTACACTCAATGTATGTAACATACATGTTTGGTATATTGGTCAATTGTTTTGCAAGGCCTTCTACGGATTCTACAGAAAAGCTCAGTCAATGTCACCTCCCGGGTTCCGTAAGATTCATTCATACATTGATATAATTGATTTTCTGAAATACTGTATGTTATACAATCATGATAAACTTTTCACTACAGTCCAATTCCTATTCTGGCAATACTTTCACCTTGAAGTTCTATAATTTTCTTAATGTTTTGTATACTCAGTGTATATCTGCAGTAATAGCGGAATGATAGTGTTTCACAGTATTACTTACTCGCCAGTGTTGTAATTGGCTGTGATATTCGGCTAATGATTTTTCCGGCCGGAGCGGCATCTGTTGTTAAAATGGGAAAGCTGTTTTTGACTTTGTGGCTATGTTATCTAGTGGAAATCGGGTCAAGTGGCCAATGTAGAAATCGCACTGTTATTTCCTGGATGCTAAAATCGCTCAATTTCCGTTTACATGAGAGAACAAGCACTGAAAAGTGTAAAGAATCATTATACCATCTAAATTGCTATGAAATATATTTTCAATAACAAAAAATATTATTTTTTACAGCCCTTTGAAGCTGGTGGACTAAAGCCTAAAGTAAAAGGTTCATGTGCGACCCTCCGCCATGTTAGAAGAAATAGGATGCATGGGATGGGGGAGATTTGTTTTGAATGCAGCCTAGTGCTGTTGCAATTCACCTAGCTTCCACTTTAGGGGTGACGTTCTGAGAAATCCTAGGTATAGCATTTTTTAGATTATGGAGATATCATTAAGTAGTCAGTAATGTTTCATTCATAATGTCTATGCATAACAGAAGTGCATTTCCCAGTGTCACTAATGGCTGCCTCTTGGTACACCCAGTGGTGGAAAAAGTCAAAGTGAAAGTCACCCAGTAAAATATTACTTGAGTAAAAGTCTAAAAGTATTTTGTTTTAAATATACAGTACTTAAATATCAAAAGTAAATGTAATTTCTAAAATATACTTCAGGATCAAAAGTAAAAGTATGAATAATTTCAAATTTCTTACATTAAGCAAACCAGATGACACCATTTTCTTTAATTTTTTACAGATAGCTAGGAGCATACTCCAACACTCAGACATAATTTGGACTATTTTCCTGTCAAACAAATCATATTTTATTGGTCACATACACATGGTTAGCAGATGTTAATGCGAGTGTAGCGAAATGCTTGTGCTTTTAGTTCCGAGCCTGGTAAGCATTCAAAATGTAACGAATACTTTTGGATGCCAGGGAAAATGTATGGAGTAAAAGGTACATTATTTTCTTTAGGAATGTAGTGACGTAAAAGTAAAAAAATATAAATAGTAAAGTAAAGTACAAATAACCCCAAAAACTTAAGTAGTACTTTACAGTATTTTTACTTAGGTACTTTACTCCACTGAGTACACTGTGTACAGTACTCACCATTGTCACTGTGCTTCCTGGTGAGTTCATGTTGACTGCTGTGAGCGACAGCCTCTTCTGGAACCTGGGCCAAGTCACTGGTCTGTGGGAGCAGATAGAAGCTATTACATCTAACTGACATATTGATACCAGTCATTCAGATCACCCGTCATACAGTAGATAGGTACCCAGAACATGCACACACTGAGAAACCCTGCTTTCTACAACATCCTAATGTTTGCCACACTTCTGAGAATCATAGAGGGTGGTCTAGATGTTGGACCACTTTCAGGACCACCATAAAAGCTTTGATGTTATCTTGAATTTACAAAAGATGCTCAATGGAGCTCCAATACATTGACTAATATTATGACTGGGCTACAGTTGAAGGAATCATAACAACACTGATGATCCAATCAACTGATTGTGGAAGTAAAGTAATATGGGCTCAAAATCTGCAGTTGGTCATTATTATTGTATGCAGTGGTAAGCAAAAGGGGTGGGTGAGCTGAGTTTACTTGAGTTTGCCCTCTGCTATCATTGATGGTAACCCTTGCTGTGATCATATTGTCCCAGTGTCTAAACACATAGTATTTTAGACCCATTCATAGCAGTTGCCGTTGACAGGACTGCCCTGGTTGCTTTGAGACATCCTTGTAGAAAGGGCTGATTCTAGTCGCAGTACAGTTAATGTGAGATTTACACAGATAAACTGCAGGAGATGAAAGGTGTAATTTTTATGCTTTGAGTCTTCGAGTCCTCCTCTCTGTCTAAAAGCTCTGTAATCTGAGCGTTTTTCATGAGCAGATATCTCTCCTGGAGTCGTCATTCCAATCCCCCCTAGATTTCCTTTATTGGTCATATTTACTCCTTATTGGCTGTAATTGATTACACGATCAACTGTGGTGTAAAGTACTTAAGTAAAAATACTTTAAAGTACTACTGTACTTAAGTTGTTTTTTGGGGTATTTGTACTTTACTTTACTATTTCTATTTTTGACAACTTTTACTTTTACTCCTCCATTCCTAAAGAAAATAATGTACTTTTTACTCCATACATTTTCTCTGACACCCAAAAGTACTCGTTACATTTTGAATGCTTGTTAACAGGACAGAAAAATGGTCCAATTCACGCACTAATCAAGAGAACAAGCATGCTCATCCCCACTGCCTCTGATTTGATGGACTCACTAAACACAAATGCTTCATTTGTAAATTATGTCTGATTGTTGGAGTGTGCCCCTGACTATCCGTAAATTTTTAAAAACAAGACAATCGTTTCCTGGTTTTTACCATTTCTGCCTGCCCTGAGCCTGCCTGCTGTTCTGTACCTTGTCACACCACCCTGGATTATTGACCTCTGCCTGCTCTGACCCCGAGACTGCCTGCCGTTCTGTACCTTATGGACTCGGATCAGGCCTGTGGTTTTGCCTGCCCCCTGTTCTAGTAATAAACGTTGTCACTTCGACACTGTCTGCATCTGGGTCTTCTCCTGAAACGTGATAAATAATAATAATACAAACAGCCAGCTGCGCAAGTGAAATAATTTTCTGTATTCCTAAACAAAACCACCAGTGCATGAACAATTGCAAAGGATTAATTGCATGAATAAATATTTGTGGAAATATATTCATGACAAGATATAAAAACAGTCATTTGTTGATCGTATCAGACACTGTATTATGCCCTTCTACCCGTGCCTTTACACATGAATCAATCGCGTCTTCTCTTTATGCTTTGGGTCCACAGTCAGCACACAGCTTCGGGGCTTTGTGTGAACAAATGTGTCTCATTCCGCGTGCACCTACTTGACATTGTCTTATTTTCCCAGAATGGGAACTGTGGTGCTTGGGGAAGAGGGAGAGCAGGACCTGCTGCCTTGGCAGCCTGCTTGACGGCTGTAGCTTCTTTCTTGGCGTTCATGTGGTTCTCACAATGCTCACATGCCAGACCCATGATGAAATCTCTCCTGCTGACTGTCTTATCAAGGCATTGCTTGTACAACACGTACGCGTTGATGGCACCCATGTCGAGCACATTGTAAAACACCACAACAGGAGAGCTGCGAGTACCTCCTTTTACAGAGCACAGTCTTGCCATCTGGTCGAGTGCACCCACACTAAACTATTACATAAAATAGAATAGGTTAGAATTATATAGAATAATAATACTAATAGTAATAATATAAATGTAATATAATGAAATATTTGGTGTTTGGCAGGTGGAAAGGCTATCTGTATATGGCAGAGATATATACCATTGTGCGATTTCAGTCTGTCACCGTCTCCGGTTTCTTCTTCTGGTCACTGCCGATGGCAACAATGGGATGCATGGTGCTGAGGATGCAAACACTTATTTATTTTACATCTGTACACCATGAGTGTTGCTTTACCACAGCTCCACTGGTATGTTGTTTTGCGCAGAGGGGGGCAGCTCCCGCCTTTGTTTGTTCACTGTTCCAAGCAGGCTAGTCTTATTTGCAATCAACTTGTCTACCAGGGAAATTGATGTGAATAAGTTGTCCATGGTCACATTTCTGTCTTTGCCCATGGAAGGCTCCACGAGTCTCAAACCCATAGTCTCAGAAAACCGCTCACCCGCTGGCCTGGTTTCATCTTTCTCCAGATATGGAAAGCCATTGAGCAAGTACTTGGCTTTGACATCTAACCAAAACTGAACTAAAGTGACATGCACCATTATCAGTTTCTGTTTGGTTTCTATCGCCCATTCATCCACTGACTTCAGGCAACAGTAAAGGGAGCACCCCCTATCCCCTATCCACATCGACATCTGCATCTAACCAAAACTGAACTAAAGTGACATGCACCATTATCAATTTCTATCTGGTTTCTATCGCCCATTCATCCATTGACTTCAGGAAACAACAGAGGGAGCAGTGGGAGCACCCCCCTATCCACATCGACGGGACAACAGTGGAGAAGGTAGAATGCTTCAAGTTCCTCTGCGTGCACCTTTTCAATCTCAGGAGGCTAAAGAAATTTGACTTGGCACCAAAACCCTCACAAACTTTTACAGGTGTACAATTGAGACCATCCTGTCGGGCTGTATCACTGCCTGGTACGCCAATTGCACCGCCCACAACAGCAGGGCTCTCCAAAGGGTTGTGCTGTCTGCCCAATGCATCAACCTACCTGCCCTCCAGGACACCTACAGCACTTGAAGGCCAAAACAGGAAGGCCAAAAAGATAATCAAGGGCAAAACCACCCAAGCAACTGCCTGTTCACCCTGCTATCATCCAGAAGACGAGGTCAGTACAGGTGCATCAAAGCTGGGAGCGAGAGACTGAAAAACAGCTTCTATTTCAAGGCCATCAGTATGTTAAATAGCCATCACTAGCACATTAGAGGCTGCTGCCCTATACACACATACTTTAAACCACTGGCCACTTTAATAATGGAACACTAGTCACTTTAATAGTGTTTACATATTTTGCCTTACTCATCTCATATGTACACTACCATTCAAAAGTTTGGGGTCACTTAGAAATGTCCTTGTTTTTGAAAGAAAAGCACATTTCTTGTCCATTAAAATAACATCAAATTGATCTGAAATACAGTGTAGACATAGTTAATGTTGGAAATGGCTATTGTAGCTGGAAACAGCAGATTTGTTTTTATGGAACATCTACATACAGTAGGCGTACAGAGGCACATTATCAGCAACCATCACTCCTGTGTTCCAATGGAACGTTGTGTTAGCTAATCCAAGTTTATCATTTTAAAAGGCTAATTGATCATTAGAAAACCCTTTTGCAATTATGTTAGCACAGCTGAAAACTGTTAAGATCTCGTACAATGCTGTGTCCTACTCCCTTCACAGAACAGCACAAATTGGCTCTAACCAGAATAGAAAGAGGAGTGGGAGGTCCCTGTGCACAACTGAGCAAGAGGACAAGCACATTAGAGTGTCTAGTTTGAGAAAAAGACTCCTCACAAGTCCTCAACTGGCATAGAGGTGACTCCAGGATGCTGGTCTTCTAGGCAGTGTTCCTCTGTCCAGTATCTGTGTTCTTTTGCCCATCTTAAACTTGTATTTTTATTGGCCAGTCTGAGATATGAAGATGCCAGTTGAGGACTTGTGAGGTGTTCTGTGAAGGAAGTAGTACACAGCGTTGTACGGGATTTGCCTTAATCGACAGCCATATCTTTGGCACCCCGGGAACAGTGGGTTAACTGCCTTGCTCAAGGGCAGAATGACAGATTTTTTACCTTGTCAGCTCAGGGTTTCGATCCAGCAACCTTTCGTTTACTGGCCCAACAGTCTAACCACTAGGGGCCTGCTGCACAGCCAGAGCACGGACATTCTTGGAAAAGATTAGATTTGGAAATAGAGCTGCACCTCTTGAATTTTGAGTTATTTGAAAAAGGTAAGTGTCATAGAAATGAAAATATTTTACCTGCATGTGACCCTGAAGGTGGATTTAATAAAGCGATGCTCCTTTTCCTGCATCTGTCAATTACAAAATTCGCCCATCTCTTCGTGTACAATTTGACAATTTATAGGCTTAATATTGTCACTCATCAGATTATTGTAAATTTAATATTGTCTATTGGCTAACTCTTATTATGTGTGAAATTAGTTTTGGTATAGTTTAGGTGTAGTTTCGATGGGCCTGCTGTGCCGGGTGACTGGCATCGTTTGTTTCCCGCTCATCAACATGGATAGAGTCAAGGATATGTTTTGCATTATTCTTAAGACCTACTGCAACATATAGCAAGTTTTCATTTACCTTACAATACATTTTATTAGTAATAGAGTTACAGTATATAAAACAGTCCTTCAATAGCTTATTTTTACAAAGTAAAACGTAAAAGAGAATGGTATCAACCTGCAAGGTGCGTGGTCAAATCATTAACTGAGCGCCAACGCTGATAAATAGGCATAACACAAACTCATCATTACACTATTGTCTTTCTAAATTAAATCAACCTCTTCACCTTCCTAATCATGCACCCTCCTTATCATTCAGTTAGGCCTAATTTAAATTCAATTGTGAAGGTGCATAGTTATTGCCCATTCATCCATTTGTCGTTCATTCAGTGAGGAAAGAGAGTCGCATTAGCGCCTGGCTGGGTACCAACGACCTACAGCAGATTGTCTTGGGGGATTAAGTTGGGAATAGGTGTGACAAAAATGGGTAAGAAGGCTCTAAATACTTTTCTGTTTGTGATTTCAAAATTCTGACAAACGAGCAGTGTAAAATAGAAACATTTAGGGAAAGTCAGGAAAGGGACAGGACATAGTTTTTTGGTGGGGAGCAGATTTTTTTATTTACAAAATCAAACGCCAGTGGCCGTTCGGCTATGGCGGTTCTAGTGTTAAACTTGTCCGGTCTGTGAGGAGCAGACATGGAGACTGAGAGAAGAGAGAACCCACGATCTAGAGGGATGGAAAGCAGTTGCTTCGCGAGCCTGAAAATACATGATCTAAGTGATTGATAGTTGGTATTCAGCAGCCATAAAAGTATGTGTCATGCAGGTGAATGAGGACCCAAAAGCGACTTGGCGAAAACAGAGTATTTAATCCAGAATAAACTTTACAAAACAAAAAGCATAATACTACACGTAAAGACGAGAACAGACTGGAGACTTGATCGAGAACTGCAGGTTGCCTCGGGAAGGCACTTGAACCTAGCAGACTCAGACACCTGCTCACCACGCAGCATCTGAGGGAAACACGACACGACAGGGCAAAACATCGACACAGCACGGTGAATTATAGATGAGGATCCGACAGGGCAGGTACGGGAAACAAGGAGAGAAATAGGGACTCTAATCAGGGAAAAGGATCGGGAACAGGTGTGGGAAGACTAAATGATGATTAGGGGAATAGGAACAGCTGGGAGCAGGAACGGAACGATAGAGAGAAGAGAGAGCGAGAGAGTGAGAGAGGGAGGGGGAGAGAGAGGGCTAGAAAGAGGGAAAGAACCTAATAAGACCAGCAGAGGGAAACGAATAGAATGGGAAGCACAGGGACAAGACATGATAATAAATGACAAAACATGACAGTACCCCCCCACTCACCGAGCGCCTCCTGGCGCACTCGAGGAGGAATCCTGGCGGCAACGGAGGAAATCATCAATGAGTGAACGGTCCAGCACGTCCCGAGACGGAACTCAACTCCTCTCCTCAGGACCGTAACCCTCCCAATCCACTAAGTATTGGTGACCCCGTCCCCGAGAACGCATGTCCATGATCTTATGTACCTTGTAAATAGGTGCGCTCTCGACAAGGACGGGAGGGGGAGGGAAGACGAACGGGGTGCGAAGAAAGGGCTTAACACAGGAGACATGGAAGACAGGATGGACGCGACGAAGATGTCGCGGAAGAAGCAGTCGCACAGCGACAGGATTGACGACCTGGGAGACACGGAACGGACCAATGAACCGCGGAGTCAACTTACGAGAAGCTGTCGTAAGAGGAAGGTTGCGAGTGGAAAGCCACACTCTCTGGCCGCAACAATACCTAGGACTCTTAATCCTGCGTTTATTGGCGGCTCTCACAGTCTGTGCCCTGTAGCGGCAAAGTGCAGACCTCACCCTCCTCCAGGTGCGCTCACAACGTTGGACAAACGCTTGAGCGGAGGGAACGCTGGACTCGGCAAGCTGGGAAGAGAATAGAGGAGGCTGGTAACCCAGACTACTCTGAAACGGAGATAACCCGGTAGCAGACGAAGGAAGCGAGTTGTGAGCGTATTCTGCCCAGGGGAGCTGTTCTGCCCAAGACGCAGGGTTTCTGAAAGAAAGGCTGCGTAGTATGCGACCAATCGTCTGATTGGCCCTCTCTGCTTGACCGTTAGACTGGGGATGAAACCCGGAAGAGAGACTGACGGACGCACCAATCAAACGACAGAACTCCCTCCAAAACTGTGACGTGAATTGCGGGCCTCTGTCTGAAACGGCGTCTAACGGGAGGCCATGAATTCTGAACACATTCTCGATAATGATTTGTGCCGTCTCCTTAGCGGAAGGAAGTTTTGCGAGGGGAATGAAATGTGCCGCCTTAGAGAACCTATCGACAACCGTAAGAATCACAGTCTTCCCCGCAGACAAAGGCAGACCGGTAATGAAGTCTAGGGCGATGTGAGACCATGGTCGAGAAGGAATGGGGAGCGGTCTGAGACGACCAGCAGGAGGAGAGTTACCCGACTTAGTCTGCGCGCAGTCCGAACAAGCAGCCACGAAACGGCGCGTGTCACGCTCCTGAGTCGGCCACCAAAATCGCTGGCGAATAGACGCAAGAGTGCCTCGAACACCGGGATGACCAGCTAACTTGGCAGAGTGAGCCCACTGAAGAACAGCCAGACGAGTGGAAACAGGAACGAAAAGGAGGTTACTAGGACAAGCGCGCGGCGACGCAGTGTGCGTGAGTGCTTGCTTAACCTGTCTTTCAATTCCCCAGACTGTCAACCCGACAACACGCCCATAAGGAAGAATCCCCTCGGGATCAGTAGAAGCCACAGAAGAACTAAACAGACGGGATAAGGCATCAGGCTTGGTGTTCTTGCTACCCGGACGGTAAGAAATCACAAACTCGAAACGAGCGAAAAACAACGCCCAACGAGCTTGACGGGCATTAAGTCGTTTGGCAGAACGGATGTACTCAAGGTTCTTATGGTCTGTCCAAACGACAAAAGGAACGGTCGCCCCCTCCAACCACTGTCGCCATTCGCCTAGGGCTAAGCGGATGGCGAGCAGTTCACGGTTACCCACATCATAGTTGCGCTCAGATGGCGACAGGCGATGAGAAAAATAAGCGCAAGGATGAACCTTATCGTCAGACTGGAAGCGCTGGGATAGAATGGCTCCCACGCCTACCTCTGAAGCGTCAACCTCGACAATGAATTGTCTAGTGACGTCAGGAGTAACGAGGATAGGAGCGGACGTAAAACGTTCTTTTAGAAGATCAAAAGCTCCCTGGGCGGAACCGGACCACTTAAAACACGTCTTGACAGAAGTAAGAGCTGTGAGAGGGGCAGCAACTTGACCGAAATTACGAATGAAACGCCGATAGAAATTAGCGAAACCTAAAAAGCGCTGCAACTCGACACGTGACCTTGGAACGGGCCAATCACTGACAGCTTGGACCTTAGCGGAATCCATCTGAATGCCTTCAGCGGAAATAACGGAACCGAGAAAAGTAACGGAGGAGACATGAAAAGAGCACTTCTCAGCCTTTACGTAGAGACAATTCTCTAAAAGGCGCTGTAGAACACGTCGAACGTGCTGAACATGAATCTCGAGTGACGGTGAAAAAATCAGGATATCGTCAAGATAGACAAAAACAAAGATGTTCAGCATGTCTCTCAGAACATCATTAACTAATGCCTGAAAAACAGCTGGCGCATTGGCGAGACCAAACGGCAGAACCCGGTACTCAAAATGCCCTAACGGAGTGTTAAACGCCGTTTTCCACTCGTCCCCCTCTCTGATGCGCACGAGATGGTAAGCGTTACGAAGGTCCAACTTAGTAAAGCACCTGGCTCCCTGCAGAATCTCGAAGGCTGATGACATAAGGGGAAGCGGATAACGATTCTTAACCGTTATGTCATTCAGCCCTCGATAATCCACGCAGGGGCGCAGAGTACCGTCCTTCTTCTTAACAAAAAAGAACCCCGCCCCGGCCGGAGAGGAAGAAGGCACTATGGTACCGGCGTCAAGAGACACAGATAAATAATCCTCGAGAGCCTTACGTTCGGGAGCCGACAGAGAGTATAGTCTACCCCGAGGAGGAGTGGTCCCCGGAAGGAGATCAATACTACAATCATACGACCGGTGAGGAGGAAGGGAGTTGGCTCGGGACCGACTGAAGACCGTGCGCAGATCATGATATTCCTCCGGCACTCCTGTCAAATCGCCAGGTTCCTCCTGAGAAGTGGGGACAGAAGAAATGGGAGGGATGGCAGACATTAAGCACTTCACATGACAAGATACGTTCCAGGATAGGATAGAATTACAAGACCAATTAATAGAAGGATTATGACATACTAGCCAGGGATGACCCAAAACAACAGGTGTGAAAGGTGAACGAAAAATCAAAAAAGAAATAGTCTCACTGTGGTTACCAGATACTGTGAGAGTTAAAGGTAGTGTCTCAAATCTGATACTGGGAAGATGACTACCATCTAAGGCAAACATGGGCGTAGGCTTGTCTAACTGTCTGAAAGGAATGTTATGTTTCCGAACCCATGCTTCGTCCATGAAACAACCCTCAGCCCCAGAGTCGATCAAGGCACTGCATGTAGCACCCGAACCGGTCCAGCGTAGATGGACCGACATAGTAGTACAAGATCTAGATGAAGAGACCTGAGTAGTAGCGCTCACCAGTAGCCCTCCGCTTACTGATGGGCTCTGGCCTCTTACTGGACATGAATTAACAAAATGTCCATCAAATCCGCAATAGAGGCACAGGCGGTTGGTGATCCTCCGTTCCCTCTCCTTAGTCGAGATGCGAATCCCTCCCAGCTGCATGGGCTCAGTCTCAGAGCCAGAGGAGGGAGATGGTTGCGATGCGGAGCAGGGAAACACCGTTGATGCGAGCTCTCTTCCACGAGCCTGGTGACGAAGATCTACCCGTCGTTCTATGCGGATGGCGAGAGCAATCAAAGAGTCCACACTGGAAGGAACCTCCCGAGAGAGAATCTCATCTTTGACCACTGTGTGGAGTCCCTCCAGAAAACGAGCGAGCAGCGCCGGCTCGTTCCAGTCACTAGAGGCAGCAAGAGTACGAAACTCTATAGAGTAATCCGTTATGGATCGATCACCTTGGCATAGGGAAGCCAGGACCCTAGAAGCCTCCCCACCAAAAACTGAACGGTCAAAAACCCGAATCATCTCCTCTTTAAAGTTCTGGTAATTGTTAGAACAATCAGCCCTTGCCTCCCAGATAGCTGTGCCCCACTCTCGGGCCCGGCCAGTAAGGAGTGAAATGACGTAAGCAACCCGAGCTCTCTCTCTAGAGTATGTGTTGGGTTGGAGAGAGAACACAATCTCACACTGGGTGAGAAAGGAGCGGCACTCAGTGGGCTGCCCGGAGTAGCAAGGTGGGTTATTAACCCTAGGTTCTGGAGGCTCGGCAGGCCAGGAAGTAACAGGTGGCACGAGACGAAGACTCTGGAACTGTCCAGAGAGGTCGGAAACCTGAGCGGCCAGGCTCTCCACGGCATGGCGAGCAGCAGACAATTCCTGCTCGTGTCTGCCGAGCATGGCTCCTTGGATCTCGACGGCAGTGTTACGAGCGTCTGTAGTCGCTGGGTCCATTCCTTGGTCGGATCCTTCTGTCATGCAGGTGAATGAGGACCCAAAAGCGACTTGGCGAAAACAGAGTATTTAATCCAGAATAAACTTTACAAAACAAAAAGCATAATACTACACGTAAAGACGAGAACAGACTGGAGACTTGATCGAGAACTGCAGGTTGCCTCGGGAAGGCACTTGAACCTAGCAGACTCAGACACCTGCTCACCACGCAGCATCTGAGGGAAACACGACACGACAGGGCAAAACATCGACACAGCACGGTGAATTATAGATGAGGATCCGACAGGGCAGGTACGGGAAACAAGGAGAGAAATAGGGACTCTAATCAGGGAAAAGGATCGGGAACAGGTGTGGGAAGACTAAATGATGATTAGGGGAATAGGAACAGCTGGGAGCAGGAACGGAACGATAGAGAGAAGAGAGAGCGAGAGAGTGAGAGAGGGAGGGGGAGAGAGAGGGCTAGAAAGAGGGAAAGAACCTAATAAGACCAGCAGAGGGAAACGAATAGAATGGGAAGCACAGGGACAAGACATGATAATAAATGACAAAACATGACAGTATGCCTTAATTACTTTGAAAAACTCCTAAAACAGTGATTTTGTCAGACAGCATAGGCTCATAGTCATAAAATAAAAAAAATATTTGATTTAAAGTAAAGGAAATGTAATATATGATGGTTAATAAGTGATGAACAGTAATGGGCAGTCACTAACATCATGGGACTTGTATTCATTGTTTTATTCAGTGTTACAGCATTCAACCCACATAATGCATCGAAACCCGTGATCATTTTTTTAATAATCAATCCGAACCGACCTCAAAAAGCACTAATCGCTCGGCATTAAAGATGAAAGAGAAGCACCAAAGCACAGAACTTCATGACATAAACACATTAAAATCACCTGCTTAATGATTGTTATGTTAGTAGCCTAACCACAGGTTTGACATACTGTAGCTATTAGTTAACTAGTTATGAATCACTATGTGTTGCTGATGGGCAGTGGATTCAAAGGGAAGCCAGGCGTCCCCAAATATTTAACCAATAAAAATTCTAAAATAATTTATCTTTCGTCTCTCTGTGTTTTCATACATTTCCATGAATTAGCAAGTGGCTGAATCTCAGTATGTGTAGCCCATGTATCTGATGCTGTCTGGACCAAAAGAGTATAACATGTTGCCGCAGTAGCATTTGATTGATTGAGACCTGTAAGCATTTGGCCATTTGGTATTTGGCCTAAAATAATTAGCCAATCATCGTTGAGCTGAGCTAAACTGTGGGTTGTCTTGGTGCAGCAAAATGCCCGACCAAGGGAAGCCAGTTTGGATTTGGCTTCAGAGCAATCAAAACACTTCCTAAGCAAAACATCATTTTCAAACTTGTCTGTTTCTGATCTGCTATGTTGATGTCCTGCAGTAGCTAGCTTGCTAAATCAGGCCTTTCCTAAGCCATGGATGGAGATGGAAGCTAGCAAACATTTTAGCTAGGTAGCCTATGACAACAAAAATAAAAGTGTACTGTATGACTGAGCCATAAACCATTTTGCCAACATGAAAGAGAGGAGAATGGCATTGGCGTTCAACTAGTCTACAAGTAGGGCGAGTCAAAAAAAAAGTTTTACTTGCATGAGCACGGACACACACGCATGCACACACACACAGATAAATCAGTACCATGGACAGCCACATGATATTTAGCCACATTGATTGGACTAAATTGTTTTTGGTATCTTTAAATTTGTTTTCAGTGTATTCAACTAAGCATATATAGCCTTGTTTATTTGATGATGTTTAAACGTTTACGTTGAAATAGTGCTTGAATTAGCGGAGGCAGTGCTCCTGTTGTCTTTGTGGTGACTTGCGGTAACTCCGTGGTTCAAAATCAGTAGTTGTCTAGTAAACTGTCGAAAGGATGAACTTATTGACTATGCTACAGGTGAACGTATAACGTATAACAGGTATAACGTATTACATGCAATATTTGCTTTGTGAACTTCACCGGTTTTGTGATGAAACAAACGTATGCGTAGTTGAATATTGTCATGTTTTGTCATTTATTATCTTGTCTTGTCCCTGTGCTTCCCATTCTATTCGTTTCCCTTTGCTGGTCTTATTAGGTTCTTTCCCTCTTTCTATCCCTCTCTCTCCCCCTCCCTCTCTCACTCTCTCGCTCTCTCTTCTCTCTATCGTTCCGTTCCCGCTCCCAGCTGTTCCTATTCCCCTAATCAATCATTTAGTCTTCCCACACCTGTTCCCGATCCTTTCCCCTGATTAGAGTCCCTATTTCTTCCTTTGTGTTCCGTTCCTGTCCTGTCGGTTCCTTGTCTAGAATTCACCGTGCTGTGTTTGTGTATCGCCCTGTCGTGTCGTGTTTTCCTCAGATGCTGCGTGGTGAGCAGGTGTCTGAGTCTGTCTGGTTCAAGTGCCTTCCCGAGGCAACCTGCTGTTCACCTGCTGTTCAAGATCGAGTCTCCAGTTTGTCCTCGTCATTTCGAGTGAAAGTTGTGTTTTTTGTTTGTATTTACTTTACTGGATTAAAGACTCTGTTTTCGCCAAGTCGCTTTTGGGTCCTCTTTCACCTGCATGACAGAAGGAACCGACCAAGGAATGGACCCAGCGACTTCAGACGCTCGTTACACTGCCGTCGAGATCCAAGGAGCCATGCTCGGCAGACACGAGCAGGAATTGTCTGCTGCTCGCCATGCCGTGGAGAACCTGGCCGCTCAGGTTTCCGACCTCTCTGGACAGTTCCAGAGTCTCGTCTCGTGCCACCTGTTACTTCCTGGCCTGCCGAGCCTCCAGAACCTAGGGTTAATAACCCACCTTGCTACTCCGGGCAGCCCACTGAGTGCCGCTCCTTTCTCACGCAGTGTGAGATTGTGTTCTCTCTCCAACCCAACACATACTCTAGAGAGAGAGCTCGGGTTGCTTACGTCATTTCACTCCTTACTGGCCGGGCTCGAGAATGGGGCACAGCTATCTGGGAGGCAAGGGCTGATTGCTCTAACAGGTTCCAGAACTTTAAAGAGGAGATGATTCGGGTTTTTGACCGTTCAGTTTTTGGTAGGGAGGCTTCTAGGGCCCTGGCTTCCTTATGCCAAGGTGAACGGTCCATAACGGATTATTCTATTGAGTTTCGCACTCTTGCTGCCTCTAGTGAGTGGAACGAGCCGGCGCTGCTCGCTCGTTTTCTGGAGGGACTCCACGCAGTGGTTAAGGATGAGATTCTCTCCCGGGAGGTTCCTTCAGATGTGGACTCTTTGATTGCTCTCGCCATCCGCATAGAACGACGGGTAGATCTTCGTCACCGGGCTCGTGGAAGAGAGCTCGCATCAACGGTGTTTCCCTGCTCCGCATCGCAACCATCTCCCTCCTCTGGCTCAGAGTCTGAGCCCATGCAGCTGGGAGGGATTCGCATCTCGACTAAGGAGAGGGAACGGAGGATCACCAACCGCCTGTGCCTCTATTGCGGAGTTGCTGGACATTTTGTTAATTCATGTCCAGTAAAAGCCAGAGCTCATCTGTAAGCGGAGGGCTACAGGTGAGCGCAACTACTCAAGTCTCTCCATCAAAATCCTGTACTACTTTGTCGGTCCATCTACGCTGGACCGGTTCGGGTGCTACATGTAGTGCCTTGATAGACTCTGGGGCTGAGGGTTGTTTCATGGACGAAGCATGGGTTCGGAAACATGACATTCCTTTCAGAGAGTTAGAGAAGCCTACGCCCATGTTCGCCTTAGATGGTAGTCATCTTCCCAGTATCAGATTTGAGACACTACCTTTAACCCTCACAGTATCTGGTAACCACAGTGAGACTATTTCTTTTTTGATTTTTCGTTCACCGTTTACACCTGTTGTTTTGGGTCATCCCTGGCTAGTATGTCATAATCCTTCTATTAATTGGTCTAGTAATTCTATCCTATCCTGGAACGTTTCTTGTCATGTGAAGTGTTTAATGTCTGCCATCCCTCCCGTTTCTTCTGTCCCTACTTCTCAGGAGGAACCTGGCGATTTGACAGGAGTGCCGGAGGAATATCATGATCTGCGCACGGTCTTCAGTCGGTCCCGAGCCAACTCCCTTCCTCCTCACCGGTCGTATGATTGTAGTATTGATCTCCTTCCGGGGACCACTCCTCCTCGGGGTAGACTATACTCTCTGTCGGCTCCCGAACGTAAGGCTCTCGAGGATTATTTGTCTGTGTCTCTTGACGCCGGTACCATAGTGCCTTCTTCCTCTCCGGCCGGGGCGGGGTTCTTTTTTGTTAAGAAGAAGGACGGTACTCTGCGCCCTGCGTGGATTATCGAGGGCTGAATGACATAACGGTTAAGAATCGTTATCCGCTTCCCCTTATGTCATCAGCCTTCGAGATTCTGCAGGGAGCCAGGTGCTTTACTAAGTTGGACCTTCGTAACGCTTACCATCTCGTGCGCATCAGAGAGGGGGACGAGTGGAAAACGGCGTTTAACACTCCGTTAGGGCATTTTGAGTACCGGGTTCTGCCGTTTGGTCTCGCCAATGCGCCAGCTGTTTTTCAGGCATTAGTTAATGATGTTCTGAGAGACATGCTGAACATCTTTGTTTTTGTCTATCTTGACGATATCCTGATTTTTTCTCCGTCACTCGAGATTCATGTTCAGCACGTTCGACGTGTTCTACAGCGCCTTTTAGAGAATTGTCTCTACGTAAAGTCTGAGAAGTGCTCTTTTCATGTCTCCTCCGTTACTTTTCTCGGTTCCGTTATTTCCGCTGAAGGCATTCAGATGGATTCCGCTAAGGTCCAAGCTGTCAGTGATTGGCCCGTTCCAAGGTCACGTGTCGAGTTGCAGCGCTTTTTAGGTTTCGCTAATTTCTATCGGCGTTTCATTCGTAATTTCGGTCAAGTTGCTGCCCCTCTCACAGCTCTTACTTCTGTCAAGACGTGTTTTAAGTGGTCAGGTTCCGCCCAGGGAGCTTTTGATCTTCTAAAAGAACGTTTTACGTCCGCTCCTATCCTCGTTACTCCTGACGTCACTAGACAATTCATTGTCGAGGTTGACGCTTCAGAGGTAGGCGTGGGAGCCATTCTATCCCAGCGCTTCCAGTCTGACGATAAGGTTCATCCTTGCGCTTATTTTTCTCATCGCCTGTCGCCATCTGAGCGCAACTATGATGTGGGTAACCGTGAACTGCTCGCCATCCGCTTAGCCCTAGGCGAATGGCGACAGTGGTTGGAGGGGGCGACCGTTCCTTTTGTCGTTTGGACAGACCATAAGAACCTTGAGTACATCCGTTCTGCCAAACGACTTAATGCCCGTCAAGCTCGTTGGGCGTTGTTTTTCGCTCGTTTCGAGTTTGTGATTTCTTACCGTCCGGGTAGCAAGAACACCAAGCCTGATGCCTTATCCCGTCTGTTTAGTTCTTCTGTGGCTTCTACTGATCCCGAGGGATTCTTCCTTATGGGCGTGTTGTCGGGTTAACAGTCTGGGGAATTGAAAGACAGGTTAAGCAAGCACTCACGCACACTGCGTCGCCGCGCTTGTCCTAGTAACCTCCTTTTCGTTCCTGTTTCCACTCGTCTGGCTGTTCTTCAGTGGGCTCACTCTGCCAAGTTAGCTGGTCATCCCGGTGTTCGAGGCACTCTTGCGTCTATTCGCCAGCGCTTTTGGTGGCCGACTCAGGAGCGTGACACGCGCCGTTTCGTGGCTGCTTGTTCGGACTGCGCGCAGACTAAGTCGGGTAACTCTCCTCCTGCCGGTCGTCTCAGACCGCTCCCCATTCCTTCTCGACCATGGTCTCACATCGCCCTAGACTTCATTACCGGTCTGCCTTTGTCTGCGGGGAAGACTGTGATTCTTACGGTTGTCGATAGGTTCTCTAAGGCGGCACATTTCATTCCCCTCGCTAAACTTCCTTCCGCTAAGGAGACGGCACAAATCATTATCGAGAATGTATTCAGAATTCATGGCCTCCCGTTAGACGCCGTTTCAGACAGAGGCCCGCAATTCACGTCACAGTTTTGGAGGGAGTTCTGTCGTTTGATTGGTGCGTCCGTCAGTCTCTCTTCCGGGTTTCATCCCCAGTCTAACGGTCAAGCAGAGAGGGCCAATCAGACGATTGGTCGCATACTACGCAGCCTTTCTTTCAGAAACCCTGCGTCTTGGGCAGAACAGCTCCCCTGGGCAGAATACGCTCACAATTCGCTTCCTTCGTCTGCTACCGGGTTATCTCCGT
The DNA here is from genome assembly GCF_021184085.1 of Oncorhynchus gorbuscha. Classification (NCBI taxonomy): domain Eukaryota; kingdom Metazoa; phylum Chordata; class Actinopteri; order Salmoniformes; family Salmonidae; genus Oncorhynchus; species Oncorhynchus gorbuscha. The sequence continues at coordinate 57,864,018 of NC_060182.1, read as the reverse complement.
TTCAGAGTAGTCTGGGTTACCAGCCTCCTCTGTTCTCATCCCAGCTTGCCGAGTCCAGCGTTCCCTCCGCTCAAGCGTTTGTCCAACGTTGTGAGCGCACCTGGAGGAGGGTGAGGTCTGCACTTTGCCGTTACAGGGCACAGACTGTGAGAGCCGCCAATAAACGCAGGATTAAGAGTCCAAGGTATTGTTGCGGCCAGAGAGTGTGGCTTTCCACTCGCAACCTTCCTCTTACGACAGCTTCTCGTAAGTTGACTCCGCGGTTCATTGGTCCGTTCCGTGTCTCCCAGGTCGTCAATCCTGTCGCTGTGCGACTGCTTCTTCCGCGACATCTTCGTCGCGTCCATCCTGTCTTCCATGTCTCCTGTGTCAAGCCCTTTCTTCGCACCCCGTTCGTCTTCCCTCCCCCTCCCGTCCTTGTCGAGCGCACCTATTTACAAGGTACATAAGATCATGGACATGCGTTCTCGGGACGGGGTCACCAATACTTAGTGGATTGGGAGGGTTACGGTCCTGAGGAGAGGAGTTGGGTTCCGTCTCGGGACGTGCTGGACCGTTCACTCATTGATGATTTCCTCCGTTGCCGCCAGGATTCCTCCTCGAGTGCGCCAGGAGGCGCTCGGTGAGTGGGGGGTACTGTCATGTTTTGTCATTTATTATCTTGTCTTGTCCCTGTGCTTCCCATTCTATTCGTTTCCCTCTGCTGGTCTTATTAGGTTCTTTCCCTCTTTCTATCCCTCTCTCTCCCCCTCCCTCTCTCACTCTCTCGCTCTCTCTTCTCTCTATCGTTCCGTTCCCGCTCCCAGCTGTTCCTATTCCCCTAATCAATCATTTAGTCTTCCCACACCTGTTCCCGATCCTTTCCCTGATTAGAGTCCCTATTTCTTCCTTTGTGTTCCGTTCCTGTCCTGTCGGTTCCTTGTCTAGAATTCACCGTGCTGTGTTTGTGTATCGCCCTGTCGTGTCGTGTTTTCCTCAGATGCTGCGTGGTGAGCAGGTGTCTGAGTCTGTCTGGTTCAAGTGCCTTCCCGAGGCAACCTGCTGTTCACCTGCTGTTCAAGATCGAGTCTCCAGTTTGTCCTCGTCATTTCGAGTGAAAGTTGTGTTTTTTGTTTGTATTTACTTTACTGGATTAAAGACTCTGTTTTCGCCAAGTCGCTTTTGGGTCCTCTTTCACCTGCATGACAAATATATTCCGCCACTGTGAGACTGTTGTCTTTATGGTCACGGCCTTATTATTGTATATCTTGGTTGCGTATGAACGAATGGGTTATAGAGCAAACAACGCAATTATCACAACAGGTTGTTATATGGCTTTTTAACTGGCTTGGCTTGGCTTCCTCAGTGATTTTACCCACACACTGCTACTGTTGATGGAGTAGTTTCCTAAATGACTGTCAGCTGTTGAGTTGCTGATGAGGTTGTTTCATTAATACATTGTGTTGTTGTTCTTACAGAGTTTCTGTGGGGGGACTCAAAGCCACTGGCCCTCTTGTTCTTCTGTGCCAGAGACGTCCCGAACCGGAGAGCTTCATACACAGGGTCCACTTTACTGCCACAAGCTGGGAGGAGACATTGAGAAAACCTATTTTCAGTCAAAGCAATCACACAACAAGAACCCCTACATGACAGTCTAGCTGTGTATCAATGTAACCTACTGTTCATGTTGTCCTTTTGAAAGGAATATAAAGTCCTTTGTCTTGTCTCAGTAAATGATGAAGGCATTTGCCGAAACGTGTTGGTTTCAACAACAAAATATACTTTTCTTAATAATTAAGGAAACTTACCAATAATAGCTGAGTATCTTCTGTTCATGCACATTGGTTTGTAGTGACACCTCTAGAGTATTGTCAAGGCAAAGGGAAAGAGAGTGCGCTTACCAATGGGCATGACTTCTTTGATGTAGCCAAACTGCTCCGTTATCAGCAGTGGGGAGCTGTAGTACCGTCGAAAGCCCTTTGGCTGTGGAGGGGGGAGGGAGAGGTTAAGAGAGGGCAGGAACATCATAGTGAGTGATGGATCGATACGTCAACAGACAGCACAGCACACCACCAGCAAAATACATTAGAGCCACTGCATAACCTGATTTCTCTGTTAAGTTTCCACATGCACTGTATTAATCAAATCAAATTGTATTTGTCTATACTGTACTTTAGTCTGGGTTTCAGAGTGTTTCTGCATTCAACCACGCAACATCATTGTTTGTCTTGACAATGAGTTGGCCAAAGCAGAGGAGCCATTTTAGACATATCCCAGGTGAGAAAAACTGGTTAAAACCTACCACTTCAGACCACTGTGACATGTCCTTCCTATTTCCCCCCCTAAACCACCTGCTGATCACTCTCCCTACATCAGCCATGCTAAACAATATTACCTAATGTTTAGTTTAAATTTCTTAATGAGGGTTGATTGAAGAAGTGCATCTGGACCCGAAGCAGATTAGTCCAGCATCAATTCTGTTATTTAAGTAGCTTGTGTACGGTTTGAACAAATAAGCTGGCCATATAGCAGATTTCATAGCCCGTATTCACAGAGTTTCAGAGTAGCAATGCTGATCACGGATCAGTTTAGAGCATAATCAATAAGATTATTTGGACAGGAGGGGGACCTGATCCTAAATCAGCACTCTTACTCTGAAACCCTTTTTGAATACAGCCCCAAAGTCATTAAGAAGATGTATACCAGTCTCTTTGCTGTTAAGTCCCGTCCCATTCCCCACATACCAGGTTCTTACAAGGACACTCCCCCAGACTATCATTTATCTAACCATGACATTTCTGTGTTTACTGCTTCCCATACAATCGATATTTCCCATCAGAGATGTGTCCCTCGTATATCCAGAAAAATGACAGTAGACAGCCTCAATTCTCTGAATCAGTATCTCACCCAAGAAAGAGTAATCTGAGGTAAGGATGGTAATGTCAGTGAAATACATGCTTGTATAAGACAAGTAGGTGGAATAACTAACCTTATACTGCAGTTGGCTAAATCAGGCTCACAGTGTTTCTTGTTTAGTCTTTTTTTAAATATATATATATATTTTTAACCCATTTTCTCCCCAATTTTGTGGTATCCAATTTGTAGTTACAGTCTTGTCCCCATCGCTGCAACTCCCGTACAGACTCGGGAGAGGCGAAGGTCGAGAGCCGCGCGTCTTCCAAAACACCCCGCCAAGTCGTACTGCTTCTTGCCACAATGCCTGCTTAACCCAGAAGACAGGCGCACCAATGTGTTGGAGGAAACACCGTACACCTTGTCAGCATGCATGTGCCCAGCCCGCCACAGGAGTCGCCAGATCACGATGGGACAAGGACATCCCGACCGGCCAAACCCTTCCCTAACACAGATGACGCTGGGCCAATTGAGCACCGCCTCAAGGGTCTCCCAGTTGCAGCTGGCTGCGACACAGCCTGGAATCGAACCAGAATCTGTAGTGACACAGCTAGCACTGCAGTGCCTTAGACTGCTGCACCACTCGGGAGGACTTGTTTCTTGGTAGTCTTAAACAAATCTACTTTGAAACAAAAGTATACACCTCACACATGGTTATGGGCTTAAAATAAGAAGACACCTGTACCATGTCAGATATAGAGTTGAAATGTATTACGTTTTGAGTTTGCATCCCAATATTACACTTTATATACATCACAGATGACTGAAATATAACAAAACCGCTTTACATAGAAGCACAGGATTTTCAGCAGGTTTTTAAAATAATGTTTATCATGGAATTATGAAAATATAAATATCATTCCATCTATGAGGCCACTAGGTCATTTGACTGCAGGAAAGGGCTACATCAGGTGTTTATCAATAACTACATTTATCAAAACAAGGAGATTCAACTCAGCATAATATACAGTGAAAGGTAATTTCCTTACTGGGATAATGATCTGACAATGAAATCTACTTGTATTGTGTTTCGGGTTTTTGGCAGCTACACAGACGATGCATTAGTCCTACAATTAGCACAATCATTCTGCCTCCACTGCACAAAGGAGGAGAGGCCTCCTTTTGATTGTTTACATTTTGCATGATCAACCATGTGTTCAAGCAATCTGCATAAGTAATCTGCCTTGATTGATTCTCAATGTGCCGCGGCTGATAACGAGAAGCTGAAATAAGCAACTCTCGAACTCTATAAGCACCTCTCAAGTGCAGCCCAATAGTCAGTTTCACTGTTATATTTTTATCTTCAACTCAAACATCACATCATGATATATATTTGGTTTCAAGATAGCCCCAAGCAGCAATGTATTCTCTTTTTACTCTGACCAAATGTTGTTGCCAAGAGAAATAAGCAGGGTTGTAGAAATACAACCTGCCAAGTTTAGAGAAACCTTAATTTAGAGGCGAGCCCCACTGGGAGTATATTCTCTTTTTATGCTTGACCCTTCAACCTCATTTTCCACTCCTGAAAGCTGATCCCTATCTCCACAAGGCTCATCCTCAAGGCATTGGGCAGCTCATGGAAGAAGAAAAAAGGAGGGCAAAGGGAACACGTGTCTCCCTGTATCCAATATATTCTCATGGTTCACAAGGTTCACTGAACCTCAGTTCAATCCTGATCATTTTCATTTAATCCTACCCAGTACTCCATTTAAACTCAGTAATGTCCAGTTATTCCCAATAATTCCCTGTCAATTCCAGTAAACTCCCTCCCATGCAGGCCAGGGACAACCTGGACTCTGGAGGAGTTAGTCACTGGAGAGCCAAGGCAATCACACATGACAGAACCTAACAAGCTGTATATTTTCTGCGTGGGACGTGTGATTCGATATGAATGACTTAAAAGCCCCTGTGTAGTCGTGACTGCCAGTTCCCTTGAGTACAGTGGACGACGGCGAAATGACGGATGGGTGTTCGTATTCTCTGCAACTACCCCCCCCCTCTCACAAACTGTATCCTTGATCATCCTGTTGCTGAATTCTTTTTACGAGCTGCCTATTGACGCAATATGGCAGCTGCAGTGGACTTTGAGGTCCACCATGATTATTCAATACTGTATTTGCAGTGCCACATTACTAATCTATCTTTTCTGTCTTTGTGATGAGTACATTAACCTCTGTGGAGTTGTGCCTCGCTGCACAATATTTTCCACACCATCTTTAATCTGGTATTCTGTTGGGACTTTTGAGACGAATATATGAACATGTGAATAATACTAAGCAATAGGCTTCGATCCCGATGGTGTACTTCTAACAGAATGGCATGTACTGTAGGGTGTCAATAAATGACAGATAATGAAAAGATGCCTCGAGGGTAGACCTATTGACTTTGGATTAATGCTTTATGCAGGGAGACATACTGTACTGTAGGCATGAAGAGAGGTTGATGGTGCTGATGATGACGTTATAATACAATATTTTCAATATGTTCTTTGGCTAGCTGGAGAGAACGCTGATGATTACTCTGATGATGTGTGATAGAACACAGTGTATGTATCTCTATGGATGATGACAGTGGTGTAATTGATGATGACATTGATGACGACAATAATGACGACACTGGTGATGATAATAATAATATATAATAATATATGCCATTTAGCATACGCTTTTATCCAAAGCGACTTACAGTCATGTGTGCATACATTCATGTCCATAGAGATACAGTATATACCATAGAGATACAGTACATACAGTATTATACTAGTATAGTACTAAATTTAGTTATATACTGAACAAAAATATAAATGCAACATGCAACAATTTAAACCGTGGAAAAAGTAAAGGGTTTTGAATACTTTCTGAAGACACTTAATAGAAACAAATACACTGAACAAAAATATAAATGTAACTTGCAACAATTTTGAAAATGTACTGAGTTACAGTTCATATAAGGAAATCAGTCTATTGAAATGAATTCATTAGGCCCTAATCTATGGATTTCACATGACTGGGAATACAGATATGCATCTGTTAGTCACAGACACCTTAAAAAAAGGTAGGAGCGTGGATCAGAAAACCAGTCAGTATCTGGTATTTGCCTCATGCAAGCGCGACACATCTCATTCGCAAAGAGCTGATCAGGCTGTTGATTGTGGCTTGTGGAATGTTGTACCACTCCTCTGTGCGAATTTGCTGGATATTGGTGGGAACTGGAACACGCTGTCGTACACGTCAATTCAGAGCATTCCCAACATGCTCAATGGGTGACGTGTCTGGTGAGTATGCAGGCCATGGAAGAACTGGGACATTTTCAGCTTACAGGAATTATGTAAAGATACTTGCGACATGGGGCTGTACATTAACATGCTGAAACACAAGGTGATGCGGGTGGCAGATGAATGGCACGACAATGGGCCTCAGGATCTCCTCATGGTACGTATGTGCATTAAAATTGCCAGCGATAAAATGCAATTGTGTTCATAGTCTGTAGCTTATGCCTGCCCATACCATAACTCCACCATGGGGTACTCTGTTCAGAACGTTGATATCAGCAAACCGCTCGCCCACACTGTGCCATACAGGTGGTTTGTGGTTGTCAGGCTGATTGGACGTACTGACAAATTCTCGGCTTATGGTAGAGAAATGAACAGTCTGGCAACAGCTCTGGTGGACATTGCTGCAGTCAGCATGCCAATTGCACGCTACCTCAAAACACGAGACATCTGTCGCATTGTGTTGTGTGACAACTGCACATTTTAGAGTGGCCTTATTGTCCCCAGCACAAGATGCACCTGTGTAATGATCATGCTGTTTAATCAGCTTCTTGATATGCCACGCCTGTCAGGTAAATGGATTATTTTGGCAAAGGAGAAATGCTCACTAAAAGGGATGTAAAACAATGTGTGCACAAAATTTGAGAGAAATAAGCTTGGGATATATTATATCAGCTCATGAAACATGGGACCAACATTTATTTACATGTTGCATTTATATTTTTGTTCAGTGTATATTTAATTTCATGACTATGTTAAGGCTCTTACCAGCTTGCCTTGGCAGCGTTGCGATCCCACTCCTTTCTCACACTTGTGGTGGATGCTCATCTTGCAGGCTTTGCAGCGAAGGCCATGCTTGGCTGTGTTGCCTGCCAGCATCACCACATGCTTGGAGGTGGTGCCTGTTGAAAACATTCATCTTTAATCTTTATGTGATGTACTCAGAAATTATTTGGCTGAAGTATCTACATTTTCCATTACACAGTTCATTCAGCAATTCCCATGGCAGAATAAAATTCCAAAACACAATTCATTCCGCATTTCCCATGACACAGTACAATTTCATGACTCAATTCACTCAGCATTTTTTATGACAGAAGAAAGGGGATTCAATCACAAATACAGTACCATGCCATGTCAAATCAAACTTTATTTATCACATGCGCTGAATACAACAAATGTAGACCTTACCGTGAAATACTTACTTACAAACTCTTAACCAACAGTGCAGTTCAAGAGGACTTAAGAAAATATTTACCAAATAAACGAAAGTATTTAAAAAATAATAATATAAAGTAACACAATAACATAACTATAACGAGGCTATATACAGGGGGTACTGGTTCCGAGTCAGTGTGCGGGGAAACAGTTTAATTTGTACATGTAGGAACGGGTGAAGTGACTGCATAGATAATAAACAGCAAGTAGCAGCACAAAACAAATGGAGGGGGGCGGGGTGTCAATATAAATAGTCCAGTGGCCATCTGATTAATTGTTCAGCAGTCTTATGGCTTGGGGGTAGAAGCTGTTAAGGAGCCTTTTGGTCCTAGACTTAGCTCTCCGGTACCGCTTGTCATGCAGTAGCAGAGAAAACAGTCTATGACTTGGGTCACTGGAGTCTCTGACAATTTTATGGTCATGATTGCTTTTACCTGCCTACATGCAGAGGAATTCAGGACAGGTTAGTTAACTATCATTCTGTTGTAATCAGTCATTGCTACTAAGTACTACTAAGACATTGCCCATTTGCAGTGCTGTCAATCTCAGCCACAGCAGCGTTCACCTTGAGAGTGCAGTGGACCAGACTTATCTAGACTTGTCCGTCTTGCTAAGGTAAATAAATCAAGTCTTCAATAAACAAAGGGAACAAATATGACCTCCCCCAAGCCCAAAACATTTACCCCAAACTTCCTTTATTAAACTTTGATTAAATTGGACCCAACTTAATCTAATACTATTCTCCTCAGTGTCTAGATGCGCTTCCATTCACATCCAAAATCGTTCCCCTAATCTGGCTACAACAAAAGAAATCCCCATGTGGAATTATACCTCCTGCCTCTGTGTCTAAACTGCAGTGTTTCATTGATGTTTGAGTCACAGACGTTGGCATAAATGAAGATTAATTAGGCTTAGTTGCGTTCGGGAGTTATGAAACAGACAGTGTGACTTTCTGTAAGCGAGAGAGAGAGAATTGTTTGGGTGAAGGAGCCCTGGTGATGATAGCAGATGCTTGGCACCATCTTTCTGACTCGCTTCCAAATTTTTATGAATGGTATTTTTTGGGTCGGGAATCAGCAGCACGCCTTGGCTGTCTGTAAATAGAGTTTTCTCCTGACATTTGCCACTGAGAACCTTATCACAGGGCTCTCATTTTCAACCTTTGACCCCTGGAATGTCAGAGCAGATGTCATGCCCTGACATTAGAGAGCCTTTTTATGTCTCTATTTGGTTTGGTCAGGGTGTGATCTGGGTGGGCATTCTATTTTATGTTTTCTATGTTTTTGTATTTCTATGTTTTGGCCGGGTATGGTTCTCAATCAGGGACAACTGTCTATCGTTGTCTCTGATTGGGAATCATACTTAGGCATCCTTTTCACCTTTTGTCATTGTGGGAAGTTATCTTTGTTAGGGGTACTATAGCCCTTGTAAGCGTTACGGTCGTTTCCTTGTTTTGTTGGTGACATTTTACAAAATAAAATAAAATGTACGCTCACCACGCTACACCTTGGTCTCATTCCGACAATGGCCGTGACAGCAGAGGGTTGTTTCAGCCTCACTGGGGTCAGTTAAACGTTCACACTTTATCTTTAGATTTAACATAGAGGGTTAGTACTTTTGAATGAAGATTAAATCCTTGCCACATATACCATTCCAATGACATGTGGCATGTGGCTGGCCAGAAAAACTGCAGTTAACTAACTACCACTGATTAAACTAAATGTCCTCAATATTTATTTATTTTATTTTTTCATTTCACCTTTATTTAACGAGGTAGAGAAGAGAAGGTAGAGGTTGAGAACAAGTTCAACAACTGTGACCTGGACAAGATAAAGCATAGCAATTCGACAAATACAACAACACAGTTACGCATGGAATAAACAAAACATAGTCAATAATATTAAATCAAATCAAATTTTATTTGTCACATACACATGGTTAGCAGATGTTAATGCGAGTGTAGCGAAATGCTTGTGCTTCTAGTTCCGACAATGCAGTAATAACCAACGAGTAATCTAACTAACAATTCCAAAACTACTACCTTATACACACAAGTGTAAAGGGATAAAGAATATGTACATATGTACATAAAGATATATGAATGAGTGATGGTACAGAGCGGCATAGGCAAGATGCAGTAGATGGTATCGAGTACAGTATATACATATGAGATGAGTATGTAAACAAAGTGGCATAGTTCAAAGTGGCTAGTGATACATGTATTACATAAAGATGCAGTAGATAGATAGAGTATAGAGTACAGTATATACGAAGACATATGAGATGAATAATGTAGGGTATGTAAACATTATATTAAGTAGCATTGTTTAAAGTGGCTAGTGATATATTTTACATCAATTCCCATTATTAAAGTGGCTGGAGTTGAGTCAGTGTGTTGGCAGCAGCCACTCAATGTTAGTGGTGGCTGTTTAACAGTCTGAGGGCCTTGAGATAGAAGCTGTTTTTCAGTCTCTCGGTCCCAGCTTTGATGCACCTGTACTGACCTCGCCTTCTGGATGATAGCGGGGTGAACAGGCAGTGGCTCGGGTGGTTGTTGTCCTTGATGATCTTTATGGCCTTCCTGTGACATCGGGTGGTGTAGGTGTCCTGGAGGGCAGGTAGTTTGCCCCCGGTGATGCGTTGTGCAGACCTCACTACCCTCTGGAGAGCCTTACGGTTGTGGGCGGAGTGACAAGCCAAATTTCTTCAGCCTCCTGAGGTTGAAGAGGCGCTGCTGCGCCTTCTTCACGATGCTGTCTGTGTGGATGGACCAAATCAGTTTGTCTGTGATGTGTATACCGAGGAACTTAAAACTTACTACCCTCTCCACTACTGTTCCATCGATGTGGATAGGGGGGTGCTCCCTCTGCTGTTTCCTGAAGTCCACAATCATCTCCTTAGTTTCGTTGACGTTGAGTGTGAGGTTATTTTACTGACACCACACTCCGAGGGCCCTCACCTCCTCCCTGTAGGCCGTCTCGTCGTTGTTGGTAATCAAGCCTACAACTGTTGTGTCGTCCGCAAACTTGATGATTGAGTTGGAGGCGTGCGTGGCCACGCAGTCGTGGGTGAACAGGGAGTACAGGAGAGGGCTCAGAACGCACCCTTGTGGGGCCCCCGTGTTGAGGATCAGCGGGGAGGAGATGTTGTTGCCTACCCTCACCACCTGGGGGCGGCCCGTCAGGAAGTCCAGTACCCAGTTGCACAGGGCGGGGTCGAGACCCAGGGTCGAGACCTATTTGGGCGGTAAGCAAATTGGAGTGGGTCTAGGGTGTCAGGTAGGGTGGAGGTGATATGGTCCTTGACTAGTCTCTCAAAGCACTTCATGATGACGGAAGTGAGTAGTCGTTTAGCTCAGTTACCTTAGCTTTCTTGGGAACAGGAACAATGATGGCCCTCTTGAAGCATGTGGGAAAAGCAGACTGGGATAGGGATTGATTGAATATGTCCGTGAACACACCAGCCAGCTGGTCTGCACATGCTCTGAGGGCGCGGCTGGGGATGCCGTCTGGGCCTGCAGCCTTGCGAGGGTTAACACGTTTAAATGTTTTACTCACCTCGGCTGCAGTGAAGGAGAGTCTGCATGTTTTGGTTGCGGGCCGTATCAGTGGCACTGTATTGTCCTCAAAGCGGGCAAAAAAGTTATTTAGTCTGCCTGGGAGCAAGACATCCTGGTCCGTGACTGGGCTGGTTTTCTTTTTGTAATCCGTGATTGACTGTAGACCCTGCCACATACCTTGTGTGTCTGAGTCGTTGAATTGCGATTCTACTTTGTCTCTATATTGATGCTTAGCTTGTTTGATTGCCTTGTGGAGGGAATAGCTACACTGTTTGTATTCGGTCATGTTTCCGGTCACCTTGCCCTGATTAAAAGCAGTGGTTCGCGCTTTCAGTTTCACGCGAATGCTGCCATCAATCCACGGTTTCTGGTTTGGGAATGTTTTAATCGTTGCTATGGGAACGACATCTTCAACGCACGTTCTAATGAACTCGCTCACCGAATCAGCGTATCCGTCAATGTTGTTGTTTGACGCAATACGAAACATATCCCAGTCCATGTGATGGAAGCAGTCTTGGAGTGTGGAATCAGATTGGTCGGACCAGCGTTGAACAGACCTCAGCGCGGGAGCTTCTTGTTTTAGTTTCTGTCTGTAGGCAGGGAGCAACAAAATTGAGTCGTGGTCAGCTTTTCCGAAAGGAGAGCGGGGGAAGCCCTTAATAATACAGTCAATAATACAGTAGAACAAAAGAAAATAAAAAGTCTACATACAGTGAGTGCAAATGAGGTAAGACAAGGGAGTTAAGGCAATAAATAGGCCATGGTGGTGAAGTAATTTCAATATAGCAATTAAACACTGGAATGGTACTGCAGAAGATGAATGTGCACGTAGAGATACTGTGGTGCAAAGGAGCAAGATAAATAAATAAATACAGTATGGGGATGAGGTAGGTAGATAAATGGGCTGTTCCACAGATGGGCTATGTACAGGTGCAGTGATCTGTGAGCTGCTCTGACAGCTGGTGCTTAAAGCTAGTGAGGGAGATATGAGTCTCCAGCTTCAGAGATTTTTGCAGTTCGTTCCAGTCATTGGCAGCAGAGAACTGGAAGGAAAGATGACTAAAGGTGGAATTGGCTTTGGAGGTGACCAATAAGATATACCTGCTGGAGCACGTGCTACGAGTGGGTGCTGCTCTGGTGACCAGTGAGCTGAGATAAGGTGGGGCTTTACCTAGCAGAGACTTGTAGATAACCTGTAGCCAGTGGGTTTGGCCAACCAACGAGAGCGTACAGGTCGCAATGGTGGGTAGTGTATGGGGCTTTGGTGACAAAACGGATGGCACTGTGATAGACTGCATCCAGTTTGTTGAGTAGAGTTTTGGAGGCTATTTTATAGATGACTGCACAGATGTTGAGGATCGGTAGGATGGTCAGTTTTACGAGGGTATGTTTGGCAGCATGAGTGAAGGATGCTTTGTTGCGATATAGGAAGGGGTCTGGATATTGTAGCCCAGAAGTGGGCTTCGGTGGTAGCACAGGAGCACTGTCCAGGCTAGCTTCAGGCTAATTCGTGCTTGCTTTGGGATGGAAACGCTAGCCAGGAGTGGTCACGCGGGATTGCGGTTAGCTAGTTGTAAAGATCTAGATGAAAATGTTCAGAGTTAACGGTCGGAATCCGGGGATATGGAGAGAAATAGGTACGTTATGCTCTGGTTTGAGTCACGTTGTTCGAACTGGCGAGAGCTTAGCTGATGACCGCTAGCAATGGTTTGCTAACTGATAGCTGGTAGGTAGTTAGCTGGCTAGCTTCAGTTGAGGGATTCCAGTTCCGAAATAAATAGAAATACTTCAGAAAAAAGCAGATCCACGCCACATTGTGTGAGGCGGATTGAAGGAGAGTATTTAGAAGTTGAGTTTTAGGAAAATATTTTTAAAAGATATGCAAAGAATAAAATAAAAAAAGATATATATATATATACAAGGGACACGACAGGACAAAAGACAAAGACTTCTGAATGCTACACCATCTTGGAATACTGGATTTGATTATCTGTTATCTGTGTCTATATTTCCATATCAACCCCTTTTCCTCCCTTTTCTGCCCATGTTATTGATTGGCTTTGTAGAGTAGACTTCACAATAGCATGTTCCTATGAAACCTAACTGATCATTAATTCCATCGGCAATGGTGATCACGTAATAATATGCAACATATGATTCTGTGATAGAAAAATTATGTAAATACCTGGGTTATTTGATATTAATGGTTAACAAATTAATATTGAACTAATTGAAAGACATTTCTGTCCTGTTAGTGTCTCCACTCTAGTTCCCTGGAGCTTATCTGGGCGTATGGTCACCAGAGATGCCTTGAGCTGACAAATTAGTTAAAGACTGCATTACATAAACAAGATGTGGTGGGTGTAACCGAGATAGAGATAGCCAGGAGGAGTTTAGAACAATTCCTAATTTTCTCTAAATCATCCTTGAATCTGGGAAACTAAGCCAGGGTGGGGTTAAGACAACAACCGACGTGCAGATAACGACAGGATGAATCCAGTGGCTTATGATGCTCCTTGGTCTGCATGAGGGGGGGTTGAACCAACCATGAATGAGCATTGTTAGTGTCAGCTATACATAGTACTGTTGCATTTGTGTAAATGTTTGGTTACTCGGTCCAACACTCAAGGGTGGGGGGGTCGACCAGCCTCATTATTGCAATAAATAATCAATATTAAATAAAGATGATTGTTTGAAGAAATGACCAAATCTCTTTCAGTACTTTCCACAACAAGCCCCACTGCCATTTGCCATTTGTCTGGCAAAACTATTTGCTTCCAGTAATTGATTAATCAATGAGCCTGTGCCCAGCCCAGACACTGTGTGTGTGTGTGAATATGTGAACACACAAAAGCCTGATCGATTCCTTCACATCGCACCAAGGCAGAGTGAGCCCTGGTTTGTTTGAGTTCTGTTAGTGTCCATGTTGACTTACTGCACAGCCATCATTCATAATTTACAGTGGAATCTGGATTAGCGGTGAGATGTCATACAGACCCAAATTACAGCAGTAAAACCTGATCCATAGGAGGAGAGCTGAATATACAGCTGATGTTTGGAGAGGCCCTGTCTAGGCTATACTGATGAGACTGTGTCTCTGCCCCCTGTCAAACTGAAATGATCCTTAACTAATGACTTGTTGACGTGACTCTCAACGCATCAGTGCTTGAATTGAGCTGGTGCACACCGGTATGGACTACATTGGCGTACCAGCACCTAAAATGTAGAACTCCAAGAGCAGGAATGAACAAAACTGCAAAGAGCAACAGCCATAGTTCCCATTAAAAAATGGTCATATAGGTACACAGTAAAAGCAGTAATTTCATACAAAGTTGTAAAGTACTGTCTATGAGCACCGACCTATAAAAAAGGTTAATGATGACGCAATTATCATCATAAATGACTTTTTTTCTTAACAGGTCATGAATGACTGAGCACACCTTCATATCCCCCATCCGTCCAAAACAACTTTAACCAGAGGGAAAAGATAGGTTCTTATCCTGCAGTCTGTCCTGTGTTGTTTGACTAAGCCTCATTAATAGACAACAACAGGAGTTGTTAGTGATACTGAGATGGAAACCAGAGGAATAGGATCCTTGTCAGATCACAATCAACAACAAGGCAACAAACAAACCAACAGCAACTGTAAACTAGAGGGGAACATGAGCCCTATAAACCTATACCTGTAGAGATTTTTTTCAAGCAAAGTCAGGTTATTGATAGTCTTGTACTCTACAGTTTTTTTTTTGTACTCTACAGTAGACTTCATAGGCCTGGTAACAAGGTTAGGTTACTGCTAATGTCAAATGTCAAGGTTACAACAAAGTGAACTCATACACAGGGTAGCCTAGTGGTTAGAGCGTTGGACTAGTAACCGAAAGGTTGCAAGTTCGAATCCCCGAGCTGACAAGGTACAAATCTGTCGTTCCGCCCTTGAACAGGCAGTTAACCCACTGTTCCTAGGCCGTCATTGAAAGTAAGAATTTGTTCTTAACTGACTTGCCTATAAAATTAAAATTAAATACTAGTATGACTTGGAAGGCATGGATTAATGTTTCTACTGCAATTACTGTGTAACCTTTCTGACTGTTTTTTAATAGGAACTATGACTGGCCTATATTATGATCACTGCAATATCTATCTGGATAGCTAAGAGTGGCTGATTGACAGCATAGCAAACCTGTGTAGCCA
Source organism: Oncorhynchus gorbuscha (assembly GCF_021184085.1). Classification (NCBI taxonomy): domain Eukaryota; kingdom Metazoa; phylum Chordata; class Actinopteri; order Salmoniformes; family Salmonidae; genus Oncorhynchus; species Oncorhynchus gorbuscha. The sequence goes on along the minus strand of NC_060182.1, from coordinate 57,848,887 downwards.
CTTGGAGACAATGAAACAGTAATCATTAACGTCTCTTCCTGTTGAACACGGAACGAGGGAGAGCTTGGTTTGTTGTTTTTGAAAGTTTGTTGTTTTAAAAGTGTATTGAAAAGTTTCTTAGTAGCTAGCTATCTTTTGAGTTTGGATCCCGCAACCCGGTTGACATTAGTTGCTGGGACTGCTACTGCTGCTCTCTGTCCAGCACATGAGGTTAGTGGCACCTTAATTGGGGAGAACGGGCTCCATTCGTTCCATTCCAGCCATTATTATGAGCTGACCTCCCCTCAGCAGCCTCCACTGCTGTCCAGTGATCTTGCCGAACAAGGCCGGATCTGAGAAGCTGTTTGGTGTAGCTGCTAGCTAGCTGTTAGCTAGCTGCCTATCAAGCTAGCAGGGTTTTCATGAGGGGTTGAACGCAGCCCACGACGCGGTTAGCCATTGTGGCTGGGACCACGGATTGTCCCGGGTTTGTGGCTATGTAGATCCCTGCTGTTTATTGTTTTCAATCTTCCCTGCGACCTGACCTGTCTGGAACTGTGAGGAGTAACAGCGCAACCTACTTTGCTACCATGACAAAGACCAAAGCCGGCAGGAATACCATTGAGGACAGTGGAGTCTCTCTATCACAGGTGAAGGATCTTTAAAAAAATAATAAATAGTTCTACAAGCAGTTGTTACAACAACAAGAAAATAGCTTCAAGTGTTTTGTCCAAATACTGGTGGAGTCAACTAATAAAATAATGCACAACCTGACCAGAGAGGTCCAGGACCTGAAGAAATGTTTGCAGTTCTCCTAAGATGACAGCCATCTGTAAGTCATTGAGAGAGGACATCAGTTCTGTATGTGAATCCATGACAACAATGACAGAGAAATCAGATTATCTCGAGGTACAATCAAGGCAACACAACATGGTTGTGGACGGAATTGCAGAATCTCCACACGAGACCTGGATGGAGTCTGAGGACAAAGTGAGGGAAATTATCTCAGAGAAACTGAAGATGGACCACAGGAAGATTGAGGTAGAGCGCACCCACAGAACTGGAAAACCCACCACCGGCCCAGGTGACAGGTCCAGGCCGATAAGTGGTCAAGTTCCTGAGGTTCAAGGACAAGGTAGCTATTCTGGAAAGAGCCAAGAACATGAGAGGAACATACATCTTCTTCAATGAGGACTATCCTAAAGCTGTGCACCAGAAGAGAAAATAACTTATCCCAGCCATGAAAGCTGCGATAGTGTGTGGGGTCATTGCTTGAATCCGCTATGACAGGGTCATTGCACACCCTCCCTCCCAAAAGACTGGAAGGGATGATAGAGCCAAGCTTATGGGTTCGTAGCTTCAACCCGCAGCACACACACACCAACTGATTAATGGAATGTATATTTTGTTTTCTCTTTTCCATGTTATTTCTTTCTCTGATAAGATACACAGGAAAGGGCTGAAAATAGCCCATATTAATATATGTAGCCTTAGAAATAAGGCTACATGTATAGCATTCATATAATAGCCATTTCTGAGACTCACTTAGATAATTCATTTGATGATACAGAAGTAGCAATACAAGAATATAACATCTATAGAAGAGACAGACATGCTTATGGGGGAGGTGTTGCTGTATATATTCACAGCCATATCCCTGCAATGCTTAGAGAATATCTTAGTCAAGGGTGTTGTGGTTACAGGTGGTCACTTTGCACATCTAAAGCCTTTTCTTTTGGGATATTGCTTTAAGCCACCAAGAGCTTACAGTAGGTATCTAAATAATGTGTGTGAAATGCTTGATAGTGTGTATGTGATGTAAACAGAGAGGTCTACTTTCTTGGGGAACTGAATATTGACTGGTTTTCATCAAGCTATCTGCTGAAGAGGAAGCTTCTCAATGAAGCCAGTGCCTATAATCTGGTTAATCAACTACCAAGGTGTTTACAAACACTACAGGAACAAGATCATTCACATGTATCGATCGCAGTTTTACTAATACTGTAGAACCTTGTTCTAAAGCTGTATCCATACTCATTGGATGCAGTGGCTATATCCAGGAAAGCCAAAGTTCCAATAGGTGGGCCTAAAATAGTGCTGTGACTCTTATGTGGATGATGTTAAAGATATTTGCGGGTCTGATGTGATTAATAAGGAGCATCCAGGTGCTGCACTTGATGAATTGATGAAATTTCCTCTTCCAATTATTGATAAACATGCACCTGTTAAGAAACTGACTGTTAGAACTGTTCAGGCGCCATGGATTGATGAGGAGTTGAACAACTGTACGGTTGAAAGAGATGGGGCAAAAGGAGTGGCTAATAGGTCTAGCTGTACAAATAACTGGCTGATTTACTGCAAATTGAAAAATGATATGAGTAAACTCAACAAAAAGAAGAGGAAACTGTATTATGAAGCCAAGATCAATGATATAAAGAATGATGGAAAAAACGTTGGAGTAGTTTAAATGAAATTATGGGCAGAAAGACGGCTAATGAAGCCACTGAAACCCTTAACAAAGAGCTGCAGTCTGTTTTGGAATGGGTGGCCAGCAAATAAAATGGTCTTGAACATCTGTAAAATTAAGAGCATTGTATTTGGAACAAATCATTCCCTAAAATTATATCTCAGCTCAATCAGGTAATGAATGGTGTCGATGTTGAACAAGTTGATTATCTTGATTATTGTCCAGTCGTGTGGTCGAGTGCTGCAAGGAAAGACCTAGTTAAGTCGCAGCTGGCCCAGAACAAAGAAGCATGTATTGCTCTTCATTGAAATCAGAGGGCTAATATAAATACTATGCATGCCAGTCTCTCTTGGCTAAGAGTTGAGGAGAGATTGACCACATCATTTCTTCTTTTTATGAGAAACATGAATGTGTTGAAAATACCAATTTGTATGCATATTCAACTTACCCACAGCTCTGACACACACACTTATCCCATCAGACATGACACCATGGGGTCTTTTCACAGTCCCCAAATCCAGAGAAATTGGAAGAAAGCGTACAGTATTTTATAGAGCCATTATTGCATGGAACTCTGTTCCATCTCATATTGCACAAATGAACAGCACACCTGGTTTCAAAAGACAGATAAAGCGACACCTCACGGCACAACGCCTATCCCCTATTTAATCTAGATATTTTATGTGTATGTGTTGAAATGTTGTCTACGTGCGTCTTTTTTTAATTGATGTAGTTCTTTCCTTGAGCTGTTCTTGTCTATTAATGTTCTGTATTATGTAATGTTTCATGTGGACCCCAGCAAGAGTAGCTGCTGCTTTTGCAACAGCTAATGGGGATCCTTAAAAAAGACCAAATAATACCAAAGGTCAAATTAAACCCTTGTCACACAGTTGTTGAATGGGGGTGCTTTCACTGACTCATTGTGATAACATGGAAGAATGATGAGAACCCCTCACGCTGAATGAGATGAGTGCAGCTATAGAATGAGTCAGGGTGCCCAAGTGCCTAGACACTTCCATCTGACAAAAGCCATCCCCACTGCCCTTTCAGCTGGGTAATGACATACGGTGGTGAATAGTGGCTGGTGGGGTGATTTGGCAAGAAGCTTCTGATTATAACAGGAGAAGTGATGGCACCATGGCAACCGCAGTAATAGTTTGGACATGTGACAGACCTGAACCCTTTATTGTGACTTTCTGAACTTTTTTCGCATTTTGTTGAGTTACAAAGTGGAATTGAAATAGATTTGAGCCCTAGGACCATGCCTCAGGACTTCCTGGCATGTGGACTCCTTGCTGTCCCCAGTCCACCTGGCCGTGCTGCTGCTCCAGTTTCAACCTGCGGCTATAGAACACTGACCTGTTCACCGGACGTGCTACCTGTCCCAGACCCGCTGTTTTCAACTCTATAGAGACAGCAGGAGCGGTAGAGATACTCTTAATGATCGGCTATGAAAAGCCAACTGACATTTACTCCTGAGGAGCTGACCTGTTGCACCCTCGACAACTACTGTGATTATTATTATTTGACCATGCTGGTCATTTATGAACATTTGAACATCTTGGCCATGTTTTGTTATAATCTCCATCCGGCACAACCAGAAGAGGACTAGCCACCCCTCATAGCCTGGTTCCTCTCTAGGTTTCTTCCTAGATTTTGGCCTTTCTAGTGAGTTTTTCCTTGCCACTATGCTTCTACACCTGCATTGCTTGCTGTTTGTGGTTTTAGGCTGGGATTCTGTACAGCACTTTGAGATATCAGCTGATGTAAGGAGGGCTATATAAATACATTTGATTTGATTTAATTGTACATTCTTGTCATTGATCTACATACAAATAATATATCATGTCAAAGTGAAAAGAACATTCTATTAAAAAGAATAATATATATATATATTTTTTTAAATAGAATGTTCTTTTCACTTTGACATTATATAACATTATATAAAATAATATATAATAATATAATATAACAAAATAATATATAAGGTCAAAGTGAAAAGAACATTCTATTTAAAAAATATATATAATATATATATTTTTAAATAGAATGTTCCTTTCACTTTGACATTATATATGATTTTGTATGCATATATATATATATAGTACCAGTCAAAAGTTTGGACACACCTACTCATTCAAGGGGTTTTCTTCATTTACTATTTTCTACATTGTAGAATAATAGTGAAGACATCAAAACTATGAAATAACACATATGGAATCATGTAGTAACCAAATCTAAATATATTTGATATTTCATATTCTTCAAGGTAGCCACCCTTTGCCTTGATGACAGCTTTGCACAGACCTGGCATAGAACATTCGGGAGAAGCTTAGTAATGTTATTTACTCGAGCTCCGGGATAGGACAGTGTTTTTGCACCAGGAACAGTGCCATTTCTTACCATGGAGCTGCCCAAAATCACGGCTGGCGAGAAGGACGAGGAAATCTGCCCACTTCCATGCTTCACAGGATTCGGAGAACCCTTTAAGGACGGGTGAGAGGCAGGATAACTTGAGCCCATAGCTCCCAACGGTTGGTGCGGGCCTCTGACAGATGGAGAAGCTCCGCTCGATCCAGAGCAAGGACGGAAGGGGGCCTACGTCGACTTGGATATTGTAGAGGAAGGAGTAGGCACAGCGTTCGCAGACACAGGTACCCCTAGCGACGAAGGAGTAAGAAGATCAGGCTCCAGGGCGGCGAAACTATTTATTGTTTGTATCCGCTCCGGGCCTCTTGTTGGGAGTGTAGACTATTTTGCGTGAGGACGCTGTCTTCGGATTCCACAGCTCGTGACATGCAACCATAGTTAATTGGCATGCTCCTCTTGCTGTGCTCCTTCGACTCCATTATCACATGGGGGAGGAGAGGCAGGAGATGGCTCCCCTGGCATTGAACTCCGGGCAACACCGGCCTGTTGGACAATGACAAATGGCAAGGCAGAGATGCAGCCAACAAGCTTGAACTCCGTCCAGCTACCGGTGGCTTCCTTGACCTGCTTGATCAAGGAAGCCACTTCAATCGTCGGCAAGCAGACAATTGCTGCATTGGAACTTCGAGTGATCCAGCTTGTCCCAAAATGAAGCGTAGTAGATACAGCTCCTACAGCACTGGAACTGTTCATTTACTTCTCCAGACAAAGAGGGCTCCATTGCACAACACATCTGGGACTAACTTTTTTAGCTTGATGGCTAGCTAAGGTTAGCAGCAGGCTTAAACCTGCCTGTTAAGTGAGGTTCCGGGACAAAAGAATTGTGTTTCTAACTGTTAAAAGCTAATCGCATCGCAGAATCTATGCAAAAACATGTTTAGCATTTATATCTAACGAAGATTGGTTACCTTTAGTTAAAAACAACAAACCGAGTGTTTCCAGCATAGTGTTCAGCTGCGCACTGGGGTGGTTTTCAGGATAAAAATAAATGGGACGGAGCTAAGCACAGGCAAAATCCTATATGAAAACCTGCTTCGGTCTGCTTTACACAAGACACTGGAAGTGGAACCAAGAAGTGAATGTTTCTGAGTGGCTAAATTTCGACATAAATCTGCTTGAAAATCTTTGGCAAGATTTGAAAATGACCTTCTAGCCATGATCCTCAACACCATGACATAGCTTGAAGAATTTTGAAAAGAATTGCACAATACAGGTGTGCAAAGCTCTTATGAGACATACCCAAGAAAACTCACACCTGTAATCGCTGCCAAAGGTGTTTCTACCATGTATTGAATCAGGGGGTGAATACTTATCTAATCAAGGTATATCAGTGTTTTATTTGTCATTAACCTTTAAAAACATTTTTCTTCCAATTTGATATTATAGAATATTTTATGTAGATCGTTGACGAAAAAATGACAATTCAATCCATTTTAATCCCACTTTGTAACACAATAAAATATGAAGAAATCCAAGGAGGGTGTAGACTTACAGTAGGTAGCCAATAACCCAATGACCACTTTGACAGAACTACAGTGTTCCTTGACAGAGATGGGAGAACCTGCCAGAGAGTCCAGACGGAAGCCACTCTTGAGAAAAAAGCACATGACAGCAGGCCTGGAGATTGTAAAAAGACATGAGAAGGACTGAGCGCCAAAGGCAAAAGATTCTGTGTTCTGTTGAGACAAACATTTTTACTATTTGGTCTGAATTCAAAGCACTATGTCTGGGGGGAAAAAGGTAAGACTCATCACTTGTCTAACACTATCTCTACCGTGAAGCATGGTGGTGGAAGCATCATGCTATGGGGATGCTTTTCAGTGGCTGGGACTAGCAGACTGGTATAGATAGAGGGAACAATGAATGGAGCCAAATACAGGCAAATCCTTGATGAGATCCAAGACTGGAGTGAAGATTTATGTTCCAATGCGACAATGACCCCAAGCATACAGCCAAAGCAATGCTGGAATAGCTTCAGAACAAGAATGTAAAAGTCCTTGAATGAACCAGCCAAAGCCCAGACTTGAAAATCTGTGGAAAGATTTGAAGACTGCTGTTCACCGCCACTACCCATCTAACTTAACAGAGCTTGAGAAAGACCCCAAGGACGAATGGTAGAAAATCCCCAAATCCATATGTGCAAATCCATATGTGCACAACAGCCTACCCAAGATGACTTTAAGCTGTAATTGCTGCCAAAGGTGCTTCTAGAAAGTATTGACTCAGGAGTGTGAAACTTATGTAAATTCTGTATTTCATTTTCAATACATTTCCTAAAATATCTAAAAACATTTTGTCATTTTGTCATTATGGGAATTGTGTGTAGACTTGTGTTTAATACATTTTGAAATCAGGCTGTAACACAACAAAATGTGACTCACCACCTGGATTTGGTTTTATGAAGCCAAATTTGAAATTGTGTTTCTTACATTGGATAAAATTAGACTCAGTGCTACAAAATGGTATATCATACACTGCATTTGAGGAACAATGGGAAACTAATTCTGCTTTGAAAATTGCTACATTTGCAAACTCACTTTTGAGAAAATGGCCTTTGAATGTTTTGGTATCTAATGAAGAGCTCTAATTTGCCACCACCCATTCAGCATCATTCACCCCCTCTTAAGCTTTAGCCCCACCCGACTCGTTTCGCTCTGGCAACGTTTAGAGTGCACACTTGACGCTCTGGCCGATGATTTGTTTACCTCTGGATAACATGAAAACAGCCTAACCAGCTCTGCTGTCAACAATTTCATTACGATTTTTTACAGACGTTTACTGACACCAACCATATTCAACGGTTGTTGTACACTTTAGCTTAAGACGTGTAGCTAGCCATCGAGGTAAACAATGAACCTAGCTAGGTAAACAACGTGTAAGATCACACACGTCACATAACGTCGATGTTAGCTAACGAGCCAGCCATTTAACATTTAGCTAGTTAAACAACAATGAACATAGTGCCAATCATGTTGTTACTACCCTGCATGACTATGCTGGAGGCTAACCAGCCAGGTTCAATGTTAGCTAGCTAACTGTAGGCTCAAACTTGCAAAGAAAACGGATCTGGGATACAAATAATAACGTCATACACGTAACGTTAGCTAGGGAGCCAGCCAGCTAACGTTAGCTAGCTAACAGTACACTTTAGCTTAAATGTTCCAGAAGGCAATTTTGCCAAAAAAACACATTCTCATATAAAAAAAACTACATAAAAAAATGGCTCTCCTGTGAAGTTGTGACTTGCGACATTACACCTAGTTTCCTGAAATGGGTCACAAAAGTGTTCAACAAATGTAAATATATTTTAGGTTCTTCAAAGTAGCCACCCTTTGCCTTGATGACAGCTTTGCACACGTTTGGCATTCTCTCAACCAGCTTCACCTGGAATGCTTTTCCAACAGTCTTGAAGGAGTTCCCACATATGCTGAGCACTTGTTGGCTGTTTTTCCTTCACTCTGCAGTCCAACTCATCCTAAACCATCTCAACTGGGTTGAGGTCAGGTGATTGTGGAGGCCAGGTCATCTGATGGGGCACTCCATCACTCTCCTTCTTGGTCAAATAACCCTTACACAGCCTGAAGGTGTGTTGGGTCATTGTCCTGTTGAAAAACAAATTATAGTCCCACCAGTAAAGTACCCCCACACCATCACACCACCTCCTCCATGCTTCACAGTGGGAACTACACATGGGGAGATCATCCGTTCATATACTCTGTCTCACAAAGACAAGACGGTTGGAACCAAAAATCTCAAATTTGGACTCCAGGCCAAAGGACAGATTTCCACCGGTCTAATGTCCATTGCTCGTGTTTCTGGGCCCAAGCAAGTCTCTTCTTATTATTGGTGTCCTTTAGTAGTGGTTTCTTTGTAGAAATTAGACCATGGAGGTCTGATTTACGCAGTCTCCTCTGAACAGTTGATGTTGAGATGTGTGTTACTTGAACTTCTGAGGCTGGTAACTCTAATGAACTTATCCTCTGCAGCAGAGGTAACTCTAAGTCTTAATTTCCTGTGGCGGTCCTCATTACAGCCAGTTTGATCATAGCGCTTGATGGTTTTTGCGACTGCACTTGAAGAAACTTTAAAGTTCTTGAAATGTTCCAGATTGACTGACATAATTTAAAAAAAGTAATGATGGACTGTTGTTTCTCTTTTCTTATTTGAGCTGTTCTTGCCATAATATGGACTTGGTTTTTACCAAATAGGGCTATCTTCTGTATACCACCCCTACCTGAACTGATTGGCTCAAACGCATTAAGAAGGAAAGAAATTCCACAAATGAACTTTTAACAAGGCACGCCTGTTAATTGAAATGCATTCCAGGTGACTACCTCATTTAGCTGGTTGAGAGAATGCCAAGAGTGTGCAAAGCTGTCATCAAGGCAAAGGGTGGCTACTTTGAAGAATATCAAATATCAAATATATTTAGATTTGTTGAACACTTTTTTTGTGTTATTTCATAGTTTTGATGTCTTCAGAAAATAGTAAAAATAAAGAAAAAGCTTTGAATGAGTAGGTGTGTCCAAAGTTTTGACTGGTACTGTATTTATCACCCCAGAATGGCCGTTATTCCAGAAGCTCAATATTTTTTTCATGATGCATTTGTTGATGATCAATTAATTCGCACAAAACGTATAAACAAAAGCATTCACTGTGAAAGTTGATACATGTAGGCCCTTCATTTGCGCAGCACATTAAATGTATTGAATTCTATAAAACAAGACTTGTGACTGTCGAAGTTGTATAGAGCCTCACAATCATCACACACGACATAACACTGCTATCATCCTCTTTTACCACTTCACGAAATCTTTTCCAAATCTTACTTTTATAGCTCTCCTTTCTCTTTATTTTCAACTCTCCTTTTGCAGCTTTTGTTTTATTGAATTATTAAACTTCGATAATGTCCTTTTTTGCTTCCGTGGATTGACGGTAACTTTTTCTGCCCTTCCCAAAAGCATTATTTGGCAATTGGCTGTGTAGGCAATTTGGCGGAAATACAGTTAAACCCTGAAGTTTAGGCTTATGCAGTCATACCAGATAGCCTAAAGTAATGAAAGAAAAACCTCAATGGAGCCTATGTAAATTGCACAATAATGATACTTTTTAAAATACGTTTTTAAGGTATTGTTTCTCTTTATTCAACCCGTCTGCCACCCACCCGCCCTTTAGCCCCACAATATTTATTGACCCTAAACCCGTCTGCCCAGCGACTGCAGGTTATGAGGCAACCCGTGCATAATTGGCCTCCATACATGCCTTATAAGCTGTATAAAGTCTATTTGTTCAATACTCATTAACACAGGCATACACACATAGTTTACAGCTAGAAAATGATTCATATCGAGGCATTCAGTAAAAGCTGGATGATTATTTATCACCTCTTTTCAACTGTAAATTACTTTCCACCCTCTGTCACCCCCCTATAACTCTCCTATTCACTCCCCAGTAACAAGGTAGACATTTATTTAATAGGTAATTTGCAGCAAGGCCCTTTAATCAATAACCGAGTAATGTGCGGTGCTCAATCAGAGGCAACTAATCTGCTGTGGAGTTCCCATCACGTTCAATAAGAGAGACTTTTATGGCCAAGGCCTACATCCGCGGAACGCAAGGAGCCTTCTAGTCAATTAAATGGCTTTTTGAAAAGCCGACTGAAGCTTATTTCCACCAACATTTGAGGGAGCAACGCACAAGTCATCTTTCAAGTGCTTGGGGACAGTCAGAAAAATAATATCACCTTTAGAGAGAGAGAGAGAGGTGGAGTGAGAGGGCTAGATAGTATAGCATGGACTTTTCTGAAATATTTTATGCGACAAAAGCAAAAAGTGCAAACAGGGTGTTGTTGACTCCTGGCAGAGAATTCTCAACAGGTTTTCTAATACGGCTTACTTCCAACTATCTACAGTCTAGATAGGATTTAGAGATGCATTTATCACTGAGGAATGTTCATCAGGCCCCTTAATTGATGCATAGCATCAACAGTGAAGAGGTGACTCCAGGATTCTGGACTTCTATGCAGAGTTCCTCTGTCCAGTGTCTGTGTTCTTTTGCCCATCTTAATCTTTTCTTTTTATTGGCCAGTCTGAGAGATGGCTTTTTCTTTGCAACTCTTGCCTAGAAGGCCAGCATCTCGGAGTCGCCTCTTCACTGTTGATGTTGAGACTGGTATTTTGTGGGTACTATTTAATGAAGCTTCCAGTTGAGGACTTGTGAGACGTTCTCAAACTAGAAACTCTAGTTTGTACTTGTCCTCTTGCTCAGTTGTTGCCCACTCTTCTTTCTATTCTGGTTAGTGCCAGTTTGCGCTATTCTGTGAAGGGAGTAGTACACAGTGTTGTACGAGATCTTCAGTTTCATGGCAATTTATCGCATGGAATAGCCTTCATTTCTCAGGACATGAATAGACTGACGAGTTTCAGAAAAAAGTATTTGTTTCTGGCCATTTTGAGCCTGTAATCGAACCCACAAATACTGATGCTCCAGATACTCAACTAGTCTAAAGAAGGCCAGTTTTAGTGCTGTTTTAATCAGTACAACAGTTTCAGCTATGCTAACATAATTGCAAAAGGATTTTCTAATGATCAATAAGCCTTTAAAAATGATAAACTTGGATTAGTTAACACAACATGCCATTGGAACACAGGAGTGATGGTTGCTGATAATGGGCCTCTGTACGCCTACGTAGATATTCTATTAAAATCTTCCGTTTCCAGCTACAATAGTCATTTACAACATTAACAATGTCTACACTGTATTTCTGATCAATTTTATGTTATTTTAATGGACAAAAAATGTGCTTTTCTTTCAAAATCAAGGACATTTATAAATGACCCAAAAATGTTGAACGGCAGTGTACGTAATAACAAAGCATAATAATAAAGCACTATTGTTCCTCAAACTCAGAGAAGAAACAAATGATCCATTCACCTGGTACTCCCATCTCCCCAACACATCAAACAACACCAAAAGCACGTGGTCCCTACCTACCGTCTGTTTTGTTTTATTGGCTGTCAAACACTGGCTTAGCAGATGGTCTGAAGCAACCCTCATTACTACCTTGTTACCTAGCTCCCGGTGGTCCCTGCCTGCATGGTGCCTAACAAGGGGGCAAGGAAAGGTGGAGCATCTGTTTGGGGACCGCCATATGGAACTGTGCTGCCTGTCAGACACTGAGAGAGACCGACTGACCTCTTTCACTAAGCACCCAGTTCATACTGCAGCTCCTGGACAACTCTGACACATTTCCGCTGTCGGGCTGTTCCTACGGGAATGAAGCTAGTGGTTAAGTATGACTCTATGACACTTGTGACCGCCTGACACATTTTGATGGATAGAACTACATCTCACCGAGAAAGGGGTGGTTTCATAACAATGCTTTCTCTTAATCATTGAAATAACATATGCAGTAATTACAGAGAACATTTCAAAACATCAACAAGAGTCACTGGATAAGTGACACCTTCCAGATCATCTGCATTGAGTTTTTTTCTGCAATACAATGCGGTGCAAATGTTTATTTGGGTTGGAAGGGTGACCATTACCTACGATCATGTGGTTGCAGAAGTCACAGAAGGTGGGCTTCTTAAAGATGTGTTCCATGAAGCCGTGTCCGGTGGGGTCGATGGCGAGGGGGTGGCGCCCTGGGGAGTAGACCAAGGAAGGGGGGGCACATGGGATGGCCGGGGGCGCATTAGAGATCACCAGGTTGGAGGTTGAACGAGGGGGGGCATGGTGGACAGGGTGGACGGGATTGGCCACCGTAACCCCGATGATGCTCATTTGGCCTGTGATGCTGCTGTTGTCCGAGAGCAGCTCTGTCGACAGCTTGGCGTCACTGTTGTTGCGCTGGAAGAAATTGTCTGCGCTCTTGCTGCGCATTCTCTTGGTTTTGAAGGAAAAGGAGCGCTTCAGCTTCTGCATCTGGAGAGAGAGAGAGAGAGAGAGAGAGAGAGAGAGAGAGAGAGAGAGAGAGAGAGAGAGAGAGAGAGAGAGAGAGAGAAGCTTGAGAAGAAATTGACTATAGTCCCATCATAATATATTAAAGCATGTTTATTACATACTGTACAGTATGTATCAAATTCAGTCAATCTTGCTCATGACTGTAGTATATATGGGTATCACTATACGCAATACATCTGTACAAGGTTCCGTAAAGTCCTGTTCTGCACTATTACTCCATATGACTTCTCATTGGGCTGTTCCAAGAAAACTCACATTTAGTCTTGCCTCAACTGAAAGAGACAACCATTCATAAATGTTCATTCATTTGTAGCTTTCTGATGCTCAATATTGCCCACTTACATTGCCAGGGCAACCTGATTTTGTTGTTGTTGTGAAAACTCTGTATACAGTAGGTCCGGTCCCCCATCTCAAAAGGAAATGCAATTTCCTGGGTTAGGCTATGCATCATGGAGGTAGCTTATCATTTCTACCATGCTGGGCGGCAATTCCGTGCCACAACCTGAATCAATTTCATTACTGCTTCTCTTTTTTAAACTATAATTTATAGAGCAACCCTGGAGACAGGAAACAGCTCCTCTACAACCTCTAGAAAATGTATTTCCTCATCTTGAAGGACTTATCGTTTACTACGCTCCCACTTGGGTAGTGACAAAGTCTCAACCGAATGATTCTCCAACAAACGATCATTTCATTGCTTCCGTATCTGTCCAGTCAGTGCCTGCAGCGTCACATTGTAAATAATAATTTGTTCTTAACTGACTTGCCTATTTCAATAAAGGTTAAATCAAATGTAAAAAATAAACATTGAAGAACACTTCTTTATAAATGATGGTGAATGACGGTCATAGAATGGTCTCATAAAAACATGATGTTCAATTACACAGGACAGGGCTGGCTCTGTAATGGGGACCCAACACCAGGGTGAATTGAGTGCCTATTTTCTGCTGGCTATTTAGGTGCATTTGTCCCTGCTGTTCAATCGAGTACAGGCTTAACTGAACGAACAACAAAGACGGAATGCAATATGACATTTTATTAAATAGTTTGGGGAATGACCTCGTTTCCGATGATGTGATGGCAGCTAGCCCTATGCAGGGCTGCTGGCATTGAAGCCCCCCGCCCGCTGGGGTAAAGGAGTTCCAGTGACGGGCCCTAAGATTATTATAGCTGCTTGTGGTGGGGAAGTGGATGGTTGTTGAAAATTGTTGCCAAAAAACAGCAAGTGAGAGAACATGGGTAATTTGACATACAGTATAAATACATCCCAATTATTACACCCATTGGTTGAGAAAGAGGAAGGTGATAATTGTGAGGTTAAACAGCAGGTGTGAGGAATGTGCATTATTGTGCTGTGTTATAGGCTACAAGGTAAGTAGGTGAATGACATTCCACACATGGCTAATAGGAAAGATGAGAAGAAAGAAGACGCTCTTTTGATGATGATACATTTTGTATTCATTCCCAATATGCCCGTGGAATAGGAAACAAAAGTGAATTATGTTATGCTTCAGACCAGCCTTCATGATTGAACTTTCGTAAATTACATTTGATCTGGTTTTATTAGAATGGCCTCAAAAATGGTTACATGACTGGAAAGTGTTGAGGTTAACACACATAAGCCTATACAGTCAGAGGATCATTAATGTTTGGTTAAGTTGAAATCACCTGGGTTGATCAATGATTGTATAACAGTTCAAATCAACTAAGTGGAGTTGTGGCAGCAAGTGTATGATCAGGACCTATTGATTACTTAGGTCAATCTGGAAACAATCAATCCAGCCCTCTACCACCTACACATCACGGTACTCTGGGAATTCACTGAAGCTTTGATGTAGCCTAGCCTTCACTCTGGGAGATTAGGAAAGAAAATACCTATCAATAATGTTCAGAAACAAACAACGTTCTCACTGAGAAACGTTACCTTTTCTGTTTGTTTACCTTCTTAGTAATTAGATGGAAATTAGATGGTCGAGATAAAAAATGTTGGCATACATTGTGGCATCTTGAAAGTCAAATTGTAACGTTATCTCTCTTTCCATTTCGATTCAAGTCTAATTGAATTAAACAGGTAAGGTGGGGTAAGACATGAGCTGATAACTTATCTAAGGAATTCAATAGGGCCTGGCTGAGAAGTAGAATTATAAAAGCAATGTCTAACATTGTCTAGCTACAGGAGCATTATGATTGAATTTTGAACTTTTTTCTCTACTAAGACCAGAGAGCGACATAATACACTAGACATCAGTACTTTATGAGCATACAGTGCATGTGTGTTACCCAAGAAAAGCACATGTTTTGTCCATTAAAATAACATCAAATTGATCGGAAATACAGTGGAGACATTGTTAATGTTGTAAATGACTACTGTAGTTGGAAACGGCTGATTTGATATGGAATATATACATAGGCGTACAGAGGCCCATTATCAGAAACCAGCATCCCGGAGTCGCCTCTTCACTGTTGACGTTGAGACTGGTGTTTTGCGGGTACTATTTAATGAAGCTGCTGGTGGAGAACTTGTGAGGTGTCCGTTTCTCAAACTAGACACTCTAATGTACTTGTCCTCTTGCTCAGTTGTGCACCGGGGCATCCCACTCCTCTTTCTATTCTGGTTAGATCCAGTTTCTTCTCACACGGAATAGCCTTCATTTCTCAGAACAAGAATAGACTGACGAGTTTCAGAAGAAAGTTCTTTGTTTCTATCCATTTTGAGCCTGTAATCGAACCCACAAATGCTGATGCTTTAGATACTGAACTAGTCTAAAGAAGGCCAGTTTTATTGCTTCTTTAATCAGATCAACAGTTTTCAGTTGTGCTAACATAATTGCAAAAGGGTTTTCTAATGATCAATTAGCCTTTTAAAATGATAAACTTGGATTAGTTAACACAACATGCCATTGGAACACAGGAGTGATGGTTGCTGATAATGGGCCTCTGTACGCCTATGTAGATATTCCATTAAAAAATGTCCCGTTTCCAGCTACAATAGTCATTTTGTCACACCCTGACCTTAGTAATTCTTTGTTCTCCTTGTTATTTTGTGACAGAATCACCCACTAACCAAGGACCAAGTGGCGTGGTAACAGGCAGCAGCAGGAGATGCAGCAGCAGCAGCAGCAACAGCAGCAGGAGAGGCAGAACTATGTAAAGACATGGACTTGGGAGGAGATCCTAGACGGGAAAGGACCCTGGGCACAGCCAGGAGAATATCGACGCCCCAAAGAAGAGCTGGAGGCAGCGAAGGCGGAGAGGCACTGGTATGAGGAGGTAGCACGGCGGTGCGGATGGAAGCCCGAGAGTCAGCCCCAAAAATGTATTGGGGGGCACACAGGGAGTGTGGCACACAGGGAGTGTGGCACACAGGGAGTGTGGCGAAGCCAGGTAGGAGACCTGTGCCAACTTCCTGTGCTTACCGGAGGGTGAGAGAGACAGGGCAGGCACCGTGTTATGCTGTGGAGCGCACGGTGTCCCCAGTGCGGGTGCATAGCCCGGTGCAGTACATACCAGCTCCTCGTATCGGCCAGGCTAGAGTGGACATCGAGCCAGGTGCCATGAAGCCGGCTTTACGCATCTTGTCTCCAGTGCGTCTCCTTGGGCCGGCGTACATGGCACCAGCCTTATGCATGGTGTCGCCGGTTCGCCTGCACAGCCCAGTGCGGGCTATTACACCTCGCCACACTGGCAGTGCGACCGGGAGCATTCCACCAGGTAAGGTTGGGCAGGCTCGGTGCTCAAGAGCTCCAGTGTGCCTGCACGGTCCGGTCTATCCAGTGCCACCTCCACGCACCAGCCCTCCGGTGGCAGCCCCCCGCACCAGGCTGTCTCTCCCTCTCAGCCCTACAGGTGCTCCAGCCTGTCCAGAGCTGCTAGAGTCTCCAGCCTGTCCAGAGCTGATAGAGTCTCCCACCTGTCCAGAGCTGCTAGAATCTCCCGCCTGTCCAGAGCCGCCAGTCAGCCAGGAGCCGCCTGACCAGAGCCGCCAGTCAGCCAGGAGCCGCCAGTCAGCCAGGAGCCGCCAGAGCCGCCAGTCAGCCAGGATCCGCCAGAGCCGCCATTCAGCCAGGATCTGCCAGAGCCGCCATTCAGCGAGGATCCGCCAAAGCTACCAGTCTGCCAGGATCCGCCAGAGCCACCAGTCTGCCAGGATCCGCCAGAGCCACCAGTCTGCCAGGATCCGCCAGAGCCGCCAGTCTGCCAGGATCCACCAGAGCCGCCAGTCTGCCAGGATCCGCCAGAGCCGCCAGTCTGCCAGGATCCGCCAGAGCTAGCCAGTTAGCCAGGATCCACCAGAGTCGTCAGCCAGTCCCAAGCTGCCCCTCAGTCCCAAGCTGCCCCTCAGTACGGAGTTGCCCCTCAGTCCAGTGGGGCCATTTAGTAGGGTGCCAATCCTAGGTTGACGGCGAGGGTCGCCGTTCCTAGGAGGAGACTAAAGCGGACAAAGACTATGGTGTGGTGGGGTCCACTTCCAGCGCCAGGGCCGCCACCACGGACAGACGCCCCACCCAGACCCTCCCCTCTTCAGACGTAGAGGAGGAAATCACCCGTGACACATTTACAACATTAACAATGTCTACACTGTATTTCTGATCCATTTGATGTTATTTTAATGGACAAAACTGGGCTTTTCTTTCAAAAACAAGGACATTTCTAAGTGACCCCAAACTTTTGAACGGTAGTGTATAAAAAATATATTGTCCACTCTCTCCCTCCCTCAGTAAGGGGATGATCTGTCTGTGCTATCTTTAAGTTACAGAGCTACTATGGAATTAAACAGAACATTTACTGTACCTCAATTCTAAAATGATTTGACATGCATTATATTGTATAGAAAACATTTGCACCTATATATTGCTTTCCAACGATGAAAAATAAAACAAACTACTTTCTGGATGAAGAGCTTTCAGCTATTTCTAATTCTAAACAATGAAGGCTCAAGGATGCAATGTTCTCTTTCTCAAGACTGGAAACTAACATAAAGGTTGTCAGCATAATAAGAAAATAAATGCATCAAGCAACATCAGACTGTGGGTGCACCATTGGGAAATAGCTGGCTGTTGATACGGGATCTATCACAAGAGCAATAGCCACATGGACAAGCTTAAAAGGAGCCATGAGAAGGGGGGGTTCAAGCTAAAACCTAATTTACCAAAAACACCTCAGGGAATATGATGAATTATGATTTTCCCAAGGAAGCTTAAAGAGTGTTTGTCATTAATACTATACAAAATTAGTTTTAGCAAAGATTCTGATGCAAGTTTTGATAGGGCACTTAACTTTTCTTACTTTATAAAACCCAACTTTTCCTTAAAAGGAAAAATCATAAAAGTCACATTCAAATGATTGAAAGTGTCCCTATATGGTGTCTTCAAAGAAGTAGCCTAGCTTCTTTCTCTGCGACTTCATGAACATGTATTACAAATGGTTTATTATGCATTTTGAGTGAAATCAACAGTCTGTGCCATGTGCATTGTTGAATCACCCATGTGAGGTATGGTTCTATGCACTACTCTGACCTTCTCGAATGCCCTAGAACCCTCAAACTCAACTCTGGCTGTCAAAGCCAGTTCCACAGTGTTTATTTTATTGTTCCGCTCTAATCAGGGACTGATTTAGACCTGGGACACCAGGTGTGTACAATTAATTATCAGGTAGAAAAGAAAACCAGCAGGCTCCGGACCTCGTAGGGTAAGAGTTGAATACCCCTGCCCTAGAGTATCAAGGGAATTTTGGGAGCAGGCCAGTAACCGAAAGGTTGCTGGATCGAATCTCTGAGTTGACAAGGTAAAAATCTGTTGTTCTGAGCAAGGCAGTTACTCCACTGTTCCCCGGGCGCCAATGTCGATTATGGCAGCCCTCTCTGATTCAGAGGGTTTGGGTTAAATGCTTTTCCCTTTCTAAGATATTATTTCTGATTATCAAAGAGTATAATGACACCTAGCTAAATAGCTCATTATCCATTTAGAAAGCAATCAACATTCTCAAAGTCATGCACCTCTCTCCAAGGAACCCAACCATAGCATCCCAACTGAGACACCTGGAAGCAAGTAGTACAGTTGCTTGCCCACAGCTGCTAACTATGCCAGGATACCTGCCACGAATCCCTTCTAATCGCACAGTCTAGTGACCACATTTACTGATGTGTAGGGATAGGGAGTGCTACAGTAATGTAACAATGAAAGGGAAATAGTTCTCATTTTGCCATCGCCGGAGCAACTGGCTGCCATGGAGAGGAAATGGAAAAACTGAAATGAAAACAGGTCAGTGATGAAAGAAACTCAGAAGCGTGTCTAAAGTGTCCTGCTTAAGCCCGAGAGCTTTGGGACAGGAAGGGAGCGTAACTGGTTTAAAATCTACAACTGTAGTGATAGTGATTGGTCCAGTATTTTACATTTAATTGAAGTACTTACACAGGGTTACAGGTGACCCAGATAAATGGGTGTGGACTACAAAACTACAGATATGGGATATTAATTTGATCACTCTATTGTTGCTGAGAATATTCCTGTGGAGCAGGAAATGCAAACGTATAGTTATGAGTATAGTGTAAAAGGCTTCTAAAGTTTGTAAATTCCACTTTGAAATTTCAGACTTGATTTGCCCTAATAAAAAATGTATCAACCCCTATAAAATTTTCCTGCAACCGCAGTTTCGTGTTTTTGTTGAAAGAAGTGGAACTCTGTAAGGTTGTTGGCTGCCATACCCCCTTCATATCAAGGTATTGATGAGCTGTGCATTCTTTTATGGGTCATTTCCTGTTGCAGTAGGGTTATTTCCCTTCTGTTCATGATTATTTTTCTGCTGTAGCAAACTGGCTCAAATTAAGAGTTTACATCTGTAGACAAAATGGCAATAGCAGAGCTGGAACAATCCTATAGTTCCCACATGTTGCAACCCCCAAAACGTTTAGGGTCCATCTGTCTGTCCATATTAAGCTGTTTATGATACTGTACTTTCATTGGCAAGGTTGAATGTCATAAATTAATATTATTGGCTGAAAACAATAAGTGCAAAAACTAAATTCAGACTAAATGAACTCAGGAACAAACAATGTTGTTATGAAAGGATATTAAGCTATAACGCAAAATAGTTGCCTAGAATAGCATTTCAGAGTACAGGCTTAATCATACAACTCTACTTCAATAATGCCTATTATGGGACAGATACGTTTTAATTAACATTTTTGGAATACATAACTGAAAACATTAAATATGTATGAATGAATGGAATATACCGTGTGAATATCTTTTTGTTTCCACCATAGTGCATAAGTGAAGTATGACCTTGTCCAATATATGAGCCATCAAAAATATACAACATATGTCAAATACATGTCAAAGCTTTGGCTGTTCCAGACTGAGAGGCTGCATATTTAAAATATATAATTAATTGAACAGGCTAAATTTGTAAAACACATGTCTAGGCTTTGGCTGTTCTAGATTGAGAAGGGAGTCATGCAGCCTCTTTATCTATTTCATACCCTTTCACGATCAATTGATTAATGGAATGGTCGCATCACCTAAAAACGACCTTCTTGGGTACACTACCTTTGTCTCCTGTTGACTAGCACTGGGCGCTGGTGACTGAGGTGTCTCGTGCTGATCGCGCTCGTTCTTGCCCAAACTCTCGTCCTGCATGATGTTAGCTGGTGGAATCATTTTCTCTCCTCTTGAACAACAAAATAAACTGAAAGAGCAGCTTCGTGTTGCGTTGAGGAAGTTTTCACACTCTTAAATATCCCTGTTTGCTACACATTTCAGTGTTTTCCTGTCTTCGTCGTGACTTCTTCAACTGTCGTTTGTGAAGAGAAGTCTTTCTGATGCCGGCTGTTCTGGAATACCGTAGATGATGCCTGGAATTCCGTCGAAAGGGAAAGGTAGGCTACATAATCGACTCTGATGAAAATAAAACAATTTGGTGTGTAGAATAAGGGTTTAAAATTACATTTAGGTATATGGACACACACTTGTAAGCCAAATGTGTTATAATTCGCCACTATCGACTCTATCGAGTACTTTCCACCACTCTTGTGCTGCGTAATGTTGCCAACAACACATCCGTGTCCATGCGCGCTGCCTCTGGTCTCGAGCTGTTCTTGCCCTTGCTGTCCTGTCAGTGATCAGCTGGATTCTGCTGTCGTTTTGTTCATCCGTGGATAGCTGAGCTAGAGATCTGTATATAATGACGAGATGATAATGCCTCCGCCCTAACAATGGGAGTCCTTGTCCGGAGGACGGGAAGGCAGGCAACAAGTTGAGGTGCAAAATAAATGGTAACGCATTAGGCTTATTTTGGACAGATTTTGGCTAAATTAAAACCTCTCGCTTACTCTCTGTTTGAGCGCTTGCCTCATGGTGGATGTGGAGGGATTGGGGTCATTCTTGTCAATGTAGTTTGGTAAGGCAGTCCCAGACATCCTTCTATTTTTGTCATCATAAATGTCAGAAAGAATATTACATGAATGTGGTTATTATTCTTGGGTCAGATTGAAGAAAGCAGCAGGCAGGCTATCATATTTAATATACAGTGAGTTTACAAAACATTAAGAACACCTTGCTAAGTTTGAGTTGCACCCCCTTTTGCCATCACAACAGCTTCAATTTGGTGTTGAAAGTGTTCCACGGAGATGCTGGCACATGTTCACTTCAATGCTTCCCACAATTGTCAAGTTGGCTGGATGTCCTTTGGATGGTGGACCATTCTTGATGTTTTTCCAAATCTCTATTCAGTGTTTTCATTTCTTAGCCCATTGCAACCACAGTTTTGTGTTTTTGTTGAAAGAAGTGGAACTCTGTAAGGTCGTCGGCTGCCATATTCCCTTGGTGTCAAGGTATGATGAGTTGTGCATTCTTTTATGGGTCTTTGAGCAACAATGCTGTACTGGACTATCAGTTGACTAACTGTAGCCCGTCTGTTGCTCTGTACAATTCGTGTCAGCCTCCTCTTTCATCAATGCCTGTAGTTGGCTGGATGTCCTTTGGGTGGTGGACCATTCTTGATACACACAGGAAACTGTTGATAATTTTTTTTAAACAGCAGCATTACAGTTGTTGACACACTCAAACCAGTGCACCTGGCACCTACTATACTACCATACCCCGTTCAAAGGCACTGAAATATTTTGTCTTTCCCCCATTCACCCTCTAAATGGCACACATACACAATCCATGTCTCAATTGTCTCAAGGCTTAAAAATCATTCTTTAACCTGTCTCCTTCCATTCATCTACACGGATTGAAGTGGATTTAACAGGTGAGATCAATAAGGGATCATAGCTTTCACCTGGATTCACCTGGTCAGTCTATGTCATGGAAAGAGCAGGTGTTCCTAATGTTTTGTACACTCAATGTATACTGTATATTATAAACTGGGTGGTTCAAGCCCTGAATGCTGATTGGCTGAAAGTCGTGGTATATCAGACCACGTACCACGGGTATGAAAAAACAGTGTATAATAGCAATAAGACACCTCGAGAGTTTGTGGTACATTGGCCATATACCACACCCCCTCTGGCCTTATTGCTTAAATATACGTGTTTGGTATGTTAGGCAATTTGTTTGCAGGGCCTTTGGATTCTATGGAAAATCTCAGTCAATGTCACCTCCCGGGTTCTGTAAGATTCATTCATACATTTATATAATTTATTTTCTGAAATACTGTATGTTATACAATTATGATAAACTTTTCACTACAGTCTAATTCATATTCTGGCAATACTTTCACTTTGAAGTTCTATCATTTTCCTGTCACTCTCCAGATCTAGCATATCTAGTATAAATTAGAAGACTTGATGAAACTCTTTCAAGCATAATTAATTTGTGTTTCTCCATACCTTCAACATTACTTCTACAGTAGAGCAGAAACAGAATTCTGCGCGAGACAGTCAATACAATTAGACAGACATGCGTCTTTATTGCCAATCAGTTTGGTATTATTCCCCAATATGTTGTAGCCACAAACAAATTATGCATATATTTGAGATTTTTTCTCGTGTGTTGTCATTATGTTTAAAATTTACTTGGTTTGTAGTGCATGACTATAATGAAAAGCAAATTTACTCACAAATGAATCCCTGTCTTGTGATCCTAGTAGTGACAGATCACTCTGCCTCCCCCAAGGCTCCTCTGTGAGGTGATGTCCTTGAAATAATAGCAGAGCGAGCTAGACTGCAGCCTCTCTGTGACTTGAATACAAACACCACAACAGAGCAGGGTATGAAATACAGATATTATGCTACTGATCTGATGCATTAATCCAAAAATAGTAATGGTCAGAAATAACAATAATCTTAACATCATAGCATTGTCTATATTTTTTTATTTGTTATTTTTATTTAACTAGGCAAGTCAGTTAAGAACAAATTCTTATTTACAATGACGGCCTACCCCGGCCAAACCGGATGATACTGGGCCAATTGTGTGCCGCCCTATGAGATTCCCAATTACGGCCGGATGTGATACAGCCTGGATCCGAACAAGGGACTGTAGTGACGCCTCTTGCACTGAGATGCAGTGCCTTAGACTGCTGCGCACTCGGGAGCCCATATGTCTGAAATCAATTCTGATATGTAGTTTACTCTACAATTCTTGGTATTGTCTCCTGCAGGCCTAGTGCTGCTTGAAATTAATGAAGACAGCAAGCCCTAAATAACACGGCAGTTGTGTATATTCAAGGATGCCAAGGGAAGTTAGGCTTCCCAAAAACATTTACCAACATTAAAATGAAAAAGCGTAAAATAATGTAGCTTTCATCTCTCTGCGTTTCATAATTTCCCTTCAATTCGCAAGAGGCTGAATTTATCTCACAGGAGAATGCATCCGAGAGAGCAAAACAGCGCCCCTCTGTCTCTCTATGTGTAGGCCATCTATCTGATGCTGTCTGGTCCAAACGAGTATGACATTGTTGCCGCACGCTGCATTGAAGGCAAGGGAAGCCAGCGAGCCTCTGTCCTCCCTTGACAAAAAAAGTATACAAAATTTGCCAATCAGCATTGAGCTAAACTGAGCAAGCTCAACTGTGAATGGTCCTGGCGCAGCAAATAAAAGTGTCAAGGGAAGCCATCTTGGATTTGCCGTGACTTCTATCAAATCCAATTGCAAGCATAAGTAATTTACAGAAAAACTTGAATTTGTTGAATCTCGTTGTGTTGTTGTCCTCCAGTGCCTAGCTAGCCAGCTAGCTAAAATTGGCCCTTTCCTAAATTAGCCATGGATGGAGATAGGGATTTGGACTTGTGGTTTTACTTAATTCTCCGTACTGGCCAATGATAATGCCGGTGATTCTGATCCAACCACAAATTCATACATTGTTGTGACCCTGGCCTGTGAGGATGGAAGTTCATTTTGGCCACAAAGTCTTTCTTTCATCAGCATAATGACTCAACTGTGTCAGATCAACAGGTTCATGACACTTCATTATCCCTAATGAAATCAGTCACAAGTGAGTGAGAAGAACTCACACAAGTGAGTGAGCGTTACTCAGCCAAGATGGTGGGTTACCGAGAACCAACTCATCAGCGATTAAGACGAAAATGCATCACCACTTGCAGACAGGAAGTGGGAAAGTGAAGGAGAAGAAACACTATAATTTCTATTCTCAGCTGCTGGTCATGACTAAGAGCCAAAGGGCTAGGAGAGATGCAGGGTTAATTATATCAAATTAAGGGTCTAGGCTGAGGCACTGTGACGAGCTGACTTGTGTAATTTCATGGCTGACAGACTGATTATCACAGATTATTTCTTTTCTATCAGTTCTTTCTTTTCTTTTTTTCTTTCTTTCCTTAAACACCAAGACTCTGCTTAAAGAAAACAAAGGCTACAGCTTCACCTCTGCCTTTGGGAAAATTTTTAGTCCAATTTACCCCATTGTTCTCTCAGGCAAGAGTTCAGATATGACAGTTTGAAGACTTCCATGGTTGGAAACTGGATTTATTTCACATTATAACTCCAAAATGCAGTTGCGGTTTTAATCCAGGGGGTTTACAGTTTTTGCCAGCCTCTGGACGATATCCAGTGAGATTGTTTGCATGTTATGGAACTTCACAGTATAATGTACATCCTATCAGGACAGGTTCTACAAAGACATTTTGTAACACTTCTCCTTGATTTAGCAAACAGCACTATTGAAGTGCTAATCTTCAATGACCTTGTCAGTGAATGTTCACACTCTATTCTTGGTACCAGAATCATAGTGCCAGGCAGCCACTTTATGGAATTATATTTGCTAGGTGGAATGAGGAATGATAAATACATGAATTAACTTGAAATGACCTTTTAAGCGTTGCATGACTGAAAGTCTTGAATAATGAGAGGTCGTGATCATTAACTTCTCAACTGGATATAAATGGGTGCCAGCTTTATTTTTCACATTGGGGGAATTCCAAAGCACAGAAGAAACACTTAAAAATGACAAATATCCACTTGAAATAGTGTTGACATTCACAAGTTGACTGTTTGAGAGCCCAGTGCATGTGGTTCCCCTGGCAACATTTCAGCAACTTGCAATTTCCCCCAAATTCAGGAACTATTCCCCCAAATTCAATCACATTCCCCACTGCCCTTTCCCACCTGGACAAAAGGAACAGCTGTGTGAGAATGCTGTTCATTGACTACAGCTCAATGTTCAGCACCATAGAGCCCACAAAGCTCATCACTAAGCTAAGGACCCTGAGACTAAACACCTCCCTCTGCAACTGGATCCTGGACTTCCTGGAAGTAAGGGCAGGCAACAACACATCTGCCACGCTGATCCTCAACACGGGGGCCCCTCAGGGGTGCGTGCTTAGTCCCCTCCTGTGCTCCCTGTTCACCCACGACTGTGTGGCCAAGCACGACTCCAACACCATCATTAAGTTTGCTGATGACACAACATTGTTAGGCCTGATCACCGACAACGATGAGACAACCTATAGACAACCTAATATTTGATTTGATTTGAGTTAATGCAGAGTTAAAGATAAAAAATGAAATAGAAATAGTGACACGAGAAATAAACACACATTGAATAACAAATAACAATAGCAAGTAAAAATAGCATAGCTATATACAGGTAGTACCAGTACGAAGTCGATGTGCATGGGTACGATGTAATTAAGGTAGCTTGTACATATAGGTACTGTAGGGGTAAAGTGACTAAGCAACAATAGATAACAGACAGTAGCAGCAGCGTATGTGGTGAATGTGAAAGTGCATGTGAGTGTGTGTGTGTGGCGTCATTATGCATGTGTGCACATGTTATGCGTGTGTGGGCGTGTGTGTGTGTGTGTGTGTGTGTGTGTGTGTGTGTGTGTGTGTGTGTGTGTGTGTGTGTGTGTGTGTGTGTGTGTGTGTGTGTGTGTGTGTGTGTGTGTGTGTGTGTGTGTGTGTGTGTGTAATGCCAGGGGTGTAGTGGAGGAAGAAGTCAGGCACAGTAAACAGAGAGTTCAGGGTAGCGATACTTTTAATTCACCACACCGGTGAAAACGACACCAACGCAAACAAATCCCCCAAAACACGGGGAACTAAACAGTCGGTGACGACGACCGCCGAGCCGGTGACGAGGAACGCCGAGCGCCACCCGAACAGGAAGGGGAGCCACCTTCGGTAGAGGTCGTGACCTCGCCGTCCTGCAGGGGACCAGCTTCCACCGTCCTGAGGAGAGACACATGAAATAAGGGGTTAATACGATAATAGGAAGGGAGTTGTAATCGATAACACACATCGTTTATCCTCCTCAGGACTTGGAAGGGCCCCACACACTGCGACCCCAGCTTCCGGCAGGGCAAGCGGAGGGGTAGGTTTCGGGTCGAGAGCCAGACCCTGTCCCCCGGTACAAACACGGGAGCCTCACTGCGGTGGTGGTCAGCACTCCTCTTCTGCCGTCCACTGGCTTGTTTGAGGGATTCCTGGACGGCCATCCAGGTCTCCTTGGAGCGCTGCACCCACTCCTCCACCGCAGTAGCCTCGGTCTGACTCGGATGCCATGGTGCCAGGGCGGCTGGTAGCCCAACACACACTGGAACGGAGAAAGGTTTGTCGAGGAGTGACGGAGTGAGTTGGGATGTACCTAGACCAATCGCTGGGCCGGTCCTGGCAATACGACCGCAGAAACCTACCCACCTCCTGGTTCACTCTCTCCACCAGCCCATTACTCTCGGGGTGATAACCGGGGGTCAGGCTGACCAAGACCCCCAGACATTCCATGAACGCCCTCCATACCCGGGACGTGAACTGGAGACCCCGATCAGAGACAATGTCCTCCGGCACCCCGTAGTGCCGGAAGACGTGGGTGAATTACGCCTCCGCAGTCTGTAGGGCTGTAGGGAGACCGGGAAACGGGAGGAGACGGCAGGACTTAGAAAACCGATCCACAACCACCAAAACCGTAGTGTTCCCCTGAGACGGGGGGAGATCGGTCACTGATAAGTGAGACCATGGCCATTGTGGAACGGGGAGGGGGTGTAACTTCCCTCTAGGTAGGTGCCTAGGAGCCTTACTCTGGACGCACACCGAACAGGAAGAGACATAAACTCTAACGGCCCTAGCCAAGGTGGGCCACCAATACTTCCCCCGGAGGCCCCGCACTGTCCTCGCCACCCCAGGATGACCCGAAGAGGGAGCCCACCGAATCAGTTGGTCCCGAACACCAAGCAGCACGTACTTACGCCCAGCCGGACACTGAGGAGGCACAGGCTCTGCCCGTAATGCCCGCTCGATGTCCAAGTCCACCTCCCGTACCACTGGTGCCATCAGCCTCGAGGCTGGAAGGATGGGAGTAGGCTCGGTGGACTGATTCTTGTCATAAAGACGGGACAGCGCGTCAGCCTTTACGTTCAGGGAGCCTGGTCTATACGATAGAGTAAACCTGAATCGGGTGAAGAACATGGCCCACCTTGCCTGACATGGATTCAGTCTCCTAGCTGCCCGAATATACTCCAGATTCTGGTGGTCGGTCCAGATGAGAAAGGGTTGCTTAGCCCCCTCGAGCCAGTGTCTCCACACCCTCAGGGCCTAGACCACCGCTAACAACTCCCGGTCCCCCACATCATAGTTACACTCCGCCAGACTGAGCTTCCTCGAAAAGAAAGCACAGGGGCAGAGTTTTGGTGGCGTACCCGAGCGCTGTGATAGCACGGCACCCGCCTCTGCCGACCACCGCAAACGCACCGGACCCCCCCTTCAGCAGTGAGGTAATGGGGGCCGCTACCTGGCCAAAACCCCGGATAAACCTACAGTAGTAATTGGCAAACCCCAAAAACCTCTGCACTTCCTTCACCGTGGTAGGAGTCGGCCAATTACGCACAGCCTTAATGCGGTCACACTCCATCACCACCCCCGAGGTGGAAATGCAATAACCCAGGAAGGAGATGGCTCGTTTGGAGAACACATACTTACATTTACATTACATTTAAGTCATTTAGCAGACGCTCTTATCCAGAGCGACTTACAAATTGGTGCATTCACCTTATGACATCCAGTGGGACAGTCACTTAACAATAGTGCATCTAAAACTTAGGGGGGTGGGGTGAGAGGGATTACTTAACCTATCCTAGGTATTCCTTAAAGAGGTGGGGTTTCAGGTGTCTCCGGAAGGTGGTGATTGACTCCGCTGTCCTGGCGTCGTGAGGGAGTTTGTTCCACCATTGGGGGGGCCAGGGCAGCGAACAGTTTTGACTGGGCTGAGCGGGAGCTGTACTTCCTCAGTGGTAGGGAGGCGAGCAGGCCAGAGGTGGATGAACGCAGTGCCCTTGTTTGGGTGTAGGGCCTGATCAGAGCCTGGAGGTACTGAGGTGCCGTTCCCCTCACAGCTCCGTAGGCAAGCACCATGGTCTTGTAGCGGATGCGAGCTTCAACTGGAAGCCAGTGGAGAGAACGGAGGAGCGGGGTGACGTGAGAGAACTTGGGAAGGTTGAACACCAGACGGGCTGCGGCGTTCTGGATGAGTTGAAGGGGTTTAATGGCACAGGCAGGGAGCCCAGCCAACAGCGAGTTGCAGTAATCCAGACGGGAGATGACAAGTGCCTGGATTAGGACCTGCGCCGCTTCCTGTGTGAGGCAGGGTCGTACTCTGCGGATGTTGTAGAGCATGAACCTACAGGAACGGGCCACCGCCTTGATGTTAGTTGAGAACGACAGGGTGTTGTCCAGGATCACGCCAAGGTTCTTGGCGCTCTGGGAGGAGGACACAATGGAGTTGTCGACCGTGATGGCGAGATCATGGAACGGGCAGTCCTTCCCCGGGAGGAAGAGCAGCTCCGTCTTGCCGAGGTTCAGCTTGAGGTGGTGATCCGTCATCCACACTGATATGTCTGCCAGACATGCAGAGATGCGATTCGCCACCTGGTCATCAGAAGGGGGAAAGGAGAAGATTAATTGTGTGTCGTCTGCATAGCAATGATAAGAGAGACCATGTGAGGTTATGACAGAGCCAAGTGACTTGGTGTATAGCGAGAATAGGAGAGGGCCAAGAACAGAGCCCTGGGGGACACCAGTGGTGAGAGCGTGGTGAGGAGACAGATTCTCGCCACGCCACCTGGTAGGAGCGACCTGTCAGGTAGGACGCAATCCAAGCGTGGGCCGCGCCGGAGATGCCCAACTCGGAGAGGGTGGAGAGGAGGATCTGATGGTTCACAGTATCGAAGGCAGCCGATAGATCTAGAAGGATGAGAGCAGAGGAGAGAGAGTTAGCTTTAGCAGTGCGGAGCGCCTCCGTGATACAGAGGAGAGCAGTCTCAGTTGAATGACTAGTCTTGAAACCTGACTGATTTGGATCAAGAAGGTCATTCAGAGAGAGATAGCGGGAGAGCTGGCCAAGGACGGCACGTTCAAGAGTTTTGGAGAGAAAAGAAAGAAGGGATACTGGTCTGTAATTGTTGACATCGGAGGGATCGAGTGTAGGTTTTTTCAGAAGGGGTGCAACTCTCGCTCTCTTGAAGACGGAAGGGACGTAGCCAACGGTCAGGGATGAGTTGATGAGCGAGGTGAGGTAAGGGAGAAGGTCTCCGGAAATGGTCTGGAGAAGAGAGGAGGGGATAGGGTCAAGCGGGCAGGTTGTTGGGCGGCCGGCCGTCACAAGACGCGAGATTTCATCTGGAGAGAGAGGGGAGAAAGAGGTCAGAGCACAGGGTAGGGCAGTGTGAGCAGAACCAGCGGTGTCGTTTGGACTTAGCAAACGAGGATCGGATGTCGTCGACCTTCTTTTCAAAATGGTTGACGAAGTCATCTGCAGAGAGGGAGGAGGGGGGAGGGGGCGGAGGATTCAGGAGGGAGGAGAAGGTGGCAAAGAGCTTCCTAGGGTTAGAGGCAGATGCTTGGAATTTAGCGTGGTAGAAAGTGGCTTTAGCAGCAGAGACAGAGGAGGAAAATGTAGAGAGGAGGGAGTGAAAGGATGCCAGGTCCGCAGGGAGGCGAGTTTTCCTCCATTTCCGCTCGGCTGCCCGGAGCCCTGTTCTGTGAGCTCGCAATGAGTCATCGAGCCACGGAGCGGGAGGGGAGGACCGAGCCGGCCTGGAGGATAGGGGACATAGAGAGTCAAGGGATGCAGAGAGGGAGGAGAGGAGGGTTGAGGAGGCAGAATCAGGAGATAGGTGGGAGAAGGTTTGAGCGGAGGGAAGAGATGATAGGATGGAAGAGGAGAGAGTAGCGGGGGAGAGAGAGCGAAGGTTGGGACGGCGCGATACCATCCGAGTAGGGGCAGTGTGGGAGGTGTTGGATGAGAGCGAGAGGGAAAAGGATACAAGGCAGTGGTCGGAGACTTGGAGGGGAGTTGCAGTGAGGTTAGTGGAAGAACAGCATCTAGTAAAGATGAGGTCGAGCGTATTGCCTGCCTTGTGAGTAGGGGGGAAGGTGAGAGGGTGAGGTCAAAAGAGGAGAGGAGTGGAAAGAAGGAGGCAGAGAGGAAAGAGTCAAAGGTAGACGTGGGGAGGTTAAAGTCGCCCAGAACTGTGAGAGGTGAGCCGTCCTCAGGAAAGGAGCTTATCAAGGCATCAAGCTCATTGATGAACTCTCCGAGGGAACCTGGAGGGCGATAAATGATAAGGATGTTAAGCTTGAAAGGGCTAGTAACTGTGACAGCATGGAATTCAAAGGAGGCGATAGACAGATGGGTAAGGGGAGAAAGAGAGAATGACCACTTGGGAGAGATGAGGATCCCGGTGCCACCACCCCGCTGACCAGATGCTCTCGGGGTGTGCGAGAACACGTGGGCGGACGAAGAGAGAGCAGTAGGAGTAGCAGTGTTGTCTGTGGTGATCCATGTTTCCGTCAGTGCCAAGAAGTCGAGGGACTGGAGGGAGGCATAGGCTGAGATGAACTCTGCCTTGTTGACCGCAGATTGGCAGTTCCAGAGGCTACCGGAGACCTGAACTCCACGTGGGTCGTGCGCGCTGGGACCACCAGAGTAGGGTGGCCGCGGCCACGCGGTGAGGAGCGTTTGTATGGTCTGTGCAGAGAGGAGAGAACAGGGATAAACAGACACATAGTTGACAGGCTACAGAAGAGGCTACGCTAATGCAAAGGAGATTGAATGACAAGTGGACTACACGTCTCGAATGTTCAGAAAGTTAAGCTACGTAGCAAGAATCTTATTGACTAAAATGATTAAAATGATACAGTACTGCTGAAGTAGGCCAGCTGGCAGTGGGTGCGTTGTTGACACTACACTAATCAAGTCATTCCGTTGAGTGTAATAGTTTCTGCAGTGTTGCTATTCGGGGCTAGCAGGCTAGCTAGCAGTGTTGTTTACGTTACGTTGCGTTAAAAGAACGACAATAGATGGCTAGCGAACCTAGAAAATCGCTCTAGACTACACAATTATCTTTGATACAAAGACGGCTATGTAGCTAGCTAAGTAGCTAGCTACGATCAAACAAATCAAACCGTTGTACTGTAATGAAATGAAGTGAAAATGTGATACAACCTGTGAATGCGACCGGGTAGTTGAGTTCTATACAGAAGACGTTGGCTAGCGTTGGCTAGCTGTTGGCTAGCTAGCAGAGTCACCTACGTTAAGGACGACAAATAGCTGGCTAGCTAACCTCGGTAAATTAAGATAATCACTCTAAGACTACACACTCTAAACCTAAACAACACAATTATCTTGGATACGATGATACGAAGACAGCAAAGACAGCTATGTAGGTAGCTAACACTAAACTAATCAAGTCGTTCAGTTGAGTGTAAAAGTTTCTCAGTGCAGCTAATCAGTGGACGTTAGCTAGCTGGCTAGTGAAGACTACGTTAGGACGGCGAAATACGATAATTACGCAATTATCTTTGATACAAAGACGGCTATGTAGCTAGCTGAGAAGAAATTGCTAAGATAAGACAAATCAAACCGTTGTGATATAATGAAATATAATGAAAAAGTTATACTACCCGTTGGAGCGACGTGCAGATGCGACCACTCGCTCCAACCGGAACCGGAAATACTTCTCAGCCTTGACGTATAGGTCATGCTCCAGCAGTCTACCAAGCACCTTGAGTACCAGAGACACATGCGTGGTGCGGGTGGCGGAATAGATCAGAATATCATCGATATAAACAACCACACCCTGCCCGTGCAGGTCCCTGAGAATCTTGTCTACAAAGGATTGAAAGACGGCTGGAGCATTCTTTAACCCATACGGCATGACGAGGTACTCATAGTGGCCAGATGTGGTACTAAACACGGTTTTCCACTCGTCTCCATCCCGAATACGCACTATACACTATACATGCTCCTGAGATCCAGCTCCGTGAAATGATTCCACCACCATAGCGATGAGATGTAGTGGGTAACTAAACCCCACTGTGATGGCATTTGGACCTCTATAATCAATGCACGGACGCAGACCTCCCTCCTTTTTCTTCACAAAAAAAAAACTAGAGGAGACAGGTGAGATGGAGGACCGAATGTACCCCTGTCCCAGAGATTCCGTGACC
The DNA here is from genome assembly GCF_021184085.1 of Oncorhynchus gorbuscha. Taxonomy (NCBI): domain Eukaryota; kingdom Metazoa; phylum Chordata; class Actinopteri; order Salmoniformes; family Salmonidae; genus Oncorhynchus; species Oncorhynchus gorbuscha. The sequence goes on along the minus strand of NC_060182.1, from coordinate 57,816,148 downwards.
TATGTCTCCATAGCCAACGTCTCCTCCTGGGACAATAGGTACACGTGACTCTTGGGAAGCGCAGCATTTACCTGGAGATTTATCGCAAAACCCCCCCTCCCCCCCAGTCGATGAGGTGGTAATTTAGTCGCTCTCTTCTTACTGAAAGCGATTGCCAAATCAGCATATTCGGGGGGGGGATGCGCACCGTGGAACCCTGGTCTGGACTCTCCACCGACTTGGCACCGATGGAAACTCCCAGACACCTTCCAGAGCACTCCTCTGACCACCCCTGGAGAACCCCCTGTCTCCACGAAATCTTAGGATTGTGACTAGCCAGCCAGGGAATCCCCAGCACCACTGGAAACGCAGGCGAATCGATAATGAAGAGACTAATTCGCTCCCTATGATTCCCCTGCGTCACCATGTCCAGTGGAACCATGGCCTCCCTGACCAACCCTGACCCTAATGGCCGGCTATCTAGGGAGTGCATGGGGAAGAGAGAATCTATCAGCACGAGCGGAACACCCAGCTTGATGGCGAGTCCGCGATCCATAAAGTTCCCAGCTGCACAAGAATCGACTCGCGCCTTATGCTGGGAAGAGGGGAAAAAGAAACAAAATCAAGACAAACATGTGACCAACAGGTGGTTCTGGGTGGGTTTGGTGCTGACTCACCTGGGGTGACCGAGAAGTGTTCCGCCTGCCATCTCGACTCCCAGACGGGCCCCCCACCCCAGCACCGATCGGCCGTGTGTCCTCTCCGACCACAGCTGGTGCAGGGGGGGAGCCTCCTCCTCCGGTACCCCTCGCCCGTCTGGGAGTCAAGATGGCAGGCGGAGCGGTGGCCATTCAAAGGATTGTATTTACTATATGGATGTTGTGTGATACACAGAGAATAGAGAAACAATAGAGAAGCAATCGGTTTGGCTGTGATGGATGCGCCTTTTGCGATAACGGTCAATGCCTTGGGAGTACCTTTCATGATTTAGTCCTTGTACGTTGCAGTCATATCTACAGAATCAGTGCTGTGCTGTCAGACCCACTGCCTCCAGAGAACACACACACACACCACACACACATAACATCCATTAGAGCCCACAGATGCTACTCATTAAGGGGAGGTCATTTCAAGTCTCTCAGCGGTCTCATCACCTACTGTGTGTGGCTACAGTCTAGTATAAAAACACGCTCAATATTCTCGAATGCATTCAAAAGCCTGCTTTTTACCATTATGACATTACATTTATAGTCATCACAAAGGAACAAGAGAGCTGGTGTGTTAATAATAATAATAATAATACAAGTAATAATCATATGTGTTCAATTCAGAGCGCTTTTCTCAGCGTTTTCTCAGCTCTCAATATACGAACATCTACACAGTCTGGTCCAAGAGCACAGCCTTTCCACCAGTCCCTATGATCCCAGAACCATTCTGTGGCTCACACCATTCTGTAGGCCTATGAAAAGCCTGAGCACCTCCCATTAGATATGACTAATCTCTTAAAGGCTGTGGTCCTGATGGGAGCTTCTTTTCTGGGTTAAGCCACCCAGTCCTGAATGCTGTCCTCTACTGCGTCCATTATGCATGCATTAGCCTCTGGGAAAGGGGCTAGTTACCAAGAGACCTGTTTTTATTTATTTTGAGTGTTTTTTGTCAGTATTGTTCTTCCACAAGCATTTGGCATTTAGCAGCTTATTGGTAATGTTGACTCTCTCAAACCACATGTTACACGTTACATATGTACACATTGTAATGATGTCATTGTCGCTGCCAAACCACACCCAATTCAAACACGGTATGATAATTATGGAGGCAAATGGAGATGTTGGCTACAGAATCAAGGTTTTGTCTATGAGCCATCTGCATCTGTGATTACCATGCTAATCCTTATATAGCAGATGATGATATAGGCTACTAGGTTTCAGAAGCACTAAATATACAGAAGCCTCAACATTCTCAGTACCTTCACCAGGTTGAAAGATCTTCTGGGTTTATTTAGGGACCTGTCAAGTTAAGTATGTGTGAATAATGTACTGGGGTGCTCACTAGCTGTTTGCAGGTTGGCATCAAGGAGCTGAGAATACTACACTGAGCAAAAATATAAAGGCAGCATGTAAAGTGTTGGTACGATGTTTCATGAGCTGAAATAAAAGATCCCAGAAATGTTCCATACACAACATTTGGCCAAAAATTTGTTTAAATGCCTGTTAGTGAGCATTTCTTCTTTGCCAAGATAATCCATCCACCTGACAGGTGTGACATATAAATAATATGGTTAAACAGCATGATATTTACACAGGTGCACCTTGTGCTGGGGACAATAAAAGGCCACTCTAAAATGTGCAGTTTTGTCACACAACACAATGCCACAGATGTCTCAAGTGTTGAGGGAGCGTGCAATTGGGATGCTGACTTCAGGAATGTCCACCAGAGCTGTGGCCAGAGCATTTAATGTTAATTTCTCTACCATAAGCCGCCTCCAACTTTGTTTTAGATCATTTGGCAGTATGTCCAACCCGGACCACGTGTATGGCATTGTGTTGGTGAGCGATTTTCTGATGTCAACGTTGTGAACAGAGTGCCCCATGGTGGTCGGTGGGGTTATGGTATGGGCATGCATAAGCTAAGGACAACGAACAAAATTGCATTTTATGTCATGTTTGTCATTTATTATCATGTCTTGTCCCTGTGCTCCCCATGCTATTCGTTTCCCTCTGCTGGTCTTATTTGGTTCTTTCCCTCCTATCCCTCTCTCTCCCCCTCCCTCTCTCACTCTCTCGCTCTCTCTTCTCTCTGTCGTTCCGTTCCTGCTCCCAGCTGTTCCTATTCCCCTAATCATCATTTAGTCTTCCCACACCTGTTCCCGATCCTTTCCCCTGATTAGATTCCCTATTTATTCCTTTGTAATCCGTTCCTGTTCCGTCGGTTCCTTATATTGTATTCACCATGCTGTGATTGCGTTTCGCCCTGTCCTGTCGTGTTTTTTGCCGTGATTGTGTATCACCCTGTTCTGTCGTGTTTTGTGCCTTCATCAGACGCTGCGTGTGAGCAGGTGTCTCAGTCGACTACGGCCTGCGCCTACCCGGCGACCTGCAGTCTGTGGCCGCTTCTCCAGTTGTTTTCCCCTCTACAAATCTAGAGGATGTCAGTTATTCCGTTTTGAACATTATTAAACTCTGCTTCTGTTAAGTCGCTTTTGGGTCCTCTTTTACCAGCATGACAGAAGGAACCGACCACGGAATGGACCCAGCGACTTCAGACGCTCGTTACACTGCCGTCGAGATCCAAGGAGCCATGCTCGGCAGACACGAGCAGGAATTGTCTGCTGCTCGCCATGCCGTGGAGAACCTGGCCGCTCAGGTTTCCGACCTCTCTGGACAGTTCCAGAGTCTACGTCTCGTGCCACCTGTTACTCCCTGGCCTGCCGAGCCTCCAGAACCCAGGGTTAATAACCCACCTTGCTACTCCGGGCAGCCCACTGAGTGCCGCTCCTTTCTCACGCAGTGTGAGATTGTGTTCTCTCTCCAACCCAACACATACTCTAGAGAGAGAGCTCGGGTTGCTTACGTCATTTCACTCCTTACTGGCCGGGCTCGAGAATGGGGCACAGCTATCTGGGAGGCAAGGGCTGATTGCTCTATCAAATTCCAGAACTTTAAAGAGGAGATGATTCGGGTTTTTGACCGTTCAGTTTTTGGTGGGGAGGCTTCTAGGGCCCTGGCTTCCTTATGCCAAGGTGAACGGTCCATAACGGATTATTCCATTGAGTTTCGCACTCTTGCTGCCTCTAGTGAGTGGAACGAGCCGGCGCTGCTCGCTCGTTTTCTGGAGGGACTCCACGCAGTGGTTAAGGATGAGATTCTCTCCCGGGAGGTTCCTTCAGATGTGGACTCTTTGATTGCTCTCGCCATCCGCATAGAACGACGGGTAGATCTTCGTCACCGGGCTCGTGGAAGAGAGCTCGCATCAACGGTGTTTCCCTGCTCCGCATCGCAACCATCTCCCTCCTCTGGCTTTGAGACTGAGCCCATGCAGCTGGGAGGGATTCGCATCTCGAATAAGGAGAGGGAACGGAGGATCACCAACCGCCTGTGCCTCTATTGCGGAGTTGCTGGACATTTTGTTAATTCATGTCCAGTAAGAGGCCAGAGCCCATCAGTAAGCGGAGGGCTACTGGTGAGCGCTACTACTCAGTCCTCTTCATCTAGATCTTGTACTACTATGTCGGTCCATCTACGCTGGACCGGTTCGGGTGCTACATGCAGTGCCTTGATTGACTCTGGGGCTGAGGGTTGTTTCATGGACGAAGCATGGGTTCGGAAACATAACATTCCTTTCAGACCGTTAGACAAGCCTACGCCCATGTTTGCCTTAGATGGTAGTCATCTTCCCAGTATCAAATTTGAGACACTACCTTTAACTCTCACAGTATCTGGTAACCACAGTGAGACTATTTCTTTTTTGATTTTCCGTTCACCGTTTACACCTGTTGTTTTGGGTCATCCCTGGCTAGTATGTCATAATCCTTCTATTAATTGGTCTAGTAATTCTATCCTATCCTGGAACGTTTCTTGTCATGTGAAGTGTTTAATGTCTGCCATCCCTCCCGTTTCTTCTCTCCCTACTTCTCAGGAGGAACCTGGCGATTTGACAGGAGTGCCGGAGGAATATCATGATCTGCGCACGGTCTTCAGTCGGTCCCGAGCCAACTCCCTTCCTCCTCACCGGTCGTATGATTGTAGTATTGATCTCCTTCCAGGGACCACGCCTCCTCGAGGTAGACTATACTCTCTGTCGGCTCCCGAACGTAAGGCTCTCGAGGATTATTTGTCTGTGTCTCTTGACGCCGGTACCATAGTGCCTTCTTCTTCTCCGGCCGGGGCGGGGTTCTTTTTTGTTAAGAAGAAGGACGGTACTCTGCGCCCCTGCGTGGATTATCGAGGGCTGAATGACATAACGGTTAAGAATCGTTATCCGCTTCCCCTTATGTCATCAGCCTTCGAGATTCTGCAGGGAGCCAGGTGCTTTACTAAGTTGGACCTTCGTAACGCTTACCATCTCGTGCGCATCAGAGAGGGGGACGAGTGGAAAACGGCGTTTAACACTCCGTTAGGGCATTTTGAGTACCGGGTTCTGCCGTTCGGTCTCGCCAATGCGCCAGCTGTTTTTCAGGCATTAGTTAATGATGTTCTGAGAGACATGCTGAACATTTTTGTTTTTGTCTATCTTGACGATATCCTGATTTTTTCTCCGTCACTCGAGATTCATGTTCAGCACGTTCGACGTGTTCTACAGCGCCTTTTAGAGAATTGTCTCTACGTAAAGGCTGAGAAGTGCTCTTTTCATGTCTCCTCCGTTACTTTTCTCGGTTCCGTTATTTCCGCTGAAGGCATTCAGATGGATTCCGCTAAGGTCCAAGCTGTCAGTGATTGGCCCGTTCCAAGGTCACGTGTCGAGTTGCAGCGCTTTTTAGGTTTCGCTAATTTCTATCGGCGTTTCATTCGTAATTTCGGTCAAGTTGCTGCCCCTCTCACAGCTCTTACTTCTGTCAAGACATGTTTTAAGTGGTCCGGTTCCGCCCAGGGAGCTTTTGATCTTCTAAAAGAACGTTTTACGTCCGCTCCTATCCTCGTTACTCCTGACGTCACTAGACAATTTATTGTCGAGGTTGACGCTTCAGAGGTAGGCGTGGGAGCCATTCTATCCCAGCGCTTCCAGTCTGACGATAAGGTTCATCCTTGCGCTTATTTTTCTCATCGCCTGTCGCCATCTGAGCGCAACTATGATGTGGGTAACCGTGAACTGCTCGCCATCCGCTTAGCCCTAGGCGAATGGCGACAGTGGTTGGAGGGGGCGACCGTTCCTTTTGTCGTTTGGACAGACCATAAGAACCTTGAGTACATCCGTTCTGCCAAACGACTTAATGCCCGTCAAGCTCGTTGGGCGTTGTTTTTCGCTCGTTTCGAGTTTGTGATTTCTTACCGTCCGGGTAGCAAGAACACCAAGCCTGATGCCTTATCCCGTCTGTTTAGTTCTTCTGTGGCTTCTACTGATCTCGAGGGGATTCTTCCTTATGGGCGTGTTGTCGGGTTGACAGTCTGGGGAATTGAAAGACAGGTTAAGCAAGCACTCACGCACACTGCGTCGCCGCGCGCTTGTCCTAGTAACCTCCTTTTCGTTCCTGTTTCCACTCGTCTGGCTGTTCTTCAGTGGGCTCACTCTGCCAAGTTAGCTGGTCATCCCGGTGTTCGAGGCACTCTTGCGTCTATTCGCCAGCGCTTTTGGTGGCCGACTCAGGAGCGTGACACGCGCCGTTTCGTGGCTGCGTGTTCAGACTGCGCGCAGAAGAAGTCTGGTAATTTTTTTTTCTGCTTCTGCTCCTGGTCTTGCTGGGTCTCAGTCTGTTCCCTGCCATCGCATCTCTCCTGTTCTTGTCCCTGCCCTTGCTGTGTCTCAGTCTGTCCCTAGTTCTCATTTTTTTTTTTTAGAGTAGTACCCTAGTTTCCCTTTTTATCGTTTTTCGTTACGGTCCTGAGGAGAGGAGTTGGGTTCTTTCTCGGGACGTGCTGGACCGTTTGATCTATGATTTCCTCCGTTGCTGCCAGTGTTCCTCCTCGAGAGCGCCAGGAGGCGCTCGGTGAGTGGGGGGGTACTGTCATGTTTGTCATTTATTATCATGTCTTGTCCCTGTGCTCCCCATGCTATTCGTTTCCCTCTGCTGGTCTTATTTGGTTCTTTCCCTCCTATCCCTCTCTCTCCCCCTCCCTCTCTCACTCTCTCGCTCTCTCTTCTCTCTGTCGTTCCGTTCCTGCTCCCAGCTGTTCCTATTCCCCTAATCATCATTTAGTCTTCCCACACCTGTTCCCGATCCTTTCCCCTGATTAGATTCCCTATTTATTCCTTTGTAATCCGTTCCTGTTCCGTCGGTTCCTTATATTGTATTCACCATGCTGTGATTGCGTTTCGCCCTGTCCTGTCGTGTTTTTTGCCGTGATTGTGTATCACCCTGTTCTGTCGTGTTTTGTGCCTTCATCAGACGCTGCGTGTGAGCAGGTGTCTCAGTCGACTACGGCCTGCGCCTACCCGGAGCGACCTGCAGTCTGTGGCCGCTTCTCCAGTTGTTTTCCCCTCTACAAATCTAGAGGATGTCAGTTATTCCGTTTTGAACATTATTAAACTCTGCTTCTGTTAAGTCGCTTTTGGGTCCTCTTTTACCAGCATGACATTTTATCAATGGCAATTTGAATGCACAAAACACTGTGACGAGATCCTGAGGCCCATTGTGAGGCCCATTTTTTTTAAAGGTATCTGCTACCAACAGATGCATATCTGTATTCCCAGTCATGTGAAATCCATAGATTAGGGGTAATTAATTTATTTCAATAGACTGATTTCGTCATATGAACTGTAACTCAGTAAAATCAATGAAATTGTTGCATGTTGCATTTATATTTTTGTTCAGTATAGATATATACAGTTCCAATTCCACACGGAATATTTAAGGATTTCACACAAAAATGTGCTATATTGAAATAATATGATACAGCTGCTTGGTTCCCTCCCTATAATGCTCTACAATTGACCTAGAGTTTGCCACTAGTACTGACATAGCATATGCAGAAAGGCTTTTTATGGCTATTTGTTTGACTTTTGTTCGAGATTATTTTGCGTTACAGTAGAACACATCTCCCTATGCCGGCTGCTAAATTCTCATTCCACACCAAAAACAGTGTCAGAATGAGGTAAGATGATGAATATAACTGTAGATTGGAAAGGGACTCTCTGTCTCTCTCTGCTTCATGAATTGCATTGGCCTTGGTGCTGATTAGAATGTCAGGGTACCATTTCTTTCTTAATGCATCAGAAGCTTTGTCACCCTTGTCTGCCAAAATCTCAACGTCCCTCTTTTTGGTTCTCAGCTCCCCTGAGAGACTAAACATGTCAGCCAGTTATTCTTAGAATGTAGTTTCCTTCATCCACACATGGTGTTAACTGTTTTGATGCCAACAGAAAAATGATAAAGGTAGCACTTTACATTACAGGCCTAATTATCACTGTTTATCAGGTGAGAATGTACTGTACTGTACTTAAAAATATTTATGTTGTCATACTTCTATTTTTAAATAACCACTATATCAACAAGTTCTTACGTAAGATGTTATTTGGATGTTACCCTGATGTGATACCATGGTAATGTAATGTAACAGGCCATTGGCAAAAATGTAACAACAAATCATTGTTTTGAGTGAGGAGGAAAATAATTGAACAATGTCTAAATCATGCTGACACCACCCTGTAAAAAACTTTGTCGTAAAAATCCAGCAAAATTGACCTTTAAAGGTGAAGCGCTGCAAATGTATCTGTATTTTAGTGAAATTTCAAAGTCATGGATGAAAGATGGCTAATTCTTTGGCATAATCGCCTTTCTTTGGCATGAATTCTCGCTGATGGCCACATGAACTATTACAGGCTGTGGGAATGTCAGCACTGCAGTTATTCTAATGGGATTTTGATCAGGACGCAAACAAGCTTTGACTCTCACATTGATAGAGAAGACCTCAACCTAAGGATGTTGAAAACAAAAATGTGACCTGAAATATACTGTGACCCCACCCCACATGACCTGACACACACCTCCCATACTGTCTGTACTGACTGGAGTATGGCGGAAAGAGGCACAGCGTGTGTTTGAAGTAATGGCTAAATGGATTCCCTAAGAAGCTGTGCACTGGCACCGGGCTAATTAACCCAACTCATAATGAGGAATCCAAGGAATGGTCTCAGCAGGGAGGTAGACTGATAAGAGGTAAAAGACAGAAACTATTATTGTAAGTGAATGTTGCTTTTAAGATAAAAATGATAAGCGATGGCAGTGCACAGTATCACTTTTTTTAAACAGAATCATATTGATACCATGGTCAGGGTGTTGTAGTGCCTGTGGAGCACCAAATTGCACTTCCATATCACCATTTGATATCAATTATGATTATGTCTGATGTGAGAGCGGATGTGTGTTATATCACAAAGACTCAATAGGTGTTACTCAATATCACAAAAACTCAATAGGTTACTCAATATCACAAAAACTCAATAGGTGTTACTCAATATCACAAAAACTCAATAGGTGTTACTCAATATCACAAAAACTCCATTTATTGAAAATGTCAAATGCACTGCCTAAATTCTTAGAATGGAGAAAATATAGTTTTCCCTTTCTCATTGTCTTGGCCAAGTGTCACGTTTTTAACTTTTCGTTCTGTGTATTTCATCCGGTGACGCAAACAACTGAACCCCTAAGACCACGATGCTGGTCTCCAGCTGGTCACTCTGTCTCTGTGTTCACCAGCCAGCGTTAATGAGGCTGCAGACTTGGGCTGAAAACAGCACGCAACAGTAACAGCAGCCCCCTGCCTCACTGAAAGCATCTCTCTCCTAGAGTGGCACTGTGGTAAAGGCTGCCTAACCCCAGGGAGAGATGCAACACACATTGAGGGCTCACACAGTGAAGATGGTCTGGTTGTATTTTACCCCTCTACAAATGCTCTAGCGCGTATTCCTCTCATTCCCTCAATACACACATGTCTCATTCCTAGCTGAGTTGATACCTCTATATGAGTAATAGTTGTCAGAAGGTATTATGAGTGTAGCAAAATAACACCTGTCACCTGTCAGTAGGCACATACAAAGATGATGCCGTTTCTTCAACATATGCCGCTGTGCTGAACAACGTTTTCACCTAAAAGCAACACACTCACCTAACATACCTAAGAGAAAATGCCACAACACGTTAGAGGAAGCTGTCACAATTGAGTGGCTCAGTCGTGTATGTCTGAACCTGACATGTTGGAATATGGCTTTAAATAGCACAATGTGTGGCCCCAGGTTTTTGGCGAACTCTGGGGCTGTGTGCTTTAAACTGAATGCCAGGGGGAACGCGCTCATATCTCTCCCATAACATCTACCTAGCGAATGTGGTTATTAGTTAGCATAGTGTTGCGCACAAGGTCTTATCGCCAGCGCTCAAGACGTATGTCATACATGCTGAATGTATATGAAAAGGCTGAAAAGCGTTGCTATATTATGCTACTATCTGTCATACCTTTCCTCAGTTGTTTACTGTGATGGTAAACCATTCTCTTTTTGATATTCTCATAAATGTTAAGATATTGTGTTATGGCAGCCGATAACTGTTTCAACTCAGTTCTGTTTGCTTCATATATCTTTCAAGAAAGCCATCACATGCAAAAAGCATTGCTTTTATATTTGAACAATTTGAATTTCCCTTTGATCTATATGGGGAGAGCTTATATAAGATGTTTCATATATAAACAGAGATGTATCATTTGACATGAAAAAGGGCAGTAACACTTTATGATAATGTTGTTTATAAATATGTGAATAACTAGCTTACTAACATTTACAATATGTGGGACTAATTATTAATAAATGGTAAGCAAACTTTTTGCAAATGACTTATACATGGTTTATTACTGAACATTATTATAAAGTGTAACCAAAAGGGCATTGGCATACAGCATCAGTATTAAGAGGATGTTTTATGAAACCATGTTATATCACATGTACATTTTCATTCATTTTTAACATTATTTACAGTACTGTATATTCTGATTGTGTCATTTTGGTGATGATCACTTTCAGTGTGAGACACCCCGTATTTATTTGTGGATAAGTAGGTTAGCCACCATTGCTAAATCAAGCACATTGTTTTTATGAAAGCAGGCACAAATACTAACGGAGTGGGCAACATCACAAAAGCATGAATAATTTCTGACTGAAAATGAATTATTTGTGTTCTGATGCAAGACATTTCCAATTGCTCACCAGTAGTTATTACACTATATATACAAATGTATGTGGACACCCCTTCTAATTAATGGATTTGGCTATTTCAGCTACACCCGTTGCTGACAGGTGTATAAAATCGAGCACACCGCCATGCAACCTCCATAGACAAACACTGTCAGTAGAATGGCATGTACAGAAGAGCTTAGTGACTTTCAATGTGGCACCATCATAGGATGCCACCTTTCCAACAAGTACGTTTGTTAAATGTCTGCCCTGATAGAGCTGCCCCAGTCAACTGTAGGTGCTGTTATTGTGAAGTGGAAACGTCTAGGAGCAACAACGGCTCAGCCATGAAGTGGTAGGCCGCACAAGCCTACAGAACAGGATCGACGAGTGCTGAAGCGCATAGCACTCACTGCCGAGTTCCAAACTACCTCTGGAAGCAACGTCAACACAATACACTAACTGTTCGTCTGGAGCTTCAATGAAATAGCTTTCCATGGCCGAGCAGCCGCGCACAAGCCTTAGATCACTGTGCACAATGCCAAGCAACAGCTGGAGTGGTGTAAAGCTCGCCATTATTGGACTCTAGAGCATTGGAAACGCATTCTGATGAATCACTCCACTGATCGGGGTTTGGCGGATGCCGGGAGAAGACTACCTTCCCGAATGTATAGTGCCAACTGTAAAGTTTGGTGGAGGGGGAACAATGGTCTGTGGCTATTTTTCATGGTTCGGGCTCGGACCCTTAGTTCCAGTGAAAGGAAATCTTAACGCTACAGCATACAATGACATTCTAGACGATTCTGTGCTCCATCTTTGTGGCAACAGTTTGGGGAAGGCCCTTTCCTGTTTCAGCTTGACAATGCCCTCGTCTACAAAGCGAGGTCCATACAGAAAGGGTTTGTCGAGATTGGTGTGGAAGGACTTGACTGGCTTGCACAGAGCCCTGACCTCAACCTCATCAAACACCTTTGGGATGAATTGGAACGTCGATTGTGAGCCAGGCCTAATAGCCCAACATCAGTGCCCATCCTCACCAATGCTCCTGTGGCTGAATGGAAGCAAGTCCCTGCAGCAATGTTCCAACATCTAGTGGAAAGCCTTCCCAGAAGAGTGGAGGTTGTTATAGAGGCAAATGGGGGACTAACTCCATATTAATGCCCATGATTTTGGAATGAGATGTTCGACGAGCTGGTGTCCACATACTTTTGGTCATTTAGTGCATTTATATTAGACTAAATGGGTTTATTTGTTCGTATGACTCCAGAAGCTATGACGGAATCAACAGGCACTCTGCTACATGTACTGAATAATCAACATTTGTTAGGTTGCTGAAGAAAGCAGCACAAATAATTAACATTTTCTCCTGTAATTGTTATTTCATTAGCTCACTTTACTTTCATTTCTTGTTTCTAGGCAGCATCAATTCAGCTTCCAAGTCATCTTCTTACCATATGAATCTCATTATTGTTTTGAAAAAACGGGTTAATCCTATCTAACAAAAAATAAACTCAGTAACATGAAACACATTATTTTGGTTATGAACCCCAATAACACTTCAATTATACCCTATAAAGTAAATATTTAATAGAGACAGAGAGACACTTCAAGAATATATGATAATTCTCATATTCCCCCCATAAATGTGATTGGTTTCTTAATTTGGCCTTTAGTGTTACAGCAACATAACATGTCTCCGCTAACACAGAAGCCTTGTTACCAGAGTGACATCTGTGGAAGACAACTGCCTCGCCTCAGTTTCTAATCAAAACGTGACCCTGAGCTGAGGATGAGGGGAAACAGACTGCACAATTACCCCCCCCCCCTTCTCTCTCCTTCGCTCTGATTCTCTCTCTTTCTCCATCACTTCTCCCTTTTATCAGCTATTGGAGGCAGCTGGCAGTGGAGGCAGGCTGGGAGTAGGCCAGCCAGGATGAAAGAACTGTGCCCCAAATCATACCCTTTGTTACAAAGGTGTCATATTAACTCCAAACCCCCCACACAAGAAGACGGCTGCCTCGAACAGAACCATGGTGATGGCTTTCTCCAATTAATGGTTAACTGATGATTTTGAGCATCCCAAAAACATCTGGGTTTGTATTGTTTTCAAACAGGACTGATCTTCAGCTTCTCTCACTCTGTTCGACAATCCCTAAATCCATACAAAAACCAAATTAAGGGTCATGAACACATTTGTGAATCTAACTTTATGCCGTTGGGGTCAATTTCGTCTCAATCTAATTCATTTTAGGAATGTAATCACACTACAATATGATGGGATGCCGTGTCCAGAATAACTTGGAATGATTTCTCACCTGTACAGAAAAGACAATAAATATGGAATACATGTTCAAAATACTTTCAAATGAGCAAAGCCATACATCTATGTTGTAAAGAAAACACTGTTAATTTCTGATAATTCAGCACAATTAACATGTCATGAGATTAGTGGAGCTCTTAAGAAAAAACAGTGATTTAGCGAGGCAGCTTTCAGCCAAGACTGATTCACAATAGGTAGTTTGAAGGTCAACAACATTAGTGTTAAACTACAAAGCTATATTGCGTGATAGTTCCCTAGTGTGAGTCCTCCATCATTTCCCGAGTGCTATCTGAGTACCATTAAGGACACACTTTATTTTCCATTACAAAGCATCAAGAGGAGAGGCCAAACATATTTTCAAAAGCAGGAGAAATCAGAATGCTGAAAATAGATCCAAATGAATATACAGTACATCCGATAAGGAGACCCTCTTTGTTGTTGAGACTTTCTTGTCTTGGCTGTGAATCATAAGCATTTGGTGTATTTGAGGCGACTGAGGTGGGTGGTGGGGGTGTTCCCCAAGACTCTTGTCCTCCATTTAGTTTAACAACACCTAATTGGCTGTTGCTACGATACCTCCCGATGCGTGATGTCAGGAGGCAAGAAATGACTCCCCAAGTACACGCAAAAAGGATTTCTAACTTTTTATACTCATCCTGGGAAACATTTATTGCACTGCAACAGACCTTAATTACGCCCAGCTTTGACTAAGTCATACACTCTTAGAAATAAGGTTTCCAAATGGGTTCTTCTGCTGTCCCCGTGGGAGAACCTTTGAAGAACCATTTTTTGTTCCAGGTAGAATCATTTCAGATTCCAGGCAGAACCCTCTGTGGAAAGGATTCTACATTGAACCCAAAAGGGTTCTACATGGAACCATAAAGGGTTCTCCTATGGGGACAGCCGAATAACCCTTTTTTCTAAGAGTGTATTCGTTTTGAAGTAAATGCGAGAGTGATCAAGATTCAACCCAGTGTCCATAGTGTATATTCTTGTCATTATAACAATCTAAATGTTGTCAGAACCCCTTTGAAAGATGGCACAGTTTTAGTTGTAGTTCTGGTAGTTTAGATATTGTTAAGTGATTGATTACTTCATAAAACCTATGAATGATAGCACTGTATATTCCTGCGCCTCCATTTCACCATTTAGTAGACAGTTGGGCCTCATAAAGCAATCATAATAAGACAGAGGGCAGGAGCAAGGTGCTGTCAGAGAATTTAATTAATATGAAATACTGGCGTAGGGTGTGTTCCTAAAGGTAATGTTCTCCTGCTAATATGTTGCTATGGGTATGGTTGAGACAGAGTTCAGGCACTGTAATGCTCATTAAGCTGTCAGCTGTGTGCTCTCAGCTTCTGCTATTTTCAAATTGGCAAGTCATTCATACTCATCTGGACAATGGCATCATTACAGGAGCTTTGGATCCTATGGCAACAGATACACTACATTCCCAAAAGTATGTGGACACCTGCTCGTTGAACATCTCAATCCAAAATCAAAGGCATTAATATGGAGTTCTTCCCTCCTTTTCTATTATAACAGCCTCGACTCTTCTCGGAAAACTTTCCACTAGATGCAAAACATTGCTGTGGGGACATGCTTCCAGTCAGCCACAAGAACATTAGTGAGGACGGGCACTGATGTTGTGCAATTAGGCCTGGCTCGTAGTCAGCGTTCCAATTCATCCCAAAGGTGTTCGATGGGGTTGAGGTCAGGCCTTTGTGCAAGTCGAGTTCTTCCACACCAATCTCGACAAACCATTTCTGTATGGACCTCGCTTTGTACACGGGGGCATTGTCATGCTGAAACAGGAAAGGGCCTTCCCCAAACTTTTGCCACAAAGTTGGAAGCACAGAATTGTCTAGAATGTCATTGTATGCTGTAGCTTTAAGAATTCCCTTCACTGGAACTAAGGGGCCTAGCCCGAACCATGAAAAATAGCCACAGACCATTATTCCTCCTCCACCAAACTTTACAGTTGGCAATATGCATTGGGGCAGGTAGCATTTTCCTGTCATCTGCCAAACGCAGATTCGTCCATCGGACTGCCAGATGGTGAAGCGTGATTCATGTCTCCAGAGAAAACGTTTCCACTGTTCCAGAGTCCAATGGCGGCAAGCTTTACACCACTCTAGCCGGCACCCGTCATTGCGCATGGTGTTCTTAAGCTAGTGTGCGTCTGCTCTGCCATGGAAACCCATTTCATGAAGCTCTCGATGAACAGTTATTGTGCTGACGATGCTTCCAGAGGCAGTTTGGAACTCAGTAGTGAGTTTTGCAACTAAGGACAGACGATTTTTACGGGCTTCAAGACTCGGCGGTCCCATTGTGTGAGCTTGTGCGGCCTACCACTTTGCGGCTGAGCTGTTGTTGCTCTTAGACATTTCCAATTCACAATAACAGTATTTACAGTTGACCTGGGCAGCTCTAGCAGGGCGGATATTTGACAAACTGACTTGTTGGAAAGGTGGCATCCTATGACAGTGCCACGTGGAAAGTCACGGAGGTCTTCAGTAAGGCGTTCTACAGCCAATGTTTGTCTATGTATAGTTCATGGCTATGTTCTCGATTTTATACACCGAGCAGAAATAGCCGAATCCACTCATTTGAAGGGGTGTCCACATACTTTTGTATATATAGTGTATTGTGATTGTCTTGAAATTATGGGGGATTTTTCAAAGGAGAATTATGTCATACCCAAGTGAATATTAGCCAATTTAAGTATAACTCACACTTTTTAGTTTGATATGACATTGTGATAAAATACAATACAATGTTATTTTTTAAATATTGTATAATAAAATTTCATTTTTCATTTTTTTCAGCAAAAATAATTATCCACTCCATATAGAAACATATAGATGCACATAAACAATGACTATATCTCATACCTGGGGCGGCAGGGTAGCTTAGTGGTTAGAGCGTTGGACTAATAATTACAAGGTTGTGAGTTCAGATCCCTGAGCTGACAAGGTACAAATCTGTCGTTCTGCCCCTGAACAGGCAGTTAACCCACTGTTTCTAGGCTGTCATTGAAAATAAGAATTTGTTCTTAACTGACTTGCCTAGTTAAATAAAGGTAATACAATACAACTTTCATTTACACAAATACAGAGATAGTGTACATTAATACAAACGTTGTGCAGTTATTTTCCTCTTATTTCCATAGAATGGAATGTTCCACTGTGCTGAAGTGACATCCCCGACAGTCAAAAGAGGGTGTAAATCTGCCTAAAAGACACCCACTTTCACACATTCCCTGCGACACCTGCCCTGCAGCTTTCAGTTTAATGAGACTGATGTCTGTTAGGTCATCAATCTCTCTTCCCCTGGTTGGAGCTGAGACGTCGGACAAATCGCTCTTCACCTCAACCAAGCCTAGCCAGGCCTCAGAATTACCTCTCTGCTCAGTCTCATACACACTCTTGGAAAAATGGGTGATCTAGAACCTTAAAGGATTCTACAGCTGTCGCCATAGGAGAAGTATGTGAAGAATCCTATTTGATTCCAGGTAGAACCCTCTGGTTCCAGGTTGAACCCATTTGAGTGCCATATAGAACCCTATACACAGAGGGTTCTACATAGAACCCAAAAGAGTTCTACCTGGAACCAAAAAGGGTTCTACCTTAACCAAAAAGGATTCTCTTATGGGGACTGCTGAAAAACCCTTTTGGATCTTGTTTTTCTATGAGTGCAGTGCCTGACACATTTGTCAGAAATATTAATTGTGGCTAGTTGCCACATTTTGCCCAAAGCAAAACTTCATCACTTTGCTGACGAAGTGTCTTGTTCCTGGGTCACTTTGAAGACTGACAACTAACAATCCTAGTCTGTGACTGGAACAAATGGAAAAGTTATAAATGGTGATGGCAATGTCTGGGAAGTGAAGAGAACTTTAAGAGCATTGGGAATGTTTCTGTACTTAATGACTTGTCTGTTTAGAAAGAGTTTCCGGCAAACAAAAGAGGAATGGATGAAAAGTTGAAAAACCCTGTTGGTCAAGCCCATATGACAGATAGGAGCACTCTATTCATGAAACCACTACCATTTGCGGAAGCTAGCAGCCTAGTTGAAATGGCAAAGGGAGTGTAGGAACTCTAGTTATTTATCGAAGCCTGCGGTTACCTAAACATTTTTGCCAAAATTACTTTGGATCCCATATATAACATGGTGTCAGAAGTGGGATATACAGTCATTTTGACAAAATTGTTATATATGGATGAGGCTGAGAGACATGAGTCAAATTAAGATGTTTAGGACCTGAACACGGATTATCTGAGAGGATAATATGGCAACAATACAGCTTATGCATCCAAGTATTTGATCTTGAGCAATAGTGAATTAACCCTTTACAGGACAAGTTGTGGCAGTAAGGGAGAATTCAAAAGGGCCAAAACTCCATGTCACATTATTGCATCCACTTACTGTGGAAATGTTACTTAGACCAAGGGAAAGAAAATACGTTTACTATTGCAGACACAATCTCTCATGGGGGTTCTCATGTCATGGTCCTTTTATTTGCTCTTAGAAGCACAGTAACCTGTTTTGAGGAGCTTTACTTATATCTTGGATGACAAAGCAGTCTCAATGTCACCCTAATGTCTATATTAACAGTTAACAATGCCACGTCGTTACACTGACCTCTATTTGATGAACTCTCCACAGACATCTCCCAGCATCTAAAATAGGCAGGAAGCTCTTGGTGGAAGTGAGAGACAAAGTATGCCAAGGACTCACATGGAAAAACAGAAATGGCCTGGATCATCTTGGGCCTTCGAGAAAGAGAGTAGAAAGGAGAGAAAAAAATGAGGTTAACTAGAATCTTCAAAGTTATTAGCCTCCCAAGAGAAGGAAGGAGAGAGAGGAGCTTTTAAAGATTTTGAAACAACTGAAGGTATCATGGAGGATAAGGCCAGGGCAGGTGACCCCATCTTAACAAAAGGGCAACAAGATCTGAGCAAATGACACTGGCTTATTGTGATTTATTTTTATATATATTTTTTTGTGCTTCTTGATAAAGTATAACAATTCAGTCAATAGTGAATCTACACTGCAACCCAGTGGTGATCTAGTGTCACTTTTTGGGAATGCACAACTACCTAATGGTGGTAATTCTGGCCTGTTCTGTGTTTACAATCAAAATATAGCCAATCATACCATCAACTGTTGACACTATTTACAGCAATGACAACTTGTAAGGATTTAAATTACAGCATTGTGAAAATCAGTAAGACTTTTAAAAGAATGTTATCTGTTATCAAGCAGGAATTATAAAGAATGAGTCTGGAGTTTAACATGTCAGCCCATCTTTATTTAAGTTTAAACACAAAACAAACAAACACAGCTCTTTCTTCCATTTGGCAGCATACAGACACATGGCAGGTATTTAATCAGAGACCATTAGATGGCATGGTTACTAGTTAGCCAAAACAAAAATGGTGACAAAGTAGAATACAAACACAAAGCTGGTGACTGAAATGTCAATAAAGATCCCTTTTTATCAATGAGAATGTGGTGCACCAAGAATAATGATAACTGCACTGATTCCGTTCCCATAAACTCTTGACGAGAAATGAGCAATGCCAAACCTTTAAAAAAAAAATTCTTAAACGTACTTCTTTGTGAAATGCTCTGCTCAAAGCATAGCTTTGTTGTCTCGATTTTGCACTCAAAAAATGCCTATTTGGTGAGCCAGACACTGAAAATAACTCAGTAACAGAGCGGGGCAAATCCTTATCCACCTGATATATATACAATATATACAAAAGTATATAGACACCCCTTCAAATGAGTGGATTCGGCTATTTCAGCCACACCCGTTGCTGACAGGTGTATAAAATCGAGCAAACAGCCATGCAATCTCCATAGACAAACATTGTCCTTACTGAAGAGCCCAGTGACTTTCAACGTGCCATCGTCATAGGATGCCATCTTTTGAGAAAATCAGTTCATAAAATTCTGGCCCTGCTAGAGCTACCCCAGTCAACTGTAAGTTCTGTTATTGTGAAGTGGAAAGGTCTAGGAGCAACAATGACTACCTCAAAGTGGTAGGCCACACAAGTTCACAGAACGTGACCGCCGAGTACTGAAGCGCGTAGCATTTACAAATCACCTGTCCTCAGTTGCAACACTCACTACCAAGTTCTAAACTTCCTCTGGAAGCAACGTCAGCACAATAACATTGAGCTTCATTAAAATGGGTTTCCATGGCCAAGCGCCAAGCACAAGCCTAAGATTACCATGCGCAATGCCAAGCGTCAGCTAGAGTTATGGACTCTGGAGCAGTGGAAATGCGTTCTCTAGAGTGATGAATCAAGTTTCACCATCTGGCAGTCCGATGAAGGAATCTGGGTTTGGCAGATGCCAGGAGAAAACTAGCTGCCTGAATGCATAGTGCCAACTGTAAAGTTTGGTGCATAATAATATGATTTTCATGGTTCATACTAGTACCCTTAGCATGACATTGCCCCAATGCACAAAGCGAGGTCCATACAGAAATGGTTTGTTGAGATAGGTGTGTAAGAACTTGACTGGCCTGCACAGAGCCCTGACCTCAACCCCATCGAACACCTTTGGAATGAATTGGAATGCCGACTGCGAGCCAGGCCACATCAGTGCCCGACCTCACTAATGATCGTGGCTGAATGGAAGCAAGTCAGCAATATTCCAACATCTAGTGGAAAGCCTTCCCAGAAGAGTGGAGGCTGTTATAGCAGTAAAGTGGGGTCAAACTCCATATTAATGCCCATGATTTTGGAATGAGATGTTCGATGAGCAGGTGTCCACATACTTTTGAAAAGTGCACCTTTGTGGGACTTCCCTTTCACTGCAAACTAAACTAGAGTTCCCCTTCCTAGACACAAGTTGCTATTCAAACATCTCAAAGAGTACAGTAATAGAATTATTAAAAATCCTATCCTGATATAAGAGCTTAAAATAAGTGGAGAGCAGGATTTCCTCTGTGAAGGGGTAGGAGTTTCGTGACAAAGATTAAGAAATTACACCTGATTGGCTCCTGAAGCAGTCAGTCACTTGATTTATGCAAACGTCATCAAAAGTGTGGTGGATGCATACAAGTTTATGGGGCTACAGAGGATGTAAATGGAAGAAAAAGCCAAAATAGTGGAAAGACTAATGGGGATGGGCTGATTTTAAAAAAGCACACTAACCAATGAATAAAAGGAAAACCTGTCATATTGATAGAGGCAATAGGTTTTGTAGTAAGGCGTGCACGGGATAATTTATTTTCAAAAGCCACACAAGTGACACTCATACTCATATCTTTAGTATATTGTGACAGCACACATGCACATTGTCTCCTACACCTAAGAGCCACAGATTCTGTAATATAAAAAAAACGGCAGTTTATCGCTGGTGTCTTAACAGGCAGATATAGCACAACAGCACACAAGGAAGGAGAACACTTAAATTCAAATTTGACTGTAGATGAACAAGTCTTCCAAGCTGTCCTTGTATCAGACAAGTTCAAAGACCACACACATCATTATTATTTAGTCATGGCCGTCGACCGATTTCAAATTGGGATTTATTTCTCTGTATCATGTTGCACAGCGTCCATCAATCAAGCTACATTCTGAGAGTTATTACCCTAAGGACAGCGATAACATTTTCTCATACTGGTACAATGGGGTTATGAGTAGGTTAAGAGCTATGTGAAGAAGATTGTTTATTTGTAAACTTATGCTGTACACATTGATCATGACTAACAAACTTGAACAGATGTTTTGCTGTAAATGAACAAAGAATTGTGTAGGTATTGCAGTACTCTGTTACTTTCTGCAGTCTTTTTTGTACATACAACTTCAAGGACTATACAGAAATGAAAAGATAAAATAACTATTCCACTCCAACAAATGCGTTCATCCACAACTCTTCTGTTGAAGCTTGTCGGGGACAAAAAGGGGGAATGGTTTCTCTCATGGTACCAGGACAGGCACTATACAGAAGAGAAAAAAGTTACTAGGCAGCACTGGAGACAGTCTGATGGTGAGCAAGAGACATCAAAGTAGGTGAAATCTGAAGTGGAAGTTGTACAGCACCCACAAAATGAAGTTGCTATGACATTGCTTTTGAACTAATGGGATAAGGAATCCTCCTTTTGGGGAGGTGTGTGGGCCCAGATAGTGAGCGTACAGGGGAGTGTTGATTGAATAACAGGAGATGTCGTGCCTGGACATTGGGGTATGGTTTCAACTTGGTTTGGTTCAGACCGAATTGACCTGCTGGGAGGTGGTTGCATGTTTTTCCAGACATGTTGTTTAGCCATTGCCATGGTTGATGAGGTGCATCCGGGTCTCCATGGGGACTGGGTCCTTAGGCACAGGCCTGGCAACAGAAGGGAGAGACACGGAAACAATGAAACACAATCCTCTGTAGACCAAGAGTAAAATCCTGGCATGCAACCCACATAGGAGTGTCCACTGGCAATTGACATTTTAAAAGTAAAGCTTGATAGATAAATGTTTATTTATGTTTCCGTCTAATCTTGCGAGCCGTATTGTGTATGAATGTCTGTCGACATGGACTACTTTCTATGTGGCCTGACTTACGTGGGTAGGTGGAGTTGGGTAGAGGTTGAGGACTACGGAGCCTCTACTTGAGTTTCTTCATCCCCACAATGTCTTTATCCTTCAGGATAAAGTTCTTCCTCAGGGCCTCTGAGATCAGCGAGGTAGTGTCTAACTCCCCCCATTAGGGATGTGCAGCCTCTGTTATACCTGCATGGACACACACGTTAAAAGCATGGTCTGGTACAAAGACAAATCTGAAACGTATTACCTAATAATTGTTTCCTCTCGTAGATTTTTTACCTATGGAAAAGAAGATGACAGTCAGCTGCCAATGCATTATCACACACCTTCTGCTAACATGATATTTAGACAGTGTGTGTGTGTACTAATGGAGAGGGAGGCATTTTCCTCAGTGTCCTGACTCGCCCTTTAAACCTACCTGTCCCTGCTCATCTTCATGCGGTTCATGTCCTTCAGGATGTCCCTGACGTCGGCAAAGCTGGTGGACTTGGAAAGCAACACCATGTCCTCCTCCGCCTCCCGGAAGTCCATGCTGGGACGGTCCAGGCCAAAGGTCGTCATGAAGGCCGACATGTTCGCAAGTGGCAGGGTGTCTGGCATCAGCTCCGATACAATGGACACCACGTCCTCCTCACCACGTCGCTGATGACGAATGAGGCAGAGGCGGCGGGCTGGTAGGGCGCCATCTTGAAGGCCGCCATTGAAAAGCTCATGCTGGTGTCGTCGGGGGAGAGGGGGTCAGGTGTCAAGGGGTTTGAGCTTGACTGGTGAAAACAGAGCAGAGCAGTGACAGGCAAGTTATTGAACTTGTCAGAGTTAATTTAGATAACATAATTTTCCCATTAATAAACCTCAGAATTGTGACAGACGGAGCCTTAAAAAAGGGACACAGATTGGCAATCAACTCGTCTCCTGCACTGTTGTCACATGCAATGTTCCCTCTAAGCTGCTCGCGGGCACGCAGTAGCCCGAGACTGCCGCGCAGCTCCCCCAGGACTGCCTAGCAGAAGAAATATCAGCCCACCGAGAGAAGCATGAGATTGAACTTCACTTTCTAGAGTTTTCCCTGCGAGTTATTAGCCCAGTTATAGTTAATTTGTAGTCTGATTGCTTCCTACAAGAGCATAAAACGTGTACTTTTCTACACATCTTTGAAAAGTGAATCAGGAAAAGAGCTTTTTTTGGCTTAAAATAGTGTTGTATTTTGATGCAGGCTTGAATAAGCTAAGTAGCCAATAGGTAGAGGTGTAGGCTCATTTGTCTGATTCTCTGTAATAATGGTTTGGAAATAATAACGCATTTTATTTTGTAAAGTAGTTTCTTGCATCAAACGAAAACATTTGCAGTCACCTCCTTGTCTGAAGGACAAGTGGATAAACAGGTTCTTTTCAAACCCTGTATTTGTATTTATTTTGTGTCATGGAATGTAGGCCTACATTGAACACCACACATTGGCTGCTACTGTAGACTGAATGATAGAACATGTTAAAATGTTGTGGGATACATTTTCTTTTTTTGATGTTAGGCCACACTGGTAGGCCTACATTATTATTATTATTTAGATTTTTTTTAATTGAACCTTTATTTAACTAGGCAAGTCAGTTAAGAACACATTTTTATTTACAATGATGGCCTACCCCGGAAGACGCTGGGCCAATTGTGTGCCGCCCTATGGGACTCCCAATCATGGCCGGATGTGACACAGCCTGGATTCAAACCAGTGAATGTAGTGACGCCTCTTGCACTGAGAAGTAGTGCCTCAAACTGCTGCGCCACTCGGGAACCCAGATTATGATCAAATACACACACGAGCCTACTAAGCCACTTAAAACTGTAACTTAAAGTGGGTACAGCCTCAGTGTTCAGAGTAAACACACTGGAAGTTGCACAGAATTTTCACAACATTCAAGTTTGCGCTCAGCAGACCTGAAATTTGTTCAGTGGCAAATTTTGTTTTTGGTAACATTGGTCACATAGTTAGTCTATTTTTAATACAATGTCCTTGATGAGTTTCTGAAGCATGGGTGGGTCAGTGTTTTTCAGTTTCAATTCCAAAGCCCATCACTTTAAGAAGGTAAGCCCTATGCTTGTCTAGGAAAAGCGCATTGGCTAGAGCATGTGAAACAGGTCATCATAATCTCTGCAACAATGACATGACTTTATGCCACAGAGTTCCTGTGCATATCCATGCAGAAAGACATACAATCTTAATGACCAATAGACAAGCCTACAAAAAAATATACACACAGTAACAAATAAAACAACATTTTATTGATCACATGTGCCAAATACAATATATGATGACCTTACCGTGAAATGCTTACTTACAAGCCCTTAACCAACAATACTGTTCAAGAAATAGAGTTAAGAAAACAATTACAAAATAAATAAAAAATAACAATAAAAGAACAATAACGATGCTATATACAGGGGGTACCGGTACTTAGTCAATGTGTGGCGGTACAGGTTAGTCGAGGTCATTTGTACATGTAGTTAGGGTTAAAGTGACTATGCATATATAATAAACAGCAAGCGTAAAAACAAAGGGGGGTCAATGTAAATAGTATGGGTGGCCATTTGATTCATTTTTCAGTCTTATGGCTTGGGGGTAGAAGCTGTTAGGCAGCCTTTTGGACCTAGACTTGGTACTCCGGGACCGCTTGCCCTGTGGTAGCAAAGAGAACAGTCTATGACTTGGGTGACTGGAGTCTTTGCCAATTTTTTGGGGCCTTCCTCTGACACCGCCTAGTATATAGGTCCTGGATGGCACGAAGCTTGGTCCCAGTGATGTATTGGGCTGTACGCACAATTTTCGGTAGCACCTTACAGTCGGATGCCGAGCAATTGCTATACCATGCGGTCAGGATGCTCTCGATGGTGCAGCTGTAAAACTTTGAGGATCTGGGTACCCATGCGAAATCTTTTCAGTCTCCTGAGGGGGAAAAGGTGTTGTTGTGCCTTCTTCACAACTGTCTTGGTGTGTTTGGACCATGATAGTTTGTTGTTGATGTGGACACCAAGGAACTTGAAACTCTCGATCCGCTCCACTACAGCTCTGTCGATATGAATGGGGGCGTGTACGTCCCTACTTTTCCTGTAGTCCACGATTAGCTCCTTTGTCTTGCTCATGTTGAGGGAGAGGTTGTTGTCCTGGCACCACACTGCCAGGTCTCTGACATCCTCCCTAAAGGCTGTCTCATCGTTGTCGGTGATCAGGCCTACCACTGTTGTGTCATCAGCAGACTTAATGATGGTGTTGGAGTTGTGCTTGGCCACGCAGTCATGGGTGAACAGGGAGTACAGAAGGGGACTAAGCACGCACCACTGAGGGGCCCCAGTGTTGAGGATCAGCATGGCAGATGTGTTGTTGCCTACCCTTACCACCTGGGGGTGGCCCGTCAGGTAGTCCAGGATCCAGTTGCAGAGGGAGGTGTTTAGTCCCAGGGTACTTAGCTTAGTGATAAGCTTTGTGAGCACTATAGTGTTGAACGCTGAGATGTAGTCAATGAACAGCATTCTCACATAGGTGTTCCTTTTGTCCAGGTGAGAAAGGGCAGTGTGGAGTGTGGTTGATTATTACAGGATGCTCTTATAACACATCAGCATTGCACTAAAGCCATATTGAAGGTGATGACACCTTAAAGCAGGAATCTGCAGGTCTTGGACCTATGCCGCCCCACTACTTGTGTAGGGTTTTCACTTTGAACGAAAAAACAAGGGATTGAGCCTTGATCTGCCTTGGGCTCTCCTTCTGGGCAAGGTGTATCTTTGCGTTAAATCCCATCTACTTGAGAATGACCCTGCTGCCATGGCCCCGCAGCGGAAATGAAAGCCAATTACAAGCTAACAGCCCCCAGAAACAAACATAGCCAACGAAGCCAACAAGCTAGCTAACTTGTTTGAAGATAAACAGTCATTGTAGCAGGGAGAAAAGAAACATGCAGCATTCTCAGTTCTTGAATCTGAATCAACTTCACCCCAAAAGAGAAGAAGAAGCGAGAAAAATACTCCTCGTGACCAATCCAGAAACTGGATAAACGTTGGAATTAATTTTTAACGGAAGTGTGACACTGAAATGGCCCAAGTTCTCATGGACTGATCCCAGCTAGCAATGAGGAATCGGCCCAGAAGTAACCCGCTTACGGGGGGCCAAAATGAAAAGGAACACCTATGTGCCTGGACCACCACAGGAGTCACTACAGAGCGATGAGACAAGGACATCCCGGCCAGCCAAACACTCCCCTAACTCAGACAACGCTGGGCCAATTCTGCGTTACCTCATGGGTCTCCCGGGCTCCGCCAGCACAGGTCTCGAACCAGCATCTGTAGCAACGCAGTTAGCCCTGTGATGCAGTGTTTTAGACTGCTGCACCACTCTGGAGGCTCAATCCAAAGTTTTTGATGCTTATCAATTAGAGGTCGGCCGATTAATTAAGGCCGATTTCAAGTTTTCATAACAATCGGAAATTGGTATTTTTGGACACCGATTTGGCCAATTTAAAAAAATATGTTTTTTTACACCTTTATTTAATCTTTATTTAACTAGGCAAGTCAGTTAAGAACACATTCTTATTTTCAATGACGGCCTAGGAACGGTGGGTTAACTGCCTCGTTCAGGGGCAGAATGACAGATTTTTGCCTTGTCAGCTCGGGGTATCCAATCTTGCAACCTTACAGTTAACTAGTCCAACGCTATAACCACCTGCCTCTCGTTGCACTCCACAAGGAGACTGCCTGTTACGCAAATGCAGTAAGCCAAGGTAAATTGCTAGCTAGCATTAAACTTATCTTATAAAAAACAATCAATCAATCATAATCACTAGTTAACTACACATGGTTGATGATATTACTAGTTTATTTAGCGCGTCTTGCGTTGCATATAATCTGATTTGAGCATACAAGCATACAAGTATCTGACTGAGCTGTGGTAGGCAGCAGCAGGCTCGTAAGCATTCATTCAAACAGCACTTTCGTGCATTTTGCCAGCAGCTCTTCGTTGTGCGTCAAGCATTGCGCTGTTTATGACTTCAAGTCTATCAACTCCCGAGATGAGGCTGGTGTAACCAATGTGAAATGGCTAGCTAGTTAGCGGGGTGCGCGCTAATAGCGTTTCAAACGTCACTCGCTCTGAGACTTGGAGTGGTTGTTCCCCTTGCTCTGCATGGGTAACGCTGCTTCGAGGGTGGCTGTTCTCATTGTGTTCCTGGTTCGAGCCCAGGGAGCCGCGAGGAGAGGGACGGAAGCTATACTGTTACTCTGGCAATACTAAAGTGCCTATAAGAACATCCAATAGTCAAAGGTTAATGAAATACAAATGGTATAGAGGGAAATAGTCCTATAATTCCTATAATAACTACAACCTAAAACTTCTTACCTGGGGATATTGACCTGAGCAAGGAACTTAAACGTTAGCTTCCTTAAATGGCACATATTGCACTTTTACTTTCTTCTCCAACACTTTGTTTTTGCATTATTTAAACCAAATTGAACATGTTTCGTTATTTATTTTAGGCTAAATTGATTTTATTGATGTATTATCTTAAGTTAAAATAAGTGTTCATTCAGCATTGTTGTAATTGTCCTTATTACAAATTTAAAAAATCGGCTGAGTAATCGGTATCGTTTTTTTGGGGGGGTACTCCAATAATCGGTATCGGCTTTGAAAAATCATAATCGGTCGACCTCTATTATCAATTGCCTTGCATTTTAATTCAAAGGAATCTAATAATAGCGTCATGCAGCTACACTGCATAAACCCCACAAGATGCCATGCCTTCATTTAAACTAGCTAACGTTAGCTAGCTAAAGCTATATATGCAAATGGCTGACATAACGTTAGTGTGTTTGGTTTGTAGATGATAATGCTACCTAGCTAGGTGGTCAAACACCAGTCTCAATGTCAAGAGTGAAGAGGCGACTCCGGGATGCTGGCCTTCTAGGCAGAGTTGCAAAGAAAAAGCCATATTTCAGACTGGCCAATAAAATTAAAAGATTAAGATAGACAAAAGAACACAGACACTGGACAGAGGAACTCTGCCTAGAAGGCTAGCATCCCTGAGTCACCTCTTCACTGTGGATGTTGAGACTGGTGTTTTGCGGGCACTATGTAATGAAGCTGCCAGTGGAGGACTTGTGAGGCATCTGTTTCTCAAACTAGACATTCTAATGTACTTATCCTCTTGCTCAGTTGTGCACCGGGGCCTCCCACTCCTCTTTCTATTGTGGTTAGGGCCAGTTTGCGCTGTTCTGTGAAGGGAGTAGAAAACAGCATTGTACGAGATCTTCAGTTTCTTGGCAATTTCTCACATGGAACAGCCTTCATTTCTCAGAACAAGAATAGACTGACGAGTTTCAGAAGAAAGTCTTTGTTTCTGGCCATTTTGAGCCTGTAATCGATCCCACAACTGCTGATGCTCCAGATACTCAACTAGTCTAAAGAAGGCCAGTTGTATTGCTTCTTTAATCAGTACAACAGTTTACAGCTGTGCTAACATAATTGCAAAAGGGTTTCCTAATGATCAATTAGCCTTTTATAATGATAAACTTGGATTAGCTAACACAACATGCCATTAGAACACAGGAGCGATGGTTGCTGATAATGGGCCTCTGTACGCCTATGTAGATCTTCCATTAAAATAAAATCTGCCGTTTCCAGCTACAATAGTCATTTACAACATTAACAATGTCTACAATGTATTTCTCATCAATTTAATTATATTTTAAATGGACAAAAAGTTACTTTTCTTTCAAAAACAAGGAAATGTCTTACGTGTCACTTTTGAACGGCAGTGTACATGTACAAATTACCTCAACTAACCTGAACCCCTACACAATGACTCGGTACCGGTACCCCCTGTATATAGCCTCGTTATTGTTATTTTATCGTGTTACTTTTTATTTTTATTTTATTTTTTACTTTAGTTTATTTAGTCAACATTTTCTTAACACTTTCTTGAACTCCATTGTTGGTTATGGGCTTGTAAGTAAGTAATTCACGGTAAGGTCTAAACCTGTTGTATTCGGCGCATGTGACAAATAAAATGTGATGTCTCCAGATTTACTTTAGAAGCAGTATAACATTAGCTAGCTAGCTAGGATTGAGGGGAGACCACCGGTTTTGAGTTAGTTAACATTAACATTGGTAGCTATTTTGGGCAAACTTTGCTAGCTAATGACAGCATTGTCATCTGTCTGAAGCAAATTTGACGACATCATAATGGAAAAGCTGATTCCTACTAAATAGTTGCCTATTTTAGCAATGCCATCATATTTCCAGATCACTACCATGTATTTTAGACTAAACAGTCATTAGCCCCCTTTCAGCATACTGTGATTCACAGGACGTTTGGGCAACAATATGGCGACGGCGTCTGTAGAATGTTCATAATAATGGCAACTACGTGACAGAGGTGCAACCCATGAATAGGCATAATATAGCTAACTTGGCCAGAGAAAGAGCCCCTTTCACTGGGGAATTGAACTTAATGAAAACAATTCCTTTACAAATTCCCAACCAGAATCTGTGGCAACGGAGAGAGTGGAGTCTCCTCAGCTCGTCCTGCAAGGAGCTGGTGTGGTTCATAGCTGTCACCACGGGTTTCCTCAGCGTCTCCACCTTCTCGACGTAACGGCGGAAGTAGGGCACAGAGGAGTACCATTGCATAACCAGGAAAGACACGTGGGCTGCCACTCGCGGGCGTGAGTCGCTTCTGAGAAAACACAATGGACCATAAGAAAACACTCTTGCATTAACAGAACAGGAAGCTTATTGACAGACACAAACACAGTGGAATCTTCCAAATTTGGAAGAGTCCCTTGCCACCACGAATGCTGACATAACCAATATTGTTGTGGCTGCTTTGCATGATGTATTGTTGTCTCTACCTTCTTGCCCTTTGTGCTTCCGTCAGGAGTTGGCAGGAGAGTAGAAAACAACTGGCGCCCAGGGCCCAGGCCACCAAACTCTTGTTAGTAACCTTACTCTGCAGAATGCATGATTTTAATCTTTAGAAATAGCTAGCTAATAGCTACAGTGTATATACAAAAGTGTGTGGATTTGGCTATTTCAGCCACACCTGTTGCTGACAGGTGTATAAAATCGAGCACACCGCCATGCAATCTCCATAGACAAACATTGGCAGTAGGAATGGCCTTACTGAAGAGCTCAGTGACTCAACATGGCACCGTCATAGAATGCCACCTTTCCAATAAGTCAGTGTAACAAATTTCTGCTGGAGCTGCACAGGTCAACTGTAAGTGTTATTGTGAAGTGGAAGAGCAACAACGGCTCACATCTAAGCACAACAACGGCTCAGCCTCGAAGTGGTAGGCCACACAAGCTCACACAACGTGACCGTCGAGTGCTGAAATGCGTAAAAATAGTCTTTCCTCTGTTTCAACACTCACTACCGAGTGACAAACTGCCTCTGGAAGAAACGTCAGCACAAGAACTGTTTGTCGGGAGCTTCATTAAATGGGTTTCCATGGCCGAGCAGCCACACGCACACAAGCCTAAGATCACCATGCGCAATGTGGAGTGTCGGCTGGAGTGGTGTAAAGCTCGCCGCCATTGGACTCTGGAGCAGTGGAAAGGCTTTCTCTGGAGTGATGAATCACGCTTCACCATCTGACAGTCTGATGGAAGAATCTGGGTTTGGCAGATGCCAGGAAAATGCTACCTGCCCCAATGCATAGTGCCAACTGTAAAGTTTGGTGGAGGAGGAATAATGGTCTGGGGCTGTTTTTCGTGGTTCGGGCTAGGCCCTTTAGTTCCAGTGAAGGGAAATCCTAACACTATAGTATACAATGACATTCTAGACAATTATGTACTTCCAACTTTGTGGCAACAGTTTGTGGAAGGCCCTTTCCTGTTTCAGCATGGCAATGCCCCCGTGCAAAAGGCGAGGTCCATACAGAAATGGTTTGTCGAGATTGTTGTGGAAGAACTTAACTGGCCTGCATAGAGCCCTGACCTTAACCCCATCGAACACCTAAGGGATGAAATGGAACGCCAACTGCGAGCCATGCCTAATCGCGCAACATCAGTGCCCAACCTCACTAATGCTCTTGTGGCTGAATGGAAGCAAGTCCCCACAGCAATGATCCAAAATCTGTGGAAAGCCTTCCCAGAAGAGTGAAGGCTGCTATTTCAGCAAAGGGGGGAACAACTCCATTATTAATGCCTGTGATATTTTTTTGGAATGACATGTTTGCCGAGCATGTGTCCACATACTTTTGGTCATGTAGTGTATCTAGCTATCTAACTTACTGCTTCGGTTTCCATGGTGATTGATCTTGCTTATTCACTGTGCAGAGGACACCTAATCAGTGCTGGGCTCAGTTGGCTACTTGTGTGTTTAATAAGCAGTCTTCAGACACTGATAGTTAGGTATTCCAACATCTGTAAAGGAGACAAACACACATGTTGACAGTGAGCATTGAGGAGCAATAGATTATCAACAGAATGGGTGGTGGTATTTACTAGCAACTAAACGAAAACAAACGGGGAGGGATCCACGTGAATTTGTCCGATGCGAAACGTTTTGCAACTGTTTGATACAGCGTGCACTAAAGATTTACACCCCAGACCACACACAAACATCTGGAAGTTATAAAATTTAGCCTATATTGGCTATTGGTTGAGACTCGCTCTAGCTTGGTAGGCTATGTCGGAGTGGGAAATTGGAAATGTGAATTGGGCCAAGTTGGAGGTAAATCTGCATTTAGGTTATGGTTTATTGAAGTGCATGAAACTACCACACCAAAAGCTTGATTTTATGGCTGTTTTAAAACAAATGTCCTGCAATTCTACGTAGTAATTATTTATGTTCACTACTTGGTCAATTGATTTGATACAAGAAAGGCTAATAGTTTATCATCTGCTCTAACACGCTCACAAAACAGTAATTCAAGAAGATTGAAATGCATAGGCTATTCCCATGAAACTGATTGAGATCAATCAAATGATTGGCATGCAGATGCAGTTTCACCGGGAAAACATGAATAATTATAATTTACGATTGACAGTGATGACGGCCTAGTTTGAAAAGAGGTATTCCTAACTTGGTGTTTGAGGGTATTAAAAATCTAACATTTTCTTGAGACAATAGGCCTATGTGTGGGCATAGGCAGACGTTGCAATTGGAGGATGCATGTTATGCATATTTTATAACAGGGCTCTCCAACCCTGTTGCTGGAGCGCTACCAACCTGTAGGTTTTCATCCCAACCCTAATGTAGCACACCGGATTCTAATAATTGGCTGGTTTATAAGATGAATCGGGTGAGTTACAACTGGGTTTGGAATGAAACCCTACGGGATGGTAGCGCTCCAGGAACAGAGTTTGAGAACCCTGTAGTAATAAGCTATATCTGTAAGTATAGACTGGGGAAATTGTGACACCATTTACATTTTTTCCGCTCCCTTACCTAAAAAAAAAGCACTACAAGTAAGATCTGTGGTAGGTCTGTAGCGGGTGGTGTCTGTATGCCGCATGCGTTCCCCGCTGGCTTCATCCATCTGCGCAGAAGCCAAAATGCAACCGTCACGTACTCATTACGAACAGGGTAATTAAAATACCTTTAATGACAGCACCATGGACAACTCCTTTCACCCGAAGACTTCGTGTCGCTATTTTGATCTGCCGCTGACCAAGTTTTATCCTTCTCCATTTACATTGTGTCATAGGCTACATTTGGCTTATTTTACTGCACCAACATTGCAATCTAATGTATGCACGATTTATGCAATAAAAATATGTATTACGGCACTGTACATTTTTGGGGGCCTGTGCTACAGACTGCTAGGGCTGGGCGATATGGCCAAAATATCATATCCCGATAGGTCATTTCATAACGATACATATCAACATATAGCACATTTTCTGTAAATTCAATTAATTACTAGTTTATATAAAATGACCTTATGTAAAGGCCGATTATTACATTTCGAATTACACTCAACAAAGAGGTACTTACTCATTAGATTATTTCTCCTATTTCGAACCTTTGTGCAAATGTTCAATTAAGCATGTAAAAAAATGTATAAAATCTAAAAAGGTAAATAGAAAACACCAACTATAGTTGCAAACCAAATAAATATAGGCCTAAAATATATACAGTGCTGTGAAAAAGTATTTGCCCCTTCCTGATTTCTTATTTTTTTGCACATTTGTCACACTTAAACGTTTAAAACAAATTTTTATTACACAAAGATAACTGTATTTTGTGTTTACCTGGGTTTTTAAGTGATTATTTTATTTATTAAGGGGGAAAAGCTATCCGAACCTTCATGGCCCTATGGGAAAAAGCTATCCGAACCTTGATGGCCCTATGGGAAAAAGCTATCCGAACCTTGATGGCCCTATGGGAAAAAGTAATTGCCCCCCTAAACCTAATAACTGGTTGTGCCACCCTCAGCAGCAACAACTGCAATCAAGCGTTTGCGATAACTGGCAATGAGTCTTTTACATCGTTTGGGCCAAAATTCCTCCACATCTTCTTTGCAGAATTGTTTTAATTCAGCCACATTGGAGGATTTGAGCATGAACCGCCTTTTTAAGGTCACGCCACATCTCAATCGGATTCAAGTCCAGACTTTGACTAGGCCACTCCAAAACCTTAATTTTTTTTTAAGCCATTCAGGAGGTGGACTTGCTGGTGTGTTTTGGATCATTGTCCTGCTGCAGAATCCAAGTGCACTTCAGCTTTAGGTCACGAACTGATGGCCGGACATTCTCATTCAGGATTCTTTGGTAGAGAGCAGAATTCATGGTTCCATCAATCACAGCAAGTCATCCAGGTCCTGAAGCAACAAAGCAGCTCCAGAACATCACACTACCACCACCATATTTGATTATTGGTATGTTCTTTTTCTGAAATGCTAACCCTAGGAAGCTCTTTGCCACCTTCTCCTCCCTCCTGAATCCTCCTCCCCACCCCTCCTCCCTCTCTGCAGATGACTTCGTCAACCATTTTGAAAAGAAGGTCGACGACATCCGATCCTCGTTTGCTAAGTCAAACGACACCGCTGGTTCTGCTCACACTGCCCTACCCTGTGCTCTGACCTCTTTCTCCCCTCTCTCTCCAGATGGAATCTTGCGTCTTGTGACGGCCGGCCGCCCAACAACCTGCCCGCTTGACCCTATCCCCTCCTCTCTTCTCCAGACCATTTCCGGAGACCTTCTCCCTTACCTCACATCGCTCATCAACTCATCCCTGACCGCTGGCTACGTCCCTTCCGTCTTCAAGAGAGCGAGAGTTGCACCCCTTCTGAAAAAACCTACACTCGATCCCTCCGATGTCAACAACTACAGACCAGTATCCCTTCTTTCTTTTCTCACCAAAACTCTTGAACGTGCCGTCCTTGGCCAGCTCTCCCGCTATCTCTCCCAGAATGACCTTCTTGATCCAAATCAGTCAGGTTTCAAGACTAGTCATTCAACTGAGACTGCTCTTCTCTGTATCACGGAGGCGCTCCGCACCGCTAAAGCTAACTCTCTCTCCTCTGCTCTCATCCTTCTAGACCTATCGGCTGCCTTCGATACTGTGAACCATCAGATCCTCCTCTCCACCCTCTCCGAGTTGGGCATTTCCGGCGCGGCCCACGCTTGGATTACGTCCTACCTGACAGGTCGCTCCTACCAGGTGGCGTGGTGAGAATCTGTCTCCTCACCACGCGCTCTCACCACTGGTGTCCCCCAGGGCTCTGTTCTAGGCCCTCTCCTATTCTCGCTATACACCAAGTCACTTGGCTCTGTCATAACCTCACATGGTCTCTCCTATCATTGCTATGCAGACGACACACAATTAATCTTCTCCTTTCCCCCTTCTGATGACCAGGTGGCGAATAGCATCTCTGCATGTCTGGCAGACATATCAGTGTGGATGACGGATCACCACCTCAAGCTGAACCTCGGCAAGACGGAGCTGCTCTTCCTCCCGGGGAAGGACTGCCCGTTCCATGATCTCGCCATCACGGTTGACAACTCCATTGTGTCCTCCTCCCAGAGCGCTAAGAACCTTGGCGTGATCCTGGACAACACCCTGTCGTTCTCAACTAACATCAAGGCGGTAGCCCGTTCCTGTAGGTTCATGCTCTACAACATCCGCAGAGTACGACCCTGCCTCACACAGGAAGAGGCGCAGGTCCTAATCCAGGCACTTGTCATCTCCCGTCTGGATTACTGTTGGCTGGGCTCCCTGCCTGTGCCATTAAACCCCTACAACTCATCCAGAACGCCGCAGCCCGTCTGGTGTTCAACCTTCCCAAGTTCTCTCACGTCACCCCGCTCCTCCGCTCTCTCCACTGGCTCCCAGTTGAAGCTCGCATCCGCTACAAGACCATGGTGCTTGCCTACGGAGCTGTGAGGGGAACGGCACCTCAGTACCTCCAGGCTCTGATCAGGCCCTACACCCAAACAAGGGCACTGCGTTCATCCACCTCTGGCCTGCTCGCCTCCCTACCACTGAGGAAGTACAGTTCCCGCTGCTCTGGCCCCCCAATGGTGGAATAAACTCCCTCACGACGCCAGGACAGCGGAGTCAATCACCACCTTCCGGAGACACCTGAAACCCCACCTCTTTAAGGAATACCTAGGATAGGATAAGTAATCCTTCTCACCCCCCCCCTTTAAGATTTAGATGCACTATTGTAAAGTGACTGTTCCACTGGATGTCATAAGGTGAATGCACCAATTTGTTAGTCGCTCTGGATAAGAGCGTCTGCTAAATGACTTAAATGTAAATGTAAATTCATGATTTAACAAGGGGGAAATTACTTAGTCACATAGGGCCATGAAGGTTCGGATAGCTTTATTTCCCCCTTATTAAATAAAATGATCACCAAAAAACTGCATTTTGTGTTTACTTATCTTTGTGTAATATTAAAATTTGAAACATTTAAGTGTGACAAATGTGCAAAAAAAATAAGAGCACTATATTTTGGGGGCTTGCATGTTATTTTGGCATTAATACATGCAACATGTCAATTTACATTTGGTACCTTGGGTCGTTTCTCAACCCTGTAAATTGGAGCCATGTCTTTGCAGATGTACAGTTGTAGTTGGAAGTTTACATACACCGTAGCTAAATACATTTAAACTTAGTTTTTCACAGTTCCTGACATTTAATCGTAGTAAAAAGTCCCTGTCTTAGGTCAGTTAGGATCACCACTTTATTTTAAGAATGTGAAATAATAGTAGAGAATTTTTTTTTTCTTTCACCACATTACCCGTGGGTCAAAAGTTTATGTACACTAAATTAGTATTTGGTAGCATTGCCTTTAAATTGTTTAACTTGGGTCAAACGTTTCGGGTAGCCTTCCACAAGCTTCCCACAATAAGTTGGGTGAATTTTGTCCCATTCCTCCTGACAGAGCTGGTGTAACTGAGTCAAGGTTTGTAGGCCTCCTTGCTCGCACACATTTTTTCAGTTCAGTTCTGCCCACAAATGTTCTATAGGATTGAGGTCAGGGCTTTGTGATGGCCACTCCAATACCTTGACTTTGTTGTCCTTGAGCCATTTTACCACAACTTTGGAAGTATGGAATACTTTGGAAGACCCATTTGGCGACCAAGCTTTAACTTCCTGACTGATGTCTTGAGATGTTGCTTCAATATAGCCACATCATTTTCCTGCCTCGTGATGCCATCTATTATGTGAAGTGCACCAGGCCCTCCTGCAGCAAAGAACCCCCACAACCATGATGCTGCCACATCCGTGCTTCACAGTTGGAATGGTGTTCTTTGGCTTGCAAGCCTCCCCCTTTTCCTCCAAACATAACTATGGTCAAACAGTTATATTTTTGTTTCATCAGACCAGAGGACATTTCTCCAAAAAGTACGATCTTTGTCCCATGTGCAGTTGCAAACCGTAGTTTAGCTTTTTTATGGCCGTTTTGAAGCAGTAGCTTCTTCCTTGCTGAGCGGCCTTTCAGGTTCTGTCGATATAGGACTCGTTTTACTGTGGATATAGATACTTGTTTATCTGTTTCCTCCTCTTCACAATGTCCTTTGCTGTTGTTCTGGGATTGATTTGCATTTTTCACACCAAAGTACGCTCCTCTCTAGGAGACAGAACGTGCATCCTTCCTGAGCGGTATGAAGGCTGCGTGGTCCCATGGTGTTTATACTTGCATGCTATTGTTTGTACAGATGAACGTGGTACCTTCAGGCATTTGGAAATTGCTCCCAAGGATTGACCAGACTTGTGGAGGTTTACAATATTTTTGGAGGTCTTGGCTGATTTCTTTGATTTTTCCATGATGTCAAGTAAAGAGGCACTGGGTTTGAAGGTAGGCCTTGAAATACATTCACAGGTATACCTCCAATTGACTCCAATGATGTCAATTGGCCTATCAGAAGCTTCTAAAGCCATGACATTTTCTGGAATTTTCCAAGCTGTTTAAAGGCACAGTCAACTTAGTGTATGTAAACTTCTGACCCACTGGAATTGTGATACAGTGATATAATCTGTCTGTAAACAATTGTTGGAAAAATTACTTGTCATGCACAAAGTAGATGTCCTAACCGACTTGCCAAAACTATAGTTAGTTAACATGAAATGTGTGGAGTAGTTGAAAAATTAGTTTTAATGACTCCAACCTAAGTGTATGTAAACTTCCGACTTCAACTGTAAATTGTAACGGTAACGGCAGCTGTTATCTCCTTCCATCTTTGTGATCCTTTGCTATATGGTGTGCTGCGGGCAAAAGCCTCTTGCAACATCTGAGTCAGGCGTTTGATTTGAGCACTCAACTTCATCGGTCTCATCTGTAGACTCCCTCCGTACTGTTCGACATGATTCTTGCGTAGGTGGTAAAAAGTTAGTGGTGTTTGAGCCTGTTGTTGGGTCCGGCCTGCGGCAAAGAGGACGGTTTTCTGGTCCGTGTCAGACTTTTCATACCCAAACCATGTCCATGCGACCGAAGAATACCCTTTTTTAGGGAAGAGCTCCGTGTCGCCATGCTCTGTCAAGTTCACGCATCATGTTTGTGTTGCAAAATTCCTTCCACACGCAAACCGTCGTCCAATTTACAAAACATATTGCCCAAAGGAGTGTGATTTGCGACACAACGAAATAAACGATAGCGCGTAATATGAAACAATAGATGTTTTTCTATCGTCATACGATATATATCGTCATATCGCCCAGCCCTACAGACTTATCGGTCCGCTAATATAGTACTAGTAAAGGTCCAGTGCACTAGTTTTGTGCACTTTTATTGTATAGGGTTGCTGCAGCACCCCTACTTCCTGCAGCTATGGTTAGGTTACTAGTTGGTAGCTAGCCCAATGCAATGTTCCCTAAAAAGGAAGGTATGGTCACTGAATTTCTACTCAAAGTAAAGGTTGTAAAAGTATACTACACATTTATAGAATAAATCATACCTAGTTTGATCAGTGAAACGTTGATTTATATAGCTTTTAATGGCTTTTTATAGATGTATTTCTATCAAATCAACTGGATTAAAAAAAAATCCAAAACAAAGGCTGTAAAAGTATGCTTGACATTTATAGAATAAATCATATCTAGTTTGATTGTGAAAAACTGTGAATTAGTTATTGATAGCTTTTGGCGAATGTCTGTAAAATGTCAATGTGTGCCTATAAAACAAACTGTACCTTGATTAGCTTCGCTGGATGGAGGCACCCATAGCGCCATGGATTAAAACTGCAACATTAAGTATTTTTTTATTTGAAGGATTATTTCTCGTTGATGAAAGATAACCGCCATATGTTTCGAAAGCGATGATTACTGACGTTTCTAAACGTTAACCACAGCGTAGGGGATTCGAGTTCATATGAGGCAGTCGTGGGCGAAGCTATGGCTGTGAACTGTATGGAGAATGCAGAATGCCGCCTAGTTTGAGAAAGCTAAAGCACGGCTAGCTAGTTAGTGTTTAACGTTAGTTGCGCTCTACTGTTAGCTGACGACGCTAGCCAGTTAACGTTAACTCGCCCTTCAACTGGTCTTCCTGGCTTTATTGACCCTCCGTTTAGACATCGAATGATACCATGTGTTGTAGCTAATGTCGGTTATCTTAACACAAAATAAAGAATGGCGTTGCTTTTCCTAGAAGGTTAGAGTATTTTAGCTAACCTTTTCCTAAACTGCTGCCTAAATTAACCCTTAAAGGAGCTCCATGGGCAATCAGATGTCTGCATTGGCCGTGCAGCATTTACGGTGATACAGCCTCAGGAGTCAGGGCATTCATACTTCTTGCGCAGATGTGTCAAGGAAGTGCGTTTGTGTTTATACAGGACCTCCCGCCTTCACCTACCGTCGTCAATCATGTTAATGCGTAGCTATATGGAGCCGTCCATATTGTTACAACATTTGAGAGGCTAATGGCGATGCGGTACTGAGTTCATTTTCGCCTCTACTGTAACGTTACATGCCTCTGTAGGATCCGCTACTGAGTCACACCATCCATATGACACCACTGACCACATTTCGGATCAAGCATACATTGTCTCTTAAATGCACTGCATGTTCAATCCGAGGTCTGCATTGGCCTTGTAGCATTTACATGATATTGCCTCTGCAGAAGTCCGGAAGTGCATTCATATTTCTGCTTCGCAGAGCTATATAGGAGGTCCTGTAAAACAAACTAACTTCATTGACAATTTATTTTACAACTACTCTGCTCGGCGCAGCGGAAGAAGTATGAATGCCCTAACTTCTGCAGAGGCTGATATCAGCTGTACGGCCAATGCTGATGGCAGTTGACCATGGGGCGCCTTTAACCTGCTACGAAAAAGTTATGTTTGGTTTTAACTGTACCCACTCTTGTCAGAACCGTGTTTTTCTCCAGAATTTGAGCATCAACGAGCGAAGCGATCCAATGAAAGCGCTTCGAGTGGCAGAAGGCGTGTGCTAGGCCTTTTGCGGAATTTATTTATAAACTATATATATTTCCCAAAGGTATAAACCACTCCAGTTTTCTATTCTAATAAAGGCCATGTTATTTTCTGCGAAAGTTATGTATAGGCTTTTTCTATCTGCAATTAATTAGTGCAACAAACCAAAGTCATTTTGGAAAGTTACCATTGTAATCTATGCTATTTTAAGGCGTTTGTATGGAGAATTTAACAACATGTGGGGTTGGATTGATTATTACAGTGAGTTAACCGTTATTCCA
Organism: Oncorhynchus gorbuscha; assembly: GCF_021184085.1. Lineage (NCBI taxonomy): Eukaryota > Metazoa > Chordata > Actinopteri > Salmoniformes > Salmonidae > Oncorhynchus > Oncorhynchus gorbuscha. The sequence goes on along the minus strand of NC_060182.1, from coordinate 57,776,341 downwards.
GCCTTGCAATGATTCTGCTCAACCACGGGCCCTTTAAAAAGGATGGAGGATGAGGGAAATAGGCGGAGCATACATGCTCAACGTGTTGCTGTTGGCGCTGCAGTATTGAGCTCTACTCTGCAGTGCTATCACAGTCTACAGTAACACCGCAATATGAAGTCTGCCGAAATCACCCGCTCTCCATCAACACTCCGGGCAGTCTTTGTGACAGGTCAGTCCCCAAATGTTTGTAATATGTTGCTGAATTCAGGGTACCACTACGTTTTATTGCCGCATCCCAGGAATTTCGATATGGAAGTGGGATCATTCATGTGTAGGAAGACTACAGTAATTGCAATCTTGTCCACGGCATGATGATTTTGTCGGCATGCTTCATACAGTATTGCATGTAGAACCCCTTATTCATTATGAACTTGAGCTAAGTGGAAAAACCAATCTCTTCTGACAATATGCTAGAAGAAAAAGGAAAATAGATTACATTGAATGCACCAAAATGCCATGCAATATACACTACATGACCAAAAGTATGTGGACAAGGGCTCATCGAACATCTCATTACACAATTACGGGCATTAATATCGAGTTGGTCCCCCCCCCCTTTCTGCTATAACAGCCTCCATTCTTCTGGGAAGGCTTTCCACTAGATGTTGGAACATTGCTGCTTCCATTCAGCCACAAGAGATTTAGTGAGGTTGGGCACTGATGTTGGACGATTAGGCCTGGCTCGCAGTCAGCGTTCCAATTCATCCCAAAGCTGTTCGATGGGGTTGAGGTTAGGGCTCTGTGCAGGCCAGTCAAGTTCTTCCACACCGATCTCTACAAACCATGGACCTCACTTTGTGGATGGGCGCATTGTCATGCTGAAACAGGAAAGGGCCTTCCCCAAACTGTTGCAACAAAGTTGGAAGCACAGAATCATCTAGAATATCATTGTATGCTGTAGCAAAAAGATTTCCCTTCACTGGAACTAAGGAACTTTTTGTGCTAACATTGCTTCCAAAGGCAGTTTGGAACTCTGTAGCCATGTTGAAAGTCACCAAGCTCTTCAGTAAGGCCATTCTAATGCCAATGTTTGTCTTTGGAGATTGCATGGCTGTGTGCTAGATTTTTATACACCTGTCAGCAATGGTGTGGCTGAAATAGCCAAATCCACTCTTTTTTAAAATTTCTTATTTAACCTTTTTTCTAACAATTTTTCCAGCGCAAGGCTATATGCCTGCTAAAATGCTCAGATTGCATCATTGATTCTCCTGAAAGACCTGACTACATTACTTGGAGTATATGCACTGTCTCACTCTCTCATTCTTTTTTATATGTGCACTAACTTACACTCTCCTGTAGGTATGATTATGGGTGCCTAATAAGCATGGGGACCCAACATAGGAGGACGGATGCCAGCTGAGCCCCTCAACTCACCAGACCATCGCTGTTGTCAATATCCCAGAATTATTAGCTAGGTCCCTGAGAAGGCCTTCTTGCAAACCCTTGGAGCCATGGAACACAAAATACAACAGAGGGACAAAAACAGGCCCAGCTACTTTGGCAACGTCAAGACCAGGTCAGGCCTGTGATTAACTGATTATTGGCAAAAAATGAGGAAAAGCACTGCTTAGAATTGTGACGCGTTTAGTTAATCCCATAATGCGTCCTATCCTTTTTTGGGTTGCTCTCCCTACATGTTGCAATGAATGGAGCACAGCAGCTCAAAGTAGACTTTCAACACCTTCTTTGATATAGTCACTCTTCTGAATTTACTTATTGTTTGAATAAAGGAACACAAACAGTCATGGGCATTACGTGGGCAAGAGGAGTACAGGTGCTTGCCAGAAACGGTAACAACCCATATCCCTAACACCCACTATCCTATGAATCACAAATGTGATTGCCAATATAGAGCAGTCTTTTTTTAAATGTCAAGAAAAAATTATAAAGAATCATAGCTGATTGCCTCGGATGGGTTTTCAACTATTTTTACCCTTACGTGCTCATATCATATACTGTAGATGGGGTCAGAAGGCTTTAATGACTATAATAAATGGTGAACTAATAAACATCCCAGTAGTTTTTCCTACCACCAGCATCCCTTTGTTCTTTCTCCCCTCCAGACTGGGGTCCAAGCTCCCTGTTGGGGACACCCAGTCCCGCAGGTTCATTTCCGGACCCTTGGAGACAGGGCCTCAGACCGACCCAACCAAGGAGGCCAGGGCCAGCGGTCAGGGCCACCGTGCCGTGGGGGCGTCCCCTTGACCACGTCCCCCACATCCGGAACCCCCGACTGCGACAGTATTACCTCCAAGGTGAGGTATCTCTCAACAAGATTATAGCGATATCTCTGGTTTGTTTGCTTTAGCAGGGGCTTGGTAGCTGGTAGATCCATAGCCAATTATTCGTATGGCATTTATAAATGTGTTGTGTATTTTCGTGGCAAACCATTCTAGAGCCTGACAGAACACCCACAAAGCAAGGTTGTTAAGGAGAAGTCCTCTAGATGTAGCGTTATTTAACTTTTGAGGAATTGCAACACTGCAGCAAGGAAGGCTTGAACTTCTGACAGAAAAATGACCTGTTGGCTCGAACACAACAAAATGTGGAGTAAGTCAAGGGGTATGACTACTTTCTGAAAGCACTGTACACAGAACCACAGATCTGCCCCTGTTAATTTTGACATTTTTATAGAAGGACTTATTGGATCAACATGATCACTCCTCCCGCGAGCTTTCAATTTGATCTAGTTTGATGACACATGCCATTGAGCCAGAGATTGGACATTTCTATGTCGGTGTGTCAAGGCCAACAGTGCTGTCTTGTTGCACACCTGCGACTCTCAAAGAGAAACCTCAGTACCTTAATTAACCTCTGAAATGTATGTAATATCTTGCATGTACCCCAGGAGAGATACACAAAGGAGCCCACACACAGGGCCAGAGAGAGTGGGGGGTTGTTTTGCATGAATTAAACTATATACAGTACCACAAACAAGTTGTAAGTCAGCAGCAGAAAGCAGAGTACTGGTGGAAAGAGTTATCACTTCTCAACATCATGTTTTTAAATCTTGCCTTCATAGAGCCTAGATGGGGAACGGAGGGAACCATGGCCAAGTCCATGGGCAGAGATCACCTGTCAGATGACAAGGTAGACACTATGGTGAGTCACAATCTTATGTAGACCTAATCCTATGCCAATGATCTTAAAGACCTGATGCACCCTCACATTTGATAACCATTTGATAATACAGTGCATAATATATGGTATAGATAGATTTGGATAATGAGGGTTCAAAGGTCAGACCAGCTGTATTTCAATGAAACAGTGGTCACAGATCAGTCACAGATCTTCCTTATGTCAATGGGTATGCACAGGTATATTCTGAGGCTCTACAACAGTTATAATGGAAGGACAGTATATTGCAAGATATGTGTTAAATTAATGTTCGTAATTATATCACGTACAGATGAAAAAGCTTCTATTATTGCAGCTTTCGAACGTTATCAGATTTCGTAAAGGGGAAATTGATACAGTTGAAGTCGGAAGTTTACATACACTTAGGTTGGAGTTTTTAAAACTCGTTTTTCAACCACTCCACAAATTTCTTGTTGACAATCTATAGTTTTGGCAAGTCGGTTAGGACATCTACTTTGTTCATGACACAAGTAATTTTTCCAACAATTGTTTACAGAAAGATTATTTCACTTATAATTCACTGTATCACAATTCCAGTGGGTCAGACATTTACATACACTAAGTTGACTGTGCCTTTAAACAGCTTGGAAAATGACAGAAAATGATGTCATGGCTTTAGAAGCTTCTGATAGGCTAATTGATATCATTTGAGTCAATTGGAGGTGTACCTGTGGATGTATTTCAAGGCCTACTTTCAAACTCCGTGCTTCTTTGCTTGACATCATGGGAAAATCAAAAGAAATCAGCCAAGACCTCAGAAAAACAATGTAGACCTCCACATGTCTGGTTCATCCTTGGGAGCAATGTTCAAACGCCTGAAGATACCATGTTCATCTGTACAAACAATAGTACACAAGTATAAACACCATGGGACCACATAGCCGTCATACCGCTCAGGAAGGAGACACGTTCTGACTCCTAGAGATGAGCGTACTTTGGTGCGAAAAGTGCAAATCAATCCCTGAAAAACAGCAAAGGACCTTCTGATGATGCTGGAGGAAACGCGTACAAAAGTATCTATATCCACAGTAAAACAAGTCCTATATCAACATAACCTGAAAGGCTGCTCAGCAAGGAAGAAACCACTGCTCCAAAACCACCATAAAAAAGCCAGACTATGGTTTGGAACTGCACATGGGGACAAAGATTGTACTTTTTGGAGAAATGTCCTCTGGTCTGATGAAACAAAAATAGAACTGTTTGGCCATAATGACCATTGTTATGTTTGGAGGAAAAAGGGGGAGGCTTGCAAGCCGAAGAACACCATCATCCCAACTGTGAATCACTGGGGTGGCAGCATCATGTTGTGGGGGTTCTTTGCTGCAGGAGGGCCTGGTGCACTTCACAAAATAAATGGCATCATGAGGCAAGAAAATTATGTGCATATATTGAAGCAACATCTCAAGACATCAGTCAGGAAGTTAAAGCTTAGTCACAAATGGGTCGTCCAAATGGACAACGACCCCAAGCATACTTCCAAAGTTGTGGCAAAATGGCTTAAGGACAACAAAGTCAAGGTATCGGAGTGGCCATCACAAAGCCCTGACCTCAATCCTATAGAAAATATGTGGGCAGAACTGAAAAAGCATGTGAGCAACGAGGCCTACAAACCTGACTCCGTTACACCAGCTCTGTCAGGAGGAATGGGCCACAATTCACCCAACTTATTGTGGGCAGCTTGTGGAAGGCTACCCAAAACATTTGACCGAAGTTAAACATTTTAAAGGCAATGTTACCAAATACTAATTGAGTGCATGTAAACTTCTGACCCAGTGGGAATGTGATGAAATAAATCACTCTCTACTATTATTCTGACATTTCACGTTCTTAAAATAAAGTGCTGATCCTAACTGACCTAAAACAGGGAATTTCTACCAGGATTAAATGTCGGGAATTGTGAAACTGAGTTTAAATGTATTTGGCTAAGGTGTATGTAAACTTCCGACTTCAACTGTATGTGGCACTACTGTAAATCTTACTGTAGCCTAAACAACTTAAGGCAAAAACATGTGTTCAATAACTTTGTTTTTTTTCGGTCTAGAAAATCCCTTTGCAATGCCTTTTTGTCTAGAAAATATACATTGAAAAGATCTACAGCATATCAAGATGCTTTCAAGGACCAATATTGCTTTGAGTCTGGTATAGGGGGATAGGGGTGATGTGTTTGTATATTGATTTTATGCAACATATGTTGTATGTCTATTTTATACTCTTTGCAGTTAATACTTGGTCTATAAACTTTTGTGTTATGAAAATATCAATGAGTTCCATGTATGAAGTTGATTCACTAAACCAGTATTCAAATAATGCCGAACTGGTAGCCTGTATCACTGTCTTGTTTAAAAATGTTTTACACACACAAAAAGCATACAAGCAATTAGACATGTTCCTACACACTCTCTCATACCCACACACACATACAGTAGCAGAGTGTGAATAATGCCCGCAGACATGGAGTCTCAAGCGTCGGGAACGTAATTTAGGTCAATGGACCATCTGTCAATAGCTAAATCCTGTGTTGTATAGGAGCGGATGGAGGGTTCACATGATATTGGGCTTGTCAGAGGACTGTGGGGCCTCAAATGAAGGGAACAGATTGTCATTTATTTGGTCTAATTTCTTAAAATATTGGAGTACTACCTAATGGATTTCTGCACTGCGTACACACAGGCTCACCATGAAGACACGGTGTTCAGTGTCACCTCCAAGTGCAGTAGCCTGGCAGATCAGACTAAGCTGAACAGGCAACTCTCCATCTCTTCCTCCCTCATCTCCCGGCAGGTAAGAGTCACCATGGTTCCCCCCCTTTATCAGATGCTGCTACATCCTATACACATACACACAGTATCTTCCAGAGCCTACATTTACACATTATACTGTATATATATATGACATGTTGAGTGAGGAGAAGTTACAGAACATGTGACTCCTTGAAATGTCACTGGGGGGAAAAAGCATTAATTACAGGCCTATGGGTACGATCAACCTCATCATTTGAGCAGACACTGACAAGATGTACATTATCTTTTATATCTGCATATGTTTTTTTCCCAGTATGAAGTTTCAGGGTAGTGACATAATACAATAAATGACCAAAAGTATGTGAACACTTGCTCGTCGAACATCTCATTCCAAAATCATGGGCATTAATATGTAGTTGTTCCCCCCTTTGCTGCTATAACAGTCTCCACTCTCCTGGGAAGGCTTTCCGCTAGATGTTGGAACATTGCTGCGGGGACTTGCTTCCATTCAGCCACGAGCAGTAGTGAGGTCGGGCACTGATGGGCGAGTTAGGCCTGGCTCGCAGTCAGCATTCCAATTTATCCCAAAGGTGTTCGTTGGGATTGAGGTCAGGGCTCTGTGTTAAGTTGTTCCACACCGATCTCAACAAAGCATTTCTGTATGGACCTCGCTTTGTGCATCGGGGCATTGTCATGCTGAAACAGGAAAGGGCCTTCCCTAAACTGTTGCCACAAAGTTAGAAACACAGAATATTCTAGAATGTCATTGTATGCTCTAGCATTAAGATTTCCCATCACTGGGACTAAGGGGCCTAGCTCGAACTATGAAAAACATCCCTTCTCCACCAAACTTTACAGTTGGCACTATGCATTTGGGTAGGTAGCATCCTCCTGTGATCCGGTAAACCCAGATTTGTCTGTCGGACTGCCAGATATTGATGCGTGATTAATCACTCTAGAGAACCCGTTTCCACTGCTCCGGAGTCCAATGGCGTCAAGCTTTACACCACTCCAGCTGACGCTTGGCTTTGCGTATATTGATCTTAGGCTTGTGTGCAGCTCCACCATTTCAGGAAGCTCCAGACGAACAGTTCTTGTGCTGACGTTGCTTCCAGAGACAGTTTGGAACATAGTGAAGGTTGCAACTGATTTTTATGTGCTTCAGCACTCAGTGGTCCCGTTCTGTGATTTTTGTTTGGCCTACCACTTCGGGGCTGAGCCTTTGTCGCTCCTAGACATTTCCACTTCACAATAACAGCACAGTTGACTTGTGGGAAAGGTGGCATCCTATGACGGTGCCACGTTGAAAGTCACTGAGCTCTTCAGTAAGGCCATTCTACTGCCAAGGTTTGTCTATGGCGATTTCATTTTCTACACCTGTCAGCAAATTGTGGCTGAAATAGCCGAATCCACTAATTTGAAGCGGTGTCCACATACTTTTGTGTGTGTGTATAATGTGTTTTACTTGTACCTTCCACTGATTTGACATGCAAAGTGAGGGAAAGACTATGTAGCCTTCACCACATAGCCTTCAGAGAAGCTACAGGTAACTGGCAAAATAAAACGCCAACATAAAATGTCTTAATAGGGCGTTGGGCAACCATGAACTGCCAGAACAGCTTCAATGCACCTTTGAATAGATTCTACAATTGTCTGTAACTATTGGAGGGATGTAACACAATTTTTCCACAAGACATTCGATAATTTGGTGTTTAGTTAATGGTGGTGGAAAATGCTGTCTCAGGCGCCGCTCAAATATTCCATAAGTGTTCAGTTGGGTTGTCTGGTGACTGACTCTCTCCCCCTATGCTGCTTTGAGACCACTCTTTCAAAGTCACAGAACTCCTCTAGCCATGTTAGCCAAAATAATGGCCAACTCTGCATTTTTATACATGACCCTAAGCATGATTGTTAATTGCTTAACACTGGGACCTCACCTGCTTTCAATATACTTTGTATCCCTCATTTACTTGTTTCCTTAATTTTGGCAGTTACCTGTATTTGCATGGTTACCAAATCAAGCATCCACCCCTCCACTCCAGTAGGCTACAGATAAGACGACAGTAAAGCAGATTTAAAGTTCACAGTACAATGGAAAGAGGAAGTGGAAGGTCTTACGCTGGGCAGAGTTGTATTTATAGCAGTGCACGACTCTGTGTTGTGATGTTACCCTGTGCTTTCATTTGAAGAACCTCTGCGTTCCCAAGAGTAAAGGCTCTGGCCAAGGCTCATCTCCCGCAGTGATGCACCTTGACCCCAACCTCAGGCTGGAGCCAGAGTTGGCCACTAACCCAGGGCTTGGACTTTTTCCGGCCCCATCTGCCAGCCCTCACTCCCCGTCACCAGATGCAGAGTATGACAAACTACTGGTAAGGATAATGTGAATGACTTTATTCCACAAATCGTACAGAAGAGGAAGTACATTTGACAATGTTTTTAAATTATTTAACCATGATGATCTGGCTCCTATCAGGCCTTTAATGGAGTGTGTTCTTGCTTTTCCGATGGTAGAATTGAATGTTCTTGTCAGGAGAGGCTAACGGTTTTTAAATTAGGCTGAAATTGTTCAATAGAATAAGAGCCAATGCAGGACTGGAAAAACTTGGCTAACTGGCTAATGGCAATGATTGATTTCTGTGAGAACTGTTCTTTTAAAACCAGCTAAGTCAGCTCTGTGTATATAAAGCACTGTCTAACGAGTGGCTAATGCCTGCTTTAGACACTAAGTCAAGCGGAGGAGTGCATATTACTGAGCTACGGTTGTGTTTTTGCTCCGTGCTTGTTTTGATTCTCCCAGGATGTGGAGGCGGTGCCAATGCCTGACGGACAGCTCTGCCTACTGGCCCTCCCTCCCGAGTGCTCCCAAAGGGAAGGGCAAGCCGCCATGCCATATCTCAAATTGTTCTGCCGCTACATCACTGACCGCAAGGTGGGTGGAGACTAGCGCCATTCTCACTCAACTCTCACCTACCTCACTCTCGCAATTCTTGCTCACCCCTCTCACCACCCGCTTACCTTTCTCACCTCTCTCTCTCACCAGGGTGTGGTTTCTGGTATCTTGCTAGTGACGTCCAATAAGATCTTCTTTGACCCGTGTAAGACCCACCCGTTGGTGATGGAGCACGGCTGTGAGGAGTACCTGCTGTCCTGCTCAGTGGACAGCCTGGACTCTGTCTCGTTCTACTCGGACATTTCCCACGTGCACTTCAACACCTCCACACACAGGTCAGCATTAAATGACTATGTGCATGATTGAGACACACATATTTGGTGCAGCTCTTCACAGATCAACATACTGTGTCTTCACATTGCCTGGAAAGGCGTTTTAACCGAAGAGGTCACTAAAATAATCCTATATGCTGGGCAGACCTGTCAAATCGGTAGATCGCAAATACGCACTATGACTGGATCACTGTGGGTGTGTATTCTAATATTCTGTATGTTCTCTGATATCTAGCAGTGCAAATGGAGTATAGCCAATGATATTGGTCCATGGTTTTCTATGGTATCGAGGAGTGCTTGCTGGGTCACATTGCAGAACATGCAACATACATGGGTGGTTGTTTTTCTGTTACTAGGTGGAAAGGAACTAAAAATACCCAGAAAACTGTCTCCAAAACTGGCAAGACGCTCCAGCAGGGTGGGAGGCGAAGCAGCCGTAGCCCACAGCACAACAGGGAGACTGTCCCAGTGCTGGTCTCTGCTGCTACGTCGGAGCTGAGTTCTTCCCTGGCTCTCAGCCTAGTGCAAGGGTTCGCTGAGGAGGAGAGTAGCAGTGACATGACTCAGGCAGAGAAGCAGCTGGAGGGGAAGGGAAGCCCACTGGAAGAGCTGGTTGTGCAGTCATCCGGGGCTGAGCTGAGCAGTGCTGCCACCTTTTGTTGTGGAGGACAAGTAGCAGCAGGGACGAGAAATCTAGTGAGAATGGAGCATGTGGACAGAGAGGAGACTGAGAAGGAGCAGTCTGTGAGGAATCAGACGTCAGGTAATGAATGGAATCAAGTCAATAGTTTTATGTCATTGTTTTATCCCAAGCAGCAGTTGAAGTCTGCTTGATAAGTTTGTAGTAAGATGGTATCATAACAAATGGTTCCCACTAATTTCCTTTGTTTTGCTACACCCTCACTTTCTCTCTCGCCCCCCCCCCCTACTTCTCTCCTTCTCCAGGCCTCCCTAGACCTTCAGGGACTTTTGGGTGTCTCATGTTTGTCAGGCTGCGGCTCCAGGGGTCCACTGGGAAGAAGGGTGTGGCTGCAGGCTTGCAGCTGGGGACAACAAAAACCTTACCCCGGAGGGATGCCTGGTTTGCCTTTTCTCAGGAGAGGTAACAGTCTGGAGCCACAAAGACTATTTTAGTTTAGCATTAACACTCTACTTACATTCTGTGAACATTAGCACCTCGCACTGACACTGTCTAACATTTACATAATGTTTACATGTCTTGTTCAGCAATTTCATTGCCCTCCCCTGCTGAGGAATATAGAGAATTTTACAATTCTCACTAGAAGTAAGTTAAAGGTCTTTAACACTAAATCTTTTTACTCTCATGTCTTGTTTTCTGTAGCTCAGATGAGCTCTATGCCTATCTGAGCCACTGGAGGCCTGACCTATGCGTACTGGAGGGAGGGTCGGAGGAGGGGGAGGGCGACAAAGACGAGTTTGTACTGGTTGACAACGGGGAGGAGGAGGAAGAAGTGTCCAAGAACCACGGACGGACTGGGGAGGACTGGGAGGTAAGTCTGTATATTAAAGTCATCGAGGAAAGTCCTAAAGTCTGTAGTGGCTGAACACAAAAATGGCTATTTCCATTAACTTTGACTAGAGCGTCAGTGGTGACGATGCATCTTTTGCACATCTTACCCTGGGGAAGTTTGAGTAGTGTTTTAGGTGGAGTGGGGTCCGGAGTTGTTGTTTGAGTGCGACGTGTGTCAAGTTTGAGTGCGAGATTAATGGGCTTATAACTAGGTTGTCTCTCTTGTCTTGCAGATGGTGTCAGTGGAGGATGGTGGCGGGAGACTACCTCTGGTCATGGACAAAGATCCAGAGGGACTGTGTGAGATCGTGGAGCAGAGTCGCATCTTGGACGCAACGCTTGTCAGAGAGGTATGCACACAACCATAGACATGTATGTCGGAGCTTCACAAAACTCTGATCTAATCACACATGCACAAATTCACAATGGAAGATTATGCTCATCCATTATTGGATAAGGAAGAGATAATGACCTCCTTAATCCACAAGGGGAAATTAAATTAAAGCTTCTCATGACATGTCACTGGTCAGCACCACACATATAGAAGAAATTGCACACATTCCTCTTCTTGCCTCTAGTTCCACAAATGCATTACAAGTTCAGCATTCCCAGACTGGTCTGGGGTTAAAGATAAATCCAGAGTCTGAGACAAAACCTGACTTTTCTGCCTCGGTCTCCCTCAAGCAGCATTGCCCTTCAGTCATACATACAGAGCCATTCATGACTGAACCTTTGCTGAGTAGAGTACTGAAAATACTCAACCCCTGCTGTGGTCATGTCTCACAAAGGGGGTTATGTATAAGGTAGATTGCTGGTAGCGAACTCCTGTGTAGAGATTTAAGCAGAGCAGTGGTGTGAGCACTTTGAACCAATAAATTAGCTATGGCATCTGCAGGTCGGATCTTCAAATGTCTCATGTCCAGGCTCATTCATTGTTGGATAGATGATTAGCTCAACAGAGGAAAAGCTTAGCAAAAGAAAGGGGTAATATAATTGGATATCATTTATTACCGTTTTCTCCCTTTTTCTTTAGCTCAACATAGGAAGATTTTTGTTAATCTTGTAATAAGGGTCTATTCTCCCATTTTTTAAAATTTTTATTTAACTAGGAAAGTCAGTCAAGAACAAATTCTTATTTACAATGACTGCCTACACCGGCCAAACCCGGACGACGCTGGGCCAATTGTGCGCCGCCCTATGGGACTCCCAATCACAGCCGGTTGTGATACAGCCTGGATTCAAACCAGGGTGTCTGTAGTGACGCCTCAAGCACTGAGATGCAGTGCCTTAGACTGCTGCTTCACTCGGGAGCCCACTTGTGCCCCTGCTCTCCAACCCTCTCACACAACTCTATCTCCTTCTCAATCCTTCCCTCTCTCCAGCTCTCAGCCGAGTTGCCTCCCAGGACAGTGGGCCACATGTGGCATCTGGCCTACAGCACTTCTCTTCACGGCTCCAGCCTCAAGTCCCTCTACCGGAAGCTGAACGGCAGTGACTCGCCTGTACTCATGGTCATCAAGGACTCGCTCAATCAGGTGACCTTTTTTATGTTCTCAGATTTTAAATGTAATAGTCAAACTCTCTAATGTTCCATGCACCACCCTCAACATTTTTAATATCTATCCGCTTTAGAGATTCAGTTATGTTTCTGTGCCCCAGGTGTTTGGGAGCTTTCTCTCTCACCCACTGAGGCCGAGCGAGACCTTCTATGGCACAGGAGAGACATTCCTCTTCATGCTGCATCCTCGATTCAAGGTCAGACAAGACACACACGCACACACTATGATGCATACACAACCATTGCCAAACAATTCTCTCTCACATTTTCTAATCCGAAATGTGTCTTAAGGTTTTGCTGCAGGATTGTTTTGTCAACCTAAGTGAAGACAATACTGTTTGTTGCAAATCTTTCTGATGTAATATTGCAGGAGTTTCCACAGCAGCCAAATTACTATTCACGTCAAGGTCTCTACCAACGTCACATTGTCAATTTAATGCATGACTGGATTATGAAAGGTCACGTTTTGCCTTTTTAAGCACAAACAACATTTAAGAAGTTAGGAACTCATTGCTATCAATCACATGAGGTCGGTGGCACCTTAATTGGGGAGGACGTGCTCGTGATAATGGCTGGAGAGGAATAGGGGGAATGGTACCAAGCACACGGTTTCCATGTTGATGCCATTCCATTAGCTCCGTTCCAGCCATTATTATGAGCTGTCCTCCCCTCAGCAGCCTCCTGTGCTATAAATAGTGTACTGTATATGCAGAGCATTACAAAGGCCAAGTTCATTGATCTGCAATTCACAAAGGGCTGTCGGAGAAGTAAAACATTAATCAGATAGGACCCTAAGGTACTCTTGTGTTGGTGTCCCTGACTGACTCTGCCCTTGTCACCTGCCATAGTGTTTCAGATGGACAAGCGAGAACTCCTTCTTCATAAAGGGAGACCTGGACTCTTTCGCTATCGGAGGAGGAAGGTAGAGCCACTCCCAGCTTTAGAAATGTGTTACATTGTGGTTTTCTTGATGCTGTTTCTATTTCCGTGACACTTACTGTCCATTGCTTTGTGTTACAGTATGTGCCAATATGTTTAGGAGAACACATTACTTGACTCTAAAACAATGAACTGCATTTCTTTCTCTTTTCCGCAGTGGTCACTTTGGCCTGTGGCTGGATGAGACGCTGTACCTGGGCAGGAGTAGCCCCTGTTACACCTTCAACAACTGCTGCCTCTCAGAAAGAGACGACTTCCACGTTATAGAGCTGGAGGTGTGGACATTCTGGTGAAGGCCTGCCCTCTTCAACTTGCTTAGCAACACCCACTCATGATGTCTGGCTGTCCAATGACTGCTTTAAACAAGACTCTAGAACAATGAGTTGGATGTACCTCACTATTTTGACTTAATTCTGTGGTTTTGGGCTGCGAACTGAACTGTGATTATTCTGAACCCTATCTCTGAATGTGGACCAAACCACTAGGTGGAGGGGGGTGTTGGTGGTTTGGGGCTGAGGTTGTAGCTTCACTGTATTGGAAGACCCCCCCCACTCTTTCGCAGGTTGGTATGGTCCTCACGGTCATCTGACTCTGCCTTGTGGATACTGTAGTTCAGTGGTGGAATTCACATCTTCTAGCAATGGATCTCCATCTGAAGGCCTACCTGCATGTGTAAGCCTGCATTTCCGCCCCAGCACAATTGGCACTTAATTCTGGCACCATTTTTTTTTACACATCTTTTTGCTGCCTGTGAATCGCTAACCTGAAGGTGGCTGTCTCTTTTTGTAAAATGGAGGAACTGAAATTCGAAGAACTAGGGGCTCACTATGCCCCTTTTTGCATATAGACCAAATTATATGAACTGATGTACACATTTAGTCAAAGTGAACAAAAAAAGGACTTGGGGGAACATGGTCTAACCTAAATATTTATAGAAATGTTTTATGTTACCCAAACAAACAATACATGAAAGTTGCTGTCACTGATCAGAAGTTAGATCTATGTTCCCACAATATAACAAGTAGACAAAAAAAATGTGACTAATGTTATTATAACATGTCTTTACCTGATACTTTTTGAGAAACATCGATTTCATCCAGTGGTCATTGCAAGCTTATGGGACTGAAAATAACAATCAAGACTCAATCTATTTTTATTTTTTTTGCACAAAATTAGGCACAAATAGTCAAAGGTTATTTCAAGGGGATGACTACCTCTGCAATGCTAACATGTGCCTACATTGCAGTGCTTAAAAGGAAAGATTCAACCATTTTGAATGTTTTATCGTATTTGTGCATCTCTGTGCGATGTTCTATCAATTCCTAGGGTCCTTTCATGTTTATCTGAGCTATTTGCTGTTCAAGCAGGCAAAAAAAATACAGCCTGCTTGAACAGCGAATAGCTCAGATGCACATGAAAGGACCCTAGGAATTGATAGAACAGTGATGCACATATGATATCACATTCAAAATGGGTGAATCTTTCCTTTTAGAGGATGGAGAAATTACATTTAGTTAAGATATTACCTGTTTCAAGTGTCAATGTACACGTGGTAGAACCCGAAGAATATCACTAAGTCCATTTCATCTCGCTCTTAATAACTGTTGATTGTGTTAGATAATATTTGGTGTAGTCACACTTTAAATTCTGATCTCATGGGTAAGGTGTTAATTAACCTGTAGTTCCATAACATGAGATCTACATCAATGTTTTTGCTTCATAGGAAAGCAATTACATTACAATTGTGCCAGCATCCAACTTTTTGTGTTTCCATGACAGCTGTTGGTGACCTCGGGAACAGAGCAGGGGTGTTGCCTGCAGAGGTTTTAGCAATGGCATCAGGCCTTGGCCAGCCAACTTTGGACTTTCAGGCAGGCCCTCAAACTGCTAAAACTCCAGAGGGAACGACTTTACCTGCTCTGCCACTCCAACAATGACTGACAAAGTATTACAGAAATCGATGGTTCTTTACATATTGCAAAACAGTGCTTATTAAGAAACCACTAATTAGTACAATGCATTATGGTGTGTCTGCTTGTTTTGGTGTGGAACTGTTTTAAGTGAGTAAAACAAATTTGAACTCACAACAATTAAATATGAATTGGTCAATAGTATCAAAGACCAAAGCGACGTTTTAAAAGCTGGCTACTTTTCAGACTGATGAGAAGTATGTCTACTTGAACGTCTAGCTATTGAGTTTAGTTATAGAAAAAAACATGTCTAAAGCGTATGTCTTCAGAAGGGCTCAACTGGTATAGCTGCCACGGTCATTTGAAGAGGTTCTTGTAATACTGATCATGTTGGATGCTAATGAAACAACCTGAAAAGTTGCCAGCGCCGAAGGAATCGGATCCCTACACAAAGTTAGACGTTTAGCGTTTCGTTTGATCATTATCCTTCAGGATAATCAGCCTTTACTGTGCTAGGTATTCCTTAGCTTTCTCCAGCCCCTTTGAGAAAATTGCTGTACGTCGCAGTGGAGGGGTCCTCTAACCCCCCCACCAGAGAAGCTAAATGTGGCTTCTTCCTCAGGCTTCATGGACGTCTCGTCCAGGAAGTAATTAGCATCGATGTGGTGGACCTAGAGTCATTAGGGGGAAATTAATTCATTTTCACACAACCTTATTTTTTTTTTTTTTTTACTTGGGTCTGGCACAGGATCCAATTACATTCCCTTAAAGTGATGGTTCAGTTTTATTTTGAAGCTTATTTTCTACTTCCCTAGGCTGTTGTCGTTTCCTCCAAACCAGTTACATTTGTTAAGTATCCAAATCAGTTTATTGGTCGCACATACAGATTTGCAGGCAGGGTTGGGTAGGTCACTTTCTAATTGTAAACCGTTAGTCAAATTTAATCTGATTCCTTTGTTACATTTAGATTAATTTACCTTTGAGGCATTACACAAATTAATTACAAATTGAATGACATCTACTGATTTATCTAGGATAAATCCATGTTAGTTTACATAGCTGGTTATAAATGGATGTTGCATTGCACTTTGGGTTGGTTTTGTAAGCTTCTTCTATCCCATTGCTTTCTACTACAGATAATAATACAATTTACATTATCTTTACATTAAAAACCAACGTCTGTCAGATTTCCAGTCATTCCAATTAATTTAATACCCCTTGATCTTCAAGAATATGACTTGGAAATATGGAAGTATAGATTAGCCAAATTGTTACACCTGAGCATAACCCCAAAATGAAGGACTTATTAGCCAGCCCTACTCTGTTGTTTATTATTTTGTTTTAGGGGAAGGTTTGGCTGGCTGGGATGTCCTTGTCCAATCGCGCTCTAGCGACTCCTTGTGACGGCCGGGCACATGCACGCTGACTTCGGTTGCCAGCTGTACTGCGTTTCCACCAACACATTTGTGTGGCTGGCTTCCAGGTTGAGCGAGCAGTGAGTCAAGAAGCAGTGCGGCTTGGTGGGGTTGTGTTTTGGAGGATACATGTCCCTCGACCTTCGCCTCTCCCTAGTCCCTACGGGAGTTGCAGCGATGGGACAAGACTAACTACCAATTGGATATCATGAAAATGGTGGTAAGTACAAAAAATCTCAAATATGAATCTACCAACTACAAATTTCCCCTTTTGTGTCTATCAAAACTGCTCGAGTTTGAGTGTGTCCATTAGGCCTATGGATCACTTTTTTGTTGGCACAAATTAGATTTAATATTAAAAGCCTCACTCGTGTTCTTAAATTAAACTTGTTTTTGACCGTATGGAGCACATTATTACCACAGAGGAGTTTAGAAGGTAAGAACTCAACTTTTATTCCATAGGCTGGGATCTGCAGCTGTTACAGGGGTAATAACATGGAAACAAGTTGTGAACTCACTGGACTAGGCTTGATGAGGAATCCCAGAGTTTCCTCACCTGAAGACTATGTCCAGATAGAAGTCTCTGGCGGCTCGAATGCAGGCCACGGAGCGGCAAAGCGGGACTTGAAAGGCCGTGGGTGGAACATACTCAGCAGGGAGTGAATGAGAACCTGTGGGGAAACAAACACAGTCACTGCTATGATCATGTATTTCATTCAAACAAGTTATAGGACATTTGATACAATTTGCTGCTGATAACACTAGACAGACTATGCTGAGGTAATAATAATGTAGACGTATCAGAGTCAAAATAACACTTAGTCTTTGCCAAGGGTTTATGTGAGGATTATTTCTTTAAAACAAAAATCAAACTGAAGGTGAAAGATCAGATACAGTCACTTCCAGAGACGGTACCTTTTTTCCTTGTGGTGCAGAGGGGTGGTAGCGATTGTTTGGCAGGTACCCAGTGAATATGTTGAGCTCACTCTGAATGACCAACCAGGTGTATCCCAGCTCCCCTGTGTTTTGGGGGGCAGGAAGTCCCTGTACTGGCTGGCAGAGAAGGATGTGGAGGTCACAGCAGAATGCTGCCAGGATCTCAGCCCACTCAGGGAACTAGGGGTAACCTGGTGAGACTGAGACTTAATTGTGAAATCTGGATCACGTTATAGGGAAGACCCAGATGCAGACAGTGTCAAAGTAGCAAAAGTTTATTACTAGAACAGGGGGCAGGCAAAACGACAGGTCAAGGGCAGGCAGAGGCCAGTATCCAGGGCAGGCAGAATGGTCAAAAACGGGAACTAGAAAAAGACAGGCAGAGAACAACGGTGGTAGGCTTGACAAACAAAACAAACTGTCAACAGACAGAGAACACTGAGAGATGGGAGACACCTGGTGGCGGGTGGAGACAAGCACAGAGACAGGTGAAACCATCTGAGTGAGGCTTTCTCTGCTAACTGTTGGAATGCCTATTTGAACCTTATTCTCTTGTCATTTATCACCATAAGTAATTTCATACTTTATAACTCAGTCATAGACAGCAGTAAAACGTTTACAAGGTAGGATGTAATCTATTCTTGAGCTGGATTACAAATAACTTTAGCTTAAATCACAGTAAGGCAAAACCCAGTAATTATGTGAGTGTTTTGCTGGGTCTACTCTTCATCATTGTGTCAAGTTGCATCTTGGACTCCAGGGTTAGGGTCTCTCCATTAGGGTCATCGGTCACTTGCTCCTCGAAATCCACTGGATGTGTGATCCCTGCGGGAAGGTGCGCAAGAGGTCACCAACAAATGATTGTGTGTGTTGGGTGTAATAATAAATGGTATTTAGCTGACACTTTTATGCAAAGCAACTTAGTCATGCATGTGTTCCCGGGACCACGTATGGGTGGTACCAGGAATTGAACTCACTATCCTGGCATTGCAAGTGCCATGCTCTACTAACTGATCTACAGAAAACCAGAAAGATGAAGCGTATTGGATTTTAACGTGTTAGGATGCATAGCAAGGCTGGTGGTGAACCTGTGAGTTTCTCTGCGATGGTTTAAACTGAGGAAAAGGTCATGGTCTTTGTCCAAGGAGGAAAGAGAAAGAGGCCCTCTGCACCCTGTGCTTTCTCTGCCACTTCCTGTTGGAGGAACACACAATGAGAGCTCCTTTTGTCTTAGTGACATTTCTCACACTCCAGTGACATTGAAATTAATGCCCCACACAATATGTTTGGGACAGATCATAGTACATTTTTGTAACCCCAACTTCTAAGAGCTCTACAATTATGAAAACATTGTTTTGGATAAATAAATATTGCACTCGAGCAGCTGCAATGTATCAGTTTATTAAAATGTACCAAAGTAGTGTACTGGGAGTTGAAAGTAAACATGACAAGGAAGTGTGGGGATTCGTTTCTGGCGATTTGAGCTCCCTAGTGGCGCAGCGGTCTAAGGCACTGTATCTCAGTGCTAGAATCGTCACTACAGACACTGGTTAGAATCCAGGCTGTATCACAACCTGCTGTGATTGGGAGTCCCATAGGGTGGCGCACAATTGGCCCAGCGTCATGTAGGCAATCACTGTAAATAAGAATTTGTTCTTAACTGACTTACCTAGTTAAATAAAAATATGGAATGATGCTGAGCCTCTGATTTTTCATCTCAAAATGTATGCCAAACAAAAACCATTGATTGCAATGTTAAACAAATCATACAACACTATACCCAAGGACTATTTCCACTAACAATTTTGCAAAAACACATGCAATTGAAGAACAGTGCACATGTAAAGTTTTGTGACAGAATGACATTAAATCTCCCTCAGTTTGTGACCAAGTTTTCCAAAAACTCTTAAATGTCTATTCTGAATTAAGATTCAAAGATGGCTGCAGAAAGAATGAAGTGTGAGCTATGAAATGACACCTTGGGCTCTATTTTAACAAACCTAAAAACACATTGGTAAATCTGGGTGTGTGTCAGAAATATGTTTGCGGAAATTGAGGACAAGAGCTGGAGGTGGCGTGAAATGGCTGGATTTTGATGAATTAATTAATTATAGGTGTGACAATGGCTTGGCCACCTTCATGGCGTAATACTGCATGTAATTGTCTCAAATTCTGTAGGTTATTGACTATCTTTGCTTTGTCATCAACTTCAATTCATCTGGGGACACTGAATATGCTCTTTCTAGTCTGTTGTAGATTGATACAGTTTATTAAATAGCATAGGCTACAGTAACCAGTAAAAAAAGTCACCAGATCATCATTCAGTCATATATCACAGTGCAATCCGTTTTGTCACCAAAGCCCCATATACTACCCACCATTGCGACCTGTACGCTCTCGTTGGCTGGCCCTCGCTTCATACTCGTCGCCAAACCCACTGGCTCCATGTCATCTACAAGACCCTGCTAGGTAAAGTCCCCCCTTATCTCAGCTCGCTGGTCACCATAGCATCTCCCACCTGTAGCACACGCTCCAGCAGGTATATCTCTAGTCACCCCCAAAACCAATTCTTTCTTTGGCCGCCTCTCCTTCCAGTTCTCTGCTGCCAATGACTGGAACAAACTACAAAAATCTCTGAAACTGGAAACACTTATCTCCCTCACTAGCTTTAAGCACCAACTGTCAGAGCATCTTACAGATTACTGCACCTGTACATAGCCCACCTATAATTTAGCCCAAACAACTACCTCCTTCCCAACTGTATTTAATTTATTTATTTTTGCTCCTTTGCACCCTATTATTTTTATTTTTACTTTGCACATTCTTCCATTGCAAAACTACCATTCCAGTGTTTTACTTGCTATATTGTATTTACTTTGCCACCATGGCCTTTTTTGCCTTTACCTCCCTTCTCACCTCATTTGCTCACATTGTATATAGACTTGTTTATACTGTATTATTGACTGTATGTTTGTTTTACTCCATGTGTAACTCTGTGTCATTGTATCTGTCGAACTGCTTTGCTTTATCTTGGCCAGGTCACAATTGTAAATGAGAACTTGTTCTCAACTTGCCTACCTGGTTAAATAAAGGTGAAATAAAAAAATATGTATAGCCTACATGGAGGGGTTTTTACGCACATCTAAAATACTGTACAATCGCATACGTAGATTAAAAAAAGGTGATGCTCCCAACTTGATCTTTTAATAAAGCTTTGGTGATTAAGATTTATTTCAAAGCGGTCTAAGGAGCCAAACCCTTTGACAGTCTAATCTACATGGCGAATGCATTGAGCAGGACCAAAAAAAACAGCCTGCAAGGAAATGGCACAAAAAGCACAGAAATTCTATTAAATTCAAGGGCTTTATTAGCATGGGAAACATATTTTAACTTTGCCAAAGCAAGTGAAGTAGACAAAACAAAAAGTTAAAAAGTAAAATAAACAATACAAATAAACAGTAAACATTACACTCAAAGTTCCAAAAGAAAATACATTTCAAATGTCATATATATACAATGTTGTAACGATGTGTAAATAGTTAAAGTACAAAAGGGAAAATAAATAAACATAAATATGTAAATACAAATATGGGTTTTATTTATAAAAGGTGATTGTTCTTCACTGGTTGCCCTTTTCTTGTGGCAACAGGTCACAAATCTTGCTGCCGTGATGGCGCACTGGTATGTATTGGAGTTTATCGAAATTAGGTTTGTTTTCTAATTATTTGTGTAATGTGAGGTAAATATGTGTCTCTTATATGGTCATACTTTTGGCAGGAGGTTAGGAAGTGCAGCTCAGTTTCCACCTCATTTTGTGAGCAGTGTGTACATATCCTATCTTCTCTTGAGAGCCAGGTCTGCCTACTGCTGCCTTTCTCAATAGCAAGGCTAGGCTCACTGAGTCTACATAGTCAAAGTGTTCCTTAAGTTTAGGTCAGTCATAGTGGTCAGGTATTCTGCCACTGTGTATTCTCTGTTTAGGGCCAAATAGCATCTTACAGATTACTGCACCTGTTTGCTGTTTTTTTTGTTAATTCTTTTCAAGGTGTCAAGTAATTATCTTTTTGTTTTCTCATAATTTCTTGGGTATAATTGTGTTGCTGTTCTGGGCTCAATGGGGTGGTTGAACAGTGCCCCAGGACCAGCTTACTTAAGGGACTCTTCTCCAGGTTCATCTCTCTGTAGGTGATGGCTTTGTTATGGAAGGTTTGGGAATCGCTTCCTTTTTGGTGGTTGTAAAATTGAACTGCTCTTTTCTGGATTTGGATATTTAGAGGGTATTGGCCTAATACTGTTCTGCATGCATTTGGTGTTTGTCCCATTTGGTTCATTCTTGGTTGGTGAGCGGACCCCAGACCTCAACCATAAAGGGCAATGGGTTCTATAACTGATTCAAGTATTTTTTGCCAGATCCTAATCGGTATGTCAAATTTTATGTTCCTTTTGGC
This sequence comes from Oncorhynchus gorbuscha, assembly GCF_021184085.1. Lineage (NCBI taxonomy): Eukaryota > Metazoa > Chordata > Actinopteri > Salmoniformes > Salmonidae > Oncorhynchus > Oncorhynchus gorbuscha. The sequence continues at coordinate 57,754,461 of NC_060182.1, read as the reverse complement.
ATAGAAGGCCCTTCTTTCCTTGTCTTTCAGCTCGTTCACAGCTTTGTGGAGGTTACCTGTGGCGATGTTTTTTTTTTTCAACCTTTATTTAACCAGGTAGGCTAGTTGAGAACAAGTTCTCATTTACAACTGCGACCTGGCCAAGATAAAGTATAGCAGTGTGAACAGACAGAGTTACACATGGAGTAAACAATAAACAAGTCAATAACACAGAAAAAAAAGTCTATACATTGTGTGCAAAAGGCATGAGGAGGTAGGCAAATAATTACAATTTAGCAGATTAACACTGAAGTGATAAAAGATCAGATGGTCATGTGCAGGTAGAGATACTGGTGTGCAAAAGAGCAGAAAAGTAAATAAATAACTGTATGGTGATGAGGTAGGTAGATTGGGTGGGCCATTTACCGATTGACTATGTACAGTTGGTGAGGGAGATAAGTCTCCAACTTCAGCGATTTTTGCAATTCGTTCCAGTCACAGGCAGCACAGAACTGGAAGGAAAGGCAGCCAAATGAGGTGTTGGCTTTAGGAACGATCAGTGAAATACACCTGCTGGAGCACGTGCTACGGGTGGGTGTTACCATCGTGACCAGTGAACTGAGATAAGGCAGAGTTTTACCTAGCATGAACTTGTAGATGACCTGGAGCCAGTGGGTCTGCCGACAAATATGTAGCGAGGGCCAGCCGACTAGAGCATACAGGTTGCAGTGGTGGGTGCTTTAGTAACTAAACGGATGGCACTGTGATAAACTGCATCCAGTTTGCTGAGTAGAGTATTGGAAGCTATTTTGTAGATGACATTGCTGAAGTCAAGGATCGGTAGGATAGTCAGTTTTACTATGGTAAGGTTGGCGGCATGAGTGAAGGAGGCTTTGTTGCGAAATGGAAAGCCGAGTCTAGATTTGATTTTAGATTGGAGATGTTTGATATGAGTCTGGAAGGAGAGTTTACAGTCTAGCCAGATACCTAGGTACGTATAGATGTCCACATATTCTAGGTCGGAACCATCCAGGGCGGTGATGCGAGTCAGGCGTGCGGGTGCAGGCGGCGAATGGTTGAAAAGCCTGCATTTGGTTTTACTAGCATTTAAGAGCAGTTGGAGGCCACGGAAGGAGTGTTGTATGGCATTGAAGTTCATTTGAAAGTTAGATAGCACAGTGTCCAAGGAAGGGCCAGAAGTATACAGCATGGTGTCGTCTGTGTAGAGGTGGATCAGGGAATTGCCCGCAGCAAGAGCAACATTGATATATACAGAGAAAAGAGTCAGCCCGAGAATTGAACCCTGTGGCACTCCCATAGAGACTGCCAGAGGACCGGACAACATGCCCTCCGATTTGACACACTGAACTCTGTCTGCAAAGTAGTTGGTGAACCAGGCAAGGCAGTCATTCGAAAAACCGAGGCTACTGAGTCTGCCGATAAGAATATGGTGATTGACAGAGTCGAAAGCCTTGGCCAGGTCGATGAAGACTGCTGCACAGTACTGTCTTTTATCAATGGCAGTTATGATATCGTTTAGTACCTTGAGCGTGGCTGAGGTGCACCCGTGACTGGCTCAGAAACCAGATTGCACAGCGGAGAAGGTACGGTGGGATTTGAGATGGTCAGTGTTCTGTTTGTTGACTTGGCTTTCGAAGACCTTAGATAGGCAGGGCAGGATGGATATAGGTCTGTAACAGTTTGGGTCCAGGGTGTCTCCCCCTTTGAAGAGGGGGATGACCGCGGCAGCTTTCCGATCCTTGGGGATCTCAGATGATATGAGAGGTTGAACAGGCTGGTAATAAGGGTTGCAACAATGGCAGCGGATAGTTTCAGAAATAGAGGGTCCAGATTGTCAAGCCCATCTGATTTGTACAGGTCCAGGTTTTGCAGTTCTTTCAGAACATCTGCTATCTGGATTTGGGTAAAGGACAAGCTGGGGAGGCTTGGGTGAGTAGGGGTGGAGCTGTTGGCCAAGGTTGGATTAGCCAGGAGGAAGTTTTCGATTATCATGGATTTATCGGTGGTGACCGTGTTACCTAGCTTCAGTGCAGTGGGCAGCTGGGAGGAGGTGCTCTTGTTCTCCATGGACTTTACAGTTTCCCAGAACTTTTTGGAGTTAGAGCTACAGGGTGCAAATTTCTGCTTGAAAAAGCTGGCCTTTGCTTTCCTGACTGACTACGTGTATTGGTTCCTGACTTCCCTGAACATATTGCAGATCGCGGGGACTATTCGATGCTATTGCAGTCCGCCACAGGGTGTTTTTGTGCTGGTCGAGGGCAGTCAGGTCTGGAGTGAACCAAGGGCTATATCTGTTCTTAGTTCTGCATTTTTTTGAACGGAGCATGCTTATCTAAGATGGTGAGGAAGTTACTTTTAAAGAATGACCAGGCATCCTCAACTGACGGGATGAGGTCAATATCCTTCCAGGAAACCCAGGCCAGGTCGATTAGAAAGGCCTGCTCACAGAAGTGTTTTAGGGAGCGTTTGACAGTGATGAGGTGTGGTTGTTTGACCGTGGACCCGTAGCGGATACAGGAAATGAGCCAGTGATCGCTGAGATCATGATTGAAGACAGCGGAGGTGTATTTGGAGGGCCAGTTGGTCAGGATAACATCTATGAGGGTGCCCTTGTTTACAGATTTAGGGTTGTACTTGGTGGGTTCCTTGATGATTTGTGTGAGATTGAGGGCATCTAGCTTAGATTGTAGGACTGCTGGGGTGTTAAGCATATCCCAGTTTAGGTCACCTAACAGAACAAACTCGAAGCTAGATGGGGGGCGATCAATTCACAAATGGTGTCCAGGGCACAGCTGGGAGCTGAGGGGGGTCGGTAGCAGGCGGCAACAGTGAGAGACTTATTTCTGGAGATATTCATTTTTAAAATTAGAAGTTCGAACTATTTGGGTATGGACCTGGAAAGTATGACATTACTTTGTAGGCTAACTCCTCCCCCTTTGGCAGTTCTATCTTGATGGGAAATGTTATATTTGGGTATGGAAATCTCAGAATTTTTGGTGGCCTTCCAAGGTTGGCGGAGTGTGCTAAAGCAGTGAGTAAAACAAACTTAGGGAGGAGGCTTCTGATGTTGACATGCATGAAACCAAGGCTTTTTCAATCACAGAAGTCAACAAATGAGGGTGCCTGGGGACATGCAGGGCCTGGGTTTACCTCCACATCACCTGCGGAACAGAGGAGGAGTAGGATGAGGGTGCGGCTAAAGGCTATCAAAACTGGTCGCCTAGAGCGTTGGGGACAAAGAATAAAAGGAGCAGATTTCTGGGCATGGTAGAATATATTCAGGGCATAATGCGCAGACGGGTATGGTGGGGTGCGGGTACAGCGGAGGTAAGCCCAGGCATTGGGTGATGATAAGAGAGGTTGTATCTCTGGACATGCTGGTTGTAATGGGTGAGGTCACCGCATGTGTGGGAGGTGGGACAAAGGAGGTATCAGGGGTATGAAGAGTGGAACTAGGGGCTCCATTGTAAACTAAAACAATGATAACTAACCTGAACAACAGTATACAAGGCATATTGACATTTGAGACATACAGCGAGGCATAAAGTAAATGCGGGGTGTTGATTGGGAGAGCTAGCTAAAACAACAGGTGAGACAACAACAGCTAGTCAGCTAACACAACAACAGCAGGTAAAATGGTGATGACTAGGCAGAGGGTTGGATTAACTACACACAGAGCCTGAGTTCGCGGCTGGGGCCGACAGATAAAAAATAAACAAATAGAATGGAGTACCGTGATTAATGGACATTCGAGCAGGCATCAGCTATGTAGCCAAGTGATCATAGTTTTGGACGAGGTATGTATAGTTCTTTGTGTGCTCAAGGGCAACAGCATCTAGATGGAATTTGTATTTGTGGTCCTGGCGACTGGACATTTTTTGGAACACCATTATTTTTGTCTTACTGAGATTTACTGTCAGGGACCAGGTCTGCAGAATCTGTGCAGAAGATCTAGCTGCTGCTGTCTTGTTCCATGTTCCATGGTCCTTCTGTAGCTCAGTTGGTAGAGCATGGCGCTTGTAACGCCAGGGTAGTGGGTTCGATCCCCGGGACCACCCATATGTAGAATGTATGCACACATGACTGTAAGTCGCTTTGGATAAAAGCGTCTGCTAAATGGCATATATTATTATTATGTTATGCATAGGGGCACTGTGCGTCACAGCTGGATAGGCTGTGCTTCCATTGTCAAAATCCATGCCATAACCAACTGCTTTACCACTAAGACCAGCTTTTGGTTGGTCTTAAATAACCCCAACAGCACTGCCTGAAATTAGTACATTAAAGAACACACCTCGGCTACTTGCACCCCTCTCACTTCAGCGCAAGCAAGCTCATAAAACCAATCCTGAAGCTAGAGTTTGAAAACAGAAGAGCGCTGGCTTTAACAGGTCGAAATTGCAAACGAGCGTGCGTTTGGCAATTGCGCTTGCTTAATGGCAGCCGACAATATAGCCCTTTGAGTTTGAAAAAAATCTATTTTGATTATTGAACTACAGTCAGTGAAGGGGATTAACACCTGACAACAGAATGACGGTAACATAATTAAATCCAAATAACTTCCCAGATCTTCATTGTAAAGGGTTTAAACACTGTTTCCCATGCTTGTTCAATGAACCATAAACAATTAATGAACATGCACCTGTGGAACGGTTGTTAAAACACTAACAGTTTACAGATGGTAAGCAATTAAGGTCACAATTATGAAAACTTGGGACACTAAAGAGACCTTTCTACTGACTCTGAAAAACACCAAAAGAAAGATGCCTAGAGTCCCTGCTCATCTGCGTGAACGTGCCTTACGACTGCAGATGTGGCCAGGGCAATAAATTGCAATGTCGGTACTGAGAAAACTAAGACAGTGCTACAGGGAGACAGGACGAACAGCTGATCGTCCTCTCAGTGGCAGACCACGTGGAACACCTGCACAGGATCGGTAAGTCTGAACATCACACCTGTGGGACAGGTACAGGATGGCAACAACTGCCCGAGTTACACCAGGAACGCACAATCCCTCCATCAGTGCTTAGACTGTCCGCAATAGGCTGAGAGAGACTGAGGGCTTGTAGGCCTGTTGTAAGGCAGGTCCTCACCAGACATCACTGGCAACAACGTCGCCTACGGGCACAAACCCACCGTCGCTGGACCGGACAGGACTGGCAAAAAGTGTTTGCGGTTTTGTCTCACCGGGAGTGATGGTCGGATTTGCGTTTATCGTCGAAGGAATGAGCGTTACACAGAGGCCTGTACTCTGGAGCGCGATCAATTTGGAGGTGGAGGGTACGTCATGGTCTGGGACGATGTGTCACAGCATTATCGGACTGAGCTTGTCATTGCAGGCAATCTCAACGCTGGGTAGCCTAGTGGTTAGAGCGTTGGACTAGTAACCGGAAGGTTGCAAGTTCAAATCCCTGAGCTGACAAGGTACAAATCTGTCGTTCTGCCCCTGAACAGGCAGTTAACCCACTGTTCCTAGGCCATCATTGAAAGTAAGAATTTGTTCTTAACTGACTTGCCTAGGTAAATAAAGGTTAAAAAAAAATGTGGTACCCTTCCTGCAGGCTCATCCTGATATGACCCTCCAGCATGACAATGTCACCAGCCATACTACTCGTTCTGTGTGCGATTTCCTGCAAGACAGGAATGTCATTGTTCAACAATGGCAAACGAACAGCCCGGATCTCAATCCCATTGAGCATGTCTGGGACCTGTTGGATCGGAGGATCGAAGTTGACAGAGGACGTTTCTTTTTTGCTGAGTTTGTTGCACACCCTTTTGTTTGTCCATTTTCATCTCACACGATTTTACATGAATTTTTCCAAATTTCAATAGCTCCTTGATCATGTGACGTACGGACTTCAAGCAAGGTTTAGAATGTCCACTCAGTGGGCCTACACATTGCACACCCTTTAGTTTGTCCATATTAATTTCACGCAATTTTACATTAAATGTTCAATATTTCTAATTTCAATAGTTCCTTTGTCATGTGACGTACTGACCTCAAGGTTCAGAATGTCCACTGATTACCCTTCTATATTGCACAGCTTTTAGTTTGTCCATTTTCATCTCACACGATTTTACATACATTTTCCAAACTTTATCATTTCAACAGCTCCTTGGTAAATGAGACCTACTGACCTCAATCTACTTTCAGAATCTCCAGACTGGCGCCGTGAGGCATCCACTGTGGTAAAGTGAGAAGCTGGCGGGAGCCCCAGGGAGAGCTCTCTTTTCTTTGTGAAGGGCAGGGCGCCCTGGAATGGGTTCGCCCCAAGAGAGGGGCCCAAGCCCTGGAAAGTGTTGCGGCGAAGTCCAGTGAGCTCTCCCTGGCCCTTAAAAAATCCGGGGGAAAGGGTGGAAATCTCACACTGGGCCATACTCATATCCGCAGCAGGTCTCCAAGGTGAACAGCCTCTGGCATGTTATAACAATGTAGGTAAGGGAAGTTGGCATTCTGAACCTTGTTTGAGATCAGCAGGTCACATAACCAAGGCGCTATTGAAATTAGAAAGTTGGAAAAATTCAAGTAAAATTGTGTGAGATGAAAGGGGACAAAATAAAGGGTGTGCAATGTGTAGGCCCACCGAGTGTACCTTCTGAACCTTGTTTGAGGTCAGTAGGTCACATGACCAAGGAGACATAACTAGGAATACAAAAATCTGCTCACATTTCCACATGTTTATAAGCTTTGCAAATGTCCAAATCATGAAAATAAGACCTGTGCAATGTCGTGCACAAATTTTTCAACATCATGAAACTTATTTGGAGTCTGTGGCTCAAGTGGTTTGAAAGCGCAAATATCCCACCTGAAACTGTCTTTACCTCGGTCAAGCAGCAGCAACTGATTTAGTATGAATAGTGTAGCAATATTGTGGAAAAAACTATCACTTCTCTACGGTTTGCAAAAGTGCAGGGACAAGCAAGAGAAACAGAGTCCTGGCAATGGAAAATGCGTAAGCTGACTAAGAAGGGTGAGGATGTTCTGTGCATCACACTAGGGCCAAAGTCAGAGAGCATCAACGTGGTGCAGGAGAAAAAGAACAGACCCCAAGGCAGCGCTCTTTGCAACCATGCAGGTCAACAAAATGTCAGACATCAGCTTGGTTGTGGTGCTAGTTGTAATGTTATCCCTGCAAACCTCATAAAAGCCAGTCACATAGAGCCCTGCAGTCAGGTATTGGTGATGTATAAACAAGAGCACTCTGACGCCACTGGGAAAGTGCACAGTTAAAGTGATCAATCCATGCAATAAGAAAACCTACCGAGTTGAGCTCATCGTAGTCAACAAGAATGTGCACAGGCCCATTCTAGGCAGTAAGGCTATCCAGGCAATGGAGTTGATTACTGTGCAGCATCACAACATCCTGGCCATTGAGAAAACAACAGGATCCTGGACTAAAGAGCAAATTAAACAGGAGTACTCTGATGTATTCAAAGGAGATGGTTGCTTACCCGGCAAAATGTAGCTGGAAGTGGATGAGCGAGTGGAGCCTGTCCAACTGCCAAAGAGAAGAGTGCCAGTAGCGCTATATAAACCACTCAAAGAGGAGCTCAGTGGTCTAGAGAAAAGAAGGATGATAAAAGCAGTTGGGGAAAAAAGCACAGATTGGATTAGCAGCCTGATCGTAGTGAAGAAACCACCTGGAAAGCTAAGAGTGTGTATTGATCCGAAACCTCTCAAGAGGAGCCATTACTCACTTCCCACTATTGAAGACGTGCTGCCAGATCTGAACAGAGCACGCGTGTTCTGTTTGTGATGTAAAATAAAACGGATTTTGGCATGTGGAACTGGAGGAGGAATCCAGCTATCTCACCACGTTCTCTACTCCCATGGGATGCTACAGGTGGCAGCGCATGCCAATGGGAATCAGTCCAGCCCCAGAGATCTTTCAGAGGAAGTTGAACCAGGCAATGGAAGGTCTTCCAGGAGTCAAAATCATTGCAGATGACATCCTGATTGGGGAGGAGGAGACAATGATGAAACGGCAACTCTGGACCATGACAAAAACCTGAAAATGCTCCTGGACAGATGCAGGAAGCTCAATTTCAAGCTGAATCCGGAGAAGCTGCAGCTCAGGCTGAAGGAAATGCCCTACATTGGCCACCTGCTAACATCAGCGGGGTTGAAAGTGGACCCAGGAAAAGTGACAGCCATCAAACAGATGCCTAGGCCTACAGATGTGCAGGGGTGCAGCGCTTCCTGGGCATGGTAAACTACCTAGCCACAGAGCTCTGCGAGCCACTGCGCCAGCTAACACACAAGGACTCACTGTGGGAGTGGTCAGAGAGACATGAGCAGGCTTTCAATAAAATCAGGGATAGCATTGCACAGACCCCTGTGCTGAAATACTACAACCCAACAGAGCAGCTTGTACTACTGTGTGATGCTTCAGAGAGTGGGTTAGGAGCAGCCTTGATGCAGGGAGGACAACCAATAGCTTACACCAGCAGAGCCCTGACAGACTGAAAAAGGGTATGCACAGATAGAGAAGGAGCTGCTTGCAGTGGTGTTTGGCATGGAGAGGTTCCACCAATTCACATATGGACAAACTGTCAACGTGCAGTCAGATCACAAGACCTCTAGAGAGCATCATGACAAAGCCTCTCCTCAGCACACCAAAAAGACTACAACGCATCCTCATGAGACTCCAAAACTACGAGGTCAGTCTTCGATATGTTCCGGGAAAACATGTGGTGCTGGCCGACACCCTGAGCAGGGCGTACCTCACAAAACAAGACAGAGGCCTTATGGAGGTCGAAGTGGAATCAATCAATATGCTACACTACCTGCCTGTGTCAAGCGAGAGACTAAAGCACATCCAGAGAACCACTGAGCTGGACAAGGAGCTCCAGACACTGAAAAATGTGATCCTGCAGTGGTGGCCTGAAGTGAAAGGACATGCACCCTTGGAAGTAGCCATGTATTTTCACAACAGAGGTGAGCGAGTCGTTGTGCCTACTGCCCTCAGGTCAGAGATAATGCAGAGAATCCATTCCTCACACATAGGAACAGAGGGATGTCTGAGAAGAGCTCGTGAGAGTGTCTACTGGCCAGGCATGCATGCACAGCTGAGAACATGCATGGCACAATGTAGCACCTGCACTGCATGGGGTACGAAGAAGCAGAAAGAAATGTTGAGGCCACACGAAGCACCAAAGCGTCCCTGGGAAAAAAATATGGACTGACCTGTTCCAGTTCAACGACAGACTACATGGTCACAGTTGATTATCTCTTCAACTTCTGGGAAGTGGACCATTTTGAGAACAGTCAAAAACAGTCATTTGAAAACTGAAGACACTTTGCACATCATGGGATACCGGACATCCTTTACTCAGACAATGACCCCAGTGCTCTTCAGACGACTTCCAACGTTTCAGCAAGGCTTGGGACTTTACACACAAAATATTGTCTCCAGGATACTCGCAAAGTAATGGGAAAGTGGAATCGGCAGTGAAAACAGCCAAAAGACTGATGGCAAAAGTAAAGAGAGCAGGTGCTGACCCATACCTGACCCTGCTAGATCACAGAAATACTCTGTCACAAGGAACAGACAGCAGCCCTGCAATTGTGCTCATGGGAAGACGTACAAAGACACTATTTACAATGAGTTCAAATCTCTCGAGACCGAGGATGGCAAACTGTCAGCTGGAGAAGTTAAAAGAAAGACCACAAACAGGCAAAGTACTACGATACCTCCGCTCAGGATCTCACAGAGCTGCAACAAGATGACAGGGTGGGAGTTCAGCCACTCACAGGACAGAAACAGTGGTGGCAGAGGGCCACAGTAGTCAGACCTGTGTAGCAAAGGTCCTACGAGGTGAAGACAGAACAGGGCCAAGTCTTCAGGGGGTACAGGCGACCCCTGAGGAAGAGCAGAGAAATAAAGGATTTCCCCACTGTTGAGGAGCCTGGTACAGAGCCAGTAAACAGAGCACCAGCTGAAGTCCAGCAGGGTACTGAACACAATCTAGAGTTGAATGCTGCACCTCAACAAGAAGATCCAAACATCTCAGGTCAAGCACCTCCTGATGTAATCAACACTGCCCACACAAGGTCTGGTAGGGCCATCCGAAGACATATACACCTGAAAGAATGTGTGAAGGTAAAAAAATATAAAATAAAAATAATGGACAGTCAGAGACAGTAAACAAACATTCAGTTCACATTCCAAGTTATTGCAGACATGGACTACAAGCCAAAGTTAGGTGGAGTCTGCCTTTGTTGTAAAAAATATTTTTTTAATAAAAAAAAGAGAACATGTAGCAATATTGATTTTACTCATATTGATGTTACAAAGGAAACGGAAACCAGTTGTTACTTACTTTATTAATGTGCTGGTTGACAATATATGCTTAACTGTATATATTTATATATATTTGTCTGTCGCGACTTACAACACAAAGCATATTAAAACAAATAGCTTGCTAAAAGTTTGCCTGCATTGATTAAATGTCGCCTAAAGGAGCGAAATGTAAACACCGAATTTTCTGTCAATATATTTAAGAAACTAACGAGAATGTTGGGGGAGCAAAAAGAGCCTATTTCAATATGGACTAAGCTAACAGGTTAATTTCCACCATTCACGGACTACACCCACCTTCCTCTGTGAAAAATTGAATGACATGCTGTCGCCCTTTCTTTTCTTTCTCCGGTCTTTCCGTTTTTGGAAGCCAGATTTATCTTTAGGAAGCTGAGACATACAGTTCGTGCCTGGTTTGGGGGCAGGACCGAACCATTTCATGTAAATAGAGGGGGGAAGGTTGGGCAATACATAGGCTCTCTGGATGTGTACTTTTTTTTGTTGCCAAAAACAAAAAAAGAAACCGTTAGTTTTATTAATACATTGTAAATAAAATATGATATTAATGACGATAGGTTAATAATTTAATATTGAATCTAAATGTCATTTTTTTAGGGTCCATTTTTAGGGTCACAGGCCCTTAGAATCACCCTAACCCCGACTGTACTGTTCAAACTTGTAAAAAATAGATGTCTGAATTTCAACATCCATTGACGTTCGCTGTCGTTCGCTGTCGGTCAATCGTTTCCCTCCCCCTCAAATCTACACACAATACCCCAATAACGACAAAACAAATGCATTCAAAATAAATAAACTGAAATACCTTATGTAAATAAATATTCAGACCCTTCGCTATGAGACTCAAAATTGAGCTGAGGTGTATCCTGTTTCCATTGATCATCCTTGAAGATCTTTCCACAACTTGATTGGAGTGCACCTGTGGTAAATTAAATTGATTGGACATGATTTGGAAAGGCACTACATAAGATCCCACAGTTGACAGTGCATGTCAGAGCAAAAACCAACCAATAAGGTTGAAGTAAATGTCCGTAGAGCTCTGAGACAGGATTGTGTCGAGCCACAGATCTGGGGAAGGGTACAAAAACATTTATTCAGCATTGAAGCTCCCCAAGAACACAGTGGTCTCCCTCATTCTTAAATGGAAGAAGTCAAGACTCTTAAATTGGAACCATCAAGACTCTTCCTAGAGCTGGCTGCCCAGCCAAACTAAGCAATCGGAGAGAAGGGCCTTGGTCAGGTAGGTGACCAAGAACACAATGTTCACTGACAGAGCGCCAGAGTTCTGTGGAGATGGAGAACCTTCTAGAAGGAAAACCATCTCTGCAGCACTCCACCAATCAGGCCTTTATTGTAGAGTGGTCAGACGGAAGCCATTCCTCAGTAAAAGGCACACGACAGCCTGCTTGGAGTTAGCCAAAAGGGACCTAAAAGACTCTCAGACCATAAGAAACAAGATTCTCTAGTCTGGTGAAACCAAGATTGAACTCTTTGGCCAGAATGCCAATCACCACGTCTGGGGGAAACCTGGCACCATTCCTACAGTGAAGCATGGTGGTGGCAGCATCATGCAGTAGGGATGTTTTTCAGCTGTAGAAACTGGGAGACTTGTCAGGATCAAGAGAAAGATTAACGGAGCAAAGAACATAGATCCTCGATGAAGACCTCAGACTGAGGCGAAGGTTCACCTTCCAACAAGACAACGACCCTAAGCACACAGCCAAGACAATGCAGGAGTGGGTTCGGGGCAAGTCTCAACGTCCTTGACTGGCCCAACCAGAGCCCGTGCTTGAACCCGATTGAACATCTCTGGAGAACTAAAAATAGGTGTGCAGCAACACTCCCCATCCAACTTGATGAGCTTGAGAGGATCTGCAGAAAATAATGGGAGAAACTCTCCAAATACAGACGTGCCAAGCTTGTAGCTTCAACCAAGAAGACTCAAGGCTGTAATCGCTGCCTTAGGTTCTTCAAAGTACTGAATATTTATATAAATGTAACATTTCAGTTTATTTTTTTCTACATTTGCAAAAACACTATTTAATCCCTTTTACAATAAGGCTGTAATATTTCATAGGAAATGGGTGATGGACATCCACAAATTTTTTTTTCTTTTTTTCCCCCACCTTTATTTAACCAGGTAGGCTAGAGAACAAGTTCTCATTTGCAACTGTGATCTGGCCAAGATAAAGCATAGCAGTGTGAACAGACAACACAGTTACACATGGAGTAAACAATTAACAAGTCAATAACACAGTAGAAAAAAAGGGGAGTCTATATACAATGCTTGTATATACAATATACAAGCAAATACCATACGGAAGGTAGCATACCATACTAAATGTCATGTTTTGGCTTTACGTACAGAATAATACTAAATGTTCTGAGACCAGGTTGCTCTGAGACCAGGTTGGGGAGGGAGGAACATGAATTTGTGAGCCAAAGAAATAATGCTTTAAGTTTGGGGTTGAGAGCTTGCTACCAGCTGTGGTAGACATCCAACCCACTAATAAAACGACGGGGGTAAAAAATAATAATACGTGGTATTCAATTTATAAAATCTTAGTAAAAAAAAAAGTATAAAATGTGTCCATTTTATTTTAAATACAGCTAAAAACATTTAACATGTTAGAAGAAAAATAACAATTGTGTTTTTCAGATACAAGACATGTTGAATTTACATTACGTATTAGACAAGTGCAGACATGCACTCTACTAGACAATTGGTGCAAAATATTTATGGGAAATATAGCCACAAATTACGTTTAAAATGTACTCTGTATAAATATTCATTATGTAGCGACAAGTCCGCACCTTTCCTGTTGCTGCAAGCGTATCACCATTGCTTTTTCATTTTCCAGATCCAATCCATTCCCCAAAGGATTGCGAGCCAGTCTTAACGGGCCAGTGTGCTATTTTGTAATTCGCTGAAATATCTGCTTAGTTCATAATATGTTAGATTTGCCAGAGTACATTGGATTTACTTTTCCCAAAATATCTGTGGTTTATTGCTGCTACACATACAGTACATCCATTTCTGACATTGCTGCCAAGGACTATACAAATCAAATCACATTTTATTAGCCACATGCACCGAATAAAACAGGCCTTAGTGAAATGCTTACTTATAAGCCCCTAACCAACAATGCAGTTTAAAAAAAATATTTAAAAGAATAAGAAAAAAAGTAACACGTAATTGAAGAGCACCAGTGAAAAAAACAATAGTGAGACTATATACAGGGGGATACCAGTACAATGAGCCGTGGGCCTACACAATACAACTGCTCAATAAATTAAAAGCTACATGACAACACAAAAACATTGAGTACGGTTACATGCACACAATAATGCGATCATTGCAGATTCATATATAATAGTTTGATTAAAATGTTTTAAAACGATTCAAACCAGGCTGTATCACAGTCTTATAAGGCGGCGCACAATTAGCCCAGCGTCTTCTGAGTTTGGCTGTCATTATAAATAAGAATTCTTATTGTTCTTAACTGGCTTGCCTACTTAAATAAAGGTTGAAATATATATGTATGTTATCTACCTATAGTACAGCTGGCGTTGACACTTATATACTCTAACTGTGTAGAATTGCACCGTCTCTGGGAGTGGACTATTTGGGGTATTTTTTTCAGCAGTATGTGATTGAATATAATATATAGTCGTTTACAATAAATTAAATTCCTATGCAAAAAATATGGTGGAACAACAGATGAAAGGTATAGTTACCGTCTGCTAAATGACTTAAATGTAAATGTAAATAACCAAATGTCATTACCTGGAGCATTGGTGAGTGCACGCCGATCACATGACAGGCTGCATACGCGCGGTGGCGGGGAGTGAGGATGGCGGATAGTGATGTTGAACCAGCACCCGACTGGAGTAATCGGCTGTCTAATACTGCCGAGGACACCTTCGTCGACATGGAAGGCATGCTGACTACCTTGAGAGCGCTGGAAGTAACGCTCTGGCAACAAGACATTTCGGAAATATCTTCCACCGAATATTGCGACAACTTCTGCCAGGTAACTAGCGTGCACGCAAAACTGAAAGGAAAAGGAACGACGTTGGCTGTATGCGCCAATATGGCCTTTAGTTGCTAACTAGGTAGAACATTTACCAGGATAAGCGAACAATCTACATTAATGCACGACTATAAGCAACGCAAAGTATAACACAGCTGTATTACATGCCTCCAATGTGCAAAAGACAACATGCTATCGTCAGTGGTTCTAACTCTAGCCAGCTAGTTAACACGTTAGCAATGTTGACATGGTTGTTCTACAAGCTTGAAGTACAGTAGCCCAGTGTTGGACTAAAGGAGCCTAACGTTACACCTTAGTCCAAGGACCTTAACCAAATAATGTTCCATCTAAACATGAAACGGTTATCAATTGCAGTAACGTTACAGTTCTATAAACATAAATCCCTCTACATTCATATCACAAAACTATTTCACAAAGGCAAGACACACTTACTGTACACTGTTTTGACACAGTTGCAGCCTACAGTATTTTTCTGTCTTCCGTTTACATACATACATACCTGTGTTAATTAACTATTTTAAATTTGTTTTCGGAAACAAGTGCTGTTACATTGAAATATGGCCATTTGGGAACCCTAATCCGATTAAGGTCTATCAATTTAACCTTTTATTTACAAAAACAATACGCGCCAATGTGACAGATAAGGTCCTTAATGTTTCCAAAACCATACGGCAAGCGATGCGTGTTAAAATGTTCAGGCAGAGCGTCGCGCTCTGAACAATGATTTACACGGAACTACGCGTGCGCCATCGTGCATAAATGTGTTTTGTCCCCCTACACCAAAAGCGATCACGACACGCAGGTTACAATATCTAAACAAACTCTGAACCAATTACATTAATTTGTGGACAGGTCGAAAAGGGTTAAACATGTATGGCCATTTAGCCAGCTAATTTGTCCTATTTAGCTAGCTTGCTGTTGCTAGCTAATTTGTCCTGGGATATAAACATTAGGTTGTTAGTTTACCTGAAATGCACAAGGTTCTCTACTCCGAAAATGAATCTACACATGAAAACGGTCAACCGAATTGTTTCTAATCATCTCTCCTCCTTCCAGGCTTTTTCATCTTTAATTTATATGGTGATTGGCATCTACACTTGCATAGTATTACCACGGCAACAGGTTGTCTTTCAATCGCCCACGTGGGTATAACCAATGAGGAGGTGGCACCTGGGTACCTGCTTCTATAAACCAATGTGGAGATGGGAGAGGCAGGACTTGCATCGCGATCTGCGTCAGAAATAGGAATGACTTCTATTTCAGCCCGTGGCAACACAGACGCTCGTTGGCGCAATTATTGAATAACATAGATTTCTACAATTATTTTGCAACGCTTGTACGCACGATGCGAGCGGTGTGGTCAGTCTATTATGTGTAATGCATTGGAGGACATTGGAGTCCTGATCAAGGGCCAGTCAGAGAGGGAGACGGTCAGTGCTCCAGGATGACAATAAGGCTTGCAAAAAATATTTTAGATGCTAAATCCAGTACATACAAACAAGTAGCTAGTTTATCTTGTTGCTCTTTGCAACGTTTTAAATGTTTACAGTAAAAGCTGAACTGGGCTGGATGGCATCACGTTTTGTTTATCAGGGCTAGCTGGAAATCAGGCACTTGCAGGCATGCATGTGAATAGGCCTGCAGGGTTGTCACTAGTTAATACAACAGTCAGTCAAAATTGTCTATTGTAAAAATTCATGAAAACAACAATTTGATTGTTGGTCTTAGTTTAAGGTTATTGGTGTGGTTAGGTTTACAATCAGATTTGAGAAGATAAATGGTAGAAATAGGCAGGGTTTAGCATAATTATGACCGGCCTTCAGGGCATGAGTTCTTCATTACTTATCAATTAGCTTTGTCTGACGACTCACCCTGAATGTAATTCTGCTGCTCTATCGATCGCTACATACATTCTCTGAAAATGCCACCCAACAATAGTATTGCATGGTATACTGAAACTTACTTTTTCATACTTTTTCAATTCTTATGTTTTACTTTTGGTACTTCTTTCAAATGTCTCACGTTGTCTACTGGTTGAGAGAGGATCAAGTCTCTCTCAGCGATGCCGATGTCCCCTTATAGCACAAGAGCCTGCTCCACTAACTCATTGCTAGCTCTAGCCTATTCTGAGAAACCACAGCAATCACTGAGAGTCTGGGCTGCATCATCACTTATGCAGCACAGAAGTTAACACACTTGAATAATGCAATGCGGCATGTAGAAATGTTGAAACTGTTAATTACTGTTCGCAAAACAATGTCCTATACAGACTAGAACACTTTGTACAAAGCAAAAAGATACCAGTAGCTTCCTGCTTTGTGGGTTAAATGTCCTTGCTAGTTTACAGCTAACATCAATTCACTACCCTATTACATTGTTTATGTAAAACGTTACGCAAAATATTGGTGATTTCAAAGCTGATTGTCACCAAAAGCTTTATTAATTGACTTCGTCTCCCCCACCTCGCGTCTCTCCCAGTCAAGATCATATTTGCTCCATCCTGTACTGAATGTGTGTGAATGATATCATTAGTCTTAAAGAAACAGCACACTTTTATAAAAGAGGAGATTGCTTCTTCTATGCAATAGTGTTAATCAGTACAATAAAATAAGTCCCGAAATGGAAGGGAAACTTTTTTAAAAATCTATAGCCCAATGAAATCAGCCTAAACAAGCTCAAAAACTCATGCATCCATGCACACACTGCATTTACCTATTGTGAATAGGCCTAGGCAACATTTTGATTTACCCAATTTATCAGTAGATGAGAGAACCCATTCGAATAAAGGATTACCATTATGATATGCAGTTAGTGGTTAAATAATCAGTCAAATTGATGGTATGGTTGTATAATAATAAAAGATCTGTCTGGATCAAGTGCCATTCTGTGACTTTGGCTAATATGCCTTTTTTTTGCTGTGGTATCGAATATTGTGATACTAAACCTCATATCGGTATCAAAGTCAACAATTTAGTATTGTGACAACACTACCCTAGATGTTGTGTGTGTGACTTGAAAATAAGAGGCGTTGTACAAAACAAATGAATCGGCAATTGACTAGTCTTTAACCAATCAGAGTATCAAAATTTATAATGATATCTTGTAGGCCAGCTCTGGCCCAAGCCATTAGTTTCTCTAACCAATCAGAATGATCAGAATGTGTTCGCATTCTAGAAAACATTGGAGGGAGGCAAATCCAGACTCATTGTGGAGAAGAAACGTCAGTTGGCCAGAGCGATGTGGGCTGGTAGCCAGGAAATAAATAGCTTTCCTAGCTAGTGCATTTATTGTTTATTTTTACATTTTAAAGATCTTTTCAGACTTTATTGAACAGATAGAGAGCGGGAATGACAGTGGAGAAATATAGAGGTTGTGTCAAAGAGGCAGGCAGTAGGTCGGATTCGATCCTATTCTGACACTGCATGCAAGTGTGCCTTAGACCAGTTGTTCTCAACTGGTTTTGCCTTGGGACCCAAACTGAACCAGGTTGTCCCAGTAGCGACCCAATATTCACATTGTGAAAAATAATTGCCAAAATACAATCTGGAAAACAATTTTTAATGATATTTTGATAGTAACTGTAGCAATAACAGTGGGATGAAAAAGTATGTGAACCCTTTGGAATTATCTGGATTTCTGCATAAATTGGTCATACAATTAGAGCTGATCTTCATCTGTCACAACAACAGACAAACCCAGTCTGCTTACATTAATTTGTGTGTTATTAGTTTATTTTTCTTTTCTATATTGAATACATAATTTAAACATTCACAGTGTAGGTTGGAAAAAGTATTTGAACCCCTAGGCTCATGACTTCTTCAAAAGCTAAAACACTCACAAAACTTGAGTTTGCTATTCACAAGAAGCATTGCCTGATATAAACCACGCCTCTAACAAAAGATATCTCAGAAATGGTTGACTTTCATAAAGCTGGAAAGGGTTACAAAATAATCTCTAAAAGCCTTGATATTCATCAGTCCACGGTAAGACAAATAGTCTATAAATGGAGAAAGTTCAGCACTGTTGCTACTCTCCCTAGGTTAAGAAGAATCCTAGTGTCAGCTAAAGACTTACAGAAATCTCTGGAACATGCTAACATCTCTGTTGACGAGTCTATACGTAAAACACGAAACAAGAATAGTGTTCATGGGAGGACACCACGGAAGAAGCCACTGCTGTCCAAAGTTCGCAAAAGAGCATCTGCATGTTCCAAAATATTCCTTGGGCAAATTAAACTACATTTGAGATATTTGGAAGGAACACACAACACTATGTGTGGAGAAAAAAAGGCACAATACACCAACATCAAAACCTCCTCCCAACTGTAAAGTATGGTGGAGGGAGCATCATGCTTTGGAGCTGCTTTGCTGCCTCAGGGCCTGGACAGCTTGCTATCATCAATGGAAAAATGAATTCCCAAGTTTATCAAGACACTTTGCAGGAGAATGTAAGGCTATCTGTCTGCCAATTGAAGCTCAATAGAAGTTGGGTGATGCAACAGGACAATGACCCAAAACACAGAAGTAAATCAACAACAGAATGGCTTCAACAGAAGAAAATATATATTTTTATTTATTTATCCTTTATTTAACTAGGCAAGTCAGTTAAGAACAAATTCTTATTTTCAATGACAGCCTAGGAACAGTGGGTGAACTGCCTGTTGAGGGGCAGAACGACAGATTTGTATCTTGTCAGCTCGGGGATTTGAACTTGCAACCTTCCGGTTACTGGTACAACGATCTCTAACCACTAGGCTACCCTGCCTTCTGGAGTGGCCCAGTTAGTCCTGACCTCAACCCGATGATCACAAGAGAGCGATTCACACCAGGCATCCCAAAAATATTGCTGACCTGAAACAGTTTTGGAAAAAGGAAAGGTCCTAAATTCCTCCTGACTGTTGTGTAGGTCTAATCCGCAACTACAGAAAACGTTTGGTTGAGGTTATTGCTGCCAAAGTAGGGTCAACCAGTTATTAAAACAAGGGTTCACATACTTTTTCCCACCCTGCACTGTGAATGTTTACACAGTGTGTTCAATAAAGACATGAAAACATATACTTTTTTTGTGTGATATTAATTTAAGCAGACTATTTGTCTATTGTTGTGACCTAGATGAAGATCAGATCAAAGGTTTATGACCAATTTATGCAGAAGTCCAGGTAATTCCAAAGGGTTCATACTTTTTCTTTCCACTGTATATGACAAGGAAACAACCTTCCCACCTCATTCATTGTCAATAATAAAATGTTGCCCATGTTCTTGATGAAGAATGTTCAACTCATTAGCTTGAAACCACAAAATCCACCAAAAATTATGCTGTCAGATTTATTCACTGTAATTTTCAACCTCTCCTTGTCCCAGTCTGTAATCCCCACATGTTTTAAGCTAACCACATGCATTCCTGTTCCCAAGAACTCTGACTTCATGCCACAATGACTACCACCCTGTGGCATGTAGTGCTTTGAGAGGCTGGTTATGGCACACATGAACTCCATCGTCACAGATGGATATAGATGGCGCAATCTCAATAGATAATTCAATCTCAATTGCACTCCACACTGATAACCAACCTGGATAAGAGGAATACCTATGTGAGAATGCTGTTCTTTGACGACAGCTCAGCGTTCAACACTTGTCCCTCCAATCTCGTTACCAAGCTTATGACCCTGGGACTGAACACCTGCCTCTGCAACTGGGTCCTAGATTTCCTGACAGGCCAACCCCAGGTGGTGATGGTAGGCAACAACTGTCTGACCTCCAACCTCAACATGGGGCCCCACAGGGGTGTGTACTTAGTCCGCTCCTGTGACTCCCTGTTTACCCATGACTCCGTGGCCACGCACGACTCAAACGCCTTCATCAAGTTTACTGACGACACGCCGATGGTAGGCTTGGAGGTCAGTGACTTGAGTGTGGGGCCTGAACAACAACCTCTCCCTCAACATCAGTAAGACCAAGGAGCTGATTGTAAACTACAGGAAAGGTGGATGGGGGTGTGATCACTCCCCATTAATGGGGCTGCAGTGGAGTGGGTCGAGAGTTTCAAGTTCCTCGGTGTCCAAATCACTAAGAACTTAAAATGCTCCACAGTCGTAAAGAAGGCACCACAGCACCTTTTCTCCCTCAGGAGGTTGAAAAGGTTTGGCATAAGCCCTCAAATCCTCAGTTCTACAGCTGCACCATTGAGAGCATATTGACTGGTTGCATCACTGCTCGGTATGGCAATAGCACCGCCCTCAATCACATGGCGCTACAGAGGGTGGTGTGCACAGCCCAATACATCACTTGTGCCGAGCTCCCTGCCATCCAGGACCTATCATGCGGTGTGAAAGGAAGGCCCAGAAAATTGTTAGATTCTAACAACCCAAGCTATAGACTTCTTTCTGCTTCCGCACAGCAAGCGCTACCAGTGCATCAGGTCTGACACCAACACAAATTCAAATATATTTGAGATTCTTCAAATAGCCACCCTTTGCCTTGATGACAGCTTTGCACACTCTCCGCATTCTCTCAACCAGCTTCACCTGGAATGTTTTTCCAACAGTCTTGAAGGAGTTCCCACATATGCTGAGCACTTGTTGGCTGCTTTTCCTTCACTCTGCGGTCAGACTCATCCCAAACCATCTCAATTTGGTTGAGGTTTGGAGATTGTGGAGGCCAGGATTTCACTCCTCCAACGGTGTTTGCGCTCACAGGACTCTGTGGGAACGTGCCTCCCCGGAGAAAGACACAGATAAGGTGTGTTTGACCCCTGTGATAGCCCACAGATGGTCAGCCATCCAAACAATGTCATAAATCGTGATTCACACTGGGCCTCGGCGCCTGCAAGTCACCAGTCGCCAGTTCACCTTCTCTCATTCTTCCACTACAGCTGTGAAAACGACCCAACGTTTATGATAAGATTTCAGTTCAGCTTGGATGCATATTTTATGTGGTTGAAATACTATCAGCTTTTATGATGCTAATAAAGATAGCACCTCTACAGATGGTATCTAACTGCACATGCGTCAAAGAACTCCACTCCTGTTCCCAACTCAAAATGTAGCTTACATTTGGTGTATCATTTTACTGCAAGAAATGCTAAATTCTGCAGTAGTTAATATGAAGGCTATGTGAGAGGTTATTGACCTACAGTCACTGTTCAGTTTACATTAAACCCATCTGAACAGTTCCCTTGACGTGCCATAGGCTTATTTGAATTCCCCGTCTTGTGACAATCACAATCATCACACACAACATAGCCGACACTGGTACTTTTATGTCCTCCTCTTTATTTTTTCTCTCTCCATTTCACAGCTTTTTGACTCTGTAGATTGACAAACCTTTTCTGCCCGCACGGCAATCGACCAACCCTACGGACAATCGGCAGAGTAAATATCTAAGTATGGCTTCCGGTGGACAATTCTGTTTTTTGCAACTAGGCCTAATTCCTAGCAACGCTAGCTGCTAAAAGCAGCTACCTTGGCCAAAGCTAGTGCATTTATTAGCTAAACGTTATTTATTACAACTCGCTAGCTACAGCAGGTCTTGTTTCAAAATCGAGTTGCTGTAACAAGCTAATTTGACCCTATCACACTACAAAAACATGCCTTCTAGCTAGTTGATGTGGTTCAACCACATTTCTTTTAACACTAACATAATAAAGCAAAGTTGATGTGTACATTTGTGTCAAATGCCATACGCAAGTATACATAATCAAAGATGATCTATTATATAGATTTACATTTGCACACATTGTGTATATAGATGATCTATTATATAGATCTACATTTATACACACTGCATATAGATTTTTCGATTGCGTTATTGACTGTACGTTTGTTTATCCCATGTTTAACTGTGTTGTTTGTGTCGCTTTGCTTTATCTTGGCCAGGTCGCAGTTGTAAATGAGAACGTGTTCTCAACTGGCCTTCCTGGTTAAATAAAGGTGAAATATATAAAAAATATATATTGACACGATAGTCGACTGACTGCTCTAACAATGGAAATAAATGTCTGCAAATAAATGTCTGCAAAGGTGGAAGACCGGTGGGAGGAGGTGAGATCAGCTGGGAACATTCTAGCCAATGACAGGGCAGATACGCGTGTGAACAAGACACAACTCTGATATAAAAATCGTTTTTCTGAAAATTTCCAGAATTCCACGTACAGTGCTTTCAGAAAGTATTCAGACCCCTTGACTTTCCACATTTTGTTACATTCCAGCCTTATTCTAAAACAGATTTTTTTAAATTCTCTCATAAATCTACACACAATAACCCATAATGACAAAGTAAAAAATAGTTTTTATTTTTTTAGCTAATTTTATAAAAAATAAACTGATAACATTAGTTTTCAGATACCTTACTCAGTACTTTCTTGATGCACCTTTGGCAATGATTACAGTTTCATAGCGTCATACCCAAGATTGGCACACCTGTATTTGGGGAGTTTCTCCCATTCTTCTCTGCAGATCCTCTCAAGCTCTGTCAGCGTCGCTGCAGAGCTTTTTTCAGTCTCTCCAGAGATGTTAAATTGGGTTCAAATCCGGGCTCTGACTGGGC
This sequence comes from Oncorhynchus gorbuscha, assembly GCF_021184085.1. NCBI lineage: Eukaryota > Metazoa > Chordata > Actinopteri > Salmoniformes > Salmonidae > Oncorhynchus > Oncorhynchus gorbuscha. Next base: position 57,731,544 of record NC_060182.1, on the reverse strand, counting down.
CACTCAAGGACATTCAGAGACTTGTCCCAGAGCCACTCCTGCATTGTCTTGGCTGTGTGCTTATGGTCGTTGTCCTGTTTGAAGGTGCTCTTGAGCAGGTTTTATCAAGGATCTCTTTGATCTTTGCTCCGTTCATCTTTCCCTCAATCCTGACTAGTCTCCCAGTCCCTGCCGCTGAAAAACATCCCCACAGCATAATGCTTCCACCATCATGCTTCATTGTTGTGATTGATTGGCCAGGTGATGAGCAGTGTCTGGTTTCCTCCAGACGTGATGCTTGGCATTCAGGCCAAAGAGTTCAATCTTGGTTTCATCAGACCAGAGAATTTTGTTTCTCCATGGTCTGAGAGTCCTTTTAGGAGCCTTTTTGGTAAACTCCAAGCAGGCTGTCATGGGCCTTTAACTGAAGAGTGGCTTCTGTCTGGCCACTCTACTCTACCATGGTTGTCTGTCTGGAAGGTTCTCCCATCTCCACAGAGGAACTCTGGCATTCTGTCAGTGAACATTGTGTTCTTGGTCACCTCCCTGACCAAGGCCCTTCTCCCCCGATTGCTTAGTTTGCCCGGGAAGCCAGCTCTTGGTGGTTCCAAACTTCTTCTATTTAAGAATGAGGGAGGCCACTGTGTTCTTGGGGACCTTCAATGCTGCAGAAATGTTTTGGTACCCTTCCCCAGATTTGTGCCTCGACACAATCCTGTCTCGGAGCTCTACGGACAATTACTTCAACCTTATTGGTTGGTTTTTGCTCTGACATATGCACTGTCAACTGTGGGACCTTACATAGACAGGTGTGTGCCTTTCCAAATCATGTCCAATCAATTGAATTTACCACAGGTGGCCTCTTAAGTTTTAGAAACATCTCAATGGAAACAGGATGCACCTGAGCTCAATTTCGAGTCTCATAGCAAAGGGTCTGAATAGTTATGGAAATAAGGTATTTCTGTTTTTTATTTTTAACAAAGTTGCAAAAAATTCTAAACTTGTTTTCACTTTGTCATTATGGGGTATTGTGTGTAGATTGATAAGGGTAAAAAAAATTGAAGCGATTTTAGAATAAGGCTGTAACGTACCAAAATCTGAAAAAAGTGAAGTGATCTGAATACTGTATATCGGTACATTTCTAACAACCTAAACATTACAAAATAAGCCTCACTTAGCAAAATAGCAATTACATTTTTTGTTGACCAAATTTGACACTCATAGACGTCCCATACAAAAAATGTTGTCTGCTTATGGCTTTGTTGCGATTTTGGTTAATTCTCTTGCTTCGCCTCTTCCTTTCTGACATAATTCGGAAATTGGACTTTTTTTTTCTTTTTCTACAGAAATTGTAGTGTCATAGTTTGCTATGCTTTTTCCTCTATTTTGGCAAGATTGTGAGACCATTGTAACAAAAAAGATAGCCCTAAACTGGGTTCAGTATGGCTGCTGAACCATTAATTGGAAAGTAATTGAGTGTTAAGCTAGCTGTAGCTGTTGGCTAAGTCATTATGTTTATAAAACATTTTTTTAAATAAAGTTTTATAACTAACTTGTCATTGGAAGTGTTTTTTTTTGTTGTTTTTTTACCTCTTTCCTCCATGGCTATCTTTGCAGGCACTGATGCACTATGCTGGGAGCAGGAATTCTGTGGAGCATGGTCTTCCCCTTCTGGAGGTCTACTGCCTGTCCATCAACTGCTTCGCTGCTGCAAGGCCACACCTCACCGCAGACTCTGATAATGTGGGCCTCGTGTTAAAGAGACTGGCATTGTGAGTCAACTCAAAGAGTAATAATAAGTTTGAAACTGTTATGGTTGTACTAATATATATATATATATATTTTTTAACCTGAGCAGTACCACACTTTCTGCTGTGTACTGCAATACATAGCCATCTTTTTTTTTAAAGGCATGTCTTCATTTTTTGTGTGCTGCATGTTAGAAATAGATAACATTGTGTCATGAAGTTTCACAAGTTGTCACTTGTCCCTCATTGTGTCCTTTTGTTATTTTGCTTTCAGGAGCTGTTTTGAACTGTTGCTGTCTGTGCCTGAAAATGAAATCCATTATGAGGCCTGGGTTCAATTTTACCGTTCTGTTCAGGTAAAGGATGGGGTCTGTTTGATTAAAAAGTAAATGTGTTGAGAGAGCATGAGAGCACATTAGCCGGGAATTGAGAGAAGCTGAGGAAGTGTTTTTATATCCAATCCAATCCTTGATGTGAGGGCTGTCCTACATGAACAACTTTACCACGCCGTCTCTTACCTTAAGGGACATTTGTGGCCCGACCCCTTTCTTTGTGTGTGTTCTCACGGGTTTTGCAGGTGGCCCATGATGCCTTGTTGGAGTATGGGAGCACAGACCTGCAAGCCTTGCTCCAGATCACAGGAGAGGGGGGGAGTGTGGAGTAACCCTGTCCTAGGCGCCCTTCTCACCGGTCGCCCCACAAACATAGAGGAAGGTCAGTATCACCACCTTACTGCATTGACATGGTAATGCTGCACAAAGAAGCAGCAGCGACTAATAAGGCTAATCTTGTGATTTTGAAGTATTGGTATTAGTCATCCAGCTACTGCTGCTCTGTCATTCTCCTTCAGTTGAGGCGTACATCGCCTTGGAGGGGGAGGGCTTCATGGAGCGTGTCAAACACCTGGAGAAAGTGGGGGAGGTGGCGAAGGCTGTTGTGCTGGCTAAGTCGTGTGCCGAATGCCACCTTGTCTCCAACCAAACCACCTTCCGGCAGACCTATGTCTCTCTCCTCTGCCACCTGCTGCCCGGTGAGGAGGCCATCATGGAGGTCTGTCAGTGTGTTGTTGTGAGAACAGCATCATTTGTCTTTTAGCTGAGCTCAGTTATGTTATTTATACTGCTATTTAAATAGCGTTCAGAGAAAGCTGTTATGAAAGAAAATGTGATGGCATAGTGAATCTGACACTTGTGTGTGTTGGGCAATGTTCACAAGTAGAGTATGAACTCATTCGTCCTTGAGATGTAAGTGATATGGTCCACAAAACTGTAGTTCTATACATGATTTGGCCTTTATTATTTATCCCACAGATATCCAGACTGGACTGTAAGGATGTGCTGGATATTACATGCAGTTTGGAGACTGAGGGGGAGGAAAACACGGCCTTCATCCTGTGTACCACCTTCCTAACTCAACAGCTGCAGCAGCAACGCCTGTACTGCTCCTGGTGTGTTTTTAGTAGTCAGTGTCAAATCTTGGGAAGCATATGGATAAATTGAAGTGAATGCATGTTAGGTGCAAAAAATGATCTTATTTGCAGAGGGACCCTAATCTTAGCCCAATCTTAGTTCTGGGCTGGTGTGTAGCTTTGGGGTCTTTCTAATGTCTATTTCTCTATGCGGCTTCATTTCTAGGGAGCTCACACTGCTGTGGAGTAAGCTTCAGAGAAGGATTGACCCATCTTTGGAATCACTGCTGGAGCGTTGCCTGCAGCTAGGCGCCATTGCTAAGACCGTTTACCATCTGCTCTTCCTTGTGCACGTCATTCGGACAGAGGTAGAAAAATACCGCTTTTTCTCCCTCTCATTTTGAATGTCATTGCAATAAATTGTTAAGTGGTTTTGAATTGTTATTTTAGTGAAATATTTGTTTTGAAAATGAAATTTACATTTCTAGGCCACTGATTTCCCCCATTTCTCCTACAGGCAGAGGTGCTTGGTCTGGCTTCGTCTGTGGAGTTATGTGTTAAAGCACTACAGCTCCCAGACCAAGAGGACACAGAGACGAGGATTTCTGTGTGCAAGACTGTAGCCTGCCTCCTACCAGACGATCTTGAGGTGTTGCGTGCTTGCCAGCTGACAGAGTTTCTTTTAGGCCTCTCTCATGTGGCCTTCAGCTCCCTTGAAGAGCTCTCTCTGCAGACCGATCAGAAGTATGACCAGGAAAATTCTATCATCCCCAACTCTCTGCGGTGTGAACTACTCCTGGCACTTAAAGCCCACTGGTCTTTCGACCCTGAATTCTGGGACTGGAAAACACTCAAGCATCAGTGCATCAGGCTGCTGGGGCTTGACCCTGAGCCAGAGGAAGATGAGGATGAGGGGGGACAGGAGATTAGTCTTGGGCAGGATGTAAAGGAGGAGGTGGAGCGGGGGTTTGTTGATATGCCAAGAGAATACATAAATCGGACAATTGTTGGCATTGATGGTCATAATAAAGATGAGGAAAATGAGTGGGACAGTAAACCACCTTTGAAGCCAGATGTTGAGCAGGGCTCACTTCAGAAGAAATACAAGTTCCTCTGCAAGATTTGTAAGAAAAGTGTTACTGAAACGCGAATCCTTCTTCACTCTAAGAGGCATGAAAACAACGGTGTTTTCACCTGCCCTGTCTGCCTGAAGAAGTTTAAGAGCAGAAAAGATTTTGTCCCACATACTAAACTACACCTTCGAATGCCACCCAGAAGCACTCAGCAAAAGAGAAAGGACAAAAAGAGGATTGATTGGGATAAGGAAATGGAGGAGGACGACTTGGAGACTGTTGAGATTGCTCTTGATCCATCCTTAATGCTGTACTACCAGTCCACACATGATCCTGATGTTTTGGAGCACATTCTAGAACAAGCTTCATCTGCCCCCAGGTACCCTGGACTTGAAGATAACGTCACATTTGATTACATTAACTTTCATTTTGAATTGCAGAATCATGACATATATACATGCCCTGCCACTCACTGTACAAAGACTTTTAAGCATTCCAAGTACTTGGGTGTGCATTTAAGATCCGAATACCACGTTGGGGACCAGAACGTGAAACATTATTTTGAAATGAAAGACCGTAGGGAAAAGTGCACTTACTGCCGGCGCCACTTCATGTCTGCCTATCACCACCGAAGACATCAGCGTTTGCACTACGGTGACCTGCCTTACATTTGTATGGTCACAGGTTGTGGTGCTCGTTTCAGCACCTCCAATAAGCTTGTTGCACATAAGCATCGCCATGGCTATCAAGTTAGCTACCAGTGTGAGCTCAAAGGATGTTGTCTTTCTTTCTCTGACTTGGGGCAGGTATACCACCATGAAGCACAGCACTTTCGTGATGCTGCATACAGCTGCACAATCCTTGAATGCAAAAAGTTCTACTTTTCTAAAAAGGAATTCAGCAGGCATTTAGCCACACACGGCATTACCTTCTCTGAGGAAGACTTTGAGGCACAGAGGAAGGCCAAAATAAAACATCTTGATTCCATAACTGAGGACATAGCCAGACCCAAAAAGTATTGTAAAAGAAAGACTGTACTGGAGGAGGTAGTCATTGGGGGAAACAATGCTACTTCCTATACATGCAGTGCGTCCTCGTCACATGTGTCGAGCTGCAAGGAGCCCAAAGGCACAATGACCTCGGTTGCTGTGTGCTTTGATGGAAAAAAGTTCACTTGTGGTTTTGAGAGGTGTGGATTGACCTTCTCCAAAGCCAGAGATGTTCACAAGCACCTGAGGTGTATTCATCCAGAGCACTTCAAGGCAGAGAATAAGGAACTCAATCTTGACAAAGAAGTGGGCTTGAAATCTAAAGGTCTAAAGGTCAAAACAGAGCAGGACAATGATGGCCAGAACAAACATGAACATGCAGCTTGTCTGCTAATGAAGGGATCAAGCCAGGGAAATGCTTGCCCTTCCCTTACCAAGAACACCACAACATCTCCATCATGCCTTGCCAATGATAATGACCATTTGAGAGAGATTTTGATTGGGCTCAGCCAGCTTAGTCTGACTCCCTCCAACTCTACAAATGGATACACTGAGCCCTCCCACCCAATGTCAGTGTCCACCACATCAAATATATCCTGCCTGACTCATAGACTTAGCGAGGCAGTTGTGGAGAAAATGAGCTGGTCTAAAAAGTCCACTGTCTCGTTTATACAAAATTCTCAGACCCTCACCTGGCAACACCCCTCCTGGCAGCAGAAGTACCTAAAAAATAAAATAATGTGGAGGCGACAAAACGTTGTACAATTTGCTAAGTCTGGAGACAAGAGTACGAAATGGAGTCACGCGCCATCTTCTGTGCAGGATCACTTTGAGGAGGAAAGTGAGGATGGAGATATGCAAAGGGAAAGTGGCAGCATTTATATGTGCAAGCACAAGGACTGTGGGATGCTTTTCTGTCACACCTACAGTCTTTATCGCCACAAGAAGAAGCATCATTCACAGGTGATGAGAAGTCCTTCCATGCTTTCAGAAGACCCAGTTTTACAGAAGTTTAGGTGCAGCTACGCCAACTGTAATGCCTCTTACCTCCTGAACAGTAGCCTGGTGCGTCACTTGGAGAGTGAGCATCCTTACCAGGTGAACCGTAGCCTAAAGAGTTATCCTTACCAGGCGACCATGTACTGCAAGTATGAGGGCTGTACACAAGTGTTCACCCAAAGCAGTAGTCTGAAAAAACATGTACTCTCTAGCCACCTCAATTACTATGATTCACTTGTATTGCATCTCCAGAATAATCACAATGACACGTCAGTCACTGGTTGCCAAAAAAAGTTTATCTTCACATCCTCTACGCCACAAAAAGATGCAACCAAACTACCTCTCGGGCAATCTCTGAGACACTGCCCAAAGTCTCCCGAAGATGTTAAGGCTGAAGAAACTAGTGAAGAGCATGATGAAGATGATGGTGAAATTTTGAATGTTGACCAAAGTATTGTCGAGTCCAAATCAAAACACAAATTTGAAGATATGGTCTTCCGTTCCCATGAGGAGGCCTTGCAGATGTGCCGAGATCGCTGTCAACGTGAAGCGTACCCATGCATGGTGCAGGGTTGTGATTCTGTAGTCAAATTTATACGTAGTATGCGACGTCACTATTTGAATTGCCACAAATTAACCAATCGGGCTTTCAATTTGAATGAGGATAAGCTTGTGTTTAGAGCAGAGCAACTGGAGGAGCTGATACAAAGGAATACTGTATTGTCTGTGTGGCCTGATATGAAGAGGGCACCTAACGGAGTTCGGAAGATGGAGTATCAAGCAGAGCCAGAGAACCCTGGTGGTCCATCTATGCCTATGAGTCTGTACTCCATCAAAGCAGAAACACTTGATGACTATGACCCACTGGGGTTCAAAGAGGAGCCAACTGCTGAGAGGAATGTTTTGGTCGGTGCAGATGACTTGCTTTATGGAGAACCTTGTGGGCACACAGAGGACCCTGCTACTCAGAACAGCCACAGCCAAGAGGCAAGGCGAAGATCCTCAAACCCACCGGCTCTTGATCTCTCTCCCCCATCCTCTCTGAGATTCTGTGTTGATGAAAGCTTCTTGGACAGTTCAGGCAAAGATGGTGGCAAACCAACAAACATTTCTGTGCCCTTGCCCTCCCCTCAAGCCCGCCAGCCACTTAAATGTAAGAACGAGCTCCCTGAGCACCCTCCCATTTCAAAGGACCCTCAGCCTCAAAGCCCCACCCCTCGCACATTTGACCTAGCTACTTACAAACCTATGGGATTCGAGTCATCTTTCCTGAAGTTCATACAGGAGAACTCCAAGGATAAGGATGCTGGGAGGCCCCGGGCTTCACACTGCAACAACCCCAGGCCTGATCCACCTGTGGTGTCAGCTCGGTGGCGGGATTCCTACAGACGTAGCTGTTTTGTAAAGGAGAACAGCCAGGTGGGACTCACTACTACCTGTAGCAGGCTGGCTCATTCTTCCCCACTTAAGCCTCTTCCCAGGACAGGGGAATATACATCAGTCCAGAACTTACACGTCATCTTAGAAAAGGCTCTTACAGGTTGTGGTGACCTAGCCATTAAACAGCTGCAGCACCAAAGGCCTGTAGTGGTTCTTGAGAGACCAAGGTTTTTCACTTCCTTGCTTGACCTCTTCCCCACAAACGAATGATAAGCTACTTCTCAAAGGTTTGTAGAACTGAGCACTTTTGTGTCCAATATGAAGAAGTTTTTTTCTAATGTTATTACTACTCTGATATTATCCGTATCTTTTAAGTTACCAAACTGAGCAGCTCAAGTTCCTTAATTTACCTACATGTTTCAACCTGTGCAAAATGGCCCCCTGATTAAAACATTTAAAAACTCTTCAGTCTTTGTATTACATTTCAATGTAGATACACAGTGGCAAGAAAAGTATGTGAACCCTTTGGAATTACCTGAATTTAAACTCGCTTAAACTAATAACACACATTATTATATTTTTCTTGTCTATATTGAATACTTCATTTAAACATTCACAGCGTAGGTTGGAAAAAGTATGTGAACCCCTAGGCTAATGACTTCTCCAAAAGCTAATTGGAGTCAGGAGTCAGCTCACCTGGAGTCCAATCAATGAGACAAGATTGTAGATTTTGGTTAGAGCTGCCTTGCCCTATAAAAAACACTCACAAAATTTGAGTTTGCTATTCACAAGAAGCATTTCCTGATGTGAACCATGCCTTGAACAAAAGAGATCTCAGAATACCTAAGATTAAGAATGGTTCACTTGCATAAAGCTTGAAAGGGTTACCAAAGTATCTCTAAAAGCCTTGATGTTCATCAAACCATGGTAAGACAAATTTTCTATAAATGGAAAAAGTTCAGCACTGTTGCTACTCTCCCTAGGAGTGGCCGTCCTGCAAAGATGACTGCAAGAGCACAGCGCAGAATGCTCAATGAGGTTAAGACTAATACTAGAGTGTCAGCTAAAGACTTACAGAAATCTCTGGAACATGCTAACATCTCTGTTGATGAGTCTAAGATATGTAAAACACTAAACAAGAATGTTGTTCATGGGAGGACACCATGAAAAGAGCCATTGCTGTTTTTTTTTTTGCTGCACGTCTGAAGTTTGCAAAAGTGCACCTGGATGTTCCACAGCTCTACTGGCAAAATATTCTGTGGACAGATGAAACTGCAGTCGAGTTGTTTGGAAAGAACACACTGTGTGTGGAGAAAAAAAGGCACAGAACGCCAACATCAAAACCTCATCCCAACCGTAAAGTATGGTGGAGGGAGCATCATGGATTGGGGCTTCTTTGCTGCCTCAGGGCCTGGACAGCTTGTTATCATTGACGGAAAAATGAATTCCCAAGTTTATCAAGACATTTTGCAGGAGAATGTTAGGCTATCGGTCCGCCAATTGAAGCTCAACAGAAGTTGGGTGATGCAACAGGACAATGACCCAAAATCAACAACAGAATGGCTTAAACAGAAGAAAATACGCCTTCTGGAGTGGCCCAGTCAGAGTCCTGACCTCAACCCGATTGAGATTCTGTGGCATGATCTCAAGAGAGCAGTTCACACCAGACATCCCAAGAATGGGATGGTCCAAAATTCCTCCTGATTGTTTTGTAGGTCTGATCTGCAACTACAGAAAACATTTGGTTGAGGTTATTTCTGCCAAAGGAGGGTCAAACCAGTTATTAAATCCAAGGGTTCACATACTTTTTCCACCCTGCACTGTGAATGTTTACACGGTGTGTTCAATAAAGACATGAAAACGTATAATTGTTTGTGTTATTAGTTTAAGCAGACTGTTTGTCTATTGTTGTGACCGAGCTGAAGATCAGATCAAATGTTATGACCAATTGTTGCAGAAGTCCAGGTATTTCTAAAAAGTTCACATACTTTTTCTTGCCACTATATGTATCTTCTCACTACATAATTAACTTTTATGAAACACTTTCAGAAGAACAATGTAGCTCATTTGCCCATTCTAATGCTATGAATTTGTCTGAAAATAGCTTTCATGGGACAGAATCATCTTATTTGCCATTTTTGTCCCCTCTGAGTATCAAGACACCATTTCTTCAGTACAGTAGGCAGACATGTAATGCTTTCTAAGAATAATAAATGTTTGAATCGACCCTTTCAAAAATATGAAATTGCATTGTGTATATTTTCCTTATTATTCCTAACATTGATTAGCCTGTAAACTCTTCAGGAAACTAATCTGTATTTCTTATGAAAGTGACATAGATGGTGAAAATATAGCCATTTTACTTTAGCTCTTATTTGCTCCACCCCCCCAGGATGTCAGAATGTCATGTTCCCATTTTCTAAATGTCCGTAAAACCTCACATTCAGAATTAGTTGCAGTGTGCACTACAGTAACACAGTATTGCCATTGTCAACGGATGATTCTTATTTAAAAGTATTACCTATTTATTTAGACTGCTAACACTTTACATTGAAAGTATATAACAAATATTTTATAGAGGCATAAATACTATATAAACTGTTAATTATTCAAATAGTTTGTTGTGCTTTATGCAACGGCAATAACGTTAGTGCAGTCATACTTTCTTGCCAAATGATATCACATTTTCCAACAATGTCTAACTGTTTATTTCAGATTTATACATTTGAAACGTCTAAATTGCTTAATATAAGGAGTAAGACCGGTGTATAAAAAAATATTGATATAAGTTACATTCTTCAAAAGAAAGGGATACATTTATTAGTTGATTATACGGAAAGTCATAGACTGGTTTCACTAGGGTTGGGAAAATGTCAGGTTTGCAAAATGAGGAAGATGGAACATGGTGGTTGTACTAGTCAGACAGTCAACCCAAAGACATTGACAATCCAGTACATGGTTTTGTTCTCCAATCTCACCGTACAGCTTCCTGGTAGAAAAACAGAAACACAGATGGTAATAGCTCACATTCTGCAACTTCTGAAAAAAACGTTGCCAGCCTCTGCTGTTAGCATTGTAGATAGTGACACGGTCTCTGAAAAACGTTATTATATTGCTTACCATCCATGGTGTCCCAGAAAAAAGTGCTTCCATTGCCATGTTTTTTTTATTTGAATATACACAACATAACGAGGGGTTACCTATATATTTAAAAAAAAAAAATCCAGTTTGGGTAGTTGGTTCTGACTTGTCTACTCCACACTGGATGTCCATGAATTAATTTGATTTTTTTGATAGGCACTGCTTCCAATAGTTTGTCGTCACAGTCTAAGCATTATTTGAGTTAACACCGACATGTCAATCACCACCAATTACAAATATATTTTATCATTGATTGTAGTGATATCACAGGGTTGCCCAAATACTAACATTTTATGAGTGTAGTAATATCATCAATGACAAAATGCAGTCTGAAAAAAGAGAGAAGGGGGTGAAGTGACTGACCAAAATGACATTGTGGCATGTTTATACCTGGTTTTATTATTTCCATCTATTGAGGACAGCGGATCTTGACCCACTCAAATAACAGACATGAGTAACGTCACAGCAACATTGGAGCTAATGTAGCGTGTAAAAAAAATGAATGATGCATTCACCATGCAGCTGACGGAGAAAAAGCATGATTGTTTCCACAAGATAATTTGATGTAGGATTTATTATTTGAACCTACCTACTCAGAGATGGAAATTTGTCCATACTGGTAGAGAAAGATCAGCTTAACTTGTTACTAGCTAGATAGATTGCTGGCTGTCGTGAGAAACTAATCTAACTAGCGTAAATGTAGCTAGCATAGTCCAATGTTTGACGGCTACATAACAGTGCCTTCAGAAAGTATTCAGACTCCTTGATTTCTTTCCCACATTTTGTTACGTTACAGCTCTATTCTAAAATGTATTTTTTTACATTTAAATTAGAAATAACAGTCACATTTATATAAATATTCAGACCTTTTACTCAGTACTTTGTTGAAGAACCTTTGGCAGTGATTACAGCATCGAGTCTTCTTGAGTATGACTGCTAAAAGCTTTGCACACCTGTATTTGGGGAGTTTCTCCCATTTCTTCTTTGCAGATCCTCTCAAACTCTGTCAGTTTGGATGGAGAGCGTTGCTGCACAGCTATTTTCAGGAGAGATGTTCGATCTGGTTCAAGTCCGGTTTCTGGCTGGGCTACTCAAGGACATTCAGAGACTTGTCCCAAAGCCACTACTGCGTTGTCTTGGCTGTTTGCTTAGGGTTGGTGTCCTGTTGGAAGGTTAACCTTTGCCCCAGTCTGAGGTACTGAGCACTCTGGAGCAGGTTTTCATCAAGGATCTCTCTGTACTTTGCTCCGTTCATCTTTGCCTCAATCCTGACCAGTCTCCCTGCCACTGAAAAACATCCCCACAGCATGACGCTGCCACCACCATGCTTCACCGTAGGGATGGTGCCAGGTTTCCTCCAGACGTGACGCTTGGCATTCAGGGCAAAGAGTCTTGCTTTCATCAGACTAGATCATCTTGTTCCTCGTGGTCTGAGCCTTTTGGAAAACTCCAAGAGGGCTGTTATGTGCCTTTTACTAAGGAGTGGCTTCCGCCTGTCCACTCTACCATAAAGGCCGGATTGGTGAAGTGCTGCAGAGATGGTTGTCCTTCTAGAAGGTTCTCCCATATCCACAGAGGAACTCTAGAGCTCTGTGAGAGGTTCCTAGTCATCTCCCTGACCAAGGCCCTTTTCCCCCGATTGCTCAGTTTGGCTGGGCGGCCAGCTCAAGGAAGAGTCTTGGTGGTTCCAAATATCTTCCATTTAAGAATGATGGAGGCAACTGTGTTCTTAGGGACCTTCAATGCTGCAGAATTGTTTTGGTACACTTCCCCATGTCTGTGCCTTGACACAATCCTATCTCGGAGCTCTACTAACAATTCCTTCAACCTCATGGCTTTTTTTTCTCTGATATCCAATTGGTAGTTAGTCTTGTCCCATTGTTGCAACTCCCCTACGGACCCGGGATAGGCGTTGGTTGAGAGCCATGCGTCCTCTGAAACATGACCCTGACAAGCCGCATTGCTTCTTGAAGCAGCTGGCGACCGAAGTCAGCTTGCAGGCGCCCGGCCCGCCACAAGGAGTCACTAGAGCCCAATGGAACAAGGAAATCACGGCCGGCCAAAACCTACCCTAACCTTGATGACTCTGGGCCAACTGTGCACCGCCTCATGGGTTAAAAAGGAAAGGGGCGTGGATCAGAAAACCAGTCAGTATCTGGTGTGACCACCATTTGCCCTGTGCAGCGTGACACATCTCCTTCGCATAGATTTGATCAGGCTGTTGATTGTGGCCTGTGGAATGTTGTCCCACTCTTCAATGGCTGTGCAAAGTTGATGGTTATTGGCGAGAACTGGAACATGCTGTCGTACACGTTGATCCAGAGCATCCCGAACATGCTCAATGGGTAACATGTCTGGTGGGTATGCAGGCCATGGAAGAACTGGGACATTTTCAGCTTCCAGGAATTGTATACAGATCCTTGCAACATGGGGCCTGAGGCGACGGATGAATGGTGAGACAATCGGCCTCAGAATCGCTTCACGGTATGTCTGTGCATTTAAATTAATAACAATAAAATGCATTTGTGTTCAATGTCCGTAGCTTATACCTGCCAATAACCCCACCGCCACCATGGGGCACTCTGTTCACAACGTTGACATCAGCAAACCACTCGACCACATGACGCCATACAAGCTCTCTGCCATCTGACCGGTACAGTTCAAACCGGGATTCATCTATGAAGAGCACACTTCTCCAGTGTGTCAGTGGTCATCGAAGGTGAGCATTTGCCCACTAAAGTCGGTTACGATGCCGCAGGTCAAGACCCTGGTGAGGACGACGAGCAGATGACTGACTGTAGATGAACATCCCTGAGACGGTTTCTGACAGTTTGTGTAGCAAAGAGGCACTGAGTTTGAAGGTAGGCAATGAAATGCATCCACAGGTACACCTCCAATTGACTAAAATTATATCAATTAGCCTATCAGAAGCTTCTAAAGCCATGACATCATTTTCTGGAATTTTCCAAGCTGTTTAAAGGCACAGTCAATTTAGTGTATGTAAACTTCTGACCCACTGGAATTGTGATACAGTGAATTATAAGTGACATAATCTGTCTGTAAACAATTGTTGCAAAAATGATTAATGCACAAAGTAGATGTCCTAACTGACTTTCCAAAACTATAGTTTGTTAACAAGAAATGTGTGGAGTGGTTGACAAAAGAGTTTCAATGACTCCAACCTAAGTGTATATAAACTTCTGACTTCAACTGTATGTCTATATACAGTGGGGCAAAAAAGTATTTAGTCAGCCACCAATTGTGCAAGTTTTCCCACTTAAAAAGATGAGAGGCCTGTATTTTTCATCATAGGTACACTTCAACTATGATAAACAAAATGAGAAAAAAAAATCCAGAAAATAACATTGTAGGCTTTTTTATGAATGTATTTGCAAATTATGGTGGAAAATATGTATTTGGTCAAAAACAAAAGTTTATCTCAATACTTTGTTATATACCCTTTGTTGGCATTGACAGAGGTCAAACGTTTTCTGTAAGTCTTCACAAGGTTTTCACACACTGTTGCTGGTATTTTGGCCCATTCCTCCATGCAGATCTCCTCTAGAGCAGTGATGTTTTGCAGCTGTTGCTGGGCAACACGGACTTTCAACTCCCTCCAAAGATTTTCTATGGTGTTGAGATCTGGAGACTGGCTAGGCCACTCCAGGACCTTGAAATGCTTCTTACGAAGCCACTCCTTCGTTGCCCGGGTGGTGTGTTTGGGATCATTGTCATGCTGAAAGACCCAGCCACGTTTCATCTTCAATGCCCTTGTTGATGGAAGGAGGTTTTCACTCAAAATCTCACGATACATGGCCCCATTCATTCTTTCCTTTACACGGATCAGTCGTCCTGGTCCCTTTGCAGAAAAACAGCCCCAAAGCATGATGTTTCCACCCTATGCTTCACAGTAGGTATGGTGTTCTTTGGATGCAACTCAGCATTCTTTGTCCTCCAAACACAACGAGTTGAGTTTTTACCAAAAAGTAATATTTTGGTTTCATTTGACCATATGACATTCTCCCAATATTTTTCTGGTTCATCCAAATGCTCTCTAGCAAACTTCAGACGGGCCTGGACATGTACTGGCTTAAGCTGGGGGACACGTCTGGCACTGCAGGATTTGAGTCCCTGGCAGCGTAGTGTGTTACTGATGGTAGGCTTTGTTACTTTGGTCTCAGCTCTCTGCAGGTCATTCACTAGGTCCCCTCGTGTGGTTCTGGGATTTTTGCTCACCGTTCTTGTGATCATTTTGACCCCACAGGGTGAGATATTACGTGGAGCCCCAGATCGAGGGAGATTATCAGTGGTCTTGTATGTCTTCCATTTCCTAATATTTGCTCCCACAGTTGATTTCTTCAAACCAAGCTGCTTACCTATTGCAGATTCAGTCTTCCCAGCCTGGTGCAGGTCTACAGTTTCTGGTGTCCTTTGACAACTCTTTGGTCTTGGCCATAGTGGAGTTTGGAGTGTGACTGTTTGAGGTTGTGGACAGGTGTCTTTTATACTGATAACAAGTTCAAACAGGTGCCATTAATACAGGTAACGAGTGGAGGACAGAAGAGCCTCTTAAAGAAGAAGTTACAGGTCTGTGAGAGCCAGACATCTTGCTTGTTTCTAGGTGACCAAATACTTATTTTCCACCATAATTTGCAAATAAATCCTACAATGTGATTTTCTGGGGAAAAAAATGCTTGTTTTGTCTGTCATAGTTGAAGTGTACCTAATGATGAAAATTACAGGCCTCATCATTTTAAGTGGGAGAACTTGCGCAAGTGGTGGCTGACTAAATACTTTTTTGCCCCACTATATATATTTTAAACATTTTTTCTTCTTCACACTTTCAATTAATACATTTATATTTTCCAACGGGGCTGCCACGTCTGCTCCTGCTCCTTCCCTATGGCATACGACATCGCCAGAGTTCTAACCTCCGGTCCTGGGATTCATCATTACACACACCTGGCAATCATCATTATGTGCACATGACGTTTTGGACACTACAGTGAAAATGGTTAACTTTGTTAAAGAAAGGCCCCTGAACTCTCGTGTATTTTCTGCATTGTGCAATGTTCTGGGCAGCGACCATGTAACGCTTTTACAACATACAGGAGTGCACTGGTTATCAAGGGGCAAAGTATTGACACGTTTTTTTAAATTGAGAGACAAGCTTATAGTTTTTTTTACTGACCATAATTTTCACTTGTCTGACCGCTTGCATGATGACGAGTTTCTCACATATCTGGCCTATCTGGGTGATGCTTCTCTCACCTGAATGATTGGAATCTAGGATTACAGGGACTATATTCAATGTGTGGGACAAAATTGAGGCTATGATTAAGAATTTGGAGCTGTTTTCTGTCTGCATTAACAAGGACAACACACAGGTCTTTCCATCATTGTATGATTTTTTGTGTGCAAATTAACTCAAGCTTACGGACAATGTCAAATATGATATAGCCAAGCACCTGAGTGAGCTGGGTGAGCAATTACACAGGTATTTTCCCAAAACAGACGACACAAACAACTGGATTCCTTATCCCTTTAATGCCCTGCCTCCAGTCCACTTACCGATATCTGAACAAGAGAGCCTCATTGAAATTGCAACAAGCGGTTCTGTGATAGGGATGTGTCAAATTGCGCTGTTAAGACACTGATGCCCTTTGCAACCACGTACCTATGTGAGATTGGATTCTCGGCCCTTACTAGCATAACAACTAAATACAGGCACAGACTGTGTGTGGGAAATGATTTAAGCCTGAGACTCTGTCCAATACAACCCAACATTGCAGACTTATGTGCATCCTTTCAAGCACACCCTTCTCCTTAACTTGTGGTGAATTTTTCACATTTTTTTGATGAACAGATAATGTTTTATATGTAAGATGGCTAAATAAAGAGCTATATTATTGATTACATTATTATTTGTGCCCGGGTCCTATAAGAGCTCTTTGTCACTTCCCACGAGCCTGGTTATGACGACAACTCACACTCATTCTTATGTTTATCAAATATATTGTATAGTGTGTGTGTGTGGCAGGCTTACAATGATGGCAAAAAAACAACATTTGAGAGTGCGCTGACCCTAGTGCTAGAGGGGGTACGCAGCTGGAGGTTGAATGTTTGAAGGGGCACGGGACTATAAAAAGTTTGGGAACCACTGCTTTAGGTCATGTAACGGTTTGTTACATGCAATATGTTTTGTGGACTTCACCGGACAGAGGTTGCTCTCCGGTTTTCTGATGAAACAAAGGTTTGGTTGAATCTATTCTGTCACTGTCTCCCTATTGTCTTTGCCTTTAGGCCTATATATCACCGTCGCAAGACATTTGAACTAACAGGTTATAGAGAAAACAACGCAATTATCACAACACATAGGTTGTAATATGGCTAATCTTTCTGGCTTCCCCAGTGATTTTACCCACGCACCGCTGCTGGGCCCAGGCCTAAGTTTTTGGACACAAATGATTATACCTGGGCAACAACAACACAGTGCAATTAGGAATGTATTATTGTTATTAAATCAGTACACAATTGTTGTCCATAGACTCTAAACTGCAGTGATGTAGGCATCCTGTTTAGTTTCCTGACCAAATAACTGGCCTACAGCCTAGGTATGATTATGCAACCATTTGGATCAGTTTGGGTCTATTCTCCAAAGTTTAGGTCCAGAAAGGTACTAAATTAGCGGGCCACTTTAGTCTAGGCTGTAAACTGCAATGTATATGTCCTTTGGATAATTACTATGAATTATGATAATGTGCGGACAAAAGTTGTATCCACAGTCTCTGCGTTTGGCTTCTGTGTTTTAAAAGCATTCGAAAATGCTGTGGATAGTTGGAATGTCATCGGAAAAGCCACCTAATTGTAGGCCTCGTCATAAATATCTGCATTGTTTGTGACACCCGCGTAGAACGATTAGAATCTAAATCACAATTGTGGCAGACACATTTTAGCAGCGCATTACATCCATATAACCAATTAAAAAATATACGAAAACATTGGTTGAAATGGATTGGATTCCAGGAGCTGAACCTCAATCCGAATGGGCAAGAATGCAATCTGCATTATTGACTGGTTTTAAAGGCAGCAACAGCGGCTTTACTGGCAGCAACAGAGCCACCATGCAACTTTCAATACAGTTGTCCCTTCGCCCCAGACTGTCTTTGAAGGATGGAAATGCTTCACAGCTTTATTTATGGCTGCTCTCGCTTACCTGTGCTACATCTACTGGGACAGAATAGAGCTTGCTTCACAAGTTAGTTTGGTCCTAATTCCTGTCTTTTCTATCATCACCACAATCACAATCAGAGTGGCAGAAGACTAGGCAGCTTGTTGCCTGCCACGTTTAATTTACAATACCATTAGTGAATGATAGCTATCAAATGATCATGAAGAGGCCATGAACCCATTTTCTATAACCAAATATCTTTGCTTCAGCCTCCATAATTGCATGTCCCTGTTTTGACCATTGATTGTGTTCATTAAAAATGTAGTAATTAGCAGTTTATACACAATCTCTTTTTCATTAAGGCTGCCTGGAGTTGGGTGACCAAATGTCCAGCCAGTTGGACAAACTTAACAGAGAAAGTGGAGTGGCGAAGGTCCAGAAAAGGGCGGCAAAGCCCTCTGCTGATCGAAGTCAAGCAGCTGGAATTGAAACTGACTGCTATGACGAGAACCTTGGAGAATCATGGTTCACATCGAGCCGCCCCATCTTGTTCCTCCCCACACTGCTCTCAGCACGTTCTCCAGACCAAGGGCAGCAGCTACTCTGGGAGAGTAGACTGGGAGAGCGCTGCATAGGCCATAGTCTTAGAAAATTAAATGGACTGCACTCCAATGGAGACATTTAAATGATTTATTTATTGACCCTGTTGTTTAGACTGTCGATCACCTATGTTGATACTGAATTTCTTTGGCATGAGAAAACACTTGTTGTCTAAATATATTTTCTTTCAATAATATCTCTGGTGTCTGTCTTTAATTATTGGAATAACACAATGATAGGAACCACTTAAAAAGGCTAAGTAAACAGTCATACAGCCATACGTGATACATCTGCTAAATCTCACAATGCTTTCCCCACATAGTCTATCAGACAGGAGTCTTGGTCAGGCTCACCTGGGGTGATGATGATTCATTGTGATTTTATTTTAGGTCTATGTCCCTAGAGTTGGAAAATGTATGATAGCAGTGCAGCAATGGTATGTTTCTCCGTGTTATCACTTATTTTCACCCCTCCATTCCAATTCATTTTTCACTTGCGGATTTTACCCTAAGACATACAATGTCAGTATACAACAAGTTATTGCTCATGTATACCCTTTAATCATGTATGATTGGAAAGTGTAGATTTACATTTACATTTAAGTCATTTAGCAGACGCTCTTATCCAGAGCGACTTACAAATTAGATTCACAGCTGTCCATGAGACACATTTTCGGGAATGTTCAGGACAACATAACTCTGACCTTTGACCTTTAGGGTACATATCAGGAGGATCTTTATGAATCGTTTTTAAAAGGAAACGACTTTTAAAGCAATTTATACTCACATTCATGGTATTTTAATGAATCACAACACATACGTATATCTAGCTTCAGGGCCAATATCAGGGAAAAATAGAGCTTGCCGGCTTATAGTCCTAAAAAAATTAAATTAGTTACCTCTGGTTCGTTCATCCACTCCTATTGGCGAAATGATGAATGGGGAAAGAATAGGGGTTTCGGGATAAACGCTGAAAATATGGTCTGGTATTAACACAGGTTTAGGATATCTTATACTTTTTGTTCTAAGAGATAATATCAGATAGTTAACATGGCCTTTATTAATTATGAAGCATTTATGTGCTTGTTTGGATGACATAAATGCTTCAAAATTCACAAAAAGTGACATTAGCTGATGAAGATGATCTTGTAGAACAAAACGTTGTGACACCGAATGACCGGTAGCTGCCGGAGTATGGGCCTGTGAAAAGGAGTGGGTATTTTGAAAGCAAGCAGGTAATTGGTAAGATATTACTCCTTCTGCCTAACCCTCTCTGCAAGCTCAGACTCAGAAATGATACTCTGTCCGAAGTAGTGTAGGCTACTGAAGTACAGGCTACTGAATCCCTTTTCTAAGAGTTTTATTTTTTTATTTTTTTATTTCACCTTTATTTAACCAGGTAGGCTAGTTGAGAACAAGTTCTCATTTGCAACTGCGACCTGGCCAAGATAAAGCATAGCAGTGTGAACAGGCAACACAGAGTTACACATGGAGTAAACAATTAACAAGTCAATAACACAGTAGAAAAAAAGGGGAGTCTATATACATTGTGTGCAAAAGGCATGAGGAGGTAGGCGAATAATTACAATTTTGTAGATTAACACTGGAGTGATAAATGATCAGATGGTCATGTACAGGTAGAGATATTGGTGTGCAAAAGAGCAGAAAAGTAAATAAATAAAAACAGTATGGGGATGAGGTAGGTGAAAATGGGTGGGCTATTTACCAATAGACTATGTACAGCTGCAGCGATCGGTTAGCTGCTCAGATAGCAGATGTTTGAAGTTGGTGAGGGAGATAAAAGTCTCCAACTTCAGCGATTTTTGCAATTCGTTCCAGTCACAGGCAGCAGAGAACTGGAATGAAAGGCGGCCAAATGAGGTGTTGGCATTAGGGATGATCAGTGAGATACACCTGCTGGAGCGCGTGCTACGGATGGGTGTTGCCATCGTGATCAGTGAACTGAGATAACGCGGACCTTTACCTAGCATGGACTTTTAGATGACCTAGAGCCAGTGGGTCTGGCGACGAATATGTAGCGAGGGCCAGCCGACTAGAGCATACAAGTCGCAGTGGTGGGTGGTATAAGGTGCTTTAATTATATGTTCATTCATCACTGCACAATTAAACAGACACAAAAAGATCCCACCATGTCGATCGAACTACTGACTTTACAAGGCTCCTGCCGCGGGACATTTGGATCCAGCCCTTCCCTCCCCGGGACCAACCTTCCCCCCCCCACAGGACCCCGTGACCAGCCCTTCACACCACGGGACCAGCTCTTCCCGCCATGGGACCAGTCCTTCACGCCACGGGACCAGCCCTTCATACCACGGGACCAGCCATTAATGTCAAGGGACCTTTGGGACCAGATCTTCCCACCATGTAACTCCCAGAACCAGCCCTTCCCACCGGGACCCCCAGAACCAGCTCTTCCACCGGGACCCCCAGAACCAGTCCTTCCCAACGGGACCCCCAGAACTAGCTCTTCCCATCATGGGACCTTGGAATCAGCCCTTCCTGCCATGGCATCAGCCTTTCCTGCCACAGAATCACTTGGACCAGCCCGTCCCGCCACGGAACCCCCGGGACTAGCTCATTCAACAGTGGCACCTCTAGGCAAGCCAAAGACCAAATGTCCTAAATGCAGTTCATGGCTAAACAAAAATGATCTAAATAGACATAACTTGAAAAAGCATTCACCTGTTGTGAAGAACATCACAGCACAATCCAATCTGAAGAGCCAATGCATAGACCAGCAAAAAGGGATTTCTGCAGTTGCGAAATCTTTCCAGGGGACATGTGTCCCAATATATGTGATAAAAAAAATAATTAGGGTCAAACACAAAAGATTGTTTGTGAATTGGATGTTTAAGAAGTGGGTTTAAGTTGAATCAATGTCCCCATACATTGCTTCCAGAGGTAGTTTGGAACTCAGTAGTGAGTGTTGCAACCGGGGACAGACAATTTGGCGGTCTCGTTCTAAATCAAATTCAAATCAAATTTATTTATATAGCCCTTCGTACATCAGCTGATATTTCAAAAGTGCTGTACAGAAACCCAGCCTAAAACCCCAAACAGCAAGCAATGCAGGTGTAGAGGCACGGTGGCTAGGAAAAACTCCCTAGAAAGGCCAAAACCGAGGAAGAAACCTAGAGAGGAACCAGGCTATGTGGGGTGGCCAGTCGTCTTCTGGCTGTGCCGGGTGGAGATTATAACATAACATGGCCAAGATGTTCAAATGTTCATAAATGACCAGCATGGTCAAATAATAATAATCACAGGCACAACAGTTGAAACTGGAGCAGCAGCACGGCCAGGTGGACTGGGGACAGCAAGGAGTCATCATGTCAGGTAGTCCTGAGGCATGGTCCTAGGGCTCAGGTCCTCCGAGAGAGAGAAAGAAAGAGAGAAAGAGAGAATTAGAGAGAGCATACTTAAATTCACACAGGACACCGGATAGGACAGGACAGGACAGGAGAAGTACTCCAGATATAACAAACTGACCCTACCCCCCGACACAAACTACTGCAGCATAAATACTGGAGGCTGAATCAGGAGGGGTCAGGAGACACTGTGGCCCCATCTGATGACATCCCCCGGACAGGGCCAAACAGGAAAGATATAACCCCACCCACTTTGCCAAAGCACAGCCCCCACACCACTAGAGGGATATCTTCAACCACCAACTTACCATCCTGAGACAAGGCCGAGTATAGCCCACAAAGATCTCCGCCACGGCACAACCCAAGGGGGAGGCACCAACCCAGACAGGGAGATTACAGTGACTCAACCCACTCAAGTGACGCACCCCTCCTAGGGACAGTATGAAAGATCCCCAGTAAGCCAGTGACTCAGCCCCTGTAATAGGGTTAGAGGCAGAGAATCCCAGTGGAAAGAGGGGAACCGGCCAGGCAGAGACAGCAAGGGCGGTTCGTTGCTCCAGAGCCTTTCCGTCCACCTTCACACTCCTGGGCCAGACTACACTCAATCATATGACCCACTGAAGAGATGAGTCTTCAGTAAAGACTTAAAGGTTGAGACTGAGTTTGCGTCTCTCACATGGGTAGGCAGACCATTCCATAAAAATGGAGCTCTATAGAAGAAAGCCCTGCCTCCAGCTGTTTGCTTAGAAATTCTATGGACAATTAGGAGGCCTGCGTCTTGTGACCGTAGCGTACGTGTAGGTATGTACGGCAGGACCAAATCAGAGAGATAGGTAGGAGTAAGCCCATGTAATGCTTTGTAGGTTAGCAGTAAAACCTTGAAATCAGCCCTTGCCTTGACAGGAAGCCAGTGTAGGGAGGCTAGCACTGGAGTAATATGATCAAATTTTTTGGTTCTCGTCAGGATTCCAGCAGCTGTATTTAGCACTAACTGAAGTTTATTTAGTGCTTTATCCGGGTAGCCGGAAAGTAGAGCATTGCAGTAGTCCAACATAGAAGTTACAAAAGCATGGATTAATTTTTCTGCATCATTTTTGGACAGAAAGTTTCTGATTTTTGCAATGTTACGTAGATGGAAAAAAGCTGTCCTTGAAACAGTCTTGATATGTTCTTCAAAAGAGAGATCAGGGTCCAGAATAACGCCGATGTCCTTCACAGTTTTATTTGAGACGACTGTACAACCATTAAGATTAATTGTCAGATTCAACAGAAGATCTCTTTGTTTCTTGGGACCTAGAACAAGCATCTCTGTTTTGTCCGAGTTTAAAAGTAGAACGTTTGCAGCCATCCACTTCCTTATGTCTGAAACACATGCTTCTAGCGAGGGCAATTTTGGGGCTTCACCATGTTTCATTGAAATGTACAGCTGTGTGTCATCCGCATAGCACTGAAAGTTAACATTAAGTTCTGTGAGCTTGTGTGGCCTACCACTTCACGGCTGAGCTGTTGTTGCTCCTAGACATTTCCACTTCCCAATAACATCACTTACAGTTGACCGGGGAAGCTCTAGCGGGGCAAACTGTCTTATTGGAAAGGTGGCATCCTATGATGGTGTCACGTTAAAAGTCACTGAGCTCTTCAATAAGGTCATTCTACTGCCAGTGTTTGTCTAATGAGATTGCATGGTTGTGTACTCAGTGTTATATACCTGTCAGCAACGGGTGTGGCTGAAATAGCGAAATCCACTCATTTGAAGGGGTGTCCACATACTCTTGTATATATAGTGCATCTGTTACATATAGGTCATGGGGCACGTGGGTACTTAGGGGGAGAGGCAGGGTGGGTACTATTGAAAGAGAGAGGTGGGGTTCTGTATGTTACACTATCAATCAATAAATAAAGTGTGTGCAAATAAATAAATTGATATACTGTATATGTTTCACTATAAGACTCCATGTGGGTGAACTGAGGGTGGATGGGGTAGGAAGGTTGAGGGGGTTACATCTGTATCAAAGTCTCTGGTTATGCAGTGCATTCGGAAAGTATTCAGACCTCTTGACTTTTTCCACATTTTGTTACTTTACAACCTTATTCAAAAATTGTATTTCATTTTTTTATTTTTACCCTCATTCATTTCAACACAATACCCCATAATGACAAAGCAATTATTATTATTATTTTTCAATTTTGGCAAATTTATCAAAAATAAAAACTGAAATATAACATTTCCATAAGTATTCAGACCCTTTGCTATGAGACTCTAGACTGAGCTCAGGTGCATCCTGTTTCCATTGATCATCCTTGAAGAGAAGAAGGGGCATGGTGGGTCCTGGGGAAGGAGAGAGCAGGGGGACTGTCCATGCTATTCCATACCTTGTGACGTCTCTACCCCATTGAAGTTGAAATTTCAAAAATAATACAGCAGCAAGGGTGCAATACTGTCAACCAACCACACAATCTCAGTCAAGATGGTCGCCTCGCTTTGAGACCTTAGGAAATCAAATCAAATTTTATTTGATGTAGACCTTACAGTGAAGTGCTTACTTACGTGCCCCTAACCGACAGTGCAGTTTTAAAAAATATGGATAAGAATAAGATAAAAAAGTAACAAGCAATTAAAGAGCAGCAGTAAAAAATAACAATATATACAGGGGTGTGCCAGTACAGAGTCAAAGTGTGGGTCACCGGTTAGTTGAGGTAGTATGTACATGTTGGTATAGTTAATTAAAGTGACTATGCATAGATGACAACAGTATTTTGTTTTTTATGTATTATTTCTTACATTGTTAGCCCAGAATCTTAAGTGTTATTAGATACAGCCGGGAAGAACTATTGGATATAAGAGTGACGTCAACTTACCAACATTACAACCAGGAATACAACTTTCCCGAAGCGGATCCTTTGTTCGGACCACCACCCAGGACATTGGATCTAATCCCAGGCTGACCCAAAACAACGTCGCAGCAGAAGAGGTAGACGGAGCGGCCTCATGGTCCGGCTTTGAAGGTGTGCACACCTCCCACCGCTTCCGAGTATATTTCTCCAGTCTCTAGACAACAAGGTGGACAAAATTAGGGCAAGAGAGAGACATCAGAGATTGTAACATTCTCTGTTTCAAGGAAACATGGCTCTCTTGGGATAGGTTGTTGGTACAGCCACCGGGTTTCTCATGCTTCGTGCCAACAGAAACAAACATCTCTTGGGGAATAAGAAGGGCGGGGGTGTATGCTTCATGATTAACAACTCATGGTGTAACCATAACAACATACAGGAACTCAAATCCTTCTGTTGACCTGACCTAGAATTCCTTACAATCAAATACCGACCATATTATCTCCCAAGAGAATTCTCATCAGTTATTGTCACAGCTGTGTATATACCCCCTAAAGCAGATACCACGACGGCCATCACGGAACTTCACTGGACTTTATGTAAACTGGAAACCATATATCCTGAGGCTGCATTTATTGTAGCTAGGGATTTTAACAAAGCAAATTTGAGAACAAGGCTACCTAAATTGATCAGCATATTGATTGCAGCACTCGCCCGGGACGTCATTTCCGGTCACAACTTGCAGGCTTGTTTTCGAGTTGCTGTGCATTTTGTTGCCAACCTATTTTGCTACCTGACAACTTTACGGTTTTCACTTTTTAATTACCGTTCATATATTTATTTTTTCCTCAACTTTTTCACTCCGGACGCTTTATCTGGACATGATTCGTCAGGACCTCCAACAGCCGAAGCTAAGTAGTAACATTAACATGATGCCTTCTAATCGTAGTCGCTGTACTCGCCTTATGGCGAGGATAGCTGTGCTACAAGCCCAGCATCAGACGCAATCGTTAGGCAAGGGTAATTTCAGTGTAGGAAAGGATGAAACAGCGTCTGTGCCACCAGTAAGTACAGATAGTAGTATAAATCCCCTGGCACAGTCCCCGCAGCCGGACAACTTTCTCACGGTTTCTGGAAGGAAATGCTGTAGGAAAGCTCAACCAGTGTCGCTCATTCAGCCGACAGAAACTTTCAACCGGTTTTCCCCATTAAGCAACGGGTCGGAGTCAGAGGCCAAGTCTTCTCTGGTCTCTACTCCTCCCGTTACGGGGTCTAAGACGCCGAAGCTTCCCACCATTAGCTCTGACAAATTGAAAACTCTAGTCATTGGCGACTCCATTACCCGCAGTATTAGACTTAAAACAAATCATCCAGCGATCATACACTGTTTACCAGGGGGCAGGGCTACCGACGTTAAGGCTAATCTGAAGATGGTGCTGGCTAAAGCTAAAAATGGCGAGTGTAGAGAGTATAGAGATATTGTTATCCACGTCGGCACCAACGATGTCAGGATGAAACAGTCAGAGATCACCAAGCGCAACATAGCTTCTGCGTGCATATCAGCTAGAAAGATGTGTCGGCATCGAGTAATTGTCTCTGGCCCCCTCCCAGTTAGGGGGAGTGATGAGCTCTACAGCAGAGTCTCACAACTCAATCGCTGGTTGAAAACTATTTTCTGCCCCTCCCAAAAGATAGAATTTGTAGATAACTGGCCCTCTTTCTGGGACTCGCCCACAAACAGGACCAAGCCTGACCTGCTGAGGAGTGACGGACTACATCCTAGCTGGAGGGGTGCTCTCATCTTATCTACCAACATAGACAGGGCTCTAACTCGTCTAGCTCCACAATGAAATAGGGTGCAGGCCAGGCAGCAGGCTGTTAGCCAGCCTGCCAGCATAGTGGAGTCTGCCACTAGCACAGTCAGTGTAGTCAGCTCAGCTATCACCATTGAGACCGTGTCTGTGCCTCGACCTAGGTTGGGCAAAACTAAACATGGCGGTGTTCGCCTTAGCAATCTCACTAGGATAAAGACCACCTCCATTCCTGTCATTACTGAAAGAGATCATGATACCTCACATCTCAAAATAGGGCTACTTAATGTTAGATCCCTTACTTCAAAGGCAATTATAGTCAATGAACTAATCACTGATCATAATCTTGATGTGATTGGCCTGACTGAAACATGGCTTAAGCCTGATGAATTTACTGTTTTAAATGAGGCCTCACCTCCTGGCTACACTAGTGACCATATCCTCCGTGCATCCCACAAAGGCGGAGGTGTTGCTAACATTTACGATAGCAAATTTCAATTTACCAAAAAAAAAATGACGTTTTCGTCTTTTGAGCTTCTAGTCATGAAATCTATGCAGCCGACTCAATCACTTTTTATAGCTACTGTTTTACAGGCCTCCTGGGCCATATACAGCGTTTCTCACTGAGTTCCCTGAATTTCTATCGGACCTTGTAGTCATAGCAGATAATATTCTAATCTTTGGTGACTTTAATATTCACATGGAAAAGTCCACAGACCCACTCCAAAAGGCTTTCAGAGCCATCATCGACTCAGTAGGTTTTGTCCAACATGCCTCTGGACCTACTCACTGTCACAGTCATACTCTGGACCGAGTTTTGTCCCACGGAATAAATGTTGTGTATCTTAATGTTTTTCCTCATAATCCTGGACTATTGGACCACCATCTGTCTCCTCACCACGCGCTCTCACCACTGGTGTCCCCCAGGGCTCTGTTCTAGGCCCTCTCCTATTCTCGCTATACACCAAGTCACTTGGCTCTGTCATAACCTCACATGGTCTCTCCTATCATTGCTATGCAGACGACACACAATTAATCTTCTCCTTTCCCCCTTCTGATGACCGGGTGGCGAATCGCATCTCTGCATGTCTGGCAGACATATCAGTGTGGATGACGGATCACCACCTCAAGCTGAACTTCGGCAAGACGGAGCTGCTCTTCCTCCCGGGGAAGGACTGCCCGTTCCATGATCTCGCCATCACGGTTGACAACTCCATTGTGTCCTCCTCCCAGAGCGCTAAGAACCTTGGCGTGATCCTGGACAACAAACTGTCGTTCTCAACTAACATCAAGGCGGTGGCCCGTTCCTGTAGGTTCATGCTCTACAACATCCGCAGAGTACGACCCTGCCTCACACAGGAAGCGGCGCAGGTCCTAATCCAGGCACTTGTCATCTCCCGTCTGGATTACTGCAACTCGCTGTTGGCTGGGCTCCCTGCCTGTGCCATTAAACCCCTACAACTCATCCAGAACGCCGCAGCCCGTCTAGTGTTCAACCTTCCCAAGTTCTCTCACGTCACCCCGCTCCTCCGCTCTCTCCACTGGCTTCCAGTTGAAGCTCGCATCCGCTACAAGACCATGGTGCTTGCCTACGGAGCTGTGAGGGGAACGGCACCTCAGTACCTCCAGGCTCTGATCAGGCCCTACACCCAAATAAGGGCACTGCGTTCATCCACCTCTGGCCTGCTCGCCTCCCTACCACTGAGGAAGTACAGTTCCCGCTCAGCTCAGTCAAAACTGTTCGCTGCTCTGGCTCCCCAATGGTGGAACAAACTCCCTCACGACGCCAGGACAGCGGAGTCAATCACCACCTTCCGGAGACACCTGAAACCCCACCTCTTTAAGGAATACCTAGGATAGGATAAAGTAATCCTTCTCACCCCCTCCCCCTTAAAATATTTAGATGCACTATTGTAAAGTGGTTGTTCCACTGGATGTCATAAGGTGAATGCACCAATTTGTAAGTCGCTCTGGATAAGAGCGTCTGCTAAATGACTTAAATGTAAATGTAAATGTAAATTTAATTAAATTTACAATTGCAACAAATAATCTGCTCAGACCCCAACCAAGGACCATCAAAAGTCGTGCTATAAATTCACAGACAACACAAAGATTCCTTGATGCCCTTCCAGACTCCCTCTGCCTACCCAAGGACGCCAGAGGACAAAAATCAGTTAACCACCTAACTGAGGATCTCGATTTAACCTTGCGCAATACCCTAGATGCAGTTGCACCCCTAAAAACTAAAAACATTTCTCATAAGAAACTAGCTCCCTGGTACACAGAAAATACCCGAGCTCTGAAGCAGGCTTCCAGAAAATTGGAACGGAAATGTCGCCACACCCAACTGGAAGTCTTCCGACTAGCTTGGAAAGACGGTACCGTGCAGTACCGAAGAGCCCTTACTGCTGCTCGATCATCCTATTTTTCTAACTAAATCGAGGAAAATAAGAACAATCCGAAATTCCTTTTTGATACTGTCGCAAAGCTAACTAAAAAGCAGCATTCCCCAAGAGAGGATGACTTTCACTTTAGCAGTGATAAATTCATGAACTTCTTTGAGGAAAAGATTATGATTATTAGAAAGCAAATTACGGACTCCTCTTTTAACCTGCGTATTCCTCCAAACCTCAGTTGTCCTGAGTCTGCACAACTCTGCCAGGACCTAGAATCAAGAGAGACGCTCAAGTGTTTTAGTACTATATCTCTTGACACAATGATGAAAATAATCATGGCCTCTAAACCTTCAAGCTGCATACTGGACCCTATTCCAACTAAACTACTGAAAGAGCTGCTTCCTGTGCTTGGCCCTCCTATGTTGAACATAATAAACGGCTCTCTATCCACTGGATGTGTACCAAACTCACTAGAAGTGGCAGTAATAAAGCCTCTCTTGAAAAAGCCAAACCTTGACCCAGAAAATATAAAAAACTATCGGCCTATATCGAATCTTCCATTCCTCTCAAAACTTTTACAAAAGGCTGTTGCGCAGCAACTCACTGCCTTCCTGAAGACAATGTATACGAAATGCTTCAGTCTGGTTTTAGACCCCATCATAGCACTGAGATGGCACTTGTGAAGGTGGTAAATGACATTTTAATGGCATTGGACCGAGGCTCTGCATCTGTCCTCGTGCTCCTAGACCTTAGTGCTGCTTTTGATACCATCGATCACCACATTCTTTTGGAGAGATTGGAAACCCAAATTGGTCTACATGGACATGTTCTGGCCTGGTTTAGATCTTATCTGTCGGAAAGATATCTGTTTGTCTCTGTGAATGGTTTGTCCTCTGACAAATCAACTGTAAATTTCGGTGTTCCTCAAGGTTCTGTTTTAGGACCACTATTGTTTTCATTATACATTTTACCTCTTGGGGATGTTATTCGAAAACATAATGTTAACTTTCACTGCTATGCAGATGACACACAGCTGTACATTTCAATGAAACATGGTGAAGCCCCAAAATTGCCCTCGCTAGAAGCATGGGTTTCAGACATAAGGACGTGGATGGCTGCAAACTTTCTACTATTAAACTCGGACAAAACAGAGATGCTTGTTCTAGGTCCCAAGAAACAAAGAGATCTTCTGTTGAATCTGACAATCAATCTTAATGGTTGTACAGTCGTCTCAAATAAAACTGTGAAGGACCTCGGCGTTACTCTGGACAATGATCACTCTTTTGAAGAACATATCAAGACCATTTCGAGGACAGCTTTTTTCCATCTACGTAACATTGCAAAAATCAGAAACTTTCTGTCCAAAAATGATGCAGAAAAATGTATCCATGCTTTTGTCACTTCTAGGTTAGACTACTGCAATGCTCTACTTTCCGGCTACCCGGATAAAGCACTAAATAAACTTCAGATAGTGCTAAATACGGCTGCTAGAATCCTGACTAGAACCAAAAAATTTGATCATATTACTCCAGTGCTAGCCTCTCTACACTGGCTTCCTGTCAAAGCAAGGGCTGATTTCAAGGTTTTACTGCTAACCTACAAAGCATTACATGGGCTTGCTCCTACCTATCTCTCTGATTTGGTCCTGCCGTACATACCTACACGTACGCTACGGTCACAAGACGCAGGCCTCCTAATTGTCCATAGAATTTCTAAGCAAACAGCTGGAGGCAGGGCTTTCTCCTATAGAGCTCCATTTTTATGGAACGGTCTGCCTACCCATGTCAGAGACGCAAACTCGGTCTCAACCTTTAAGTCTTTACTGAAGACTCATCTCTTCAGTGGGTCATATGATTGAGTGTAGTCTGGCCCAGGAGTGGGAAGGTGAACGGAAAGGCTCTGGAGCAACGAACCGCCCTTGCTGTCTCTGCCTGGCCAGTTCCCCTCTTTCCACTGGGATTCTCTGCCTCTAACCCTATTACAGGGGCTGAGTCACTGGCTTACTGGGGCTCTCTCATGCCGTCCCTGCAGGGGGTGCGTCACCTGAGCGGGTTGATTCACTGTTGTGGTCATCCTGTCTGGGTTGTCGCCCCCCCCCCCCCCCTCTTGGGTTGTGCCGTGGCGGAGATCTTTGTGGGCTATACTCAGCCTTGTCTCAGGATGGTAAGTTGGTGGTTGAAGATATCCCTCTAGTGGTGTGGGGGCTGTGCTTTGGCAAAGTGGGTGGGGTTATATCCTTCCTGTTTGGCCCTGTCCGGGGTGTCCTCGGATGGGGCCACAGTGTCTCCTGACCCCTCCTGTCTCAGCCTCCAGTATTTACGCTGCAGTAGTTTGTGTCGGGGGGCTAGGGTCAGTTTGTTATATCTGGAGTACTCCTCCTGTCCTATTCAGTGTCCTGTGTGAATCTAAGTGTGCGTTCTCTAATTCTATCCTTCTTTCTTTCTCTCTCTCGGAGGACCTGAGCCCTAGGACCATGCCCCAGGACTACCTGACTGTGCTGCTGCTCCAGTTTCAACTGTTCTGCCTTGTTATTATTCGACCATGCTGGTCATTTATGAACATTTGGACATCTTGGCCATGTCCTCTGTAGCTCAGTTGGTAGAGCATGGCGCTTGTAATGCCAGGGTAGTGGGTTCGATTCCCGGGACCACCCATGCGTAGAATGTATGCACACATGACTGTAAGTCGCTTTGGATAAAAGCGTCTGCTAAATGGCATATTTACAAAAAAAATTTTTTATCTCCACCCGGCACAGCCGGAAGAGGACTGGCCACCCCACATAGCCTGGTTCCTCTCTAGGTTTCTTCCTAGGTTTTGGCCTTTCTAGGGAGTTTTTCCTAGCCACTGTGCTTCTACACCTGCATTGCTTGCTGTTTGGGGTTTTAGGCTGGGTTTCTGTACAGCATTTTGAGATATCAGCTGATGTACGAAGGGCTATATAAATAAATTTGATTGATTGAATACACTTGACCACTGCTACTTTAACTTCTGCGATGCATACAATGCCCTCCCTCGCCCTCCTTTCGGCAAATCCAACCACGACTCCATCTTGCTCCTACCGTCCTTTAGGCAGAAACTCAAACAGGATTTACCCGTGACTAGAATCATTCAACGCTGGTCTGACCAATTGGTATCCATGCTTCAAGATTATTTTGATCACGCGGACTGGGAAATGTTCCGGGCAGCCTCAGAGAATAACATTGATCTATACACTGACTCAGTGAGTGAGGTTATCAGGAAGTGCATTGGAGATGTTGTACCCACTGTGACTATTAAAACCTACCCTAACCAAAAACCATTGATGGATGGCGGCATTAACCATGGAAAGAAGTGTCATGTTTTGTCTTATTTTGTCTTGTCATTTTGCTTTTCCCTCTGTTCGTTTTCCCCCTGCTGGTCTTTTTTAGGTTCGTTCCCTCTTCTCTCTTCCTCCCTCTCTCTCTTCTCTCTATCGCTCCGTTCCTGCTCCCAGCTGTTCCTATTCCCCTAATCAATCATTTAGTCTTCCCACACCTGTTCCCTATCTTTCCCCCTGATTAGAGTCCCTATTTCTCCCCTTGTTTTCCGTTTCTGCCCTGTCGGATCCTTGTCTATTGTTCACCTTGCTGTGTCTGTGTATCGCCCTGTCGTGTCGTGTTTCCCTCAGATGCTGCGTGGTGAGCAGGTGTCTGAGTCTGCTACGTTCAAGTGCCTTCCCGAGGCAACCTGCAGTTCTTGATCGAGTCTCCAGTCTGTTCTCGTCATTACGAGTGGAATTATGTCTTATGATTGTAAATTTACTTTACTGGATTAAAGACTCTGTTTTCGCCAAGTCGCTTTTGGGTCCTCATTCACCTGCATGACAGAAGGATCCGACCTAAGAATGGACCCAGCGACTACAGACGCTCGTAACACTGCCGTCGAGATCCAAGGAGCCATGCTCGGCAGACACGAGCAGGAATTGTCTGCTGCTCGCCATGCCGTGGAGAACCTGGCCGCTCAGGTTTCCGACCTCTCTGGACAGTTCCAGAGTCTTCGCCTCGTGCCACCTGTTACTTCCTGGCCTGCCGAGCCTCCGGAACCTAGGGTTAATAACCCACCTTGCTACTCCGGGCAGCCCACGGAGTGCCGCTCCTTTCTCACCCAGTGTGATATTGTGTTCTCTCTCCAACCCAACACATACTCTAGAGAGAGAGCTCGGGTTGCTTACGTCATTTCACTCCTTACTGGCCGGGCTCGAGAGTGGGGCACAGCTATCTGGGAGGCAAGGGCTGATTGTTCAAACAATTACCAGAACTTTAAAGAGGAGATGATTCGGGTTTTGACCGTTCAGTTTTTGGTAGGGAGGCTTCTAGGGCCCTGGCTTCCCTATGCCAAGGTGATCGATCCATAACGGATTACTCTATAGAGTTTCGCACTCTTGCTGCC
Organism: Oncorhynchus gorbuscha; assembly: GCF_021184085.1. Classification (NCBI taxonomy): domain Eukaryota; kingdom Metazoa; phylum Chordata; class Actinopteri; order Salmoniformes; family Salmonidae; genus Oncorhynchus; species Oncorhynchus gorbuscha. The sequence goes on along the minus strand of NC_060182.1, from coordinate 57,698,225 downwards.
TCTAGTGACTGGAACGAGCCGGCGCTGCTCGCCGTTTTCTGGAGGGACTCCACGCAGTGGTCAAGGATGAGATTCTCTCTCGGGAGGTTCCTTCCAGTGTGGACTCTTTGATTGCTCTCGCCATCCGCATAGAACGACGGGTAGATCTTCGTCACCAAGCTCGTGGAAGAGAGCTCGCGTCAACGGTGTTTCCCTGCTCCGCATCGCAACCATGTCCCTCCTCTGGCTCAGAGACTGAGCCCATGCAGCTGGGAGGTATTCGCATCTCGACTAAGGAGAGGGAACGGAGGATCACCAACCGCCTGTGCCTCTATTGCGGATTTGATGGACATTTTGTCAATTCATGTCCAGTAAAGGCCAGAGCTCATCAGTAAGCGGAGGGCTACTGGTGAGCGCTACTACTCAGGTCTCTTCATCTAGATCCTGTACTACTATGTCGGTCCATCTACGCTGGACCGGTTCGGGTGCTACATGCAGTGCCTTGATTGACTCTGGGGCTGAGGGTTGTTTCATGGACGAAGCATGGGCTCGGAAACATGACATTCCTTTCAGACAGTTAGACAAGCCTACGCCCATGTTTGCCTTAGATGGTAGTCATCTTCCCAGTATCAGATTTGAGACACTACCTTTAACTCTCACAGTATCTGGTAACCACAGTGAGACTATTTCTTTTTGATTTTTCGTTCACCTTTTACACCTGTTGTTTTGGGTCATCCCTGGCTAGTATGTCATAATCCTTCTATTAATTGGTCTAGTAATTCTATCCTATCCTGGAACGTTTCTTGTCATGTGAAGTGTTTAATGTCTGCCATCCCTCCCATTTCTTCTGTCCCCACTTCTCAGGAGGAACCTGGCGATTTGACAGGAGTGCCGGAGGAATATCATGATCTGCGCACGGTCTTCAGTCGGTCCCGAGCCAACTCCCTTCCTCCTCACCGGTCGTATGATTGTAGTATTGATCTCCTTCCGGGGACCACTCCTCCTCGGGGTAGACTATACTCTCTGTCGGCTCCCGAACGTAAGGCTCTCGAGGATTATTTATCTGTGTCTCTTGGACGCCGGTACCATAGTGCCTTCTTCCTCCCGGCCGGGGCGGGGTTCTTTTTTGTTAAGAAGAAGGACGGTACTCTGCGCCCCTGCGTGGATTATCGAGGGCTGAATGACATAACGGTTAAGAATCGTTATCCGCTTCCCCTTATGTCATCAGCCTTCGAGATTCTGCAGGGAGCCAGGTGCTTTACTAAGTTGGACCTTCGTAACGCTTACCATCTCGTGCGCATCAGAGAGGGGGACGAGTGGAAAACGGCGTTTAACACTCCGTTAGGGCATTTTGAGTACCGGGTTCTGCCGTTTGGTCTCGCCAATGCGCCAGCTGTTTTTCAGGCATTAGTTAATGATGTTCTGAGAGACATGCTGAACATCTTTGTTTTTGTCTATCTTGACGATATCCTGATTTTTTTCACCGTCACTCGAGATTCATGTTCAGCACGTTCGACGTGTTCTACAGCGCCTTTTAGAGAATTGTCTCTACGTGAAGGCTGAGAAGTGCTCTTTTCATGTCTCCTCCGTTACTTTTCTCGGTTCCGTTATTTCCGCTGAAGGCATTCAGATGGATTCCGCTAAGGTCCAAGCTGTCAGTGATTGGCCCGTTCCAAGGTCACGTGTCGAGTTGCAGCGCTTTCTAGGTTTCGCTAATTTCTATCGGCGTTTCATTCGTAATTTCGGTCAAGTTGCTGCCCCTCTCACAGCTCTTACTTCTGTCAAGACGTGTTTTAAGTGGTCCGGTTCCGCCCAGGGAGCTTTTGATCTTCTAAAAGAACGTTTTACGTCCGCTCCTATCCTCGTTACTCCTGACGTCACTAGACAATTCATTGTCGAGGTTGACGCTTCAGAGGTAGGCGTGGGAGCCATTCTATCCCAGCGCTTCCAGTCTGACGATAAGGTTCATCCTTGCGCTTATTTTTCTCATCGCCTGTCGCCATCTGAACGCAACTATGATGTGGGTAACCGCGAACTGCTCGCCATCCGCTTAGCCCTAGGCGAATGGCGACAGTGGTTGGAGGGGGCGACCGTTCCTTTTGTCGTTTGGACAGACCATAAGAACCTTGACTACATCCGTTCTGCCAAACGACTTAATGCCCGTCAAGCTCGTTGGGCGTTGTTTTTCGCTCGTTTCGAGTTTGTGATTTCTTACCGTCCGGGTAGCAAAAACACCAAGCCTGATGCCTTATCCCGTCTGTTTAGTTCTTCTGTGGCTTCTACTGATCCCGAGGGATTCTTCCTTATGGGCGTGTTGTCGGGTTGACAGTCTGGGGAATTGAAAGACAGGTTAAGCAAGCACTCACGCACACTGCGTCGCCGCGCGCTTGTCCTAGTAACCTCCTTTTCGTTCCTGTTTCCACTCGTCTGGCTGTTCTTCAGTGGGCTCACTCTGCCAAGTTAGCTGGTCATCCCGGTGTTCGAGGCACTCTTGCGTCTATTCGCCAGCGCTTTTGGTGGCCGACTCAGGAGCGTGACACGCGCCGTTCGTGGCTGCTTGTTCGGACTGCGCGCAGACTAAGTCGGGTAACTCTCCTCCTGCCGGTCGTCTCAGACCGCTCCCCATTCCTTCTCGACCATGGTCTCACATCGCCCTAGACTTCATTACCGGTCTGCCTTTGTCTGCGGGGAAGACTGTGATTCTTACGGTTGTCGATAGGTTCTCTAAGGCGGCACATTTCATTCCCCTCGCTAAACTTCCTTCCGCTAAGGAGACGGCACAAATCATCATCGAGAATGTGTTCAGAATTCATGGCCTCCCCGTTAGACGCCGTTTCAGACAGAGGCCCGCAATTCACGTCACAGTTTTGGAGGGAGTTCTGTCGTTTGATTGGTGCGTCCGTCAGTCTCTCTTCCGGGTTTCATCCCCAGTCTAACGGTCAAGCAGAGAGGGCCAATCAGACGATTGGTCGCATACTACGCAGCCTTTCTTTCAGAAACCCTGCGTCTTGGGCAGAACAGCTCCCCTGGGCAGAATACGCTCACAACTCGCTTCCTTCGTCTGCTACCGGGTTATCTCCGTTTCAGAGTAGTCTGGGTTACCAGCCTCCTCTGTTCTCATCCCAGCTTGCCGAGTCCAGTGTTCCCTCCGCTCAAGCGTTTGTCCAACGTTGTGAGCGCACCTGGAGGAGGGTGAGGTCTGCACTTTGCCGTTACAGGGCACAGACTGTGAGAGCCGCCAATAAACGTAGGATTAAGAGTCCAAGGTATTGTTGCGGCCAGAGAGTGTGGCTTTCCACTCGCAACCTTCCTCTTACGACAGCTTCTCGTAAGTTGACTCCGCGGTTCATTGGTCCGTTCCGTGTCTCCCAGGTCGTCAATCCTGTCGCTGTGCGATTGCTTCTTCCGCGACATCTTCGTCGCGTCCATCCTGTCTTCCATGTCTCCTGTGTCAAGCCCTTTCTTCGCACCCCCGTTCGTCTTCCCTCCCCTCCCGTCCTTGTCGAGAGCGCACCTATTTACAAGGTACGTAGGATCATGGACATGCGTTCTCGGGACGGGGTCACCAATACTTAGTGGATTGGGAGGGTTACGGTCCTGAGGAGAGGAGTTGGGTTCCGTCTCGGGACGTGCTGGACCGTTCACTTATTGATGATTTCCTCCGTTGCCGCCAGGATTCCTCCTCGAGTGCGCCAGGAGGCGCTCGGTGAGTGGGGGGGTACTGTCATGTTTTGTCTTATTTTGTCTTGTCATTTTGCTTTTCCCTCTGTTCGTTTTCCCCCTGCTGGTCTTTTAGGTTCGTTCCCCTCTTTCTCTCTTCCTCCCTCTCTCTCTTCTCTCTATCGCTCCGTTCCTGCTCCCAGCTGTTCCTATTCCCCTAATCAATCATTTAGTCTTCCCACACCTGTTCCCTATCTTTCCCCCTGATTAGAGTCCCTATTTCTCCCCTTGTTTTCCGTTTCTGCCCTGTCGGATCCTTGTCTATTGTTCACCTTGCTGTGTCTGTGTATCGCCCTGTCGTGTCGTGTTTCCCTCAGATGCTGCGTGGTGAGCAGGTGTCTGAGTCTGCTACATTCAAGTGCCTTCCCGAGGCAACCTGCAGTTCTTGATCGAGTCTCCAGTCTGTTCTCGTCATTACGAGTGGAATTATGTCTTATGATTGTAAATTTACTTTACTGGATTAAAGACTCTGTTTTCGCCAAGTCGCTTTTGGGTCCTCATTCACCTGCATGACAAGAAGACTCGGGAATATGGCCGAATATAACCAGTGTAGTTATTTCCTCCGCAAGGCAATCAAACAAGTTAAATGTCGGTATGGGGACAAAGGGGAGTCGCAATTCAACGGTTCAGACACGAGACGTATGTGGCAGGGTCTACAGGCAATTACGAACTACAAAAAGAAAACTAGCCAGGTCACGGACACCGACTAAACATCTTCTTTGCCCGCTTTGAGGATAATACAGTGCAATTGGCGCGGCCCGCTAACAAGGAGCGGGCCCCCCTTCCCATTCTCCTTCTCCGTGGCTGAAGAGAGGGACATTTAAACACGTTAACCCTCGCAAGGCTGCTGGCCCAGACGGCATCCCTAGCTGTATCCTCAGAGCATGTGCAGACCAGATGGCTGGTGTGTTTACGGACATATTCAATAGCACCCTTTCCCAGTCTGCTGTACCCACATGCTTCAAGATGGCCACCATTGTTCCTGTACCCAAGAAGGCAAAGGTAACTGAACTAAATCACTATCGCCCCGTAGCACTCACTTCTGTCATCATGAAGTGCTTTGAGAGACTAGTCAAGGATTATATAACCTCCACCTTCCCTGCCACCCTAGACCCACTTCAGTTTGCATACCACCCCAACAGATCCACAGACGATGCAATCTCCATCACACTGTACACTGCCCTATCCCATCTGGACAAGAGGAATACCTATGTAAGAATGCTGTTCATTAACCACAGCTCAGCATTCAATACCATAGTACCATCCAAGCTCATAATTAAGTTGGAGGCCCTGGGTCTCAACCCCACCCTGTGAAATTGGGTCCTGGACTTTCTGACGGGCCGATCCCAGGTGGTGAAGGTAGGAAACAACATCTCAATTTCACTGACCCTCAACACTGGGGCTCCACAAGGGTGCATACTCAGCCCCCTCCTGTATTCCCTGTTCACCCATGACTGCGTGGCCATGCACGCCTTCAACTCAGTCATCAAGTTTGTAGACGACACAACAGTAGTGGGCTTGATTACCATCAACGACAAGACAGGGACTCGGAATGTGGTGTCAGGAAAACAACCTTTCACTCAACGTCAACAAAACAAAGGAGATGATCTTGGACTTCAGGAAACAGCAGAGGAGCAGAGGGAGCACCCCCCTATCCACATTGAAGGGACAGTAGTAGTGGCGTACACATCACAGACAAACTGAAATGGTACAAGAAGAAGTATACCTCAGGAGGCTGAAGAAATTAGGCTTTTCACCTAAAACCGTGACAAACTTTTACAGATGCACAATTGAAAGCATCCTGTCGGGCTGTATCACCGCCTGGTACGACAACTGCGCTGCCCTCGACCGGAAGGCTCTCCAGAGGGTGGGGACACCAACAGCACCCAATGTTAAAGGAGGGCCAAATCATCAAGGACAACAACCACCCGAGCCACTGCCTGTTCACCGCGTTACCATCCAGAAGGCAAGGTCAGTACAGGGAACGAGAGACTGAAAAACAGCTTCTATCTCAAGGCCATCAGACTGCTAAACAGCAATCACTAACTCAGAGTGGCTGCTGCCTACATAGAGACTCACTAGTCACTTTAAACAATGCCACTTTAATAATGTTTACATATCTTACATTACTCATCTCATATGTATATACTGTATCTTATACCATCTATTGCATCTTGCCTACTCCGCTCGGCCATCGCTCATCCATATATTTATATGTACATATTCTTATTCCATCCTTTTAGATTTGTGTTTTTAGGTAGTTATTGGGGAATTGTTAGATATTACTGCACTGTCGGAACTAGAAGCACAAGCATTAAGCAACACTCGCATTAACATCTGCTAACCATGTGTATGTGACCAATACACTTTGATTTGGATAGTACAAGGAAAAAGTTATTGTAGTGGCTTCCTTTCGTCTTTACCATAGCCACTGCCCAAGCCTGAAGCGGGGTTGTTTGGTACGCATACAGTCCACACTCAAGGTTTCCAAACGGCCAAACATTCAATGACATCCAGGGATATGGTGCAACAAAAATGTTTATTCTTGTTATATCTAACAAACAAGTGATTCTCCAATCAACTTAAAGCATAGAATACTTGATATGGAAAATACATATATACCTGTCTGTATGTCTGTATGGTCAAAAAACTATACCGCTCCCGCATCTAGCAAGGACTCCTCTCCCGAAGGCCCAACTTCCTGCCTTTATCCTAACACACTTACCACAATACAATGAATAGGCAAGAGGGGGGACAAATGGCTGAGTTACACTAACAACAAATGAATATATCTCAATCAGGTAAATATAAATCATAAAGGTACGTACCTAATATTTCATCATTTACATTCATATTTAATATATTTACACAAATATACATGGAGCTCCATATGTTCGGTCTTTTATACAAATATGTCCAAATCGGCTCTAACAGTTATCATTACAGTGCGACCCACTGTTAACACTAATCTGGTGATGCAGTTTATCTGGATAGTAAGTGACTTTGAAATAGGCAAAAGCAGACAAAGGACATATTAGCAACAAAACAACACAGCATGTCAGCAGCAAGTATGGGTAGCTGCAGCCTAATATGGTGACCAGAGTATTGGCGAGTTGCTTGTGTCGAAAGGAGTGGGCGTATGGAAAGAGAATCAGCTAATTGGGGATATTTGTTGCCCTTCAAGAGAGTTTTGCGTGGCTGATTGGGCTGCATGACAAGACGATAAAAGCCCATTTATGCTTGATCCGAAAATGTGATTGGAGGATTCTTATGGAGGGTGTGACGCAATTACGGAGCCCACAGAGGCATGCAGAGGCCAAATCATGCTCCATACTGCATTGCCGTGTGCTTCTCAAATTTTCTAACAATGCGGATGGATATGTATAGCTCTGAAGTGACATGATTGGTTGACAGTGGAGCCGGAGGGTAGGCCTGCTGTCTTATCGGCTCTTAACCAATCATGCTATTTTGTTTGTTTTTTCGCGTTGATTGTAACTAGTTTTGTACATAATGTTGCTGCTACCGTCTCTTATGACCGAAAACTGTGATTACTCACCTCAAATTGGACGAGGAGTTCTTCTTCAACGAGTCGGATGCGAGAAATATACTACGGACACCCGACCAGGCCCAGATCCCCGTGATTGGAAAAGGAAAAATAGGTTTCGCAAAAAGAGATCAGGATGCCTTGTGAGGATCAGGCTAATCTGCCCTTGCCTTCCATTTTGCTAACTAACAATCAATCACTGGAAAAATGGGACGAACTGAAAGCACGTATATCCTAGCAATGGGACATTAAAAACTGCAATATCTCATGTTTTCCCCGAATTGTGGCTGAACGACGACATTAGGAACATACAGCTGGCCGGTTAAACACCCCATCGGCAGGACAGAACAGCAGCCCCTGGTAAGACACGGGCGGGGGCCTATGCATATTTGTAAACAATAGCTGGTGCACGATATCTAAGGAAGTCTCAGAGTTTTGCTCGCCTGAGGTATCTCATGATATGCTGTAGACCGCGCTATCTACCTAGAGAGTTTTCATCTGTATTTGTCGTAGCTGTCTACATACCACCACAGACCGAGGCTGGCACTAAAACCACACTCAATGAGCTGTACTCTACCATAAGCAAACAGGAAAACTCTCATCCAGAGGCGGTGCTCCTCGTGGCCGGTGACTTTAATGCGGGGAAACTTAAATCACCGTTACCTCATTTCTATCAGCATGTTAAATGTGCAACCATACATAACAATACACCAGCCACGCTGATCCTCAACACGGGGGCCCCTCAGGGGTTCGTGCTCAGTCCCTTCCTGTACTCCCTGTTCACTCATGACTGCACGGCCAGGCATGACTCCAATACCATCATTAAGTTTGCTGATGACACCACAGTGGTAGGCCTGATCACTGACAATGATGAGCCTAATGGGAGGAGGTCAAAGACCTGACCGTGTGATTTAAGGACAACCTTTCCCTCAATGTGGTCAATCAAAGGAGATGATCGTGGACTACAGGAAAAGGAGGACCGAGCACGACCCCATTCTCATCAACGGGGCTGTAGGGGAGCAGGTTGAGATCTACAAGTTCCTTGTGTCCACATCACCAACAAACTAACATGGTACTATCACACCATGACAGCCGTGAAGAGGGCACGACAAAACCTATTCCCCCTCAGGAGGCTGAAAAGATTTGGCATGGGTCCTCAGATCCTCAAAACTTTTTACAACTGCATCATCGAGAGCATCCTGACGGGTTGCAACACTGCCTGGTATGGCAACTGCTCGGCCTCCAACCTCATTGCACTACAGAGGATAGTGCGTACAGCCCAGCACATCACAGGGGCCAAGCTTCCTGCCATCCAGGACCTCTATACCAGGCGGTGTCAGAGGAAGGCCCTAAAAATTGTCAAAGACTCCAGCCACCCTAGTCATAGACTGTTCTCTCTACTACCACACTGCAAGCAGTACCGGAGTACAAAGTCTAGGCCCAAGAGACTTCTTAACAGCTTCTACCCCCAAGCCATAAGACTCCTGAACAGTTAATAAAATGGCTACCCAGACTATTTGCATTGCCCCTGCCCCCACCCCCATCCTCTTCTACACTGCTGCTACTCTCTGTTATTATCTATGCATAATCCCTTTAATACCTCTACCTGCATGTACATATTACCTGAATTACCTCAACACCGGTGACCCAGCACATTGACTCTGTACTGGTACCGCTGTTTATAGCCCCGCTATTGTTATTTACTGCTGCTCTTTAATTACTTGTTATTCTTATCACTTACTTTTTTTGTAGGTATTTTCTTAAAACTGCATTGTTGGATAAGTAAGCATTTCACTCTACTACACCTGTTGTATTCGGCACATGTGACAAATAACATTTGATTTGATTTGTCAGCTTCCTTCTCAATAGCTCTGCACTGCTAAGCACAATAAGTATGAAGGCCTTGAAGTCTGAGGAGGCTGCATAACAATAAATGCTGTACGGCCACTTCAGAAGTCGGATTGACCATGCAAAACCTTTAAGCCGGCTACTAGTGCACCAACGTTGTATGGATATGCCTGCACCGATCTGAGACCTGACTGTGATACCCAGGAGGAAGCTGGAAGCGTATCATGCTGCTTTCAAAACAACTGGGAACTCTGAAAAAGACGAGGTGAAATCATGACATCAGTGATCTTCAGGTCGGAAAGTCAGAGCTCTAGAAAGAGGCCTTTTTCATTCGCAGCTCCTCTATACCAGGCGATGTCAGAGGAAGGCCCTAAAAATTGTCAAAAACTCCAGCCACCTTTGTCATAGACTGTTCTTTCTGCTACCAGACGGAAAGCGGTACCGGAGCGCCAAGTCTAGGTCCAAGAGGCTTCTTAAGGAGAAGTTTATCTAAAGTTCCATTTATAACACTTCTATTTCCATCAACATTTATGATGAGTATTTCTGTAAATTGATGTGGCTCTCCGCCAGAGTGTTTTCTATCCACACATACTAATCATATGCATATACTATATTCCTGGCATGAGTAGCAGGACGCTGAAATGTTGCGCGATTTTTAACAGAATGTTCAAAAAAGTAGGGGGTAGACTTAACAGGTTAACCTGTTATAGTATATGCATATGATTAGTATGTGTGGATAGAAAACACTCTGACGTTTCTAAAACTGGTTAAATCACAGCTGTGACTATAACATAACGTGTGTTTCATCGAAAAGCGGAAGAAAAACTGATCACCAAAATCTGAAAAATATATCAATGCGCCACTTGCATGTATTGTCTATTAGAAAGCAAATTACATGGGGCTGAGATTGCAAGTCCTACAGCTTCCACACGATTTCACCAGTCTTGTCAATTGCCTGCGCTTTGTTTCTTGGTCAAACGAGTAAGAGAGAGCCCATTCCTTCCGGTCTCCGACAGGATGTTTTGGAGTAGAAATTTCTGAACATGATTTCAAGACGTGGAGCTATTGAATACACATCGCCCCGTGATCAATTTGATAGATTATTAACGTTTACTAATACCTAAAGTTGGATTACAAAAGTATTTCGAAGTGTTTTGTAAAAGTTTATTGTCGACTTTTTTAATTTTAAAAAATGACGTTGCGTTTTAAAACTGTGTTTTTTCCTGAATCACACACTCTTCATAGATCGATATTTAGGGTATATATATGGACCGATTTAATCGAAAAAAAGACCCAATAGTGATGTTTATGGGACATCTAGGAGTGCCAACAAAGATGATCGTCAAAGGTAATGAATGTTTTATATTTTATTTCTGCGTTTTGTGTAGCGCCGGCTATGCTAATTATTTTGTTTACGTCCCCTTCAGGTATTTCGGGGTGTTGCATGCTTTCAGATAATAGCTTCTCATGCTTTCGCCGAAAAGCATTTTTAAAATCTGACTTGTTGGCTGGATTCACAACGAGTGTAGCTTTAATTCAGTACCCTGCATGTGTGTTTTAATGAATGTTTGAGTTTTAACGAGTGCTATTAGCATTTAGCGTAGTGCATTTGCATTTCCAGATGGCTAGATGGGACGCATGCGTGTCGGGTCGACTTAAGAGGTTAATGCATCTGCTGTGTCAGATTTCAAAAAAGCTTTACCGAAAAAGCACACCATGCAATAATCTGAGTACAGCGCTCAGAGACAAAAACAAGCCAAACAGATATCCGCCATATTGTGTAGTCAACAGAAGTCAGAAATAGCATTATAAATATTCACTTACCTTTGATGATCTTCATCAGAATGCATTCCCAGGAATCCCAGTTCCACAATAAATGTTTGCTTTGTTCGATAAAGTTCATCATTTATGTCCAAATATATCCTTTTTGTTTACGCATTTAGTACACAATCCAAAATCATGACGCGCGAGCAGACGAGCAGACGAGCAGACGAGCAGACGAGACGAGCAGACAAAACGAGCAGTCAAAAAGTTCCATTACAGTCCGTAGAAACATGTCAAACGAAGTATATAATCAATCTATAGGATGTTTTTAACATAAATCTTCAATCATGTTCCAACTGGAGAATTCCTTTGTCTGTAGAAATGCAATGGAACAGAGCTAACTATCACGTGAACGCGCGAGACTGAGCTTGTGGCACTCTGCCAGACCACTGACTCATTCCCCTCTCATTCGCCCCCACCTCACAGTAGAAGCATCAAACAAGGTTCTAAAGACTGTTGACCTCTAGTGGAAGCCTTAGGAAGTGCAATATGACCAATATCCCACTGTATCTTCAATAGGGAATGAGTTGAAAAACTACAAACCTCAGATTTCCCACTTCCTGGTTGGATTTTTTCTTAGGTTTTTACCTGCCATATGAGTTCTGTTATACTCACAGACATCATTCAAACAGTTTTAGAAACTAAGAAAAAAGTTCAGAGTGTTTTCTATCCAAATATACTAATAATATGCATATCTTAGCTTCTGGGACTGAGTAGCAGGCAGTTTACTCTGGGCACCTCTGGGCACCTTATTCATCCAAGCTACTCAATAATGCCCCCAGCCATAAGAAGTTATTAAGGGCTTGGAAGTAAGCATTTCACTGTAAGGTCTACACCTGTTCTATTTGGTGCATGTGACAAATACAATTTGATTTGATTTGAAACACTTTACTCAAAGGATATGGTGTGAATGCAAACAACACCGGGACACAGTGTCCTTCGCTCCCACTTGACAAGTACTAATGTCCAGAAACAGCGTGGGAAGTAGCTACCTGGTGTCAGGGTGACAATCACAATAAGCACACGGAGCAACACCCACCCTTCATGATTACTTTTTAGTCTAAAAATAAACAATTGTCAGTTTTATAACTGAAAATGTACAATTAATTTATGTAAAACTAACAATGAAATATGACTCAGGCTCATCCTCTGTCTTGAAAACAGAAATCCTAACGCTTGCGTGGTAAGAAACGGAAGGAAAAAAACAGCTCAATCAAAACAACCTAACCTTTAGCTGAGTGCTTTCGACACACCCACTCCTTTCCACACGCCCATTCCTTTCCACACGCCCATTCCTTTCCTTTCGACACACCTATTCACCCATATACTGCACTCTCGCAGCCATATTGAGCTGCAACTACCCTTCTTGTCAGATGTCTCTGCAATGTAAGGTAGTGAACGGTCAGGAATTGACAAATGGGAACCCTTTTAATTGCATAGGCAACATTGTTCAATCAAGAGCGTCTAACCTATAGCAGAGTGCTTTTGACACACCTACTCCTTTCGACACACCCACTACTCCAAGACATACTTGGTCCGGTACACATCTATCTATACTTGTAGCACAGATAGAACAATGTGCCTGATATTTCATGTATATATGTGTGAAGCATCCGTTTAGCTATTCCACTCACTACCAAATATGGCGATGAGAGGAAGCGCAGTGTTCGACAGGGGGATGAGGTGGAGCAAGATGGATTTTGGCCAACATTATGCAAATGTTCTCATCAATGAAATTTGACCTCAGTACAGTTTTCCGTTCCCAAAACTAGAATGAGTGGAACAGAGTGGACTAAGTTTTGTAGATTTTACACTTTGCCAAAGTTTTGCTCCGGCGCCGACAGAGATGGCCGCCTCGCTTCGCGTTCCTAGGAAACTATGCAGTTTTTAGTTTTTTACGTGTTATTTCTTACATTAGTACCCCAGGTCATCTTAGGTTTCATTACATACAGTCGAGAAGAACTACTGAATATAAGATCAGCGTCAACTCACCATAAGTACGACCAAGAATATGTTTTTCGCGACGCGGATCCTGTGTTCTGCCTTACAAACAGGACAACGGAATGGATTCCATGCAACGACCCAAAAAAATGACTCCGAAAAAGAGGGAAACGAGGCGGTCTTCTGGTCAGACTCCGGAGACGGGCACACCGTGCACCACTCCCTAGCATTCTTCTTGCCAATGTCCAGTCTCTTGACAACAAGGTTGATGAAATCCGAGCAAGGGTAGCATTCCAGAGGGACATCAGAGACTGTAAAGTTCTCTGCTTCACGGAAACATGGCTCACTGGAGAGACGCTCTCCGGGGCGGTGCAGCCAACGGGTTTCTCCATGCATCGCGCCGACAGAAACAAACATCTTTCTGGTAAGAAGAGTGGCGGGGGCGTATGCCTCATGACTAACGAGACATGGTGTGATGAAAGAAACATACAGGAACTCAAATCCTTCTGTTCACCTGATTTAGAATTCCTCACAATCAAATGTTGACTGCATTATCTACCAAGAGAATTCTCTTCGATTATAATCACAGCCGTATATATCCCCCCCAAGCAGACACATCGATGGCTCTGAACGAACTTTATTTAACTCTTTGCAAACTGGAAACCATTTATCCGGAGGCTGCATTCATTGTAGCTGGGGATTTTAACAAGGCTAATCTGAAAACAAGACTCCCTAAATTTTATCAGCATATCGATTGCGCAACCAGGGGTGGTAAAACCTTGGATCATTGTTACTCTAACTTCCGCGACGCATATAAGGCTCTGCCCCGCCCCCCCTTTCGGAAAAGCTGACCACGACTCCATTTTGTTGGTCCCTGCCTACAGACAGAAACTAAAACAAGAGGCTCCCACGCTGAGGTCTGTCCAACGCTGGTCCGACCAAGCTAACTCCACACTCCAAGACTGTGCGAGTTCATTAGAACGTGCTTTGAAGATGTCATTCCCATAGCAACGATTAAAACATTCCCTAACCAGAAACCGTGGATTGATGGCAGCATTCGCGTGAAACTGAAAGCGCGAACCACTGCTTTTAATCAGGGCAAGGTGTCTGGTAACATGACCGAATACAAACAGTGCAGCTATTCCCTCCGCCCCAGCCGCGCCCTCAGAGCATGCGCAGACCAGCTGGCCGGTGTGTTTACGGACATATTCAATCAATCCCTATACCAGTCTGCTGTTCCCACATGCTTCAAGAGGGCCACCATTGTTCCTGTTCCCAAGAAAGCTAAGGTAACTGAGCTAAACGACTACCGCCCCGTAGCACTCACTTCCGTCATCATGAAGTGCTTTGAGAGACTAGTCAAGGACCATATCACCTCCACCCTACCTGACACCCTAGACCCACTCCAATTTGCTTACCGCCCAAATAGGTCCACAGATGATGCAATCTCAACCACACTGCACACTGCCCTAACCCATCTGGACAAGAGAAATACCTATGTGAGAATGCTGTTCATCGACTACAGCTCGGCATTCAACACCATAGTACCCTCCAAGCTCGTCATCAAGCTCGAGACCCTGGGTCTCGACCCCGCCCTGTGCAACTGGGTACTGGACTTCCTGACGGGCCGCCCCCAGGTGGTGAGGGTAGGCAACAACATCTCCTCCCCGCTGATCCTCAACACGGGGGCCCCACAAGGGTGCGTTCTGAGCCCTCTCCTGTACTACCTGTTCACCCACGACTGCGTGGCCACGCACGCCTCCAACTCTATCATCAAGTTTGCGGACGACACAACAGTGGTATGCTTGATTACCAACAACGACGAGACGGCCTACAGGGAGGAGGTGAGGGCCCTCGGAGTGTGGTGTCAGGAAAATAACCTCACAATCAACGTCAACAAAACTAAGGAGATGATTGTGGACTTCAGGAAACAGCAGAGGGAACACCCCCCTATCCACATCGATGGAACAGTAGTGGAGAGGGTAGCAAGTTTTAAGTTCCTCGGCATACACATCACAGACAAACTGAATTGGTCCACTCACACAGACAGCATCGTGAAGAAGGCGCAGCAGCGCCTCTTCAACCTCAGGAGGCTGAAGAAATACGGCTTGTCACCAAAAGCACTCACAAACTTCTACAGATGCACAATCGAGAGCATCCTGGCGGGCTGTATCACCGCCTGGTACGGCAACTGCTCCGCCCTCAACCGTAAGGCTCTCCAGAGGGTAGTGAGGTCTGCACAACGCATCACCGGGGGCAAACTACCTGCCCTCCAGGACACCTACACCACCCAATGTTACAGGAAGGCCATAAAGATCATCAAGGACATCAACAACCCGAGCCACTGCCTGTTCACCCCGCTATCATCCAGAAGGCGAGGTCAGTACAGGTGCATCAAAGCTGGGACCGAGAGACTGAAAAACAGCTTCTATCTCTTTGGCCATCAGACTGTTAAACAGCCACCACTAACATTGAGTGGCTGCTGCCAACACACTGACATTGACACTGACTCAACTCCAGCCACTTTAATAATGGGAATTGATGGGAAATGATGTAAATATATCACTAGCCACTTTAAACAATGCTACCTTATATAATGTTACTTACCCTACATTATTCATCTCATATGCATACGTATATACTGTACTCTATATCATCGACTGCATCCTTATGTAATACATGTATCACTAGCCACTTTAACTATGCCACTTTTTTTACATACTCATCTCATATGTATATACTGTACTCGATACCATCTACTGTATCTTGCCTATGCTGCCCTGTACCATCACTCATTCATATATCCTTATGTACATATTCTTTATCCCCTTACACTGTGTATAAGACAGTAGTTTTGGAATTGTTAGTTAGATTACTTGTTGGTTATTACTGCATTGTCGGAACTAGAAGCACAAGCATTTCGCTACACTCGCATTAACATCTGCTAACCATGTGTATGTGAAAAATACAATTTGATTTGGTTTGACTGGATTTGATTTAGAAGGAGTGCAAGGCCGAATTTAGTTATTGCACACCGCACTTTACAGAGTAGGTTTTCCCTAATGGAAATTTGTGCTTGACTTTGCCTACTATGACTCATTTGAATTTTTAAATGTTTTACTTCGCCTTTATTTAATCAGGTAGGCCAGTTGAGAACAAGTTCTCATTTACAACTGCGACCTGGCCAAATAAAGCAAAGCAGTTAGACACATACAACAACACAGCGTTACACATGGAATAAACAAACATACAGTCAATAACACAATAGAAAAAATATATATATACAGTGTGTGCAAATGAGGTAAGATTAGGGAGGCAAGGCAATAAATAGGCCGTAGTTGCGACGTAAATACAATTTAGCAATTAAACACTTGAGTGATAGATGTTCAGAAGATGAATGTGCAAGTAGAGATACTGGGGTGCAAAGGAGCAAAAAATAAAAAATAACAATATGGGGATGAGGTAGTTGGATGGTCTATTTACAGATGGGTTATGTACAGGTGCGATGATCTGTGAGCTGCTCTGACAGGTGATGCTGATGAGGAAGATATGAGTCTCCAGCTTCAGTGATTTTTGCAATTCGTTCCAGGCATTGGCAGCAGAGAACTGGAAGGAAAGGCGGCCAAATAGAAATTGACTTTGGGGGTGAACAGTGAAATATACCTGCTGGAATGCGTGCTATGGGTGGGTGTTGCAATGGTGACCAGTGAGCTGAGATTTGTTCCGATTGGAAACGGCAGGCTATGGTCAATCTTGGGTTAGTTAAACAAGTATATCCTTGCAGTGCCTGCTAAATGACGCTTTTACCACAGATAGAAAAATGAAACAGATATTTCCCCGGATGTATAAATGTGAAGCTTGCGCTTGGCGTTTCCACTCACTACAAAATATGGTAGTGAGAGGAAGCACAGTGGCCGCGGTGGGAGAAGGTGGAACGAGATGGATTTGGGCCAACATTCTGCTCATTGATGAAACATTTGATATCAATACAGTTTTCTATTCCCAAAACAAAAATATGTTACGATCAGAGTGGACTACGTTTTGGAGACTTTGCCATTTGTCAAAGTTTTAAAAACGTGCGTTATTTAGAAGGAGCGCATAGGCGAATTGGATTACTACACATGCGAATTTCACAGAGTAGGCATGAACGCAATGTATGCTAGAACGCGCCCAATAGGATCTCGCTAGCTCTGCCCAACTCCTTGCTTTTTCTGCCCACTGTGACTAATGTATTCCCATTTGAAACGACGGGCTGTGGTTTATCTTGGTTTAGTTATATAAATCTTTGCTATACCTATTGCTCACTACAAGCATGGAACTAGTTAGTGCCATCATTTGTTTTACGGGGAGCAAAATGAACTGCTGCACCATACCATTGCATGAATTCATGGAAATTGGAAGCGAATGAGCTAGCCATCATTTTGAGTGGTTTGGTGAATGCTAGTCAATTTAAACTGCGTATATCAACATAAGTTACTGAGTTATTTAAATAAATAAAAATATCTTCTGAATAAAGACCGGAAGGTGTGTGAACGACGGGCGGCAGTCCAACTAGCTACCGTGGTAACTTCAAATAGGCCAGAATAAAGATGGAAACGATACTTGACCTACCAATCGAAAATAAGATATTTTATGCTGTTCTGGTGTTCTCGTGGACGGTTTATCTATGGGAGGCCTACCTTGCGTACAGACAGGTAATTGTTTACTTTGTTTCGTAACTGTCTCTGTCAATACCGCACCAGGCCCCCGCTGCTGCCCCATTCATAGACGTAACTACTCTAACTACTCAATTGACAATAGAACCTTCTGACCGATGATGTTTGTTAATAACCTCTACGGGATCGGCTAACGGCTAATGTGATTAGCAAGAGGGTTTAAGTAACAACATTTTTTCCCCAGGACCTAGACATATCTCATATGGGCAGAAATATGACATTCTTGTTAATCTAATTGCACTGTCCAATTTACAGTAGCTATTACAGTGAAATAATACCATGCTATGGTTTTAGGAGAGTGAACAATTATGAATTTAAATGTATTAATAAACCAATTAGGCACATTTGGGCAGTCTTGCTACAACATTTTGAACATATATGCAATGGTTCATTGTATCAGTCTAAAACTGCACGCACACTGCTGCCATCTAGTGGCCAAAATCTAAATTTGCTCTTGGGCTGAAATAATACATTATGGCCTTTCTCTTGCAGTTCAAAGATGGTAAAAAAACAAACATTTTTTTTACATCGGGTTATCTTTTACCTGATCTAATGTGTTATATTCTCCATTCATTTCACATTTCCACAAATGTCAAAGTATTTCCTTTCAAATGGTATCAAGAATATGCATATCCTTGCTTCAGGTCCTGAGCTACAGGCAGTTAGATTGGTTAGATTTTAGGTGAAAATTAGCTTGCGGTACTTTTTTGGAAACATAAGGAATGTGTCTTTCATATCAGCCATAAATGCTTAATAAAAAACAAAATGTACATTAGTAGCTACACTTTTTTTTAGGATTAGTGTTCCCACAGCGCCATGTCTCCATGTTACAGCACTTGTTTATGGAAGACAAAGGCCGCCACCAGTGCTAATTAGCAATCGAGCATGCTTTGAACATCTGTGTGTAAGATAACTGGATGTCATAAGGTGAATGCACCAATTTGTTTCCACTGGATGTCATAAGGTGAATGCACCAATTTGTAAGTCGCTCTGGATAAGAGCGTCTGCTAAATGACTTAAATGTAAATGTAAATGAGGAAGTGTAGTTTGTCAGCTGGAGGCACAAAGTGTATGGATCTGTGCAAAACTACTACAGTAAGCATATTCTTTATTTGAAAGATTATTTCTCACTGACATGAAAGATAAGGGGCATTTCAGCATATGTTCAAAAGTGATTGTCGTTTACAAGGAGCCAAATGTGGGCGAATGAAATGGCTGAAGGGATTTCGAGAGCTAGATAGCAGTATGCTGACTCAGTTTCATGTATATTGTTTCAATAACCATGTTTCAGTCCAGTTTTTATACGAGTAAAGTCATACCGTATTTAAAAAAATATTGCGCCAGCTGTGCTGGAAACGGGAAGTTTCTGTACTATTTTTCAATTGCTGTCAGATCATTTGTTTGTTCGACATGGTATGATCTTTTTGTGTCGGTAAAATGTATTATGTAAGAAATGGAGGTTGAAACGCCTTTATGCGAAAACATTGATATAATTACCAACGTATCGAAATAATGCGATGATATGGTGTGTGTGGTCCTCCCAATATGACTCGGAGAAACCATGGAGTTTATTAGGATATAAATGAAATAAGTTATGATTAACTTCACAGGGTGGTGAAATTGCACAGTGATCTTGGTGCTCTTTTCTAAAAAATATCTAAGGTCTTATTTTAGTGACATGATGATCAATGCTTGACTTCTGATTGACAAATACAAATATTCTCAATTCAAGGCTATCCATAATAATCTCATCATGTAGACTAGACTACCCGCACTGTATCTGCAAGCTGTTGGCTAGAGTCCATGTGCCAAGACCAAAGTAGGCACATTTGCTTTTTAACGCAGGTTTTGTTTCAACTCTATTGGTAGAGTTGAAAATGCAATGGAAACACATTGAACATAAGATTTTTATTCGGTACATGAAAAGGTAAAAGGTAAGGTAAAAAATATATTTTCTGTGCATTACGTCATAATGCAGTGATTTTTATCCACGACAAGTCTGTTTAGACTTCCCACTGGTGGGAAAATGCGCATATTGTCTTGGTGCGTTTTTTGGAATATTTGCATGAATCTGTCACCAATTGACTGGTGTTTGCCAGTCTCTCAATATTTTTCCAAGAACAACGCTGTCTTCAGGATTGTCTTCAGGATTGCCTAAAATCAGTGTTATACCAATTGTTGATATACAGTCTGAAACAAAGCACCACAAAAACATGGAACATTTCCTTACAAGCCAGAATGATGAATACAATTACATTTTAATTTAGCTAGTCTACTGGTTGTCTGTGCAGTTGGTCCTTCGGCTGGTTGAAACTTGAGACAAAATATCCACAGGAAAGTATTATTTTGTCAACTTTTTAGACCGCCAGTACTGCCAAATGCCTGTCACCGGTTACATGCGCAAAACCATGTAGCTAAATGCATGCAAGACGTTGGTTAGTTTGCTTGCATGTACTTACTTCTGTCTTGTGCCTTTAGTTGATGAGCAAATAAATCGGGATAGCCACACAGAAACCTGCGTTTCGATAATACTTTCCTGTGGATATTTTGTCAAATTTAGACCAGCTGAAGGACCAACCCAATAGACAATTGGCCGAGTCAGTTCAAATTAAGTTTAGTCAACATTCTGACTTGTAAAGGACTGTTTGGAATTGTTTTATCTAAAAGTTAACTTTATTCTGTAACATGGAAACTGCCTTTAGGATTAGCTATATGAATGGAAAAATAATATGAATAACTTGTCTAACCACATAGCATAACCTTCTAACCACATAGCGGAGGACATACAGATCGACCATGCACGTGCCACAAGAGTTGGGGAAGATCATGGACACGGATACCTTTGAGAAGTCACGTCTTTATCAACTGGACAAGAGCAACTTCAGTTTTTGGTCTGGACTATATTCAGAAACTGAGGGGACGGTAGGTCCAGCTAAAAGATCCATTGGTTTGTTAGGACCTACTTTGTTATATTAGAACGTAGTTGCCTATATCTGCTTACAGATCATATCACCAAACAGGGAATTTTGTGTTTTTAACACTGTTGTTGTCTCATAGCTGATCCTGCTCCTTGGTGGAATCCCTTTCCTTTGGAAAGTTGCTGGGACTGTGACTGCTCGTTTTGGATTGGGTCCCGACTATGAAGTGTGTGACTGCTCCACGGTTAAAATGATCAGTCCAGTATTACGAAGGTTTATTTTCTTGAATCATTATATATATTTCATATATATATTTGATAAATGGTTATTTTTCTTTCAGATCTTCCAGTCTCTTTCGTTTCTGATGCTTGCGACTCTGTTCAGTGCCTTCACTGGTCTTCCCTGGAGTATCTACAACACCTTTGTCATTGAGGAGAAGCATGGCTTCAACCAGCAGGTACCATGTCCAAACTCTCTGGGGACATCCTTATTATACAGGCAAACGTTTCGTAGTTTGAACCAATTACACTTTTTCCCTGGCATGGTTTTAAACATACAGTCTGTGTTTTTTTGCTGTCGCCTACGGTTCTTCTTTCAGACGCTGGGGTTCTTCCTGAAGGATGCTGTGAAGAAGTTTATTGTGACCCAGTGTATCTTGTTGCCAGTGACCTCACTGCTCCTCTACATCATCAAGATTGGTGGAGACTTCTTCTTTATCTACGCCTGGCTCTTCACACTGGGGGTCTCTCTGGTTAGTCCTTTCACCTAGGGTTGTGGCGGTCATGAAATTTTGTCAGCCGGTGATTGTCAAGCAAATAACTGCTGGTCTCATGTTAATGGACCGTGAATTAATGTAAACACGTTTAGCATCTCCTGGCTTTCACACGTAGCCTACAAGCTACTAATGCAGACCGTGGGAACATCTACATTTTTAAAAAGTATAATAAATCCATTTAATATAGCCTACACCATCACAATAAATCTATGATTTATTTTAGACCAGTCTAAAGAAGCATGATATGAAGAAAATGTAGTCTATTTCAAAAGAACAGAATAGCATATTCTGAGTTGTCATTATGTTAGGTCCTCATCTGGCTATGCCATATGGCTGTGGGCTACACTAGTTCATTTAGTAGACAAGATTTGCTTAGAATTCCGTGGCATTCTTTTTTATTATTTTATAGTATGTAGAATACAATTGAATGTAGCAATATAGAAAGGATATTTTCTAAGGAAGTGCACACATACGGCTATTCTATGTTGAGCGGTTAACAAAGAAACAGGTTCTCCTATGTGCTTAACTTAGTTACTTTGCAACTTTCGTTGTGATACAAAACGTTAGGCTATATGTTTTTTAATTTAAAAAAATACATTCTAAGGCTACATGATGCAAACCTAATGATGATTTGAAAAAAGTTGCATGAAAGGCATGAGCTCTGATTTTGTTTCTTGCGCAGGCTGAACACTTCATCAGTCTCTCATTCACAATTTGACAGGCACTTGATAATATTCTCACCATGCCTTGAATTTCCTGGCGGCATCCCCCTTGTGTGACCATAATGCCCCCTAAAAAAATCCATGCCTTTTGCAGCCACTTGTTGTGCACTTGGGCTGAATAAAATAATTATAATTTCCTTCTCCCGGCTGCCATGCTCCTAAGCACCTCTCACATGGCTCTCCCAGATATCTAAATTCTTATTAGCCAATGCCCGTCATGTGATCTGGTCCTTCTCACTGGCATCTCAGCTCCAACGGAGAGATGTGATTGTGTACAAATGTAAGCAAGGTTTGAAATTATTGTTTTAGTCAAATATTATGTATGTTTGGTCTTCTTTTGGTCAATTTGCAGACTACAAATGATTTGTAATTCTGTTTTGGCCCCCCGACCATCCACTCAAGAAAAAAAATCGGCCCGCGCCTGAATCTAGTTGATGAGCCCTGCACTAGCCTATGTCATGCTGTGCTACTATCCCCAATAGTACAAAAGTTGACCTATTCTATTGGCAGAGTTGCAAAGAGAAATCCATATCAGACTATTATTATTATTATGGTCAATAGAAATAAAAGATTAATATGGGAAAAAAGAACAGACACTGGACAGAGGAACTCTGCCTAGAAGGTCAGCATCCCGGAGTCGTCTCTTCACTGTTGACATTGAGACTGGTGTTTTGCGGGTACTATTTAATGAAGCTGCCAGTTGAGGACGTGTGAGACGTCTGTTTCTCAAACAAGACACTAATGTACTTGACCTCTTGCTCAGTTGTGCACCAGGGCCTCACACTCCTTTCTATTCTGTTTAGAGCCAGTTTGCGCTGTTCTGTGAAGGGAGTAGTACACAGCATTGTACGATATCTTCAGTTTCTTGGCAATTTCTCGCATGGAATAGTCTTCATTTCTCAGAACAAGAATAGACTGACAAATTTCAGAAGAAAGTACTTTGTTTCTGGCCATTTTGAACCTGTAATCGAACCCACAAATGCTGATTCCCCAGATACTAAACTAGTCTAAAGAAGGCCAGTTGTATTGCTTCTTTAATCAGGACAAGAGTTTTTAGCTGTGCTAACATAATTGCAAAAGGGGTTTCTAATGATCAATTGGCCATTTAAAATGATAAACTTGGATTAGCTAACACAACGTGCCATTGGAACACAGGAGTGATGGTTGCTGATAATGACCCTCTGATAATCCATAAAAAATCTGCCATTTCTAGCTACAATAGTATTTTACAACATTACATGTCTATACTGTATTTCTGATCAATTTAATGTTATTTTAATGGACAAACAATGTGCTTTTCTTTCAAAAATAAGGACATTTCTAAGTGACTCCAAACTTTTGAACGGTAATGTATTCCTAAACACCAATGCGCAGCAATGCACACATGGCAGTAGGCTATAAGTGCGAACGTTCCAAAATGCAATCAAGTAGCAGGAAAAAAAACATTCTCAAAAGTGACCGCAAATGTAATTATGCATGTAATGCTTTATTATAAAGGTGCATTTTTATGGTGAAAAGGATCTTCCCCAAAGTTGAAACTCATGCACCGTCTATGTATGCCAGTTAGGCTCTACATCAGTTGTAAAGTGGATTAATGTGTTTACCTTCTTAAAATGATTTGGCCACATTAGTTGTGATACATATAGGCCTATGGCCTAGGCTATATGATGTGTGCAACTATGATTTGAAAAGGTCACAAAAGGCATGCACTGTTTGATAATGATATAATGATATGATAATACATATTTCACAAGTGAATGGCTAATATTGTCACCCATCAGACTATTCTTCATTTAATGTTCTCTTTATATATACTAAATAATATACAGTACCAGTCAAAGGTTTGGACACACCTACTCATTTTTCATTTTATTTTTACTCTTTTCTACATTGTACGGTAATAGTGAAGACATCAACACTATGAAAAAACATATGGAATTATGCAGGAACCAAAAAAGTGTTAAATCAAAATATATTTGAGATTCTTCAAAGTAGCCACCCTTTGCCTTGATGGGACATTGTCCTGTTGAAAAACAACTAATAGTCCCACTAAGTCAAAAACCAGATGGGATGGCGTATCACTGAATAATTCTGTTGTAGCCATGCTGGTTAAGTGTGCCTTGAATTCTAAATAAATCAGTGTCACCAGCAAAGCACCATCACACCTCCTCCTCCACGCTTCATGATGTGAACCACACATACGGAGATGATCCGTTTACATACTCTGCGTCTCACAAAGACACGGTGGTTGGAACCAAAAGTCTATGCACTTAAATAGTGAATGGAGGACGCTTTTCCCGTAGTTCATTTTCATGGCAGCCAGATAGGCTATACTGCTGTTGTAAAGCGAAGCAATGTGCTTAATATTAGGATAGTTGAGAATATAAAATATAGCAGGCCTACCCTATAGAAAGTTAATGGGATCCACCGCTTTTTAATAGAGGACATCAACTATGTTTTCGCATGCAATTGCAGAGCCTATAGAAATGTTGAGCTCATGGGCTCTCATGAAGTGTTTGATTTTCAAAAACATTTGCATTGATGTCAGTTATTAGTGGGAGAATAGAGTGCTGAGTACCAGTCAGTTAGCAAGTTTGGTAGGCAACTAATGACCATCAGCAGCTTCAGAGTTTGGAGAAACCTAGTTACCGTGACTAAACGGTCAAGTGGACTTTGACTGCTGGCATGACTTGTGTGGTGGTAATACCGTCACCGTAATAGCCCTACTTTCACCTCCTAGCTACCTTGAAACAGCAGTTTTATAGGCTCAAGCAATTTAATTATGCATAATGAGTTAAGCTATAGTCAAATTAGTCTAAACTATTTCATTCTGATCATTCTTCCTCACTCTTAGGTGCTGGTGACCATCTATGCTGATTACATTGCTCCCCTATTTGACAAGTTTACTCCTTTGCCAGAGGGCGAGCTGAAGGAAGAGATTGAGAGCATGTCTAAGTCTATCAATTTTCCCCTCACTAAGGTCTATGTAGTAGAAGGTAAGGCACAATACATTAACTCAACAACTAGTTTTGTCCAAAAGATGGGACTGCTTCCACTGTATCTATAATTGTTTATCATCAGAGGAGACCAAAGCATAATGGGTGCTGAGGAGACCAAGGCATAAGAGGGAGGTGGTCACATTTTCATTGTAACATATGGACAGTAAAGTTGTATTGTAATTAGGGCTGTCAAGCACTAAAAACATTTAATCGAATTTGCTAAAATTAAGCTGTAATTTACGATTTTTCATACAAAAAACATTACAAGAATATTGACGTCTTAATTTTTGTCTTAAGGTAAATTGAGGAACCACACTTTCTTTAACCTCAATATCAACTTGTTTTTAGCTTTATAGATTACCGTAATTTACGGACTATAAGCCGCTACTTTATTCCCACACTTTGAACCTCGCGGTTTATACAATGACGCGGCTAATTTATGGATTTTTCCCGTTTTCACAAGATTCATGCCGCCAAAAAACTGAGCACCGTCACATAATGTGACGTAAATCGAGCACGCTCAAACTTCCCATCATTCTGATTACGGTAGTAATTTTGTCACCCTCATCATGGCAAAGACACGGAGAAATGCATATGATGCAGCTTTCAAGTTGAAGGCGATCGATCTGGCTGTTGGAAAAGGGAATAGAGCTGCTGCATGGGAGCTTGGCCTTAATGAGTCGATTATAAGACTTTGTAAACAGCAGCGTGAGGAACTGACTCAGTGCAAAAAGACAACAAACCTTTCAGAGGGAAGAAAAGCAGATGGCCCAAAGTATTTGCAGCCACTCGACATCAGTGTAAATCGTGCATTTAAGGTGGCGCTCTTTGTTCAGTGGGAGGCTTGGATGACAAGTGGGGAGAAATCCTTCACTAAAACGGGCCGTATGCGAAGAGCAACTTATGGTCAAGTCTGCCAGTGGGTCCTGACAGCGTGGAGCATTGTCAAAAAATCAACTATCATCAACTGGTTTAGAAAGGCTTGACTGCTGCGTGTTGAAGGGGCAGCATGAGCTCAGCGGGGTAGTTGCCTCCGGATGAAAGTGACGAGAGCGACAATGAAAACGATCCAACATCGGATGAAGCAATTCTGAGTCTATTCAACTCAGACACCGAAGGAAATTACTTCAGAGGTTTCAGTGCACAGGAGGAGGAAGATAGTGACCAATGACTTTACTGGTAGGCTACTGTTTAATTTTTGTTACAAGCCGTGTTTCGTTAAAGCCTATTTATTTTTGTTACAAGCCGTGTTTCGTTTAAAGGCTGTGTAAAGTTAATTTGTTTCAATGTACCGGTAGGCACCTGCGGCTTATAGACGTGTGCGGCTTATTTATGTACAAAATACATCTTTTTTAATAATTCAGTGGGTGCGGTTTATATTCGGGTGCGCTTAATAGTCCAGCAATTACGGTATGTATTTGGGATGTTTTCAGTGTATTTTGAATGTTTCGGATAATGCACCTAAATCATGATTCAAAAAAATTAACTGCACTAAAATTGCAAAAAATGAACTGATTTAACTCTTGACAGCCCTAGTTGAAATGATCTGTTTTGACCTACTCTTCCAGGTTCCAAGCGCTCCTCCCACAGTAACGCTTACTTCTATGGGTTCTTCAAGAACAAGCGCATAGTGTTGTTCGACACCCTGATGGAGGACTACTCTCCCCTCAACAAGGACGGAGAGCCAGAGAATGTGCCTGCAGAGGAGACTGACACACCAACTGAGGCCAAAGCCAAGCCCAAGGTCAGACATACTCCTTTACACAGAGAACTGTGTGTCAACATGTTATTAATCTAAAATACTGAAAGAAGGTTCAGGACTGCAACTTGATTTCCTTCAATTATATTTATTGCTGAAACAAGCTTCTTCTTCAAAGCACTCCATTATTACTGAGCACAGCTTCAGCAATACAGAACATTTTTGTCATCTTGGTTGGAGCTCTGCAAGCACACTACAATTTTCATGTTATGAATCTAATTTGTTGAGGGGTCCTATCATAGAAACCAATAAGATGGTATACTAGTATATGTAGTCAGTGTTTCATACATACTTCATTAACATCAAGCTATTCATGTTCTTAACTCTTTTCAGAACAAGAAGCAAGGCTGCAACAACCCAGAGGTCTTGGCCGTATTGGGCCACGAGCTTGGCCACTGGAAGTTGGGCCACACTGTGAAGAACATTGTCATCAGTCAGGTTTGTTTGGAAATTCCCTTGATATGCGTTTGCATGTCAGATCTATACCAATATTCCATTCTTGCAGATCCTGGAAATTCACATGTTGATGTAGAAATGTCAATAAGCATGTTACCATCCACAGGTTTTATGTGAGTAAAGTCATAGTGTAAAAAAACGTATAATAATCACGACAGCTGTGATGGAAACAGAGTTTCTGTACAATTTTATAAATGCCGACAGATCATTTGTTCATTTGATATGGTGTGATATTGTGTCGGTCAAATGATCTAATTACTTAGACTAGTCTACCCGCATTGTATCTGCGAGCTGTTGGCTAGAGCGCAGCTGCCAAGATCCAGAGTAGGCACATTTGCTATTTAACAAGAACAGTTTTTGTGACAAAACTATTGGTAGAGTTGAAAATGCGATAGAAACGCATTGAACATAAAAATGTTTAGGTGCATAACATAAACTAAAAAAAGTATATTTCGTGTGCATATGTCATCACGCACTGATTTTTATCCACAACAAGTCCGTTTGGTGGAAACACCACTGGTGAGTGAACTATTTTTCTGCTATTTTAAAAAATGTGTATATATTTGCATTACAATCTGTCGCCAATTGAATGGAAACCTTGGTAATGGTAACATTTTTGTCCCCCCCTGCCTCTGTCCTTGCAGATGAACTCCTTCTTGTGCTTTTTCCTCTTTGCTGTGTTGATTGGACGAAAGGAGCTATTCATAGCCTTTGGTTTCTATGACAGCCAGCCCACGTTGATTGGTTTGATGATCATATTCCAATTCATCTTCTCCCCATATAATGAGGTGAGTGACTCCCATCTCTTAAACAATGCATTTATATCTAACGTCTTAATACACTTCAGTGGAGGCCTTAGATGTTAGCGCTGCAAGTGCTGTGCAAGTGTTTGTTTTGCGAAAATACCTTGGGCATAGTAGCAAATATTATCCAATGAAATATACAGCTAAACCTACAATATAGAGTATCTATTAAAGGATATAAAATGTGTAAGCAAATCTCTATTTTTGATGGAAATGGCATGTTATACTTTCATCCACATTTTATTTATTTATTTATTTGTTATTTTACCAGGTAAGTTGACTGAGAACACATTCTCATTTACAGCAACGACCTGGAGAATAGTTACAGGGGAGAGGGGGATGAATGAGCCAATTGTAAACTGGGGATTATTAGGTGACCGTGATGGTTTGAGGGCCAGATTGGAAATTTATCCAGGACACCGGGGTTAATACCCCTACTCTTATGATAAGTGCCAGGGGATCTTTAATGACCTCAGAGAGTCAGGACACCCGTTTAAACTCCCATCCGAAAGACTGCACCCTACACAGGGCAGTGTCCCCAATCACTGCCCTGGGGCATTGGGATATTTTTTATTTTTTTAAACCAGAGGAAAGAGTGCCTCCTACTGGCCCTCCAACACCTCATTGTGCAGTAAAGGCTCAGAATGTTGCATTTTTTTACATTCTTCAAATACGTCCTTTTAGAGTCCTCTTTGAGTTTGGTTCGATTATTTTTTTAAAATCTTGTAAACATTAAATGCATTATGTGGGTTTAATGATATAACAATACAGAATAAAACAATTAATAAGTCCCATGATGCTAGTGACTGCCCATCATATTACTTTACTTTAATAAAATGTGTTGTGTATATATATATTTTTTATGTCTTTATTATTTCATTCTTAGTCATCTTATCTATAAAGAGTGAGCTGCTTTCTATGAAGAAATAGTAAAATTGTGGTTTTGTCAGACAGCAAAGTAAATAACACATACTTTTATGATTGCTGATTACCAACTATCAATCTCTTAGATCATGTCCTTTCAGGTAGAGACCTCGCAAACCAACTGCTCTCTATCCCTCGCATATCTCATATTCTTCTGTCTCTTTTATGTAGCAGGCGTAAAAGGAACAGACTGGACAAGTAGGTGCACAATGGATTATGGTCATTGTAGTTAATTACCACATTTTCTGCGCTACACTATCGATTATTGGTCTGTTGGAAACTACAACACCCTACTACATCGCACAATTCAGGAATTCAAATAACTGAAGCATTGAAAATAACACATTTCAGTTAATCGCTCAGCACTATCTTTTAGAAATGGAAAATCTCTCAGTATAGTGATGCAGGTCTTTAGATGTTGTACACATTAAATTGTCATTCCAAACTTTATCCGCACCGTTATATTCAATTTTGTTGCTACATGAGTGATACCTATCCATCCATTCTAGAAGCAGGCTGTACAGAGAATGGAACAGCTGGATAGGGGAAACAGCTGGTATCGCACAAAATGAAGTATTACGTTACCGGTAGTTCACAATGACAATTCCATATGTACAACATCTAAAGACCTGATTCACTGTACTGAGAGCCTTTCAGGTTTATAAAAGGACATATTTGGATGTTTTTGGTGCATTTTTTTCCTGAGTCTCCTCACTGCACAATGAGGACGTGAACTGCTGGTTGGGGTAAGTTTATAAAAAACATGACATTTACATAAAGAAATTGAGATCTGGTTGTAAAAAAAGCAAAGTTGAAGTTGTTTTATTAGTCGTACTGTATGTACGGGATACGCATGGTATACATCGTCCAACAAAATGCTTACTTGCTGGTTCCTTCTCGACAATGCAACAACAATAATACATAGCAAAGAATAGAATACGAACATAAAGTAAATGGCAGTAGAATAGAATAAATGTTTGAGTATAAGTAAACTCAGCAAAAAAGGATCCTCTCACTGTCAACTGCGCTTATTTTCAGCAAACTTAACATGTGTAAATATTTGTGTGAACATAACAAGATTCAACAACTGAGACACAAACTGAACAAGTTCCACATACATGTGACTAACAGAAATGGAATAATGTGTCCCTGAACAAAGGGGGGTCAAAATCAAAAGTAGCAATCGGTATCGGGTGTGGCCACCAGGTGCATTATGTACTGCAGTGCATCTCCTCCTCATGTACTGCACCAGATTTGCCAGTTCTTGCTGTGAGATGTTACCCCACTCTTCCACCAAGGCACCTGCAAATTCCCGGGCATTTCTGGTGGGAATGGCCCTCAGCCTCCAATCCAACAGCTCCCAGACGTGCTCAATGGTATTGAGATCCGGCCTCTTCGCTGGCCACGGCAAAACACTGACATTCCTGTCTTGCAGGAAATCATGCACAGAACGAGCAGTATGGCTGGTGGCATTGTCATGCTGGAGGGTCATATCAGGATGAGCCTGCAGGAAGGGTACCTCATGAGGGAGGAGGATGTCTTCCCTGTAACTCACAGCGTTGAGATTTCCTGCAATGAAAACAAGCTCAGTCCGATGATGCTGTGACACACCGCCCCAGACCATGACGGATCCTCCACCTCATCGATCCCGCTCCAGAGTACAGGCCTCGGTGTAACGTTCATTCCTTCGACGATAAACGTGAATCTGACCATCACCCCTGGTGAGACAAAACCGCGACTCGTCAGTGAAGAGCACTTTTTGCCAGTCCTGTCTGGTCCAGCTACAGTGGGTTTGTGCCCATAGGCGACGTTGTTGCCGGTGAGGACCTGCCTTACAACAGGCCTACAAGCCCTCAGTCCAGCCTATTGCGGATAGTCTGAGCACTGATGGAGAGATTGTGCGTTCCTAGTGTTGTAACCTTGCAGCATACCTAAGGCACGTTCACACAGATGAGCAGGGACACTGGGCATCTTTATTTTGGTGTTTTTCAGAGTCCGTAGAAAGGTATTTTTAGTGTCCTAAGTTTTCATAACTGTGACCTTAATTGCCTACCGTCTGTAAACTGTTAGTGTCTTAACATCTGTTCCACAGGTGCATGTTCATTCATTGTTTATGGTTCATTGAACAAGCATGGGAAACAGTGTTTAAACCCTTTACAGTGAAGATTTGTGAAGTTATTTGGATTTTTACTAATTATCTTTGAAAGACTCCTGAAAAAGAGATGTTTCTTTTTTTGCTGAGTTTATATTACAGGAAGGCACAATTTATAGTACAATATTTACATTTGTTTTGGGGAAGGAGTGTTGAGCAGTATAATAAGAATCTGGTAGCAGCAGTACTCATGTGTGAGGAGAATCAGTGCAGGTGGTCTCCTTTTAAGTCAGCTTTAAACAGAAAATGTTGTTAAAATGGAGATGAGGGTGGGATGCTAAGAGTATCTCTGATACTTCACTGAGGAAAACTGAAATGGTTTCCTATTCCTACCTCCAGGTCCTGTCCTTCTGTCTGACGGTCTTGAGCCGCAGGTTTGAGTTCCAGGCAGATGCCTTTGCGCGGGGCATGGGCCGAGCCTCAGAGCTCTACTCCGCCCTCATCAAGCTCAACAAAGACAACCTGGGCTTCCCTGTGGCCGACTGGCTCTTCTCCATGTGGCACTACTCCCATCCTCCCCTCCTGGAGCGCCTACGGGCCCTGGGAGGCACCAAGCAGGACTGACGGGCCCTGAAGGGAGAGCCACGTCTGCTGCCTTTCCCCAAGGGCCTCCGCAAGCCACTTCTGGCCCTCTGATGTCCTCCCCATCTCTTTTGCTGTTGCCCTGTTTTTGTTATCCTTTATCCTCACCAGTAGGTTCCTTTTTTCAATTTCAAACTTGCACAATACCAAAATGTTTTGATGAGACGACGAAGATATCTCATCTATGCTTATTCTAGGCAAACATGAAGATACAGATGTCATAAACACAAAACCATTGTGGGCATAAATAATTGCCTTAATGTTATTTTAAGCACTTGCCACTAGTACAGGTCACATTTATCAAGGATTGCTCATTATATTTCAGCAAGGTTTTTATTTCTTACTCAGTTTTATTTACTTCCCAAATAATTTGTCGTTCCAAATGTTTTCTCATTAAACCTCAAATTGTATTGTACCGGTCCCGGTCCAATCCATTTTTAGAGGGGTTTGAAAAAGAAACTGCTCCCAGAATTATTAAGTGTCAATAGGATGTATTGCTTGTACAAAGAATGGGCCATCAATTAATTAATAGTATAAACTGCTGCCTAGGCTGGTTGACTGGCTCAATCTACAACTGTTATATATAGTTTGAGTGCCTGTGACTTCCCAGGGATCTGTGACTTGTGATAGTTTTTAAGTAAAGGTTTGGCCAGTGACAACATAGTAATTCACTATTTAGGTTACATTTCTTCGCATTTGTTTTTGACACGATTTCATTTTTTTTATGCACTTGTTTGTTAACAATGGTCTGACCATACTGTACTTGTAAATAATTGATTAGCGATTAGCTTTGCAAAAAGAGAAAAGTGTACGCAAACTTTTGGCCTATTTGAATGTGGTTTGGAATCTTCTGTTAATGTTTTATTGTTTAGTTCTCTACTTCTGGTGCCTATGTGCGAGGTTTGATCGTGAACCCAGTTTTGACTGACGAAGGCTGGGAGACTGGGGTGGCTATAAGTCACATCACAAAACTCAAGTGTTTGGTTTGATATAGGACATACAGTACATTTCTTGCAGTATTGTGAATAAAGTCCCTCACAGCAGTCGTCCTATTTGTCTCACCTTTGCTCTGGTAATGGTAGTGAGTCATGGCAGCTTCATCCATATCAGGTGAACCGTTTTAGAAATTACAGAAGTATTGGGACCAATTCACTATAAAAGTAGTAAAACGATCAAGCTTGTGACTACAAATTTGTTGGATGCCTTTGCTGTTTCAGATTATTTTGTGCCCAATAGACATTAATGGTAAATCATGTATTGTGTCATTGTGGAGTCACTTTTATTTTTATTTTTATTGTACCTACATGCTAGGCAGTGTCAAGCAATTTTCTGGGGCCTTTCACAAAGACTCCAGCCACCCGAGACAGGGAATGTTCTCCATGCTCTCATCTGGCAGGCGACACTGGTGCATCAAGGCTTAGCAAACAGACTTCTAAACAGCTTCTATCCCCTGACCATAAGACTTATGGCTAACAGTTACTGCTCTCCCTTTCCTACACACTATCCACACAGACTCGAGGCCCCATCCATAAGTCTCTAACCACACAGACACAACCTACATTGTTGCTAAAATGATTATTGATTACTCCATTACACTGCTGTCCATTGATTGTCATTACCATTAGTATCTATTTATCCACTATTACTCCTGTTTACAAGTATACACAGTGTACAAAGCATTAAGAACACCTGCTATTTCCATGACAGGTTGGCCAGGTGAATCCAGGAGAAAGCTATGATCCTGTATGGATGTCACTTGTTAAATCCACTTCAATCAGTGTAGATGAAGGGGAGGAAACGGGTTAAAGAAAGATTTTTATGCTCTTGAGACATTTGAGACATGGATTGTTTGTGTGCCATTCAGAGGGTGAATGGGCAAGACACAAACCAAGTGGTAGTAGGTAGGTGCCAGGCGCACCAGTTTATGTAAAGAACTGGAACACTGCTGGGTTTTTCATGCTCAACAGTTTCCCGTGTTTATCAAGAATGGTCCATCACCCAAAGGACATCCAGCCAACTTGATACAACTGTGGGAAGCATCCCCGTGGAGCGCTTTCGACACCTTGTAGATTCCATGCCCTGCCGAATTGAGGCTGTAAGTATTTATATATATATATTCCTGCTACCAATCACTTTTCAGCCCTGTACATTCTACTACCAGTCACTTAAATGTCACTGGTAGGGTTATCACTTAAATATATAAACCTACCTCAATCATTTCAGTATCCCTTCACCACAGGAGGTTGGTGGCACCTTAATTCGGGAGGATGGGCTTGTGGTAATGACTAGAACGGAGTCAGTGGAATGGTGTCAAATATGTTTTCAATGTATTTAAATGTCATTCGATTTGCTCTGATCCAGCCATTATTATGAGCCGTCCTCCCCTCAGTAGCCTCCACTGCCCTGCACTTAAATAAGGTACTGTCACTGACCTGTATATACGTCTGTTCTAGTGTTAACTCACATTGTAGTTCTTGTGTGTTCATTTGAATTACATTTGTTATTCTATTTTCTATTATTATCACTGCATTGTTGGGAAAGAGCTCCTAAGGTAAGAATTTCCCTGTACTGTTTTAGACCTGTTGTATCCTGTGCAACAACTTGGACATTTTAAAATACAAAAGGTAATATCTTATTGTAAATGTCAAGTAGTTGTTGTGTAGGTCTACTGTGTATTTGACAACATGCATATATGGCAAACAAATCTATAATTTAGCAGAAGTGCTCACAGGCTGGAGTAGACCAATGCAATAAACAAATGGCAACGCCACTACGTAGTGCGCAGCGCATGCACATCAAACTGTGGGTATCACGCTGTCCGGTATATGAGGCCGTACCATTACAAATAGGGGTGGACATATTTCCAAGTGACATTTTGATTGTTTAAGACTGATAGCCATGTATTAAAACGTGTTTAATGAAAGAAATCCACACCTTTTTACGGATGGTACTATTGAGCTGGATCTAACTGATCCTTAATCGAAAAAGAATAAAGACTCAGCTCATCCGTTTCCACACCCATTTTAGACAATGGTGAGGACCTGTTTGGTTTATTTTGGTAGACAAGGGCAAATGGTCAAATTATAGTTGTTTTGGTGCGAAATGGCAAGGTTTTTGAGACCCGACGTTAGGAGTCTACTCACCACACAGCTAAGGATGACATCTAACCAGGTAAAAACGCACGACATATGATAAGACCACGTTTTGCTTTTCGCGGCTAATACAGTCTAAAAGTTGAAGTGAAACAAGTGGTATTCAATTGTCAGGTGATTTGACTATGGCCTTGGACAATTTTTTAATGTTATTTTTGTTACCTACTCAGTCAGTCAGTTAATGTTTCACAGATATTTGGACCTTTCATCTAGATTCTGGTGCAACATTGTAGCAAACGACTGTACTGACAGCATTCTATGAAGCGAAATAGTTTTGTAAGCAGTTCAATGTGTCCAGTTAGTTGAAAGCCAATTATAAAAAATAAAAGTATACACCTCCGGTCTGATGACTTCATGGAATTTGGTTGAATTCGTCCATCCTATGAATCGTTATTGAAACAAGTATCTGGTGCTGTCAGCGGTTGTTGGTCAGAGGTATTTTTTTTAAATTAAGGCATTGTTGACGTTCTCTTGTCAACTCCGTACAATAGGTCTTTTAAGTGAACATCAGGAAGACGTTTTTACATTGGGGCATGAAAATCAATGTGTGAGGCCATATGGCCTAACATTTTGCAATGTATTGACATATTATATTAGTGTTCCACATGCAAAAAGATTCCCATTTCAATCTTTGCTTTAGCTAATTCAGGTGCATGTCACATGACACCAATTAGTACTAACAACCATTTACTTTTATACAGCATATGCTGATAACAGCATTTACCATTGTACAACGAAAGCTTTATGCAATTTGAAGGTCATTTTTTTCGGTAATAAAATTTGTGAATTACACAACACACCAATGTCATACATGTTCCTTAAATGGGGAGTAACTAGTTATTATGTTTACTTATTAATTTATCTTTCCTCATGTACCAGCTGGGTGAGTTGGGCAAAGGTGCAGGGAAAGGAGGGGGTGGCGGAGGATCTGTCAGAGAGGCAGGAGGAGCCCTTGGAAAGAAACAGGCTGCAGAGGAGGAAATGTACTTCAGGTGAGTTGGGGCTTATACAGTACATTGACAAAAGTATGTGGACACCTGCTTGTTGAACATCTCATGCCAAAATCATGGGCATTAGTATGGAGTTGGTCCCCCCCCCCCCTTTGCTGCTATAACAGCCTCCACTCTTCTGGGAAGGCTTTCCACTAGATCAGGGCTGCCCAACTGTCTTTCTGGAGATCTACAGTCCTGTGAATTTTCAGTCCAACCCTAAATTACTACTAATTAGCTGCACAACAAGATCTTAACTAGCTGAATCAGATATGCAAAATTTGGGTTGGATTGAAAACGTATAGGACAGCATATCTCCAGTTGGGCAGCACTGCACTAGATGTTGGAACATTGCTGCGGGGACTTGCTTCCATTCAGCCACGAGCATTAGTGAGGTTGGACCATTGGGCCTGGTGCTGTTGGCGTTCCAATTCATCCCAAATGTGTTTTGAAGGGATTGAGGTGAGGGCTCTTTGCAGGCCAGTCAAGTTCTTCCACACCGATCTTGTCAAACCATTTCTCTATTTATTTCGCTTTGTGCACAGGGGCATTGTCATGCTGAAACAGGAAAGGGCCTTCCCCAAACTGTTGCCACAAAGTTGGAAGCACAGAATCGTCTGTCATTGTATGCCGTAGCATAAAATTTTTCCTTCACTTGAACTAAGGGGTCTACCCCGAACCATGAAAAACAGCCCCAGACCATTATTCCTTCTCCACCATACTTTACATTTGGCACTATGCAATTGGGCATGTAGCGTTCTTCTGGCATCCGCCAAACCCAGATTTGCCAGTCGAAGTGCCAGATGGTGAAGTGTTATTCATCACTCCAGCCGACTCTTGGCATTGCAACTGGTGATCTTAGGCTTGTGTGCGGCCCCTTGGCCAAGGAAACACATTTCATTAAGCTCCTGACAAACAGTTCTTGTGCAAACGTTGCTTCCGGAGGCAGTTTGGAAATCGGTCGTGAGTGTTGCAACCGAGGACAGGTTGATTTTTTTACATGCTCGCCAGTCCCGTTTGAGCTTGTGGCCTACCACTTCATCACAATAACAGCACTTACAGTTGACTCTAAAGGCAGAAATTTGACAAACTGACTTGTTGGAAAGGTGGCAACCTATGACAGTGCCACGTCTAGGCCATTCTACTGCCAATGTTTGTCTATGGAGATTGCATGGCTGTGCACTCAATGTTGTACACCTGTCAGCAACAGGTGTGGCTGAAATATCTGAATCCACTCATTTGAAAGGGTGTCCACATGCTTTTGTGTTTATAGAGGTTTTGTGGCAGTCTCCCGACCTATAGAGGCTTTGTGGAAGTCTGTCTCATGTCATCACTGTACCTCATGCTTTCCTATCTCTGAATCCAGACGTAAAGAGCAGGAACAGTTGGCTGCACTGAAGCAGCACCACCAAGAGGAGATTGATCACCATAAGAAGGAGATTTCGAGGCTGCAGAGCGAGATTGACCGTCACAAGGGGAAAATTAGAAAGCTGAATCATGATGATTGAGACTCACTCTATTTGAATGAAGCTCAGGGATTCTTTATTGCCAACCCCTAGATATTGCCTGCATTGCCTCTCTGGGCCAGCTCTGTGTATGTGTGATTAATTGTTCTGTATATGCTAAAGGTTATTAAAACAATTATTTGAAATGTTATACTTTTTCATGGTTATTGCTTTCAGTTATTGTTAATGCTAAGATGATGATTTGAGATGCCACATTACAGAAGGATGATGACAGTCCGTGGAGCTAGCAGAGGCGTCATGCCCATAGGGGGCAACGGGGTCCTGTTTTGACATTTACCGATGTTAAATTCATTACTAAACTTAATTTTTAAGCCCACATTTTATAATACTTATAAGCGGCACACTGACTGGACCATGCAAAGAGTACGTAATATTTATTTTTATTTGAAGGATGAAATCTCTTGATGCACAATCTCATTTTCAGGAGTGTCGGGGGGAAAAAACTATAGTTAGTAACAAGAATAATATAGAAGCTAATGTCTAATAATTAATTAACTACTACTACAAATAAGTACCTATAATATATTCGTACTGTGCCTTCGGAAAGTATTCAGACCCATTTGAATTCTTCCACATTTTGTTATGTTACAGCCTCATTCTAAAACTGATTTTAAAATATCCTCAGCAATATAACATTTTAAAATGTATTAAAAGTCAATAACAGACTTTATTTACATAAGTATTCAGACCCTTTGCTATTGGACTTGAAATTGAGCTCCGGTGTATCCTGTTTCCATTGATCATCCTTGAGATGTTTCGACAACTTGATTGGAGTCCATCTGTTGTAAATTAAATCGATTGGACATGATTTGTAAAGGCACCCACCGGTCTAGAAGTTCCCACAGTTGACTGTGCATGTCAGAGCAAAAACCAACCAATGAGGTTGAAGGAATTGTCTGTAGAGCTCAGAGACAGGATTGTGTCGAGGCACAGATCTGGGGAAGTGTACCAAAATCATTCTGCAGCATTGAAGGTCCCCAAAAACACAGTGACCTCCATCATTCTTAAATGGAAGAAGTTTGGAACCACCAAGATTTCCTAGAACTGACTGCCCGGCCAATCTGAGCAATCAGGGGAGACTGGCCTTGGTCAGGGAGGTGACCAAGTACATGATGGTCACTCGGACAAAGCTCCAGAGTTCACCTGTGGAGATGGTAGAACCTTCCAGAAGGACAACCATCTCTGCAGCACTCTACCAATCAGGCCTTTTTGGTAGTGGCCAGACTAAAACTATTTCTCAGTAAAAGGCACATGACCACCCACTTGGTATTTGCCAAACGTCACCTAAAGGACTCGGACAATGAGAAAAAATATCTAATTTGGCCTGAATGCCAAGCGTCACGTCTGGAGGAAACCTGGCACTATCCCTATGGTAAAGGATGGTGGTGGCAGCATTATACTGTGGGGATATTTTTCAGCGGTAGAGACTGGGAGACTTGTCAGGATCTAGGCAAAGATGAATGGAGTAATGTACAGAGAGATCCTTGATGAGAACCTGCTCCAGAGAGCTCAGGACCTCAGACTGTTAATAGTCAGGGCAGGCCATTTGATTAGTTGTTCAGCAGTCTTATGGCTTGGGGATAGAAGCTGGTAAGGAGCCTTTTGGTCCAAGACATGGTGCTCCGGTACCACTTGGGTGACTGGATTCTTTTATACCATTTTTTGGGCCTTTCTCTGACACCACCTTGTATATACAGTTGAAGTCGGAAGTTTACATACACCTTAGCCAAATACATTTAAACTCAGATTTTCACAATTCCTGACATTTAATCCTAGTAAAAAACCCTGTCTTAGGTCAGTTAGAATCACCACTTTATTTTAAGAATGTGAAATGTCAGAATAATAAAGAGAATGATTTCTTTCTGCTTTTATTTCTTTCATCACATTCCCAGTTGGTCAGAAGTTTACATGCACTCAATTATTATTTGGTAGCATTGCCTTTAAATTGTTTAACTTGGGTCAAAGCTTCCCACCATAAGTTGGGTGAATTTTGACCCATTCCTCCTGACAGCTGGTGTAACGGAGTCAGGTTTGTAGGCCTCCTTGCTCGCACACACTTTCAGTTCTGCCCACATATTTTCTATAGAATTGAGGTCAGGGCTTTGTGATGGCCACTCCAATACCTTGACTTTGTTGTCCTTATGCAATTTTGCCACAACTTTGGAAGTATGCTTGGAGTCATTGTCCATTTAGAAGACCCATTTGCGACCAAGCTTTAACTTCCTGACTGATGTCTTGAGATGTTGCTTCAATACATCCACATAAATTTCATGGTGCTATCTGTCTTGTGAAGTGCACCAGTCCCTTCTGCAGCAAAGCACCCCCACAACATGATGCTGCCATCCCCGTGCTTCAAGATTTGGATGGAGTTCTTCGGCTTGCAAGCCTCCCCCTTTTCCCTCCAAACATAATGATGGTCATTATGGCCAAACAGTTCTATTTTTGTTTCATCAGACCAGAGGACATTTCTCCAAAAAGTACGATCTTTGTCCCCATGTGCAGTTGCAAACCATAGTCTGGCTTTTTCATGGCGGTTTTGGAGCAGTGGCTTCTTCCCTGCTGAGTGGCCTTTCAGGTTATGGCGATATAGGACTCGTTTTACTGTGAATATAGATACTTATGTACCTGTTTCCTCCAGCATCTTCACAAAGTCCTCTGCTGCTGTTTTGTGATTGATTTGCACTTTTTGCACCAAAGTACATTAGTCTCTATGAGACAGAACGCATCTCCTTCCTGGGCGGTATGACGGCTGCGTGGTCCCATGGTGTTTATACTTGTGTACTATTCTTTGCACAGATGAATGTGGTACCTTCATGCGTTTGGACATTTCTCCCAAGGATGAACCAGACTTGTGGAGGTCTACAATTTGTTTTCTAATGTATTGGCTGATTTCTTTTGATTTTCTCATGATCTCAACTAAAGAGGCACTTCGTTTGAAGCTCGGCCTTGAAATCCATCCACAGGTGCACCTCCAATTTAATCAAATGATGTCAATTAGCCTACCAGAAGCTTCTAGAGCCATGACATCATTTTCTGGAATTTTCCAAGGTGTTTAACGGCACATTCAACTTAGTGTATGTAAACTTCTGACTCACTGGAATTGTGATACAGTGAATTGTAAGTGAAATAATCTATCTGTAAACAATTGTTGGTAAAATTACTTGTGTCATGTACAAAGTAGATTGGCAACTTGGCCCCAGTGATGTACTAGGCCGAACGCATTACCCTCTACTGCCTTGTGTTCAGATGCCGAGCAGTTGCCATACTAGGCGGTGATGCAACCGGTCAGGATGCTCTCGATGGTGCCGCTGTAGAACCTTTTGAGGGTCTGGGGACCCAAGCCAAATATTTTCAGTCTCCTGAGGGGGAAAAGGTGTTATCGTGTCCTCTTCACAACTGTCTTGGTGTGTTTGGACCATGGTAGTTTGTTGGTGATGTGGACACCAAGGAACTTGAAACTCTCTAACCACTCCACTACAGCTCCATTGATGTGAATGGGGGCGTGTTCGGCCCTCCTTTTCCTATAGTCCACGATCATCTCCTTTGTCTTGATCACATTGAGAGAGAGGTTGTTGTCCTGGGACCACACTGCCAGTTCTTTGACGACCTCCCTAAAAGCTGTCTCATCGTTGTCGGTGATTGGGTCTACCACTCTTGTCATCAGCAAACGTAATGATGGTGTTGGAGTCGTGCTTGTCCATGCAGTATTGGGTGAAGAGGAAGTACAGGAGGACACTAAGCACGCACCCCTGAGGGGCCCCAGTGTTGAGGATCAGCGTGGCAGATGTGTTGTTGCCTACCCTTACCACCTGCGGGTGACCCATCAGGAAGTCCAGGATCCAGTTAGCAGAGGGAGGTGTTAAGTCCCAGGGTCCTTAGCTTAGTGATGAGCTTTGAGTGCACTATGGTGTTGAACGCTGAGCTGTAGTTAATGAATAGCATTCTCACGTAGGTTTTTCCTTTTGTCTAGGTGGGAAATGGCAGTGTGGAGTGCGATTGAGATGGTGGCGTCATATGTGTGTTGGGCACAGGGACCAAGGTGGCCAAGGAGAGGTTGAAAATGTCAGTGAAGACACTTGCCAGTTGGTCCGCACATGCTTTGAGTACATGTCCTGGTAGTCCGTCTGGCCCGGTAGCTTTGTGAATGTTGACCTGTTTAACCTCTTGATCCTACCTGGCACGCAGGCGTCCCATCTAGAGCTCTGGAAATGCAAATGTGCTACGCTAAATGCTAATAGTATTAGTTAAAACTCAAACGTTCATTAAAATACACATGCAGGGTATTGAATTAAAGCTACACTCGTTGTGAATCCAGGCAACAAGTCAGATTTTTAAAATGCTTTTCGGCGAAAGCATGAGAAGCTATTATCTGATAGCATGTAACACCCCAAAAGACCCGCAGGGGACGTAAACAAAATAATTAGCATAGTCGGCGCTACACAAACCGCACAAATAAAATATAAAACATTCATTACCTTTGACCATCTTCTTTGTTGGCACTCCTAGATGTCCCATAATCACTATTGGGTCTTTTTTTTCGATTAAATCGGTTCATATATAGCCTAGATATCGATCTATGAAGACTGTGTGATAAACGGAAAAAAATATTGTTTCATAACGTAACGTCATTTTTTTAAATTCAAAAAGTCGACGATAAACTTTCACAAAACACTTTGAAATACTTTTGTAATGCAACTTTAGGTATTAGTAAACGTTAATAAGCGATCAAATTAATCACGAGACTTAAGTGTTTTCTATAGGGGTCCGTCTTGAAATACTGTCCGTTTATTTCTCAACCAAAATATCCGGTCGGAGACCTGAAGAAAAAGCCTGTCTCTTGTTCGTTTGACCAAGAAACAAACAATTGGCAAATGACAAGACTGTTGACATCATGTAACAGGCCAACAGGTAATAGAAAGGTGCAAGAAGATAAGCTTGTTGCAGCTGCAGGTGTGTTGCAACCTCAGCCCTATTTAATGTCTTTCGCCCATAACAATGGGTTGAAGCGGCGGATGGATATATTTTTCCACTTTCAGTGATCAGATTTTCCTGCACTTTTCAATGAAACGCACGTTCTGTTAAAGTCACAGCCGTGATTTAACCAGTTTTATAAACGTCTGAGTGTTTTCTATCCACACATACTAATCATATTCATATACTATATTCCTGGCATGAGTAGCAGGGCGCTGAAATGTTGCGTGATTTTTAACCGAATGTTCGAAAAAGTAGAGGGTCGACTGAATAGGTTAAAGGTCTTTCTTACTACGGACAGCGTGATCACACAGTTGTCTGGAAGAGCTGGTGCTCTCAAGCATGCTTCAGTGTTGCTTATCTCGAAGCAAGCATAAAAGGAATTTAGCTCGTCTTGTAGGCTCGCGTCACTGGGCAACTCGCGGCTGGGTTACCTTTTTAGTCTGTAATAGTTAATAGGTCAAGCTAGGTGGCCTATTAATTCCTTCTTGATGAATAAATAAAAAAGCCGTTTTGATTCTCAAATACTAGCCACCACTGTTGACCCGTCATTCAGGGTTTTGATCCCCACATTTTTGTTTGGGGGGGGGGGGACTTGCCTGTTTTGCATGTTATTTTGGCATTAATACGTGTCACATATCAGTTTGTAAACAACATTAAAAAAAATATATCGGAGTTAGTAAAGCCGCATTCAAATATGGTCTGTTTTCTTAAGTAAGGCAGCTCCAAAATGCAGGTGTTTCAGCCTAGCTCAGTGCTTTCTGTGGTGGTGGGGCATGCCAGCAGAAAATAAGGAGCGTTGCGCCATGATTGGCTCAGTGTTCTGTCACTCATAGGGACACTACATCACTGCCAGGTCTAAGGTCAGACCTTAAATTCTAGCCCCTTGGGTG
The DNA here is from genome assembly GCF_021184085.1 of Oncorhynchus gorbuscha. Classification (NCBI taxonomy): domain Eukaryota; kingdom Metazoa; phylum Chordata; class Actinopteri; order Salmoniformes; family Salmonidae; genus Oncorhynchus; species Oncorhynchus gorbuscha. The sequence continues at coordinate 57,655,033 of NC_060182.1, read as the reverse complement.
CTGCCATAGTTACATTAGAAGTGCCCATCCAAGAAGGCTCAAGGTCATTGGCCACAGATAGAATTGTCAATTCACATGATATATACAGTATCTTAGCTACCAGTCATCATGAATCAAGTCGACAATCTACTGGCAAATCCTTTTTAATCCTTGTCATATAAAGAGAAATTATAGATAAAATGTATTGGTGCACATCGGCCATTGGACATAAACCTTACCACAACAAGTTGAAAATCGCAAATTCAACAATGAGTGGTTTGGATGGAATCAGTGAGAGTGGCTATGTGGTCCCAAATCTGGGATTAAGGGTCTCTTTTCCAACTTTAAAATGATAAGCATTCATCATTGGCCATGCTGTCAATGAAGCTTGATTTGTGCTGTGCTCAAAACAACTGTTAACTTAACTTCATTATTATTATTTATTTATTTATTTGATTTTTTTCACCTTTATTTAACCAGGTAGGGAAGTTGAGAACAAGTTCTCATTTACAATTGCAACCTGGCCAAGATAAAGCAAAGCAGTTCGACACATACAACGACACAGAGTTACACAAGGAGTAAAACAAACATACAGTCAATAATACAGTTTAAACAAGTCTATATACGATGTGAGCAAATGAGGTGAGATAAGGGAGGTAAAGGCAAAAAAAGGCCATGTTGGCAAAGTAAATACCATATAGCAAGTAAAACACTGGAATGGTAGATTTGCAATGGAAGAATGTGCAAAGTAGAAATAAAAATAATGGGGTGCAATGGAGCAAAATAAATAAATTAAATGCAGTAGGGAAAGAGGTAGTTGTTTGGGCTAAATTATAGGTGGGCTATGTACAGGTGCAGTAATCTGCGAACTGCTCTGACAGTTGGTGCTTAAAGCTAGTGAGGGAAATAAGTGGGGGTGACTAGAGAGATATACCTGCTGGAGCGTGTGCTACAGGTGGGAGATGCTATGGTGACCAGCGAGCTGAGATAAGGGGGGGACTTTACCTCGCAGGGTCTTGTAGATGACATGGAGCCAGTGGGTTCGGCGATGAGTATGAAGCGAGGGCCAGCCAACGAGAGCATTGAGTTCATGACAACTGGGAATTCCGTAAAAATAAAAAAAACTCAGCATGATGGACCGCTGTGCCACCTTCCTGTTCAAGGGAGCACAACACAACAAGGTGAGTCTTGTATGCTGCTGCATAAATTATTTCATATGTCAGGGAGATATGTATACTGTAGCTAAGAAAGTAATTCTAAGTGTATGTTGTGTAGTGAGCTGTTAATAGCCCATGTTTATCACCTTAATAATTTGGTCTATTTACCCCCCTCATTCACCTACTATTCTGACTTGGTGATGCACATATAGCCTATAACCTGTTTTAGAGAAATGTAATCATCAACTTTTGTAAGAGCTGTCATTGTCTGCTTTACAAGTCCCCTTTATTCATCCTAAGGTTCTAACTTGGTGTACAGGGAGAAGAATGTAAGAATGGCCCATGTTCTGAATTTTGTCGCTGTACATTTCAAAAGTGCTAAACAAATAGTTCTATTGACTACGTCCGTCCTAGCTGGATCATTGATGTCTTAATCGAAATTACGGATTGCCTCTTATCCGCTTGTCATCCCCTTATGCCATAGTTTGTACATATCAATTGTCAGTAGAAACCACATTTGTTTAAGCAAGTCAGCCATATCAGCTATGTTTTTTTAAAGTCAGTAAATGAGGCTGAATGAACTTTCTCACTGACAGACAAGGCTACGCTAGAAGTGTTAAGGTGTTGGGACTGCTGTTGCGACAGATTTATGTAGGCCCTAACAGTTTGTGGGCACCGTTTGTCACTGTTATAGTGCAATTACTTTATTGTTTAATGTTGTATAGTGGCTTTGCTGGCATGCATCCCACTTTATTTTTTATTTTTTTGGCCCTCCAAGATTTACATGCTTAAAATCGCCACTGATAAACCAACTTTTAAAAAACTGGTAGGTGGCTAAGTTAGCCAGCCAGATAAGTTCCCAACCTCGTAACTAGCTACCAAGACATTTCTGGCTATCAATCAAGTAAGTAACTTGTCTAACTATTTTAGCTGGAATGCCTGCTGGCAAGGTTGCTAGACTTCATAAAATACTAAAATTGCTTTAATTCATGAGTTACTGTACTATTTACCAGTGTGTCCTTTGTACTAAACTCCATAAAAGGCATAAAGGTTCTTAATCAATGTGCATTATTAATTAAATGACAAATTAATAGGTTATGAGGTGTGCTTAGATAACCTATATAGAAAAATATACATGTTTCTTTACAGAATTATGCATAATGATTATAGCTCTAGATTGCAGGAAAGGCTGTTGCAGGTGTTTGAAAAAATGCTAAATTCAAACCTCAACTACTTCGTGCCCCCTCCAAAATAATGGGTGCATGATGCCTCTGGTAGATGGTAATCGATTAGGTGATACCAGCTATTACCGCCAGGCCGCCGATACAAATCCCATGTACACAAAACCTCCAGAATTCACAAATAATTTGTCACCACCAGTATAAGACATTTCAACTCTGTCCAACAATGCCCCTGTAGCTAATTTAATGATCCCTATCCAGCTGTTGTTTTTGTTGTACTATTGTTTGTGATTTACATTGTTGTGGTGATGCTGTGCCGTTGAGACAATTTTCATTAAAGGGATGCACAATAAAAAATATATTAATTAGATATAAGGTATGGTAATTATTTTAGAGAGCTATGAGAGCCAATACATGTATGAAAACGTGAAGCTGACACGTATGAAAACGGGTCAAACTCTTCCTTGAGAATCAGACACTAATTTGTCCACTGAGGATACCGTAGTAGCCATAAGACATCATGTATTGAGAATCCACAAGAGAAGCTTGTAGAATATTATACATTTGAGACATCAGTGTATTTTTTATATTACATTTACATTACATTTAAGTCATTTAGCAGACGCTCTTATCCAGAGCGACTTACAAATTGGTGCATTCACCTTATGACATCCAGTGGAACAGCCACTTTACAATAGTGCATCTAAATATTTTAAGGGGGGTGAGAAGGATTACTTTATCCTATCCTAAGTATTCCTTAAAGAGGTGGGGTTTCAGGTGTCTCCGGAAGGTGGTGATTGACTCCGCTGTCCTGGCGTCGTGAGGGAGTTTGTTCCACCATTGGGGAGCCAGAGCAGCGAACAGATTTGATTGACTTATATGAGTTAATATAGATATTAAAATGCCTTGTGCCAATAGAAGATCATGAGCACTAACCTAAAATACTTGCTCCGGTGTTGGGACAGGGCAGATACGCCAATGGAGTTTTCAAGTTGGCACCTTCCATCTTTAATGTTTCATTGATGAGCCTGCAACATCCCAAGAAAGCTCAACAGTGAGTTCTAGCATCCCAGAACCTGTACCTGCCTAGTCTTCTCCCTCTCACTTTGAGTACCAGCTGGGATCTTTTCACTTCAGCCAGAGCCATTGGCTACTCCTTTCGGCAACACCTGATGTTGCCTTGATGGTTTGGCGAAGGGCATGGCTGCAGATTCCAAGGTCCTTCAGCTGGGTCAGATGGTTTAGACCATTTCTTCTTTAAGGTTGCTGCCCCTGTCATCGCGAAGCCTATCTCCAACCTTTTTAACCTGTCTCTCCTTTCTGGGGAGGTTCCCATTGCTTGGAAGGCAGCCACGGTTTGTCCTTTATTTAAAGAGGGAGATCAAGCTGATCCTAACTGTTATAGGCCTATTTCTATTTTGCCCTGTTTATCAAAGGTGTTGGAAAAACTTGTCAATAATCAATTGACTGGCTTTCTTGATGTCAATAGCATTCTCTCTGGTATGCAATCTGGTTTTCGCTCAGGTTATGGATGTGTCACTGCAACCTTAAAGTTCCTCAATGATTTCACCATTTCCCTTGATTCTAAGCAATGTTGTGCTGCTATTTTTATTCACTTGGCCAAAGCTTTTGATACGGTAGACCAGGGGTCCCCAAACTTTTTCCTGTGAGGGCCACATAACTTTTCCCTTCTCTGATGGGGGGCCGGTGTCAGTTTGTAACAGAAAAAGTGTGACGATCGTAGGGCAGCTTAAAAAATGTATTGTTTTCCAGAAAGCCACACATAACCAAATAACCCTTTCCAGGTTCTTTACAGAAAAAAAGTCAGGAAACAAATAATAACACTATTAATGAAATAAATAATAACTAAATAACCCTCTCTGAGTTCTTCACAGAAAAAACAGGAAATAAATAATAACTAAATAACTCTCTCTGGGTTCTTCATAGAAAAAAAAGCCATGGAACATTAACTTTCTGTCGTGCCATGCACAATCTTAACAGATAAAAGTTCAGCTCAGTTGTCAGAGCAGAATCTCTCTGACACATATGAGCAGTCTCTTAAAGTTCTTGTGTTCCTTCCTTATAATCCTTTTGTAGGTTCCAGTAGGCTTGTAGACACCGCTGTTTGCAGCTCTCTCTCATCAACTTCCCCGTGAAAACTACAAAAGAAGCAGGTTGAGAAACTGAACTAAGTGATACAGCACCTACACAGCACAATACATTTCACTACCAGTATGGTTGTAAAGATGGATTTTATCCCAGTAGATTTTATTATGATTATATTTGTTTATGCTCAGAATGACTCATTCAAGTCAGAAAAGTGAGCTTACCTATGTATGTTCATCAGTGTGAACTGTGGGCCTGCATCTGGCTGGTGAGAAGTTGAATATCAGGTTCCATTCTAGTTACAGCCAGTCTCAAGCACTGATGCAAATGTTCATCTGTCAATCTTGATCTCATCGGGGTTTTCAGCAGTTTCATGCGAGAAAAGGTTTTCTCGCAGATATACGTGCTGCCAAAAACTGTGGACATTTTCATTGCGTGTTTTTTGATGTTTGGATATGTGTCGTTTGGGAGGGCGGCATAGAAGTCAATGAGACTGTTGGGCTTGAATGCGTCTTTCAGAACATCACAGTTCTGTAACTCAGCCAACTCAAACTGATATGAAGGCTGGGCTTCATCAATGTCGGCAACAAAGGGGTTCTGAAAAAGACGGATTTCTTTTGCATGAACATGTAGTTCACTGAATCGCACACCGAACTCCGCCTTCAGCATTTCCAGTGCTTCCACGCACTTTTCAGCTGGGAACGGGACCGCTGGGTTCTCTGTCGACAGGTTTTGGGTAGCAGGAAGATGGACGAAGTTGCGCTTTTTCACTTGTTCCAAAAGCAGCGCTAATTTCACCTCAAATGCTTTTATGTGTGAATACATGTCGCAAATGAGTTTCCCCTCGCCTTGTAGCTGCAAGTTAAGGCTGTTAAGTATTTCTGTCACGTCTGTTAAAAATGCAAGGTGCCATTTCCATTCTGGGTCGATCAGCTCTGGGACCGTTTTGTCTTTTAAATGAAGAAATGCGTTAATTTCGGGTAGCAGCTCATAAAAACGCCTCAAAACTCTGCCCCGGCTCAGCCATTGGACCTCTGTGTAGTACAGCACATCTCCGTGCGTAGACTCCAGTTCAGACAGGAATTCTTGGAACTGCCTGTGTTTAAGTCCCTTTGCTCTGATGAAGTTTATGCACGACACCACAACCTTCATTACAGAATCCCACGTGAACACTTTGCAGCACAGTGCTTGCTGGTGAATTAGGCAGTGGACTCGTAGCGGGGCGGTGAGACCCCTTTTTTCCAACTCCCGGTTCATGCGTCCTATTAGACCGCGAGTTTCGCCCACCATGCTAGGAGCCCCGTCACATGACTGTAAGTCGCTTTGGATAAAAGCGTCTGCTAAATGGCATATATTATTATTATTATTATTATGCTAGCTAGCTTTGACCAGTCCAGGTCCAACTTCTCCATGGTTTGGCACACTTTGTCAAAAATATCCTCTCCCGTTGTAGTCCCTTTGAGACTTTGGAGGGCTGCCAGCTCCTCGCATATCTCAAAGTTTGCGCTAACTCCACGAATAAAAATGAGCAGTTGCGCTGTGTCTTGCACGTCCGTGCTCTCATCCAGTGCTAATGAAAAAAAGTCAAATTCTTTCGTCTTCTGCTGCAGCTGGGCATATACATTACTCCCGATTTCTTCAACGCGTCTGGTGATTGTACTTGCCGACAGACTTACGGCATTAAATGAATCTTTCTTCTCGGGACACACCTCCTCCGCGACAGCATCCATACATTTCTTAACAAACTCTCCGTCAGTGAAAGGCTTACCGCTTCTTGCTATCAGTTTAGCAACCCGAAAGCTGGCCCGAACGGATGCCTGGTTCAGCTGAGCTTGGCGTACAAATGTATTCTGCTGAGATAGTAGTCCACTTTTTAGCTTTGAGAGTTTGTCTGCTCGTATTTGGGATTCATAGTGTCGGCGAAGATCTCTTGACAGATGAGACAAACAGCCTTTTCTTTGCATTGAACAAAAAATAATCGTTTGTCCACTGCAGGTTAAATACCCTGCATTCTGAATCTATTTTTCTCTTACCTAACCTTTTCGCCATTATTCCGTTCTCTCTTTGACAGGGCCGGGCCTAGGATTTTTTTCTGGAGGCCAAATAGGAAAAAAAATTGATAGCGTCTCTGGTATTGTTCAGAGGGCCGGGCCAAATGTGCTGACGGGCCGTAGTTTGGTGACCACTGCGGTAGACCATTCCATTCTTGTGGGCCGGCTAAGGACTATTGGTGTCTTTGGCCTGGTTTGCAAACTACCTCTCTCAAAGAGTGCAGTGTATAAAGTCAGAAAATCTGCTGTCTCAGCCACTGCTTGTCACCAAAGGAGTATCCCAAGGCTTGATCCTAGGCCCCACACACTTCTCAATTTACTTCAACAACATAGCTCAGACAGTAGGGAGCTCTCTCATCCATTTATATGCAGATGATACAGTCTTATTTATTTCACCTTTATTTAACCAGGTAGGCAAGTTGAGAACAAGTTCTCATTTACAATTGCGACCTTATACTCATCTGGCCCTTCCCCGGATGTTGTGTCAAATGCTCTACAGCAAAGCTTTTTTAGTGTCCAACAAGCTTTCTCTACCCTTAACCGCATTCTGAACACCTCCAAAACAAAGGTCATGTGGTTTGGTAAGAAGAATGCCCCTCTCTCCACAGGTGTTATTACTACTTCTGAGGGTTTAGAGCTTGAGGAAGTCACCTCATACAAGTACTTGAGAGTATGGCTAGAAGGTACACTGTCCTTCCCTCAGCACATATCAAAGCTGTAGGCTAAAGTTAAATCTAGTCTATTGTAATCGCTCCTCTTTCACCCCAGCTGCCAAACTAACCCTGATTCAGATGACCATCCTACCCATGCTAGATTACGGAGACATAATTTATAGATCGGCAGGTAAGGGTGCTCTCGAGGGGCAAGATGTTCTTTACCATTCAGCCATATGATTTGCCACCAATGCTCCTTATAGGACACATCACTGCACTCTATACTCCTCTAAACTGGTCATCTCTGTATACCCGTCGCAAGACCCACTGGTTGATGCTTATTTATAAAACCATCCTAGGCCTCACTCCCCCCTATCTGAGATGTCTACTGCAGCCATCATCCTCCACATACAACACCCGTTCTGCCAATCACATTCTGTTAAAGGTCCCCAAAGCTCACACATCCATTGGTCACTCGTCTTTTCATTTTGCTGCAGCTAGCGACTGGAACAAGCTGCAACAAACACTCAAACTGGACAGTTTCATCTCAATCTCTTAATTCAGAGACTCAATCATGGACGCTCTTACTGACAGTTGTAGCTGCTTTGCGTGATGTATTGTTGTCTCTAACTTCTTGCCATTTGTGCGATTGTCTGTGTCCAATGTTTGTACTATGTTTTGTGCTGCTACCATGTTGTTGTCATGTTGTGTTGCTATGTTGTTCTCTCTTGTTTTGTCATATATATATATATATAAAAATGTATTTTTTATCCCGTCCCCGCAGGAGGCCTTTGATAGTCCGTCATTGTAAATAAGAATTTGTTCTTAACTGACTTGCCTAGTTAGAATTTGTTCTTAACTGACTTGCCTAGTCACGACAGCAACCTGGTGGTGGATGTCGCCACAAATCCACGACACCCAACCTCCACAAGGCAAACCCTTGCTTTCCAGCTACGCTGCTCTGCATCAGCTGGAAACGCAGCATGCCACAGCATTGTCTCTGCATGCTAAATGTAATAGGACATTTAAAAAATGTATGACAAAAAGTAATGGGAAATGTTTTCTGTAATCCCCACTCTGCCCAGGGGGTGGCAATGTGCATATTATGTGCTGCGTATAAAGCCCAGAAGAAGAATGAAATTCGTAACTTCCTTTAACGCTATAGCGCCGCCCAGAAACCCCTGTCTTTTACAGCGGACAACCCCGTCTGTCTTTCTTTTCGCTCATCATGGCGGACCGGTTCAATAAGGTGTGTAACAGCGCTAGAACCAACATTGCTATATTTGTTTATAATACAGCCATATACATATTGTATCCAGAAGTGGAGCTAACTATTGCTCAGTGTTAAGTGAAGACTAGGGGGGAGGTTATTCGTTGCTTTAGTTGACACATGAATGGTGTTGCTGACATCGCTAGCTAAGCTAGTCATGCCTTCTAACGTTAACTAGCTAATTAAAGCAACCTAGTCTAGCTACAAGGATTCTGCAAAATTAATTCCTGATTCTTAGGCCTTTTTGATAGTGTTTAGATGAAATACCTAAATTTGCCATGTAAGATTTCTCAATTAACATGACTGAGTTCAACTCAATAGTTGGGTAACGCTATCCATTGCTCCAGCTAATGTTTAGCCCCAGTTAAGCTCAACGGTCTTGCCAGCCGGACGTGGCCATGTGGACACAAAACCATAACTAAAATGTATTCATCCAAGTTCGTATTTCTTTTTACTTGTCAGTGATGTTTACCACAGTAACGTATTCGAGTTTGACGACCATGAGAATACTTTACATGCACTACCATCTGAGACATAAAAACAAGCTCGTTGAATCATTTGAACCCCAGGTGGTGGGCAACTAGCTTTTCGCAAATGACTTGATTACGCTTTTCCTCCAAGGTTCTGCTGCTTGATGGCAGAGGCCATCTACTTGGCCGTCTTGCTGCCATTGTGGCTAAGCAAGTTCTGCTGGGTGAGTTTTGGAAGTCCAATATTTTGTCAATTAATACCCATCTCGAGACTTTGATCGTTATCCAGTCCAAGGATATTGTCACTTGATGTGTAATTACATCTTGATGTGGACACAGCCATGTCTAGTTTGCTACAACTGTCAGTGATTTTTTTTTTTATACCTACATTGCTTGAGTAACTACAGTGATAACTCACATTACCCTCTGATGTGTATATTAAACAATTGGCCTGTGTATTTGTCCATGTTTCAATATGTAAGTCATGATTTCTCTCCTTTTCAGGACACAAGGTGGTAGTTGTGAGATGTGAGGGTATCAACATCTCCGGGAACTTCTACCGTAACAAATGTAAGTTGTTGTCAGGTTTACTTTTTTGGTTTAATTGTAATGTTGTAAAGGGTTGTGTGGTTCTATTTTGATTCACAGTAAAATATTTTCTCCTAAATCATAAGCTTTGCTTGTCAGTGATTAACACAGTAAATATTTGAGTTTAACCACCAGTAACATACTTTACATGCACTACCATCTGACACATTAAGCAACATAGTATATGTTGACCACAGTTGTGAAATAATTGTGGCTGTGGTAAAGCGGTTGAGACTATGGCTTAGCTTGATGGTGTACTGCACCTGTTTTGTGAATAGTGAAGTACCTGGCTTTCCTGCGTAAAAGGATGAACACCAACCCCTCTCGTGGACCATACCATTTCAGAGCTCCCAGCAGAATCTTCTGGAGGACCGTAAGGGGTAAGATCAAAATCCCTCCTGTTTTTCAGCTCTGGCTTACTGGTCCAGTGGTTTGTGTGGATTTAACCTATATGGTTATTTATTTCAATGGTCCATATTGGGTTGATGGCATGAAGTACACGCATTCTGAATTCTACTTTGGGCAATGGACGGATCCTACTTGACTGTGATGAACACTTAACCCGGATCTGACTGCTGAGTTCAGTCAAGGCCACAATGTTGTGTTGATCTATTAAGTCATGGGGAAGTTACTGTACATTGGGAATTTAAGCATATTCACAATCCAAAATTGTCATGGAACTGAAGTGTGATGTATCCCTAAGTATTGTGACCCCCCCCTCTTTTCCCCCCTTGGCTTTACTAACCCTACGAAATATTGCCAATCCAGTGCAGGGTGACATAATTGCCTAAATGTTTTGTTGATGGCCACTCTGACCCAACAGGCATGCTCCCTCACAAAACCAAAAGAGGACAGGCTGCATTGGAAAGGTTGAAGGTGTTTGATGGTGTCCCCCCTCCTTATGACAAGGTGACTGATGTTTCGTTTCAATAATTAAGTGTAACTCTATGATTGTGTGCTGTCAGTGATGCTACTTTTCCATACATACATTGTTTGAGTTTTGACTTTGAGAATACCCCTGAATCTGAGACGCAATTGTCCTCTCCTCTAATGGACTTGCATTTGTTTGGAGCTGACGTTTATTTTGTTACACAGAGGAAGCGCATGGTCGTACCTGCCGCCCTGAAGATTGTGCGTCTGAAGCCCACTCGCAAGGTAAGCCTAAAATTAGTTTGTCAAATAATGCCACTGACTTTATCAAAGCTACATTCACTAGTAGGTAGTTGTATTTCAAAAGTTGCAGGTTTTGCTAATGTTTAGCCATGTCGTTCTTGAGTGACATTGGCTGACATGTATTTAGCCAGGTACCAATCTTTGCTTATTGTCAGTGATGTTTACCACAGTAAGTATTTGAGTTTGACGACCATGAGAATACCTTACATGCACTACCATCTGAGGCATAAAGCAACATCCAAATAATTATTTGAATCCCAAGTAATGGCAACTGTTCTGTTATGATCTGATATTGGATTGTTAGCCTAATGATTTGATTTGTAATGCTTTTTCATTAGTAATTTTTCCTGTCCTTTGTGTGAACCTTGCCTTCCCTAGTTTGCCCTCCTTGGGCGTCTGGCCCACGAGGTTGGCTGGAAGTACCAGGCTATCACAGCCACTTTGGAAGAGAAGAGGAAAGAGAAGGCCAAGATCCGGTACACCAAGAAAAAGACAGAGATAAAGCTGTCAAAGCTGGCAGAGAAGAATGTGGAGAGCAAGATTTCAAAGTACACTGCTGTCCTTAAACAATACGGTGTCCTTGTCTGAGCTTGTTCATGGTTGCCTATAAAGATGGATAAATGTTTGACTCTTGATTTCTTGGCATGTTTTAGGTGCATGAAGTTGACATGGTGTTTGTTGTGAAGGAAAGTAATGAGCAATTAATCAGTTCTACAACGAGATGAAGTGTTACGTTTGAACACAACAGAAGCATTTGGAGCAAAATCCAGATTGTACATTTTTCAAGAAGACCGACTAATTTTGCGTATGACATTTAGCACAATCAATTCCATTCAACATGATGGCCATGTGAGGTGCTGTCGGAAACCCCGCTTATCAAATACGTGAGCGCGACTGGCGGTTGGAGAGGAGGCCGCGTCAATTGCCCTCGCTGTCAATTCGCCAGTATGCAAACCAAAATAAACAAGAACCTCACTTAGGAACACTCCACATTTGTTATATTGTGACAATTTCAATTTTCAGTTATACTAGGCTTTATGGATCGGTAAGTGCTTCCTGTTTTTCTGGTATTGTGGAGAGGAAAGAATTGGCCATTGCAATACTGATGCGACTAACGCTCGCTAGCAACGCTATAGCAGTGCTACTAGCTAGCAAGACAGCTACAGGCCCGTTGGATAGAAGTTTAACAATAATGGGGTAAAACGCAATCAAGTGGCATATTAGTCATGTCTTTTTTAAAGCTTATATCTAATAGCAAAGGACCATTATTTTAGGCGAATTGTCAATTTAATTCTCAGTTGCGGGGTGGGTCGGTCTCATTTGTATACAGTACCAACCAAAACATGACTCGAGACAAACCCGCGTCTCACTCCCATATATAACATACAGATAGACATGCGTCGTGCAGTCCAGCGAGTAATAGACGTGTCGCTCACATGCAAAAGATATTGCGAACGACTAGGAGCTAGCAACTTCCCTAACTTTTAAACTAACTGGGATGTTATTGTAATAGCATTTAATACATTAAAATGCGTTTCAGCATAGCTCGTGAAAAAGTAGCCCAACCTGGACTCGGGTAGACTAAAGAAATTGAATACGAGATGCTCCAATTGTTTCATTTCGTGTGATATGTTAATTTGTGGAGATCCCATAATCAATTTCTCATGTCACGAATTACGATTCGAATGACACTTTTGTATATAGTGTATGTGGACGCCACACCCGTTGCTGACAAGTGTATAAAATCGAGCACACAGCCATGTAATCTCTGTAGACAAACATTGGCAGAATGTCCTTACTGAAGAACTCGGTGACTTTCAAAGTGGTACGGTCATAGGATGCCTCCTTTCCAACAAGTCAGTTCGTCAAATTTCTGCCCTGGTTAACTAGACGTGGTGTTATTGTCAAGTGGAAACTTCATGGTTTAAGCTAGGCCCTGTATTTCCAGTGAAAGGGCATTCTAGACGGTTTTATGCTTCCAACTTTGTGGCAACAGTTTAAGTTCCTTTGCTGTTTCAGCATGACAGTGCACAAAGCGAGGTCCATACTGAAATGGGTTGTCGAGGTTGGTGTGGAAGAACTTGACTGGCCTGCATAGAGCATTGACCTCAACCCCATCGAACACCTTTGGGGTGAATTGCAACGCTGACTGCGAGTTAGGCTTAAACGCCATCAGTCCTCCATCTCACTAATGCTGTTGTTGTTGAATGGAAGCAAGAACCCGCAGAAACTGTTCCAACATATAGTGGAAAGACTTCCCAGAAGAGTGGAGGCTGTTTTAGCAGCAAAGGGGGGGACAAACTCTATATTAATACCCATGAGATGTTCGACGAGCAGGTGGTCATGTTATACATGTTTTATTTGTTGTGGCTAACATTAGCTAGGTGGGTAATGTTAAAGGGGTACTTGGGGATTTTGGCAATAATGCCCTATCTACTTTCCCAGAGTCAGATTAATTTGTGGATACCATTTTTATGTCTGCGTGCAGTTTGAAAGAAGTTGCTAATTTGATACTCCAATACATTTAGTCATTGCGCTAACGCTAGTTAGCTTTGGCTCACAAAACTACCTCTAACTTCCTGCATACTGGACACACCACCTTTATATATATATAAAAAAATCAATAATAGCTGTGACAGAAACAGGAAGTTCCGGTGTAATTTTATTAACTCTGACAGATAATTTGTTCGTTCGACATGGTGGGATCTTTTTTCGTCAGTAAGAATAATTATGCTGAAATCGCGTGGAAACGCCTTCATGTGCAAATATTGATATAATTAACCATCATATGAAAGTGAATTTGGAGTCATGCGATGTGTGGTGTCGTCATTCCACTACGACTCTGGAAACCATGTAGTATATTAGGCTTCAGATGAAATAAGTTATGAGCTTCACACGGTGGTGAAAGTGCACGGTAATGAGGTTGATGCTGCTTTCCAATAAATATTGAGTGTCTTATTCTGGTAACATGATGATCTATGCTTGACTGTCGTTTGACAAATAAAAATATTCTCCCTCTTATCCATCACAATCTCATTAAGTAGACTAGACAACCCGCACAGCCTACTCGCACTGTAACTGCTGTTGGCTAGAGCGCAGGTGTCAAGACAAGATTAGGCACATTTGCTATTTAACGCAACAGTTTTTAAGACGACTATCTGTAGAGTTAACAATGCAGTGGAAACACATTTAATTTTAGATTTGTATTTGATGCATGACAACTTAAGCTAAAAAGTACATTTTGTGTGCACTACTTCATCACGTGCTGATTTTTATCCACAAGTCCATTTGGTGGAAACATACCACTGGTGGAAAAATGTGCATATTTTTTAAATGCAGATTTTAGAATATTCACATGAAAATCTGTCATCAATTGTATGGAAACCTAGCAACTGGCACTTAACTCCTGCTTTGTTTGCAGTGTAGATAGCTAATATACCAAGTTCAACTTCCTATTTTTCCAATTTGAAATATGCATCCACTGAATTTCTGTGGATTTAGGTCTGATCATTCTTTCTCTGCTGGAGGTTTATTGGGCTATTGTACGACAGTAACATTAGCTAGGTCAAGTGGCAATGGCAAATACTTGTTATTAAGGCCTACTTTAATGCAGAACAGTTGCATTTGACCCTTTATCTAACATGTTCATATCCATAATTGGGCAGACAATACTATTAGACTCTTTGTAGAGTAGCTAGTATAGTATTATGTCTTGCATATTGTTTGTGAATTCATGTGCGGCATGTATACTCCTTCATGTGGTTTCTAGTCACAGCCATGATGCAGTGATATCTCTTGATTCCCATCATTTGTCCCTTAGGAGAATGGCAGCTAAGGTGAATGGCAGTTCAGCTCTGGTTAAAGAGGACGAGGAGCCCATGGACATAACTGTAACACACACAGAGCTCTACCAGACCCTCATAGACGCAGGCCTTCCACAGAAAGTGGCGGAGAGCCTGGATAAGATATTTCAGACTGGTAAGCGCAAGGGGGGTTGTTCACAGTACTACTTGATGGCATTTCATGATATTTCAAAGACCTCATAATGTATATTTCTGCAAGCTCAAGAACACTATCAACCGAAGGATTCCACCGTGGTCAGTGGTCATATGATTTAAGTCACTTTGAGTAAAGGGGTCAGTATGTACATAGCTGTGCAATGGTGACATGCTGAGCGACATCATGTTTCAGTGGCTCTCAGAAGCAATATATGACTCTTATCAAATGTGACCCTATAAGTATAATTTCTCTCTGTCTGTGTGTATAATAATAACATATTAGGTGGGTTTTTACATTTGTAGCTATTTCACATATGTACAAGTGTGTGTTGTATGTGTGAATTAGGCTTTTGTTTTTTTGCATATTCCACACCCTGAGACACCTGGCTGTGACCCCACTCTCCAACGGTATCAGCCATTATTAATGGAGACTCTAGAGCAATTAGGGTGCCTTGCTCAAGGGCACCTCAGCAGTTTTTTCACCGTCTCGGTGATTCGAACCATCAACCTATCGGTTACTGGCCCAGCGCTAGGCTACCTGCCACCCAGTGTGTGTGTGTGTTGTCTGTGCATTCTAGGACTGGTGGCTTACACTGACCTGGATGAGAGAGCCATTGACGCCCTCAGGGAGTTCAATGAGGAGGGAGCCTTGTCAGTGTTACTGCAGTTCAAGGAGAGTGACCTGTCACATGTGCAGGTGAGCGGTCTTGTCCACACTGTCCCTCAAAAGTAGTTACACAAAGAAGCTAAAAAAAAGAAATAGTTATTTACACTTAAAATCTATTGGCGCTCTCTTTCTCAGAACAAAAGTGCGTTTCTCTGTGGCGTGATGAAGACATACAGACAGCGAGAAAAGCAAGGAAGTAAAGTTCAAGAATCCACAAAGGGACCTGATGAGACTAAGATAAAGGTGAACAAATTCTTTCTTATTTTTTCTGTTAAGTGCAGTACCTTTGTTTTAACATGGATGGAAATATGTCATGTAGGTCTCTGAATGAATGAATGTATATGTTGTTGATGCTGTCTAGGCTCTTCTGGAAAGAACAGGTTACACTTTGGATGTCACCACAGGACAGAGGAAGTATGGGGGGCCTCCACCTGACGAGGTGTACTCAAGGGCCCAGCCTGGAATCGGAACAGAGGCAAGAAGCACAAACTTTACTGGTTGTGAAAGACATAGCCATCTCATGTATTGGCTGTTAGGACGATGTCCTTTCAATTATCGGCTGTTGTAAAAAAAAATCTTTGTGACCTAATGGAAATGAATGCTGGTGAAAGACTGTTAAACATCTAATATGCCTTTTCACAAACAAACTTCTTAGATTTCTAGGGAGCACCATCTTATCCAAGTCAAATACAATCAAAGTTACACAGTATGTCTATAATTTGACATTTTTATCTTATCAATGCAGGTATTTGTCGGCAAGATCCCCAGGGACCTGTATGAGGATGAGCTGGTCCCTCTGTTTGAGAAAGCCGGTCCTATTTGGGACCTGCGTCTGATGATGGACCCCCTTCTCTCGGGTCAGAACAGAGGATATGCCTTCATCACCTTCTGCAATAAAGATGCTGCCCTAGAGGCCGTCAAGCTTGTAAGATTTCCCCTTTTAATCACCAGACATAAAGAGCATGACTTGGTAATAAACAGTATTTGCTTTGCTATCCTTGCACCTTGTAGATAGGTGGATCACTTTGTCTCATCATACCAGAGTTATCTGGGAAGTGTAAATGTGACTTACCTGTGTGGGGCTACATTTTGAGAACACTTTTTGTTTATCTTTTTGTTTTAGTGTGATAATTATGAAATCCGGTCAGGTAAATACCTGGGTGTCTGCATCTCTGTCGCAAACAATCGTCTGTTTGTTGGGTCAATTCCAAAGAACAAGACAAGAGAAAGCATATTGGAAGATTTCAGCAAAGTCACAGGTTAGAGAAAGATTAGTATCATTTTTCTATTTTTTTGTTCCCCTTAAATCTAAATAATGATTTATATTTGGAATATTGGCTGACAAGTCAAAGGAAATTGCCTTCAGCAAGTAATCACACCCCTTTACTTTTTCCACATTTTGTAGTCTTACAGCTGAATTTAAAATGGATTAATTTGAGATTTTAGTCATTGGCCTACACACATTACCCCATAATGTCAACATTTTCCCACATTAATTAAAAATGAAAAGCTGAAATGGCTTGAGTCAATAAGTATTGAACCCCAGTTTTACAGCAATCCTAAATAAGTTCAGGATAAAAATCTGTACTTAACAAGTCACATAAGTTGCATGGACTCACTCAATGTGCAATAATAGTGTGTAACATGATTTTTGAATGACTTTCTCATCTCTGTACCACACACACAATTATCTGTAAAGTCCCTCAGTCAATCAGTGAATTTCATGCAAAGATTCAACCACAAAGACCAGGGAGGTTTTCCAATGCCTCGCCAAGAAGGGATCCTTTTGGTAGATGGGTAAAAATAAAAAAGCAGACATTGAATATCCCTTTGAGCATGGTAAAGTTATTCATTACACTTTGGATGGTGTATCAATACACCCAGTCACTACAAAGATACAGGCGTCCTCCCTAACTCAGATGCTGGAGAGTAAGGAAACCGCTCAGGGATTTCACCATGAGGCCAATGGTTGTGATAGATAACTGACAGTTCAACAACATTGTAGTTACTCCACAATCCTAACCTAATTGGCAGAGTGAAAAGGAAGCCTGTACAGAATACAAATATTCCAAAACATGCATCCTGTTTGCAACAAGGCACTAAAGTAATACTGAAAAAAGTGGTGTGTTTGCAGCAAATGCAACACATTACTGAGTACTACTCTCCACATTTTCAAGCATAGTGGTGGCTGCATCATGTAATGGGTATACTTGTAATCGGTTTCAGGATAAAAACAGAACAGAATGGAACTAAGCACAGGCAAAATCCTAGAAGAAAACCTGGTTCAATCTACTTTCCACCAGACACTGGGAGATTAATTCACCTTTCAGCAAGACAATAACCTAAAACATCAAATCTATACTGGACTTGCTTACCAAGACAGTGAAGGTTCCTGAGTGGCCGAGTTACAAGCAACTTGACAGAGCTTAAAGTATTTTGAAAATAATAATGTGCAAATATTGCACAATCCAGGTGTGCAAAGCTCTTAGAGACTTGCAAAACTCACAGCTGTAATCGCTGCCAAAGGTGCTTCTATAAAGTATTGACTAAGGGGTGTGAATACTTATGTAAATTAGATATTTCTGTATTTAATTTTAAATACATTTTCGATATGGGGTATTGTGTGTAGATGGATGAGTAAAAAATATATATAATCCATTTTGAATTCAGGCTGTAACACAACAAAATGTGGAGTAAGTCAAGTGGTAGGAATACTTTACTGTAGATGGAGATTTTCAACAAGTTATTAAGCTATCTGAGAAGATCAGTGATTCGGTATTCATGCTTTAATACCTGCATACTCCACCTAGACATAAACGCATGCCATTCTTTCTCTGTCTTTTATATTGTAATAATGCACAATTATAATTAGGTGGGTGCGTACCCTTGATCAATTAGGGCTAAGTGCCTTGCTCAAGTGCACATCGGCATATGCTTTATTTAGCTTGGTGATTCGAACCAGCAACCTTTTGGTTACTGTCTCAACGCTTTTAATTAACTGCTAGGCTACCTGTCGCCATACTGTACCGTTTGGTACAGCCCTGTGTGTTCTGATATTCACCCTAAAGGATTTCATTAATCATGAAACTTACCGGAGACACACTTGACAACCACCCAGTGACGACATATCCTAGTCAATCATATTATACCATCAATGTAATGGAAGCTTGTCTAGGAATTTTTTGACCATGCACTTCTGTTTGCTTCCACCAGAGAGCCTCATGGAGGTGATACTCTACCACCAGCCAGATGACAAAAAGAAAAATCGTGGCTTCTGTTTCTTGGAATATGAGGACCACAAGTCTGCAGCCCAGGCACGTCGGCGCCTCATGAGCGGCAAGGTGAAGGTGTGGGGGAACCCTGTTACTGTTGAGTGGGCAGACCCAGTAGATGAACCGGATCCAGAGATTATGGCAAAGGTGAGATCTTAAAGACCTGCACCTCTGGGGTCTAGTGTCTGAACACAGCAAAGCGATGATAAATCACAGATACTAGGGTGTAGAGAAAATATGCAGATATCTTTCATTTAGAAATAAAATGGGCATCCTTGGTCAGAGAACCACTTCTAAAGGCTCTCGTTTGGTCTTGCACCAGGTAAAAGTGCTGTTTGTGAGGAACCTGGCCACACCAGTCACAGAGGAACTCCTGGAGAAAACCTTCTCCCAGTTTGGGAAGTTGGAACGGGTCAAGAAGCTGAAAGATTATGCCTTTGTGCACTTTGAGGACAGAGATGCTGCCGTGAAGGTGAGTACAGGCGTCTTCTACGCCTCCTTTGAGTATGCATGCTGTGTGTTTGCCTTGTGCTTATTGAGAATCTCTGGGAAATTAATTTGGGGAAACCCACCCCCGTTTAGGCAATGCAAGAAATGAACGGCAAAGAATTGGAAGGCGAGGAGATAGAGATTGTTCTGGCAAAGCCTCCGGACAAGAAGAGGAAAGAGCGGCAGGCCCAGAGACAGCCATCCAGGACCACAGGGTGAGTAGTGTTCGACCACACCTAGCGACACCCAGTCTGCCTGGAGTGGCTGGTGTGACCGTCTTATGACCTGTTTTTGTGTTTTGCAGTGCCTTCAGAAAGTATTCACACTTATTCCACATTTTGTTGTGTTATAGCCTGAATTCAATTTTGTCACCCATCTACACACAATACCCCATAACGGCAGAGGGAAAGCATGTTTTTATTGAAAATGAAATACAGAAATACCCCTGAGTCAATACTTTGTAAAAGCACCTTTGGCAGAGATTACAGCTGTGAGTCTTTCTGGGTAAGTCCCTAAAGCCCTGTTCACACTGCAGGCCTTAATGCTCAAATCAGTTTTGTTTTTCAAATTCTTTTTGGATTACTGACTGTCCCGAACATCAAATGACCAAATCGGATTTGTGTGTGTTTAGACATCAGTCATTTGCTGACGAGGCTACGCTAGATTTCATAGTAATGACGGGTGCGTGTGCAGTGGTGTAGGCTTTTTGGTGGTGGTGCTTGGTGCTTCCTATCACTCAGAAGTTATGTAGCAAGCAAAGTTGACAACAATGCCTACCATTAATATTTCCCAGTTGCTTTGAATGTTCAAAATCGTAGGTTAAGAACACTTAAAGCCTCAAAGGATAACATGATCCAACTTGATCCAAGCAAGTCCTTTTTGGCTAGCCACAGCATTCAACTAGATAGCTAGGTAGCTATTTAGCCCTAATTGCACTAATTTGTTTGTAAACAATTAACAAGCTAGTTAGCTACCTCATGTTCATATCAAACTGTCAACAGAGTAGCTAGCAAGCAAAAATATATGCCGAATAACAGTCTAAAAGCCACTTGGGGGCAAATAAATCAGATTTGACCATTCAAACACAAGTCACATGGCCAGGAATCAGATTTGTATCTGACTTCAAACAATTTATGAAACTGTTCCTCAGCCACTATGGAACATTCACTGTCAGTGTAGATTTGGCCTTGTGTTTCAGATTATTGTCCTGCTGAAAGGTGAATTAATCTCCCAGTGTCTGGTGGAAAGCAGACTGAACCAAGTATTCCTCTAGGATTTTGCCTGTGCTTAGCTTCATTCAATTTCTTTTTTATCCTGGAAAAACTCACCCGTCCTTAACGATTACAAGCACACCCATGACATAATGCATCCACCACTATGCTTGAAAGTATGGAGATTGGTA
The DNA here is from genome assembly GCF_021184085.1 of Oncorhynchus gorbuscha. NCBI lineage: Eukaryota > Metazoa > Chordata > Actinopteri > Salmoniformes > Salmonidae > Oncorhynchus > Oncorhynchus gorbuscha. The sequence continues at coordinate 57,634,577 of NC_060182.1, read as the reverse complement.
CACAGTAATGTATTGTATGAAGTTAGACCCAATCATAATGCTTTGCGTTGAGGACAAAAAGTGAATTGACCCATTTATTTCAGTATTACTTTAGTGCCTTGTTGCAAACAGGATGCATGTTTTGGAATAATTGTATTCTGTACAAGCTTCCTTCTTTCCGTTAGGTTAGTATTGTGGAGTAACTACCATGTTGTTGGTCCATCCTCAGTTTTCCCTTATCACAGCCATTTAACTCTGCATCTGTTGCAAAGTCACCACTGGCCTCATGGTGAAATCCCTGAGCGGTTTCCTTACTCTTAAGCATCTGAGTTAGGGAGGACACCTGTATCTTTGTGGTGACTTGGTGTATTGATACACCATCCAAATTGTAATGAATAACTTCACCATGCTCAAAGGGATATTCAATGTCTGCTTTTGAATTTTTACCCATCTACCAAAAGGATCCCTTCTTTGCGAGGCATTGGAAAACCTCCATGGGCTTTGTGGTTGAATCGTTGTATGAAATTCACTGATTGACTGATGGACCTTACAGATAATTGTATGTGTGGGGTACAGAGATGAGGTAGTTATTCAAAAATCATGTTAAACACTATTATTGCACACAGTGTCCATTCCATGCAACTTATTATGTGACTTGTGAAGCAACATTTTACTCCTTAACTTATTTAGGCTTACAATTAAAAAGGGATTGAATACTTATTGACTCAAGACATTTAATTATTTATTCATTTTTAATAATTCCACTTTGACATTATGGGGTATTGTGTGTAGATCAGTGACGACAAATCTCAAATTAATCTATTTTAAATTCATGCTGTAACAACAAAATGTGGACAAAGTCAAGGGGTATGAACATTTTCTGAAGTATTCACACTTGAGTGTACGAAACATTAGGAACACCACCTCTTTCCATTACATAGACTGACCAGGTAACTCCATGTGAAAGCTATGATCCCTAATTGATGTCATCTGTTAAATCAACAGTATAGATGAATGGGAGGAGATAAGTTAAAGAAGGATTTTTAACCCTTGAGACAATTGCTCCTCTGCTCTCATCCTTCTAGACCTATCGGCTGCCTTCGATACTGTGAACCATCAGATCCTCCTCTCCACCCTCTCCGAGTTGGGCATCTCTGGCGCAGCCCACGCTTGGATTGCGTCCTACCTGACAGGTCGCTCCTACCAGGTGGCGTGGCGAGAATCTGTCTCCTCACCACGCGCTCTCACCACTGGTGTCCCCCAGGGCTCTGTTCTAGGCCCTCTCCTATTCTCGCTATACACCAAGTCACTTGGCTCTGTCATAACCTCACATGGTCTCTCCTATCATTGCTATGCAGACGACACACAATTAATCTTCTCCTTTCCCCCTTCTGATGACCAGGTGGCGAATCGCATCTCTGCATGTCTGGCAGACATATCAGTGTGGATGACGGATCACCACCTCAAGCTGAACTTCGGCAAGACGGAGCTGCTCTTCCTCCCGGGGAAGGACTGCCCGTTCCATGATCTCGCCATCACGGTTGACAACTCCATTGTGTCCTCCTCCCAGAGCGCTAAGAACCTTGGCGTGATCCTGGACAACTCCCTGTCGTTCTCAACTAACATCAAGACGGTGGCACGTTCCTGTAGGTTCATGCTCTACAACATCCGCAGAGTACGACCCTGCCTCACACAGGAAGCGGCGCAGGTCCTAATCCAGGCACTTGTCATCTCCCGTCTGGATTACTGCAACTCGCTGTTGGCTGGGCTCCCTGCCTGTGCCATTAAACCCCTACAACTCATCCAGAACGCCGCAGCCCGTCTAGTGTTCAACCTTCCCAAGTTCTCTCACGTCACCCCGCTCCTCCGCTCTCTCCACTGGCTTCCAGTTGAAGCTCGCATCCGCTACAAGACCATGGTGCTTGCCTACGGAGCTGTGAGGGGAACGGCACCTCAGTACCTCCAGGCTCTGATCAGGCCCTACACCCAAATAAGGGCACTGCGTTCATCCACCTCTGGCCTGCTCGTCTCCCTACCACTGAGGAAGTACAGTTCCCGCTCAGCCCAGTCAAAACTGTTCGCTGCTCTGGCTCCCCAATGGTGGAACAAACTCCCTCACGACGCCAGGACAGCGGAGTCAATCACCACCTTCCGGAGACACCTGAAACCCCACCTCTTTAAGGAATACTTAGGATAGGATAAAGTAATCCTTCTCACCCCCCACTATTGTAAAGTGGCTGTTCCACTGGATGTCATAAGGTGAATGCACCAATTTGTAAGTCGCTCTGGATAAGAGCGTCTGCTAAATGACTTAAATGTAAATGTAAATGTAAATTGAAACATGGATTGTGTATGTGGGCCATTTCAGAGGGTGAATGGGCAAGGCAAAATATTTAAGAGCCTTTGAATGGGGTATGGTAGTAGGTGCGATGCGCACCGGTTTGAGTATATCAAGAACTGCAACGCTGCTAGGGTTTTCACGCGCAACAGTTTCCTGTGTGTATCAAGAATGGTCGACCACCCAAGCCAACTTGACACAACTGTGGGAAGCATTGGAGTCAACATGGGCCAGCATCCCTGTGAAATGCTTTCAACACCTTGCAGAGACCATGCCCTGACAAATTGAGGCTGTTCTGTGGGAAAAAGGGGGTGCAACTCTATATTCCTGTCTGCACAAAAAAACCTGTCATGTTGCCTCTCTTGCTTGGTTGTCACAGGTATGATGATTACTACTACTACTATCCTGCTCCACGCATGCCACCTCAAATGCGTGGCAGGGGGAGAGGCGGGAGAGGTGGATATTCATACCCGCCGGACTACTACGGTTATGAGGATTACTACGATGATTACTACAGCGGTGGTTACGACTACCATGACTACAGAGGTGGCTACGACGACCCTTACTACGGTGGTTACGATGACGTCTACGTGCCGAGAGGAAGGGGCAGGGTGAATCGAGGTGCCCCCCTCCCTGCCAGAGGCAGAGGACCACCACACCCTCGTGGCAGAGGTGGCTACGTCCAAAGGGGGGCTCCTATGGGCGTACCGAGGGGGAGCCGTGGGGGCCGGGGAGGCCCGCCCCAGCTGCAGAGGGGCCGCGGCATCAGAGGGGCCAGGGGGAACCGCGGGGGCAACGTGGGCGGGAAGAGGAAGGCTGACGGTTACAACCAACCAGACTCCAAGCGCCGGCAGACCAACAACCAGAACTGGGGCTCCCAACCCATTGCCCAGCAACCCCTGCAACAAGGTGGCGACTATTCTGGTAACTATGGTTACAATAATGACAACCAGGAGTTTTACCAAGATTCTTATTGGCAACAATGGAAGTAGATAAAAAAATGAACTTTTGATTGCCTGTATGTTAGAGCTGGGCGATATGGACAAAAATCCATATCACGATAAATTGACCAAATTATCACGATAACTAAATTGAACAATATGTTTAACTTTAAAGGTCCAATGCAGATGTTTTTATCTCAATATCATAATTTCTGGGTAACAATTAAGTACTATACTGTGATTGTTTTCAATTAAAATGGTCAAAAAGAAACAAAAATAGCTTCTTAACAAAACAATTTTCAAGCAAGGATTTTGCTAGGACTGTATGGGAGTGGCTGTTATGTATGAGAGATTTAACTTTTTATTGGTCTATTAACCAATTTACAGGCAGGCCAAAACATTTTACTTTTCAAACAGCTCTTACACTAAAATGGCATTATCATAATTTTCCCTGTATTATTCCAACTTCATAGTATGGAAATGTATGTGAAACACAGCCAAATCGCATTTTTAGACTGCACTGGTCCTTTAATGTGCACCACATGTTTCGATATTACCCTTAAAACTGCTACTACTATTTTGAATGATATACCTATCAATTGTCCCATTAACAGTAACCCATATTAGCAAACGTATATCATAATCAACTATAGCAGCAAAATGTCCACGATAAGTGGACGGTGTCGATAATTTTCAGTTTATCGTCCCAGCTCTACTGTGTGTATATATCAACATTCACATTCTAAGGAAATAGTAACAAAAAATACATGTTTAAATTGGCTTAACATTACCCTTTTTGAAATATAGATTGGTTTCACTACAGTAACCAATATGGAGCAAAAGAGTACATATCAAATAATTTGCTTAATTTGTTCTAATCCTTTTTTGCTTTTCTTGTGGCTACTTGGGACATTTTGGGCTTAAAAAGCAAGCCTATTATTTTTTTAAAGTAAATTATAATTTATATATTTTTTAAGTTGGCATTTATAGGAAAAAGTGGACAATCATTTAAAAAAATAACAATTATTTGAGAAAGCATTTGCAATCATGAGAACTATTCAGTGACTGGTGACCAACCCCTTCCCAGAACCCCCTCCTTATTGGACATTTTCCTCCCCTACCTCTGATAGGTAGACATAGGACATTGCTTGTACGCTTTAAAGTGAGAGCTGTTGCAGAGGTGGGTAAAAAAAGGAAAATTTGACTTTTTCATGTACCGTAACAGTTGCGTTAAAGTTGTATGTTTAGCATTTGTAGAAGTAGACAAACTATGTTTTTCTAAATGTGTTACTACAACTTAAACTATTTTCTCTCAAATTTCCCCTTTTAGTTAATGGGTCTGGCAAAAACTTAATCGCCAAGACAATTTGTTCTTTGTTGTGTTTGTATTTATAAAAATGTTATTGTTACCTTTCAATAAAACTCAACCATACTACAGTGAATTATCAGCTATTTCAAATTCAGTCGTGGAATACTTTGATCAGACCAATTTTGTATCTCCATGTTTGGCCTCAAATGTGAGATTGAATTTTTTAAATGAAAGATACAGTACAACTACATGTATTGAGATCAAGTAGTTATTTCACTGATGTTGTACTATTCTGTTTTGGGCATCTTTACACCAAAAAGTGTAAGTTGAGTGACCAATGTGCTCTTTCCTGGTCCATCTATTACCTGGCAATATAAATAGTACAGCATCTTTTTCTTCCATTTTTTTAGCGTTTTGATTTCTTATTTAGCTATTCTCCCATTTTATTACAACTTAAGTTTTATTTTGTGTTTTGTTTAAGTTTCTCCTTTTATTCCGAATTACCCCAGGTGAAGACGCGAGAACGGCAGCGGTTGAGTGAGTGTGGAACACATCTATTCTCTGCTGTGTTCTTCCCCAAAGAAGGGTGAGCCTGGTTTACCTCTTCACTGCTAAACTGGCGCTACCCCTCTGCTGAGGGGCCTCAGCCCACATCACTTGTTTTGCTCAGTAAAATAATACACCACTTTGATTACATCAGCTAGTGTATGATTTTAATTTATGTTAAAAATGACAATTCGTTTTCTAGTAAACACCTCTAGTAAAAACAAATTCTGGTAACATGAATGGGAATTTCAGCTTAATACTAAGAGGTACACGTGTGAACAAAGATAATGCCGTGGTGTGTTTACTGAGTAAAACATGGAGAATAGCGCTTTCTTCTTATAAGGACTTCAGTCACAAAGCTTCCCAAAACTAGCACTGCCTTAAACAGATATGAATTACCTTGCCAGAGACCAAAGATGGGTACAGATTATGCATATTATACTAGGTGTCACCTGTTGTTTAAAGTCAAAAGTTCACTGCCATCCTGAATAAGAATTATAAGAGGGCAGACGAAAAAGACTAGCCTGCACTCAGGACAATCCTGTTTTATAGACCTATCATGTCCCAAATGCTCATGTCTAAATTTGGAAAACCAGTGATCCTCTGAACATTGTGATAAATGTTTTTCTGCTCACCATTTTGAATCTCGAGGACTAATGCAATTGGAATATTATGTCTGCTGAACTTCTCATGGAAGGACCACACGATTGGCTAATCTGTTTGTACAGACTGATTGGATCCTGTTGCCTCATAATGGATCTTTGGAAGTACAGATGGACTTCATGATCTCTGATCATTGTCTCTACTCTGGCACCCTATCTAGGTTGTATTCAGATATACATCAATTTCAAATTTGCCAAACCTAATTTGTTCAAGGGCACAGAAATTCTATGCCTTGGAGTTGAACCAACAACCCCTTCAGTCATTTGTTTATACCCTCAGACATTACTTTGCTGATCAGATATGTCTTCTGACAGACTATTAGATGGACAGAATATAGCCGTTAGCTTGCTACTATTGTATTATTGACTGCTTGTCAAGTGTTTATTATTTTACTGGAGGTTAGTGATATTTGATGTGTTAGTACTTTCGATACAATGGCATCTGGTGTGAGTTTTTCCTCTTAGTACAGTTGATGGTCGACTTTTACTAGAGAGACATATGATAATACAATATTTTTTTTCCATTATTAATATTGCTTTGTACGAAAAGGAAATGTTTTATACAGTGCGGTCCTAAATACTGACACCCTTGATAAAGATGAGCAAAGATTACTGTATAAAATAATTCAAATACTACAATGAATGCAAATAAATTGGGAAATTATATATATTTTTTTATACGAATACAATCATTCATACAGAATCCTTCTAGATCCTTGGTGTCCTTCGTCATGGAACTATATTTTCCCACATTGTTTGAGTTTAGTATTATACATTTTATATAGTATTTTTTGCTCATCTTTATCAAGACGCTAATTTGCTTGAAATCAATTGAAAAACATTGGTTAACAACATGTACAGAAAGTGTTTTATACTCAGTTTGCAATGAGATTTTGCAATTACAACCAAATCACCACTGAACCAGAAGTTAAATACAATTGATTATTACCATGCTACAAATGATTCAACAACCAAACAGTGCCAAAGCACCACACCCAACTTTACAAATTCACAACCAAAACTGTTTTGAATCTCTAACCTGTGGTTTAAAAAAAAACAGGAAAGGAATCAACAAAAGAATCTGATTAATTTCAGATGACTTCCAGAAAGAGTGATGCAAGTACTCTCCGTATCATATTTTAACTCCTTGTTTTTGTCACCTGGCTTATCTATCAGGGTGCGTGTCAGAGGTGGCCCCGACCCAGTCTTGTCACGATGTGGACTTGCTAGGTGGGGCTCGCAGTCAGAGGCAGCTGTGAGGACTATGGGGGTAAGTTTAGGACGTTTTCTTCCTAAACCGTTCTCTTTCACTGTTTTTCTTACACTTCCCATTATTCAGGTTTCACCAAATTCCTGTGGGGATTAAGATCCTGAAAGCATAAGTCAGTTTCTGGGTGAGGTAAGAGAGAAAAGTATCCCGTAACTCTTTACACGTATACGGGTTGAAAATGGCAGTTTTGGGCACTGATAAGCGCTTAAATTGGAACGCAGTGGCTGTAAAGTAATATGCTATAAATGACGTCAGAGCACAGGCTCTGCACTTCACAGCGCTGTGTGGGTTTTGACTGACAGCCTTTCTGAGCTTGAGCACCGCATGCGACAAGACGTTGCCCCCATCTCTCCCGCTAATTGGGCAACTTTTGTAATTGTTTTGTTGTCTGAGAGAGGGAAATACTGCAAATTAAGAGGACTCCACAATGTATTTTGAAAGATGAGACATTGAGGATTATAATAAATACTGCTTTGATGTCATACAAGCAAGCCAAATACCTGTAAGTCCAAATGTGCACTTCCATATCATAAAACTCATGTCATATACAGTGTCAAAATGTATGATGACTGTTTGTACAGTTACAAGATGACATAGTGTCATACCCTGGGTTGTTCTGAACAGACGGAGCCTATGTTTGTCTATTGTGAAGAAAATCTCGCCTGAATGCACCTCATGACTCCTTTCTATGCGCACCAAAATTACAATCTGTTTCTCTGAATTGCTTTGTGAAAGCCTAACACTGTAAGATCATATTTTATAACTTAGCTAGTCATGTTGGCAATAAAACAAGCATTTAACAAGCCCACCTGACCCGGATTGCATTTTATAATGGGCTGTTTTTGGGTTGCGTAAACAACAACAGTAATTGTGTGATTGCTGGGTTGTCTTCCAAACAAAACAACTACAAGTGTGCTTGGCCTAGTTCCTCAACAGCACAGCTAGGAGAGCTAAAAAAACAACCTGAACATCAGTTAGTCCTCTCATTCAAACCCTCATCAAATCAAATCAAATCAAATTTATTTATATAGCCCTTCGTACATCAGCTGATATCTCAAAGTGCTGTACAGAAACCCAGCCTAAAACCCCAAACAGCAAACAATGCAGGTGTAAAAGCACGGTGGCTAGGAAAAACTCCCTAGAAAGGCCAAAACCTAGGAAGAAACCTAGAGAGGAACCGGGCTATGTGGGGTGGCCAGTCCTCTTCTGGCTGTGCCGGGTAGAGATTATAACAGAACATGACCAAGATGTTCAAATGTTCATAAATGACCAGCATGGTCAAATAATAATAAAGGCAGAACAGTTGAAACTGGAGCAGCAGCACAGTCAGGTGGACTGGGGACAGCAAGGAGCCATCATGTCAGGTAGTCCTGGGGCACGGTCCTAGGGCTCAGGTCAGTTGAAACTGGAGCAGGAGCATGGCCAGGTGGACTGGGGACAGCAAGGAGTCCTCATGTCAGGTAGTCCTGGGACATGGTCCTAGGGCCCAGGCCAGTTGAAACTGGAGCAGCAGCATGGCCAGGTGGACTGGGGACAGCAAGGAGTCCTCATGTCAGGTAGTCCTGGGGCATGGTCCTAGGGCTCAGGTCCTCCGAGAGAGAGAAAGAAAGAGAGAAGGAGAGAATTAGAGAACATACACTTAGATTCACACAGGACACCGAATAGGACAGGAGAAGTACTCCAGATAAACAAACTGACCCTAGCCCCCCGACACATAAACTACTGCAGCATAAATACTGGAGGCTGAGACAGGAGGGGTCAGGAGACACTGTGGCCCCATCCGAGGACACCCCGGACAGGGCCAAACAGGAAGGATATAACCCCACCCACTTTGCCAAAGCACAGCCCCCACACCACTAGAGGGAAATCTTCAACCACCAACTTACCATCCTGAGACAAGGCCGAGTATAGCCCACAAAGATCTCCGACACGGTACAACCCAAGGGGGGGAACCCAGACAGGCCGACCACAACAGTGAATCAACCCACCCAGGTGACGCACCCCCCCAGGGACGGCACGAGAGAGCCCCAGCAAGCCAGTGACTCAGCCCCGTAACAGGGTTAGAGGCAGAGAATCCCAGTGGAAAGAGGGGAACCGGCCAGGCAGAGACAGCAAGGGCGGTTCGTTGCTCCAGAGCCTTTCCGTTCACCTTCCCACTCCTGGGCCAGACTACACTCAATCATATGACCCACTGAAGAGATGAGTCTTCAGTAAAGACTTAAAGGTTGAGACCGAGTTTGCGTCTCTGACATGGGTAGGCAGACCGTTCCATAAAAATGGAGCTCTATAGGAGAAAGCCCTGCCTCCAGCTGTTTGCTTAGAAATTCTATGGACAATTAGGAGGCCTGCGTCTTGTGACCGTAGCGTACGTGTAGGTATGTACGGCAGGACCAAATCAGAGAGGTAGGTAGGAGCAAGCCCATGTAATGCTTTGTAGGTTAGCAGTAAAACCTTGAAATCAGCCCTTGCTTTCACAGGAAGCCAGTGTAGAGAGGCTAGCACTGGAGTAATATGATCAAATATTTTGGTTCTAGTCAGGATTCTAGCAGCCGTATTTAGCACTAACTGAAGTTTATTTAGTGCTTTATCCGGGTAGCCGGAAAATAGAGCATTGCAGTAGTCTAACCTAGAAGTGACAAAAGCATGGATTAATTTTTCTGCATCATTTTTGGACAGAAAGTTTCTGATTTTTGCAATGTTACGTAGATGGAAAAAAGCTGTCCTCGAAATGGTCTTGATATGTTCTTCAAAAGAGAGATCAGGGTCCAGAGTAACGCCGAGGTCCTTCACAGTTTTATTCGAGACGACTGTACAACCATTAAGATTAATTGTCAGATTCAACAGAAGATCTCTTTGTTTCTTGGGACCTAGAACAAGCATCTCTGTTTTGTCCGAGTTTAATAGTAGAAAGTTGCACCTAACCCACATTTTCCAGGAATATTCTTATGTTAGTAATGGATCCAGACTATTTAAGATTTCGTTATCAACAAATGCAGCAAAAAGTACAGCAAATGTCAAATGCATGTTATAAGACCCAAGTTGAGGACAAAACAGTTCACCTGACACAAGACTGAATCCAAACATTCTCTGTTTAATTTACAGTGCATTCGGAAAGTATTCAGACCCCTTGACATTTTCCACATTTTGTTACTTTACAGCCTTATTCTTAAATGTATTAAATTGTTTTTCCCCTCATCAATTTACACACAATACCTCATAATGACAAAGCAAAAACAGGATTTTAGAATTGTTTGCAATTTTTTGTAATTTTTTAAAACTGAAATCACATTTACATAAGTATTCAGACTCTTTACTCAGTACTTTGTTGAAGCATCTTTGGCAGTGATTACAGCCATGAGTCTTCTTGGGTATGACGCTACAAGCTTGGCACACCTGTATTTGGGGAAGTTTCTTCGATTCCTTCCTGCAGATTCTCTCAAGCTCTATCAGGTTGGATGGGGAAAAATTATGTATTCACCTTATTTGTTGGATATGTTCTGTGCTAATTCTGTGTTTTATGGTCCCCACTCTAGCACCCTGCAGCTAGTCTGGGTGTTGAGGACATGGGTTTTTACTAGATATAGCTTGAAACTGACAAATTATTGATGTTGGTGATAAAAACCTAAAAGCTGGCATTCTATAGATAAGATGTGGTGTGTGTGATCCAAGAGAGTGATAGCCTAGAAGAGTTTATAACAATGCCTCATTGTCTCATCTTCCTGGCATCTGGGAAACTAAGCCAGGTTGGGGGTAAAACACCATCCTGTGTAGATAACCAAGGTGGCTTATGGGAGATGGAACCATTGTGACGAAGCATTTGTAGGTCCTTGCATGGTTTTCATAAATCCAATTGCATTAATAAAAGCTCTTTTAAACGTAGATTAGGAATTTAAGTCAGCACTGTTGGTGCAGATCCAGAACATGGACCGATCAGACGCTTTAAAGCCCGTTCTAGACCACAGAGATTGGTACACATTGACTCCTGTACAGTGAGTGTATAAACATTAGGAACACCTTCCTAATATTGCGTAATACCCCCCTTTGCCCTCAGAACAGCCTTAATTAGTCAGGTGTGGACTCTTCAAGGTGTTAAAAGCGTTCTACAGGGATGCATGTTGACTTCAATGCTTCCCACAGTTGTGTCAAGTTGGCTGGATGTCCTTTGGGTGGTGGACCATTCTTGACACACACGGGAAACTGTTGAGTGTGAAAACAGCATCGTTGCAGTCCACAACACAAACTGGTGTGCCTGGCACCTACAACCATACACCTTTGAAAACACTTAAATATTTCGTCTTGCCCATTCACCCTCTGAATGGTACACAATCCATGTCTCAATCTTCTCAAGACTTAAAAATCCTTGAACCCTTCATCTACACTGATTGAAGTAGATTTAACAAGTGACATCGTTAAGGGATAATATCTTTCACCTGGAATGACATGGTCACTCTATGTAATGGAAAGAGCAATGTGTTCCTAATGTTTTATACACTCAGTGTATATACAGTACATTCAGAAAGTAATCACAGCCCTTTACTTTTTCTACATTTTGTTGTGTTCCAGCCTGAATTTATAATGCCATGTTTAATTAATCTACTTTATTATGTTTGTTTTCCGACCATGCAAAATATAGCCTCATCCAATATTTTTTGCTAGAGGTGCACATACTGTAAGTGTTGAGGTTTGCAAGCGTGATTGAATGAAAAGAGATGATAGTACTTTTGTAATCGTTTCTTTCTTCCCATGAATCTTGCCAATTTCATTGGTTGGCAAATTTTCTTTGTGAATATGTTGACCTGATTTATTCAGTAGTCACAAAGTAGAGTTTGAGAGGAGCAGTGGTGTAAAAGTACTTGAAAATACTACTAAGTAGTTTTTTTGGGGTATTTGTACGTTACTTTACTATTTATATTTGTACAACTTTTACCTCACTACATTCCTAAAGAAAATCATGTACTTTTTACTCCATACATTTTCACAGACACCCAAAGTACTTGTTACATTTTGAATGCTTAGCAGGACAGGAACACTGTGTAATTCACACACTTCTCAAGAGAACATCCCATGTCATACAGTGGCTTGCGAAAGTATTCACCCCCCTTGGCATATTTCCTATTTTGTTGCCTTACAACCTGCAATTAAAATACATTTTTTGCACAACATGCCTACCTCTTTGAAGATGCAAAATATGTTTTATTGTGAAACAAACAAGAAATAAGACAAAAAACAGAAGAAAAAACTAAACAGAAAGTGTGCATAACTATTCACCCCCCCCCAAAGTCAATACATTGTAGAGCCTATTTTTGCAGTAATTACAGCTGCAAGTCTCTTGCGGTACGGTCTCTATAAGCTCGAGCCACTGGGATATTTGCCCATTCTTCAAGGCAATACTGCTCTAGCTCCTTCAAGTTGGATGGGTTCCGCTGGTGTACAGCAATCATTTAGTCATACCATAGATTCTCAATTGAATTGAAGTCTTTGACTAGGCCATTCCAAGACATTTAAATGTTTCTCCTTTAACCACTCGAGTGTTGCTTTAGCAGTATGCTTGAGGTCATTGTCCTGCTAGAAGATGAACCTCTTTCCCAGTCTCAAATCTCTGGCAGAATGAAACCGGTTTCTCTCAAGAATTTCCCTGTATTTAGCTCCATCCACCATTCCTTCAATTCTGACCAGTTTCCCAGTCCTTGCTAATGAAAAACATTCCCACAACATGATGCTACCACCACCATGCTTCACTGTGGGAATGGTGTTCTCGGGGTGGTGAGAGGTGTTGGGTTTGCGGCAGACATAGCATTTTCCTTGATGGCCAAAAATCTCAATTTTAGTCTCATGTGACCAGAGTACCTTCTTCCATATGTTTGGGTAGTCTCCCACATGCCTTTTGGCGAACACCAAATGTGTTTGCTTATTTTCTTCTTTAAGCAATGGCTTTTTTCTGGCCACTCTTCTGTAAAGCCCAGCTCTGTGGAGTGTATGGCTTAATACTCCAATCTCCGCTGTGGAGCTTTAAAGCTCCTTCAGGATTTTCTTTGGTCTCTTTGTTGCCTTTGATTAATGCCCTCCTTGCCTGGTCTGTGAGTTTTGGTGGGAGGCCCTCTCTTGGCAGGTTTGTTGTGATGCCATATTCTTTCCATTTTTTAAATAATCGATTTAATGGTGCTCCATGGGATGTTCAAAGTTTCTGATATTTTTTTATAACCCAACCCTGATCTGTACTTCACCACAACTTTGTCCATGACCTGTTTGGAGAGCTCCTTGGTCTTCATGGTGCCGCTTGCTTGGTGGTGCCCCTTGCTTAGTGGTGTTGCAGACTCTGGGGCCTTTCAGAACAGGTGTATATATACTTAGATCATGTGACAGATCACGTGACACTTAATTAAAGTCCACCTGTGTGCAATCATGTAACCTCTGAAGGTTATTGGTTGCACCAGATCTTGTTTAGGGTCTTCATAACAAGGGGTTAAATACAGTTGTAAGTTTACATACACCTTAGCCAAATACATTTCAACTCAGTTTTTCACAATTCCTGAAATTTAATCCTAGTAAAAATTCCCTGTCTTAGGTCAGTTAAGATCACCACTTTATTTTAAGAATGTGAAATGTCAGAATAATAGAAGAGTGATTTATTTCAGCTTTTATTTCTTTCATCACATTCCCAGTGGGCCAGAAGTTTACATACACTCAATTAGTATTTTGTAGCATTGTCTTTAAATTGTTTAACTTGGGTTAAATGTTTCTGGTAGCCTTCCACAAGCTTCCCACAATAAGTTGGGTGAATGTTGGCCCATTCCTCTTGACAGAGCTGGTGTAACGTAGTCAGGTTTGTAGGCCTCCTTGCTTGCACACGCTTTTTCAGTTCTTCCCACAAATGTTCAATAGGATTGAGGTCAGGGCTTTGTGATGGCCACTCTAATATCTTGACTTTGTTGTTCTTAAGCCATTTTGCCACAACTTTGGAAGTGCTTGGGGTCATTGTCCATTTGGGAGACCCATTTGCGACCAAGTTTTAACTTCTTGACTTGAGATGTTGCTTCAATAAAGCCACATAATTTTCCTTCCTCATGAAGCCATCTATTTTGTGAAGTGCACCAGTCCCTCCTGCAGCAAAGCACCCCCACAACATGATGCTGCCACCCCCGTGCTTCACGGTTGGGATGGTCTTCTTTGGCTTGCAATCCTCACCCTTTGTCCTCCAAACATAACGATTGTCATTATGGCCAAACAGTTCTATTTTTGTTTCATCAGACCAGAGGACATTTCTACAAAAAGTACCATCTTTGTCCCCATATGCAGTTGCAAACTGTGATCTGTTTTTGTATGGCAGTTTTGGAGCAGTGGTTTCTTCCTTGCTGAGCGGCCTTTCAGGTTATGTCGATATAGGACTCGTTTTACTGTGGATATAGATACTGTTGTACCTGCTTCCTGCAGCATCTTCACAAGATCCTTTGCTGTTGTTCGGGGATTGATTTGCACTTTTTGCCCCAAAGTATAGTCATCTCTAGGAGACAGAACACATCTCCTTCCTGAGCGGTATGACGACTGTGCGGTCCCATGGTGTTTATACTTGCGTACTATTGTTTGTACAGCTGAACGTGGTACCTTCATGCATTTGGAAATTGCTCCCAAGGATGAACCAGACTTGTTGAGGTCTGCACATTCTTTTCTGAGGTCTTGGCTGATTTCTTCTGATTTTCTCATGATGTCAACTAGAGGCACTGAGTTTGAAGGTAGGCTTTGAAATACATCAACAGGTACACCTCCAATTGACTCGGACTAATTGACATCATTTATCAGAAGCCTTTAAAGCCATGACACAATTTTCTGCAATTTTCCGCAATTTTCCAGTCTGTTTAAAGGCACTGTCAACTTAGTGTGTGTAAACTTCTGACCCACTGAAATTGTGATACAATGAATTATAAGTTTAATCTGTCTGTAAACAATTGTTGGAAAAATTACTTGTGTCATGCACAAAGTAGATGTCCTTACTGACTTTTCCAAAACTATAGTTTGTTAACAAGACATTTGTGGAGGAGTCGGAAAATAAATAATAAATCATTTTGATTTCACTTCACCAATTTGGACTATTTTGTGCATGTCCATTACATGAAATCCCCCCCAAAAATCAATTTAAATTACAGGTTGCAATGCAACAAAATAGGAAAAACGCCAAGGGGGATGAATACCTTTGCAAGGCACTGTACCTACTGCCTCTGATCTGGCGGACTCACTAAATACATGATTTGTTTGTAAATTATGTCAGTATTGGACTGTGCCCCGCCTTGCTATCCGTAAATATATTTTAAAAATTGTGCCTTCTGGTTTGCTTTATGTTTTATCAATTATATTTACTTTTGAAAGTTATGTATATTTAAAACCAAAAACTTTTAGACTTTTACTCAAGTAGAACTTTACTCGGTGACTTGCGCTTTTACTTGAGTAATTTTCTGTTAAGTTATCTTTACTTTTACTCAAGTATGATAATTGGGTACTTTTTCTGCGACAGGAGATGAGACTTATTATTTTTTTCAAGTCTGAGTGTACGCCATAAGTCATTCATCAATAAAACATGTTTTTAACTGTCTGACTTGGGTCTGTTCTTATTCTCTGTATCACACACAGGGTTTACAAAAAAAGGTTAATATTTACTCATCTATTATGTTACTAGGAAAAATATTGTAATCCGATTACAGATACTTTTGAAAAACTAGATGATTATTTACTATTTTCTACATTTGTAGAATAATAATGAAAACATCACAACTATGAAATAACATGTCTGGAATCATGTTGTAACCATCAAAGTGTTAACAAAATCAAAATATATTTGAGATTCTTCAAAGTAGCCACCCTTTGCCTTGATGACAACTTTACACACTCTTGGCATTCTCTCAACCAGCTTCACATGGAATGCTTATCTTGAAAGTGTTCCCACATATGTTGAGCATTTGTTTCCTGCTTTTCCTGCAGTCCGACACATCCCAAACCATCTCAATTTGGTTGAGGTTGGGAGATTGTGGAGGCCAGGTCATCTGATGCAGCACTCCATCACCCACCTTCTTGGTAAAATAGCCCTTACACAGCCTGGAGGTGTGTTGGGTGATTGTCCTGTTGAAAAACAAATGATAGTTCCCACTAAGCCCAAACCAGATTGGATGGTGTATTGTTGCAGAATGCTGTGGTAGCCATGCTGGTTAAGTGTTCCTTGAATTCAAAATAAATCACAGACCGTGTCACCAGCAAAGCACCATCACACCACCTCCATGCTTTACGTTGGGAAATACACATGCAGAGATCATACGTTCACCCACACTGCGTCTCACTCCAGTCCAAAGGACAAATTTCCACCAATCTAATGTCCATTGCTCGTGTTTCTTGGCCCAAGCAATTGGTGTCCTTTAGTAGTGGTTGGTTTCTTTGCAGCAATTTGACCATGAAGGCCTGATTCATTATTATTGAATATTGTAAGAGCTTTCATTGTCTGCTTAACTTCTTGACGCTACCCATCCCTGTCGCGGGTTCATTTTCGTCGGCAACCGCTGAATAGCATAGCGCAACAGTCAAATAATATTACTAAAAAATATTCATATTCATGAAATCACAAGTACAATATTGCAAAACACAGCTTAGCCTTTTGTTAATAAACCTGTCGTCTCAGATTTTGAAATTATGCTTTTCAGCGAAAGCAATCCAAGCGTTTGTGTAAATTTATCGATAGCCTAGCATAGCACTATGTACACTTAGCATCAGGAAGCTTGGTCACGAAAATCAGAAAAGCAATCAAATTAACCGTTTACCTTTGATCTTCGGATGTTTTCATTCACGAGACTCCCAGTTACACAACAAATGTTCCTTTTGTTCCATAAGGATCATTTTTATACCCAAAATACCTCCGTTTGTTTGTCGCGTTATGTTCAGAAATCCACAGGAAAGAGCGGTCATGACAACGCAGACGGAAATTCCAAATAGTCTCCATAATGTCCTCAGAAACATGTCAAACGTTTTTTATAATCATTCCTCAGGTAGTTTTTAAAATATATATTCGATAATATATCAACCGAGTGTGTAGGTTTTTCAATAACAGAGGCAGGAACAATGGCCTCTTTACTCTGTTGCGCAAAAACTCACCCTGAGAGCCCCCAACTATCCACTTACGCAATGTGATCTTTCACGCTCATTTTTCTAAATAAAAGCCTGAAACTATGTCTAAAGACTGTTGACACCGTAGGGAAGCCATAGAAAAAGGAATCTGGTTGATATCCCTTATCCCTAGTGTCAGAAAATCTCAATTCATTATCGCAATTGGAATATTAGTCCTCCCAAAATTGCAATTAGATCTCGCAGTCCAATTCGAAATGTAATGTGATGCATATTAATGAGTTGAGATTTATTGATCTGTCTGCCCTCTATGTTAGTGTACCTTTATTGACCAACTGCTAGACTGTGATCTGACTGCAAAGACCAAGACCGAGATATGGACTGGGTTACTGAGCTGGATTTTTTGTTGAATCATTTCAGTTATCTGTGTGATTATATTCCAGCTGTGTTGTTCAGTGAACACCAATTGTATCCAACCCAATCAGGGGTCAAGGGGTTGAAACTTTTAATCAGGCTCATGCCACATGTTCAATGGCTTCATTTTAGGAAATTCTTTTGGTGTCTGGAGATGATTTAATCTCAAAATAAATGGCCTTTTGCTACCACTTGAGGGCAGTGAAATACTTGCTTGTAGCAGAGTAAGAAGGCGGGTCCAGCTTTTCTTCCCTCTAAACTTTTTAAAATATTAATAGTTGCATCTCACTAATTGTTCAATTTACACATAGGAAAAATGTAACTATTGCTTTTCTAAATGGAAGTGTCCATACATTTTTTATTGTATAAGTGACACCTTGATAAAATGGTGATTTAGAACTAGGCTGTTAATTGGGCCATTTTGTTGCTCTCTCAGGCGGTTCCTTTATAATAGTAAGCATTAAACTCACTGCCAAACGCTTAAGTGTTATGAGCATATTCATTGTAGTTTTCCTATCTCAGTACACCAGTAATATGCTACACTCCTAATTTTTCAATGCTGGCTCTATGCTTGGCTACTGGGCAGGGAAGAGAACCACTCCCCTTTTTAGCTGAAGACTATAATGAGACCATACACTCCAACTTTCAAAACATTTTAGTGTGTCCCGCCCCCTGACCCTCTTCCCTTTGAGAATGAAGAGGATGGTTCTTTTGAGGATACTTCTTACTATATTTTGAGGATGCTTCTTATTATATAAACATAACATGCAACAATTTCAAAGATTTTACTGAGTTACAGTTCATATGAGGAAATCGGTCAATTGAAATAAATTCATTAGGCCCTAATCTATGGATTTCGCATGACTGGGAATACAGATAAGGTATCTGTAGCCAACAGATGAATAACAAAATAATGGGCCTCAGGATCTCGTCACTATTTTTGTGCATTCAAATTGCTATAGACAAAATGCAATTGTGTTCGTTGTCTGTAGCTCATGCCAGCCCATTCCATAATCCCACCGTCACCATGTGGCACTCTGTTCATAACGTTGACATCAGCAAACCGCTCGCCCACACGATGTCATACACATGGTCTGCGATTTTGAGGCTAGTTGGAAATAGTGCCAAATTCTCTAAAATGACGTTGGAGGCAGCTTATGTTAGAGAAATTAACATTAAATTATCTGGCAACTGCTCTGGTGGACATTCCTACTGTCCGCATGCCAATTGCACACTCCCTTAAAACTTTAAACAGTGTGTTGTGTGACAGCTGCATATTTTAGTGGCCTTTTATTGTCTTCAGCAGAAAGTGCACCTGTGTAATGATCATGCTGTTTAGTGAGCTTCTTGATATGGATTATCTTGGCATAGGAGAAATGCTCACTAACAGGAATGTAAAAAAAATTGTGCACAACATTTGAGAGAAATAAGCTTTTTGTGCATATGGAACATTTCTGGGATATTTTATTTCAGATCATGAAACATGGGACCAACACTTTACATGTTGTGTTAATATTTTTGTTCAGTATAGTAATAGGACCACCTCACTTTTGAAGTGCTTGGCTTGTACTAGCTTCATGGTATTACTTTTACCTGGCCCTCTACAATATGAACAATTATCTACTAGACAGAGTATACTAAAATGACTGAAATGTAAGTCAAATTGGTACAGATGTTTGCCGTAAGTGTTTGCTGTGGTGAAGTTGTGATGGTGCTTTTATTGACCGAGACCATTTGAGCTTGTCATTTGACTAATAGCGAAGTTACATTTATTTGGATGTTGATCATCTAAATTCAGTGGCCATGTCTCATTCCTCCAAATCTCATTTCAAAATATAAAACCTTGAACAAATGACAGCTTAAAAATGTAACATTAAACTCCTGTCTGCTCTGCATGCTTTAGAGCAGGGTTTCTTAAGCTTGGGTCCCAGGCAGAAAAAGTTTATGAAAACATGGAACTATACGTAAATATCGGTACATTTCATTGCCCTTATGCCTAAAACAAATGCAATATAGAATAAAACTAATAACAATGAATAACAATACCCATATAAATAGCTATTTATGTTTATTTTCCCCAATTAAAAAGACTCTTATGTCTAGGTTGGAACTGTTGCTGTTAAAATACAATAAATCATTTTCATTCTTAACTGGAATTAACTGATTAATCACATCACACAGATAACAGAACACACAGGTTCAGTTGTTTATAGTGCAACCCTAAGTAATAGTACAGATGAGGCCTACTGTATGTCTTACTGTATAAATTATTTTTGAAGAAAATGTAGGTTGCTGTTAAAGTAAAATAAACATTTTGAACTGGAACAAACTGATTGATCGCATCACAATAGACGTAGACCAGAAAACAAACACACACAGTCCTAATGACAGGTGTGTGGCTGGTTAAAGTTTTCAACAAGCAGGTCTATTCTGGGCTCAGTTTGACAGTGCAACCGTGAGGTCAAGCTCAGCATTGAGTCTGTTTCTGTACCTGTTTTTTAAGTACGCCAGAGTTGAGAATACTGACTCGCATAGGTATGTGGTGCCAAACTGTATCAGCACATCTACTGCTTTCTCAGCCAGGCAGGAGACTGCTTCATGCTATAGATTAGCATCCCAGTATTGTGTGTTTGCCTCAAAAAGCGTGTGTTTGCCTCAAAAAGCATCTTTGCCTGCCATTGCTTGCTTCCAGTGTCACTAAGGCCTCCATTTCTGGCAGACTTAGTCCTAGGTCTGAAGAGGACACTACTTGAAAGGGATACCTCACCCATTTAAGTTTTCGAGATCTGTGGGTTAGGGAAGTACCGGTCAAAAATCTTCTGCAGGTTGGCCGTGTGCTCAGTCATGTCCTTCACAAGTGAGCTGACAGAACAGGGAACATGCCATATGCTCAAGCATTCAGCTGCGACTGCCACAATCCCAGGGATGCAGTAAATATTATTATTATTATATTAAATCCTCTGATGCCATCTTCAAGCTCCAAAATGGTTGATTCCTTGCCCTGGAGGCTTGTGTTCAGCTCATTGAGCTTTCTGGAAATGTCAACCAGGTAAGCCAGCATAGCCAGCCATAGTTTGTCACGGAAGAGGTCTGCAAGGTCGCTGTCCTCTTTCTTCAGATAGGCCAGAACCTCCTCTCTCTCAGTTCCCACACCCCTCCAGGACCCTCCCCCTGGACAATCACCTAACCTCAAATTGAAAGAGCAGGTGCTCATGGTCTGCTCCAATCTCCCTGCAAAGCTCTCTGAACAGCCTTGTTTGAAGAGGTCTCTTCTTGATCAGATTCATTACCTTTACAACTGAGTTTAAAACTTCCCCTAGGTTGTGTTGTAATACTTTGCTGGCCAAAGACTCCCTGTGCAGAAACAACGTGTCAGCTTCATATTGGGCCCCACTATGCGGACATGAGCTATGAATCCCGAGTTGCAGCTAGTCATGCATCTTGCAGCATCAGTGTAAATCCCAACACAATTTGCCCAGTCAATTTGTAAGTCTTTCAAATGATTGTCTACCACGCTGAAAACGTCCTCTCCCCATGTTGTTTGTAAATGTTCACAGAAAATAAATTCCTCCTGGATATCATCATCAAACATGTGTCTTGCATATACCATCAACTGCGGAATTCCAGCCACATCTACTGACTCATCTAATTGAAAAGATAATTTATTGTGCTGTTTTATCATTTCTATCACAGATGCTTGCATGTCAACTGACATATTTCTTATTATTTTACCCACTGTGTCATTGGAAAGTGGGACTGAGTCCACTGTTTTTGCTGCCTCATCCAAAAGAGAGAGACCGACATCCCTCAGGCAGGGTTTGATGAGCTTCTCTCCTATACTATGAGGCTTCTTTGCCTTGGCAATATTTAGGCTCACCTGGTATGAAGCTTTGAGGATAGCTCTGTTCCCTTTGAATGCCTGTTAGAGGGGCAGAGAAAGCCTTTTGTCAAAAGCAACCTACAATCAACTATCATGTTAAAATTCAAATTCTAAATATGACATGCTCTTGATTTATCTTATCAGCTGTGTGTGTGTGTCTGTCTGTCTGTTATGGTCTACATCTCTTATTTTATTTTATTTAACTACGCAAGGCAGTTTAGAACAAATTCTTATTTACAGAATAAAAATGTTTTCTTGTATTATAATAGCAACAGTTCCCTAGACTTTTTCCCCAAGTCATTTATACAGTAATATGTAGTCTTCATCTGTACTGTTACTAAGGGTTGCACTAGCTCAGTAGCTAGCTAATTTGCTTTGGCTAACGCTAGCTAGCTATTAGCTGTGTACAAGATAATTGTTTGAAAGAGGAACTCACACCTACTATGAGAGATGAGTTAGTACTCACTTATTTCTGCTTATCAACTGTTATAAAATGACATCAATGCCTTGCCAACTTACTTTTCACACACTGTCAAAACACTATTTCTTGAAGCATTCTGCCCTGTTTTCCAAGAACTTCCTGGGATTACTGTCATGCTGTGGATGTTTGGTCAGTATGTCATTTTAAGTAGTTAGTCTTGAGAGAGTCATTACTAAGCACTTCCCCACACAAAACACATTGTGGGTGCTCCTCATTATTTTAAGTTTGTATAAAACCAAGAGAGAGAAACTCATTGCTGTTTTTGCGTTTCATGACAATTGAGCTCAGTCAAAACTTGTGGCTAGCTTGAGTCCATTCGATGACAGTGGTTAGTGAGGGCGAATAGGAATGACAAGTCAATGGCTGACTGTGTATCATCATCTACTGCTGAACAACAGCGCTGCTGTTGCGGATCGATCTTCAAGAAAACTGCAGAAAAAAGAGCAGCCAGCTCGTTCCAGTCACTAGCTGCAGCGAGCTGAAAAGACAAGTGACCCAGGGATGTGTGTGTATTCGGGACCTTTAACAGAATGTGACTGGCAGAATGGGTGTTGTATGTGGATGATGAGGGCTGCAGCAGATATCTCAGATAGGGGGGAGTGAGGCCTAAGAGGATTTTGTAAATAAGCATCAACCAGTGGGACGGGTATACAGAGACCAGTTTACAGAAGAGTATAGAGTGCAGTGATGTGTCCTATAAGGAGCAGTGGTGATATTGACGAGCCTAGAGCACATCCCACCAACAAAAGACACCAGAGAATCTGAGTCACTGCCTCTGTGAGAAGAGCGGAATATAGAGTTTGTGCTAGTTATGGGCAGGGTTGTTTCGGCATTTTGTGTGTGTTTGACAGTTTTAATTTCAAGTGGCTCCAACCCGATCATGAACTGCAGCTTATTAATGTAATTAAGGCATGTGTAGGATTGCGTGTATGACGCACATGCAAACTCCTGGGTGGCTAATTGCTCAGGCCTTCAAAGCAGAGAGAAAAGCGGAGACAAATGAGCAGGATAAATTTACCTGACTTAAGAGGGAAATGGTGTCCATGAGAAAACAGATTGAGAAATTGCCATGACTACTCCAAAAAATGTCATTTTTAGATGGTGCTGCTATAGTGCTCTCATTAACCATAGGTAACCACTGGTCCACCAGTGCTGGAGGGATACTGTTAAAGTGAGAAATATTCATGCGAGTAGACCGCTGATTGGCCAGCAGGATGACATCATCCTCTGAGGAAATAGCAAGCATTTTTTTAAATGGTCAGAGGTGCGTTCAGTTCTCTTGAACGTTTGCTACATTGTGGAATGAGACGTTTCCCCCAAAACATTCTTATACGTTCTTGAACAGACTGAGTTAGATTTGCTTCTGTTTGGTGGGTGTGGCAAGTTGTGGCTTGAAGCAATGAGTGATTTATTTTAAGGGCAGTGGCCATGCTGAAAGCGTGCCCCAACCCACAACCCCTCCCTGTATTTTAACTGGACGTTCAGTACAGCACGGTTTCCGTTCAATTGAAAGTTCCAGAACGTAAAAATGTACTGAACGCAGCCCTGTTAGAGGTCGGTTTTCTTAAGTGTTCTTTTCTCCAATTTATGCTTTGGCCACAAGTACGAGTGTCGGATGAGTCAACAACTTTTAAAAGTGAGATTTTAACTGGACAGCTACTTTAAGGCTGGAATTCAAACTTAGGGTAGCACAGAAAGTAAACAGTATTTGAGTGCACAGGGACAAAAGCAGCTATTACTTTTCCTGGGGTCCACACAAAACATTAAATAATACAGAACATTATTAGACAAGAACAGCTCAAGGACAGAACTACATACATTTTTTAAAAGGCATACGTAGCCAACATATCAATACATACACACAAACTATCTAGGTCAAGTACGAGAGTGGCGTTGTACCGTGAAGTGTTGCTTTATCTGTTAAAAAAAAATATATATTTTAAATTTGCTGTTCATTTGAGCAATATGAGATGGAACAGACCTCCATGCAATAATGGCTCTATATAATACTGTACGCTTTCTTGAATTTGTTCTTGATTTGGGGACTGAAAAGACTCCTGGTGGTATGTCTGGTGGGGTAAGTGTGTGTGTGTGTGTCAGAGCTGTGTGTAAGATGACTATGCAAACAATTTGGGATTTTCAACACATTGACTGCATCACTTATTTTTTATAAGAAACAGTCTTTCCTCAACTCTAACACAGTACCCAAACCGGCTGCGCTCGTGCGCCATCATGCATAAATATATTTTGTCCCCCCACACCAAACGCGATCACGACACGCAGGTTAAAATATCAAAACAAACGGAACCAATTAAATTAATTTGGGGACATGTCGAAAAACATTAAACATTTATGGCAATTTAGCTAGCTTGCTCTTGCTAGCTAATTTGTCCTATTTAGCTAGCTTGCTGTTGCTACCTAATTTGTCCAGGGATATAAACATTGAGTTGTTATTTTACCTGAAATGCACAAGGTCCTCTACTCCACCAATTAATCCACGCATAAAACGGTCAACCGAATCGTTTCTAGTCATCTCTCCTCCTTCCAGGCTTTTTCTTCTCTTGACTTTATATTGCGATTGGCAACTTTCCTAAATTATGTGCATTACCGACACCGACCTATTTCATCTTTCACTCACCCACGTGGGTATAACCAATGAGGAGATGGCACGTGGGTACCTGCTTCTATAAACCAATGAGGAGATGGGAGAGGTAGGACTTGCATTGCGATCTGCGTCAGAAATAGAACTGACTTCTATTTTAGCCCTTGGCAATGCAGATACTTGTTGGCACATGTGAGCAGTGAGGGTGCAATAATTGAATAATATAGATTTCTAAATTGATTTTGCAACGCTAGCGACGCGATAGGTGTGGTCAGCCTGTAAGCCAAGAGAGACTGGCATGCATAATATTTATATCAGCCCTATGATTACAATAAAGAGCAAGACGTGCCGCTCTGTTCTGGAACAGCTGCAGCTTAACTACAGTGTATTCGGAAAGTATTCAGACCTCTTGACTTTTTCCACATTTTGTTATGTTACAGCCTTATTCTAAAATTGATTAAATCGTTTTTGCCTCATCAATCTACACAAAACACCCCACAATGACAAAACAAAAATAGTTGAGACATTTTTGCAAATGTATTAAAAATAAACAATTGAAATATAACATTTACATAAGTATTCATACACCTTACTCAGTACTTTGTTGAAGCACATTTGGCAGCGATTACAGCCTCGAGTCTTCTTGGGTATAATGCTACATGCTTGGCACACCTATATTTGGGGAGTTTCTCCCATTCTCCCATTCTCAAGCTCTGTCAGGTTGGATGGGGAGCATTGCTGCATAGCTATTTTCAGGTCTCTCCAGAGATGTTCGATCGGGTTCAAGACCGGGCTTTCGCTGGGCCACTCAAGGACATTCAGAGACTTGTTCCGAAGCCACTCCTGCATTGTCTTGGCTGTGTGCTTAGGGTTGTTGTCCTGTTGGAAGGTGAACCTTCACTTTGGAGCAGGTTTTCATCAAGGATCTCTTTGTACTTTGCTCCGTTCATCTTTGCCTTGATCCTGAATAGTCTCTCAGTCTCTGCCACTGAAAAACATCCCTACAGCATGATGCTGCCACCATCATGCTTCACCATAGGGATGGTGCCAGGTTTCCTCCAGATGTGATGCTTGGCTTTCAGGCCAAAGAGTTCAACCTTGGTTTCATCAGGCCAGAGAATCTTGTTTCTCATGGTTTGAATGTCTTTAGGGGCCTTTTGGCAAACTCCAAGCAGGCTGACATGTGCCTTTTACTGAGGAGTGGTTTCTGTCTGGCCACTCTACCATAAAGTCCTGATTCGCTGAGTGATGCCGAGATGGTTGTGCTTCTGGAAGGTTCTCCCATCTCGACAGAGGAACTCTGGAGCTCTGTCAGTGTGACCATCAGGTTCTTGGTCACCTCCCTGACCAAGGCCCTTCTCTCCTGATTGCTCAGTTTGGCCGGGCAGCCAGTTCTAGGAAGGGTCTTTGTGGTTCCAAACTTCTTCCACTTAAGAATGATAGAGGCCACTGTGTTCTTGGGGACCTTCAATGCTGCAGAAATGTTTTGGTACCCTTCCCCAGATCTGTACCCCGACACAATCCTGTCTCGGAGCCTTACATACAATTCCTTTGACCTCAGGTGGACTCCAATCAAGTTGTAGAAACAAGGATGATCAATGGAAACAGGACGAACCTGAGCTCAATTTCGATTCCCATAGCAAAATGTCTGAATACTTACATAAAGGTATTTTTGTTTTTTATTTTTTAACACATTTTCTATATGTAGTCGGATGATAATACATTTTTATATAATCCATTATAGAATAAGGTCGTAACGTAACATAATGTGGAAAAATCAAAGGGTCTGAATACTTTCCCGAATGCAGTGTAGGTCTTTCCTTGCAGCATTTGATCACACGACTGGACAATAATCAAGATAGGACTTGCATTTCGGAGTGTGGTGTCAAAAAAAGCAGAGCACCTCTCCACATCTTTATAACCATTGAATTTATGTTTTTTGACCATGACAGTTTACAATCTAAGTTAACACCAAGTAATTTAGTTTCCTCAACTTTTTCAACAGCCACACCATTCATTAACAGATTCAGCTGAAGCCTGCAACTTAGTTGTATGTTCATGACCAGTATATTACTGGTTTCAGTGACTTCATTAGTTGTGGTTGCTTATGTGTCAATGGTTGAATAATTAGGATACATGGAGACACATGCTTTGCTTCATGCCAGTGGCTGGTCATTGGTGGAAATAGTAGAGGGCCTAGAGAGCTGCTCTGCGGTACACCACACTTTACGTGTTTGACATTAGAGAAGCTTCCATAAAAGAAAACCGTTTGAGTTGTATTATATCTATAGCTCTGAATCCACAATATGGTAGAGGTTGAAAAGCCATAACACATCAGTTAAATTGGGTTCATTAGGCAATCAGAATGTATAGCCTTTCCTGTCAGCAGAGGGTTTGGCTGCTCTGCTTGGCAGGGTAGCCTAGTGGTTAGAGCGTTGGACTAGAGATGAATGAGATGAAAGCAGTACTGGTTGATGTTCCTAGGCCGTCATTGAAAATAAGAATTTGTTCTTAACTGACTTGCCTAGTAAAATAAAGGTTAAAAAAAAAGTTCAAGTCAGAACGAGCTTCCTCCTAACGTCAGGACAGCAGAGTCCCTGCCCATCTTCCGAAAATATCTGAAACCCTACCTCTTCAAGAAGTATCTTAAGTAAATCCCACGGCAATGGGGCCTATGCCATCCCACTGGGCTTGCACTTGTTGAATCAATGTTGTTTCAATGTCCTTTGTCAACCTATTGTGAGGTGGAATCTATGTGAAAAACAAGTCATCAACCAGTACTGCTTTCATCTCATTTTCAACCAGTGTTATAAAAATTTAAAAGCAATGACTTAGCCTGACTTACAGGTTGTTACATCAATCTAATTCCAACATAATCATCAGAACTATGTATACGTTGAAATTGAATTGAACAATTTTCAATCTTGTTGAATTTTATTTGACATAGTTTCAATGTTGATAGTAAAATGGTATATTTGAGTCAACGTCATTATTTCAATGTCATGCCATCAACCTAAATAAAGAGGTATATTGAAATAAAATGTCAAGCTACAGTCCAATGTTTAGTGTTGATTTTAGCATGTTAATCTTAGAGGGGCAAATGGTGCCCACAAACTGTTAGGGCCTACATAAAGCATTGTCTGTGAGTGCCACAGAACTAATGCTACAGGCGAAACCAAGATTAAATTTCATACAGGAAGTGCGCCAGATTTTGAATGCGCTGTGTTCCAATGTCTCCTTATATGGCTGTGAATGTGCCAGGAATGAGCCTACACTTTCTGTCATTTCCCCAAGGTGTCTGCAGCATTGTGACGTATTTGTAGGCATATCATTGGAAGATTGACCATAAGATAATAATAAATATAATATATGCAATTTAGCGGACGCTTTTATCCAAAGCGACTTACAGTCATGTGTGCATACATTCTACGTATGGGTGGTCCCGGGGATTGAACCCACTACCCTGGCGTTACAAGCGCCATGCTCTACCAACTGAGCTACAGAAGGACCACAGAGACTACATTTACCAGGTGCCCGCTTGGTGTCCTCCGTCAAAATTATTGCATAATCTCCAGCTGCGTGCATTTTTCCATTTGGTTCAGAGGAGAAACCAAACTGCCACGAATGATTTATCGTCGAATAGATATGTGAAAAACACCTTGAGGATTGATTCTAAACGTTTGCCATGTTTCTGTCGATATTATGGAGTTAATTTGGAAAAAAGTTTGGCGTTTTAATGACTGAATTTTCGGGGTTTTTCTTAGCCAAATGTGATGAACAAAACGGAGCGATTTCTCTTCCACAAATAATCTTTTTGGAAAAACTGAACATTTGCTATCTAACTGAGAGTCTCCTCATTGAAAACATCCGAAGTTCTTCAAAGGTAAATGATTTGAATGCTTTTCTTGTTTTTGTGAAAATGTTGCCTGCTGAATGCTAGGCTTAATGCTATGCTAGCTATCAATACTCTTACACAAATGCTTGTGTAGCTATGGTTGAAAAGCATATTTTGAAAATCTGAGATGACAGTGTTGTTAACAAAAGGCTAAGCTTGTGAGCCAATATATTTATTTCATTTCATTTCCGATTTTCATGAATAGTTAACGTTGCGTTATGGTAATAAGCTTGAGGCTATGATTACGCTCCCGGATACGTGATTGCTCGACGCAAGAAGTTAATCACTAACCTTTGATGATCTTCATCAGATGACACTCATAGGACTTCATGTTACACAATACATGTATGTTTTGTTTGATAAAATGCATATATAAAAAAAAATCTAATTTTACATTGGCACGTTAAGTTCAGTAGTTCTAAAACATGCGGTGGTTGTGCAGAGAGCCACATCAATTCACAGAAATACTCATAAATGTTGATGTAAATACAAGTGTTATACATGGAATTAGATATATACTTCTCCTTAATGCAACCGCTCTGTCATATTTCAAAAAAACTTTACAGAAAAAGAAAACCATGCAATAATCTGAGTACAGCGTTCAGACAACAAAGCAGACAAAATGATATCCGCCATATTGTGTAGTCAACATTAGTCAGAAATAGCATTATAAATATTCACTTACCTTTGATGATCTTCATCAGAATGCACTCCCAGGAATCCCAGTTCCACAATAAATGTTTGATTTGTTCGATAAAGTTCATAATTTATGTCCAAATAGCTTCTTTTGTTAGCGCGTTTGGTAAACAAATCCAAACGCGCATTCAGGTCCAGCCAAACGTCAGACGAAAAGTTCAAAAAGTTATATTACAGCCCATAGAAACTTGTCTAACTAAGTATAGAATCAATCTTTAGTATGTTTTTAACATAAATGTTCAATAATGTTCCAACCGGAGAATTCCTGTGTCTGTAGAAAAGCAATGGAACGAGAGCTAACTCTCTCGTGACCGCGCCTCAGAGCTTGTGGCACTCTGCCAGACACCTGGCTCAATCCCCTCTCATTTCCTGAAATTTCTTGTGGTGTAGTTGAAAAACAAGTTTTAATGACTCCAACCTAAGTATATGTAAACTTCCGACTTCAACTGTATATCCTGCAGGAATCCGGCAGAATATATCAGGATATCCCACAGGATTTTCGGGCCATTTTCCTGAAGGAATCATGCAGGTAGTCCTTCAGGAAAACAGTGCTGCAGGAATATATATCTTGCAGGAATAAGAAGTCCTGAATTTCCTGAATACCTACCTGTAGGAATTGTCTTACACCAAAATGGCCCCCGTATTCCTGTGGGATATCCTGTAGGTAAGAGTCCTGCAGGTAATTCCACAAGATTTCCAGGGCCATTTTCCTGTAGGACAACCTGCTGGATTCCTTCCTCATCCCTCAGAGAGATGAGAGGCTGAAACTGTGTGTGGTGTTACCTTTTCGCCTGCATGGTTGTCCAGTGCTGCCTTCTGTGATAGACAACAGTGAGACTGACTACAGGCCCTGTCTTAACTGGGGAGGACAGGAGAGAGATGAGGAGCAGAGTTCACTGGATGTAACAGCAGAAGATGTGTGTGTGTGTGTGTTACATGAAGAGCAGTGACAAAGGAAATAACAAGTAACAATTAGGTCATACCTCCCAGAATAGGACTTACTATCATATATCCAGCTCAATGTAAGGGGCCGTACTTGGAACAGAAAAACTCGATCATTGTTAAACATCGTTATTAATCCCAAAGATACGGTATTTGGAACAGGCTGTCAACTCAGTCACATGGGTAATGATTAGCCTATGTAATGATGTACTGTTAAACATGTTACTCAAGACAACAAATAAATAAAGTGCATCATTGGTTTGAACCATGCAAATGGCCTCATTAAAGTTATAACACTCCAAAGCTAAGGTGTTGTAGAGCCTTCCACACAGGGCTTCGTTCCAGATGGAAAAGTAAAAAATATGCCCCCCCCCCCCCCGGGAAAAGTAGGAAGCGAAGCAAAGGAGGGCTTATACTCTAATTGGATAAAAGCGGCCATTTGGGGTTAAGGGAAACGTTACCCATGTAAGCGTTTTTTTGTCTGAACACACAGAAGAAATGTGTATATTAACACTCAATACATTGACAAGAAAGTATGTACACCTATAGTAAATCAAATCAAATGTTATTAGTCACATGCACCGAATACAACAGGTATAGTAGACCTTCGAGTGAAATGCTTACTTACGAGCCCCTAACCAACAATGCAGTTTAAAAAAAGAAAAGAAAAATAAGAAATAAAAGTAACAAGTAATTAAGAGCAGCAGTAAAATAACAATAGCGAGCATATATACAGGAGGGTACCGGTACAGAGTCAATGTGCAGGGGCACCGGTTAGTCGAGGTATTATGTACATGTAGGTATAATTATTAAAGTGTGTGTGTGGGGGGGGGGGGGGGTGAAAAGAGTCTGGGTAGCCATTTGGTTATATGTTCAGGAGTCTTATGGCTTGGGGGTAGAAGCTGTTTAGAAGCCTCTTGGACCTAGACTTGGCACTCCGGTACCGCTTGCCATGTAGTAGCAGAGAGAACAGTCTATGACTGGGGTGGTTGGAGTCTTTGACAATTTTTAGGGCCTTCCTTTGACACCGCCTGGTATAGAGGTCCTGGATGGCAGGAAGCTTTGCCCAAGTGATGTACTGGGCCATACACACTGCACTCTGTCGTGACCTGCGGTCGGAGGCCGAGCAGTTGCCATACCAGGCAGTGATGAAACCAGTCAGGATGCTCTCGATGGTGCAGCCGTAGAACCTTTTGAGGATCTGAGTACCCATGCCAAATCATTTCAGTCTCCTGAGGGGGAATAGGTTTTGTCGTGCCCTCTTCACGACTGTCTTGGTGTGCTTGGACCATGTTAGTTTGTTGGTGATGTGGACACCAAGGAACTTGAAGCTCTCAACCTGCTCCACTACTGCCCCGACGTTGAGAATGGGGGCGTCCTCCGTCTTCTTTTTCCTGTAGTCCACAATCATCTCTTTTGTCTTGATCACGTTGAGGGAGAGGTTGTTGTCCACGGCCAGGTCTCTGACCTCCCCTATAGGCTGTCTCGTTGTTGTCGGTGATCAGGCCTACCACTGTTGTGTCATTGGCAAACTTAATGATGGTGTTGGAGTCGTGCCTGGCCGTGCAGTCATGAGAGAACAGGGAGTACAGGAGGGGACTGAGCACGCACCCCTGAGGGGCCCCTGTGTTGAGGATCAGCGTGGCGGCCCGTCAGGAAGTCCAGGATCCAGTTGCAGAGGGAGGTGTTTAGTCCCAAGGTCCTTAGCTTAACTCTGAGCTGTGGTCAATGAATAGCATTCTCACATAGGTCTTCCTTTTGTCCAGGTGGTTAAGGGTAGTGTGGAGTGCAATAGAGATTGCATCATCTGTGGATCTGTTAGGGTGGTATGCAAATTGGAGTGGGTCTAGGGTTTATGGGATAATGGTGTTGATGTGAGCCATGACCAGCATTTCAAAGCACTTCATGGCTACAGATGTGGGTGCTACGGGTCGGTAGTCATTTAGGCAGGTCACCTAGTGTTCTTGGGCACAGGGACTATGGTGGTCTGCTTAAAACATGTTGGTATTACAGACTCGGACAAGGAGAGGTTGAAAATGTCAGTGAAGACATTGGTCAGCTCATGCTCGGAGTACACGTCCTGGTAATCCGTGTGGCCCTGCGGCCTTGTGAATGTTGACCTGTTTAATGGTCTTACTCACATTGGCTGTGCAAAGCGTGATCACCCAGTCTTCCGGAATAGGTGGTGATCTCTTGCATGTTTGTGTTTTTTGCCTCTAAGTAAGCATAGCAGTTATTTTGCTTGTCTGGTATGCTGGAGTCACTGGACAACTCTCGGCTGTGCTCCCCTTTGTAGTTTGTAATGGTTTGCAAGCACTGCCACATCCGACGAACGTGTAGTACTATTCGATCTTAATCCTGTATTGGTGCTTTGCCTGTTTGTATTGGTGCTTACCTGTTTGATGGTTCGTCATAGGGCATAGCGAGATTTCTTATAAACTTTTGGGTTAGAGTCCAGCTCCTCGAAAGTGTTAGCTCTAGCCTTTAGCTCAGTGCGGATGTTGCCTATTATCCATGGCTTCTGGTTGGGGTATGTACGTACGGTCACTGTGGGGACGACGTCATCAATGCACTTATTGATGAAGCATGTGACTGATGTGGTGTACTCAATGCAATTGGAGGAATCCCGGAACATATTCCAGTCTGTGCTAGCAAAACAGTCCTGTAGCTTAGCATCTGCTTCATCTAACCACTTTTTTATTGATTGAGTCACTGGTGCTTCCTGCTTACATTTTTTGCTTGTAAGCAGGAATCAGGAGGATAGAATTATGGTCGGATTTCCCAAATGGAGAGCGAGGGTGAGCTTTGTATGTGTCTCTGTGTGTGGAGTAAAGGTGGTCCAGAGTTTTTTTCCCTCAGTTTGCACATTTAACATGCTGATAGAAATTTGGTATTACCGATTTAAGTTTTGCTGCATTTAAGTCCCCGGCCACTAGGAGTGCATTTTCCTGTTTACTTATGGCGGAATAAAGCTCATTGAGTGCGGTCTTAGTGCCAGCCTCAGTCTGTGGTGGTATGTAAACTGCTACGAAAAGTACAGATGAAAAGTCTCTAGGGAGATGTGGTCTACAGCTTATCATGAGACACTCTACCTCAGGCGAGCAAAACCCTGAGACTTCCTTAGATATCGTGCACCAGCTGTTATTTGCAAAAATAAGTTGTGTAAGTTTATCGTGTAAGTTTATCGATCGCACGACAAAACATTAACTACACTTAGCATCAGGTAGCTTGGTCACGAAAATTTAAAAAGCAATCAAATTAATCGTTTACCTTTGATGATATTCGGATGTTTTCACTCACGAGACTCCCAGTTACAAAACAAATGTTCATTTTGTTCCATAAAGATTATTTTTATTTCCAAAATACCTCCTTTTGTTTGGCGCGTTATGTCCAGATATCCACAGGAAAGAGCGGTCACGACAACGCAGACGAAAATTCCAAATGGTTTCCATAATGTCCATAGAAACATGTCACGTTTTTATAATCAATCCTCAGGTTGTTTTAAAAGTATATAATCGATAATATATCAACCACAAATGTCTTTCACAGTAGGAGAGGGAAAAGCAATACCTATCCGGACTCTGTTGCGTGAGCAAAACTCATATGACCACTTGACGCGATGTTATCATTCCGGGCTCATTTTTCAAAATAAAAGCCTGAAAGTATGTCTGAAGACTGTTGACACCTTGAGGAAGCGATAGGAAAAGGAATCTGGTTCATATCCCTTTAAATCCAGCAAAGGGAGGATATGGAACATGGAGTTTTCAAAATAGAAGCCACTTCCTGTTTTGATTTTCCTCAGGTTTTCATCTCTAATATCAGTTCTGTTATTCACAGACAATATTTTGACAGTTTTGGAAACTTTAGTGTTTTTTATCCAATACTACTAATAATATGCATATACAGTTGGGGCAAAAAAGTATTTAGTCAGCCACCAATTGTGCAAGTTCTCCCACTTAAAAAGATGAGAGAGGCCTGTTATTTTCATCATAGGTACACTTCAACTATGACAGACAAAATGAGAAGAAAAATCCAGAAAATCACATTGTAGGATTTTTAATGAATTTATTTGCAAATTATGGTGGAAAATAAGTAAAATAAATAAATTCAATTTCATTCAGTGATGGTACTGAGTTTGCCTTTTTTTCCAAAATGTCTTTGAAGGTGCTCCAAAGCTTTTTACTATCATTCTTTGTCATTTATCTTTGTTTCATAGTATAGTTTCTTATTTTTATTCAGTTTAGTCACAAAATCTCTCAATATGCAGTATGTTTGTCAATCGGTTGTGCAGCCAGACTTTGTGCCATTCCCTTTGCCTAATATAAGGGCACAAGGCGAGACCCAGATGAAGACACGGGAGGCAGATGGTTTGAGTCTTTGATATTTATTAATCAATCCAAAAGGGGTAGGCAAGAGAATGGTCGTGGACAGGCAAAAGGTCAAGACCAGTTCAGAGTCCAGGAGGTACAGCGTGGCAGGCAGGCTCGAGGTCAGGACAGACAGAATGGTCAGGCAGGCAGGTACGGGGTCCAGAAAACAGGCAAGGGCCAAAACCGGGAGGACTAGCAAAAAGAGAATGGAAGCAGGAGTACAGGAAAACACGCTGGTTGACTTGAAAGACATACAAGACGAATGGGCACAGAGAGACAGGAAACACAGGGATAAATACACTGGGGAAAATAAGAGACACCTGGAGGGGGTGGAGACAATCACAAGGACAGGTGAAACAGATCAGGGGGTGACACCTAATCCCTCTCAACCATTTTTTCCAATCCTCATCAATCCACGGGAATTGAACAGTTTTTATAGTCATTTTCTTCATGGGTGCATGCTTATTAAAAACATGTGTCAAGTGCAACGTCTGTTTGCTCCGCATTACACATCACGGATCAACCAATATTCTTTAGATCAACAATATAGGAATCACTACAAAACTTATTGTATGACCTCTTATACACTATATTAGGCCCAGCCTTTGGAACATTGGTTTTCCTAGACATGGATACTTTATTGTGATCCCTACATCCAATGGATCTAGATACTGCTTTTAAACACATTTCTGCAGCATTAGTAAAGATGTGATCAATACATGTTGATGATTTCATTCCTGTGCTGTTTGTAACTACCCTGGTGGTTGACTAATAACCTGAACCAGGTTGCTGGCACTGGTTACAGTTTGAAGATTGTTCTTGAGTGGGAAGCTTGATGAAAATATACATCTCTGTTGATACCACATACATTATCAAGCATTTCACACATTATCCAGAAACTGACTGTTAACACTTGGTGGTCTATAACAGCTCCCCACAAGAATGGGCTTTAGGTGAGGCAGATGAACCTGTAACCATATTACTTCAACAGTATTTAAGATGAGATCCTATCTAATCTTTACAGGATTGTGGTTCTGAATATAAACAGCAACACCTCCAACACTGGCATTTCTGTCTTTTCTGTAAATGTTATAACCTTGTATTACTACCAATATATCATCAAAGGTATTGTTTAAGTGAGTTTCAGAGATAATCAGAATACAAATGTCATCTGTTTACTAGCAAGTTATTAATTTCATGAACCTGGTTTCTTAAAGCTACATATGTTCATGTGGGCTATTTTCCGCACTTTTATGGGATGCTTGCTTGTTTCCATTGCTTTACTGGGAAGCTTAGCATAAGTAGATATTCTCATGTTATTTATGTTAATGCAGGGTGAGCTTCACACAGTGGACTCCCTACTAGGGCACAACACCTCAGGGCTAACAGCATACATCTGGTTCATAGGCACATGATTGCTGCATACAATAGCTGTAGGATCAACAGTGGCATTCAGGGCAGTTAGAGGGACACCAATTAAGTTACTTACATTGTGTCTACCAACGCCCCTGGTATAATGTACATTTGCTAAAGCATAATGATGACTCAGCAACACAATGGTAGGGATTAACTGAGCTGGGCTTGGGTCATTGATAAGTCCTTGTCTCAATTCAGCCTTATAATTAGAGGTCGACCGATTATGATTATTCAACGTCGATACCGATTATTGGAGGACCAAAAAAGCCGATAACGATTAATTAAAATAAAAAATAAAAATGTTTATGTAAGAAAGCTAACGTTTCAGTTCCTTGCTTAGAACATTAGAACATATGAAAGCTGGTGGTTCCTTTTAACATGAGTCTTCAATATTCCCAGGTAAGAAGTTTTAGGTTGTAGTTATTATTGCTCGAACCAGCAACACAACGACAACAGCCACCACATCGAAGATGGCCCAGAACATCACTGGGGCCGTGTTCCCAACCATCCAGGACATGTACTTGAAACAGTGCCTTAGGAAGTCCAGCAGCATCATCAAGGATACCACACACCTCAGCCTGGAGCTGTTCACTCTCTTACCGTCGGGCATGAGGTCTGATAGAAACTGTTTCTGAGCATGTTGTAATCTAAAAGCCATCAGACTGCTAAACACTTGAACTGAAAATCTGTACTGACTCTCCACACCTTAGCACACATATACTCACTCACACATGCACACACACATACGTACATACATTCATGATACACACCCATCACAATTGCTGCTACCAGACACTTATTTACTATTGCTAATAATGCACAATTTAAACACTTGCCCCCCAATCCCCCCTTTTTCTGTTGGACGCTGTATACCATGTGTATCCTGTACATACGACTACTAAAACTTGAATACATTCTTCCAGGGGAAATCCCATAATTTGGTGTTTTGTTGATAGTGGTGTAAAACACTGTCTCAGGCGCTGCTCCAGAATCTCCCATAAGTGTTCAATGGGTTGAGATCTGGTGACTGAGACGGCCATGGAATATGGTTTACATCGTTTTCATGCTCATCAAACCATTCAGTGACCACTCATGCCCTGTCCATGGGGGCGTCGTCATCCTATGGGGGCATAGCCATGGAAGCCAAAATAATTACCCTAAGCATGATTGGATGTTAATTCCTTAATTAACTCAGGAACCACATCTGCTTTTAATATACTTTGTTTCTTCATTTACTTAAGTGCATCCACTTGGGAGTCTGAGCTCTTTGCTGGGGTCGTAGTAGGCAAGGATTGGTCCTGGTTCTCTGGTGATCAAAAGTCTTTCACTCTCTGGAAAGCAATGTCTTGTTGCTTGTCCCTTGTCCCAGAGGAACTCACTGGACTGCTTTAGCAGCTGACACAGGAGTGCATTAGCATTGGAGAGGCTGGGTGCTAACTTGGCTAAGTAGTTGACCATACCAAGCACTGTTTCCAGCTCTGTGCGGTTCTTTGGTGGCTCCATTTCTTTTATGGCTGAGATCTTCTGTGGATCTGGCTTGATTCCTTTCGCTGTGAGAAGATGTCCGAAGTAGCGGACCTTTGTAGCGCCAACTGTGCTCTTCTCTGGGTTGAGCCAGACTCCTCTCTCGCAGGACCTTTGCAGCATAGCGTAGGAGGTTTCTGTCGTGTTCCTCTTTGGTTCGACCATAGACAAGTATGTCATTCACAATTGCCACAACTCTGTTGAGGCCTTTGTACAATTTGTCGATCTTTCGCTGAAACTTGTCTTGGGCTGAGATAATCCCAAAAGGCAGGCAACGAAACCTGTAGAATCCAAACGGTGTGTTGAACGTTGTGAGTTTAGATGACTCTTCTGTGGGTTTGATTGCCCTGTAGTCTGATCTGGCGTCCATGACACTGAAGTACCGTGCTCCCGCTAGCTTGTGTGTGATGCCATCTAGCGTCGGTAAAGGGGGCGTTTGATAGCCTTGTTCAAGTTTCTTGGGTCAAGACATACGCTGAGCTCGCCTGTGTGTGGTTTCTCCACCACCACTAACACGTTTACCCGATCTGTTGGTTCTGTAATCTTGGTGACTATGTTAGATTGCTCCATGCTATCCAACTCTTTCTTCAGACGGGCACGGAGAGCAAGGGGAATCTTTCTCTGTGGGTACTTATTCAGAGGAATAATGTTTACTTGTGCACAAGTGTCTAGTTTGAACTTTAGCTCCGTGCCTTGTGTTCCTATCTCAATGCAAAGGCTTGCTCTGTCTCTGATATGAGATTTTTCTATGTCACTGAATGAATAAACAGTACATCAGCATTTGACTCTGATTGAGATTTCATTTTCACTCACTGCAAATACTGTTTTTTCACGGTAAGCTCTGCACACTTTTGCAAAGGATTCCATTTTCCACATTTAGTACACTGTTTGCCTTCAGCTGGGTGATTTCCCTGTTTGCCATGCACTTTGTATCCACAATATCCACATGTTTTGGGGCGTTTTGAGCCTGTTTCGCTCTGTTTTGGAATTCTGTCTGTGCTTTGATGTCTGCCAGACTGAGTGCACTGCTTGTTCATGTGATGCACTCCTGCTACCACCCGAAATGGGATCGTGAGATCTGGCTATGTCGATAGCTTTGTCCAGCGTTAGCTCAGACCCAACATTCAAAAGTTTCTCACTCGCGGTGAGTGTATTCCAAATATAATACGGTCCCTGACCATCTCATCCTTGTTTGCATGATCACAGTCTTTCACAAGAAGACGCAGTCACGAACTGTTCAAACGATTCGCCCGCTTCCTGTACCTTCTCATGGAATTTGTACCTAGCGAAAATTGCATTGGTCATCGGCACAACATATGCTTCAAAACGATCGTAGTATGTTTTCGGTACCTTTGATTCAGCCTCGGTAAGAGTCTATGTGTTGGAAATATTTCTCCCCTTTTCACCGATCCACAGGAGCAGGTAGCTGCACCTTTCCTCTTTCCTCCAGAGGACCCGTGAACATTAGCTCCACATGCTGTTTGAACTTGCGCCATGCATCGGCTAAGTTTGTAGACTCCCAGTCCATTTGAGGTGAAGGAACTCCGGCAAAACCAGTCTTTTAGTCCTTTTACTTTAGCCTGTTTTAGACAAATGTCATCATCAAATATTGTAAGAGCTTTCATTGTCTGCTTTTACGCCCCATTTACTTATAGGCCAGGTGTAGCAGCGGAAAGGTGTTGGGACGGCCCTAACAGTTTGTGGGCACCGTTATAGCGCGATTCATGTAGTATTTAGTATTGTGTTGTGTAGTGGCTTTGCTGCCATGCATCTAAAAAAATATATTTTGAGTTTGCCCCACCAAGATTGCCACTGTATATATAAATTCAAACGTCTGTTTTTTGAAAATGATTTAAAAATAAAGTCCTTATGCTTCCAAAACTGTACCGCAAGCGATGCGTGTTAATGTTTAGACCTAGCGTCCAGGCTCTTAATAAAACTCCCCTCTACAGAAGTCACCTTCATCCAATGACTTGTGTAATGTAATGGAACAAGAGCATGATCAAGGGCTATGTTGAGAGGTAGTTTGCAAGTAAGCATTTCATTGCACTGTTTACACCCCGCTGTATCCTGTGTATATGACAATTAAAATGTTATTTAATTTAATTAGATTTCTTACAGTAAGGATGCTTGCCATTTCAGGAGACACCGTTCTAAAATAGAGTGCACCAAGGCTATGTCCCCGGATAAATTCGGCCAGGAGGGCTGTACTTCTCCAAAGTGCCAACCCAGCAACAAGGCACACTTCCTGGGTCAAATCGAGATGCAGTTCAGCCTTTACAGGAAGCAGACCTTCGAGTGGGTGGTTGTAAATGCCCTGTGGTATGCTGGGTTTTTGGTGGCATCGATGAAGAGTAGCCTAGCAGTTAGAGCATTGGGCCAGTAACCAAACAGTTGTTCGTTCGAATCCTCAAGCTGACAAGGTGTACTATCTTTCTTTCTGCCGTTGAGCATGGCAGTTAATCCCCCAGAACAGCTCTCCGGGCGTCCAATGTGGCAGCACCCCACACCTCTCTGCTTCAGAGGTTTTGGGTTAAAAGCAGAAGTCGAGTTTATAATGTAAAATACATTTGATCCTTTCATTGAATCATGACTCCACACCGCCCAGAGACATTGTGGCTGATGTGGAGGGTTCTTCTGACTGTGTTTGGCCCGTGTTTACAACTGTGACTGCAGGAAAAAACAATTAGTGGAACAGAAATAGACCATTAAACCCCCCCAAATTATTAATTTGACCCCCAGTGAAACAGCATCAAACTGTGTCCTGGGCTCAACCCTGTCTGTTTACCCTGGGTACATGTTCAGTCATCTGAGCAGAACAGAGGAAATCAGTGAATGCTTGATCGCACTGCCTGGAAGATAGTGTTTTGGGAGAGGTTGGAGCGAGGCGCAGAGGATGAGATAATCAGATGACTGTCCAGTAGCGACACGACACACACATACGGCTGCTGTTCTATCATATACTCTTTATTCTACTTCGTGACCAAGACACAACCCACTTTATATTTGTAAATACAGTCCGTTATTACTATGCATACTA
Organism: Oncorhynchus gorbuscha; assembly: GCF_021184085.1. Classification (NCBI taxonomy): domain Eukaryota; kingdom Metazoa; phylum Chordata; class Actinopteri; order Salmoniformes; family Salmonidae; genus Oncorhynchus; species Oncorhynchus gorbuscha. The sequence continues at coordinate 57,594,174 of NC_060182.1, read as the reverse complement.
CATCTTCCATTGCTTATTTTTGATTTGATGCTTATTATTGTTAATACTGATTAATGTACTGCATTGTTGAGCGAGCTAGCACACAAGCACTTCGCTGCACCTTTTAATACCCTCTCTAAACTGTGTACGTGACGAATAAAATTTGATTTGATTTTAGTTTCTCCCCAGACACGGAGCCGCTGGCTCCCTCACTGCAGCATCGTGGCAGTCAGTTCAATTCCTCTGACCCCTTCAGTTTTTCCAGAGCTTAAATGCCAGTCACGTCCAGAGGGAATCTCTGGGAGAGATTGGTTACATTATTAGAATGGTGACAGACTATTACAAGTGTTCTCCGGGAGAAAAGAGACAGAGCAGAAGAAGAGACTCAGGATTATTTTTTGAACTACATTCTCTATGGTCTCACACGTCCTGCATTTCATGGAGGTGGATAGACAAACAAACAGACAAGCACGAACGCAAGCTCAGATAGGAACGTAATGTTCTCATCTCTTCCCTTCCTCTTATGGATGTTGTGGGGTGGGCGGCTTGAGCCCCTCAAGACCACAGACAATAAACACAAAGAGATGCAGACATATAGTGATTAACCAACAGTAGGCTAGTTAGAAACATACAACACAACCTTTATCCTTTATTATATCTTTGTTTTTATCACTTTGGTGCTATTGTCTCAAGGCTTAAAAATCCTCATTGAACTCCTCTCCTTCATCTACAGTGATTGAAGGGATTTAAGTGACATCAATGAGGGATCATAGCTTTCACGTAGTTTCACCTGCTCAGTCTGTCATGGAAGGAGCAGGTGTCCTTAATGTTTTGTATACTCAGTGTAGGTGTACTATCTGTAATCAAATGTAAGAAATTCAATGAATGAAAATAAAGCAATGTTTAGCACGCATTTAATTTACATCAAGCCTGTCTTGAGCACTTGGCCATGAATTCTCATCCACATCACAGTGAATGCCCTCATTGTTCATGCACCACTGGAAAAACCTTTTGGCATGGCGAATCCAAGCTTGACATTGGTTTGTGTTGATGTCGTCGAATGCCTCATTCATGGCCAGAAGGAGGCCAGGTACATCTTCCATCCCCATGCTGAAAAAAAATCTTCAGTAGGGTTGAGGAAAGGAGAGTATGGGGAAGGATATAGTGTTATGAATAGGGGATAGGCCCGAAACCATGCCTGAACCACCTCTGCATGGTGGAACCTGACATTGGTGACCCATTCACCTTGACAGGCCTGATCAATTTCATTGGGAAACAATGAGGTGTGCAGTGTTGTAGGATCCATATAATGGCCTACGTCCTACTACACCACCTTCAGAAACACTGTATAATGCTGTACTTGAACATACTTGGCCCGTAGTTGTTTCACGCGGTCGTTGTTTCTCTCAAAAGGCACAAGGTAAACGTTTTAATAGATACCTGGTGCCTCTTCAAAAGGCTCGGCAAAGGTGTCACCGTTCTCCTCAATGGCCTGCTTTATTTCGGACAGCCGCATGTTATTTTTCCACCACTGCCCACTCCTACTGGTCGGTCAGCACCCGGCCATGGCCACCACCATGTGGTCTTCTGTCAATTCTGAGGGTAGAACAGAGTATAATGACAATAGATCATATTGTAAGAATACTGTAACATGTTTTGTGAATTTACATGCATTACAATATGTCATTTACTGTAATGGTAAAGCTTAGTGCATATCTTGCAGACCTAATGGTTTTCTTGGCGAAATGCTCACATGATCATGTTGACAGTTGATCTTTTCAGATTGGGGTGAACTAATCTGGCAGCCTCTGCCATGGTAAGGTCTCTGTTTATGTTACACGCCTCGGACTGAGATGTGGTCAGCAGATAATAAACCGGAATTAACAGTAAAAAAAATGATGAGACGGAGAAACATTAGTGGCTTTGGATAAAAGCGTCTGCTAAATGGCATATATTATTATATTATAGTAGGCATTCTCCAAGATGTATTCAAATATTCTATTTTCTTAATCTTTTTTTTTGTCTCAAAATCATTTATGCATTACAACTCTATTGTAGTTTTAAATCTTCCCATTCCATTATCCCAAAAAATAGGTCTCATGTTCAAAAAACCTAACATACGTCTACACATTAACATTATATATATATATATATATATATATATATAACTTACTGTACTATCATGTCAATTTAGAAAAAGTTGTAAATTACTAGAGGCCTGTGCTAACAATGCTACAACCATTACACTATTAACCACCAACATGTAAGCTAACATTGACCGAAACTAACTAGCCTAGAGCTAGCTAGTGCCCAGCCAAACTAGATTTGGTTAGCATCAAGCTAGGGAACTGTTAAACATAATTTTTGTACAAATATGACCACTTTAACACATTTTATTGTCATATCACATATTTACATATATTCCCTGAACTAAACTGAACCTTCGTTCATATAAAATAAAACAAATAAGAGCTCAAATGTTGTTGAAAAAACATTAAGTTTGGACGCTATCTTAATCCCTTCTCTTAAACGTAAACCATTAGCAACCTAGCCAACCTCCATTACTTTAAATGGGGAGAATACCAACAAGTTTCTCATGTTGAAAGAAGTATTCACACACACCCTGTTTCTATGGTGACCAATTGTGGTTACCACTATGTGAAATCAATAAGCAATAACGATCAGTCATTATGTATGGTTATCCTGTATCATACATGGCATATATAGTAGGCAAACCATTTAAAAATCTAGAAGTTTAATATAGGTTAAGTGATTACTTTATATGAATGGTACAGGATTTCTAGATTTAACACTGATTAGGTTTTGGTGAAAAAGTTACTGTGTGATCTTATGTGTTGTACTTAGTCAACTGAAAATGTGCTTAAAGTTTTGAAAACAAACAGCCTTTATGATGATCTGTTTTGAGTTTTGCACTAAGAGTTGAACAATTTTACCACAAGCAATACAAATAAAAATGGATCAATTATAACTCAATGGATTTTCTTATTTTTGCCTTGCTATCTATTTCACACAGAGGCTCCCATCTCCCTTTATATTGAGCACAAAGATAGAAGCTGCTGTGTGGCAGTACAGAACACCCCATAGACCCAGTGTGCCTGAGGGTCAGAAACAAAGGAACAGTAGGGATGGTGCAGCCTGATTCAGAGGGGTTGGGTTAAATGTGGAAGACACATTTCAGTTGAATGCATTCAGTTGAACAATTGACTAATAATCCCCCTTTCCCTTTAATATAATAGCTATGGTGCCACCCTTGGGGATGTATTTTTTACTGAATAATATATCTGAGCTGGTGCTGAAGATGGCAAACAAACGTCAGTAAATATGTTTTATCTTGGTTGGGATGCACAACAGAGAACGCCATAGGGAGCGAGGGATGACCGAATCTAGGACCCAAACTTATCTGAGGAAGGGGTTGTGTTGAGGGTATGTACTGCAGCAACATTTTGAAATGTACATCCAATTTTGTGTATCTTGTTCATTCCACCTCTGTCTGATGACTAACACAACAGAAACCTATCGAAATGTTCCCATATGAAAAGTTATGGAAATGAACAACAACCTCCCCAAAATGTCTGTGAATCATCAGTACTGTATCTCACCCCAAATCTTTTCAACACCCATTCAGAGCACATAGTTGAGGAACAACGACTACTTCTCCTGCATGTATTATATCCTGACTTGGATTGAGGAAGCTTCGTTTATCCTATGAAACATGTCTACTCTCTTTATTCCGGTTTTGTGACAAAAGGCCCTACAGTCATCAATAGTTGAGGTGGAATATATCAAAACATATACCGAAACACAGTAAGTGCCGTACGGATTGGACTGCAGAAAAGGCACTTCAAAGGAGTCAGTTGAAAACTTTAATTATCACACACAGGGGAAAGAGCTTGGAGGAAACCCTATTATACTGTATATGAATAGGTTGGATGTATTCACAACCCTTGACTTATTCCAAATTTTGTTGTTTTTTTGTCAACACAAGCCTCCCGGGTGGCGCAGTGGTTAAGGGCGCTGTACTGCAGCGCCAGCTGTGCCATCAGAGACTCTGGGTTCGCGCCCAGGCTCTCTCGTAACCGGCCGCGACCGGCAGGTCCATGGGGCGACGCACAATTGGCCAAGCATCGTCCGGGTTAGGGAGGGCCTTGTCTCATCGCGCACCAGCGACTCCTGTGGCGGGCCTGGCGCAGTGCGCGCTAACCAAGGTTGCCAGGTGCACGGTGTTTCCTCTGACACATTGGTGCGGCTGGCTTCCGGGTTGGATGCGTGCTGTGTTAAGAAGCAGTGCGGCTAGGTTGGGTTGTGTATCGGAAGACGCATGACTTTCAACCTTAGTCTCTCCCGAGCCCATACGGGAGTTGTAGCGATGAGACAAGATAGTAGCTACTACAATAATTGGACACCACGAAATTGGGGAGAAAAAGGGGTACAAATGAAAAAAATATATTTATATATATATATATACACTAATGTCAAAGCAGAAGAAAAATTCTAACATTTTGTAAAAAAAATTCTTCATTAGATAATTATTCAACAGATACTGGGAGACGAAAAGCAATTACAGGGAGTGAAGATTTAATGGATAAAACGGACATATGCCAACAAGAACAGCATCTGGACAGGGGGAACAAAACGACATTACAACATCAACGCTGACACGGGGAACAAACAGATATAGAGTGGGCAAATCAACAAAGTGACATGCTGAAGCTTCCAATTGTGGTGTCTGCATTCTGTAATGGCTTTGCACACCTGGATTGTACAATATTTGCACATTATTATTTTTTCTGTAAAGTTGGTTGTTGATCATAGCTAGACAGCCATTTTCAAGTTTTGCCATATATTTTCAAGACGATTTAAGTCAAAACTGTAACTAGGACATTCAGGAACATTTAATGTCATCTTCAATTTGACCTTTCGTATAAGGTTATTGCTCTACTTGAAGATGCATTTGTCTCCCAGCGGTTGCTGGAAACCAGACTGAACCAGGTTTTCCTCTAGGATTTTGCCTGTGCTTAGCTCTATTCCGTTTCTTTTTAACATAAAAAACTCCTTAGTCCATTCTGATGAAAAGCAAACCCATAACATGATAAAGCCATCACCATGCTTGAAAATATGAAGAGTGTTCTCAGTGATGTGTTGGTTTTGCCCCAAAGAACACTATGTATTCAGGACTTGAAAACCTCCCTGGTCTTTGTGGTCGAATCTGTGTTTGAAATGCACTGCTCGACTGAGGGACCGTACAGATAATTGTATGTGTGGAGTACAGTCATTCAAAAGTCCATGCAACTTATTGTGTGACTTGTTAAGCAAATTTACTCATGAACTTCTTTAGGCTTGCCATAACAAAGGGGTTGAATACTTATTGACTCAAGACATTTCAGTTTTTTTTGTTTTTCTTAATTTGTAAAAGTTTCTAAAACAAATTTCCACTTTGACATTATGGGGTTTGTGTGTAGGCCAGTGACAAATTATCTCTATTTAATGAATTTTAAATTCAGCCTGTAACACAACAATATGTGAAAAACATCAAGTGCACATTGCTGTGCCTAAAATTTGAAGAAATAATAGTTTATCAACATTTTAAGCTAAACATTCTGATCTGTTCCATCAGCCTTATTATTAACTGATATGGCGTATACATCCAGTACCCCACTTAGGCATGCAATGTGGGGGCAGCAGGTAGCCTACTGGTTAGAGCGTTGGACTTGTAACTGAAAGTTTGCGAGATCAAATCCCCAAGCCGACAAGGTAAAAATCTGTTGTTCTGCCCCTGAACAAGGCAATTAACCCACTGTTCCTACGCTGTCATTGAAAATAAGAATTTGTTTTTAACTGACTTGCCTAGTTAAATACAAAAATAAAACTGTTGTAAATTACCAAAGTAAAAGATGCAAAAAAGAAACTTAAGAGCGGGATGCATAGAAATATAAAACAGTTCTCCTGCTACTTATGCTTGTTTTCAATGACAGATCTACAACGTACATTTCTATGTGAATTTGGGCATGTCGCCCCAAAAATTACATATTGCAGCTTGAACCATAAACGTATATATATATTTTTTAAATCTGTAGTTTTTATTTCATTATATGAGGCATGTCTTACCTTGTTTCAAAATAGCCTAGCCAAAATCAAATGGAATTATTTTAGAAACACTTGAAACCAGCATTCCTGATTATTCTATTGGTTTTCAAATAAGCTATTTTTCATTGCCCGGCAGGCAAAGACAAAATCCTAGTCATATTAGCAACCCATGCTAGTTGTTGCATCTGTAGATCTCCCCTCTTTCAAAATTTCTAACTGATATTTTCCTCTCTGTCACATAAAACCACTCACATGTGTGGTGTTCCTGCTAATTGCATTTTGGAACATTCGTGCAGAGCCTATTGCTGTGTGCACATTGCTGTGCTTAGTGGATTTATAAGGTGAATAAATAAGAGTTTATCAACCTTTTAAGCTAAACGTTCTGATCTGTTACATTAGTCACATTGCTTTTTTCTTTATAGGCTTAGTTGTATACATTTTGGATCCATCATCCCAGAACTGTCCAAGAGTCTGTTTGAACCATTACAGAATTTTAAAAAATGTATCCCCCTGGACAATGGGACACCCTTAATTTAGAGCCCTGGCTACATATCAGAGAAAAAGCACATTATTCAATCCTCTCCCCCTCTCTCTGAAACGGTTGAATTATTTTTTTCTCAGTTTCTCTTCTTTGCAGTGTTGGCTCTAGTAATGATTGGTAGGTCTGGGGGGCGGTCAAGATACAACGAACGTGGCAAACAATAATTATGAGGGACAAAGAAGTATGTAGCTAGCTTTTGCTAGTTCATTTGTTTGTTGTCCTCACATGACTTGTCATGACTGCCTATTGCAGTGGTCTCTCAAAATCAATGACTGTGCTCAGCACACACAACCCTCCGGCCCTCTCCTTCCATCCCCCCACTCACTGACTCAGCAACTACCTGCTTGACTGCTGACAGTTAGCAGTAGCAGGTCACAGTGAAATTAATAAAACAGTTTTTAAAGCGATGCCATGGAGGCCGTGGTGCAAGTTAGAAGCCCGAAAACCTGCAACCCATGTGAATACATTTTCACCCAAGACATTGTTTTCAAAGTAGCTCATTTCAGGGAAAACCGCAGACATGGCAACCCGGCTGCCGACACATTGTTTGAAGTACAATTATCGTAGTATGTCAAAGCTGTGTGCTGTAAAACCTTGGTAGAGCATGGGTGAAGTAGGCATTGTGGTGCTCATGAATTTCCTAGCTTTTTCGACTTCAGACTAAGGCCTACTTTTCACTTAAAATGTGGTATGTTGTTTTTAATATATTGGGAGGATAAAATGTAATATAGGATATACAGTGCATTTGGAAAGTATTCAGACCCCTTCCCTTTTTCCACATTTTGTTACGTTACATCCTGATTCTAAAATTGATTAAATTATTTGTTTCCCTCATCAATCTACACACAATACCCCATAATGACAAAGCAAAAGTGGGTTTTTAGAAACTTCTGCATATTTATAAAAAATAAAAAACAGAAACACATTATTTACTTAAGTATTCAGACCGTTTGCTATTAGAATCGAAATTGAGCTCAGGTGCGTCCTGTTCCATTAACCGTTATTAAGATGTTTCTACAACTTGATTTGAGTCCACCTGTGGTAAATTCTATTGATTGGACATCATTTAGAAAGGCACACACCTGTGTATATAAGGTCCCACAGTTGATAGGGCATGTTAGTGCAAAAACCAAGCCATTATGGTTGAAGGAATTGTCCTTGGAACTCTGAGACAGGAATTTGTTGAGGCAAAGATCTGAGGAAGTGTACCAAAACATTTCTGCAGCATTGAATGTCCCCAAGAATACAGTGGCCTCTATCATTCTTAAGTGGAAGAAGTTTGGAACCACGAAGACTCTTCCTAAAACTGGCCGTCCAGACAAACTGAGCAATCGGGGGAGAAGGACCTTCGTCAGGGAGGTGACCAAGAACCCAATCATCACTCTGACAAAGCTCCAAACTTCCTCTGGGGAGATGGGAGTACCTTCCAGAAGAACAACCATCTCTGCAGCACTCCACCAATCAGGCCTTTATGGTAGAATGGCCAGAAGGAAGCCACCCCTCAGTAAATTATCCTCAGCACATTACAGCCGCCTGGAGTTTGCCAAAAGGCACATAAAGACTCTCAGACAATGAGAAAGAAGATTCTCTGGTCTGATGAAAGCAAGATTGAACTGTTTGGCCTGAGTGCCAAGCGTCACATCTGGAGGAAACCTGGCACCATCCCTACGGTGAAACATGGTGGTGGCAGCATCATGCTGTGGGGATGTTTTTCAGGGGCAGGTACTGGGAGATTTGTCAGGTTTGAGGCAAAGATAAACAGAGCAAAGAATAGAGAGATTCTTGATGAAAATATGCTCCACAGCGCTCAGAAACTCAGACTGGGGGAGAAGGATCACCTTTGAACTGGACAACGACCCCAATGCTCACAGCAAAGGCAACGCAGGAGTGGCTTCGGGACAAGTCTCTGAATGTCCTTGAGTGGCCCAGCCAGAGCCCAGACTTAAACCCGTTTGAACATCTCTGGAGAGACCTGAAAATACCTGTGCAGCGACGCTCCCCATCCAACCTGACAGAGCTTGGGAGGATCTGTAGAGAACAATGCGAGAACCTCCCCAAATACATGTGTGCCAGGCTTGTAGTGTCATACCTAAGAAGACTTGAGGCTCTAATCTCTGCTGAAGATGCTTCAACAAAGTACTGAGTAAAGGGTCTGAATACTTGCGTTAATGTGATATTTCAGTTGTTTATATACATTTACAAAAATGATGGGGTATTGTGTGTAGATTGATGTGGGAAAAAAACATTCAATCAATTTTAGAATAAGGCTGTAATGTAACAACATGTGGAAAAAGTCAAGATGTATGAATCATTTAAGAATGCACTGTATTATAGCATTATATTGGTTGCAAGAATTTTGTATAGTCATTTAAATGTAATAACTTAAATTTTTAATCCGGCGTCGTTTTGTATATAATTTTATAAGCCATGGAATCAGTTCATTGAATATTTCCTCCCAACTCTTTTGCAACCTTTATGGCACAGCTGTCAATTGTTTGGTCCTTAAATGAAACTGGTATACTTTTTTATTCATCACAATTTTCTTCAGCCAATGTTGGTCTTTAATGCAGGGCCGACAGACAAGTTCCTTGCCTTCTCCCCTTTCCACTCGTTATTAAATCTTCTTAGGGCTAGGCCCCTTTTTTCTCCACTTCCTATCTGAATGACGTGCCCAAAGTAAACTACATGTTGCTCAGGCCCTGAAGCCAGGATATGCATATAATTGGTACCATTGGAAAGAAAACACTTTGAAGTTTGTAGAAATGTTAAAATAATGTAGGAGAATATAACACAATAGATATGGTAGGAGAAAATCCAAAGAAAAACCACAGGGTGTCAGCAGTCTATGTTCAAGGTTTCAGGCGTGTAACTTCAAAAACTAATAAGAAATATCAGTTTTAGCAGAAGGACAGTCTTGGAAATTCGTGTTTGCGCGTGCCATGAAGACATTACACACCTGCTAAAATCGGTTTCCTATGGAACATACTTCTTTCCGTTAGAAATATTATAGTTTGATTACATTTTAGGGTATCTGAGCAGTAAAAATACACGTATTTTGACTTGTTGAAACAAAGTTTAGGGGTAGATTTTCAGATTCCTTTCTCTGCAAATTGAACGAGTGGATTACTCCAATCGATGGCACCAACTAAACAGACTTTTTTTAAAGAAGGATTTTATCTAACAAAACGACCATGCATGTAGCTGGGACCCTTTGGATTGCAAACAGAGGAAGATTTTCAAAAAGTAAGTGATCATTTAATCGCTATTTGTGATTTTATGAAGCCTGTGCTGGTTGAAAAATATTTTGATGTGGGGCACTGTTCTCAAACAATCGCATGGCATGTTTTCGCTGTAATACCTACTGTAAATCGGACAGTGTAGTTAGATTAACAAGAATTTTAGCTTCTAACCTAAATAAGATACTTGTATGTTCATAAATGTTTAATATCCATATTTTTTTATTATTATTTATTTGAATTGTGCACCCTCCAATTTCACTGGATGTTGTCGACAGGTGGGACGCTAGTGGGACAAGCCTTTTGATCCTAGACTTGGCGCTTCGGGACCGCTTGCCGTGCTGTAGCAGAGAGAACAGTTTATGACTTGGGTGACTGGAGCCTTTGACAATTTTTGGTCTTTTCTCTGACACCACCTAGTATATAGGTCCTGGATGGCTGGAAGTATGGCCCAAGTGATATACGCACCACACTCTGTAGCACCTTATGGTCACATGCTGAGCAGTTGCCATACCAGGCATTGATGCAACCGGTCAGGATGCTCTCGATGGTGCAGCTGTATAACTTTTTGAGGATCTGGGGACCCATGCCAAATCTTTTCAGTCTCCTGAGGGGGAAAAGGTGTTGTTGTGCCCTCTTCATGACTGTCTTGGTGTGTTTGGACCATGATAGTTTGTTGTTGATGTGGACACCAAGGAACTTGAAACTCTTGACTCGCTCCACTACAGCCCCGTCGATGTTAATGGGGGCCTGTTCGGCCTTGGTCTTGCTCACATTGAGGGAGAGGTTGTTGTCCTGGCACCACACTGCCAGGTCTCTGACCTCCTCCCTACAGTACATGCTGTCTCTTCATCGTATTTGAATAATCAGACCTCCTACAGTTGTTTTCATCAGAAAATGTATTGATGGTGTTGGAGTCGTGTTTGACCACGTAGTGGTGTTATGTGTCAAGACATTTAGGCCTGCCATCGAATGAGATAAAAAATATATATTATATCATGCTTCTGACCCAATCCTATTTAGAAATATTTTTGAAAACTTTTAACAGCTTCTACCCCCAGGCCATAAGACTGCTGAACAATCAATCAAATAGCCACCCGGACGATATTTACATTCACAGGCAACATGTGGAAAAAGTAAAGGGGTGTGAATATTTTCTGAAGGCACTGTATCATATAATATATCTATCATATCATGTACCTTTCTTATGTATTAGAAGAATAAGTGAGAGGAGAATAGTAAGTATATTGAAAATACACTCATTAAAACAGATAAACGGTAAAACAGATATGTATGAAAATACACTCAAATAAAAGGTGACGTTCTGTACTGTCACCTCATATGAAACATTTGATCTAAAATCCAAAATGCTGATGTATAGAGCCAAATGTAACATTTCAACCTCACTGTCCAAATACAGTCAAGGTCATAGTTATTGTCACCCTTGATAAAGATGAGCAAAAAAGTAATACAATACAAATGTTGTATTATAAATTACATAAATACTGAGCCATATTGTATGGCCAATTAAAAAATAATATTATTTTATGCTAATACAGTTGCTCAAGAAAGAGATTTTGTTTGACAAGTAATAATAAAAAAAGTCCCAAAAGATAGGTTTAAAAATTGACAACCATGTTTTCAATACTCTAGCACCCTCCCCTGAGCCTTAAAAAAAAAGGTTTTATGAGATTGGACAACATGTCGGGAGAGATCTTAGACCATTCATCCATACAAAATATTTCCAGATCCCTGATATCCTTCGTATGTTTTTATGGACTGCCCAAGTAAAAACCAAAGGTTTTCAATGGGGTTCAAGTCCGGAGACTGAGATGGCCGTTGCAAAATGTTGATTTTGTGGTCAATTAACATTTTCTTTGTGTATTTTGATTAGTGCTTGGGGTTATTGTCTTGCTGGAAGATCCACCTGTGGCCAAGTGTCAGCATCCTGGCAGAGGCAACCAGGTTTTTTGGCTAAAATGTCCTGGTAATTAGTAAAGCTGGTGATGCCGTTGATCTTAACTAGGGCCCCAGGACCAGCGGAAGCGACAAAGCCCCATAACATTAAACATCCACCACCATATTTTATCATAGTTATTGAGGTACTTTTCTGCTTATGCTTCTGCTTTTCAATGACAAACCCACCAGTGGTGTGCCAAAGAGCTCTATTTTCATGTCATCTGCCCATAGCACTGGTTCCAATCTAAGTGTCAATGGCGTTTATCAAACCCCAGGCGGTGTGATGGGGGCTCAAAGGTGGCTGAAGCTGGGGGATGAAGCTTAGGGAACCCTTGAAGAGTTATGCCATCTGGAATGAACTGATTTTGTGCTAGATAGCAAATGCAGGGTAAATGTCCAGCATACAATACAATGCCATATCGACGGCTAACAAGATGCTATTTGAAAGTACATCCATAACTGTGTTATTTTCCCCCTCTCAGTTGTAGGTTGTCCTCCAAAATTGGAAAACATCTAGCTAATCAAATTATAATTTGGGGAGAATTGCTCTGGGCTGTAATGTAAGAAATTGTTTGGAAAATCTCATGTTGTAGTACCCAGTAGGAGACTGGAACATGAACTAGCATCTACAATAGAAGAAGTTAGGGGAGGAAGAATAATGTGGTACAGTGTGGCAAAATCTATGGAAAAGATCAGAGACATGTCATTTCCAGATTTGTGGTGCTTATCTTTTCCATTAATTGGGGTTGGGGCATATAGCTGGATCTATGCGACCGATGGCATGGGTTGAAAACATCTGACAGTTATCCAAGGAATTTTCCCAGTGCAAACTGTCACAACAGTGACGTCACTGTCAAGACAGATAAACCCAGTTTAGACGTGTTCGTTGGAAAAGTAATGATTATTGAGCACACCCAGCGCTGCATTAGACAGTTTTCTTTCACTCAATCAGGAATTGGAGGGAAGATCCCAGTTCACCCTGTAGCTCCATCAGTATTTGACCCCTCTATCACACACTGGGGCCCTTGAGACCCTTGATCACAAAACATTGAAAGAGAATCTTGGAATTCACCTACTGCCTTCCAGACTTAATTCATTATAATCATATTCAAGCCAATGGGACAGCAGGAACCAGTCGCCATATCCAGAAGCCCTCCTGGCTCTTCTGGCTGTGAGTGACAGGCAAACACAGGCAGAGGGACTGTTTTGTAATTATATTTTTCTACACCAGATTTTACTCTCTGGGGGCATTTCATTGTGCTGTTTTTCAAATTCTATGCCACATTGCGTTGCATTGGTGGTGATGTAATCATTACCAATACATATCAGGACTTCCCTCCATCTGCCACAGGGTAAGCAGAGATTGTATTGGCAGGAAGCATGAAGTGAGACCCATAGTGCTATCATTTAATAGAGATGCCCGGCGATGCCTCCTAGGCAGCTTTTTTTCTTCTCAAGCATCTATCAGAGTCCAAAAATGTGTACGCGTAGGCACAGCAGTGTTCAAGAATATTGGACCAACCGCTACCCCATTCAAAATAATATAAGACACGTACCTGGAGCCGCACTGGTTGGGAATATGGGGGAGGTGCGCGTTTGGGCTGTGCATCCTCCACTAACGGTGGTCTCAGAGCCACGTAGGTATGTCACAATGGGCCACCGGACTATCGCGTCTCTGAGTCTGTGGACTCTGAATTACGCTTCAGGCAGATAAGAGTTAGTGTGTCTCCTTTGCCATCTGTCTTGGCTTATTTAACAAGAGTGTTATTGCCTTCGAGAAATGGCGGGTGGAGAGGCGATTTGATTTACAGAGATGAACAGAATGCGATGGTCCGACACAGCTGGCTGCTGTGTCTCTCTTTGAAGGAATGCATTCTGGGTACCCAACATTCCCCGGACTCCCAGACAGACCCCGATGGCCTGCTTGTTTATTTCATGCTTTTCTCATCAAACTAAGTTCAGCCAAAAGTTGTGGCACAATCTTGAAATGCCCATATCACAGAGGGAGTTTAACCGTGTGCCACCTAATGTTTTTCTGACATTAAGAAATCATAAACAAGATTTGTCTTAATAGGTGATTCATTCTAGATGACCATGTGTTGTAAAAGCGCAAGAGGCTCTTACCAACCTGGTCTTTGCCATGAATGGAAGCCTTGCTCATTAATTAATTAAATGGAGCCCATTTGACAAGATCTCTTGGGCTCATTAAAACAATTCAGTTTAAAAGTTATGGCATGAATGTTCGGTAACTACAACACGGAGCAAAGGAAATCATTCAAAGACTAGTTGAACGAGTGAGGTAATCATTTGTGGATCAATCGATATATTTTACATCCAGTATGAAGCTTAGAGCTGCCAGCTCACACGGCACTGAAGAGCCAGTTCAGAGATGGGATGCTGCCACATGGCTAGTTAGCGAAGCTTGTAAAGCTAGCTTGGTAACAATTCAAAGCATTACAATTTCAAAGTGCACAAAAAGGAAACACAGAGATTGTCACTATCTCAACAGAAATTCCCTTAATGCGGTTGGGATTCAAACAAAAATATTTTAATAACAGGAATGACTTTGGTTTATATCCAAGGAAATGTCAGCAAGAGACTGTATATACAGTACCAATCAAAAGATTGGGCACACCTACTCATTCATGGGTGTATCTTTATTTGTACTATTTTCTACCTTGTAGAATTATAGTGAAGACAACAAAACAAGGAAATAACACATATTATGGAATCATGTAGTAACTAAAAAGTGTTAAACTGTAACAGGGTGAGTGACTCTTTGCCGGGAAGTCAGGCGCAGGAGAGCAGAGATGGGTGATAACAGGAGAACTTTAATATACACCCTGGCCCAAAGGCACAGGCGAGGCAGCACAAAGCACAACCACTGTAAAATGAACCGGACTAAACAAAACAAACAAACCTAGCGCAAGCCAGCCTGTAGCATAACACCCTACACAAAGAACAATTCCACACACAGACATGGGGGAAACAGAGGGTAATATACATTTAGTCTGATGAGGGAATGTGAACCAGGTGTGCGGGAAAACAAGACAAAACAAATGGATAATGAAAGGTGGAGCAGTGATGGCTAGAAGATCAGTGACGTCGACCGCCGCCCGATCAAGGAGAGGGACCGACTTCGGCGGAAGTCGTGACATAAACAATTCCAAATATATTTTATATTTGAGATTCTTCAAAGTAGCCATCCTTTGCCTTGATGACAGCTTTGCATGCCCTTTGGATTCTCTTAACCAGCTCATGAGGTAGTCACCTGGAATGCATTTCAATTAACAGGTGGGCCTTGTTCAAAGTTAATTTGTAACCGGTTTCAGGAAACTAGGCGTATGTCGCGGGTCACTACTTCACAGGAGAGACATTTGAACGTAAACTCTTTTTTTTACATCAACATGCGTTTTTTTGGTAGAAATTCCTTCTGGAACATGTGAACTTTCACGTGCCTTATTAACAAATGTGTATGCCATCTGCAAATACGAATTCAATTGTTAAATGACGAACCTAGTTGGTTTGGCCAAAGAAAAAGTGAGCAACCTTCCCGCTAGACATGATTGCTGAGAAAATGAGTGGGCTGGACATGCCGAGAGATGACTTTGGATTGGTCTGCCATATAGCACACTTCTGTCTATTTAAGCTGGTCAGTATATCTAGGTAATCCTGTCGAACGCGGCTTTCATTTAAAAAAGAATGTGTATTAAAACTGCATAAGGGCTCCCGAGTGGTGCAGCAGTCTAAGGCACTGCATCTCAGTGCTTGAGGCATCACTACAGACACTCTGGTTTGGAATCCAGGCTGTGTCACACCGGCCGTGATTGGGAGTCCCATAGGGCGGCGGACAATTGGGCAGTAATTTGTTCTTAACTAACATGCCTAGCTAAATAAAGGTTGAATAAAAAATATAAAAACATAAGTGTTGCTCTCCACTGTCTGGAGGACTAAGTTTTGAAATCAGTGGAATTCAAGTATGATAGCTAAGGAGATGGATTACATCTTCAAACTAAGGGTAACAATGGCATCAGACAGGAGACATGTCCAGCCATGAATTATATATATGGGTAAGATAGTGTAGCTAGCTACATTTTCAGATATTACACGTTTCTAATTTTCATAGAAAGAGTAATTTGCTTGGCTAGCTATAGCCTAATGTTAGCTAGCTAACATTAAACCTGGATGGTTAGCTTCCTGCAGATTCATGCCAGTCAAAAGTTTGGACACACCTACTCATTCAAGTGTTTTTCTTTCGACTATTTTCTACATTGTAGATTAATAGTGACGACATCAAAACTATGAAATAACTCATATCAATCATATAGTAACCAAAAAAAGTGTGAAACCAATCACAATATATTTTATAATTTAGATTCTTCAAAGTTGCCTTGATGACAACTTTGCACACTTTTTACATTCTCTCAACCAGCTTCAACTGTAATGCTTTTCCAACAGCCTTGAAGGAGTTCCCACATATGCTGAGCACTTGTTGGCTGCTTTTCCTTCACTCTGCGGTCCGACTCATCCCAAACCTGTCAGGACCCGGTTACGAACCCGGGTCTCCGGAGTGAGAAACAGTCACTTAACCAACTGAGCCACGAATAGTCGGCAGAACCCAGAAGATGAGGCAGACACAGCAGTACTTGAGACGGTGTATTTAATGAAGTAAAAAGTGAAGTTCTTCAGGAAAACATGTAACTCCACAACCTCAAAAGGAATCCTACAAGAACAAAGGTAATCCTCCAAGACAAAAAAGGTCAATCCACAAGGTGGAAGGTAAAGCACAAAAAGCCTCAAAAGATACTCAAAAAACAAACAAACAAGAACAAAAAACAGAATTCCACAAGAGAGTCCACCGGGATCAACAAGAGTTCTCAGAGTACTAGGGCTGGGTGCTAACATACAAACACAGAGCAAAGAACAGAGGAAAACAAAGGGTTTAAATACAATCAGGAGAAACGAGGCACAGGTGCAAATAATAATGGGGATCAAGGGAAAACCAAAGTTCAAAAGGCACAATGGGGGCATCTAGTGACCAAAAACCGGAACAACCCTGGCCAAATCCTGACAAAACCATCTCAATTGGGTTGAGGTCAGGTGACTGTGGAGGCCAGGTCATCTGATGCAGCACTCCATCACTCTCCTTCTTGGTCAAATAGCCCTTACGCAGTCTGGAGGTGTGTTGGGTCATTGTTCGGTTGAAAAACAAATGATGGTCCCATTAAACGCGAACCAGATGGAATGGTGTATCGCTGCAGAATGCTGTTGTAGCCATGCTGGTTAAGTGTGCCTTGAATTCTAAATAAATCACTGACCGTGTCACCACCAAAGCACCCCACACAATCACACCTCCTCCTCCATGCTTTAAGGTGGGAACCACACATATAGAGATCATCCGTTCACCTACTTTGCGTCTCACAAAGACATGGCTGTTGGAACCAAACCTCTTAAATTTGGACTCAACAGACCAAAGGTCAGATTTCCAATGGTCTAATGTCCATTGTTCGTGTTTCTTGGCCCAAGCAAGTCTGTTCTTATTGGTCTCCTTTGGTAGTGGTTTCTTTTCAGCAATTTTACCATAAATGCCTGATTCACGCAGTCTCCTCTGAACTGTTGATGTTGAGATGTGTCTGTTACTTGAACTCTGTGAAGCATTTATTTGGGCTGGTAATGCTAATGAACTTATCCACTACAGCAAAGGTAACACTAGGTCTTCATTCCTGTGGCGGTCCTCATGAGATCCAGTTTCATCATAGCGCTTGATGGTTTTTGCGACTGCACTTCAAGAAACTTTCAAAGTCCTTGAAATTTTCCAGATTGTCTGACCTTCATGTCTTAAAGTAATGATGGACTGTTGTTTCTCTTTGCTTATATTAGCTGTTCTTGCCATAATATGGACTTGGTCTTTTACCAAATAGAGCTATCTTCTGTATACAACATTTACATTACATTTAAGTCATTTAGCAGACGCTCTTATCCAGAGCGACTTACAAATTGGTGCATTCACCTTATGACATCCAGTGGAACAGCCACTTTACAATAGTGCATCTAAATCTTTTAAGGGGGGTGAGAAGGATTACTTTATCCTATCCTAGGTATTCCTTAAAGAGGTGGGGTTTCAGGTGTCTCCGGAAGGTGGTGATTGACTCCGCTGTCCTGGCGTCGTGAGGGAGTTTGTTCCACCATTGGGGGGCCAGAGCAGCGAACAGTTTTGACTGGGCTGAGTGGGAACTGTACTTCCTCAGTGGTAGGGAGGCGAGCAGGCCAGAGGTGGATGAACGCAGTGCCCTTGTTTGGGTGTAGGGCCTGATCAGAGCCTGGAGGTACTGAGGTGCCGTTCCCCTCACAGCTCCGTAGGCAAGCACCCATGGTCTTGTAGCGGATGCGAGCTTCAACTGGAAGCCAGTGGAGAGAGCGGAGGAGCGGGGTGACGTGAGAGAACTTGGGAAGGTTGAACACCAGACGGGCTGCGGCGTTCTGGATGAGTTGTAGGGGTTTAATGGCACAGGCAGGGAGCCCAGCCAACAGCGAGTTGCAGTAATCCAGACGGGAGATGACAAGTGCCTGGATTAGGACCTGCGCCGCTTCCTGTGTGAGGCAGGGTCGTACTCTGCGGATGTTGTAGAGCATGAACCTACAGGAACGGGCCACCGCCTTGATGTTAGTTGAGAACGAGAGGGTGTTGTCCAGGATCACGCCAAGGTTCTTAGCTCCCTGGGAGGAGGACACAATGGAGTTGTCAACCGTGATGGCGAGATCATGGAATGGGCAGTCCTTCCCCGGGAGGAAGAGCAGCTCCGTCTTGCCGAGGTTCAGCTTGAGGTGGTGATCCGTCATCCACACTGATATGTCTGCCAGACATGCAGAGATGCGATTCGCCACCTGGTCATCAGAAGGGGGAAAGGAGAAGATTAATTGTGTGTCGTCTGCATAGCAATGATAGGAGAGACCATGTGAGGTTATGACAGAGCCAAGTGACTTGGTGTATAGCGAGAATAGGAGAGGGCCTAGAACAGAGCCCTGGGGGACACCAGTGGTGAGAGCGCGTGGTGAGGAGACAGATTCTCGCCACGCCACCTGGTAGGAGCGACCTGTCAGGTAGGACGCAATCCAAGTGTGGGCCGCGCCGGAGATGCCCAACTCGGAGAGGGTGGAGAGGAGGATCTGATGGTTCACAGTATCGAAGGCAGCCGATAGTTCTAGAAGGATGAGAGCAGAGGAGAGAGAGTTAGCTTTAGCGGTGCGGAGCGCCTCCGTGATACAGAGAAGAGCAGTCTCAATTGAATGACTAGTCTTGAAACCTGACTGATTTGGATCAAGAAGGTCATTCTGAGAGAGATAGCGGGAGAGCTGGCCAAGGACGGCACGTTCAAGAGTTTTGGAGAGAAAAGAAAGAAGGGATACTGGTCTGTAGTTGTTGACATCGGAGGGATCGAGTGTAGGTTTTTTCAGAAGGGGTGCAACTCTCGCTCTCTGGAAGACGGAAGGGACGTAGCCAGCGGTCAGGGATGAGTTGATGAACGAGGTGAGGTAAGGGAGAAGGTCTCCGGAAATGGTCTGGAGAAGAGAGGAGGGGATAGGGTCAAGCGGGCAGGTTGTTGGGCGGCCGGCCGTCACAAGACGCGAGATTTCATCTGGAGAGAGAGGGGAGAAAGAGGTCAGAGCACAGGGTAGGGCAGTGTGAGCAGAACCAGCGGTGTCGTTTGACTTAGCAAACGAGGATCAGATGTCGTCGACCTTCTTTTCAAAATGGTTGATGAAGTCATCTGCAGAGAGGGAGGAGGGGGGGGGAGGGGGAGGAGGATTCAGGAGGGAGGAGAAGGTGGCAAAGTGCTTCCTAGGGTTAGAGGCAGATGCTTGGAATTTAGAGTGGTAGAAAGTGGCTTTAGCAGCAGAGACAGAAGAGGAAAATGTAGAGAGGAGGGAGTGAAAGGATGCCAGATCCGCAGGGAGGCGAGTTTTCCTCCATTTCCGCTCGGCTGCCCGGAGCCCTGTTCTGTGAGCTCGCAATGAGTCGTCGAGCCACGGAGCGGGAGGGGAGGACCGAGCTGGCCTGGAGGATAGGGGGCATAGAGAGTCAAAGGATGCAGAAAGGGAGGAGAGGAGGGTTGAGGAGGCAGAATCAGGAGATAGGTTGGAGAAGGTTTGAGCAGAGGGAAGAGATGATAGGATGGAAGAGGAGAGAGTAGCGGGGGAGAGAGAGCGAAGCTTGGGACGGCGCGATACCATCCGAGTAGGGGCAGTGTGGGAAGTGTTGGATGAGAGCGAGAGGGAAAAGGATACAAGGTAGTGGTCGGAGACTTGGAGGGGAGTTGCAATGAGGTTAGTGGAAGAACAGCATCTAGTAAAGATGAGGTCGAGCGTATTGCCTGCCTTGTGAGTAGGGGGGGAAGGTGAGAGGGTGAGGTCAAAAGAGGAGAGGAGTGGAAAGAAGGAGGCAGAGAGGAATGAGTCAAAGGTAGACGTGGGGAGGTTAAAGTCGCCCAGAACTGTGAGAGGTGAGCCGTCCTCAGGAAAGGAGCTTATCAAGGCATCAAGCTCATTGATGAACTCTCCAAGGGAACCTGGAGGGCGGTAAATGATAAGGATATTAAGCTTGAAAGGGCTGGTAACTGTGACAGCATGGAATTCAAAGGAGGCGATAGACAGATGGGTAAGGGGAGAAAGAGAGAATGACCACTTGGGAGAGATGAGGATCCCGGTGCCACCACCCCGCTGACCAGAAGCTCTCGGGGTGTGCGAGAACACGTGGGCGGACGAAGAGAGAGCAGTAGGAGTAGCAGTGTTATCTGTGGTGATCCATGTTTCCGTCAGTGCGAAGAAGCCGAGGGACTGGAGGGAGGCATAGGCTGAGATGAACTCTGCCTTGTTGGCCGCAGATCGGCAGTTCCAGAGGCTACCGGAGACCTGGAACTCCACGTGGGTCGTGCGTGCTGGGACCACCAGATTAGGGTGGCCGCGGCCACGCGGTGTGGAGCGTTTGCATGGTCTGTGCAGAGAGGAGAGAACAGGGATAGACAGACACATAGTTGACAGGCTACAGAAGAGGCTACGCTAATGCAAAGGAGATTGGAAGGACAAGTGGACTACACGTCTCGAATGTTCAGAAAGTTAAGCTTACGTAGCAAGAATCTTATTGACTAAAATGATTAAAATGATACAGTACTGCTGAAGTAGGCTAGCTGGCAGTGGCTGTGTTGTTGACTTTGTAGGCTAGCTGGCAGTGGCAGCGTTGTTGACACTACACTAATCAAGTCGTTCCGTTGAGTGTAATAGTTTCTACAGTGCTGCTATTCGGGGGCTAGCTGGCTAGCTAGCAGTGTTGATTACGTTACGTTGCGTTAAAAGAACGACAATAGCTGGCTAGCTAACCTAGAAAATCGCTCTAGACTACACAATTACCTTGTCACAACACAACTGATTGACGCATTAAGAAGGAAAGAAAATCCACAAAATAACTTTAACAAGGCACACCTGTTAATTGAAATGCATTCCAGGTCACTACCTCATGAAGCTGGTTGAGAGAATGCCAAGAGCGTGCACAGCTCTCATCAAGGCATAGGGTGGCTACTTTGAAGAATCTCAAATATAAAATATATTTGGATTTGTTTAACACTTTTTGCTTACTACATGATTCCATGTGTGTTATTTCATAGTTTTGATGTCTTCACTATTATTCTACAATGTAGAAAAAAATGTAAATTAATAAAAACCCTGGAATGAGTAGGTGTGCCCAAACTTTTGACTAGTACTGTATGAGATGAGTGAAGTAGTAGGTAAACAATATTTCAACATTACTAAAGTGACTAGTTTTCCATTATAAAATGGACCGTGAATGTTATGCAGGTGAATGAGGACGCAAAAGTGACTTGGCTAAAACTGAGTCTTTATTCCAGTAAATAGCAAAAGTAAAACTCCTGGACAATAAAAGAAGAAAACAAAACATGAAAAAACTTAAATCCACTCGTAGTGACGAGGACAGACTGGAGACTCGACCATTGACTGCAGGTTGCCTCGGGAAGGCACCGACCGTAGCAGACTAAGACACCTGCTCACACGCAGCATCTGAAGGAGACAAGACACGACAGGGCGAGACAATGACACAGCACAGCGAACATCATACAAGGATCCGACAAGGACAGAAGCGGAAAACAAGGGGAGAAATAGGGACTCTAATCAAAGGACAAAATAGGGGACAGGTGTGAAAAGACTAAATGAGTGAGTTAGGAGAATGTGGAACAGCTGGGAGCAGGAACGGAACGATAGAGAGAGGAGAGAGAGGGAGGGGGAGAGAGAGGGATAGAAAAAGGGAACGAACCTAATAAGACCAGCAGGGGGAAATGAACAGAAGGGAAAGCATAATGACAAGACAATATAAGACAAAACATGACAGTACCCCCCCACTCACCAAGCGCCTCCTGGCGCACTCGAGGAGGAATCCTGGCGGCAACGGAGGAAATCATCAATCAGCGAACGGTCCAGCACGTCCCGAGATGGAACCCAACTCCTCTCCTCAGGACCGTAACCCTCCCAATCCACTAAGTACTGGTGACCACGTCCCCGAGAACGCATGTCCATGATCCTACGTACCTTGTAAATAGGTGCGCCCTCGACAAGGACGGGGGGAAGACGAACGGGGGTGCGAAGAAAGGGCTTGACACAGGAGACATGGAAGACAGGATGGACGCGACGAAGATGTCGCGGAAGAAGCAGTCGCACAGCGACAGGATTGATGACCTGGGAGACACGGAACGGACCAATGAACCGCGGAGTCAACTTACGAGAAGCTGTCGTAAGGGGAAGGTTACGAGTGGAAAGCCACACTCTCTGGCCGCGACAATACCTAGGACTCTTAATCCTACGTTTATTGGCGGCTCTCACAGTCTGCGCCCTGTAACGGCAAAGTGCAGACCTCACCCTCCTCCAGGTGCGCTCACAACGTTGGACAAACGCCTGAGCGGAGGGAACGCTGGACTCGGCGAGCTGGGACGAGAACAGAGGAGGCTGGTAACCCAGACTACTCTGAAACGGAGATAGCCCGGTAGCAGACGAAGGAAGCGAGTTGTGAGCGTATTCTGCCCAGGGGAGCTGTTCTGCCCAAGACGCAGGGTTTCTAAAAGAAAGGCTGCGTAGTATGCGACCAATCGTCTGATTGGCCCTTTCTGCTTGACCGTTAGACTGGGGATGAAAACCGGAAGAGAGACTGACGGAAGCACCAATCAAACGACAGAACTCCCTCCAAAACTGTGACGTGAATTGCGGACCTCTGTCTGAAACGGCGTCTAACGGGAGGCCATGAATTCTGAACATATTCTCGATGATGATTTGTGCCGTCTCCTTTGCGGAAGGAAGCTTAGCGAGGGGAATGAAATGTGCCGCCTTAGAGAACCTATCGACAACCGTAAGAATCACAGTCTTCCCCGCAGACGAAGGCAGACCGGTAATGAAGTCTAAGGCGATGTGAGACCATGGTCGAGAAGGAATGGGAAGCGGTCTGAGACGACCGGCAGGAGGAGAGTTACCTGACTTAGTCTGCGCGCAGTCCGAACAAGCAGCCACGAAACGGCGCGTGTCACGCTCCTGAGTAGGCCACCAAAAGCGCTGGCGAATAGAAGCAAGAGTACCTCGAACGCCGGGATGGCCAGCTAACTTGGCAGAGTGAGCCCACTGAAGAACAGCCAGACGAGTAGAAACAGGAACGAAAAGAAGGTTACTAGGACAAGCGCGTGGCGACGCAGTGTGAGTGAGTGCTTGCTTAACCTGTCTCTCAATTCCCCAGACTGTCAACCCGACAACACGCCCAAAAGGAAGAATCCCCTCGGGATCAGTAGAAGCCACAGAAGAACTAAAGAGACGGGATAAGGCATCAGGCTTGGTGTTCTTATTACCCGGGCGATAAGAAATCACAAACTCGAAACGAGCGAAAAACAACGCCCAACGAGCTTGACGTGCATTAAGTCGTTTGGCAGAACGGATGTACTCAAGGTTCTTATGGTCAGTCCAAACGACAAAAGGAACGGTCGCCCCCTCCAACCACTGTCGCCATTCGCCTAGGGCTAAGCGGATGGCGAGCAGTTCGCGGTTACCCACATCATAGTTGCGTTCCGATGGCGACAGGCGATGAGAAAAATAAGCGCAAGGATGAACCTTATCGTCAGACTGGAAGCGCTGGGATAGAATGGCTCCCACGCCCACCTCTGAAGCGTCAACCTCGACAATGAATTGTTTAGTGACGTCAGGAGTAACGAGGATAGGAGCGGACGTAAAACGCTTCTTGAGGAGATCAAAAGCTCCCTGGGCGGAACCGGACCACTTAAAGCACGTCTTGACAGAAGTAAGAGCTGTGAGAGGGGCAGCAACTTGACCGAAATTACGAATGAAACGCCGATAGAAATTAGCGAAACCTAGAAAGCGCTGCAACTCGACACGTGACCTTGGAACGGGCCAATCACTGACAGCCTGGACCTTAGCGGGATCCATCTGAATGCCTTCAGCGGAAATAACAGAACCGAGAAAAGTGACGGAGGAGACATGAAAGGCGCACTTCTCAGCCTTCACGTAGAGACAATTCTCTAAAAGGCGCTGGAGTACACGTCAAACGTGCTGAACATGAATCTCGAGTGACGGTGAAAAAATCAGGATATCGTCAAGGTAGACAAAAACAAAGATGTTCAGCATGTCTCTCAGTACATCATTAACTAATGCCTGAAAAACAGCTGGAGCATTAGCGAGACCAAACGGCAGAACCCGGTACTCAAAATGCCCTAACGGAGTGTTAAACGCCGTTTTCCACTCGTCCCCCTCTCTGATGCGCACGAGATGGTAAGCATTACGAAGGTCCAACTTAGTAAAGAACCTGGCTCCCTGCAGAATCTCGAAGGCTGATGACATAAGGGGAAGCGGATAACGATTCTTAACCGTTATGTCATTCAGCCCTCGATAATCCACGCAGGGGCGCAGAGTACCGTCTTTCTTCTTAACAAAGAAAAACCCCGCCCCGGCAGGAGAGGAAGAAGGCACTACGGTGCCGGCGTCAAGAGAAACAGACAAATAATCCTCGAGAGCCTTACGTTCGGGAGCCGACAGAGAGTATAGTCTACCCCGAGGGGGAGTGGTCCCCGGAAGGAGATCAATACTACAATCATACGACCGGTGAGGAGGAAGAGAGTTGGCTCTGGACCGACTGAAGACCGTGCGCAGATCATGATATTCCTCCGGCACTCCTGTCAAATCACCAGGTTCCTCCTGAGAAGAGGGGACAGAAGAAACAGGAGGGATAGCAGACACTTCACATGACAAGAAACGTTCCAGGATAGGATAGAATTACTAGACCAATTAATAGAAGGATTATGACATACTAGCCAGGGATGACCCAAAACAACAGGTGTAAAAGGTGAACGAAAAATCAAAAAGGAAATAGTCTCACTGTGGTTACCAGATACTGTGAGGGTTAAAGGTAGTGTCTTATATCTGATACTGGGGAGATGACTACCATCTAAGGCGAACATGGGCGTTGGCTTCCCTAACTGTCTGAGAGGAATGTCATGTTTCCGAGCCCATGCTTCGTCCATAAAACAACCCTCAGCCCCAGAGTCTATCAAGGCACTGCATGTAGCAGCCGAACCGGTCCAGCGTAGATGGACCGACATAGTAGTACAGGATCTTGATGGAGAGACCTGAGTAGTAGCGCTCACCAGTAGCCCTCCGCTTACTGATGAGCTCTGGCTTTTACTGGACATGAATTGACAAAATGTCCAGCAAATCCGCAATAGAGACACAGGCGGTTGGTGATCCTCCGTTCCCTCTCCTTAGTCGAGATGCGAATACCTCCCAGCTGCATGGGCTCAGTCTCTGAGCCGGAGGAAGGAGATGGTTGCGATGCGGAGAGGGGAAACACCGTTAACGCGAGCTCTCTTCCACGAGCTCGGTGACGAAGATCTACCCGTCGTTCTATGCGGATGGCGAGTGCAATCAAAGAGTCCACACTGGAAGGAACCTCCCGGGAGAGAATCTCATCCTTAACCTCTGCGTGGAGTCCCTCCAGAAAACGAGCGAGCAGCGCCGGCTCGTTCCAGTCACTAGAGGCAGCAAGAGTGCGAAACTCTATAGAGTAATCCGTTATGGATCGATCACCTTGACATAGGGAAGCCATGGCCCTAGAAGCCTCCCTACCAAAAACTGAACGATCAAAAACCCGTATCATCTCCTCTTTAAAGTTCAGGTAATTGTTAGAACAATCAGCCCTTGCCTCCCAGATAGCTGTGCCCCACTCTCGAGCCCGGCCAGTAAGGAGTGATATGACGTAAGCAACCCGAGCTTTCTCTCTTGAGTATGTGTTGGGTTGGAGAGAGAACACAATATCACACTGGGTGAGAAAGGAGCGGCACTCAGTGGGCTGCCCGGAGTAACAAGGTGGGTTATTAACCCTAGGTTCCGGAGACTCGGCAGACCAAGAAATAACTGGTGGCACGAGACGAAGACTCTGGAACTGTCCAGAGAGGTCGGAAACCTGAGCGGCCAGGGTCTCAACGGCATGACGAGCAGCAGACAATTCCTGCTCGTGTCTGCCGAGCATAGCTCCCTGGATCTCGACGGCAGTGTTACGAGAATCCGTAGTCGCTGGGTCCATTCTTGGTCGGATCCTTCTGTTATGCAGGTGAATGAGGACCCAAAAGCGACTTGGCTAAAACTGAGTCTTTATTCAAGTAAATAGCAAAAGTAAAACTCCTGGACAATAAAAGAAGAAAACAAAACATGAAAAAACTTAAATCCACTCGTAGTGACGAGGACAGACTGGAGACTCGACCATTGACTGCAGGTTGCCTCTGGAAGTCACCGACCGTAGCAGACTAAGACACCTGCTCACACGCAGCATCTGAAGGAGACAAGACACGACAGGGCGAGACAATGACACAGCACAGCGAACATCATACAAGGATCCGACAAGGACAGAAGCGGAAAACAAGGGGAGAAAAAAGGACTCTAATCAAAGGACAAAATAGGGGACAGGTGTGAAAAGACTAAATGAGTGAGTTAGGAGAATGAGGAACAGCTGGGAGCAGGAACGGAACGATAGAGAGAGGAGAGAGAGGGAGGGGGAGAGAGAGGGATAGAAAAAGGGAACGAACCTAATAAGACCAGCAGGGGGAAACGAACAGAAGGGAAAGCATAATGACAAGACAATATAAGACAAAACATGACAGTGAATCCAAGTCTATGTATATAGGGCAGCAGCCTCTAAGGTGCAGGGTTGCGTAACCTGGTAGAAGCCGGCTAGTGATGGCTAGTTCACAGTCTGATGGACTTGAGATAGAAGCTGTTTTTCAGTCTCTTGGCCCAGCTTTGATGCACCTGTACTGGCCTCGCCTTCTGGATGATTGCGGGTTGAACAGGCCGTGGCTTGGGTGGTTGATGTTTTTGATGATTGTTTTGGCCTTCTAATGACATCAGGTGCTGTAGGTGTCCTGGAGGGCAGGTAGTGTTCCACCTGTGATGAGTTGGGCAGACCGCAATATCCTCTGGTAAGCCCTGCAGTTGCGTTCGGCGCAGTTGTCGTACCAGGCGGTGATACAATCCAACAGGATGCTCTCATTTACATTACATTTACATTTACATTTAAGTCATTTAGCAGATGCTCTTATCCAGAGCGACTTACAAATTGGTGCATTCACCTTATGACATCCAGTGGAACAGTCACTTTACAATAGTGCATCTAAATCTTAAAGGGGGGGGGTGAGAGGGATTACTTATCCTATCCTAGGTATTCCTTAAAGAGGTGGGGTTTCAGGTGTCTCCGGAAGGTGGTGATTGACTCCGCTGTCCTGGCGTCGTGAGGGAGTTTGTTCCACCATTGGGGGGCCAGAGCAGCGAACAGTTTTGACTGGGCTGAGCGGGAGCTGTACTTCCTCTCGATTGTGCATCTGTAAAAGTTTGTGAGGGTTTTAGGGGCCAAGTCAAATTTCTTTAGCCTCCTGAGGTTGAAGAGGCGCATCTTCACCATGCTGTCTGTGTGGGTAGACCATTTCAGTTTGTCCATGATGGGTACGCCGAGGAACTTAACTTGTCACCTTCTCCGCTATTGTCCCGTTGATGTGGATAGGGGGGGTGCTCTCTCTGATGTTTCCTGAAGTCCACAATCATCTCCAAAGTCAAGGTATTGGAGTGGCCATCACAAAGCCCTGACCTCAATCCTATAGAAAATGTGTGGGCAGAACTGAAAGAGCATGTGCGAGCAAGGAGGCCTACAAACCTGACTCAGTTACACCTGCTCTGGCAGGAGGAATGGGCCACAATTCACCCAACTTATTGTGGGAAGCTTGTGGAAGGCTACCCAAAACTTTGGACCCAAGTTAAACAATTTAAAGGCAATGCTACCAATTGAGTGTATGTAAACTTCTGACCCACTGGGAATGTGATGAAAGAAATAAAAGCTGAAATAAATCATTCTATCTACTATTATTCTGACATTTCACATTCTTAAAATAAAGTGGTGATCCTAACTATCCTTTTACTAGGATTAAATGTCAGGAATTGTGAAACACTGAGTTTAAATGTATTTGGCTCATGTGGATGTAAACTTTCGGCTTAAACTGTATATTGATGCTATTTTTTGGAGATAAATGTGACTCACCACCTGGATTTGGTCTTATGTAACAAAATTTGATATTATGTTTTTTACATTCAGTAAAAGTTGAGACTCAGAGCTGCAAAATGGTATATCATACACTGCATTTGAGGAACAATGGGAAAGTAATTATGCTTTGAAAGTTGATCAACTTGTAAACCCACTTTTGAGAAAATGGCCTTTGAATGATTTTGTATCTAGTGAAGAGCTCTTCTTTGTCTACACCCATTATGCATCGTTCACAGCCTCTTAAGCTTTTAGCCCCACCCATCTCGTTTCGGGCTCGGAGCGCACACTTGACGCTCTCGGATCGAACACTTGACGCTCTGGCCGATGGTTTGTTTATATCTGGATAACATGAGAACAGACCAAAATTTCATAATGCTTTTTTGCAGACGTTTACTGACACCAGCCATATTCAACTGGTGTTGTACACACATCATGTTATGTTAGCTAACGAGCCAGCCAGCTAACGTTAGCTAGTTAAACAACAATGAACAAATTGCCAACAATGCCACAGTGCTGGGAGCTAACCAACCAGGTTCAATGTTAGCTAGCTAACATTGGGCTCTATCTAGAAAAGCAAACATTTCTGGGAAACTAATAATAACTTCAGCTGGGGAGCCAGCCAGCTAACATTAGCTAGCTAGCTAACAGTACAATTTAGCTGAAGATATATAGCTAGCTAGCTAGCTAAGTAAACAACTAACCTAGCTAGGTAAACAATGTTTAACATCACACATGTCACATAACGTTAGCTCACGAGCCAGCCAGCGAACGTTAGCTAGTTAAACAACAATGAACAAATTGCCAACAATGCCACAGTGCTGGGAGCTAACCAACCAGGGTCAATGTTAGTCAGCTAACATTAGGCTCTAACTAGAAAAGCAGATGGTTCTAGGAAACTAATAATAGTGTCAGCTAGGGAGCCAGCCAGCTAATCTTAGCTAGCTAGCTAACAGTACACTTTAGCTTGAAATGAAACCACTTTCTGTCAAAATTGGAATGTGTAATATCTGAAAATGTAGCTAGCTAACGCCAGACTACATCATCATGCATGACGGACGTGCCTCCCTGTAAGGAATGCCATAACAAGGTTGCCCTTAGTTTGAAAATGTAATCCGGAGACAGGTGTTTTATCCATCTCTTTAGCTATCATATTCTAATTCCACTGATTTCAAACCTTGATCCTCCAGAAAGTGGAGAGCAACACTTATGCAGCTCCACTACACAATACATTTACAAAAAAGCTGAGTTTGACAGGATTACCGACACAGACTGACGAGCTCAAATAGACAGAAAAAATTACATACATTTTACGTTCAAACAGCTCGCCTGTGAAGTCATGACCTGCAACATTCGTCTAGTTTCCTGAATTGGGTCACAAATAAGCTTTTTTGTGCATATGGAACATTTCTGGGATCTTTTGTTTCAGCTCATGAAACATGGGACCAACACTTTAAATGTTGTGTTTATATTTTTGTTCATTATAATATAATTTCCCAATTTGTTTGAGCATACAATTTAGCTCAATTTATATTTTTTTATACATATTGGTCATCTTTATTATGGATGTCAATCATTTTGCACCCCACTGTAGGTCAGGCAGAAAAATACCCGTCACAGTCTGGTATCATCCACTTGGTCAAGCCTTCAATGATCCTGCCTGTCTCTAAACATCTGAAGGTCTGTTATTACATGACAGGGGAATTCAAGGCTTCAATTGTCCTTGACACTGGAGCCGTGGTACAAGTGTCAAAATGCACTCAGCTCCAGTGGTCATTGCCGAGTCGTTTACCGTGTGTGACACGTCTGACAAGCTCATTATCTGAGGCTGGCGTCGATGCCTCTCAGTAATAAGGTCTTCAGGAGTCAGTCAATGGAAGAATAATCTCCCCCTGATCAATACACTGAGACCTGGTCGTCCTATCGATCATCACTGCCTCTCATATTCCTCTCTTTGCCCGCCACCAGCTTCGCAGCATACAGGCATACCACACGAAGTACTAAAAACCAGGGAAGAGGAGGAGGGAGGAGAGACGGACGGGCGGAGAGGAACTGCTGACTCTCTCTCTGTCTGTCACCCAGGATAGACAGATCATGACCAGGATATGGATGGCCTGAGCATGGCAACGGTTTCCACGGATACCTTGGCATTGAGCAAGGGAGCCAAGAGGATGGATTCTTAATCCTCCAAATACCTCTGTCAGCTTTGGGAGAGAGAGGCTTTCCTGCTTTTATTATGTCCACCATTCATTATCGGTCCTCTCCAAACATCCCAGTACAGTCTCAGTGGACTCGGATGATGCTAAGTGGACAGGTTCCATTGGACGGAGTGGGATGCATATTTCCAGTGAAGTGCATTTGAGGATAGTGTATGTAAAATTATGTGACTTAGTTTGTGAATGAGTTTACAGCCCACTATCTCACCCACATATATCTAGAACAAGAATATAAACACAACATGTCAAGTGTTGGTCCCATGTTTCATGAGCTGAAATAAAAGATCTTAGAAATCTTCCATGCACACAAAAAGCTTATTTCTCTCAAATTTTGTGCACAAATTTTAAGTTTTGAGGGAGCGTGCAATTGGCATGCTAGCTGCAGGAATGTCCAACCAGCCTCACAATCACAGACAATGTGTAACCAACCATGCCAGCCCAGGACCTGCGGGACCATCTGAGACCAGCCACATGGTCAGCTAATGAAACTGAGGAGTATTTCTGTCTGTAATAAAGCCCTTTTGTGGGGAGAAACTCATTCTGATTGGCTGGGCCTGGCTCCCCAATGGTTGGGCCCCTGCCCAGTCATGTGAAATCCATAGATAAGGCCCTGATGAATTGAATTGAATTGACTGATTTCCTTTT
The DNA here is from genome assembly GCF_021184085.1 of Oncorhynchus gorbuscha. Lineage (NCBI taxonomy): Eukaryota > Metazoa > Chordata > Actinopteri > Salmoniformes > Salmonidae > Oncorhynchus > Oncorhynchus gorbuscha. Next base: position 57,562,860 of record NC_060182.1, on the reverse strand, counting down.
ATGAACCGTAACTCAATAAAACCGTTGAAATGGTTGCATGTTGTGTTTATATTTTTGTTCAGTATATGTACACTTCCCTGTGTATGTATTTGGACAGTGAAGCTAAAACATTTAATTTAGCTCTATACTCAGCATTTTGGATTGGAGATCAAACGCTTTATATGAGACGACAGTACTGTATGTCACCTTTCATTTGAGGGGTTTTTCATACATATCTGTTTAACCATTTAGAATAATTGCACGTTATATATCTATAGTCCCCTCCCCATTAGAAGGTGCAAATAAGTATTTGGACAAATTCACTTATAGCGTATTACATTTCGTCAAAAGTTAAGTGTTTGGTCGCAAATTCCTAGCATGCAATGACTACATTAAGTTTATGACTACAAACTTGTTGGATGCATGTGCAGTTTCTTTTGGTTGTGTTTCAGATTATGTTGTACACAATAGAAATGAATTGTACATAATGTATTGTGTCATTTTGGAGTCACTTTGATTGTAAATAGAATATGTTTCTGGACACTTATACAGAAAATGTGGATTCTATCATGATTACAGATAACCCTGAATGAATCGTGAATAATGGTGAATGAGAAAGTTACAGAAGCACAAAGACCATGCCCCCAAAACATGCTAACCTCTCAAAATCAAATCAAATCAGTTTTTATTCGTCACATACACATGTTTAGCGGATGTTATTGCGGGTGTAGCGAAATGCTTGTGTTTCTAGCTCAAACAGTGCAGTAATATCTAACAATTCACAACAATACACACAACCTAAAAGTAAAATTATGTAATTAGGAATATATAAATATTAGGATGAGCAATGTCTGAGTGGCATACACTAAATACAGTAGAATAGAATACAGTATATGCATATGGGATCAGTAAAGCAAAAATATGTAAACATTAATAGAGTTACTAGTGATTTCAAGTCTATTTATATATCTACTACTGTTGTGTCATATGCAAACTCGATGATTGGGTTGGAGGCGTGCATGGTCACGCAGTCATGGGTGAAAATGTAGTACAGGAGGGGGCTGTGCACCCACCCTTGTGGGGCCCCTGTGTTGAAAATCAGTGAAGTGGAGGTGTTGTCTCCTACCTTCACCACCTGGGTGCGGCCCGTCAGGAAGTCAGGACAAAGTTGCACATAGCGGGGTTCAGACCCAGGGCCCATAGTTTAATGATGAGCTTGGAGGGTACTATGGTGTTGAATACTGAGCTATAGTCAATGAACAGCCTTCTTACATAGGTATAGGTATTTCTATTTTCCTGAACAGGCAGTTAACCCACTGTTCCTAGGCCGTCATTGAAAATAAGAATTTGTTCTTAACTGACTTGCCTAGTTAAATAAAGATACATTTCCAGATGGGATAGGGCAGATTGCATCGTCTGTGGATCTATTGGGGACAGTAAGCAAAATGAAGTGGGTCTAGGGTGTCAGGTAAGGTAGAGGTGATATGATCCTTAACTAGCCTCTCAAAGCACTTCATGCTGACAGAAGTGAGTGCCATTACAAATAACAGTTGAAGTTAGGATTTTCTTGGGAGTCTGTTATTTATGCATCTATAACTTTCTCTCATCATTATTCTCACTCATCAAGGACCCCACACACCGCAGCCACGAGCTGTTCCATCCCTTACCTTCAGGCAGATGGTATCAGAGTATAAGGTCTGATACCAACAGGCTCAGTGATAGTTTCTATCTACAAGCCATCAGACTGCTGAACACTTAAACTGGACTGACCACCTGCACTGACTCTCTGCACCTTAGCTCACTCTCACACACGTGTACATTTGACCTCCATCATCTAGGACGTGGCAATGGTTAATAAAATCTCTCAATTTCTGCCCATTTCTTCTGCACGGTCTTGCAGGTCTTCTTATACAGCTGCAACTGTATATGCATTTGTAAATCAAGACCTTTCTTGAGTTGGGCTCTGGGATCGTGCAACTTTTGAGAATGTGAGCCTATGGTTGTGTGGGAGGAAAGGGTTGAGTGTGTATGTGGGTGTCCCACAACTGTTGCGAAGGAGTAAAATATGTTAGGGACAATATAGGATGATTCACCATAATTGTTTGCTAATATAATAATTGCTTGCAATAATGTAAATTTGGTAATGGCGAGACTGGTGAGAGGTAAAGTCCTTTGCATAAATTGCCTACATTACTACAAGTAATTAATAGCTAATATTGGAAATTAAGAAACAGGATTTTAAAAATGTGTATATATATATATATTTTTTTTTTTTGGGGGGGGGGGATTGCTATATATAATACAAATCGAGGTGAGGGTGATGGAAATGCTTTTGGCGGTTGATCTACTTCTGTGCTGTAAATGTGCTCTTTTCGAAGGATGGATACCAGTCTTTTCAGGGCTATGGGATACGGGGGGGTCGGGGGTGGTCTGTTGGGCATTGTGATGACAACCCAACTCGGGATGAGGAGGGCTTTTAGCGGGTGGAATAGTGGGGACCAATTGGAGGTTTACTTAGTAGCAATGCAAAAATCATGGTAGAGCTATATAGACACTCAATCATCGTTACTTTTTAATGGTACGTTTACAAACATACATTTTGATAAATAGAATTGAAAGTTATGTTTCATTATGGTAAGTGGTGAAATAAGTATAGCCAGTTACAACTGTAATGGCTTAGCAGATAAGAAAAGACGATCAGTATTTACCTGGCTAAAATAGAATGAATATAATATCTATTGTTTAAAGGAAACCTATTCAACAATTTTAGATTCAGTTTTGTGGAAAAGGGACTGGGGGGTTGGGGGGGCAAAATATATTTCTCCCATGGGCAAAGAAACTCAAAAGGGGTGATGGTTTTAATTAACATTCATTTTGATCCAAATGTGCAAATTGTCCAAACAGATCATCAAGGTAGATGGATTATTTTGGACAATAAACAGATATGGCTTATTAACCTATACGGTCCAAATAATCATGATCCAAGCTTCTTTGAAAATATAAGAATTTATCAACTCTACAAGCAACACTAGACTATTATTATGCTGGGAGATTTTAATACAGTCTTAAATACCTCTATGGACCGGAAAGGAAATCACACTACAAACTATCATCCTCAGACACTTAAGGAAATCATGAATGTAATGGATATATTGGAATTAGTGGATATATGGAGACTAAAAGACACTGACCTAGTGAGATATACATGGCGGAGACTTAATCAAGCTAGTCGTCTTGACTACTTTCTTCTCAATGGCACCAAAAGTTAAAAAGTGTTGATAGGGGACAGAATGTGATTGGATCATCACATAATTGGCATATATATTACTCTTACAGAATTTCCACGTGGGCGAGGATATTGTAAATTTAATCAAAGCCTACTAGGTGATAAATTGTTTAGAACTAGGATAGAAGAATTTATAACTGACTTTTTCAGACATAGGTACAGAATGTAACGGTTTTCTTCTGTGGACGAAGGATCGGACCAAAGCGCAGCGTGGTTAGAGTTCACGTTTTATGGTCTTTATTAAACATGCTGAACACTACAAAATACCAAAACAACAAATGTGGAAAAACCAAATCAGTCCTATCTTGTGCACAGACACAAAGACAGAAGAACCACCCACAAAGTACCCACAGAATATGGCTACCTAAATATGGTTCCCAATCAGAGACAACGATAGACAGCTGCCTCTAATTGAGAACCAATCTAGGCAACCATAGACATACAAACTACCTAGAAAGGAAACAGCCCCATAAACATACAAAACCCCTAGACAAGTCCAAACACATACATCACCCATGTCACACCCTGTCACACCCTGACCTAACCAAAATAACAAGGAAAACAAAGAACACTAAGGTCAGGGTGTGACACAGAAGATCCCCTTATTGTATGGGACACTTTTAAATATGCCTTTAGAGGCCATGCAATTCAGTATTCATCTATAAAACAAAAGCAACTCAGATCAAAAGAGTCCATATTAACAAAGAAAATTGAAGAACTAACAGTACAGTTAGATAGCAATAAAAACTGTACCATAGAGGCACAGAATAAGTTAGAGGAAAAACAAAAAGAAATGGAGGAACTTATTCAAGAAAGATCCAGTGTAATATATTACAAAAATAAAGCGAACTGGATGGAATATGGAGAAAAATGCACCAAATTATTTTTCAATCTGCAATAAAGAAATGCTACCAAAGAAATGTGTTGAAACTTGTTACAAATGATGGAGTCACGCATGATTCACTAAATGATATTTTGAAAGAGGAAGTAAAGTACTTTAAGAATATTTTTTGTTTCAGTCTCCTCACCCTCCACTAACTGAAACTAATTGTATGGATTTGTTTCCTAATAATATAAAATTAACATCTGTACAGAAAGACTCATGTAAAGGCCAAATTATAGAGGAGGAACGTCTTGATGCAATTAAAGCCTTTAAGGCTGGGAAAACTCCAGGGCTGGATGGCATACCAGTGGAAAAACAAAACAAAACTTTTTTTTGATATACTCAGAGGCCGAATACTTTCGCAAGGCACTGTATATATATATATTTCCCCCTGCACATCAGGAAATGCAGTGTAACCTCTAGTGTATTTGAGGTTTAAAAAATGTTTCTAAAGTTTGTAATTTCCACTTGAAAATTTCAGACTTGATTTGACTGTTAATTAATGTATCAATCCATACTTAAATGCCCATTAATTATAATCCACATAATTAATAATCCACATCATAATCCACATGATTATTTTCTTGCTGTAGCAAACTGGCTATTCCTACATCTGTACTTATGCTAAAATATATATATATATTCGACTGAGCAATTTACTTTAGAAAATTGTTTTAAAAAACTTACAGATTCACACAATTGTTTTGAAATACAAAGTGTGTTGTGCAAAGATTATTAAGTTGTTTGTGCTGTTAATGAACAGTCAATGTAGCATACATAATTATATAAACATCTCAATTGACTGGAAACATAAAGTCATTAACAACATAATATAGGCAATTTGTGTTCACAACTAAAATTGCCCCACAGATCTATGATAAATAGGCCAATTATTTATAATTTAGCTTTTTATCTTGCACTCTTATTGCTGTGCCTGTCAGCCTTTTGCATGAGGAAAACAAATAAATAAGGTAAGTGTTCAACTTGGCTTGGTCTCATTTGTCGTGAATGTCCACGAGAATCCAAATAGGTCAGATCAGGTTTGCAATGAATACCTTCAATCAGGCCCCCTCTCACCTGCAGAGGGGGAGGAAGGAACTGGTGGGGATTAACAACTCATGTCCTGTTGTAAATCAAGAAGAGACGATTCAGGTCTCCCTCTCCAATATTCACCTAAGGAATGTCCTTTGTTTCAAGAAACATTTTGTTATGCAGGTGAATGAGGACCCAAAAGCGACTTGGCGAAAACAGAGTCTTTAATCCAGTAAAGTAAATATACAATCATAAAGCACAATTCCACTCGTAATGACGAGAACAGACTGGAGACTCGATCATGAACTGCAGGTTGCCTCGGGAAGGCACTTGAACGTAGCAGACTCAGACACCTGCTCACCACGCAGCATCTGAGGGAAACACGACACGACAGGGCGATACACAGACACAGCACGGTGAACAATAGACAAGGATCCGACAGGGCAGAAACGGAAAACAAGGGGAGAAATAGGGACTCTAATCAGGGAAAAAAATAGGGAACAGGTGTGGGAAGACTAAATGATTGATTAGGGGAATAGGAACAGCTGGGAGCAGGAACGGAACGATAGAGAGAAGAGAGAGAGGAAGGGAGAGAGAAAAAGGGGAACGAACCTAAAAAGACCAGCAGGGGGAAAACGAACAGAGGGAAAAGCAAAATGACAAGACAATATAAGACAAAACATGACAGTACCCCCCACTCACCGAGCGCCTCCTGGCGCACTCGAGGAGGAATCCTGGCGGCAACGGAGGAAATCATCAATAAGTGAACGGTCCAGCACGTCCCGAGACGGAACCCAACTCCTCTCCTCAGGACCGTAACCCTCCCAATCCACTAAGTATTGGTGACCCCGTCCCCGAGAACGCATGTCCATGATCCTACGTACCTTGTAAATAGGTGCGCTCTCGACAAGGACGGGAGGGGGGGGAAGACAAACGGGGTGCGAAGAAAGGGCTTGACACAGGAGACATGGAAGACAGGATGGACGCGACGAAGATGTCGCGGAAGAAGCAGTCGCACAGCGACAGGATTGACGACCTGGGAGACACGGAACGGACCAATGAACCGCGGAGTCAACTTACGAGAAGCTGTCGTAAGAGGAAGGTTGCGAGTGGAAAGCCACACTCTCTGGCCGCAACAATACCTTGGACTCTTAATCCTACGTTTATTGGCGGCTCTCACAGTCTGTGCCCTGTAACGGCAAAGTGCAGACCTCACCCTCCTCCAGGTGCGCTCACAACGTTGGACAAACGCTTGAGCGGAGGGAACGCTGGACTCGGCAAGCTGGGATGAGAACAGAGGAGGCTGGTAACCCAGACTACTCTGAAACGGAGATAACCCGGTAGCAGACGAAGGAAGCGAGTTGTGAGCGTATTCTGCCCAGGGGAGCTGTTCTGCCCAAGACGCAGGGTTTCTGAAAGAAAGGCTGCGTAGTATGCGACCAATCGTCTGATTGGCCCTCTCTGCTTGACCGTTAGACTGAGGATGAAACCCGGAAGAGAGACTGACGGACGCACCAATCAAACGACAGAACTCCCTCCAAAACTGTGACGTGAATTGCGGGCCTCTGTCTGAAACGGCGTCTAACGGGAGACCATGAATTCTGAACACATTCTCGATGATGATTTGTGCCGTCTCCTTAGCGGAAGGAAGTTTAGCGAGGGGAATGAAATGTGCCGCCTTAGAGAACCTATCGACAACCGTAAGAATCACAGTCTTCCCCGCAGACAAAGGCAGACCGGTAATGAAGTCTAGGGCGATGTGAGACCATGGTCGAGAAGGAATGGGGAGCGGTCTGAGACGACCGGCAGGAGGAGAGTTACCTGACTTAGTCTGCGCGCAGTCCGAACAAGCAGCCACGAAACGGCGCGTGTCACGCTCCTGAGTCGGCCATCAAAAGCGCTGGCGAATAGACGCAAGAGTGCCTCAAACACCGGGATGACCAGCTAACTTGGCAGAGTGAGCCCACTGAAGAACAGCCAGACGAGTGGAAACAGGAACGAAAAGAAGGTTACTAGGACAAGCGCGCGGCGACGCAGTGTGCGTGAGTGCTTGCTTAACCTGTCTTTCAATTCCCCAGACTGTCAACCCGACAACACGCCCATAAGGAAGAATCCCCTCGGGATCAGTCGAAGCCACAGAAGAACTAAAAAGACGGGATAAGGCATCAGGCTTGGTGTTCTTGCTACCCGGACGGTAAGAAATCACAAACTCGAAACGAGCGAAAAACAACGCCCAACGAGCTTGACGAGCATTAAGTCGTTTGGCAGAACGGATGTACTCAAGGTTCTTATGGTCTGTCCAAACGACAAAAGGAACGGTCGCCCCCTCCAACCACTGTCGCCATTCGCCTAGGGCTAAGCGGATGGCGAGCAGTTCGCGGTTACCCACATCATAGTTGCGTTCAGATGGCGACAGGCGATGAGAAAAATAAGCGCAAGGATGAACCTTATCGTCAGACTGGAAGCGCTGGGATAGAATGGCTCCCACGCCTACCTCTGAAGCGTCAACCTCGACAATGAATTGTCTAGTGACGTCAGGAGTAACGAGGATAGGAGCGGACGTAAAACGTTCTTTTAGAAGATCAAAAGCTCCCTGGGCGGAACCGGACCACTTAAAACACGTCTTGACAGAAGTAAGAGCTGTGAGAGGGGCAGCAACTTGACCGAAATTACGAATGAAAGGCCGATAGAAATTAGAGAAACCTAGAAAGCGCTGCAACTCGACACGTGACCTTGGAACGGGCCAATCACTGACAGCTTGGACCTTAGCGGAATCCATCTGAATGCCTTCAGCGGAAATAACGGAACCGAGAAAAGTAACGGAGGAGACATGAAAAGAGCACCTCTCAGCCTTCACGTAGAGACAATTCTCTAAAAGGCGCTGGAGAACACGTCGAACGTGCTGAACATGAATCTCGAGTGACGGTGAAAAAAATCAGGATATCGTCAAGATAGACAAAAACAAAGATGTTCAGCATGTCTCTCAGAACATCATTAACTAATGCCTGAAAAACAGCTGGCGCATTGGCGAGACCAAACGGCAGAACCCGGTACTCAAAATGCCCTAACGGAGTGTTAAACGCCGTTTTCCACTCGTCCCCCTCTCTGATGCGCACGAGATGGTAAGCGTTACGAAGGTCCAACTTAGTAAAGCACCTGGCTCCCTGCAGAATCTCGAAGGCTGATGACATAAGGGGAAGCGGATAACGATTCTTAACCGTTATGTCATTCAGCCCTCGATAATCCACGCAGGGGCGCAGAGTACCGTCCTTCTTCTTAACAAAAAGAACCCCGCCCCGGCCGGAGAGGAAGAAGGCACTATGGTACCGGCGTCAAGAGACACAGATAAATAATCCTCGAGAGCCTTACGTTCGGGAGCCGACAGAGAGTATAGTCTACCCCGAGGAGGAGTGGTCCCCGGAAGGAGATCAATACTACAATCATACGACCGGTGAGGAGGAAGGGAGTTGGCTCGGGACCGACTGAAGACCGTGCGCAGATCATGATATTCCTCCGGCACTCCTGTCAAATCGCCAGGTTCCTCCTGAGAAGTGGGGACAGAAGAAATGGGAGGGATGGCAGACATTAAACACTTCACATGACAAGAAACGTTCCAGGATAGGATAGAATTACTAGACCAATTAATAGAAGGATTATGACATACTAGCCAGGGATGACCCAAAACAACAGGTGTAAAAGGTGAACGAAAAATAAAAAAAGAAATAGTCTCACTGTGGTTACCAGATACTGTGAGGGTTAAAGGTAGTGTCTCAAATCTGATACTGGGAAGATGACTACCATCTAAGGCGAACATGGGCGTAGGCTTGTCTAACTGTCTGAAAGGAATGTCATGTTTCCGAGCCCATGCTTCGTCCATGAAACAACCCTCAGCCCCAGAGTCTATCAAGGCACTGCATGTAGCACCCGAACCGGTCCAGCGTAGATGGACCGACATAGTAGTACAGGATCTAGATGGAGAGACCTGAGTAGTAGCGCTCACCAGTAGCCCTCCACTTACTGATGAGCTCTGGCTTTTACTGGACATGAATTGACAAAATGTCCATCAAATCCGCAATAGAGGCACAGGCGGTTGGTGATCCTCCGTTCCCTCTCCTTAGTCGAGATGCGAATACCTCCCAGCTGCATGGGCTCAGTCTCTGAGCCAGAGGTGGGAGATGGTTGCGATGCGGAGCAGGGAAACACCGTTGACGCGAGCTCTCTTCCACGAGCCTGGTGACGAAGATCTACCCGTCGTTCTATGCGGATGGCGAGAGCAATCAAAGAGTCCACACTTGAAGGAACCTCCCGGGAGAGAATCTCATCTTTAACCACTGCGTGGAGTCCCTCCAGAAAACGAGCGAGCAGCGCCGGCTCGTTCCACTCACTAGAGGCAGCAAGAGTGCGAAACTCAATAGAGTAATCCGTTATGGATCGATCACCTTGGCATAGGGAAGCCAGGGCCCTAGAAGCCTCCCTACCAAAAACTGAACGGTCAAAAACCCGAATCATCTCCTCTTTAAAGTTCTGGTAATTGTTAGAGCAATCAGCCCTTGCCTCCCAGATAGCTGTGCCCCACTCTCGAGCCCGGCCAGTAAGGAGTGAAATGACGTAAGCAACCCGAGCTCTCTCTCTAGAGTATGTGTTGGGTTGGAGAGAGAACACAATATCACACTGGGTGAGAAAGGAGCGGCACTCCGTGGGCTGCCCGGAGTAGCAAGGTGGGTTATTAACCCTAGGTTCCGGAGGCTCGGCAGGCCAGGAAGTAACAGGTGGCACGAGACGAAGACTCTGGAACTGTCCAGAGAGGTCGGAAACCTGAGCGGCCAGGTTCTCCACGGCATGGCGAGCAGCAGACAATTCCTGCTCGTGTCTGCCGAGCATGGCTCCTTGGATCTCGACGGCAGTGTTACGAGCGTCTGTAGTCGCTGGGTCCATTCTTTGGTCGGATCCTTCTGTTATGCAGGTGAATGAGGACCCAAAAGCGACTTGGCGAAAACAGAGTCTTTAATCAAATCAAATCAAATCAAATTTATTTATATAGCCCTTCGTACATCAGCTGATATCTCAAAGTGCTGTACAGAAACCCAGCCTAAAACCCCAAACAGCAAACAATGCAGGTGTAAAAGCACGGTGGCTAGGAAAAACTCCCTAGAAAGGCCAAAACCTAGGAAGAAACCTAGAGAGGAACCGGGCTATGTGGGGTGGCCAGTCCTCTTCTGGCTGTGCCGGGTAGAGATTATAACAGAACATGACCAAGATGTTCAAATGTTCATAAATGACCAGCATGGTCAAATAATAATAAGGCAGAACAGTTGAAACTGGAGCAGCAGCACAGTCAGATGGACTGGGGACAGACTTTAATCCAGTAAAGTAAATATACAATCATAAAGCACAATTCCACTCGTAATGACGAGAACAGACTGGAGACTCGATCATGAACTGCAGGTTGCCTCGGGAAGGCACTTGAACGTAGCAGACTCAGACACCTGCTCACCACGCAGCATCTGAGGGAAACACGACACGACAGGGCGATACACAGACACAGCACGGTGAACAATAGACAAGGATCCGACAGGGCAGAAACGGAAAACAAGGGGAGAAATAGGGACTCTAATCAGGGAAAAAAATAGGGAACAGGTGTGGGAAGACTAAATGATTGATTAGGGGAATAGGAACAGCTGGGAGCAGGAACGGAACGATAGAGAGAAGAGAGAGAGGAAGGGAGAGAGAAAAAGGGGAACGAACCTAAAAAGACCAGCAGAGGGAAAACGAACAGAGGGAAAAGCAAAATGACAAGACAATATAAGACAAAACATGACACATTTTCCTGCTGAAACCCTAACATGTTCAAAATTGACTACTGGAACAATATTTCGAACATAGAATGTGGGGAATAGTCAGAGGTGATCTATAGAACACTAATGTAATTGTGTGTGTTATTTTGTGAAGTCAAAAATGTTATGAAGGAAATACTGTAACATGGAAAGTATACCCACTTCATGTACGAAGTTTCCATACTATGCATTGTGCTTGTAACATGAACAATTATGAAATGTTTTTTGTTAAGAGAGGGATGTGATTTGAGAAACTATAAGAGATAATTGTTTTACATACATTTGCAAGTTACAAGTCACATCCCCGAGTGAGGTCAGAGAGTGTGTCAGCCTGACGGAAGTGTCTCTTAACATACTAGACCAGAAAAGCGTGAAGCTGCAGCTACACGTTTAAAGTGGTTTGAACATTGAATCTCAACACGAGGTAGAGACGATAAACTCACCTCCTGGACAATCACTGGTACGGCTGCTTAGCTGTCCTAAGTAAAGTATCTTCGAAAGCGAATATAAGTAGGACCATCCTACTACTCTGCCTAAACCATTGTGTTATGTTACTCTCATCAGCCCACTGGGAACCATCAACATGGCTGGCAAGCCTATCTTCAAAGAAGCATCCTCAAGAGCGAATAGAAGGAAATAAACTCTGTAGTTCTGTTCAGGACTACACTAGTCACCGGATACCAGACAACTACAGAGGAGAACGACAGTAAAAGATTTGTTGGTTTCCTTTTGGACAATCAGAGCCTTACAAACGTGTCGCGAAAAGGCCCAGTCCCCTTTCTTAGGCGTTGCGACAACGATATAAGGCGAAACCAGGCATTTCACGTGAATACATTCATGATTTCTTACTCAAAGAGGGCAGCGGCTCTTGTGCAAAGTATATGAATACTGTAAGTGAGAGTAGTTTCTAAAAGTACCAATGTTAAGTGTCTCTGTTCCTCTCCATCGCTTTTGTAACAAGCAGCCATGTTGTGTCATTCCACCAAGGACCTGTTTTTAACATATTAAGTGTGTAAGTCTATTCTGTGTTACCATTTAATTAGCTAGTAATTAAATAATGAAACAATTTTATGTAGTACTGAATCACAAGTAAGGCTTGGGTTTTAGCAGATGCAAGGAGGTTACGACTCTTCAGAATGATGATATGATTCGAGCTTATGATTAATAAGTTGACTGTTTATCGATGTGATAGGTGAAGAGCTTTAGAGTTTAATTCGGGAGACGGTAACTCTTTAAAGAACTGCTCTCATGGTGCCCCAGATCCTAATGATTAATTGTAACATGATTAATTTAATTGTGTAACAATTAAACATATTTAGGTAATTAGATAAATAACAGTCTTCAGAGTAATGTTAAAATCAAGCCACAACACATTCCAAAGAAAAATTAAATAATAAACTTGGACAAAGTTTATTTATCAAATATTTAGTCACCACACCACACTGTGCTTGTTTTGGTTATGTTAATACAACGAAACCAAAAATATCATCAAATCAAATCAAATGTATTTATATAGCCCTTCGTACATCAGCTGATATCTCAAAGTGCTATACAGAAACCCAGCCTAAAACCCCAAACAGCAAGCAATGCAGGTGTAGAAGCACGGTGGCTAGGAAAAACTCCCTAGAAAGGCCAAAACCTAGGAAGAAACCTAGAGAGGAACCAGGCTATGTGGGGTGGCCAGTCCTCTTCTGGCTGTGCCGGGTGGAGATTATAACAGAACATGGCCAAGATGTTCAAATGTTCATAAATGACCAGCATGGTCGTATAATAATAAGGCAGAACAGTTGAAACTGGAGCAGCAGCACGGTCAGGTGGACTGGGGACAGCAAGGAGTCATCATGTCAGGTAGTCCTGGGGCATGATCCTAGGGCTCAGGTCCTCCGAGAGAGAGAAAGAAAGAGAGAATTAGAGAGAGCATATGTGGGGTGGCCAGTCCTCTTCTGGCTGTGCCGGGTGGAGATTATAACAGAACATGGCCAAGATGTTCAAATGTTCATAAATGACCAGCATGGTCGAATAATAATAAGGCAGAACAGTTGAAACTGGAGCAGCAGCACGGCCAGGTGGACTGGGGACAGCAAGGAGTCATCATGTCAGGTAGTACTGGGGCATGGTCCTAGGGCTCAGGTCCTCCGAGAGAGAGAAAGAAAGAGAGAAGGAGCGAATTAGAGAACGCACACTTAGATTCACACAGGACACCGAATAGGACAGGAGAAGTACTCCAGATATAACAAACTGACCCTAGCCCCCGACACAAACTACTGCAGCATAAATACTGGAGGCTGAGACAGGAGGGGTCGGGAGACACTGTGGCCCCATCCGAGGACACATCCGGACAGGGCCAAGCAGGAAGGATATAACCCCACCCACTTTGCCAAAGCACAGCCCCCACACCGCTAGAGGGATATCTTCAACCACCAACTTGTCAACCCCTGTCATCAATAATTCTCGAAGCAATCTCATCATTGGCGCATCATGACCATGGGGCATTGAACAGTGATGTAATCAAACAGAAAATGTATCAATATTTGCATGAAAAAAATAGGTTCACAACCAACAACAACAACTGGGACAAAGAAATTGCCAATCCCTATATTAAACCTTCCGTCTATTTACCGTTTCAGAGACAAGACATTGACTACAGAGAATAGCAGAGGATGTGATGTGTTTGGGGTAATTGCTTTGAGAAACATACAGACAATGTCCACTGTGTGCTTTAATAGACTTGTGACTGGGGGGAGGGGGTGGTTCAAATCCCACATACAGTATAGCCCTTTCTCCTTGGAGCGCAGCAGAAAGTATAACCCAGAGTGTTCTGGGTGAGTGAGTGGAGGACACACACCTGTGTGTGTGCTCAGACCTTATAATGAGTCTGCGCATTGGGATTCAGGCAGTGCAAAATTATTCCAGCTGTAATCAATCAGCATACGCAAAATTATTCCAGCTGTAATCAATCAGCGTACGCAAGAGGCAGGCCTGGTAATGCCCATCTGTCACGAATCCCGCTTCCTGAGTCTGTGTTTGCCTGTGTTTCTGTCCTGGAGTGTGTTTCCGGTGTCCTGGAACGCACCCTGTCTGGTTGCCGGGCGAATTAGCTTGTTGGGAGATCGATGTTCATCCGCACCTGTATCCCATCAGTAATCTGCACACCTGTCCTGATCATCACCTCTCCCCTTCAAAAGCTCTGACCTGACATCCATTCCCCGCCGGATCGTTAGCTATGAACAGTATGTTGTGTCATAGTATCAGCCTCAAGTTGGATAGAATTTGTTTTGTTGTTTTTTTACGTATTGCTTTCCTTAAACTTACCTCCGTTTGTTCTGTCTTCAGTTACTCACCCGGATCATTTACCCCATTCCCGCCTGGTCGTCGGAGGATTCCGCTACCCCATTGGATCCACCTATTTACTCCCAACAACTCACCACCGCTGCCCGCTACGCCACCTGGATATATCTACCCATTCACATTAACTTGTAAATAAATACTCACCTTCTTCCTACTCTCCTTGTCCTGGTCTGCTTCTGGGTTCGATTTTGAAAGAACGTGACACCATCATGTTTAGGGCTCAGCTCATTCATGGCGATATAATTATTCACGGGCCCGGCTTTTGATTAGGGGCCCCTGAATATTACCTGGTGTGGGTGAACATTAGGTATGCACAGCGGCATGTAACAGAGGGTGTGAAAAAAACATTTTGGGGATGACAAACCTTCCCGTTTAACCCTATCCCCTCCTCTGTTCCTACCTCTAAAACCCCGTCACCACACCTGTCTCGTTTGCATCCCCGTGACCATAATCTCATTATCTGTCATAATTACCATTTCATTACGAGCCGGTTGGTTTATTCAATGCTGACCTAAATTCTCGTGAAGCACATACATACTTCAAGGGCTACTTCTATTAACTTGCAAATCATTCTCAGAGGTTTTTGAATGTCATCAGTTATGATGAAGAATGGCATGACATGTACAGTGAATTCAATAGAAACGTTCATCCATTGCCAAGAGACCTGCAGAAATGTCTTGTTTTTGCAATGTACTTTACTGCCCACTAAAGGCCCATAGTCATTGCCATTCTTTCTCATCATTAATGAAATTCTTTGAATGTTTTTGATACTTTTCCAATTACCCACCAGTAAAGTGTTTACAATCCTATTTTGTCCTTGTTACTTCTCTCGTTATGGAAGAATGAGATACGTGATAAGACAATGAACACGATAGCCACTTGGCACCTAAAGCTCAATGGTCCTTCCTTAATAATGACTAGGGAAGAAGCATATAAGAGAAGCACCAGAATAGCTCAACGAATATTGCTAAGGGCAAGACGCCAATGTTTAGGTCAGCAAAGTTTTTAAAAAGGCTGGGATGGCAGAGAGGAGCAGGTTCATGACAAAGGCCAAAGCCCCATGTCAGATGCTCCATTTGATCTTTTGGCATGAGTGTATGCGATCTGCCCTATGTGAGAACAAGGAGCGTGGGCAGCCCGCTTCTCGTTCCCTCATCACAACACACTGGAGCTCCTCAGGGATGTGTCCTCTCTCCATCAGTGATGGACATTCTGTTCTGAATACCAACCCCAGACCTGTCACTTCTTATCTCTGAAACCATCGCTGCTCCTCTGAACTGTATTCCACCTGTCAAAATCCCATTTTCTCATTTTAGAAAAAAGATGTGAAACAACATTCTGAGGTTGAATGTCTCCAAACCACTGCAATGTTTGTAGATTGATTTCCACAATCACTGCAGATTATATTTGTACTTTAATTGTAAAGTAAATGCTAGTTGATCTAAGATATGTTATTGATAAAGGACTGATCGTACACAAGACATCAATTCAGACAAGGATAACAACCACATGTAATCTGCAGTCAGTACATTTTCTTTAAACTAATCTGCTGTAATTTCATAGTTGTATCACATGAGGTATTATAATGGCACAAGGAGATGACAAGGAGATGGTATATAGGACAATCGCACCAGCAAACCTCTGGTTGCCAGCTCATTCACTACCAGATTTTCCAGTGAGATTTAGGATTTGAACCTACGACCCATCAACTTCTTGGCTAACTACCTCCATATTCAATTGTTGTTGCTCATGTTACCATACAACCTATGGTTTGCTTGCAGACACAGCTTGAGCAGCTTCCAAACCCACAGATGAACATCCCTTTAAGAGGACACGCTGTGAAATCACACACTGAGCAGCTGTAGAAGGCTACATTGTACTGTGGGATGATCCTGTCACATGATCCATCCACAATCCTCCAAAAAGCCCTCCCCCAACATCATTGGTGCTATTTTTCAGTTTGTGCATTTTCCCCTTTTCAAAATAACTCTCGTGATGGAGTTCATAATTTGACATTGTTTACCTACACCTCAAATACAGTGGGGCAAAACATTATTTAATCAGCCACCAATTGTGCAAGTTCTCCCACTTAAAAAGATAAGAGAGGCCTGTAATTTTCATCATAGATACACTTCAACTATGACAGACAAAATGAGAGAAAAAAATCCAGAAAATCACATTGTAGGATTTTTAATGAATTTATTTGCAATTATGGTAGAAAATAAGTATTTGGTCACCTACAAACAAGCAAGATTTCTGTCTCTCACAGACCTGTGACTTCTTCTTTAAGAGGCTCCTCTGTCCACTCGTTACCTGTATTAATGGCACCTGTTTGAACTTGTTATCAGTATAAAAGACACCTGTCCACAACCTCAAACAGTCACACTCCAAACTCCACTATAGCCAAGACCAAAGAGCTGTCAAAGGACACCAGAAACAAAATTGTAGACCTGCACCAGGCTGGGAAGACTGAATCTGCAATAGGTAAGCAGCTTGGTTTGAAGAAATAAACTGTGTGAGCAATTATTAGGAAATGGAAGACATACAAGACCACTGATAATCTCGCTCGATCTGGGGCTCCATGCAAGATCTCCCCCCGTGGGGTCAAAATGATCACAAGAACGGTGAGCAAGAATCCCAGAACCACACGGGGAGACCTAGTGAATGACATGCAGAGAGCTGGGACCAAAGTAACAAAGCCTACCACCAGCAAGGGCATTGAAGATGAAACGTGGCTGGGTCTTTCAGCATGACAATGATCCCAAACACACCGCCCGGGCAACGAAGGAGTGGCTTCGTAAGAAGCTTTTCAAGGTCCTGGAGTGGCCTAGCCAGTCTCCAGATCTCAACCCCATAAATCTTTGGTGGGAGTTGAAAGTCCATGTTGACATTTGCAAATAAATTCATTAAAAATCCCGCAATGTGATTTTCTGGATTTTTTTCTTATTTTGTCGGTCATAGTTGAAGTGTACCTATGATGAAAATTACAGGCCTCTCATCTTTTTAAGTGGGAGAACTTGCACAATTGGTGGCTGACTAAATACTTTTTTTTTTGCCCCACTGTATACTTTCAGAGTCTCCCAGCAGCTTCTATCAATAGAGTCCAACCAAAACTCGTTCCTACCTTTGGTTTTCATGAGTCTTGTGTCAGTGTAGTTTCACATGGAGCTTTGTGGATGTTGAGCAGTAGGAGATGTGTGGAGAGAGAGTCAGTCTAAATGTGTCCTTGGGCTGCTGTTGATTTAGGGGATTGCCTGGATGTTTGGGGTTTTGTGCCAGTGCCACCATTAGATACTCTTGGCATCCCCTCCAGAAGATTACAGCTCAGCTCCATGTTTACCTCCTGCGCTTCCACAATCATTATGGATCAGTTCTGAGGTTAACTCTTAAATCTGTCCAAAGGAGGATGCAAAGATTAATTGTTACATAAATTGGAATTGTGTTGGAATACCACAGGAAGCTAGGTCGAACGGAAAACATTTTTTACCAAGTATTGAATTTGACATTGTAACTATAAAGTATTACCCCATTTTCTTTGCTTAGTTTCTCTGCCTTTCTAAAAATAAAATATATATTGTGCATTTATATATATATATTTTACCCTCCTTTTGAAGCTGGCCTATGACTTTATTCTGGCTGGATGGAATGCCTGCAGCGTTCTGACATGCCATCTCACAGGGGGCAAAAGCACTACGCCACGGGAACATTCTGTGTTGACTGTTGTGGGCTACACTATGAAGTAGAACCCTTCACACCGA
This sequence comes from Oncorhynchus gorbuscha, assembly GCF_021184085.1. Lineage (NCBI taxonomy): Eukaryota > Metazoa > Chordata > Actinopteri > Salmoniformes > Salmonidae > Oncorhynchus > Oncorhynchus gorbuscha. Next base: position 57,544,740 of record NC_060182.1, on the reverse strand, counting down.
CTCTGGCAGTGACAAGTTGCCTCATGTGACAGGATCATCCCACAGTACAATGTAACCTTCTACAGCTGCTCAGTGTGTGATTGGCACATATCAGAAAAACAAAAGCACAGCAAAGTACAGTGCATTCGGAAAGTATTCAAACACCTTCCCTTTCTTCACATTTTGTTACGTTAAAGCCTTATTCTAAAATGGATTAAATAATATTTCCCCCTCATCAATGTACACACAATACCGCATATTGAAAAAGCAAAAAAATGAAGTTCAGACCCTATGCTATGAGACTCGAAATTGAGATCAGGGTAATCCTGTTACCATTGATCATCCTTGATGGTTCTACAACTTGAATTACAACTACTGATTGTCCATAATTTGGAAAGGCACCCATGTCTATATAAGGTCCCACAGTACACAGTGCATGTCAGAGGAAAAACCAAGCCATGAGGTCGACGGAATCGTCCGTAAAGCTCAGAGACAGGATTGTGTCAAGGCACAATGTCTGCAGCATTGAAGGTTCCCAAGAACACAGTGGCCTCCATCATTCTTTTCTTTGGGGGAAGGGGGATTTTTACCCCTTTTTCTACCCAATTTTCGTGGTGTCCAATTGTTGTAGTAGCTACTATCTGGTCTCATCGCTACAACTCCCGTACAGGCTCGGGAGAGACGAAAGTTGAAAGTCATGCGTCCTCCGATACACAACCCAACCTAGCCGCACTGCTTCTTAACACAGCGCGCATCCAACCCGCATCCAGCCGCACCACTGTGTAGTCGTCGGAAACACCGTGCACCTGGCAACCTCGGTTAGCACGCACTGCGACCGGCCTGCCACAGGAGTTGCTGGTGCGTGTTGAGACAAGGACACCCCTACCGACCAAGCCCTCCCTAACCCGGACGACGCTAGGCCAATTGTGCATCGCCCCATGGACCTCCCGGTCGCGGCCGGTTAAGACAGAGCCTGGGCGCAAACCCAGAGTCTCTGATGGCACAGCTGGCGCTGCAGTACAGCGCACTTAACCACTGGAAAATAAGAACAATCTGAAATTCCTTTTTGATACTGTCGCAAAGCTAACTAAAAAGCAGCATTCCCCAAGAGAGGATGGCTTTCACTTCAGCAGTAATAAATTCATGAACTTCTTTGAGGAAAAGATCATGATTATTAGAAAGCAAATTACGGACTCCTCTTTAAATCTGCGTATTCCTTCAAAGCTCAGTTGTCCTGAGTCTGCACAACTCTGCCAGGACCTAGGATCAAGAGAGACAATCAAGTGTTTTTAGTACCATTTCTCTTGACACAATGATGAAAATAATCATGGCCTCTAAACCTTCAAGCTGCATACTGGACCATATTCCAACTAAACTACTGAAAGAGCTGCTTCCTGTGCTTGGCCCTCCTATGTTGAACATAATAAACGTCTCTCTATCCACCGGATGTGTACCAAACTCACTAAAAGTGGCAGTAATAAAGCCTCTCTTGAAAAAGCTAAATCTTGACCCAGAAAATATAAAAAACTGTCGGCCTATATCGAATCTTCCATTCCTATCAATTTTTTTAGAAAAGGCTGTTGCGCAGCAACTCACTGCCTTCCTGAAGACAAACAATGTATACGAAATGCTTCAGTCTGGTTTTAGATCCCATCATAGCACTGAGACTGCACTTGTGAAGGTTGGTAAATTACCTTTTAATGGCATCAGACCGAGGCTCTGCATCTGTCCTCGTGCTCCTAGACCTTAAGTGCTGCTTTTGATACCATCGATCACCACATTCTTTTGGAGAGATTGGAAACCCAAATTGGTCTACATGGACATGTTCTGGCCTGGTTTAGATCTTATCTGTCGGAAAGATATTAGTTTGTCTCTGTGAATGGTTTGTCCTCTGACAAATCAACTGTAAATTTCGGTGTTCCTCAAGGTTCCGTTTTAGGACCACTATTGTTTTCACTATATATTTTACTTCTTGGGGATGTCATTCGAAAACATAATGTTAACTTTCACTGCTATGCGGATGACACACAGTTTTGCCCTCGCTAGAAGCATGTGTTTCAGACATAAGGAAGTGGATGGCTGCAAACTTTCTACTTTTAAACTCGGACAAAACAGAGATGCTTGTTCTAGGTCCCAAGAAACAAAGAGATCTTCTGTTGAATCTGACAATTAATCTTAATGGTTGTACAGTCGTCTCAAATAAAACTGTGAAGGACCTCGGACCCTGATCTCTCTTTTGAAAAACATATCAAGACTGTTTCAAGGACAGCTTTTTTCCATCTACGTAACATTGCAAAAATCAGAAGCTTTCTGTCCGAAAATGATGCAGAAAAATTAATCCATGCTTTTGTCACTTCTAGGTTAGACTACTGCAATGCCCTCCTTTCCGGCTACCCGGATAAAGCACTAAATAAACTTAAATTAGTGCTAAATACGGCTGCTAGAATCCTGACTAGAACAAAAAAAAATTGATCATATTACTCCAGTGCTAGCCTCCCTACACTGGCTTCCTGTCAAGGCAATGGCTGATTTCAAAGTTTTACTGCTAACCTACAAAGCATTACATGGGCTTGCTCCTACCTATCTCTCTGATTTGGTCCTGTTGTACATATCTACACGTACGCTACGGTCACAAGACGCAGGCCTCCTAATTGTCCCTAGAATTTCTAAGCAAACAGCTGGAGGCAGGGCTTTCTCCTATAGAGCTCCATTTTTATGGAATGGTCTGCCTACCCATGTGAGAGACGCAAACTCGGTCTCAACCTTTAAGTCTTTACTGAAACCTCATCTCTTCAGTGGGTCATATGATTGAGTGTAGTCTGGCCCAGGAGTGTGAAGGTGAACGGAAAGGCTCTGGAGCAACGAACCGCCCTTGCTGTCTCTGCCTGGCCGGTTTCCCTCTTTCCACTGGGATTCTCTGCCTCTAACCCTATTACAGGGGCTGAGTCACTGGCTTACTAGGGGTCTTTCATACCGCCCTAGGAGGGGTTCGTCACTTGAGTGGGTTGAGTCACTGATGTGATCTTCCTGTCTGGGTTGCCCCCCCCCCCTGGGTTGCCCCCCCCCCCCCCTTGGGTTGTGCCGTGGCGGAGATCTTTGTGGGCTATATTCGGCCTTGTCTCAGGATGGTAAGTTGGTGGTTGAAGATATCCCTCTAGTGGTGTGGGGGCTGTGCTTTGGCAAAGTGGGTGGGGTTATATCCTTCCTGTTTGGCCCTGTCTGGCGGTGTCATCGGATGGGGCCACAGTGTCTCCTGACCCCTCCTGTCTCAGCCTCCAGTATTTATGCTGCAGTAGTTTGTGTCTGGGGGCTAGGGTCAGTTTGCTATATCTGGAGTACTTCTCTTGTCCTATCCGGTGTCCTGTGTGAATTTAAGTATGGTCTCTCTAATTCTCTCTTTCTTTCTCTCTCTCGGAGGACCTGAGCCCTAGGACCATGCCTCAGGACTACTTGACATGATGACTCCTTGCTGTCCCCAGTCCATCTGGCCGTGCTGCTGCTCCAGTTTCAACTGTTCTGCCTGTGATTATTATTATTTGACCATACTGGTCATTTATGAACATTTGAGCATCTTGGCCATGTTCTGTTATAATCTCCACCCGGCACAGCCAGAAGAGGACTGGCCACCCCACATAGCCTGGTTCCTCTCTAGGTTTCTTCCTAGTTTGTCCTAGCCACCGTGCTTCTACACCTGCATTGCTTGCTGTTTGAGGTTTTAGGCTGGGTTTCTGTACAGCACTTTAAGATATCAGCTGATGTACGAAGGGCTATATAAATACATTTGATTTGATTTGATACAGAGGCTCATTATCAGCAACTTGCCTGTGTTCAAGTTGTGTTAGCTAATCCAAGTTTATCATTTTAAAAGGCAAATTGATCATTAGAAAACCCTTTTGCAATTATGTTAGCACAGAAGTTTGTGGAAATGTTAAATTAATGTAGTAGAATAAAGAAAAGGTAAAAGAAAATACTTTTTAGTTTTTGTACCATCTTATTTGAAATGCAAGATATGCATGACATGTCTTTTCCATGCAACCTCTCACTTATAAGAATATTTTAACCCAATTAACCAAAAATGTCTCTAAGTTTTCACCATCATTGTAAAGCCCTAGTTATTATTTTTGTTGTAGTTGTTGTTATTTTGTTGATTTGACTATCATCTCTGTAGCTACTTATTTATTTCATGTGATTAGTGATTAATTTACATCTGTTGCTCATTTTATGGTAAACCCTGTTACATGAACTGAACTCTCATTTAATTTTTTTTTTTCAAAATAGACATTTAACATCTAATAGTCAAACCCTAGTGTAAAAGCAGGTGAGCTGGTTCTACTCTTTTTGGCCATTTGCTGGTGTGTTATGGTGTAAAACTAATCGGGTCGAGACATTTTTGTAGATGGGGCAGCCCCCCCCTGAATGATCAGCACCCTCAGCACCCCTATTTCCCGCAGCTATGTGCATCTTCAGTCCCCTCCTGTACTCCCTGTATACCCACGACTGCGTGCCCTCACACAGTTCCAACTCCATCATCAAGTTTGCTAATGACATGACAGTAGTAGGCCTGATTGCCAACAACGACGAGACGGCCTACAGAGAGGAGTTAGGCACTCTGACGGTGTGGTACCAGGTAAATAAAAATAAACTGTATTATGAAGCCAAGATCAATGATATAAAGAATGATGAACAGTACTGTAACCTCTATGAACCACCCATCCCGGATCCAGGGTAATTGTCATCAGCAACGCTGAATAGCATAGCGCAACAGTCAAATAATATTACTAGAAAATATTCATATTCATTAAATCACAAGTGCAATATTTTGAAACACAGCTTATGTTCAGAAATCCATAGGAAAGAGCGGTCACGATAACGCAGATGGAAATTCCAAATAGTCTTCATAATGTCCACAGAAACATGTCAAACATTTTTCATAATCATTCCTCAGGTAGTTTTTAAAATATATATTCAATAATATATCAACCGAGTGTGTAGCTTTTTCCATAACAGCGGGAGGAACAATGGCCGTTTTACTCAATTGCGCACCAACTCACTCTGAGAGCCCCCACCTATCCACTTACGCAATGTGATCCTTCACACTCAGTTCTGTTATACTCACAGACAATATGTTTGCAGTTTTGAAAACTTTAGAGTGTTTTCTATCCTAAGCTGTCAATTATATGCATATTCTAGCATCTGGTCATGAGAAATAGGACGTTTACTTTGGGAATGTTATTTTTCCAAACATAAAAATAGTGCCCCCTAGCTTCAAGAGGTTATTAACCTCTCTAGGGGGTGTGGGACGCTACCGTCCCACCTGGCCAGCATCCAGTGAAATTGCAGCTCGCCAAATTCAAAAACAGAAATACTCATAAAACTTAATGAAACATTCAAGTGTTATACATCTTTTAAAAGATTAACTTCTTGTTAATCCAACCACGGTGTCAGATTTCAAAAATACTTTACGGCGAAAGCAAACCATGCGATTATCTGAGAACAGCGCCCAGCAGACAAATCATTACAAACAGTAACCAGCCAAGTAGACGCGTAACAAAAGTCAGAAATAACGATAAAATTAATCACTTACCATTGATGATCTTCATATGGTTACACTCAAACTCCCAGTTACCCAATAAATGTTTGTTTTGTTCGATCAAGTCCCTCTTTATATCCAAAAACCTTAGTTTTGTTAGCGCGTTTTGGTCAGTAAAACACGGTCTCAAACAACATCCGGTGAAATTGCAGAGCGTGAAACTCAACAAAACAGAAATTCTCATAATAAACATACATAAAATATAAAATGTTATATACCAGCTTAAAGATATACTTCTTGTTAATCCAACCACTGTGTCAGATTTCAAAAAGGCTTTACGGCGAAAGCAAACCATGCGATTATCTGAGAACAACGCCCAGCAGACAAATCATTACAAACAGTAACCAGCCAAGAAGAGAAGTAACAAAAGACAGAAATAGCGTTAAAAGTTATCACTTACCTTTGATGATCTTCATATGATTACACTGCCAAGACTCCATGTTACACAATAAATGTTTGTTATGTTTGATAAAGTCCCTTTTTATATTCAAAAACCTCCGTTTTGTTGGTGCGTTTTGTTCAGTAAAGTCGGTAAGGACATCTACTTTGTGCATGACACAAGTCATTTTTCCAACAATTGTTTACAGACAGATTATTTCACTTATAATTCACTGAATCACAATTCCAGTGGGTCAGCAGGTTACATACACTAAGTTGACTGTGCCTTTAAACAGCTTGGAAAACCAGTTATTCTCAAGGAGGTAACTTCATAAGAGAACTGGAAGAAGTGAAGCAAAATTGCCCTTTTCTGCAGTAAAACAGATACAGTGGAAGTAGTGGCATCCCTCGGGATGATTCTGTGATATTAAGTTATTAAGTTTAATAGCGATAGGGTGAAAATCTTTTCACCTCAGGGCGCTCTGAATCCCCTAGCCAGCAAATCCAACCTGTTTGCTTACGGCTGCACTAGGGTCAGACAGGCTTCCTGTGTAGCTTAAGACACCACGGAGCAGGTGTGAGACATGACTCAGAAAACGTACCTCTATCTAGGGATGAGAAATGCATTGTACTCCGAATTGTCACATTATCCCAAATGTAGAGAGAAAGAGAGAGAGTGTTTGTGCAAAGTATATAGTGTCTTTACAGAGTGGGTTTGTGTTTTGAGCGCAAGTGTTATGTGAAAGTGCACCGTGTGTGCTGAAAAAAACTTGACAGACTCAGAGCAGGTAAGAGCAACCATATATGCTCTAATGGGGAAGAACTGTGGGAAATTGAGTGTTAAAGCTTTCTTGGCTTACAAGTTTGAGTGTGAATATTCCCCACACCTCATGCTCTATTTTCAAAGAGAACACAGGACTATACTGTATGTTTGAAATATATCAAAGAGCTGTCAATAGACTGTAATGGAAAAATATGGCACCCAAGCAGACAGATAAACATCTTATAAGCACAGGCTGTATCCACAAGTATGTACAGTGAACAAATGTGTAACGTGTAGGGTAATAAAGTGGTTGGGCAATAAATCACTCCGACATATGTACCAGTTTGCACACTTAAGATTAAATTTGACACGGTTCTGCTGATAATTAAGTGGTGTAAGAATATTCACATTGACGCACATTTCATACTGCATATTTCAGTGGAGCATCTGAGTGAAGGAAATACTCAGAGATACTGAATGGTATACAATGATCCTCCACTGAGAGTGAGGCAGGCTCTAGCTGTGAAGTTGGACAAGGCAGGTGGGACAGTGTCATGACTATCCTGTGAGGATCAGAAGGGGTCAGATCAGCTTGGCAATGGCTGACAGTAACCAGACCTTCTCTCTCTCCCACAGGACAGGGAGGAGGGAACTGGTGTGGGGGTTTTGACACCCCCTTACCCTGTTGTAAATTAAGGAAGAAGACTCTCTCTCTCCCTCCCTCTTCAAATGCGCATAGTAATGTCCCTTTGTTTCACAGACACTTTCCCACGGAAACTCTAATACGCTCAAGAGTGAATAGCGAAACAATTTATCTAACATAAGAATGTGGGGAATGGTCAGTGGGGAGCTACAGACAACTAATGTCATATTGGTTTTCATTTTGTAATGTTGTAAAAAATTGTATGGACGAAATACTGTAACTTGGAAAGTATATTCCCTTTGTCAAGTTTCCATCCAATACGTTGTGCATATAATATGACAAATGATTCAAGTATTTTTGTTTAGATATGAATGTGATTTTAGGAGTCATAAGACATAACTTGCAATCATATCCTTTGCATCGTAAGTATCCACGCCCCGAGTGAGGTCAGAAGAGCGTGTCAGCCTGATGGAGCTGTCCTTTTCGACCAGAATGCAGAAAAGGACTGGCTTAGAATTAACATTTTAGACCAGAACATGTCCAGGTTGCAGCTATGTGTTATGCAGGTGAATGAGGACCCAAAAGCGACTTGGCGAAAACAGAGTCTTTATTCCAGTAAAGGATAAAAGCAATACTCCTGGACAATCAAAGCAGAAAACAAAACATGAAAAAACTTAAATCCACTCGTAGTGACGAGGACAGACTGGACTCGACCATTGACTGCAGGTTGCCTAGGGAAGGCACCGACCGTAGCAGACTTAGACACCTGCTCACACGCAGCATCTGAAGGAGACAAGACACGACAGGGCGAGACAATGACACAGCACTGAGAACATCATACAAGGATCCGACAAGGACAGAAGCGAAAAACAAGGGGAGAAATAGGGACTCTAATCAGACGACAAAATAGGGGACAGGTGTGAAAAGACTAAATGAGTGAGTTAGGAGAATGAGGAACAGCTGGGAGCAGGAACGGAACGATAGAGAGAGGAGAGAGAGGGAGGGGGAGAGAGAGGGATAGAAAAAGGGAACGAACCTAATAAGACCAGCAGGGGGAAACGAACAGAAGGGAAAGCATAATGACAAGACAATATAAGACAAAACATGACACTATGTGTGTAAAGTGGTCTGAATCCTGAACTCTAAATAATCAACACTAGGTGCAGGCGAGAAGCTCACCTCCCAGACAATCACTGGTGTGGCTGATTAGCTGCCCTAAGTCAGATATCAAGAAAAGTCAATCTATGAAGGACCGTCCTACTATTCAAACCATCCTATCCCACTATGAGTCTCAAACCAACATATTCTCCTACCATCATCACCAATGGGAACTGTCGACATGGCTGGTTATCTTCCAGAGTGAAAGACAGTAGAAGAGACAGGTCCTGACCCTTTCGGACAATCAGAGCCTTACAAGCGTATCACTGAAAGGCCAAACCACATCCTTCCTAAGAAGGCCTGGTTCCGACAGAGATAAACAGCTAACAAAGGCACTCACAGATAAATACATGAATGATTTCTTATTCCAAACGTGCGACGGTTTGTGTGCAAAGTATATGATTAACGTGACAATAGTTCTAAAATGTATCCACGATAAGTGTCCCCTTTTCTCTCTCTCTCTCTTCCCCACCTCACCATCTATGTTGTAACAAGCCGACATATTGTGTTAGTCCTCTCGGGACCTGTTTCCATCGTATTAAGTTTCTAGTCAATAATCTATACCTTGTGTGTGTGTTTATCCTGTGTTTTTATTTAGTTAGCTAGTAAATAAATAATTAAACCAATTTGTGTAGTACTGAATCATGAGTAAGGCTGGGGCTTTTGCAGATGCATGAGCTTACGACTGTTCAGAATGATGATATGATAAGAGGTTGTGACTAATATGTTGAGTGTTTTATGGATGTTATAGGGAACGACCTTATACAGTTTAATTTGGGAGATGGTAACTCTTTAAATCACCCCAAATTCCTAATGAGTTAATTGTTGCATGACTAATTTAAATCGGGTAACAATTAAACATAGTTAGTGGATTAAATAAATAACAGTCATCAGATAAATTAAAGTAAAGTCACAACAATGGGAATAAGCACTAACCATCCATTAACACCAACACAGCCCTCGCCAACATGATGAACCAAAGGCAAAGATCAGAAGGCTAACATAATGCTTGTCATCAATTATGATACATTTATATTCTCTCATAATTTATGCATGTGGCTAGCAATTGTTGTTGACTGGGGTCCAGATCTTGGTTTGGGACTAAACCGAGCTAAGTTCCACTGTTCACATAAGCATACTACTTAGAATACATGACCAACACATTGCTTTATTCCACACTGAACAAAAAATATAAAAATATAAATGCAACGTGCAACAATTAAAAAATATATTTTAATAAGTTGCAGTTCATATAATGAAATCAGTCAATTTAAATACATTCATTAGGGCCTAATCTTTCGATTTCACATGACTGGGAATACAGATATGCATCAGTTGGTCACAGATACCTTAAAAAAAAGGTATTGGCGTTGATCAAAGGTGTGCATTTGCCCACTGAAGTCGGTTACGGCGCCAAACTGCAGTCATGTCAAGACCCTGGTGAGTACGACAGGCACACAGATGACCTTCCATGAGATGGTTTCTGACAGATTCTTTGGTTGTGCAAACTCACAGTTTCTTCAGCTGTCCGGGTGACTAGTCTCAGACGATCCTGCAGCTGAAGAAGCGGGACATGGAGGTCTTGGGCTGGCATGGTTACACCTGTGTCTGCGGTTGTGAGGCCGGTGGGAAGTACTGCCAAAATTTCTAAAACGACATTGGAGGCCGCTCATGGTATAGAAATGAACATTAAATTATCTGGCAACAGTTCTGTCGGACATTCCTGCAGTCAGCATTCCAATTGCACTTTCGCATAGCACTAACTTGAGACATTGTGTGTGTCACACCCTGACCATAGTTTGCTTTGTATGTTTCTATGTTTTATTTGGTCAGGGTGTGATCTGAGTGGGCATTCTATGTTGTGTGTCTAGTTTGTCTGTTTCTGTGTTTGGCCTGATTTGGTTCTCAATCAGAGTCAGGTGTTAGTCATTGTCTCTGATTGGGAACCATATTTAGGTAGCTTGTTTGGTGTTGGGTTTTGTGGGTGATTGTGCCTGTCTCTGTGTTTGCACCAGATAGGGCTGTTTAGGTTTTCACATTTCTTGTTTTGTTAGTTTGTTCATGTGTAGTTGCTTTATTAACGAACCATGAATAGTAGTCCTCCTCTCCTACACCGCAAGAAAACCGTTACAGAATCACCCACCACAACAAGACCAAGCAGCGTGGTGACAGGCAGTGGCAGCAGGAGCAGCGCAAGGAGGACTGGACATGGGAGGATGAGTTGGACGGTACAGGACCCTGGGCACAGCCAGGAGAATATCGCCGCTGGAGGAGATGAAAGGCGGAGAGGCGCTGGTATGAAGAGGCAGCACGGCGGCGTGGATGGACGCCCCCGAGAGTCAGCCCCAAAAATGTATTGGGATGGGTCACACAGGAAGTGTGGCGAAGCCAGGTAGGAGACCTGCGCCAACTTCCTGTGCTTACCGGGGGGGCGAGAGAGACCGGGCAGGCACCGTGTTATGCTGTGAAGCGCACGGTGTCCCCAGTGCGGGTGCATAGCCCGGTGTGGTACATACCAGCTCCGCGTATCGGCCGGGCTAGAGTGGGCATCGAGCCAAGTGCCATGAAGCCGGCTCTACGCATCTGGTCTCCAGTGCGTCTCCTTGGGCCGGCTTACATGGCACCAGCCTTGCGCACGGTGTCCCCGGTTCGCCTGCATAGCCCAGTGCGGGCTATTCCACCTCGCCACACTGGCAGGGCGACCGGGACCATTCAACCGTGTAAGGTTGGGCAGGCTCGGTGCTCAAGAGCTCCATTTTGGTCCTCCTCTCCTTCACCGCAAGAAAACCCTTACAGTGTGTGAAAAAACTACACATTTTTGAGGGGCCTTTTATTGTCCCCAGCACAAGGTGCACCTGTGTAATGATCATGCTGTTTAATCATACATGATCAAAAGCATGGGGACACCTGCTCATCGAAAATCTGATTCCAAAATCATGGGCATTAATATGGAGTAGGTCCACCCCTTTCCACTAGATGTTGGATCATTGGTGCGGGGACTTGCTTCCATTCAGCCAGAAGAACATTAGTAAGGTCAGGAACTGATGCTGGGCGATTAGGCCTGGCTTGCAGTCGGCGTTCCAATTCATCCCAATAGTGTACGATGGAGTTCAGGTCAGGGCTCTGTGCAGGCCAGTCAAGTCCTTCCACACCAATCTCGACAAACAATTTCTGTATGGACCTCACTTTGTGCATAGGGGCATTATCATGCTGAAACAGGAAAGGGCCTTCCCCAAACTCTTGCCACAAAGTTGGAAAGACAGAATCGTTTAGAATGTCATTGTGTGCTGTATCACTGAGATTTCCCCTCACTGGAACTAGAGTCGTGGCCAAAAGTTTTGAGAATGACACAGATATTAATATCCACAAAGTTTGCTGCTTCAGTGTCTTTAGATATTTTTGTCAGATGTTACTATGGAATACTGAAGTATAATTACAAGCATTTCATAAGTGTCAAAAGCTTTTATTGACAATATTTTCAGTATTGACCCTTCTTTTTCAACACCTCTGCAATCTACCCTGGCATGCTGTCAACTAACTTCTGGGCCACATCCTGACTGATGGCAGCCCGTTCTTGCGTAATCAGTGCTTGGAGTTTGTGGGTATTTGTTTGTCCACCCGCCTCTTGAGGATTGACCACAAGTTCTCAATGGGATTAAGGTCTGGGGAGTTTCCTGGCCATGGATGCAAAATTTCGATGTTTTGTTCTCCGAGCCACTTAGTTATCACTTTTGTCTTATGGTAAGGTGCTCTATCATGCTGGAAAAGGCATTGTTCATCACCAAACTGTTCCTGGATGGTTGGGAGAAGTTGCTCTCGGAGGATGTGTTGGTACCATTCTTTATTCATGGCTGTGTTCTTAGGCAAAATTGTGAGTGAGCCCACTCCCTTGGCTGAGAAGCAACCCCACACATAAATGGTTTCAGGATGCTTTACTGTGGCATGACACAGAACTGATGGTAGCGCTCACCTTGTCTTCTCCGGACAAGCTTTTTTGTGGATGCCCCAAACAATCGGAAAGGGGATTCATCAGAGAAAATGACTTTACCCCAGTCCTCAGCAGTCCAATCCCTGTTGCAGAATATCAGTCTGTCCTTTATGTTTTTCCTGGAGAAAAGTGGCTTCTTTGCTGTCCTTCTTGACACCAGACCATCCTCCAAAAGTCTTCGCCTCACTGTGCGTGCAGATGCACTCACACCTGCCTGCTACCATTTCTGAGCAAGCTCTGTACTGGTGGTTCCTTGATCCTGCAGCTGAATCAACTTTGGGAGACGGTCCTGGCACTTGCTGGAGTTTCTTGGGTGCCCTGAAGCCTTCTTCACAACAATTGAACCGCTCTCCTTGAAGTTCTTGATGATCCGATAAATGGTTGATTTAGGTGCAATCTTACTGGCAGTAATATCCTTGCCTGTGAAGCCCTTTTTGTGCAAAGCAATGATGACGGCACGTGTTTCCTTGCAGGCAACCATGCTTGACAGAGGAAGAACAATGATTCCAGCACCCTCCTTTTGAAGCTTCCAGTCTGTTATTCAAACTCAATCAGCATGACAGAGTGATCTCCAGCCTTGTCCTCGTCAACACTCATACCTGTGTTAACAACAGAATCACTGACATGATGGCAGCTTGTCCTTTTGTGGCAGGGCTGAAATGCAGTGGAAATGTTTTTGGGGGGGAATTCAGTTCATTTGCATGGCAAAGAGGGACTTTGCAATGAATTGCAATTCATCTGATCACTCTACATAACATTCTGGAGAATATGCAAATTGCCATCATACAAACTGAGGCAGCAGACTTTGTGAAAATGTATATTTGTGTCATTCTCAAAACTTTTGGCCACGATTGTACAGTAAGGGGCCTAACCCGACCCATGAAGACAACCCCAGAGCATTATTCCTCCTCCCCCACTATGCATTTGGGCAGGTAGCGTTCTCCTGGCCTCCGCCAAACCCAGATGTGTCCGTTGGACTGCCAGATGGTGAAGCGTGATTCACAATTCCAGAGAAAGCGTATCCATTGCTCCAGAGTCCAATAGCGGCGAGCTTTACACCACTTCAGTCGATGCTTGCCATTGTGCATGGTGTTCTTAGGCTTGTGTGCAGGTGTTTGGACATGGAGACCCATTTCATGAAGCTCCTGAAGATCAGTTCATGTGCTGAAGTTGCTTCCAGAGGCAGTTTGGAACTTGGCAGTGAGTGCTGCAACTGAGGACAGACGATTGTTACACGCTACTCGCTTCAACACTCGGCGGTCCCATTCTGTGTGCTTGTGTGGCCGTTGTTGCTCCTCGATGTTTCCACTTCACAATACCAGCACCTGTTTGACTGGGATAGCTCTAGCATGGCAGAAATATGACGAACTGACTTGTTGGAAAGTTGGCATCCTATGACGGTGCCACGTTGAAAGTCACTGAGCTTTTCTGTAAGGCCATTCTACTGCCAATGTTTGTGTATGGAGATTGCATGGCCGTGTGCTTGATTTTATACACCTGTCAGCAATGGGTGTGGATGAAATAACTGAATCCACTCATTTGAAGGCATCCACATACTTTTGCATATATAATGTATCTTCTTGATATGCTACTTCTGTCAGGTGGATGGATTATCTTTGCAAAGGAGAAATGCTTACTATTAGGGATGTAAACAAATTTGTGCACAACATTTTAGAGAAATTAGCTTTTTGTGCATATCAAACATTTCCGGAATATTTGATTTCAGCTCATGAAACATGGGCCAAACACTTTACATGTTGAGTTTATATTTTTGTTCAGTGTAAGTAGTGTGGATATTGGAAATAAACTATGGATTGTCTCACCGCCAGTATCTAAACGGGATGGCACTCTGCTAAGTGTAAGTCAGTTCAAGTGAATGCAGAGCATAGATATTAACAAGTCCTGTCTTTACTTGCATATAAAACAATATAGTGTTGTTTGATTTTTAATTCAGGATGGAGTTTAAGCACTATGGAGTTCCCTTGCAGTGCTTCCGATTGACACCAACATATCTTGACTTTAACAACTGCAGCATTCGCAGTATTGACAAATCCCGCACTTGTTCCTTAAAAAATCCTTTACATCGCTTTACAGCTCAGGCCGACTTTCATATGGGTGAAAAGGGGATCACAACGTCAAGGCCTATGGACTAACAGGTTATAGTTGCATTGTTTACTCTATCACAACACTTTCCCCAGGCTTCCCTAATGATTTTACCCAAGTACCGCTACTGGACGTTACGCTACTTGCCTAGAACACTCGCCACGCCCCATTCCTCGAGTAACAAAAAAGTGTTACAAAAATGTCAATATTTTATATTTGAGATTCTTCAAAGTAGCCACCCTTTGCCTTGATGACAGATTTGCACACTTTTGGCATTCTCTCAACCAGCTTCCCCTGGAATGCGTTTCCAACAGTCTTGAGGGAGTTCCCACATATGCTGAGCACTTGTTGGGTGCTTTTCCTTCACTCTGTGGTCCAACTCATCCCAAACCATCTCAATTAAGTTGAGGCCGGGTGATTGTGGATGCCAGGTTATTTGATGCACAAAGTCTGGAGGTTGTCATTGCCCTGTTGAAAAACAAATGATGGTCCGACTAAGACCAAACCAGATGGGATGGCGTATCAGTGCAGAATCCTGTGGTAGCCATGCTGGTTAAGTGTGCCTTGAATTCTAAATAAATCACAGATAGTGTCACTGGCAAAGCACTCCCACACCATCACATCTCCTCCTCCATGCTTCACAGAGGGAACCACACATGCAGAGATCATCTGTTCACCTACTCTGTGTCTCACAAAGAGACGGCAGTTGGATCCAGAAATGTAAAATTTGGACACAGACCAAAGGACAGATTTCCACTGGTCTAATGTCCATTGCTCTTGTTTCTTGGCCCAATAAAGTCTCTTCTTGGTGTCCTTTAGTAATGGTTTCTTGGCAGCAATTCAACCATGAAGGCCTGATTCACGCAGTCTCCTCTGAATAGTTGATGTTGAGATGCTCCTGTTACTTAAACTCTGTAGCATTTATTTGGGCTGCAATTTCTGAGGCTGGTAACTCTAATCAAATCAAATGTTATTGGTCACATACACATGGTTAGCAGATGTTAATGCGAGTGTTGCGAAATGCCTGTGCTTCTAGTTCCGACCGTGCAGTAATATCTAACAAATACTATAACAATTTCACAACTACCTTATACACACACAAGTGTAAAGGATTGAATATGTACAGTACATATTAATATATGGATGAGCAATGGCCGAGCGATGGCCGAAAGGCATAGGCAAGATGCAGTAGATGGTATAGAACAGTATATACATATGAGATGAGTAATGTAGGGTATATAAACATTATATAAAGTCGCATTGTTTAAACTGACTAATGATGCATTTATTCCATCCAATTTTTAATTATTAAAGTGGAGATTTGAGTCAGCATGTTGGCAGCAGCCACTCAATGTTAGTGATGGCTGTTTAAAACCTGTGTGAGCGCATGAACCGCTAGCGGGACACCTACGACAACAACCTGTGAAATTGCAGAGCACGAAATTCAAAATACAAACATCGTAATAAGTGTCATACATCATTTAAAAGCTTAACAACTTGTTAATCCAACCGCTTTGTCAGATTTCAAAAAGGCTTTATGGCAAAAGCATACCATGCGATTATCTGAGGACAGCACCCACATCAAAATACTTTTTCAACCAGCACAGGCGTCACCAAATCACAAATAGCGATTAAATAAATCACATACCTTTGAAGATCTTCCTCTGTTTAAAATCCCAATGTTCCCAGCTACACAATGAATGGTAATTTTGTTCGATAAAGTCCTTCTTTATATCCCAAAAAGTCTGTTTAGTTGGCACCAATGATCTCAGTAATCCACTCGTTCAACATGCATACAAACAAATCCAAAAAGTTACCAGTAAAGTTTGTCCAAACAAGTCAAACGATGTTTCTAATTAATCCTCAGGTATGCTAATATCTAAATAAACAATAATAAACAAGTCATATTCCTGGTTGTAAATGTTGGTAAGTTGACTTTGCTCTTATATCCAATTGTTCTTCCCGCCTGTATGTAATAAGACTAAGACTTTCCTGGGGTAACAGTGTAAGAAATAATACATTAAAAAAAATACGGGGTAGTTTCCTAAGAACGCGAAGCGAGGCGACCATCTCTGTCGGCGCCATAGTCAATATTATTAATGAACTTTTCCAATGCAGTAGAGGTAATTCTGTGTCTTCCTTTCCTGTGGCGGTCCTCATGAGAGCTAGTTTCATCATAGTGCTTGATGGTTTAACAGGGACAGGCAAAAGACAAGTCAAGGACAATAATCCAGATAGCTGGGGCAAAGGTTCTGGACGGCAGGCAGGCAGAAAAGGTTAAACAGGAACAATCATGAGACAGGAACAGGGGGAAAACCGCTGGTAGGCTTTACAAAACAAAACGAACTGGCAACAGACAGAACACAGGTATAAATACACAGGGGTTAATGGGGAAGATGGGTGACACCTGGAGGGGGGTGGAGACAATACCAAAGATAGGTGAAACAGATCAGGGTGTGACAGTAACCCCCCTCTCCTACCTGGGGGCATACCTGGTTGACCGGGGTGTCCCTGGTGGGGACCCAGCACCTCTCCTCCGGGCCATAACTCTCCCAGTCAACCAGGTACTGAAAATCCCTGCCCTGAGGTCAGGGATAGGATAAAGTAATCCTTCTCATCCCATGTAATGTAATGTAATGGTTTTTGTGACTGCACTTGAAGAATCTTTCAATGTTCTTAATTATCCCCATTGACTGTCATTTCTCTTTACTTAATATGGACTTGGTCTTTTACCAAATAGGGCTGGCTATCTTCTGTTTACCCCCCCCACCTTGTCACAACACAAATTATTGGCTCAAACGCATTAAGAAGGAAATAAATTCCAGGTGACTACCTCATGAAGCTGGTTGAGAGAATGCCAAGAGTGTGCAAAGCTGTCATCAAGGCAATGGGTGGTTACTTTGAAGAATCTCAAATATAAAATATTTTGATTTCTTTAACAGTTTTGTTACTTCATTATTCCATATGTGTTATTTAATAGTTTTGATTTCTTCACTATTACTCTACCATGTAGAGAATAGTAAATGTACAGAAACATTTGGGAATGAGCAGGTGTCCAAACTTTTGACTGGTACAGTAAGTGGTAAAAAAGGGCTGCATTAAATCTGTATCACGTATAATGGAAGATCCGTTTTAAAATGTATAGGTACTTTCCAATTGAGTCGACATATAGTGCATTCAGAAAGTATTCAGACCTTTCCCTTTTCCACATAGACACGTTAGCCTTATTCTAAAATGTTTTAAGTACTTTTTTCCCCCTCATCAATCTACACACAATACCCCTTAATGACAAAGCGAAAAGTTTTTTATACATTTTAGCAAAAAAATGTAAAAGGTACTTTATTTCCATAAGTTTTCAGACCCTTTGCTTTGAGACTCGAAATTGAGCACAGGTGCATCCTGTTTCCATTGATCCTCCTTGATGTTTCTACAACTTGATTTGACTCCACCTACGGTAAATTCAATTGATTAGTCATTATTTGGAAAAGCACACACCTGTCTATATAAGGTCCCACAGTTGACAGTGCATGTCAGAGCAAAAAAACAGGAACGTGGAATTGTCTCTAGACAGGATTGTCCAAGACACAGATCTGGGTTAGGGTACCAAAATATTTCTGCATCATTGAAGATTCCCAATAACACAGTGACCTCCATCATTCTTAAATAGAAGAAGTTTGGAACCACCAACAATCTTCCTGAGCTGGCCGCCCGGCCAAACTGAGCAATCGGGGGAAAAGGGCCTTGGTCAGGGAGGTGACCAAGAACCCGATGGTCACTCTGACTGAGCTCTAGAGTTCCTCTGTGGAAATTGGAGAATCTTCTAGAAGGACAACCATCTCTGCCGCACTCCACCAATCAGGCTTTTATGGTAGAGTGGCCAGACGGAATACTTTCCGAATGCACTGTATGTAGCATTTACCTTGAATGCAGTCGACGCAAACTCTAAAACATTGCCTTTAAATTGAGGTATAAAGCGGATCTTCTCTTATACAGATTTAATTCAGCCCAAAGTTTGATAGATTTCTTTAGTTGTCAAAGATAAGGTATTGTAACAACAACTTCAGTGCCGTCAGGGTAGGCAGTGCTTACCCTGTGATAATCTTATGAAAAGCCAAATTTAAAAATACAATTTATATTTTAAAAAAGTGGCTCCTAATCAGCAAATGTATCTTTTATTTCTGAGGCTTGCACAGTTTTTTAAATATTTTCAAATGCCAAGCCGGATCAGATACATACTGGTAATTACTCAGTTAAATGCCAAAAAGATTATATTTGCAATGTCACTAAGCAAAAATCAAACAAAGTTGAAACATGATTTTGTCATGTTCAGTACCTTTTGATTGATTTTGGGACCCACAACTATAGTGTATTGACATTCGCTAATTTGAGAATATTGGCATGCTAGTCAGCATAGGATGCTACATGATAGTCAGCTCGCGTTAGTTTAACTAGCCAGCCTAGCTAGCTCTTGTCCAATGGAAACCGACACAATCCTACTGTCTACATGGCTAGCTAGATGACCAGTGGTGACAGTGAGGTCCCTATCAAGGCTTTAATAAGTGACTGTTTTCACATTAATGCCAGCTGCATGTGCTTACACCTCAATCTTCGTGCATCGCCATCTAGCCAGGAGCCACCATGAAATCCCATCGTGTGTTGCTTGTGGCTGCAGTTTAGTGCCAGCTGTAGACTGAAAGTTAACATTATAGAGACGGTTGATCTTAAGTAAGGTGCATTGTTTTTATATATACTTTCCTAAAAAACGTAATGGATATTACATTGCCTGTCCCAATCACACCATTCAAACATGCCCTCAAGTGACGAGGTCTACATCAATAAAATACTTGATTGCTTAAGTACTTAAAATACTTAACAGAAACAAGTTATTCATAACCCTGTGTTGCTCCTCAGGGGTGAAGGATGGACACATTTAAATTTGACGGTGGTTCAAATGAGACAAACATTTTACATTTTCATTAACAGCTTGGTAGGGTTTTGGGAAAGTTCATTTGACCACAATTCTCTTCATTGGTTCATTAAACTCTCTGAATTGCTCTTTAATTATCCAAGATCTATTCGTCAAAGTAATAACTTCAAACTTGTTCTCAGTCCATTACTCTGTGTGAAAAGCCTCGGCAGCAAGCGTCCTAAATTTCAGATCTTTAAACTCTTATTAACTGCCCTACTGGGCTGTCTCATTAAAATACATTAGCAGCAATTTAATCAGTAAAAGTTATGTTCTCTCTCCTGCGGTCTGCCTTAACTGACACTGTGGGGGGTAAGGAAGTGTATTTTTCTCTACATTTGAAGAAGAGAAACTCCACAGGAAATTGTGTGTTGCTGATTTACTGACCATTGTGACAGACATTTTTCTAAATATTCAGCTTGGCTACATTTATAAATAAACCCATCAAAGGTTGTGGTGGGGTGGAGGGTAAAAACTAGTTCAGAATGGCAGTGTTGGGAAGCTACTTTGAAAATATAGTTTACCAAGCTACCAATTACTTCACAATGGAGGAAGTTAACGCTTCCCTTAATAACGCTTCCCATAATTAAGAAAACTGAATTGCATTCCACACTGCCCTCACCCACCTAGATAAGAGGAATACCTACAGCACCGTGCATCAATACCTACGGCACCGTGCATCAAGTCTGACAGTAACACGCTCCTGAACACTTTCTATGCCTAAGCCATAAGACTGCTAAATAGCTAACAAAATGGCTACACAGACTAACTGCATTGACCCTTGTACATTTTTGCACTGTCCTTATGCACACTCACAGGACTCTATACACTCACGCACACAAACACGCCAACACACACAACATTAAACATTTTAAATGTAAAGCTGAAATGTCAGATTACAAATTACAAGAACAGTTCACTTTTTTTTCACAGAGTCATATGTCAAAAGTGTGTCATTTAGCCTATTAAAAAAACTGTTTCAAGTGAGAATTGGGAATGTATGATTTCTGAAAAAGATTGAAATTTCCTTCAACCATCTTTTCTTATCTTTTTGAAAAAAATGTAGTGTAGTTCCTGTAATTAGCTATACTGCTACATGGCAAAAAAAGTTATTAACTACTGAAAATACTAAGATGATTTGAATTAAGTTCAACTACCACCAAGCTTCTGCAAAATGTAGTTACTAGTTGAACTATATGTACAGATATCCTATTTTTCCAACTTAATTGAGGAAAATAAGAACAATCTGAAATGTATTTTTGATACTGTCGCTAAGGTAACTAAAAAGCAGCATTCCCCAAGAGAGGATGGCTTTCACTTCAGGAGTAATAAATTCATAAACTTATTTGAGGAAAAGATCATGATCATTAGAATTCAAATTACAGACTCCTCTTTAAATCTGCATATTCCTCCAAGCTCAGCTGTCCCGAGTCTGCACAACTCTGACAGGACCTAGGATCAAGGGAGAAACTCAAGTGTTTTAGTACTATATCTCTTGACACAATGATGAAAATAATCATGACCTCTAAACCTTCAAGCTGCATACTGGACCATATTCCAACTAAACTACTGAAAGAGCTGCTTCCTGTGCTTGGCCCTCCTATGTTGAACATAACAAGGCAGAGTTCATCTCAGCCTATGCCTCCCTCCAGTCCCTCGACTTCTTGGCACTGACGGAAACATGGATCACCACAGATAACACTGCCACTCCTACTGCTCTCTCTTCGTCCGCCCACGTGTTCTCGCACACCCCGAGAGCTTCTGGTCAGCGGGGTGGTGGCACCGGGATCCTCATCTCTCCCAAGTGGTCATTCTCTCTTTCTCCCCTTACCCATCTGTCTATCGCTTCCTTTGAATTCCATGCTGTCACAGTTACCAGCCCTTTCAAGCTTAACATCCTTATCATTTATCGCCCTCCAGGTTCCCTCGGAGAGTTCATCAATGAGCTTGATGCCTTGATAAGCTTCTTTCCTGAGGACGGCTCACCTCTCACAGTTCTGGGCGACTTTAACCTCCCCACGTCTACCTTTGACTCATTCCTCTCTGCCTCCTTCTTTCCACTCCTCTCCTCTTTTGACCTCACCCTCTCACCTTCCCCCTACTCACAAGGCAGGCAATACGCTCGACCTCATCTTTACTAGATGCTGTTCTTCCACTAACCTCATTGCAACTCCCCTCCAAGTCTCCGACCACTACCTTGTATCCTTTTCCCTCTCGCTCTCATCCAACACTTCCCACACTGCCCCTACTCGGATGGTATCGCGCCGCCCCAAGCTTCGCTCTCTCTCCCCCGCTACTCTCTCCTCTTCCATCCTATCATCTCTTCCCTCTGCTCAAACCTTCTCCAACCTATCTCCTGATTCTGCCTCCTCAACCCTCCTCTCCTCCCTTTCTGCATCCTTTGACTCTCTATGCCCCCTATCCTCCAGGCCGGCTCGGTCCTCCCCTCCCGCTCCGTGGCTCGACGACTCATTGCGAGCTCACAGAACAGGGCAGCCGAGCGGAAATGGAGGAATACTCGCCTCCCTGCGGACCTGGCATCCTTTCGCTCCCTCCTCTCTACATTTTCCTCTTCTGTCTCTGCTGCTAAAGCCACTTTCTACCACTCTAAATTCCAAGCTTCTGCCTCTAACCCTAGGAAGCTCTTTGCCACCTTCTCCTCCCTCCTGAATCCCCCCCCCCCCTCCCTCTCTGCAGATGACTTCGTCAACCATTTTGAAAAGAAGGTCGACGACATCCGATCCTCGTTTGCTAAGTCAAACGACACCGCTGGTTCTGCTCACACTGCCCTACCCTGTGCTCTGACCTCTTTCTCCCCTCTCTCTCCAGATGAAATCTCGCGTCTTGTGACGGCCGGCCGCCCAACAACCTGCCCGCTTGACCCTATCCCCTCCTCTCTTCTCTTCGCTCATCAACTCATCCCTGACCGCTGGCTACGTCCCTTCCGTCTTCAAGAGAGCGAGAGTTGCACCCCTTCTGAAAAAACCTACACTCGATCCCTCCGATGTCAACAACTACAGACCAGTATCCCTTCTTTCTTTTCTCTCCAAAACTCTTGAACGTGCCGTCCTTGGCCAGCTCTCCCGCTATCTCTCTCAGAATGACCTTCTTGATCCAAATCAGTCAGGTTTCAAGACTAGTCATTCAACTGAGACTGCTCTTCTCTGTATCACGGAGGCGCTCCGCACCGCTAAAGCTAACTCTCTCTCCTCTGCTCTCATCCTTCTAGACCTATCGGCTGCCTTCGATACTGTGAACCATCAGATCCTCCTCTCCACCCTCTCCGAGTTGGGCATCTCCGGCGCGGCCCACGCTTGGATTGCGTCCTACCTGACAGGTCGCTCCTACCAGGTGGCGTGGCGAGAATCTGTCTCCTCACCACGCGCTCTCACCACTGGTGTCCCCCAGGGCTCTGTTCTAGGCCCTCTCCTATTCTCGCTATACACCAAGTCACTTGGCTCTGTCATAACCTCACATGGTCTCTCCTATCATTGCTATGCAGACGACACACAATTAATCTTCTCCTTTCCCCCTTCTGATGACCAGGTGGCGAATCGCATCTCTGCATGTCTGGCAGACATATCAGTGTGGATGACGGATCACCACCTCAAGCTGAACCTCGGCAAGACGGAGCTGCTCTTCCTCCCGGGGAAGGACTGCCCGTTCCATGATCTCGCCATCACGGTTGACAACTCCATTGTGTCCTCCTCCCAGAGCGCTAAGAACCATGGCGTGATCCTGGACAACACCCTGTCGTTCTCAACTAACATCAAGACGGTGGCCCGTTCCTGTAGGTTCATGCTCTACAACATCTGCAGAGTACGACCCTGCCTCACACAGGAAGCGGCGCAGGTCCTAATCCAGGCACTTGTCATCTCCCGTCTGGATTACTGCAACTCGCTGTTGGCTGGGCTCCCTGCCTGTGCCATTAAACCCCTACAACTCATCCAGAACGCCGCAGCCCGTCTGGTGTTCAACCTTCCCAAGTTCTCTCACGTCACCCCGCTCCTCCGCTCTCTCCACTGGCTTCCAGTTGAAGCTCGCATCCGCTACAAGACCATGGTGCTTGCCTACGGAGCTGTGAGGGGAACGGCACCTCAGTACCTCCAGGCTCTGATCAGGCCCTACACCCAAACAAGGGCACTGCGTTCATCCACCTCTGGCCTGCTCGCCTCCCTACCACTGAGGAAGTACAGTTCCCGCTCAGCCCAGTCAAAACTGTTCGCTGCTCTGGCCCCCCAATGGTGGAACAAACTCCCTCACGACGCCAGGACAGCGGAGTCAATCACCACCTTCCGGAGAGACCTGAAACCCCACCTCTTTAAGGAATACCTAGGATAGGATAAAGTAATCCTTCTCACCCCCCCCCCTTTAAGATTTAGATGCACTATTGTAAATTGACTGTTCCACTGGATGTCATAAGGTGAATGCACCAATTTGTAAGTCGCTCTGGATAAGAGCGTCTGCTAAATGACTTAAATGTAAATGTAAACTCACTAAAAGTCGCAGTAATGAAGCCTCTCTTGAAAAAGCCAAACCTTGACCCAGAAAATATTTTTTTAAACTAATCGGCCTATATCGAATCTCCCATTCCTCACAAAACTTTTAGAAAAAGCTGTTGCGCAACAACTCACTGCCTTCCTGAAGACAAACAATGTATAGGAAATGCTTCAGTCTGGTTTTAGAACCCATCATAGCACTGAGACGACACTTGTAAATTACCATTAATTGGCGTCAGACCGAGGCTCTGCATCTGTCCTCTCGCTCCTAGACCTTAGTGCTGCTTTTGATACCATCGATCATCACATTCTTTTGGAGAAATTGGAAACCCAAATTGGTCTATACGGACAAGTTCTGGCCTGGTTTAGATCTTATCTGTCGGAAAGATATCAGTTTGTCTCTGTGAATGGTTTGTCCTCCAACAAATCAACTGTAAATTTCAGTGTTCCTCAAGGTTCCGTTTTTAGGACCACTATTGTTTTTCACTATATATTTTACCTCTTGATGTCATTTGAAAACATAATGTTAACTTTCCCTGCTATGCGGATGACACACAGCTGTACATTTTGATGAAACATGGTGAAGCCCCAAAATTGCCCTCGCTGGAAGCCTGTGTTTCAGACATAAGGAAGTGGATGGCTGCTACCTATCTTTCCTATTTTGTCCTGCCGTACATACCTCACAAGACGCAGGTCTCCTAATTGTCCCTAGAATTTCTAAGCAAACAGCTGGAGGCAGGGCTTTCTCCTATAGAGCACAATTTTTCTGGAATGTTCTGACTAGAAGCAGCCTCGGTCTCAACCTTTAAGTCTTTCTTGAAGACTCATCTCTTCAGTGGGTCCTAGGATTGAGTGTAATCTGGCCCAGGAGTGTGAAGGTGAACGGAAAGGCACTGGAGCAACGAACCACCCTTGCTGTCTCTGCCTATCCGGTTCCACTCTCTCCACTGGGATTCTCTGCCTCTAACCCTATTACAGGAGCTGAGTCACTGGCTTACTGGTGCTCTTCCATGCCGTCCCTAGGAGGGATGCGTCACGTGAGTGGGTTGAGTCACTGATGTGGTCCTCCTGTCTGGGTTGGCGCCCCCCCCCCTCTTGTGTTGTGCCGTGGCGGAGATCTTTGTGGGCAATACTCGGCCTTGTCTCAGGATAGTAAGTTGGTGGTAGAAGATATCCCTCTAGTGGTGTGGGGGGATGTGAGTATTTCTCCTGTCTTATCCGGTGTCATGTGTGAATTTAAGTATGCTCTCTCTAATTCTCTCTTTCTCTATCTCGGGGGACCTGAGCCCTAGGACCATGCCTCAGGACTACCTGGCATGATGACTCCTTGTTGTCCCCAGTCCACCTGGCCGTGCTGCTGCTCCAGTTTCAACTGTTCTGCCTGCATCTATGGAACCCTGACCCGTTCACTGTGATTACTATTATTTGACCATGCTGGTCATTTATGAACATTTGAGCTTCTTGGCCATGTTCTGTTATAATCTCCACCCGGCACAGCCAGAAGAGGACTGGCCACCCCTCATAGCCTGGTTCCTTTCTAGGTTTCTTCCTAGGTTTTGGCCTTTCTATGGAGTTTTTCCTAGCCACCGTGCTTCTACACCCGCATTGCTTTCTGTTTGGTGTTTTAGGCTGGGTTTCTGTACAGCACTTTGAGATATCAGCTGATGTAAGAAGGGCTATATAAATACAATTGATTTGATGTAAACTCAGCAAAAAACGAAATGTCCCTTTTTCAGGATCCTTTCTTTCAAAGATAATTCATAGAAATCCAAATAACTTCACAGACCTTCATTGTAAAGTGTTTAAACACTGTTTCCTATGGTTTTTCAATGAACCATAAACAGTGAATGAACATGCACATGTGAAATGGTCGTTAAGACACGAACAGCAGTTAAGGTCACAGTTATGAAAACTTAGGACACTAAAGAGGCCTTTCTACTGACTCTGAAAAACACCAAAATAAATATTCCCAGGGTCCCTGTTCATCTGCACAGAGCCATGAGGACTGCAGATGTGGCCAGGGCAATAAATCCGTACTGTGTGAGATGCCTAAGACAGCTCCACAGGGAGACGTGACGGATAGCCGATCGTCCTCGCAGTGGCAGACTACGTGTAACAACACCTGCACAGGATCGGTACATCCGAACATCACAACTGCGGGACAGGTACAGGATGGCAACAACAACTGCCTGAATTACACCAGGAACGCACAATCCCTCCCTCCGCAATAGGCTGAGAGAGGCTGGACTGAGGGCTTGTAAGGCCTGTTGTAAGGCAGGTCCTCACCAGACATCACCGGCAACAATGCCGCCTATGGACACAAACCCACCATCGCTGGACCAGACAGGACTGGCAAAAAGTGCTCTTCACTGACGATTTGCGGTTTTGTCTCACCAGGGGTGATGGTCAGATTCGCGTTTATTGTCGAAGGAATGAGTGTTACACCGAGGCCTATACTCTGGAGAGGGATCGATTTGGAGGTGGAGGGTCCGTCATGGTCTGGGGCGGTGTGTCACAGCATCATCGGACTGAGCTTGTTGTCATTTCAGGCAATCTCAACGCTGTGCGTTACAGGGAAGACATCTTCCTCCCTCATGTGGTACCCTAACTGCAGGATAATCCTGACATGACCCTCCAGCATGACAATGCCACCAGCCATACTGCTCGTTCTGTGCGTGATTTCCTGCAAGACAGGAATGTCAGTGTTCTGCCATGGCCAACAAAGAGCACAAATCTCAATCCCATTGAGCACGTCTGGGAAGCCTGTTGGCTTGGAAGGTGAGGGCTAGGGCCATTCCCCCCCTGAAATGTCCCGGAACTTGCAGGTGCCTTGGTGGAAGACTGGGGTAACATCTCACAGCAAGAACTGGCAAATCTGGTGCAGTCCATCAGGAGGAGATGCACTGCAGTACTTATTGCAGCTGGTGGCCACACCAGATACTGACTGTTACTTTTGATTTTGACCCCCCCCCCTTTGTTCAGGGACACATTATTCAATTTATGTTAGTCACATGTCTGTGGACCTTTTTCAGTTTGTCTCAGATGTTGAATCTTATGGTCATTACACATGTTGTTTGCTGAAAATAAACGCAGGACATTTCTTTTTTTTGTTGAGTTTAGTTCACTACTCCCCAACACTGCACAATGGCAGTGTGAAGCATCTCCGATCACCCCCCATTGTCTCGGGACCACAGTTGTTTCCCCATGTGGCTTGGCTTCTCTGTCAGTCAGGCTTTGATGATAGTTGCTAGCGCTGGTCTCCTCATTCTCCGCTGAGAAGCTCTGTCAGCTCACTAGGGTTTCATGTCCTTATAACTCGGACCCCAAGAAGACTAGCTGCCACCATTTGCGTCGGCTAATGAGGATCCTAATAAAAATCATAATTCTCTCTCGTTCCATCCTGTCATTGGTACGCATGCTCTGCTGTAACTGTTGTTTCGTGGTGGAGAGACTGTGCCACTGAGGGAGAGACACCTGCACTGAGGGGAAGTTCCATGGAAATTCTTTGGTAGATCAATTCCTCTCGATGACACTATCGCCAGTCAAATTCCAAACTACATATATACAGTATAAAATGTTTTTAGATCGCATGACGACCCTTCTTTCTTGCAACTGTAGATGAATTAAATAGAAGTAATTGAGTCAATGTAATTGCCTTCTAATAGTAATGACAATATAATTTAATAGGATCCCGTGTCAGGACCCGGTACGAACCCGGGTCTCCGGAGTGAGAAACAGTCACTTAACCAACTGAGCCACAAATAGTCGGCAGAACCCAGAAGATGAGGCAGACACAGCAGTACTTGAGACAGTGTATTTAATGAAGTAAAAAGTGAAGTCCTTCAGGAAAACATGTAACTCCACAACCTCAAAAGGAATTCCACAAGAACAAAGGTAATCCTCCAAGACAAAAAGGTAAATCCACAAGGTGGTAGGTATAGCATAAAAAGCCTCAAAAGATACTCAAAAATAAATAAACAAGAACAAAAACAGAATTCCACAAGCGAGGCCACCGGGATCAACAAGAGTACACAGAATACTAGGGCTGGGTGCTAACATACAAACACAGAGCAAATATCTGAGGAAAACTAAGGGTTTAAATACAATCAGAGGAAACGACGCACAGGTGCAAATAATAATGGGGATCAAGGGAAAACAAAAGGTCAAAAAGCACATTGGGGGCATCTAGTGACCAAAAACCGGAACAACCCTGGTCAAATCCTGACACCCTGGTTATGACTAGGTCCCCCAATGAGCCTATCACCCGACATGAGAAACATCAAGTCAGGGCTCTCCTACCCTGTTCCTGGAAAGCTACCTTCCTGTAGGGTTTTTTTCTCCAACCCTAGTTGTAACTAAATTGATTCAGCCTATGAACCAGCTAATTATTAGAATCAGGTGTGCTAGATTAGGGTTGGTGTGAACACATAGAGGACTATAGCTCTACGGGAACAAGGTTGGAGAGCCCTGCATTACATCAAGCCAACGATTGGAGACATTAAATTGCATGATTATAAGCAGGCGACAAGGAGGAGATTCCATTAGCTAAAATACTCTGTCAAGGGTTATCTAAAAACACATGATCTAAGATTGCAAAGGGGAGGGAAGGCCCTATTCTGTCAGACCTCAACATCCTTGTGTGAGAAATTGAAAAAGGAGCGCACTGCCCTTATAAGCTATGAATAATTTTGTTGTTTAGTGTCAAAACAGTTTCTTGGAGCAGACAAATTCAGTTTGCAGTAATGTTGAGTTTGGGACTGACTTCCCTCAAAGGGCTCTATTTTCAGCTGGCGTTACGCCAGAGGAATTGTCAAACGCACGCTTGTTTGCAATTTCGACCTGTAAAGCTGACGCTCTTCTGGTTTCAAACCCAAGTACCAGGATTGGTCATTTACCTGTCTTAGCCCTATCGCCACACTGAACAAAAAAATGTAACTTTCTCTTTGGGAGAGCGGGGATAGAGTGCCCTCAGAAGCTATTAAGTGCGCCTCATAGGACTTTTACCCTCCGTTTCACACAGCTCGCCAGAGTAGTTCTTCCACTGTCGGGAGAAATGGTAATGCATATTAATGTGTTAACTGCATGAAAATAAAGGTTGTTTGCTACCACACCCACAACGGAAGCACAATCATTGTCTCGGATTTGCAGGTGGGGAGGGATGGCAATATCTGAGGTGTGTCCTGAAGAACGTCTACCAAAGTGCCAATTTCAGGCAGTGCTGGTGCGGATATTCAAGATCAAACAAAAGCTGGTCTTAACAGTGACACAGTTGGATTTGGCATGGATTTTGACAGTGGAAGCACAACTTTTCCAGCCCGTACACATAGTGCCCATATGCACATTGAACAAGATGTGCATTTTGTGCATGTACGTCGTATTTAGATTTTTTTTGTTGTTGTTTCATTTGATTTGATTAAAAACCTCCTCAATTAAGGCTGTTTGTTTTGTCCTGCCCAATGCATTCGCCAAGGTGTAAAAACTATCATAAAGGGTTTGGCTCGTGAGAACGCTTTGACAAAAGTATTATTCACCAAAGCTTTATTAAACTATAAAGTTTGAGAAACCCCTTTTGTTATTGTCATGTTTTGTCTTTTATTATCATGTCTTGTCCCTGTGCTTCCCATTCTATTAGTTTCCCTCTGCTGGTCTTATTAGGTTCTTTCCCTCTTTCTATCCCTCTCTCTCCCCCTCCCTCTCTCACTCTCTCGCTCTCTCTTCTCTCTATCGTTCCGTTCCTGCTCCCAGCTGTTCCTATTCCCCTAATCAATCATTTAGTCTTCCCACACCTGTTCCCGATCCTTTTCCCTGATTAGAGTCCCTATTTCTCTCCTTGTTATTCGTTTCTGCCCTGTCGGTTCCTTGTCTAGAATTCACCGTGCTGTGTTTGTGTATCGCCCTGTCGTGTCGTGTTTCCCTCAGATGCTGCGTGGTGAGCAGGTGTCTGAGTCTGTTTGGTTCAAGTGCCTTCCCGAGGCAACCTGCTGTTCACCTGCTGTTCAAGATCGAGTCTCCAGTTTGTCCTCGTCATTTCGAGTGAAAGTTGTGTTTTTTTGATTGTATTTACTTTACTGGATTAAAGACTCTGTTTTCGCCAAGTCGCTTTTGGGTCCTCTTTCACCTGCACGACAGTTATCATTTTAGCCAGCTCCTATTATAATTTTGGATGTTTGTAAAAAAAAACTAAACTAAATGTAGCCATCATGGAATGAGAGATGTCACTCATATTTAGAAACATTTAAAGTATTTTCCTGTGAAATGGCTTGTTTTTCTTTTTTTTAAACAAGCTGTGATAGGCTACCCTTACCCTACTATAACGAAAGCTGGTTTGACAGCAATGTGTCTGCTGTCTTTCTTATCCTGGCCATGCAGTATTCAAGTAGCCTATCCATATAAGGTTTCTAAAATGGTTTATTCGTCAGCTTTTGCCATCATGCTTTTGCATGATTCACAATTCACATAGGCCTGTATACAGTGCATAGGCTACTCCATTTGGCTTGTATCCATCCCCATTTCCAAAGGGCGCCTCTTGTCCGGTTACGAAAGACACGGTCTTCCAAACATATTCAAATGATTCAGTCCTATATCAACGGTAGGCCTAGGCTAGATATTGCTTATTGAGAATGTGGCTCACACATACCCTATGCTATTTAGTCAACTGTATCAATCCCACAATGGACTAAGAGGAATGATATTTGTTTCCCCCAGCCTAATCAAAGTTGATGACTGTCATGTGTGACTATCATGTGTACTCCCTCTCCGGCCTCTAGGTCACCAGGCTGACGACTGACATAAGGGCATGTACATGATGGTCAAAATGCTTCTTGACGGTGTATTTTCATAGTCCTAGTAAAGTGACACAGGATGGTCATAATGCTTCATGACAATGTCGTATTTTCTGTAAAATTTATTTAAAATGATGGAAAAAAACATGGATGTAAAGAATTCTTTACAACAAAAACAAAGGACTTTAGAATCAAGATTTGCAAGCGAAATAACACATTTGAATGAATGTGGGTTTTGACCGTCTTAAGTAGGTGTCATAACCAGCCAAAAAAATATAGCAATATATGTCACAACAGGTGTAAATATGGGTTACGTCAGCTGTTATTGTTTATTTATTTTCATATCATCTTTATTTAACCAGGTAGGCCAGTTGAGAACAAGTTCTCATTTACAACTGCGACCTGGCCAAGATAAAGCAAAGCAGTGCAACACAAACAACGACACAGAGTTAAACGTGGCATAAACAAACGTACAGTCAATAACACAATATAAAAAATCTATACACAGTGTTTGCAAATGAGGTAAGATTAGGCAATAAATAGGCTGTAGTAGCGAAGTAATTACAATATAGCAATTCAATGCTGGAGTGATAGATGTGCAGAAGATGAATGTGCAAGTAGAGCTACTTGTAACGCCGTTCTTCGTTTGTAGAACGAGAGTCGGACCGAAATGCAGCGTGGTGGTTACTCATGACTTTAATGAAAAAAGCGACACATGAAATAACTATACAAAATACAAAACAACAAACGGAACGTAAAACCTAAGGAAGGCTCTGGCTGTGCTGAACAGGCGAGGCGCACTGAAGGCCTGGTGTGTGGTGCTGGAACTGGTGCTACAGGATCGAGGACACGCACAGGAAGCCTGGTGCGGGGAGCTGCTACCGGAGGACTGGTGTGTGGAGGTGGCTCTGGATAGACCGGACCGTGCAGGCGCACTGGAGCTCTTGAGCACCGAGCCTGCCCAGCCTTACCTGGCTCGATGCCCACTCTAGCCCGGCCAATACGAAGGGCTGGTATGAACCGCACAGGGCTATGCACCCGCACTGGAAATACTGTGCGCTCCATAGCATAACACAGTGTCTGCCCGGTCTCTCTAGCCCACCGGTAAGCACAGGGAGTTTGCGCAGGTCTCCTACCTGGCATAGCCATACTCCCTTTAAGCCCCCCCCCCCCCAATATCTTTTGGGGGCTGCTTTTCGGGCTTCCATCCGTGTCGCCGTGCTGCCTCCTCATACCAGAGCCTCTCCGCTTTAGCCGACTCTAGTTCTTCCTTGGGACGGCGATATTCTCCAGGCTGAGCCCAGGGTCCTTTTCCGTCAAATATCTCCTCCCAAGTCCAGAAGTCCTTTGATCGCTGCTCCTCACAATTAACAGGGAGAGTAGGCTCAGGTCTGACTCCTGACTCTGCTACTCTCTCCCTGAGCCCTCCCCCAATAAATATTTGGTGGTGACTTTCGGGTTTCGCTCTGCGCCGCCGTGTCTTTCTTTTCGACTCCATTCTCCTATAGCCCTCTTCGCACTGCTCCAGCGAATCCCAGGCAGGCTCCGGCACTCTCTCTGGGTCGGCCGCCCACCTGTCTATTTCTTCCCACGTCGTATACTCCATGCCTCTGCTGTCCATAACGTCCTCCCTTCGCTGCTGCCTGTTAAAACGCTGCTCGGTCCGAGTGTGGTGGGTGATTCTGTAACGGCGTTCTTCGTTTGTAGAAAGAGAGTCGGACCGAAATGCAGCGTGGTGGTTACTCATGACTTTAATGAAAAAAGTGACACATGAAATAACTATACAAAATACAAAACAACAAACGGAACGTGAAACCTAATTACAGCCTATCTGGTGAAACTACACAGAGACAGGAACTATCACCCACTAAATACACAGTGAAACCCAGGCTACCTAAAAACGGTTCCCAATCAGAGACAAGGAGAATCACCTGACTCTGATTGAGAACCGCCTCAGGCAGCCAAGCCTATACAACACCCCTACTCAACCGCAATCCCAATAATTACAAAACCCCAATACGAAATACAACAACATAAACCCATGTCACACCCTGGCCTGACCAAATAATATAATAAAAACACAAAATACAATGACCAAGGCGTGACACTACTGGGGAGCAAAGGAGCTCAACATTTTTTTATAGCAATATGGGGATGAGGTAGTTGGATGGTGTCGTGGAAATTTCCTGTACCAAATCATGAGAGCAAACCACACACAAGTCAGAGTTTATCACAAAGTCCATCTTTAATTATATGAGCTCCATCACAACCCTGTGACTCTCAGATCAATTCAGTGTCTATAAATGAATTCTCTGAGAGTCCCTTACACATTGCAACTGAGATCCTTTATAGCAAAGACACACATAGCCAGACAGCATTGGCCATAATTTATCGTTCAGCTTTGTCTCCTAAACTATGTTATTTTCTAAAACTCAGAACCTAAACACATCCTCATATCAACAGGCATATATCAAATCCATCCTATCTTGACAAGATCACAGAGACACATTTACTGGCACACAGACATTGTGGAGCCAAGAGATACACGCTTGACCTCTCCCTCTCTCCGGCCCAAGCAACTTAGTATTGACAGAGAACAGATGACTGCAAACCCCGCCACAGTATTATACACAAATAAACATTCTGATTAGAAGTAACTTACAAACATATGATGAATATAAAACATCTTACCTATGTTACCAACTAATTATGATTATTCCCCAACAATGGGCTGGAATGACTGGAACGGATTGCAAAAATCACTGAAGCTGGAGACTCAAATCTCCCTCACCTGTACATATACAGGTGCAGTAAAAAAAGCTGATGCTTAAAGTTAATGAGGGAGATTTGAGTCTCCAGCTTCAGTGATTTTTGCAATCCGTTCCAGTCATTGGCAGCAGAGAACTGGAAGGAAAGGCGGCCAAAGGAGGAATTGGCTTTGGGGGTGACCAGTGAAATATAACTTCTGGAGCACGTGCTACGGGTGGGTGCTGCTATGGTGACCAGTGAGCTGAGATAAGGTGGGACTTTACCTAGCAAAGACTTATAGATGACCTGGAGCCAGTGTGTTTGGTGACGAATATGAAGCGAGGGTCAGCCAACGAGAGCATACAGGTCGCAGTGGTGGGTAGTATATGGTGCTTTGGTGACAAAACGGATGGAACTGTCATAGGCTGCATCCAATTTGCTCAGTAGAGTGTTGGAGGCTATTTTTTAAAGGACATCGCCAAAGTCAAGGATCGGTAGGATGGTCAGTTTTACGAGGGTATGTTTGGCAGCATGAGTGAAGGATGCTTTCTTGCGAAATAGGAAGCCAATTCTAGATTTAATTTTGGATTGGAGATGCTTAATGTAAGTCTGGAAGTAGAGTTTACAGTCTAACCAGACACCTAGAATATGTGGACAACTACAAATACCTAAGTCAGAAACATGACAATATTATAACATTATTATGACATGTTTATGACGTGTCATAATGTGTTGTGACGCTGGGTGTCAAGTTAAGTGTTACCAAGACTGCTTATGTGCTTATGCCTGGAGCCGGCCCTGTGGAGGAAGCTTAGTGCAGCTCAACAAGGTGTAAAACAAATGTATAATCTGAAAATGATAAAAGTCAACACCAGGTGGAAGTATGTCCTATTCCCTGTTTTCAAGTCATCCATCTCAGAATTGTTCCCATAAGGTTACTTATATTGTTTAGGCTGCAATAGCCTATGAAGTCAAATAGTAAGTGATCAAATGGATGGATTTAAAATCTGTATAGGATTTAACATTAACATAGGTTGATTAGTGTGAATTATGTAATATACCATTGTGATGAAGACCTGGTCCCCTGGAAATCCACTTTAATACTGCAGCAGCCAACCGTCCAAGAATGGTCTAGTACCAAAAGACCTGCCAACATCACCATCAATATAAAAAATACTCACTCCCACGCCGAGCCAAAGACAGCCCTGCATGAACGTCAATTCGCAACATGGTTAGCGCGCAGGCTGGCAATAAAACTGTCAGAATTACGAGCAAACTTGAGTTAACGCGACGGACGCACTCAATATATTTAATGCGTGAATTTCTTCAACACTGCCTGGATACAATTTTCTCATAAAGCTTGTTGAAGTTTTACTGATTTACTTGAGAGCCATGAATCCAGAGCGCATCAACACAGCGGCTGGTAACCCCTCTTTCCAAGGGAGCATCGACACACCTCGCGCTGTAAACACTGTGGCATGTTACAACTCTCATTGGTAAATACAGAGGGTATACAGGACAATGCGACCGGTGCTATATTTCTCCATTTCAAACACAGGGAAAGTGTAGCTTCATTTGGTTATCCATTAAATAGCGTCTGCTTGGACTGTTGTGGGACCAATTCATAACCAAAAGGATTAGCTTACCGTTGAAAAGTATTCGGGTAGTACTTTTTCTGATGGTTGAATGGGAAACATCAGTTCAGAGCAGAGGATGCTTCACTATACATGAACTACATGTTGGGACCACTCAAGTCTTGTGAGACATAGTATAGAGACCTTTGGAAACACCCGAATATTTAGGTGTCTGTTGTTATCTTTCAGCACAAGGAAATCTGAACAGAATGTTCTACATGGACGTGCGTAATGGGCATTTCGCACATAACTTAGTAGGGTTCTGAAGACATTTGTTACGAGAGCAAAAACACCTAATTATCCTGTGGCTTAAATCGAAAAACAAGGTAAGTATAATGTGTATGTATGCATTTAGATTTTTCCATGTTAGGCTATAACGTGCAGCCGTGTAACCGTGTTGTCTTCGTTGCCATTAATCGCGGATAATTCAAGATACCCTGATTCGGAATACATAATACAAGATCTGGTAAACTACTTGGATTTCCACGATAGAACATAACAAGAAAGTAAACAGGAAGGATGGATTTGTACACTTTGTAAAAACACATCAGGGCTATCCAGATATTTTCGAAAAACACATTAAGGTATATAAGTGAATTCAATTATGTTTATATGGAGGCGCAGTGAATAACATAAGCACATCTCTCAACAAAACAGGGGTCCTGTAGGTCTGAATGGTGTTGCTGTGTGCGCGAGAGTATGTGGTCAGTAGCGCAGATTGCGCGTGTGGAGGAACCTGCCCAAGGGTTGTTGTATTATACTCCGCTCGCCCAAGGATGTAGAATTGGCTTGGAAAGGCTCCTGAAATGTGTCTTGGGGAGATACAATAGCAAATCCTGTTAAGTATTTTAGTACCATGAAACGCACGAGCAGTCAATGGGGAAATTGTTGTGTAGATATTAGGGTGGAGAAACAGTAGATGGTGGTCCTCCCCTGCAATTATACACGTTTGTCATGACTTTTTATGCTTGTCGAGGGGTATTTTGAAAACTAGGTTTAAGTGGAAGGCCCCCCACAAATAAATATATACTGTATTTTAGGGAAACCTGTTTTCCTATTTAAAAAAAGTTAGCTTCCAGCATTTCAAAAACATTTAGCCATGGAGAAAATGTGCTGTATTATAGTGCTATTTTACACATTTTGTCATGGCATAGCTCATCTCATGCTATTATTCACATTTTGCCATGAGGCGGAGATAAAAAGTTGCAGCTGGCCAATCAGCGTTCTACTCATATGAATATGTTTTTTTTAATGACCGGTACACACACACACACCATTCCCTCATAGAAAATATGCTTTTTAACATACTTAATTAAAACTATTTCACAAAATTAATTATAGGTCATGTTTCTTGATAATCTTGAAACACTGGATACTTTCAACGTTGACTTTGGGCCAAAACGTATAAATAACATTTTCAAACTGTATAACTGATTAATGCACCATCATAACAGGTCATTTAATGATTAAAAACAACAAAATGAATAAGATATGGCTACAGAAGTACGATTTCCGACCGATCTCTAACGCTTTCGTTAGGGTTTGGAGCCTAGATAGCCTAGTGGTGGAGGCGGCAGGTAACCTCTCTGGAGCAGGATTTCATCAATGATCTCTCTGTACTTTGCTCTCTGTCTCCCAGTCCCAGTCCCTGCCACTGAAAAACCTTATCTAGACAGGTGTGTCGAAACATCAAGGATAATCAATGGAAACAGGACGCACCTGAGCTCAATTTCAAGTCTCATAGCAAAGGGCTTGAATACTTACAGTTGAAGTTGAAGGTTTACATGCACTAAGGTTGGAGTCATTTAAACTAGTTTTTCAACCACTCCACAAATTTCTTGCTAAAAAACTATCGTTTTGGCAAGTCGGTTAGGACATCTACTTTTTTCCAACAATTGTTTACAGACAATTGGTCAGAAGTTTACATACACTAAGTTGACTGTGTGTTTAAACAGCTTGGAAAATTCCAGAAAATCATATCATGGCTTTAGAAGCTTCTGATAGGCTAATTGACATAATTTGAGTCAATTGGAGTTGTACCTGTGAAAGTATTTCAAGGCCTAGCTTCAAACTCAGTGCCTCTTTGCTTGACATCATTGGAAAATCAAAAGAAATCACCAAAGACCTCAGAAGAAAATTGTAGACCTCCACAAGTCTGGTTCATCCTTGGGAGCAATTTCCAAACGCCTGAAGGTACCACGTTCATCTGTACAAACAATGGTATGCATGTTTATAGTAAGTATAAACACCATGGGATCATGCAGCCGTCATACCGCTCAGGAAGGAGATGCTTTCTTTTTATTTATTTTTATTTTTATTTCACCTTTATTTAACCAGGTAGGCTAGTTGAGAACAAGTTCTCATTTGCACCTGCGACCTGGCCAAGATAAAGCATAGCAGTGTGAACAGACAACACAGAGTTACACATGGAGTAAACAATTAACAAGTCAATAACACAGTAGAAAAAAAGGGGAGTCTATATACAATGTGTGCAAAAGGCATGAGGAGGTAGGCGAATAATTACAATTTTGCAGATTAACACTGGAGTGATAAATGATCAGATGGTCATGTACAGGTAGAGATATTGGTGTGCAAAAGAGCAGAAAAGTACATAAATAAAAACATTATGAGGATGAGGTAGGTGAAAATGGGTGGGCTATTTACCAATAGACAGCTGTAGCGATCGGTTAGCTGCTCAGATAGCTGATGTTTGAAGTTGGTGAGGGAGATAAAAGTCTCCAACTTCAGCGATTTTTGCAATTCGTTGCAGTCACAGGCAGCAGAGTACTGGAACGAAAGGCGGCCAAATGAGGTGTTGGCTTTAGGGATGATCAGTGAGATACACCTGCTGGAGCGCGTGCTACGGATGGGTGTTGCCATCGTGACCAGTGAACTGAGATAAGACGGAGCTAGCATGGACTTGTAGATGACCTGTAGATGACCTGGAGCCAGTGGGTGTGGCGACGAATATGAAGCGAGGGTCAGCCAACGAGAGCATACAGGTCGCAGTGGTGGGTAGTATATGGTGCTTTGGTGACAAAACGGATGGCACTGTGATAAACTGCATCCAGTTTGCTGAGTAGAGTGTTGGAAGCCATTTTGTAGATGACATCGCCGAAGTCGAGGATCGGTAGGATAGTCAGTTTTACTAGGGTAAGCTTGGCGGCGTGAGTGAAGGAGGCTTTGTTGCGGAATAGAAAGCCGACTCTTGATTTGATTTTCGATTGGAGATGTTTGATATGAGTCTGGAAGGAGAGTTTGCAGTCTAGCCAGACACCTAGGTACTTACAGATGTCCACATATTCAAGGTCGGAACCATCCAGGGTGGTGATGCTAGTCAGGCATGCGGGTGCAGGCAGCGATCGGTTGAAAAGCATGCATTTGGTTTTACTAGCATTTAAGAGCAGTTGGAGGCCACGGAAGGAGTGGTGTATGGCATTGAAGCTCGTTTGGAGGTCAGATAGCACAGTGTCCAATGACGGGCCGAAAGTATATAGAATGGTGTCGTCTGCGTAGAGGTGGATCAGGGAATCGCCCGCAGCAAGAGCAACATCATTGCTATATACAGAGAAAAGAGTCGGCCCGAGAATTGAACCCTGTGGCACACCCATAGAGACTGCCAGAGGACCGGACAGCATGCCCTCCGATTTGACACACTGAACTCTGTCTGCAAAGTAATTGGTGAACCAGGCAAGGCAGTCATCCGAAAAACCGAGGCTATTGAGTCTGCCGATAAGAATATGGTGATTGACAGAGTCGAAAGCCTTGGCAAGGTCGATGAAGACGGCTGCACAGTACTGTCTTTTATCGATGGCGGTTATGATATCGTTTAGTACCTTGAGTGTGGCTGAGGTGCACCCGTGACCGGCTCGGAAACCAGATTGCACAGCGGACAAGGCACGGTGGGATTCGAGATGGTTAGTGACCTGTTTGTTGACTTGGCTTTCGAAGACCTTAGATAGGCAGGGCAGGATGGATATAGGTCTGTAACAGTTTGGGTCCAGAGTGTCTCCCCCTTTGAAGAGGGGGATGACTGCGGCAGCTTTCTAATCCTTGGGGATCTCAGATGATATGAAAGAGAGGTTGAACAGGCTGGTAATAGGGGT
Organism: Oncorhynchus gorbuscha; assembly: GCF_021184085.1. Taxonomy (NCBI): domain Eukaryota; kingdom Metazoa; phylum Chordata; class Actinopteri; order Salmoniformes; family Salmonidae; genus Oncorhynchus; species Oncorhynchus gorbuscha. Next base: position 57,505,403 of record NC_060182.1, on the reverse strand, counting down.
TGCAACAATGGCGGCGGATAGTTTCAGAAATAGAGGGTCCAGATTGTCAAGCCCAGCTGATTTGTACGGGTCCAGGTTTTGCAGCTCTTTCAGAACATCTGCTATCTGGATTTGGGTAAAGGAGAACCTGGAGAGGTTTGGGCGAGGAGCTGCGGGGGGGGGCTGTTGGCTGAGGTTGGAGTAGCCAGGCGGAAGGCATGGCCAGCCGTTGAGAAATGCTTGTTGAAGTTTTCGATAATCATGGATTTATCGGTGGTGACCGTGTTAACTTGCCTCAGTGCAGTGGCAGCTGGGAGGAGGTGCTCTTGTTCTCCATGGACTTCACAGTGTCCCAGAACTTTTTGGAGTTGGAGCTACAGGATGCAAACTTCTGCCTGAAGAAGCTGGCCTTAGCTTTCCTGACTGACTGCGTGTATTGGTTCCTGACTTCCCTGAACAGTTGCATATCGCGGGGACTATTCGATGCTATTGCAGTCCGCCACAGGATGTTTTTGTGCTGGTCGAGGGCAGTCAGGTCTGGAGTGAACCAAGGGCTGTATCTGTTCTTAGTTCTGCATTTTTTGAATGCAGCATGCTTATCTAAAATGGTGAGGAAGTTACTTTTAAAGAATGACCAGGCATCCTCAACTGACGGGATGAGGTCAATGTCCTTCCAGGATACCCGGGCCAGGTCGATTAGAAAGGCCTGCTCACAGAAGTGTTTTAGGGAGCGTTTGACAGTGATGAGGGGTGGTCGTTTGACTGCGGCTCCGTAGCGAATACAGGCAATGAGGCAGTGATCGCTGAGATCCTGGTTGAAGACAGCGGAGGTGTATTTGGAGGGCCAGTTGGTCAGGATGACGTCTATGAGGGTGCCCTTGTTTACAGAGTTAGGGTTGTACCTGGTGGGTTCCTTGATGATTTGTGTGAGATTGAGGGCATCTAGCTTAGATTGTAGGACTGCCGGGGTGTTATGCATATCTCAATTTAGGTCACCTAACAGAACAAACTCTGAAGCTAGATGGGGGGCGATCAATTCACAAATGGTGTCCAGAGCACAGCTGGGAGCTGAGGTGGGTCGGTAGCAGGCGGCAACAGTGAGAGACTTATTTCTGGAGAGAGTAATTTTCAAAATTAGTAGTTCGAACTGTTTGGGTATGGACCTGGAAAGTATGACATTACTTTGCAGGCTATCTCTGCAGTAGACTGCAACTCCTCCCCCTTTGGCAGTTCTATGTTGACGGAAGATGTTATAGTTGGGTATGGAAATGTCTGAATTTTTGGTGGCCTTCCTGAGCCAGGATTCAGACACGGCAAGGACATCAGGGTTAGCAGAGTGTGCTAAAGCAGTGAGTAAAACAAACTTAGGGAGGAGGCTTCTGATGTTGACATGCATGAAACCAAGGCTTTTTCGATCACAGAAGTCAACAAATGAGGGTGCCTGGGGACATGCAGGGCCTGAGTTTACCTCCACATCACCCGCGGAACAGAGAAGGAGTAGTATGAGGGTGCGGCTAAAGGCTATCAAAACTGGTCGCCTAGAGCGTTGGGGACAGAGAATAAGAGGAGCAGGTTTCTGGGCATGGTAGAATATATTCAGGGCATAATGCGCAGACAGGGGTATGGTGGGGTGCGGGTACAGCGGAGGTAAGCCCAGGCACTGGGTGATGATGAGAGAGGTTGTATCTCTGGACATGCTGGTTGTAATGGGTGAGGTCACCACATGTGTGGGAGGTGGGACAAAGAGGTATCAGGGGTATGAAGAGTTCTGTCTCCTAGAGATGAACGTACTTTGGTGCGAAAAGTGCAAATCAATCACAGAACAACAGCAAAGGACCTTGTGAAGATGCTGGAGGAAACAGGTACAAAATTATCTGTATCCACAGTAAAACGAGTCCTATGTCGACATAACCTGAAAGGCCGCTCAGCAAGAAAGAAGCCACTGCTCCAAAACCGTTGTAAAAAAGCCAGACTACAGTTTGCAACTGCACATGGGGACAAAGATCGTACTTTTTGGGGAAATGTCCTCTGGTCTGATGAAACATAAATAGAACTGTTTGGCCATAATGAACATTGTTATGTTTGGAGGAAAGGGGGATGCTTGCAAGGACAACAAAGTCAAGGTATTGGAGTGGACATCGCAAAGCCCTGACCTCAATCGTATAGAAAATTTGTGGCCAGAACTGAAAAAACGTGTGCGAGCAAGGAGTGCCTACAAACCTGACTCAGTTACATCAGGTCTGTCAGGGGGAATGTGCCAAAATTCACCCAACTTATTGTGGGAATCTTGTGAAAGGCTACCCAAAATGTTTCACCCAAGTAAAACAGTTTAAACACAATGCTACCACATACTAATTGATTGTTTGTAAACTTCTGACCCACTGTGAATGTGATAAAAGTAATAATATCTCAAATAAATCATTCTCTCTACTATTATTCTATTATTATTATTCTACTATTATTCTGTGGCTATGCATAGATAATAAAAATAGAGTAGCAGCAGCTTAAAAGAGGGGGCAATGCATATAGTCTGGGTAGCCATTTGATGAGCTATTCAAGGGTCTTATGGGGGGTTAGAAGCTGTTAAGAGGCCTTTTGGACCTAGATTTGGCGCTCCGGTATCGCTTGCCGTGCGGTTGCAGAGAGAACAGTCTGACTAGGGTGGCTGGAGTCATTGACTATTTTTAGGGCCTTTCTCTGACACTGCCTGGAATAGCGGTCCTGGATGGCAGGAAGCTTGGCCCCATTGATGTACTGGACTGTACGCGCTACCCTCTGTAGTGCCTTGCGGTCGGAGGCCGAGCAGTTGCCATACCAGGCAGTCATGCGTCCAGTCATGCTCTTGATGTTGCAGCTGTAGAACTTTTTGAGGATCTGAAGACCCATGCCAAATCTTTTCAGTCCACTGACGGGGATTAGGTTTTGTTGTATCCTCTTCATGACTGTCTTGGTGTGTTTGGACCATGATAGTTTGTTGGTGATGTGGACACCAAGGAACTTGAAGCTCTCAACCTGCTCCACTACAGCCCCGTCGATGAGAATGGGGGCGTGTTCGGTCCTCCTTTCCCTGTAGTCCCGTGTTGAGGATCAATGTGGTGGATGTGTTACCTACCCTTACCACCTGGGGGTGGCCCGTCAGGAAGTCCAGGATCCAGTTGCAGAGGGAGGTGTTAAGTCCCAAGGTCCTTAGTTTTGTGATGAGCTTTGAGGGCACTATGGTGTTGAACGCTGAGATGTAGTCAATGAATAGCATTCTCACATAGGTGTTTATTTTGTCCATGTGGGAAAGGGCAGTGTGGAGTTCAATAGAGATTGCATCATCTGTGGATCTGTTATGGAAGTATATAAATTGGAGTGGGTTTAGGGTTTCTGGGATAATGTTGTTGATGTGAGCCCTGACCAGCCTTTCAAAGCACTTCATGGCTACAGATGTGAGTGCCACGGATCTGTAGTCATTTAGGCAGGTTACCTTAGTGTTCTTGGGCACAGGGACTATGGTGGTCTGCTTGAAACATGTTGGTATTACAAACTCAGTCATGGACAGGTTGAAAATGTCAGTGAAGACACTTGCCAATTGGGCCGCGCATGCTTTGAGTACATGTCCTGGTAATCCGTTTGGCCCTGCGGCCTTGTGAATGTTGACCTGTTTAAAGGTGTTTATCTATGTATAGTCCTTTCACCCCTATCTACATGTACAAATTGTACAAATCAGTTGGTAGAGCATGGCGCTTGTAACGCCAGGGTAGTGGGTTCGATTCCCGGGACCACCCATACGTAGAATGTATGCACACATGACTGTAAGTCGCTTTGGATAAAAGCGTCCGCTAAATGGCATATTTCATTTCATTTTCATTTCAAATTCCTCTAACCCGTTCCCCTGCACACTGATTCGGTACCGGTACCCCCTGTATATAGCCTTGTGTTACTTTAGTTTATTTGGTGAATATTTTAACTCTCCTTGAACTTCACTGTTGGTTAAGGGCTTGTAAAGTAAGCCTTTCATGGTAAGGTCTACACTTGTTGCATTCGGCACATGTGACAAATAAAGTTTGATTGGATTTGAGAGCGTGATCACACAGGACATAGCGGGATTTCTTATAAGTTTTCGGGTTAGAATGAAAGCGGCATCTCTACCCCATGGCTGTTTCGAAATACCCCGGTTTACGTGACTCGTTTCAGGAAACGAGGTGTATGTCATGGTTCACTACTACACAGAAGAGCCATTTTAAAACAATCTAAATGAGTTTTTGGCAGAATTGCCTTCTGGAACGTGAATTTTCATGCGCCTTAATAACAGACTTGTATGCCATCTGTAAATACGAATACAGTTGTTAAATTACAAGCCTAGTTGATCAGCAACCTTCCCGCTAGCCATGATTGGCTGAGATAATGAGTGGGCTGGACATGCTAAGAGATGAGTTCACCTCTGTCTATTTGAGCTGTTCAGTATGTGTATAAGTGTTGCTCTCCACTTTCTGGAGGACCGAGTTTTGAAATCAGTGGAATTAGAGTATGATAGCTAAGGAGATGGAGAAAACACCTGTCTCCGGATTACATCTTCAAACTAAGGGCAGCCATGGCATCTGACAGGGAGAGGCTTCCATCCATGATGTAAGATAGTCTAGGTAGCTACATTTTCAGATATTACACGTTTCTAATTATCACAAAGTTGTTTTAATTTCAAGTTAAAGTGTACTGTTAGCTAGCTAGCTCGCTAAATAACGTTACGTGTATGATCTTTATATCTCAGAGCCATTTGCTTTGCTAGTTATAGCCTAATGTTAGCTAGCTAACATTGAACCTGGTTGGTTAGCTACCTGCGGATTCATGCAGGGTAGTAACTTCATGAGTTGGGATTATGGTTCGTTGTCTAGCTATCTACATGTCTTAACAAAAGACTACACTATGCAACTAAACATGTCAATAGAATGTCTCTGCAACAACTGTTGATAGATGTAGCTTGTAAATTCATCTGACTATTCGAACGCTCAACACCCATTAAATATGTCCGGTGTCAGTTGGCAGAAAAGTGTAAATTGTTGCCAGCAGCACAGTTGCAGTCACCAACGCTCTGGATAACATGAAAACAGACTAACCAGCTCTGCGCTGGCAAGTTAAATGGTCAGTGAATGGTTAGTCAGTTTGCTTGAGTGCTTGACTGTTGTTGTTAGGACAGAATGCTCGGATGAACCCTTAAAGAGATGGGTGGGGCTAAAGCTTAAAAGGATGCGAACGATGCAGAATGGGTGTAAATGAAGAAGAGCTCTCCAGTAGGTACCAAAACATTCAAAAGCCATTTTCTCAAAGGTGAAGTTACAAGTTTATCAACTTTCAAAGCAGAATTACTTTCCCATTGTTCCTCGAATGCAGTGTATGATGTACCATTGTGTAGCGCTGTGTCTCTGCTTTTATCCAGTGTAAAAACACAATCTCAAATATAGCTACATAAGACCAAATTAAAGCGGTCGGTCACATATATACCGTATACCGCCCAAGCCTAGCTTTCCTGTCCAAAAACAAATCCTGTGAAATGACAACACGTACTAGAGAAGTTGATGACAAGCTAACGAACGAGCTACGTTTTGTTATAAAATTGAGAAAGAGGAGGAGTTGGACAGTTTTTTTGTGCCCAAAGTCTACCACTAAAGCGAATGTCCTGCGATTTCGACCCATTTTGCCATTGCTATTGATGTGTTCATATGCTAGCTGAGGGGCCCCCGACCTCCAGGGGGCACCCAATCCTAAAAGTTATATATATATATTTTTGTTGTTGTTGACTTTATAAAAATTATTGGCAGGGACGAATCAAGCTGTTCATGGCAATTTGCCTTTTCCAGTAGCCACCCTAATAATAACACACAGAGCATGACCATGACGTATAGGTTGTAATATATCATAATAACGGACAATAATGACCTTAAAGACATCACCATAATTTGTGTTTTTAGGGTTAGGGGGTTGCAGTTCAACAACAATGAAAATTTAACACCTGCCTAAATGACTAACACCCCGTAGGACTCACATCTATAGCCATGAAATATTTTGAAAGGCTGGTGATGGCTTACATCAACACCATCATCCCAGACACCCAAGACCAACTACAATTATCATATGGCCCCAACAGATCCCCAGATGACATTATCATGTTTTAGGGAAGATCCAGATGCAGACAGTGTCGAAGTAACAAAAGTTTATTACTAGAAGAGGGGGTAGGCAAAACGACAGATCAAGGGCAGGCAGAGATATTGGCGGTGCAGAGATATTCCAGGTTCTTGTGGTTGGTCTACACAATGAACGGATGTTTCGCCCCCTCCAGCCAGTGCCTCCACTTCTCCAACACCATCTTCACCGCGAGAAGCTCACGATTCCCCAGATCGTAGTTCCTCTCTGTGGCGTTAAGGCAATGGGAGAAGAAGGTGCAGGGATGTAACTGGAGGTCCAGGGCAGAACACTGGGACCGGACATCCCCCACGGGTCAGGATGTACCAAGATGGGAGCTGTGGTGAAACCGTGTTTGAGATCCTGGAACGCCCGGTCAGCAGCTCGGGACCATGTGAACCGAACGTTGGGAGAGTCGAGTGCAGATAGGGGGGAAGCCAGGGTGCTGTAACTCTGAATAAAGCGGCGATAAAAGGCTGGGGCAAATCCACCACCGCTTTCACCTGCCCGGGATCCATCTGTTATCTTCCTGCAGCGATGATGTAACCCAGGAAGGGGATTGTGGAATTCGCACTTCTCCGCTTTTCCAAAAAGCTGGTTCTCTAGGAGAAGTTGGAGAACCTGTTGGACGTGGAGCACGTGTTCTTGGGCGGAGCGGGAGAAGACGAGGACGAACCGGTTTAACATGTCTTGGAGAACATCATTAACCAGAGTCTGGAGCAAAGCTGAGGCATTGGTAAGGACAAATGTCATGACCAGATACTCGTAGTGACCACTGGCCGTGTTGAAGTCAGTCTTCCACTCGTCCCCTTCCTGTATCGGCACCAGGTGGTAGGCGTTACGTAGGTCCAGTTTGGAGAACACGGTGGCCACTTGGGTTGGTTCGAAGGCAGAGGAGATGAGTGGTAGCGGGTAGCGGCTCTTCACTGTGATATCGTTGAGGCCCCGGTAGTCGATGCATGGGCACAGAGTTATGGGTCTTAGGGTCTTCATAGCATTGGTCTCAAGACCCAACAGAGAGTACAGTCATCCCCGGGGCTGAGTGGTGCCTGGGAGAAGGTCAATCCTGCAGTCATAGGGTCGGTGTGGCGGAAGGGAAGTGGCCCGGGCCTTACTGAACACATCTAGGAGGTCCTGGTACTCCGCGGGAATGGCGGAGTGGTCCGGGCCAACTTCTGAGCCCACAGGAAGGCGTCCTGGGGAAGGCTCTGCTGACTTCAGACAATGGCCATGGCAAAACAGGCTCCAGCCCATAATGTTAGCAGCGGTTCATTCTAGGATGGGATTGTGTCGCTGGAGCCAAGATAATCCTAATACCACAGAAACCTGAGGATACTTAATCAGCAAAAATTGGATTGCCTCACTATGCTTCCATGTAGGTTGGATTGCCTAACTATGGTTCCCTCACTATGGTTCCCTCACTATGGTTCCCTGTAGGTTGATGGGAGTGGTATTGATGGGAGTGGCCCGGCCTATAGAGTGGCCGTTCAGTGCTCTAATGTCCATGGGAATGGAGAGGGGCTGAGTGGGGATGCCCAGCTCGGACGCCAGGGTAGCGTCCAAAAAACGAATCAGCCCCAGAGTTGATGAGTACATAGATTGGTTCCCCCACAGCATGATAGCATGGAAAGGGGTTGTGAATAAGGCGAGAGGAAAAAGTTCTCCATAAGGCCCACCAGAGTACTTGCCCCTTCTTGATGAGCCAAATGTTTTAATGGGTAGGTAGCTATGAAATGTCCCGTAGCTCCACAATATAGACAGCTCTGGGTGTGGAGTCAGCACAAGAGCTCATCCGCTCATGCCTGGACTCCGAAAGAGGCGAGTCGGCAGCCCTCGGTGATTCCCGAGAGAACTCGGGTGACGTTGGGTTCACTCGGACATGTAAGGCGAACGAGGGCGACAGGGCACAGATTTCCTCTCCCTCCTACTTTCTCGAAGCTGCCCATCAATCCGGATAATCAAAGGCTATGAGGGAGTCAAGGTCCATGGGCAGCTCCCGGGCTGCAAGTTCATCTTTGACCACCTCCAATAATCCGTGAAAGAACATGTTGAACAATGCTTCCGGGTTCCAGGCACTCTCGGCCACCACCGCCTGAAAATCCAGTCTTGATGTAGCTGGAGCAGTTTACTAGCAGCCTCTCTCCCGGACAACGGAGAATCAAACATCTTCCGAACTTCCGCCACAAACTCCTCTAGACTGAGGCAAACGGCGGACTGCTGCTCCCACACTGCCGTAGCCCAGGCGGGTGCCCTCCCGGACATCAGCGCTATGATGTATGCTATCATCGAGCGGTCCGAGGGGAACGAAGACGCCTGCAGCTCGAAAATTAGGAATTTCAGATTACTGGGAGAGAAAAGCCTGGCAGGTATCGGAATCTCCAGCGTAGCTCTCCGAAGAGGTAATCGTGGTTCTCGGGACACTGAGGTAGGCTGGGAGATTACGGGTGTGACCCACTGCCCAGTGGGGAATCTGCGGAAAAGCAAAGTCTCAAACTTCTGGTCATGGACTCCCTCCATAAGACATTGAAATAACTCCTTGTGTCATCCAATGGTGGCTCCTTGCATGGAGACAGCATTGTGGAGCTGGTCTGAGTCTGCTGGGTTGGTCATGGCCAGTTTGTACTATCATGTTTTAGGGAAGACCCAGATGCAGACAGTGACAGTGTAATAATCAACTTATAATAAAAAGTGTATTACTAGAATGGGGCAGGCAAAATGACAGGTCAAGGGCAGGCAAGAGGTCAGTAATCCAGATCATAGTCCAAAAGGTACAGAATGGCAGGCAGTCTCAGGGTCAGGGCGGGCAGAGGTCAATATTCCAGGGTGGTCGGACAAGGTACAGGACGGCAGGCAGGCTCAGGGTAAGCAGATTAGTTCCTGCTTTACCGGTTGTGACCAGAGACAGACAGGAGCAAGGGGGAAAACGCTGATAGGCTTGGCGAACTGGCAACAGACAGGACACAGGTATAATTACACCGGGGATAATGGGGGAGATGGGAGACACCTGGTGGGTGGTGGAGACAAGCACAAAGACAGGTGAAACATACCATTGACTACAGCTCAGTATTCAACACCATAGTGCCCTCCAAGCTCAGGACCCTGGGACTGAAAACCACCCTCTGCACCTTGATCCTGGGCTTCCTGACGGACCGCCCCCATGTAGTGAGGGTAGGCAACAACACATCCACCACACTGACCATCAACACGGGGGCCCCTCAGGGGTGTTTGTATAGTTCCCTCCTGTACCCTCTGTTCACCCACTACTGTGTGGCCACGCACGACTCCAACACCATCATCAAGTTTGCTGACGACACAGTGGTGGTAGAACTGAACACCGATGACGACGAGGCAGCTTCGAGAGAGGTGGTCCGAGACCTGGCACTGTGGTGACAGGACAACATCCTCTCACTCAAGACAAAGGAGCTAATCATGGCGCAAGACAAAGGAGCTAATCGTGGAAGGGCGAGCAAGGCCCCATTCACATCGATGAGGCTGTAGTGGAGCGGGTCGAGATCTTCAAGTTCCTCTGTGTCCACATCACTAAGATATTCACATGGTCCACACACCCCCATACAGTTGTGAAGAGGGCACCACAGCAGTTTTTCCCCCTCTGGAGGCTGAAAAGATTTGGCATTGGCCCTCAGATCCTCAAAAGCTTATACAGCAGCACCACTGAGTGCATCTTGACTGACTGCATCACCGCTTGGTACGGCAACTACAAGGCACCCGACTGCCAGGCGCTACAGAGGGTGATGAATATGGCCCTGAACGTCACTGGGGCTGAGTTTGGCCTCCAAACCATAAGATTGCTAAATAGCTGATCGAATGGCTACACAGACTACCTGCATTGACCCTTTCTTGGACTGACTATGCACTCACACTGGACTCTACCTACACACTCACACATACTTAAACTGACCCAACACACACCATACACCCCCCCCCCAAACACACACATACACGCATGATGACGCCACAAACACACACACACACACACACTGCTGCTACTATCTATCTATCTATCTATCCATCTATCCATCTATCCATCCATCCATCCATCCATCCATCCATCCATCCATCCATCCATCCATCCATCCATCCATCCATCCATCCATCCATCTATCTATCTATCTATCTATCTATCTATCTATCTATCTATCTATCTATCTATCTATCTATCTATCTATCTATCTATCTATCTATCTATCTATCTATCTATCTATCCTGTTACCTATTCACTTTACCCCTACAATACCAGTCAAAAGTTTGGACACACCTACTCATTCGAGGGTTTTTATTTGTTTTTACCATTTTCTACATCAAAACTATAACATAACACGTGGAATCTTGTGGGAACCAAAAAAGTGATATTCTTCAAAGTAGCCACTTTGCCTTAATGACAGCTTTGCACACTCTTCGAATTCTCTCAACCAGCTTCACCTGGAATACTTTTCCAACAGTCTTGAAGGAGTTCCAATATATGCTGAGCACTTGTTGGCTACTTTTCCTTCACTCTTTGGTCCAACTCATCTCAATTGGGTTGAGGTCGGGTGATTGTAGAGGCCAGGTCATCTGATGCAACACTCCATCACTCTCCTTCTTGGGCAAATAGTCATTACACAGCCTGGAGGTGTGTTGGGTTATTGTCCTGTTGAAAAACAAATGATAGTCCCACTAAGCGCAAACCAGATGAGATGGCGTATCGCTGCATAATGCTGTGGTAGCCATGCTGGTTAAGTGTGAATTCTCAATAAATCACACAGACAGTATCAACAGCAAAACATCCCCACACCATAACACCTCCTCCTCCATGCTTTACGGTGTGAAATACACATGCAGAGATCATCTGTTTACCCACACTGTGTCTCACAAAGACACAGTGGTTGGAACCAAAAATCTCCAATTTGGACTCCAGACCAAAGGACAAATTTCCACCAGTCTAATGTTCATTGCTCGTGTTTCTTGGCCCAAGCAAGTCTTGTTTTATTATTGGTGTCTTTAGTAGTGGTTTATTTACAGCAATTTGACCGTGAAGGCCTGATTCTCACAGTCTCCTCTGAACAGTTGATGTTGAGATGTGTCTGTTACTTGAACTCTGTTAAGCATTTATTTGGGCTGCAATTTCTGAGGCTGGTAACTCAAATGAACTTATCCTCTGCAGCAGAGGTAACTCTGGGTCTTCCATTCCTGTGGCGGTCCTCATGAGAGCCAGTTTCATCATAGCGCTTGATGGTTTTTGCGACTATATTTGAAGAAACTTAAAAGGTTCTTGACATTTTCCAGATTGACTGACCTTCATGTCTTAAAGTAAAGATGGACTTATTTGAATAGCTTAATTGAGCTGTTCTTGCCATAATATGAACTTGGACTTTTACCAAATAGGGCTATCATCTGTATACCCCACCTACCTTGTCACAACACAACTGATTGACTCAAACGCATTAAGAAGGAAATAAATTCCACAAATGAACTTTTAAGAAGGCACACCAGTTAATAATTGAAATCCATTCCAGGTGACTACCTCATAAAGCTGGTTGAGAGAATGGCAAGAGTGTGCAACGCTATCATCAAGGCAAAAGGTGGCTATTTGAAGAATCTCAAATATAACATATATTTTGATTTGTTTAACACTTTTTTGGTTACTTCATGATTCCTTATGTGTTTTTCATAGTTTTGATGTCTTCACTATTATTCTACTATGTAGAAAATAGTAAAAATAAAGAAAAACCCTTGAATGAGACTGTTTTCTAAAACTTTTGACCGGTAGTGTACGTACAGTAGCTACCTCATAACCCTGCACGTCAACTTGGTAATGGTACTCCCTCTGTATAGCCATGTATATTTTTACCCGTTATTCGCTGTGTATTTATTCCTCGTCACTAATTCATTATTTTAGTTTGTTAGTCTACATTTTTTTGTTTACGAAGCATTTCGCTACCTGCCCATATAGTGCATATTGTTGCTGTCTTCAGTCATAACATGCACCAGTGCAGATCTGATCTGATATGGGGTGAAGTTGTATTTGTGCACAATGCTGCCAGGCATGTGCTGGGTCTGTGAGCAATGCTCTTTGCTGGTGAAGTTATATCCATGTTGCCGGTGACCTTAGAGTTAATGGGCCATGACTACAGTCTAGTGTGTGAATTATACAGTGACATTCGGGGGGGCCCTCTATTGGGTGCATGTGCCTAATTGTAAAGACATTTCATTTAATGGTAAAAATGTATTACTTTTTAATGGGGCATGAACAGAACCAGTCATGATGTTTTCATCTGATTGTCAAACAAATCACTTCAAAGTAGGCTTCCTGCGCACGTTCGTCCACTCCAAAATAATTCCAGCATCCAAACACTGCGCTGTGCTCCCGCCATTTGGTACAACACACCACAAACTGTATTACAATTTCCGATTGTCATTAGGCCTACACCCTTGTAACCTCAATTAATTGATGCATCTTGCTAGCAAACCTTTTTTGTAAAAGGAAAAGCCGGGAAACCTGCAAAGGGGCTGAAATACAGGACTGTCCCGGGATGACAAGTGTAGCCACACGGGAAAAACATGTGTTTAAACCATGACAGGGGTGGGGGTGTGGGTTAAGCTTTTATTTTCACATTTACCCCTGTAGCAGTTCAAAATAGCATTTTAAACAAATAGGAGAATGATTAAGTTAGCATTTAAAGACATGCTGTGGAACATTGGCGACTGCTAAGTATTTTTTAAACCTCCTGCCCTTTGGGCTGGATGTGTCAATGCGTAGTTCATACATGCATATTCTATGAGGATAATTTAAATACCTAGTTTGATAGCGACTGTTTTTCTGAAAGCTGTGCTGTGTAATTTTCCCTACATTTCCCCTGTTGTGGGCCAGCCCCCTAGCAATTTTAGTTCTAGCCAATGAGATTCAGCCCCTTGCCATTTGAGTGACCACTAGCAAGATGAACACAGCAGATTGAGAGAGAGCGTGCAATGCGTGGTGCACATATGTGACAGTACGCAATTTTCGGGGACCACTTTTGGCTCGTGAGCACTACTTTCAGAACTAGTGGCTAAGAAGTTATACAAAAGTACCGGAGAATCCCCTGTAATTCCCAGTCTGACACTGTCTGAAAGGCGGGTGTTGCTTCAGTGTCTTCATGTCAGATCAACGGATGTTCTCTCTCGCTTTCTCTCTCCATCATTCCCCTCTGTCTCTTGTCTCGTCTCCTTCAATCCGACATACATCTCTCTTCCACACCATCCCCCATGTTCTTTGGTGTGTGAAGGCATTAATGCCATCTCAGTGCTTTCATTACTATTATAATAAAATGCCATTTAGCAGAAACTTTTGTCCATTAGCAGACGCTTTTATCCAAAGTGACTTAGTCATGAGTGCATACGTTTGTCTTATGGGTGGTCGTTGGAATTGAACACACAATCCTGGCATCGCAAGCGCCATACAAGACTGCAAGATGACAATGAACGTTGTTGGATGGGCCCGTACAATGAATAATCAGCACTTGATAGTGAATAGTGGTGTATTAGGGGACATATTTATTAAAGCATTGGATATATACTTCCACAGTCATTGAGGATATTCCTAATGTATGTGGGAACATATTTTTCAAATTTTGTTCTTTTTATTTAACTAGGCAATTAACTAGGCAAATTCTTATTTACAATGACGGCCTAACCCGGACGACACTGCGCTGCCCTATGGGACTCCCAATCACGCCCGGTTGTGATACAGCCTGTAATCAAGCCAGGGTCTGTAGTGACACCTCTAGCACTGAGATGCAGTGCCTTAGACTGCTGTGCCACTCGGGAGCCAATATTAGGACGAGCTCCATTCGGAACTCATTAAGCAAAGTGTAAAACCTTCCGCTGCCTAATAAATGAACATGTGGAGATAGAGACTTGAATGCACTTAATGGAAAAAAAGTTATTCCATATATTTCTGGAACTAACATGGTCTGTCAAGGTCTCTGCTGGAGGACTGTTTTCAACGTGACACAAAGGCACTGTCCAGCTGAGACCAGCTGTGCTTACCTCCTGGCTGAAGGACATCCATCCCTTCAGGCAGTAGCAAAGTGAAATCAATTGGAAGCTTAAAGTGATATTGGCAGATTAAAGTGCATTAAATATGAGGGGGACTGTGATTTGGAGGCGAGAAAAAGCACACACAGTAAAAGGCACATGACAGCCCGCTTGGAGTTTGTCAAAAGGAACCTAAAGACTATCAGACCATGAGAAACAAGATGCTCTGGTCTGATGAAACCAACATTGAACTATTTGGCCTAAATGCCAAGCGTCACATCTGGAGGAAACCTGGCACCGTCCCTACGTTGAAGCATGGTGGTGGCAGCATCATGCTGTGGGGATGTTTTTCAGAGGCAGGGAGTGGGAGACTGGTCAGGATAGAGGGAAAGATGAACGGAGCAAAGTACAGAGAGATCCTTGATTTTTTTAAACTCACACTGGGGCAAAGGTTCACCTTCCAACAGGACAACCACCCCTAAGCACATAAACTTGAACCCGATCAAACTCCAATCCTGGAGAGACCTGAAAGTAGCTGTGCAGCGACGCTCCCCATCCAACCTGACAGAGCTTGAGAGGATCTGCAGAGAAGAATGGAAGAAACTTGTCTAAAAACCCATTTTTGCATTGTCATTATGGGGTATTATGTGTGTGTATATTAATGAGGTGGGAAAAATGATTGAATCCATTTTAGAATAAGGCTGTAACGTTAAAAAAAAATTGGAAAAAGTCCAGGGGTCATGAATACTTTCCGAATGCACTGTATGAATAGTAGGCCTACACTTTGCATGTACTGTATGATTTAATGGATGTTGAATATAATTCATATTTACTTGCTGTGATGCATGGCAGAATTTTGATGTGCCTCAATCAGAAGCAAAAGCTGGAAGTAAATTGCATTGTAGTAATTTCTGAAAGTGATAATGAATCAATTCAAATTTTTGTCACAGGTGAAACGCTTACTTTACAAGCCCTTAAACAACAATGCAATTAAGAAAGAAAAAAAGATAAGAATAACAAATTATTAAAGAGCAGCAGTAAATAACAATAGCAAGGCTATATACAAGGGGTACCGGTACAGAGTCAATGTCGATTGGTGGGGGCACCGGAGTTGAAGTAATATGTACACGTAAGTAGAGTTATCAAAGTGACTATGCATAACAGACAGTAGCAGCACCTTTTGGGGGGGGGCAGGCAATGTAAATAGTCTGGGTAGCCATTTGATTAGCTGTTCAGGAGTCATATGGCTTGGGGTAGAAGCTATTTAGGAGCCTCTTGGACCTAGACTTGGTGCTCTGGTACAGGTTGCCGTGCGGTAGCAGAGAGAACAGTCTACGACTAGGATAGCTGGAGACTTTGACAATTTTGAGTAACAAATATGTAGATAAATAAGACAATCATCATCTCAGAAATGAGCCTTTCGAATTTTCGCTAAATATACCTGACGCCAGGGTAAATTAGCCAAGCTCTCTGTCTCAATACAGTTGGACAGTTCCCATATAAATTCTTATGACTACCAGGCTTAAAGAATTGTCAGCATCCCACACACCAGAATTATTGAGACAAAATCACTAATCCCATTAGGTCTTAATCCAGGATTTCATTTCCCTGAGTGACACAATCACACAGTTTCTCAGTCATGGATGTAAATGATTTCTTCCGTCCGTCCATCTCCCCCCTCTCTTTATCGCTCTCTTCATTCAGGTCTCTTTTTATCTCTTTCCTTGCATCCCCTCCTATTTTCTCATCCCCTGCTATCCCCTCCAATTCTTCCTATCTCTGTATCCACAATATATCTCTCAGTAATATGGGCAGGGAATGTAATTATGCCTTCAACTAATGAAACTGTGTCCTAAGAATGGGCTCTCCAGATGGAAACCATGTAATTATCAGCCTGTTCAGTAATTATAGATCAGGACAATATATCAATAAGGGGGCAATGACAGGAAAAGCATTAGCAGCCGTAGTTGCCACATATTCCGTACATTGCGGCTCTCATGTGAATCCATTAGTGGGGACTCTAGAAGGCCTTCTGTGCATTGATAGATTCATCCATTGCTTAAGTCCCTTCCAGGGAGATAAGTGTTTGTAATTTGTTTTCGGAAAACCAAATGTGAGAAACAGCAGGACATTTTTTTAAACTTTCCCCCAGTCTAACATCCTGTGACTTTTATAAAAACATGTCCAACTTGAGATTTAACAATCACTCCCTGTCACATCTTGCAATATTGAAGAGGTAAAAGCACTCAACATATGCGTTCCAATAGCTTGAAAGCCATATAGCACAAAAACAAATTTACTTCAAAAGGCATTCTGTGAATTCCTTGCATTCCATGGGACTCCCTCGGGGGGGTTGTGTGGGGTTAGACCTGCCTCTGTCTAAACATCTCATGGTGACAGACAAGCCTGACTCTGTCTGTCTGTCTGTCTCTTACTCTCCCAGTGTTAGTAAAGCACTCGGGTGATAAGAAGCCACACTGCACCCCTATATAGCTGCCTGTCTGTGATCCTCAAGCGGATAACAAGGTGAGCTGATTCTTGGCAGGCGTTCAGCTCTCGAATCAACCCTTGTATCTTGCAGAGATAGTCCCCAAGCCCCTCTTATATCTTGCTGTGAATCAAAGTGCATTCATAGTCTCAAAAGGATTTGAAAATATTCTGAAGTCAAGGAACTGTGTGCTGCAACCTTCAGATAGTTCAAATGTATCTGTCCCATCTTCACCAGTCACCCCACGTGACTGTGTATCGGTCATTATCAGGGTGCTGATTTGAAAAACTTGAAAAAAGGTCATGGGTCAAAGTTGTAGCTCAAAGAATGTATTTCTTTTTCAATCCATTATCTCAGCATTACAGTGAACTTCCACCAACTCTATAGTAAGTGGTATCTGATGACCTTGGAGGATATATTCTCTTCAAAGGGGGGGACACTCTTGACCCAAACTGCTACAGACCTAAATCTATCCTACCCTGCCTTTCTAAGGTCTTCGAAAGCCAAGTTAACAAACAGATCACCGACCATTTAAAATCCCACCGTACCTTCTCAGCTATGCAATCTGGTTTCAGAGCTGGCTATGGGTATACCTCAGCCACGCTCAAGGTTCTAAACGATATCTTAACCGCCATCGGCAAGAATCAATACTGTGCAGCCGTATTCATTGACCTGGCCAAGGCTTTCGACTCAATCACCACATCCTCATCGGCAGACTCAACAGCCTTGGTTTCTCAAATGATTGCCTCGCCTGGTTCACCAACTACTTCTCTGACAGAGTTCAGCGTGTCAAATCTGAGGGCCTGTTGTCCGGGCCTCTGGCAGTCTTTATGGGGGTGCCACAGGGTTCAATTCTTAGGCCGACTCTCTTCTCTGGATATATCAATGATGTTGCTCTTGCTGCTGGTGAGTCTCTGATCCACCTCTACGCAGACGACACCATTCTGCCCCATATACTACCCACCACTGCGACCTGTACGCTTTCGTTGGGTGGCCTTCGCTTCATACTCATCGCCAAACCCACTGACTCCAGGTCATATACAAGACCCTGCTAGGTAAAGTCCCGCCTTATCTCTACTCGCTGGTCACCATAGCTGCACCCACCCGTAACACGCGTTCCAGCAGGTATATCTCACTTGTCACCCCCAAAGCCAATTCCTCCTTTGGCCGCCTCTCCTTCCAGTTCTCTGCTACCAATGACTGGAACGAACTACAAAAAACTCTGAAACTGGAAAGACTTATCTCCCTCACTAACTTTAAGCACCAGCTGTCAGAGCAGCTCACAGATCACTGCACCTGTACATAGCCCATCTATAAATAGCCCAAACAACTACCTCTTCCCCTACTGTATTTATTTATTTTGCTCCTTTGCAATCCAGTAGTTCTACTTTGCACACTCATCTACTGTCAAATCTACCATTCCAGTGTTTTAATTGCTATATGGTATTTACTTCTCCACCATGGCCTATTTATTGCCTTTACCTCCCTTATCTCACCTCATTTGCTCACATTCTATATATACTTATTCTTCTGTATTGACTGTAAGCTTGTTTATTCCATGTGTAACTCTGTGTTGTTGTATGTGTCGAACTGCTTTGCTTTATCTTGGCCAGGTCGCAATTGTAAATGAGAACTTGTTCTCAACTTGCCTACCTGGTTAAATAAAGGTGAAATAAAAATAAAATAAAAAAACAAATACAAATAGTGGGGAGAAAGACACCAAGCAGATTTTACAGATTCACAACTGCAACACCCCAAGGGCAAATACTTACTGTGGGTTTGTATTTGCAGTAACGTAATACTCTGAAAGAATCTACCTATTAAACTCTTAAACTCTTCCCCCAAGTATGTGTTTCGTACACAGTAATTCTCTCAAGAGTGGTTCCCTTCATTTAGAAGAAAATAGATGTTATTGGGGTCAGACGGCAGTGCAACAAATTCACAATTAAATCAATGCATTTCAGCTAAGCATGATAACCAGAGTTGTCCCTAGGGTGCTAAATGCAGGAGAAACACTAACACACACTCTCAGTCACTGTCCGTCGTCCGTGATTCTCTTCAAGTTCTTATCCTGAGAGTTACTGTAATCAGCTTAATCATTGGCGTTTCCACAGTTAGAGGAGGATGAAGAGGATGAAACATCCTATACAAATACGTTTTGAGATCAATCGACACTAACCAAAGAGTTTTGATCAAACTGAAGAACTCCTGTTTAATTCCTGGCTCAGAGTCACTGTCAGTCCACTCCTACTGTAACATCCTCTACACAATAGCAAAAATAGACCTTCTTGAGGGTTTTAACTGATTGGATACACCGAACGATCAACAGTTTTTAAATTGCTTTGGTGCTATTTTATAATAATAAATAATAATAATATATGCCATTTAGCAGACACTTTTATCCAAAGCGACTTACAGTCATGTGTGCATACATTCTACGTATGGGTGGTCCCGGGGATCGAACCCACTACCCTGGCGTTACAAGCGCCATGCTCTACCAACTGAGCTACACAGGACCACCTTATTTTCACAAGTATTTGGTAAATTTTCTGAACTCTTAGTATAAAACTCCAAACTGGTAGCACTTGTAAGGCGACAAGTCTTATGTTTAAAATATTTTATTGCGCATTCATTTTGTTTGAAGACATCTTTCAGAAAAGAACAATTGATCTAAAATGTAAAGTGTACTGTGAAAGACCATGAGAACTTCTTCTCAATGTAGTTGTTTCAACAACCACTTAAACCAATAGGGGGAAAAATGCAATTTCTCAAGCAGCAGCTTTGCTCATGCCGTTCACGTGCCATTTACCTTACGTAGCCCACCCGCCCATGACCCACCCTTCTCCCGACCGGCGACACTAGAGCTGCTAGTCTGAGGCAAGATGCTTTCTCAGCATCAAGTTAGTAAGGGCATGGCGGATTGATTCTAACTGGGGTCACATACAAAAATGTGTGGACTCAAAATGTGACTCGTCAAAATTGATCATAATAGCCATTCTAGTACATTAAGCATTTCGCTACACTCGCATTAACATCTGCTAACCATCTGTATGTGACAAATAAAATTTGATTTGATTTGAGGGAGGGAATATTTTTTAATTGCATTTAATTTTTGGTTGAGGGGCAGCTGTCAGAGGATCTTGCATGGTTGGTGGACTGGCGGTTGAGAGCTTAGGTTGCTGGTTCGGGTTCCCGTTTTGACTTGGTGGTAGATCTGTCAACGTGCCCTTGGGCAGGGCGCTTGACCTTGGTTGCTCCTGTGGGTCGCTCTGGACGAGAGATGGTTAGATGACAATGTAAATGTTGATCGGCTCAACTGCAGGTAGATTGTATGTTTTAATGTTCAATAAAAAACAAACACTTTTTGTGCTTATTTTCACGCTCAACAGTTTCCCGTGAGTTTCAAGAATGGTCCACCACCCAAAGGACATCCAGCCAACTTGACACAACTGTGGGAATCATTGGAGTCAACATGGGAACCACCCTGAATTGTTTAGTATACTCAGTGTATACTAGAAAAAGACAGATGGATAGCTATAGACAGAGAGAGATAGACAGATTGACCATAAAACAGTGTTCCGGACAGACAGTCCTCTCATCTCTTGTGTTCCGTCTCTCCCATATCTGCTTACAGACCGAAAGCCAGTGATAATTTCCCCCCAAACTCTACTATCTGTCCAGAGGTTCATGCCCAGAGGTTGGGATTGCAGCATTGTCACTGCACCATCTGCATCTCCCACTACCACAGTCAAAAATCAACACAGGAATTGTTCAAAGCCCTCCAAGTCTTCCCGCAGCACTCTTTGGCGGACTTTCTCTGATGGCTCAATTGCTGCAGCACTTCTGTTGACTCTGAGTAGCTCGCCCACGGACGTTAAGAGATTAGAATCCTACATAGGGCCGACTCCACAAAGTCTAACTAAGAGTGGCTTTTCTCAAGTTCTCTTCCCCACCCTTTAGCTCTCTCAACATTTCAAGATTTGGTTTTATGGTCCATTTTCAGGTCATATTCTCTACCTTCAAAAGCCATTTCAGTGAATCTGTATTTCTTATAATTGTTCCAATTCAGAAACTCTGTATTCTTGCAGCCCTCCCCATTATAGACTTTTGATCCATGATTGGAAATGTTAAGATACGTAGTCAGTCTTTTGCTGTTGATCTTCTTATCTAATAAATATTTTTCCGCTTTCATTAGCCTATACCGTACAGACACAGCTACCAGATCTATCATTCAAATCTACAGGCCTCTTAGTGTATGAGATGTTTATTACCCACCAAGGTGCGCTGTATCAATATCTCCTCTGCCAAGTTAAACACAACGTCTTGGTCTCAACTATTTCATGCTACTTAAACATCCTTCTCAGGTCAAGAATAACAACTAATACAAGTAATAAGAGGTAGTATGTGTAGTAATAATGGACTGCATTACACATGATTTACAAATATAAGGTGTGTAGTGACATGGCCAGGCAGTAAAATAAATAGAACTGCAGTCTTTTTGTTTTTAGGTATTTTCTTAAAACTGCAAAACAAGGGCTTATAAGTAAGCGTTTCACTGTAAGGTCTACTACACCTGTCGTATTCGGCGCATGTGACAGATAAATATTTGATTTGATTTATACGTTTGTGTGTGTGGGTAAGGGTTGGATATGTGGGTAGTCAGTACTAATAATCTCTAAGGTGCAGATAGTCTCTGAGATGCAAATCATTTTTAAGGTGCAGGGAGACAGCTCGGGTTAGCTGTTCAGCAGTCTGATGGCCTGGTGGTAGTAGCTGTCTCAGAGCCTGTTGGTCCTATACCCGATGCTTCGTTACCGCTTGCCAGATGGTAACAGAGTGAACAGTCCATGGCTCGGGTGACTGGAGTCCTTGATTATCTTTCGGGCTTTCCTCAGACACCACCTGGAGTAGATGTCCAGCTTTGTCTCCATCCTCCATTGCCACTCGACTAACCGTATTCCCACCAGTTTACGCCTCTCCACCTGCAGCTTACAATTCGCTTGGCTGAACATTAGTCCACAGTGAGGCATCAGCTCTCCCAAGCTAAATCAATTAGCCTGTCTCCACCTCTGCCATGCGGAGCTCACAGGGCTGTGTTCAGAAGGATTAGCAGCTGACCAGCAATCTCTCCAGAGAGGACCAGGGTTCTGCTGTGGTCTGGCTTTTTCCACTCATTCATTAGCTCAGTAGTTGGAAATAAGCCAAGCCAGAATACTGCATTGCTACTGTATGTGTCATGGTGTTTTGGTGATAAGCTCTTACTTAGTCTCAGTCTCTTATATATATGGTATTGTTGAGTTAGATTGGTTAAGGTTTCCGTTTAGAGGATGCGATACACACAATTACTCATGTATCTCTCTCTTTCTCATTTGGTCTGTTATCTTCTTATTATACACACAGATACAAAAACTCCCACTGGGCGCACACTGGTTGAATCAACTTTGTATCCTCATAATTGAAACTAAATTACATTGATCCGACATCTGTTCCCAGTGGGATCTCTCTCTCTTATGTAGGAATACTGTATTTTCTACGCAATTATAGCCTGACTGCGTTGCTGTATCCACTGGGAAGGTTCCTAGGTAAAGAGACAAGATCTTTATTTATGTTTACATCTCACTAATTATTGGTCACAGGTCAGATAAACCGACTCTGGTAGAATGTTTTGAGGCTATACAGTGTTTGTTTACAAATATTGCAGTAAGACAAGCTTATATTTTATATTTTACAACAGTTGAACTAAGCTCATGAGCCATTTAAATATTCTTCAAGAATCAATAGGTATATATATATATATCATTTATTTTTTTGTAGTAACTGAGGATTCTATTTTTAACTTAAAGGGCATTTATTGCTCTTCCAGGTTTGTCCTCATTTCCTACATCTCAGATGAAGCCCATCTCCAATGGGTCACATACTTTAGAAAGCCCTAATGTAACTAGATCTGACAAGACTAAAGGGTAGAGCTGCCATCTTTAGGTGTAACCAGTCGTAGCTCAGAAGTCAGCGCTCTTATAGGTGACAGGCTTAAATCCCAGGGAAGGCTTAAGCGATTCATCATGACGCTTAATAATATCATGATTTTTTCCTTCTTCACATCACATTCCATATGGTAAAAGGTCAAAGTCATAGATCAAAGTCTAACATAGCGTTTTAGGGATGTTTACTGATTTAAATCTGATCCACATCGACACATCCTCTCTGAAGTATGGTAGTCAAGTTATTTTTCAGACTCATTGGCATCTCAATGAAGATTAGCTAGAGACAGGCATAAATTATGAATAATCCTCTGATTTGCTTGCAGTTTATGCTAAGACTATTCCCACACACCTGTGCTTCTGGCAAACAGTGAGAGGCAAACTAAAAAGAGTATCAGGCAAATTATGCTACCCTCTGCATACTGGATATTTAGCTTATTCAAGCCTATCTCAGAATACAACACTGCCTCTAAGACAACGACAAAAAGCTCAACGATCTAGAAATGTACACTTTTTGTTCTCTTGTAGGAAGCAATCACTCCCCTATTTCTGACTACAAATGATCTATAACTGTGGTAATAACTCGCTAACTAGCAAAGAATATGAATAAAATGTACACATGTGGCTACATGCAGCTCTTGCCTTAATCTTAAAACAAGCGCATCTCAAAACAAGCAAACCTACTCATGACCACAGCTGTAAACACAGTCCAGTTCAAAGTATATGGCACAGATCCATATATGGCAATGGTCAATTTGCATATAGGCTTACTGCAGCTCTGATTGGATATGCCACACCTGGTGTATGTATTGTACAGGCTGAGTCATGCGCAATAGAATCCTACTCCGATGCGTTCTGCCTATAACAATATCTCCTGCATAGTTTGTTTTGTTTCGGTATGTTGCATTGAAAGTGGCTAATATTGCGTTGAATCGATAACAATTGCCACAGTAAAGCGAAACTTTGATTGTGTTGACTAACATGGAAAATTCTAAAAAGTTGATTTGAAGTCCAATCTCATGCTTCTCTCCATGGGCTGATATTTATTCTGCACTTTGACAGTCTCGGGGCTACTGCATGCAGTTTAGAGGGAACATTGCTTATGAGAGCATAATCCCCTCGAGTGGCTACTTGTAAATCACCACTATTGTTCTAATGGAGGTGATATGCAGTGTCATATCAGGACGAAACATGCACAGTACATTCTCCCTGGGCTGTTGTCAGGCCAAGTAGTCATGCCTCAGGTCCTCCGAGAGGGGAGAGATCGCACAGAACATCAAGACAGGATAAATACACCAGATAGGACAGACTGACCCTAGCCACCTGGCACAGACTATTGCAGCAAAGCTACTGGGGACTGAGACGGGGGGGTTTGGAGACAGGATCAACCAGGTGGGCTATAGCCCCACCCACTTTGCCAAAGCACAGCCCCCACACCAGAGGGATATTAACAGACCACCAACTTATTACCCTGAGACAAGGTGGAGTATAGCCCACAAAGATCTCCCCCACCACACAAGCCCAAGGGGACACAAGACCGGACAGGAAGATAACGTCAGTGACTCAACCCACTCATGTTGAGTATAGCGACAAAAGCCTGGCAAGACGTGATGCATCCCTCTTAGGGATGGCATGGGAGAGCATTACCAAACCAGTGATTCAGCCCCCGTAATAGGGTCAGAGGCAGAGAATCCCAGTGGAGCGAGGGGAGCCGGCCAGACAAGACAGCAAGGGTGCTTCGTCACTCCAGTGCCTTGTTGTTCACCTTTGCACCATTGGGCCAGACTACACTCTATAGTAGGACCTACTGAAGACATGAGTCTTCGGTAAAGACAAAATTTGAGACCGAGTCTGCGTCTCTCACATGGATCGGCAGATCATTCCATAAAAATATAGCTCTATAGGAGAAAGCCCTGCCTCCACCGGTTGGCTTAGAAATTCTAGGAACAATAAGCAGGCTTGTGTCTTGTGACTGCAGCATACGTGTAGGCATGTACAGCAGGACCAAATCAGAGGGACAGGTAGGAGCAAGTCCATGTAATACTTTGTAGGTTAGCAGCAAAACCTTGACAGTGTTGAGAGGCTAGAACTGGAGTAATCTGATCACATTTTGGGGTTCTAGTCAAGATTCTAGCAGCCGTATTTAGCACTAACTGAAGTTTATTTAGTGCCTTGTCCGTGTAGCTGGAAAGTAAAGCATTGCAGTAGTCTAATCTTGAAGTGACAAAATATGTTTGTGACAAACAATTTCAGATTTTTGCCAGCCAGAGGAGAGGGCTGCCCCAGAATTTCTATTTTACCATTAAAATGCATGGTACCCATATAATTATTAGCTAGCTAGATTATTACATAGCTAGATATCTAATTTGGTAGCTATCGGTTATATCTGAGATATGATTCCTAAAAATAGTAAGCCAATTGTAATTTGGAGCTAAAACAACTGGCTAGTGATTCAATATGTAGCTAGCTAGCCAGACAGAGAGGGCTGTTGCAGGGTTGCTATTTTACCAGTAAAATTAAGATAATCTAACTATGATCCCCATAGCTAGAATTATTAGCTAGCTAGCTAGATATATATCTCATGAGGTGTATGTTTATCTGGGATATGATTCCAAAAAAATAGTAGTTAAGTCTGCTGGCTGTTGATTGCAAGAATTAAAAGCCTAACCCTCATGATGATAGATAACTAAACCAGCTAGATTATGGCTTTTGAAAGCTCAGGCTCAATGATGCATTTTATAATCACAACATGCAACATTTTCAAAGATATTACTGAAGTACAGTGCATATAATGAAATCAGTCAATGAAAATAAATAAATTAGGCCCTAATATACAGATTTTATATAATTTCTTTCCCACAAAAGGGCTTTATTACAGACTTAAATCCCCTCAGCCGTTTATTGTCCCCAGAACAAGGTGCACCTGTTTAATTATCATGCTGTTTAAATCCTCTTTGGGCTAGACGTGCCGCTAGCAGCACACCTCGACAACATCCGGTGAAATTGCAGAGCGCGAAATTCAAAATACAAAAATCATAATATTAAACATTCATGAAAATACAAGTGTCTTACATCGTTTAAAAGCTTAACTTCTTTTTAATCCAGCCGTTTTGTCAGATTTCAAAAAGGCTTTATGGCAAAAGCATATTATACGATTATCTGAGGACAGCGCCACGCATACAAAAGCATTAAAAACATTTTCCAACCCAGCAGAGGCGTCACGAAAGTCAGAAATAGCGATAAAATAAATCACTTATCTTTGAATATCTTCCTCTGTTTGCAATCCCAAGGGTCCCAGCTACATAACAAATGGTCGTTTTGTTCGATAAAGTCCTTTTTTATATCCCCAAAAAGTCAGTTTAGTTAGCGCGCTTGATTCATTAATCCAGCTGTTCCCCTCGTTTAAAATGCATACAAAGGAATCACAAAAGTTACCAATAAAGTTCGTCCAAACAAGTCAAACAACGTTTCTAATCAATCCTCAGGTACCCCAATATGTAAATAAATGATACAATTTAAGACGGAGAATAGTATGTTCATTGCCGGAGATAAATAACGAAGTGCGCGCCCTCATCCACGCGTGCCACAAGACTACAGTCAAAATGAGAGCCACCTAGAAAAATGACAAATTCTAGAAATGTTTTTTTTTAAACAAGCCTGAAACCCTTTCTAATGACTGACATCTAGTGGAAGCCATAGGAACTGCAATCTGGGAGGATTTCCTTTGATTTTCCCATAGACAGCCATTTCAATGGGTGATGACCTCAAAAAAAAAATCTGAATGGATTCTCCTCGGGTTTTCGCCTGCCATATGTCACACCCTGGTCTTAGTATTTTGTGTTTTCTCTATTATTTTGGTCAGGCCAGGGTGTGACATGGGTTTTTTATGTGGTGTGTTTTGTCTTGGGGTTTGTCGTAGGTATTGGGATTGTGGCTTGGTGGGGTTTTCTAACATAGTCTATAGCTGTCTGGAGTGGTTCTCAATCAGAGGCAGGTGTTTATCGTTGTCTCTGATTGGGAACCATATTTAGGCAGCCATATTCTTTGAGTGTTTCGTGGGTGATTGGTCCTGTCTCTGTGTTTGTTTGTGCACCAGTATAGGCTGTTAGGTTTTCTCGTTACGTTTATTGTTTTTGTATTGTTCGTTTTTTCATCGTCATTAAACATGTATCAAGAATACCACGCTGCATTTTGGTCCGACTCTCTTTCACCGCAAGAAAACTGTAACACCATATCAGTTCTGTTACACTCACACACATTGTTTTAACAGTTTTAGAAACGTTTTCTATCCAATACTACCAATTATATGCATATCCTAGCTTCTGAGCCTGAGTAACAGGTAGTTTACTTTGGGCACCTCAGTCATCTGAACTTCCAAATACTGCCCCCTATCCCTGAGAAATTTCTTTCTGTCAGGTGGGCGGATTATCTTGGCAAAGGAGAAATGCTCACGAACAGGGATATTAACACATTTGTGCACAACATTTGAGATAAATGTATGGAACATTTGTGGGATTTTTCTATTTCAGATCATGAAACATGGGACCAAAACTTTACACTTTACATTTTTGTTCAGTGTACTATTAGGCCTATACAGTATGTAAATTAGGTCTATGTTTTTTATAGGACAGTGGTGCACTGTCATCTCTCAGACCTTCATGAGGAGGCAATCAATAGACAGAGACCAGGCAGTCAATAGAAGCTGTCCCCACGGTGACAAGGACAGGCAGGGGCTGGAAAGACTGGACAACATGCTGCTGAGGCTGCAGACAATCACACACTCTCACAGCCTAGATGAACCTAGGTGAACTTTAACGTACTGGAGGACTACTGTAGAAATGGTTGGCTTTACAGGAAAAATAGGAATATTGATTTGTGTAGCGCCTAGCATTGTAAGGGATAAACATTGTTTTAGGTTGTGTGTATTATGTTTTGGTGCATATACAGTAGCAGTCAAAAGTTTGGACACACCTACTCATTCAAAGGTTTTTAATTATTCTTACTATTTTCTACATTGTAGAAGAATAGTGAAGACATCAAAACTATAAAATAAAACATGGAATCATGTAGTAACCAAAAAAGTGTTAAACAAATCAAAATACATTTTATTTTTGAGAATCCTCAAGGTAGCCACCCTATACCTTGATGACAGATTTGCACACTCTTGGCACATGTATGCTGTGTTAAAAGTGAATTTGTGGAATTTCTTTCCTTCTTAATGTGTTTGAGCCAATCAGTTGTGTTGTGACAAGGTAGGGGTGGTATACAGAAGATAGCCCTATTCGGTAAAAGACCAAGTCCATATTATGGCAAGAACAGCTCAAATAAGCAAAGAGAAATGACGGTCCATCATTACTTTAAGACATGGAGGTCAGTTCATCTGGAACATGTCAAGACCTAGAGTTACCTCTGCTGCAGAGGATAAGTTCATTAGGGTTAACTGCACCTCAGATAGCAGCCCAAATAAATGCTCCTGAGAGTTCATGTAACAGACACATTTCAACATCAACTGTTTAGAGGAGACTCGTTGAATTGCTGCAAAGAAAACTCTACTAACGGACACGAATAATAAGAAGAGACTTGCTTGAGCCAAGAAACACAAGCAGTGGATATTAGACTGGTGGATATTTGTCCTTTGGTCTGAGTCCAAATTAGATTTTTGGTTCCAACCGCCGTGTCTTTGTGAGACGCAGAGTAGGTGAATGGAGGATCTCCGCATGTGTAGTTCCCACCGTGAAGCATGCAGGAGGAGTTGTGATGGTATGGGGGTGCTTTTCTGGTGACACTGTGTGATTTATTTAGAATTCAAGGCACACTTAACTGGCATGGTCACCACAGCATTCTGCAGCAATGCGCCATCCCACCTGGTTTGCACTTAGTGGGACTATCATTTCTTTTTCAACAGGCCAATGACCCAAAGCACAACTCCAGGCTGTGTAAGGGCTATTTGACCAAGGAGAGTGATGGAGTGCTGTATCAGATGACCTGGCTTCCACAATCACCTGACCTCAACCCAATTGAGATGGTTTGGGATGAGTTTGACTGCAGAGTGAAGGAAAAGCAGCCAACAAGTGCTCAGCATATGGGGGAACTCCTTCAAGACTGTTGGAAAAGCATTACTCATGAAGCTAGTTGAGAGAATGCCACAAGTGTGCAAAGCTATCATCTAGGCAAAGGGTGGCTACTTTGAAGAATCTCACATTTTAAATATATTTTGATTTGTTTAACACTTTTTGGTTACTACAGGATTCCATGTGTTATTTCATAGTTTTGATGTCTTCACTATTATTCTACAATGTAGCCAATAGTAAAAATAAAAACACTTGAATGAATAGGTGTGTCCAAACTTTTGACTGGTACTGTATGTGTTTAATATACTATGTATATGAGAAAATGTTTGATCACAGAATATTCCATACATTTCCAGAAAATAAAACAGCTGTAACTCATTCACTGTAAAGGGTATGACTATTCTGATTTCAGATGATTCATCCTTACAACATAAAGAAGATGCAACATGCTCTAAGTTTTTTCTCCACCTTCATTAGGAAGTTGTGTAAAGGGCAGTTTGGGGAAAATAACAGATTTTTGTTTAAGATACAGTACACATTTTCACAGGTGTTTCTCTCAAATGATTACCATTTGATTGATGTCGTGCTATTGTATGTTACAGTGACTTGCGAAAGTATTCGGCCCCCTTGAACTTTGCGACCTTTTGCCACATTTCAGGCTTCAAACATAAAGATATAAAAATGTATTTTTTTTGTGAAGAATCAACAACGAGTGGGACACAATCATGAAGTGGAACGACATTTATTGGATATTTCAAACCTTTTTAACAAATCAAAAACAGAAAAATTGGGCGTGCAAAATTATTCAGCCCCCTTAAGTTAATACTTTGTAGCGCCACCTTTTGCTGCGATTACAGCTGTAAGTCGCTTGGGGTATGTCTCTATCTCTAAAACAGCTCGAGCTCAGTGAGGTTGGATGGAGAGCATTTGTGAACAGCAGTTTTCAGTTCTTTCCACAGATTCTCGATTGGATTCAGGTCTGGACTTTGACTTGGCCATTCTAACACCTGGATAGGTTTATTTTTGAACCATTCCATTGTAGATTTTGCTTTATGTTTTGGATCATTGTCTTGTTGGAAGACAAATCTCCGTCCCAGTCTCAGGTCTTTTGCAGACTCCATCAGGTTTTCTTCCAGAATGGTCCTGTATTTGGCTCCATCCATCTTCCCATCAATTTTAACCATCTTCCCAGTCTCTGCTGAAGAAAAGCAGGCCCAAACCATGATGCTGCCACCACCATGTTTGACAGTGGGGATGGTGTGTTCAGGGTGATGAGCTGTGTTGCTTTTACGCCAAACATAACGTTTTGCATTGTTGCCAAAGAGTTCAATTTTGGTTTCATCTGACCAGAGCACCTTCTTCCATATGTTTGGTGTGTCTCCCAGGTGGCTTGTGGCAAACTGTAAACAACACTTTTTATGGATATCTTTAAGAAATGGCTTTCTTCTTGCCACTCTTCCATAAAGGCCAGATTTGTGCAATATACGACTGATTGTTGTCCTATGGACAGAGTCTCCCACCTCAGCTGTAGATCTCTGCAGTTCATCCAGAGTGATCATGGGCCTCATGGCTGCATCTCTGATCAGTCTTCTCCTTGTATGAGCTGAAAGTTTAGAGGGAGGGCCAAGTCTTGGTAGATTTGCAGTGGTCTGATACTCCTTCCATTTCAATATTATCGCTTGCACAGTGCTCCTTGGGATGTTTAAAGCTTGGGAAATCTTTTTGTATCCAAATCCGGCTTTAAACTTCTTCACAACAGTATCTCGGACCTGCCTGGTGTGTTCCTTGTTCTTCATGATGCTCTCTGCGCTTTTAACGGACCTCTGAGACTATCACAGTGCAGGTGCATTTATACGGAGACTTGATTACACACAGGTGGATTGTATTTATCATCATTAGTCATTTAGGTCAACATTGGATCATTCAGAGATCCTCACTGAACTTCTGGAGAGAGTTTGCTGCACTGAAAGTAAAGGGGCTGAATAATTTTGCACGCCCAATTTTTCAGTTTTTGATTTTTTTTAAAGTTTGAAATATCCAATAAATGTCATTCCACTTCATGATTGTGTCCCACTTGTTGTTGATTCTTCACAAAAAATACAGTTTTATATCTTTATGTATGAAGCCTGAAATGTGGCAAAAGGTCGCAAAGTTCAAGGGGGCCGAATACTTTCACAAGGCACTGTATATCATTTGAAAGGGCTGTTTCTCAGCTTTCAAAATATGTATCATGTTTTCAGATAGGGGTTGACACCAGCAAATATTGCTCATTAATGCATGCAGAGGTCATGGTCTGAGTAAATTCTGCAATTCCAAAACTCTCCTTCCGGTTATACAACAATGCCAATATGGTGATTTACAGGTACAGTTAGCTGGTGTTCTAAAGCCTACTGTTTCCACTCCCCTTTAATATTGTATTATCAATCTTGCATGTATGTAATGGCTGAACATAAGGGTTGAGGTAGAAATATGCCTCATAGCATGAGATGCCAGAGGTCGAGCTCACATATTGTTCATTGTGCATGCACTGCATGTAGGATATTTTATGTAGGTGGGATTGTTGGCGGTTTGAAATGATGACTCGTATGTACTGCTAATGCACACTTTCTTTCTCTATCTTTCCCATTCTAAGGTTGTCATGCTTCAATTGAAGTCTGGACTTTCGGGAAGCAAAAACAGAACAAAAGCTGTGCAGTACTGTTACTTCCCATCTGGACGTCACACCTGAATGCTTAACTGACCAACAAAGCTTTGACAGGAAAACAGTGAACACACATCAAAAATCAATATTAGCACATGCTGTGCTTCATCCAACTGGGAATCTGCAAATGCCTTGTTCTTTATCGCATTGAGTGGTGAATTTCTAAGGCCAAGCCAAAAACATTTGGAATGAAGAAGTGAAGCAGACTTTTCCTCCCTTGATGTGGATCATGTTAACATTCTAGTTAACCCTCAATATCAACAAGACTGGACTGCCCAGGCTTTGGAGCTGAGCGCAAATTAAATGAACCCTGGTTTAGCTTAAAATGAGTACAGAGTGAGACAACCCTGTGTATCACCATTATCTTTCAGTGCAGATTTTACCCACAGAGAGTTATTGAAACAGGAGGAGACCATGAAAGCAGCAATTGATAGGAAGTCAGGGTCTGAGGTGTTGTGCTCGGCCTGGCTTGAGTGGAGATAAGAGCTTGGGCGAGAGAGAAAACAGAGTTTGATGAGACAAGCAGAATACAAATCAGTGTCTACTGTCCCTCAGTCAGACTGCCGAATCAAACCAATATTAGTGTGTCTGCTGAAATGGACAGTGATTCAGCAACTATAATGGCTTTATTGGTTATGCATTGAAATGGTACGAGCATAATCAAAAGCTCTAATATGAAACTAAATAGCAATCACCTTTTTTGTAAATCTCAATTTTGGAGATTTTGTCTCAGAACCCAGTGTGTCTCCAAGACTGAAATTATGGATAAAGGATCAATCAGGTCCCATGGATACGTGTGACAACCAACAGTGACACCCATCAATGCAGCCCTCGCACCATGCCGAGAAGACAAAGGAAACCATAGGCCCTGATTTGATTGTGGTCATGTGGCACATCTAGACTTTGAACAAAGGATTAAAGGGGAAAGGCAAGATGGATCAGGATAATATCTCCGTCACCAACGCCACAGAGGCACTATGGGACAAAGCCACTCTCCTGGGGCTCCAGATCTTCCTGTCAGCCATCCTGGCAATCGTCACCCTGGCCACCGTGCTGTCCAATGCCTTTGTCATCGCCACCATATTCCTGACTCGGAAGCTACACACGCCAGCCAACTTTCTGATTGGCTCGCTGGCTGTGACAGACCTGCTGGTGTCCATCCTGGTCATGCCTATCAGCATCTTGTACACAGTGAGTAAGACCTGGGCCCTGGGGCAGATTGTCTGCGACATCTGGCTGTCATCGGACATCACCTTCTGCACTGCCTCCATCTTGCACCTGTGCGTCATCGCGCTGGACCGCTACTGGGCCATCACTGACGCCCTGGAGTACTCCAAGCGCCGGACAATGCGTCGAGCGGGCCTGATGATAACGGTGGTATGGGTGATCTCCATCTCCATCTCCATGCCACCGCTCTTCTGGAGGCAAGCCAAGGCCAACGAGGAGGTGATGGAGTGCATGGTGAACACGGATCAGATCTCCTACACGCTCTACTCCACCTTCGGGGCGTTCTATGTTCCCACTGTGTTGCTGATCATCCTCTATGGCCGGATCTACGTGGCAGCCCGCTCACGCATCTTTAAGACACCAGTGTCGTGCGGTAAGCGTTTCACCACGGCCCAGCTCATCCAGACGTCGGCTGGCTCCTCCATTTGCTCCATCAACTCCACCTCCAACCAAGAGGGCCAACTGCACCACGGAGGGGGAGGCAACACGGGAGGAGTGGCAGTAAACGGAGGTGGAGGAAGCAGTGGTGGGTCGCCTCTCTTCAATAACTGCGTGACGGTGAAGCTGGCTGACAGTGTGCTGGAGAGGAAACGTCTGTGCACCGCCCGGGAGAAGAAAGCCACCAAGACGCTAGGCATCATCCTGGGAGCCTTCATCATGTGTTGGCTACCCTTTTTCGTGGTCACCCTGGTACTGGCCATCTGCAAAGAATGCTGGTTCCACCCAGTGCTCTTTGACGTATTCACCTGGCTTGGCTACCTAAACTCGCTCATCAATCCCGTTATCTACACTGCCTTCAATGACGAGTTCAAACAGGCCTTCCACAAACTCATCAAGTTCAACAGATGCTACTAAAGGAATGCGAGTATTGTACATACAAATGATATCATAACCCAGAGTTTCACAAACGTGGGGTCTCCTGATTTGAACATGGGATTGCGAGAGAAACTCTGAAGAAAAAAATAAATAAATAATTGTGCTTGGTTCATAAAACAGGGGTTACGTCAGTTGTAATTAATGTGGTTCTAATTTTTTAATGTGGTTCTATTTTTTTTTGGGGGGGGGGGTATAAACTACAAAATATTATGATCCCGTCACTGAAAGATAAGACTCAGGAACATGTATGCGTCTTCAGTTTCCCTCTACAATGCCCACAAGCCTCATTAGAACAGAGTGGACAAGACCAGGTACTAAGTCAGACTGTGGAGAAAAGGACATCATTCGCTAGTTTTCCATCCAATTCGTAAACAGATTTTCATGCGAATATTCTCAAATCTGCCTAAAACAATATGCGCCATCAAACTGAATTGTTGAGGATAAACTGATGTGCATGATGACGTTGTACACATAAAAGTCACTTTTGCCGTTCAATCCCCATGTACCGAATTAAAAGTACAAGTTAAATGGGTTTCCATCACATTTTCAACTCAACTGATAGTTTTGCGTTATATTGCAAATGTGCCCTCTCTGGTCTTGGCACATGCGCTGTAGCCAACAATTCGCAGATACAGTGCAGGTAGGCTACCTACATTGAGATTATTATGGATAAGGGCGAGATTATTTGTACGAATGAATGACATTTTATTTTCATGTGAAATCGCCAATTGGCAACCCATCCCGTATGTGATTAATTGACACAAACAAACATTATAATAATTCACTATGGTAATTAAATGAGAATTCTTATTCTGGTGTTCTCTGCATTGCGCATCGCGAACAGAGTGAGAAAAAAAGTAATGTAAAAATCAATACATAAGTAGCCTAAATGGTTAGAGCATTGGACTAGTAACCGAAAGGTTGCAAGTTCGAATCCCCGAGCTGACAAGGTACAAATCTGTCGTTCTGCCCCTGAACGGGCAGTTAACCCACTGTTCCTAGGCCGTCATTGAAAATAAGAATTTGTTCTTAACTGACTTGCCTAGTAAAATAAAGGTAAAATTAAATGTCACCAGAATATGACTTTCAATATTTATTGAAAAGGAGCATCAAACTCATCACCTTGCACATTCACCTCCCTGTGAAGTTCATCATTTATTTAATCTTGTTTAATAAACTGCATGATTTCCCCGAGTCATAGTGGGCGGACCACACAACATAGAGTGATGATGGTTATTACAGTATATCAATAGTTGTACATAAAGGCGTTTCCACGTTCATTTTTCTCATAATTAATTTTACCCACACAAAAATATCCCATCATGTCTAATGAACAAATTGTCTGTCGGCATTTATACAATTATACAGGCAATTCATGTTTCCTTCTGCCTGTTTAGATTTTTTTCATGCATCCGTTAATTAATCTGCATGAAATGGTTGGATCAAAACATGGTTATTGAACTTCTTTTCTACATAGAAGATCATACTAAACGGTTGCCTGATGATCTTCTGAACTTCCCAAGACCTTTCTGATGCATTTCAGTCACTTCAAACCATACTTCCTTCAGCATGAAATACTGTCAAAAGTACTATCAGACTTGATTTGTAATAACTGTCATATACCCAATTAAAAAAGTAAACATTAGCCATTGATTTCATCACTTTGTTTTACAGGATGGGGTCGCGGAAAGATGTGGATACTGAAATGGGTCTCTCGCAATTCTTAGTAAATAGCGGTATGGGAATATAGGGTTTATTCATATAAACTCTGTACTGTGGCATTTGTTCATGTTGTAAAAACATGCTCATTGTGTTTGGTCTCTGTACATTTGTTGTACATTGGAACTTCATTGACATGCTTATGAAGTGCCATACATCTTTCAGATATTTCCTTACTAGAAATGTATGCATGCATTAAAAAAAAATTAATAAAATATTCCAAGGACTATGAAACTCATTATAAATGAGGGTTTGGGTTGGGATATTACAGACCCCAAAGGAACAGACTTATCATACATGTTTGAGACAAATGAACGAGTCTCTAAAGAATAAGAACTGGTCCTTCTTTGGATGAAAGAGATAAAGTAATTAATCCGTGGATTATAATTGAGCAGTGGATTATAAGGCCCCATTCCATTGGACTGGGAAAGACATGGTAAATTGTTACAGAAGTGTCACATACAGAGGCGGATCTTCCTTAACACGTCTGTGGTACAGTACAATAGAGACATACGAGATTCAGTCTTACTGTGTCTCTCTATGTGGCTGCATTTGTTTATGTGTAGGAGTTGTCAAGTTGCTCTAGGTGTAATGATGTGTGGGGAGGGGGAGTTGCAGTGAATGTTATGTGGACTTATTTACCACCTGTGGCATCAGCTTATTGTATCCAACTGATTAAACTTTAAACATGATCCACATTCGAGGAGCCTGACCTCTCTATGAAGGAGACAGCATTTACCTTTGGATTGAACCTAAAAATGAATTATGTCTTGTTCCCTGGCAACAAATGAATCTGCATAAGATACTGTAAACCCACTGGGCACACAGTGGTTGAGTCAACGTTGTTTCAATGTCATTTGTCAGCCGTTTGTGACGGGGAATCTATGTGGGAAAAAGTCAATCACTACTGTTTTCATATTTTTAACCAGCGTAGTAAACATTGAAATTAAGTTAACTTCAATTTACAATGACTTAAAGTAACAGGTTGTTACATCAAAGTAATTTCAACAATCATCAGAACTATGCATATGTTGAAATTGCATTGAAAATCCCACATAGAAATGTTTAAAATATTTTTCATCCTATAGTCAATGTCTATTGGTTGAAATGATGTCAAATTTTATATTTGACCTTTTATTTGACCTTCTTTCAATGTTGATATTCAAATTAAATGTTTGAATGAGTGAAATTGTTTCAATGTTATGCCATGAACCTAAATAGAGAGGTACAGTATATTGAAATAAACTGTGAAGCCACAGTCCAATGGTTCCTGCCTGTGACTCCTATTGGTATAGGAGGGGTAATGAGCTTCGATGAGAACAAGTCTACCATCCAGATGCCTACCTCTACACTGAGTGTAGACAGACTGACCAGGTAAAAGCTATGATCCCTTAATGATGTCACTTAAGTCATTGTAGATGAAGGGGAGGAGACAAGTTAAATATATTTTTTAAGCCTTAAGACATGGATTGTGTATATGTGCCATTGGGAGGGTGAATGGGCAAGACAAAAGATTTAAGTGCCTTTGAGTGTGTCAAGAACTGTAATGCTTGCTGCTGGATTTTTCACACTCCAGTGTGTATCAAGAATGGTCCACCACCCAAAGGACATCCAGAAAACTTGACACAACTGTGGGAAGCATTGGAGTCAAAATAAGCCAGCGGAACGCTTTCGACACCGTGTGGAGTCCATAGTGGTCATTCTCTCTTTCTCCCCTTACCCATCTGTCTATCGCCTCCTTTGAATTTCATGCTGTCACAGTTACCAGCCCTTTCAAGCTTAACATCCTTATCATTTATCGCCCTCCAGGTCCCCTCGGAGAGTTCATCAATGAGCTTGATGCCTTGATAAGCTCCTTTCCTGAGGATGGCTCACCTCTCACAGTTCTGGGCGACTTTAACCTCCCCACGTCTACCTTTGACTCATTCCTCTCTGCCTCCTTCTTTCCACTCCTCTCCTCTTTTGACCTCACCCTCTCACCTTCCCCCCCTACTCACAAGGCAGGCAATACGCTCGACCTCATCTTTACTAGATGCTGTTTTTCCACTAACCTCATTGCAACTCCCCTCCAAGTCTCCGACCACTACCTTGTATCCTTTTCCCTCTCGCTCTCATCCAACACTTCCCACACTGCCCCTACTCGGATGGTATCGCGCCGTCCCAAGCTTCGCTCTCTCTCCCCCGCTACTCTCTCCTCTTCCATCCTATCATCTCTTCCCTCTGCTCAAACCTTCTCCAACCTATCTCCTGATTCTGCCTCCTCAACCCTCCTCTCCTCCCTTTCTGCATCCTTTGACTCTCTATGTCCCCTATCTTCCAGGCCGGCTCGGTCCTCCCTCCCGCTCCGTGGCTTGACGACTCATTGCGAGCTCACAGAACAGGGCTCCGGGCAGCCGAGCGGAAATGGAGGAAAACTCGCCTCCCTGCGGACCTGGCATCCTTTCACTCCCTCCTCTCTACATTTTCCTCCTCTGTCTCTGCTGCTAAAGCCACTTTCTACCACTCTAAATTCCAAGCATCTGCCTCTAACCCTAGGAAGCTCTTTGCCACCTTCACCTCCCTCCTGAATCCTCCTCCCCCTCCCCCCTCCTCCCTCTCTGCAGATGACTTCGTCAACCATTTTGAAAAGAAGGTCGACGACATCCGATCCTCGTTTGCTAAGTCAAACGACACCGCTGGTTCTGCTCACAGTGCCCTACCCTGTGCTCTGACCTCTTTCTCCCCTCTCTCTCCAGATGAAATCTCGCGTCTTGTGACGGCCGGCCGCCCAACAACCTGCCCGCTTGACCCTATCCCCTCCTCTCTTCTCCAGACCATTTCCGGAGACCTTCTCCCTTACCTCACCTCGCTCATCAACTTATCCCTGACCGCTGGCTACGTCCCTTCCGTCTTCAAGAGAGCGAGAGTTGCACCCCTTCTGAAAAAACCTACACTCGATCCCTCCGATGTCAACAACTACAGACCAGTATCCCTTCTTTCTTTTCTCTCCAAAACTCTTGAACGTGCCGTCCTTGGTCAGCTCTCCCGCTATCTCTCTCAGAATGACCTTCTTGATCCAAATCAGTCAGGTTTCAAGACTAGTCATTCAACTGAGACTGCTCTTCTCTGTATCACGGAGGCGCTCCGCACCGCTAAAGCTAACTCTCTCTCCTCTGCTCTCATCCTTCTAGACCTATCGGCTGCCTTCGATACTGTGAACCATCAGATCCTCCTCTCCACCCTCTCCGAGTTGGGCATCTCCGGCGTGGCCCACGCTTGGATTGCGTCCTACCTGACAGGTCGCTCCTACCAGGTGGCGTGGCGAGAATCTGTCTCCTCACCATGCGCTCTCACCACTGGTGTCCCCCAGGGCTCTGTTCTAGGCCCTCTCCTATTCTCGCTATACACCAAGTCACTTGGCTCTGTCATAACCTCACATGGTCTCTCCTATCATTGCTATGCAGACGACACACAATTAATCTTCTCTTTTCCCCCTTCTGATGACCAGGTGGCGAATCGCATCTCTGCATGTCTGGCAGACATATCAGTGTGGATGACGGATCACCACCTCAAGCTGAACTTCGGCAAGACGGAGCTGCTCTTCCTCCCGGGAAGGACTGCCCGTTCCATGATCTCGCCATCACGGTTGACAACTCCATTGTGTCCTCCTCCCAGAGCGCTAAGAACCTTGGCGTGATCCTGGACAACACCCTGTCGTTCTCAACTAACATCAAGGCGGTGGCCCGTTCCTGTAGGTTCATGCTCTACAACATCCGCAAAGTACGACCCTGCCTCACACAGGAAGCGGCACAGGTCCTAATCCAGGCACTTGTCATCTCCCGTCTGGATTACTGCAACTCGCTGTTGGCTGGGCTCCCTGCCTGTGCCATTAAACCCCTACAACTCATCCAGAACGCCGCAGCCCGTCTGGTGTTCAACCTTCCCAAGTTCTCTCACGTCACCCCGCTCCTCCACTCTCTCCACTGGCTTCCAGTTGAAGCTCGCATCCGCTACAAGACCATGGTGCTTGCCTACGGAGCTGTGAGGGGAACTGCACCTCAGTACCTCCAGGCTCTGATCAGGCCCTACACCCAAATAAGGGCACTGCGTTCATCCACCTCTGGCCTGCTCGCCTCCCTACCACTGAGGAAGTACAGTTCCCGCTCAGCCCAGTCAAAACTGTTCGCTGCTCTGGCTCCCCAATGGTGGAACAAACTCCCTCACGACGCCAGGACAGCGGAATCAATCACCACCTTCCGGAGACACCTGAAACCCCACCTCTTTAAGGAATACCTAGGATAGGATAAAGTAATCCTTCTCACCCCCCTTAAAATATGTAGATGCACTATTGTAAAGTGGCTGTTCCACTGGATGTCATAAGGTGAATGCACCAATTTGTAAGTCGCTCTGGATAAGAGCGTCTGCTAAATGACTGAAATGTAAATGTAAATGTAATGCCCTGACGAATTGAGGCAAAGGACAAAAGTGGATGCAACTCAATATTAGTTTTGGTATTTGGTATTTTATTAGGATCCCCATTAGCTGTTGCAAATGCAGCAGCTATTCTTCCTGGGGTCCACACCAAACATGAAACGTAATACAGAATGACATAACACAGAACATCATTAGACAAGAACCACTCAAGGACAGAACTACATACATTTTAAAAAAGGCACACGTAGCCTACATATCAATGCATACACACAAACTATCTAGGTCAAATAGGGGAGAGGCGTTGTGCCAGGATGTGTTGCTTTATCTGTTTTTTTAAACCAGGTTTGCTGTTTATTTGAGCAATATGAGATGGAAGGAAGTTCCATGCAATAATTTGTTCTAGATTTGGGGACTATGAAAATATGGTTGAATCATCAACATACATGGGCACGCATACTTTGTTTAATGCCAGTGGCAGGTCATTGGTAAACAATAGAAAAGAGTAGAGGGCCTAGAGAGCTGCCCTGCGGTACACCACACTTTACATGTTTGACATTAGAGACACGTCAATTAAAGAAAACTCTTTCTTCTATTAGATAGATAGCTCCGTATTCATGATATGGAAGAGGTTGAAAAGCCATAGCACTTACATTTTTCAACAACAGGTTATGGTCAATAATATCAAAGGCTGCACTGAAATCTAACAGTACAGCTCCCACCATCTTCTTATTATCAATTTCTTTCAACCAATCATCAGTCATTGGTGTCAGTGCAGTACATGTTGAGTGCCGTTCTCTATAAGCATGCTGAAAGTATGTGGTTCATTTGTTTACAGAGAAATAAAATTGTATTTGGTCAAACACAATTTATTCCTACAGTTTGCTAAGAGCTGGCAGCAAGCTTATAGGCCTGCTGTTAGAACCAGTACAGGCCGCTTTACCACTCTTGGGTAGCGGAATTACTTTGGCTTCCCTCCAGGCCTGAGGACAAAGACTTTCCTCTAGGCTCAGATTTAAATATGACAGATAGGAATGGCTATAGAGTCAGTTACCATCCTCAGTGGCTTTCCATCTAAGTTGTCAATGCCTGGAGGTTTGTCATTATTGATCTTAAACAACAGTTTTCCACCTCTCCCACACTAAATTTACAAAATTCAAACTTGCACTGCTTTCCTTTCATTATTTGTTTTTTTTATGCATAAATATAATTGCTCACTGTTTGTCGTGGGCATTTCCTGCTTAAGTTTGCCCACGTTGCCAATTAAATAATAATTAAAATAATTGGCAACATCAAATGGTTTTGTGATGAATAAGCCATCTGATTCGATGAAAGATGGAGTTGAATTTGTCTTTCTGCCCATAATTTAATTTAAAGTGCTCCCAAGTTTTTTTTCCATCATTCTTTATATTATTGATCTTGGCTTCATAATACAGTTTCTTCTTCTTTTTGTTGAGTTTAGTCACATAATTTCTCAATTTGCAGTAAGTAAAACAGTCAGATGTGCAGCCAGACTTATTAGCCACTCCTTATGCCCCATCTCTTTCAAACATACAGTTTTTCAATTCCTCGTCAATCCATGGAGCCTGTTCTAACAGTCAGTTTCTTAACAGGTGCATGTTTATCAATAACTGGAAGCAGCAATTTCATAAATTCATCAAGTGCAGTGTCTGGATGCTCCTCATTAATCACATCAGACCAACAAATATTTTTAACATCATCCACATAAGAGTCACAGCAAAATCTTTTGTTTGATCTCTTATACACTATTTGTCACGCCCTGGTCTTAGTATTTTGTGTTTTCTGTATTATTTTGGTCAGGCCAGGGTGTGACATGGGTTATTTATGTGGTGTGTTTTGTCTTTGGGTTTTTGTAGAAAAGTCTATGGATGCCTGGAGTGGTTCTCAATCAGAAGCAGGTGTTTATCGTTGTCTCTGATTGGGAACCATATATAGGCAGCCATATTCTTTGAGTGTTTCGTGGGTGATTGTTCCTGTCTCTGTGTTTGTTTGCACCAGATAGGGCTGTTTTGGTTTTTCACGTTACGTTTAGTGTTTTTGTATTGTTCGTTATTATCTTTATTAAAGATGTATCGAGATAACCACGCTGCATTTTGGTCCTCCTCTCATTCACCGGAAGAAAACCTTAACAGAATCACCCACCAAAACAGGACCAAGCGGCGTGGTGACAGGCAGTGGCAGCAGGAGCAGCAAAATCCAGATTTCTGGACATGGGAGGAAATCTTGGATGGTAAAGGACCCTGGGCTCAGCCTGGAGAATATCGCCGCCCCAAAGAAGAGCTGGAGGCGGTAAAGGCGGAGAGGCACTGGTATGAGGAGGCAGCACGGCGACGCGGATGGAAGCCTGAGAGTCAGCCCCAAAATGTCTTGGGGGGTGCACACAGGGAGTATGGCGAAGCCAGGTAGGAGACCTGCGCCAACTTCCTGTGCTTACCGGGGGGCTAGAGAGACCGGGCAGGCACCGTGTTATGCTGTATAGCGCGTGTGTCTCCAGTGCGGGTTCATAGCCCGGTGCGGTACATACCAGCTCCTCGTATCGGCCGGGCTAGAGTAGGCATCGAGCTAAGTGTCATGAAGCCGGCTCTACGCATCTGGTCTCCAGTGCGTCTCCTTGGGCCGGCTTACATGGCACCTGCCTTGTGCACGGTGTCCCCAGTTCGCCTGCATAGCCCAGTGCGGGCTATTCCACCTCGCTGCACTGGCAGGGCGACCGGGAGCATTCAACCAGGTAAGGTTGGGCAGGCTCGGTGCTCAAGAGATCCAGTGCACCTGCACGGACCGGTCTATCCAGTACCACCTCCACGCACCAGCCCTCCGGTGGCAGCTCCCCGCACCAGGCTTCCTGTGCTTGTCCTCGGCCCAGTACCACCAGTGCCACGCATCAGGCCTACAGCGCGCCTCGCCTGTCCAGCGCTGCCAG
The DNA here is from genome assembly GCF_021184085.1 of Oncorhynchus gorbuscha. Lineage (NCBI taxonomy): Eukaryota > Metazoa > Chordata > Actinopteri > Salmoniformes > Salmonidae > Oncorhynchus > Oncorhynchus gorbuscha. The sequence goes on along the minus strand of NC_060182.1, from coordinate 57,462,841 downwards.
AGCCTTCCTCCTCTACAGCACTGCCGGAGTCTCCCGCCTGTTCAGCGCTGCCAGATTCTCCCGCCTGTTCAGCGCTGCCAGAGCTGTCAGTCTGCAAGGAGCAGCCAGAGCTGTCAGTCTGCAAGGAGATGTCAGTCTGCAAGGAGCTGTCAGTCTGCAAGGAACTGCCAGTCTGCAAGGAGCCACCAGAGCTGCCAGGCTGCAAGGAGCCACCAGAGCCGCCAGTCTGCAAGGAGCTGCCAGTCAGCATGGAGCAGCCAGAGCCGCCAGTCAGCATGGAGCAGCCAGAGCCGCCAGTCAGCATGGAGCAGCCAGAGCCGCCAGTCAGCCAGGATCTTCCAGATCCACCAGTCAGCCAAGATCCGCCATTCAGCCAGGATCCGCCATTCAGCCAGGATCCGCCAGTCAGCCAGGATCCGCCAGTCAGCCAGGATCTGCTAGAGCTGCCAGTAAGCCAGGATCTGCCGGAACCACTAGTCAGCTAGGATCTGTCGGAACCACCACCAATTCAAACCACAGAAATCTCATAATTACAATTCCTAAAAGCTATTCTCGTTGTTAATCCCACCAAAGTGTCCGATTTCAAATAGGCTTTTCAGCGAAAGCACTACAAACGATATTGTTAGGTCTCCACCAATAAGCACAGCCATTTTCCAGCAAAATATAGCATTCACAAAAACCAGAAATAAAGATCAAATTGATCACTAACCTTGAATTATCTTCATCAGATGACACTCATAGGACATGCATGTTTTGTTTGATAAAATGCATATTTATATCAAAATATCTGAGTTTACATTGGCACGTTAGATTCACTAGTTCCAAAAACATCAAGTGATTTTGCATAGCCACATCGTTTCAACAGAAATACTCATCATAATTGTAGATGATAATACAAGTTATACACATGGAATTATAGATATACCTCTCTTTAATGCAACCGCTGTGTCCGATTTTACATTTACATTACATTTACATTTAAGTCATTTAGCAGACGCTCTTATCCAGAGCGACTTACAAATTGGTGCATTCACCTTATGACATCCAGTGGGACAGTCACTTAACAATAGTGCATCTAAAACTTAGGGGGGGTGAGAGAGATTACTTATCCTATCCTAGGTATTCCTTAAAGAGGTGGGGTTTCAGGTGTCTCCGGAAGGGAGTTTGTTCCACCATTGGGGGGCCAGGGCAGCGAACAGTTTTGACTGGGCTGAGCGGGAGCTGTACTTCCTCAGTGGTAGGGAGGCGAGCAGGCCAGAGGTGGATGAACGCAGTGCCCTTGTTTGGGTGTAGGGCCTGATCAGAGCCTGGAGGTACTGAGGTGCCGTTCCCCTCACAGCTCCGTAGGCAAGCACCATGGTCGTGTAGCGGATGCGAGCTTCAACTGGAAGCCAGTGGAGAGAACGGAGGAGCGGGGTGACGTGAATTTTAAAAAAGTTTACGGAAAAAGCAACCCATGCAATAATCTGAGACGGCGGTCCAAACAGTAGCCAAATTAGCCTCCATGTTGGAGTCAACAGAAACCAGAAAATACATGATAAATGTTTCCTTACCTTTGATGAATTTCATCAGAATGCAGTCCTAGAAATCCCAGGTCCAATAATAAATTAGCTACTTTGGTTAGCGCGTTTGGTCAACAATTCCAAAGTCATAAAGCACGTCCACTATAACGTGATGACATGTCCAAAAGTTCCGTAACCGTCAGTAGAAACATGTCAAACGATGTACTGAATCAATCTTTAAAATGTTGTTTACATATATCTTGAATAACATTCCAAACGGAGAATTAGAATGACTTCAGATGAGCAATGGAACGCAGGTCCTTCATCTGTGAATGCGCCTGGTGAAAGCATGGTCCACTCATGACTGTGGTGACTAATTCCCGTGTCAATCGACCCCCCTTCACATTAGAGTCATCAGACAAAGTTCTATTGACTGCTGACATCTAGTGGAAGGCATAGGAAGTGAAAACTCATCCATATCTCGCTGTAATTTCAATTAGACCTTGGTTGAAAATCTGCCACCTCCAGAAAAAGAAAACAGGAAGTGAAATTTCTCAGGTTTTTGCCTGCTATATGAGTTCTGTTATACTCACAGACATAATTCAAACAGTTTTAGAAACATCAGTGTTTTCTATCCAATACTAATAATAATATGCAAATATTAGCAACTATGACTGAGGAGCAGGCCGTTTGATATGGGAACCTTTCATCCAAGCTACTCAATACTGCCCCTGCAGCCATAAAAAGTTAATCTACCCATCGTGTCTGATTCCAAAAATGCTTTACAGCGAAAGCACAACATATGATTATGTTAGGTCATAGCCAAGTATTAAAAACACAGCCATTTTTCAGGCCAAAGATAGGAGTCACAAAAAGCAGAAATATAGATACAATTAATCACTAACCTTTGATGATCTTCATCACATGACACTCATAGGACATCATGTTACAAAATACATGTATGTTTTGTTCGATAATGTGCATATTTATATCCAAAAACCTCAGTTTACATTGGCGCGTTAAGTGCAGTAATGTTTTGATTCCAAATCATCCTGTGATTTTGCAGAAATACTCATAATAAACATTGATAAAGATACAAGTGTTATTCACAGAATTAAAGATAGACTTCTCCTTATTAATGCAACTGATGTATCAGATTTTTTTACTTTTACTTTTACTTTTACTTTACGGAAAAAGCATAATCTGATAACGGCACTCAGAGCTCAATCCAGCCAAAGAATTATCTGCCATGTTGGAGTCAACAGAAGTTAGAAATAACACTATAAATATTCACTTACCTTTGATGATCTTCATCAGAAGGCACTCCCAGGAATCCCAGTTCGACAATAAATGACTGATTTGTTCCATAAAGTTCCATAAAGTCCATCATTTATGTCCAAATAGCTACTTGTTGTTAGCGTGTTCAACCCAGTAATCCATCTTCATGAGGCGCGAGCACTTCGTCCAGACAAAAACTTGAAAAGTCCCATTACAGGTCGTAGAAACAAGTCAAACAATACATGGAATCAATCTTTACGATGTTTTTAACATAAATCATCAATAAGCTTCCAACCGGAGAATTCCTATATCTGAAGAAAAGCACTGAAACGAGAGCTAACTCTGTCGCGAGCGCGTGTCAAGGGCCTGAGACACTCTGCCAGATCACTGACTCAAACAGGTCTCATGAGCCCCTCCTTTATAGTAGAATACTCAAACCAGTTTTTAAAGATGGTTGACACATAGTGGAAGTCAAGTGCAACTTGACTACATAGACACTGTATTCAGTAGGCCAAACTTTGAAAAACTACAAACCTCAGATTTCCCTCTTCCTGGTTGGATTTTCTCAGGTTTTCGCCTGCCATATCTTCATTTGAGCCAGTTTGCTGCATCAGGAAAATAATCCTGCAGTAACGGGAATGTGAATTATTATGTGGATTATAAATGAATGTAGAAAGCCAGTATGAGGGTTTGCGCTCAGGCTAGAATGAAAGGTGGCAGGGGTGTGAGAGAGACAATATCTGGAGAGTTCAAAAAGTACTCGCACTCAAAACCATGAAAAGGAACAACCCAAGGAGGCCGAGATGCAAATATAATATCATTAATTTAATCCATGCTCGAAAGAATACAAAAAGTGCAAGGTGCTATATAAAAATAAAAAGGAACGAAGCCATATGCCTTCATCAGTGCTTTACAAACAAATTAAAAGACAAGTATATAAGACACTTGCTGTGTGGGGGGGGGGTTGCAGCAATCCATGTTTTTCAGATCTCTTCCTAACACCCTGGTTTGTATTGGAGTGTTTAATATGTCCGTAACTCGCCATGACCATAAACCACTCTGGCATGCTAAAAGGAAAATCATGTTTAAATAAATAATTTAACCATGACAGTGGGATGGAAAATGTCAGAGACAATGTCAGAAACAAGTCCCACAGAGGTGGGTGTAGGTGGTTCGTGTAAAGGCAAGGGTCACCTAGAGAGTGGAATTCCCTCTTAGTTCTCAGGTGGCAAAATGTGCATAAAAAAAAAAATTAAGATCCCCATTAGCTGTTGCCAAGGCAGCAGCTACTTGTCCAAACAGAAATAAAACATCACACCGTACAAAACATTGTGCTTCATACAAATGTACATTGCTCCACTACTACATTACCATTTCACAATATTACATTACTAAGAATAATGTGTGGGTGTGTGTCTGTGTGTTTCTTCCCAGTCCGCATTGTGCCGTGAGGTGTTGTTTTATGTTTTTTAAATCTGATTTTATTGGAGAGAGTTCCATGTAGTCATGGCTCTATTTCCTACTGTGCATTTAGAGGTAGCATGTCTTGAGGGGTATGTATGGTGTCTGAGCTGTGTGTTAACTGATTGAACAGACAGTTTGGTACTTCAATACGTCAATAGCTCTCACAAAGACCAGTTGTAATGCAGTCAATATCTCCTCTACTTTGAACTGGGAGAGACTGACGTATGTTGTTAAAAACCTCTTAAGGATTGGACCCTTTTTTTCAATTTTTCGCCTAAAATGACATACCCAAATCTAACTGCCTGTAGCTCAGGCCCTGAAGCAAGAATATGCACATTCTTGGTACCATTTGAAAGGAAACACTTTGAAATTTGTAGAAATGTGAAAGGAATGTAGGAGAATAACACATTAGATCTGGTAAATGATAATGCAAAGAAAAAAAAACAGTCTTTTATTTTGTACAATCATCTTTGAAATGCAAGAGAAAGACCATAATGTATTTTTTCACCCCAGGTGCAATTTAGATTTTGGTCACTAGATGGAAGCAGTGTATGTGCACATTTTTGATTGATCCAATGAACCATTGCATTTCTGTTCAAAATGTTGTATCAAGACTGCCCAAATGTGCCTAATTTCTTTATTTATAACATTACATGTTCAAAACTGTGCACTCTCCTCAAAAAATAGCATGGTATTATTTCACTGTAATAGCGACTGTAAATTGGACAATGCAGTTAGATTAACAAGAATTTAAGATTTCTGCCAATATCAGATATGTCTATGTCCTGCAAAATGTTCTTGTTACTTACAATCTCATGCTAATCACATTAGCCTACGTTAGCTCAACCGTCCCGTAGGGGACCCACCAATCCTGAAGACGTTTTAATAATTTTTCATACTTCATACATGTAGAGTGTATACTTTTCAATTTACAGTATTTCCTTTATAACATTTTTAATGACATCACAAAATAACAACATTAGTGGTCTTTTGGTCTCATCGAACCATTCCATGTCAGAAATATTGTTCCAGTATTCGCTTTAGAACGTGGCATAGTATCAGCTGGAAAATGTCTGTGAAACAAAGGCACATTCCTGTGGTGAACACCGGAGAGGGAGAAAGCTGAATTGATTTAACCTCCCTACGGTATGTGGGACGCTAGCGTCCCACCTTGCCAAAATCCAGTGAAATTGCAGAGCGCCAAATTCAAATACAGAAATACTCACTATAAAAATTCAGAAAAGATACAACTATTTTACATAGGTTTAAAGATGAACTTCTTGTGAATCCAACCACGGTGTCATATTTCAAAAATGTTTTATGGCGAAAGCATACCTTACGATTATTTGAGAAAAATAGCCCAACAGACAAATCATTACAAACAGTAACCAGCCAAGTAGAAGAGTTACACAAGTCAGAAACAGAGATAAAATTAATCACTTACCTTTGATGATTTTCATATGGTTGCACTCAGAAGACATTAATTTATTCAATAAATGTTCCTTTTGTTCGATAAAGTCTCTTAACATCCAAAAACCTCAGTTTTTTTCGCGCGTTTTCTTCAGTAATCCACAGGCTCAAACGCAGTCACAACAGGCAGACAAAAACATCTAAATAGTATCTGTACAGTTCATAGAAACATGTCAAACGATGTTTATATTGTTTTTAGCCTAAATAATCAATAATATATATTTTTTTTAAATTTGAACCCCTTTTCTCCCCAATTTCGTGGTATCCAATTGTTAGTACTTACTATCTTGTCTCATCGCCACAACTCCCGTACGGGCTCGGGAGAGACAAAGGTCGAAAGCCATGAGTCCTCCGAAACACAACCCAAACAAGCCGCACTGCTTCTTAACACAGCGCGCATCCAACCCAGAAGCCAGTCGCACCAATGTGTCGGAGGAAACACTGTGCACCTGATGACCTGGTTAGCGCCCGCCACAGGAGTCGCTAGTGCACAATGAGACAAGGATATCCCTACCGGCCAAACCCTCCCTAACCCGGACGACGCTAGGCCAATTGTGCGTCGCCCCACGGACTTCCCGGTCACGGCCGGCTGCGACAGAGCCTGGGCGCAAACCCAGAGTCTCTGGTGGCACAGCGATGCAGTGCCCTAGACTACTGCGCCACCCGGGAGGCCGTAATTGATCATATTTCAACAGGACAATTACATTTACATTTACATTTAAGTCATTTAGCAGACGCTCTTATCCAGAGCGACTTACAAATTGGTGCATTCACCTTATGACATCCAGTGGAACAGTCACTTTACAATAGTGCATCTAAATCTTAAAGGGGGGGGTGAGAAGGATTACTTATCCTATCCTAGGTATTCCTTAAAGAGGTGGGGTTTCAGGTGTCTCCGGAAGGAGGTGATTGACTCCGCTGTCCTGGCGTCGTGAGGGAGTTTGTTCCACCATTGGGGGGCCAGAGCAGCGAACAGTTTAGACTGGGCTGAGCGGGAACTGTACTTCCTCAGTGGTAGGGAGGCGAGCAGGCCAGAGGTGGATGAACGCAGTGCCCTTGTTTGGGTGTAGGGCCTGATCAGAGCCGTTCCCCTCACAGCTCCGTAGGCAAGCACCATGGTCTTGTAGCGGATGCGAGCTTCAACTGGAAGCCAGTGGAGAGAGCGGAGGAGCGGGGTGACGTGAGAGAACTTGGGAAGGTTGAACACCAAACGGGCTGCGGCGTTCTGGATGAGTTGTAGGGGTTTAATGGCACAGGCAGGGAGCCCAGCCAACAGCGAGTTGCAGTAATCCAGATGGGAGATGACAAGTGCCTGGATTAGGACCTGCGCCGCTTCCTGTGTGAGGCAGGGTCGTACTCTGCGGATGTTGTAGAGCATGAACCTACAGGAACGGGCCACCGCCTTGATGTTAGTTGAGAACGACAGGGTGTTGTCCAGGATCATGCCAAGGTTCTTAGCGCTCTGGGAGGAGGACACAATGGAGTTGTCAACCGTGATGGCGAGATCATGGAACGGGCAGTCCTTCCCCGGGAGGAAGAGCAGCTCCGTCTTGCCGAGGTTCAGCTTGAGGTGGTGATCCGTCATCCACACTGATATGTCTGCCAGACATGCAGAGATGCGATTCGCCACCTGGTCATCAGAAGGGGGAAAGGAGAAGATTAATTGTGTGTCGTCTGCATAGCAATGATAGGAGAGACCATGTGAGGTTATGACAGAGCCAAGTGACTTGGTGTATAGCGAGAATAGGAGAGGGCCTAGAACAGAGCCCTGGGGGACACCAGTGGTGAGAGCGCGTGGTGAGGAGACAGATTCTCGCCACGCCACCTGGTAGGAGCGACCTGTCAGGTAGGACGCAATCCAAGCGTGGGCCGCGCCGGAGATGCCCAACTCGGAGAGGGTGGAGAGGAGGATCTGATGGTTCACAGTATCGAAGGCAGCCGATAGGTCTAGAAGGATGAGAGCAGAGGAGAGAGAGTTAGCTTTAGCGGTGGGGAGCGCCTCCGTGATACAGAGAAGAGCAGTCTCAGTTGAATGACTAGTCTTGAACCCTGACTGATTTGGATCAAGAAGGTCATTTTGAGAGAGATAGCGGGAGAGCTGGCCAAGGACGGCACGTTCAAGAGTTTTGGAGAGAAAAGAAAGAAGGGATACTGGTCTGTAGTTGTTGACATCGGAGGGATCGAGTGTAGGTTTTTTCAGAAGGGGTGCAACTCTCGCTCTCTTGAAGACGGAAGGGACATAGCCAGCGGTCAGGGATGAGTTGATGAGCGAGGTGAGGTAAGGGAGAAGGTCTCCGGAAATGGTCTGGAGAAGAGAGGAGGGGATAGGGTCAAGCGGGCAGGTTGTTGGGCGGCCGGCCGTCACAAGACGCGAGATTTCATCTGGAGAGAGAGGGGGAGAAAGAGATCAGAGCACAGGGTAGGGCAGTGTGAGCAGAACCAGCGGTGCCGTTTGACTTAGCAAACGAGGATCGGATGTCGTCGACCTTCTTTTCAAAATGGTTGACAAAGTCATCTGCAGAGAGGGGGGAGGGGGGGAGGAGGATTCAGGAGGGAGGAGAAGGTGGCAAAGAGCTTCCTAGGGTTAGAGGCAGAAGCTTGGAATTTAGAGTGGTAGAAAGTGGCTTTAGCAGCAGAGACAGAAGAGGAAAATGTAGAGAGGAGGGAGTGAAAGGATGCCAGGTCCGCAGGGAGGCGATTTTCCTCCATTTCCGCTCGGCTGCCCGGAGCCCTGTTCTGTGAGCTCGCAATGAGTCGTCGAGCCACGGAGCGGGAGGGGAGGACCGAGCCGGCCTGGAGGATAGGGGGCATAGAGAGTCAAAGGATGAAGAAAGGGAGGAGAGGAGGGTTGAGGAGGCAGAATCAGGAGATAGGTTGGAGAAGGTTTGAGCAGAGGGAAGAGATGATAGGATGGAAGAGGAGAGAGTAGCGGGGGAGAGAGAGCGAAGGTTGGGACGGCGCGATACCATCCGAGTAGGGGCAGTGTGGGAAGTGTTGGATGAGAGCGAGAGGGAAAAGAATACAAGGTAGTGGTCGGAGACTTGGAGGGGAGTTGCAATGAGGTTAGTGGAAGAACAGCATCTAGTAAAGATGAGGTCAAGCGTATTGCCTGCCTTGTGAGTAGGGGGGGAAGGTGAGAGGGTGAGGTCAAAAGAGGAGAGGAGTGGAAAGAAGGAGGCAGAGAGGAATGAGTCAAAGGTAGACGTGGGGAGGTTAAAGTCGCCCAGAACTGTGAGAGGTGAGCCGTCCTCAGGAAAGGAGCTTATCAAGGCATTAAGCTCATTGATGAACTCTCCGAGGGAACCTGGAGGGCGATAAATGATAAGGATGTTAAGCTTGAAAGGGCTGGTAACTGTGACAGCATGGAATTCAAAGGAGGCGATAGACAGATGGGTAAGGGGAGAAAGAGAGAATGACCACTTGGGAGAGATGAGGATCCCGGTGCCACCACCCCGCTGACCAGAAGCTCTGGAGGGAGGCATAGGCTGAGATGAACTCTGCCTTGTTGGCCGCAGATCGGCAGTTCCAGAGGCTACCGGAGACCTGGAACTCCACGTGGGTCGTGCGCGCTGGGACCACCAGATTAGGGTGGCCGCGGCCACGCGGTGTGGAGCGTTTGTATGGTCTGTGCAGAGAGGAGAGAACATGGATAGACAGACACATAGTTGACAGGCTACAGAAGAGGCTACGCTAATGCAAAGGAGATTGGAATGACAAGTGGACTACACGTCTCGAATGTTCAGAAAGTTAAGCTTACGTAGCAAGAATCTTATTGACTAGAATGATTAAAATGATACAGTACTGCTGAAGTAGGCTAGCTGGCAGTGGCTGCGTTGTTGACTTTGTAGGCTAGCTGGCAGTGGCTGCGTTGTTGACACTACACTAATTAAGTCGTTCCGTTGAGTGTAATAGTTTCTACAGTGCTGCTATTCGGGGGCTAGCTGGCTAGCTAGCAGTGTTGTTTACGTTACGTTGCGTTAAAAGAACGACAATAGCTGGCTAGCTAACCTAGAAAGTCGCTCTAGACTACACAATTATCTTTGATACAAAGACGGCTATGTAGCTAGCTATGTAGCTAGCTACGATCAAACAAATCAAGCCGTTGTACTGTAATGAAATGAAGTGAAAATGTGATACTACCTGTGGAGCGAAGCGGAATGCGACCGGGTTGTTGAGTTCTATTCGGAAGACGTTGGCTAGCTGTTGGCTAGCTAGCAGTGTCTCCTACGTTAAGGACGACAAATAGCTGGCTAGCTAACCTCGGTAAATTAAGATAATCACTCTAAGACTACACACTCTAAGCTACACAATTATCTTGGATACGAAGACAGCAAAGACAGCTATGTAGCTAGCTAACACTACACTAATCAAGTCGTTCAGTTGAGTGTAATAGTTTCTACAGTGCTGCTATACGGTAGACGGTGGACGTTTGCTAGCTGGCTAGCTGCTGGGCAGAGCAGTGAAGACTACATTAGGACGACGAAATACGATAATTACGCAATTATCTTTGATACAAAGACGGCTATGTAGCTAGCTAAGAAGAAATTGCTAAGATTAGACAAATCAAACAGTTGTACAATAATGAAATATAATGAAAAAGTTATACTACCTGCGGAGCGAAATGCGGATGCGACCGCTCGCTCCAACCCGGAAGTAGTAACAATAACGTTGTCAATATAAAAGGTAAACAAGAAAGGCACTCTCCCGGTCACGCGCATGAAAAAGCTCTGTGAAACGGCAGGGTCCACTCATTCAGACTGCTCTTACTCCCTCATTTTTCAGAATACAAGCATGAAACAATTTCTAAAGACAGTTGACATCTAGTGCAAGGCGTAGGAACTGCAATTGGCATTGAATAGAAAAAAGAAAAAAAAGAACTTACTTCCTGAATGGATTTTTCTCAGGTTTTCTTCTGCCAAATCAGTTCTGTTATACTCACATACATTATTTTAACAGTTTTGGAAACTTTAGAATGTTTTCTATCCAAATCTACTAATGATATGCATATCCTATTTTCTGGGCCTGAGTAGAAGGCTGTTTACTTTGGGCATGCTTTTCATCCAAAATTCCAAATGTTGCCCCCTACCCTAGAGAAGTTAAAACAGGGTGTGAGCTGTCAACTCCCCACCAGCTTCCCTCTGCCCCCTCTGCAGGTGAGACGGGGTCTGGCCGAAGTCATCAATGGCAAAGTTGGTCCGACCCATCTGGATTCTCACAGGACAGTGATGATACTTTGAGATGCATATTGTGGGGGGGGGGAAAACAATTCTGTTGGGTTGAGCCTGGCTCCCAAGTGGGTGCGCCTATGCCCTCTCAGGCCCATCCATGGCTGCGCAGTCATGTGAAATTCATACATTAAGGCCTAATGCATTTCTTTAAATTGACTGATTCCTTACATGAGCTGTAACTCAGCAAAATCTTTGAAATTGTTGCATGGTGTAACCACAAGTCCCAATATAACTCCCTTCTCCACACTTGCATAATTCCTCCACTAAGTGAGTTGGAACTAGAAGTGAGTTTGGATTCTATCAATTTTCTTCCTATTCAGTCTTTAACTTTCCATGCTTTAATGACTGGAATAATGAGACAGTCACAAAGCATAACCCAATACCTCCAGCAGTGCTGATGCAGAGATGTACAAAATTGGTCCCACAACAAAGGTGGAGGACTTATAAGGAGTCCAAAAGGGAGGGCACCATATTCAATATAAGATCAATTGTACAAAGTCAGATTTGGCTTTGATCTTCTCTTTTAGCCAGGTAAATACTGATCGTCTTTTCTTATTATCTGCTAAGCCATTGCACCTATAACTGGCTGGGAGGGGGCACCCCAGCGGAATCCCCACAGGCTAAGTTCAAGGCTCTCATTAGCAGCTTTAAGAAATTCCTTGTATATTATGCTCACCCATCTGGGGGCTTTGACTTTGTAGTACCAGCCCTGCCAGGCAGGCTCAGCATCTTAAGGGGGAGGTGCTGCTTTAGTGACTGCCTTTATCTTTCTGTCTTGGCTACTTGCAGTAGGCCTATAACACTTAAGGACTTTGCCTTAGTGTAACGGCTTTCTTTAGGTGAAGTAGAAGCGGACCAAAATGCAGCATGGTGGTTATTCATGTTCTTTAATTTATAAAGAAACTACACATGAGATAGCTAACAAACACAACAAACGTGCAAAAACCTAAAACAGTCCCATCTGGTGCAAACACAAAGACAGGAACACTCACCCGCAAACACACAGTGAAACCCAGGCTACCTAAATATGGTTCCCAATCAGAGACAATGACTAACACCTGCCTCTGATTGAGAACCATATCAGGCCAGACATAGAAATAGACAAACAAGACATGCAACATATAATGCCCACTCAGATCACACCCTGACCAACCAAAACATAGAAACATACAAAGCAAACTATGGTCAGGGTGTGACACTTAGTGAATGGGTTGCACATGTGGGTGTATAGGGTTGGGGACCGTTTCATCATGATAGGACAAACTATATTGATAATTTATTTTAAAAAATGTATATCCCATATCTGCATAAAATTGAAAGCTCTCTCTGTCACTACTCCTGCTCGCAGACACTAATGGGCTCTGCCATTTGAAACCATTTTCCTTTTTCACTCACTTAACTGCACACTTTCAACAAACACAAAAACATACACACACACCCCACCTTCATTCACAATACCCATATACAGTGCCTTCTATGTCCTCTGTTTGCTGTGTTTTAACCCCTACCATGTTGATTCCTACCAATTTTCTGACTTGAGTAGTTCTTTATATTTGAAGACGTATTATTTCAATAATTATCCTTCTAATGCTGTGTAACGTAATACACCAGGAGTCAGGAAGCAAGTGCAGAAAGAAGCAGGTGAAACGATACAGATGAACATACATGAGGTGTACAGAATGTGAGAAATAATACTACATAATGACTGGTGACAATCTAGGGCTAAATAAATGGGCATAGTCACTGAGAAAATGATGACCAGGTGTGCGTAATATAGTTTCCAGGGCCGGTGGTTAGTAGACCAGTGTCATGTGGAGACTTATTTATTGAATAATTACCTACTATTACTTTAATAATTACCTACTACTACTTTACTCATTAGGAATAAGGTGGCACCATGGAAGAAGTTGTTTAACGAGTTACCATCTCCCGAATTAAACTCAAGAATATATCAATAAGTCACTCATTAATCATTACCTCAGTCTCATTCTGAACGTCGCAAACTTCTTTAATCTGCACAAACCCAAGTCTTGCTGATCATTCCGTACCACACAAATTTATTTGATTATTTATTTACTAACAAACTAAATGATAACACTGGTTACACACACACACACACACACACACACACACACACACACACACACACACACACACACACACACACACACACACACACACACACACACACACACACACACACACACACACACACACACACACACACACACACACACACACACACACAGTATAGGTTATTGATGAAAACAGGTCCCTAACGGACTAACACAATGTGACACTTGTTACAAAAGATGAGTTAAAGAGAGCGAAAACGAGACAACACTTAGATCCATTTGGGAACTACGTTCACAGTAATTCTAATACCTTTCCCCAAACTGGAGGGACTTAATAGCATAGGCAGGCGTCCCCTTCGATGTCCAGGGGAGGCGGCCGGGTGTCACGGGGGACAGTACAGCCAGGGGACCACCGGCCTGAGGAAACGTGAAAGGAGGGTGAGATCCGGAAGCTGGTGGGGAGTTTTAGACAATAGGTTACCTCATTGACCCTCTGGTGGACCTTGAAGGGCCCCACAAACCAGGAGCTCAGCTTCCGGCAGGGCAGGTGGAGCAAGAGGTTCCTGGTGGAGAGCCAGAAGCGATGGGCGGTGTTCCAAACCACCTCTACACGCCAGAACCACTCATCTACTGCAGGTGCATCTGTCTGGCTCGAAGTCCACGGAGCCAGGGCCATATGATATCCCAGAATGCACTGGAAGTGGGCGTATTCTGCGCAGGGAAGGAACCGGACCCACTCCCCCTGCTGGTCCTGGCTGTGATACCTTCGGAACCTCCCCAACTCCTGGTTGGTCTTCTCCACCTGCCAACTGGATGAAGGCCAGTACCCGGATGTGAGGCTGACTGTGGCCCCCAGCTTCTGGGACCACGGTCAGAAACTATGTCCTCCGGAAGACCATAATGCCAGAAGACCTGCTGGAATAGTGCCTCAGCAACCTGGAGAGCGGTAGGTAGACCAGAGAGAGGGATAAAACGGCAGGATTTAGAGAATCTGTCAACAATGACCATAATTGTGGTGAAACCATCAGAAAGAAGGAGATCAGTTACAAAGTTTATGGACAGATGTGACCAAGGCCGTTGAGGCAAGGGAAGGGGAAGTAGTTTCCCTGCTGGAGCATGCCAGGGAGATTTGGATTGGGGATCATGTTGACATAGTGGGCGACGTCCTGCGCCAAGAAGGGCCGCCAGTACTCAGAGAGAAATGGTGCTTGGATGGTGCCAGTGGAGAGGGATGTGTGTGCCCAAGTCAACAGCTGATCTCTCACCCCCATGGGGACGTAGATGCGTAGATTGATGGACTGGAGGGCATGCACAGGACCCTTCACCGATATGGAACCACAGGGTGCAGGAAAGCAGGTCCTCCGGCATCCTGGTCCCCAGGCAGTGACTTTCATCCTCGACTAGGAGATGGTGGGGTTATGAAGTTGGAGCCACGGGAGGCAGAGGATGACTTTATGTGCCAGATCCCAATGGTTACGTATCCAGGGCTTGGACAGGAAAAGGAGAGCAGGTATGAAGATATGTTCAGGGAGGAGGTGAGGGCATGGTCGATTAAATTCCCAGCAACACCGGAGTCCACTAGAGCTGTCGAGACAACACCCGAGAGACAGCCAGCAGGTGAAATGGGAGCCAGAAAGGGTTTGGCGGAAAACGATGATGGAATACTCATGCCTACCCTGGGTGATGGAAGATTGCGGGGCCGCCCCTCTGGTCTTGTGGAGCCCGGGTTGGGATGTACCGGACACCGCTGAAGCCCCTTCTGGCCACAATAGGGACAGAGCCCCAGATGTCTCTGGCGGAGAAGTGTGTGTGGCCCCTACCTCCATGGGTTCAGGCTCTGACTCAGGACAGCCAAAGGAGGGAGGTGAGTGTCGAGATGGGCACCAGCGCTTCCAATGAAGGTTATCCAGATAGCTGCCCATCGCATCCAAGGATAGGTTGTCATCTCGACACGACAACTTCGTCTGGACCTCTTTGCACAGTCCTCTCTGGAATAGAGTGCAGAGGACCGGCTAATTCCACCTGCTGGAGGCTGTCACAGACCGAAAGGTGAGGGCGTACGCCACAGCAATTTGGGAACCCTGCAGGAGTTGGAAAAGTCACTCACCACCCTTTATGCACTATGGAGGATGGTTGAAGACAGCCCTGAACAGAGTTGCTAGAGGGCGATGGGACAAGGAAATCTCAGCCGGCCAAACCCTCACCTTAGCCAAACGACACTGTGCCAATTGTGCACCGCCTCATGGGTCTCCCAGTCACAGCCAGCTGTGACACAGCCTGGGTCCGAACCCGGGTCTGTCGTGACACCCCACACATTGCGAAGCAGTACCTTAGATATTGAATACAGATGTTGAATATTATGTTTTAATCTTGAGGCATTCTCCACCGCTGTGTTCAGTCCACCATGACACCTCACCCTCCTGCTCTTTCTCGGTTAACATGAGCCACAAAGTGACATTCCCCCGCCCAGGTGGGTTAACCTGTTAAGTCGACCCTCTACTTTTTCGAACATTCTGTTAAAAATCGCGTAACATTTCAGCGCCCTGCTACTCATGCCAGGAATATAGTATATGCATAGGATTAGTATGTGTGGATAGCAAACACTCTGACGTTTCTAAAACTGGTTAAATCAAGGCTGTGACTTTAACAGAGCGTGACTTTCATCGAATAGCGCAGGAAAACCTGATCACTGAAAATGGAAATAAATATCTTTGCGCTTACTTCCAGGAATTGTTCAAAGTGAACCGAATTACATGAGACCGAGATTTCAGCGCCTACAGCTACCACACGTTGTCTAGAGTCTTGTCATTTGATTCGCATTTGATTCTTGGTCTAACCGGTTCAAGGGAACTCCTTCCCTCCGTTCTCCGACCGGATGTTTTGGTCGAGCTCTCTCGGCCAAGTTTTTTCCAGACGACACCTATAGAAGTTACATCGCCTCCTGATGAATTTTATCGCTTATTAACGTGTACTAATACCTAAAGTTGCATTAAAAAAGTATTTTGAAGTGTTTTGTGAAAGTTTATCGTCGACTTTTTGAATTTTAAAAAATGACGTTACGTTATGAAAAGCTCTTTTTTTCCGTTTATCATACAGTCTACATAGAACAATATCTAGGCTATATATGGACCGATTTAATCGGAAAAAAAGACCCAATAGTGATTATGGGACATCTAGGAGTGCCAACAAAGAAGATGGTCAAAGGTAATGAATGTTTTATATTTTATTGTGCGGTTTGTGTAGCGCCGAATATGCTAATTATTTTGTTTACGTCCCCTGCGGGTCTTTTGTGGTGTTACATGCTATCAGATAATAGCTTCTCATGCTTTCGCCGAAAAGCATTTTAAAAATCTGACTTGTTGCCTGGATTCACAACGAGTGTAGCTTTAATTCAATACCCTGCATGTGTATTTTAATGAACGTTTGAGTTTTAACTAATACTATTAGCATTTAGCGTAGCACATTTACATTTCCAGAGCTCTAGATGGGATGCCTGCGTGCCAGGTAGGAGCAAGTGGTTAAAGAGCAACTGAACATAATAAGCAACTTCTCCTTTTGAAAACGCCTGACGTGGCATCAATATGAGTCAAACATTTCTGAGTCAAACACTACAAAGTGTAAATAGGATCATTTTGGTCATGAAGTCAGCCTTGTGCTTCATTCTATAGCTAGGGGACTCCTGATATCTCCAGGAGTGATAAGTATAATGTTGTCTTTATTTGTTGTGTCTAGTACTGTCTTTTTGCTAGCTAGGGCCATCTACTTTAAGTGTTGCCTGTTTTCCCAGTGGCCTACTTGGTGTGTGAACTACTGACTTCTCATAATTTGCAGAAAGTTGTTGAAACATCAAGCTGCAGAGCAATTTGTTTTGGTAATCAGCCGCTGTGTATTGGAGGGGGAGTGGTTTCACCTCTCCTAGGCAATCAGCAGTTAGTACAGGGAGTTGTGCTCTCCACCTATGCTAGGAAATTAGTGTTAGTACTTCAGTCTCCCCTGGTTTCTCAGCGACAGCTGTAAGCGGTGATCATATCAGTGGCTGTTTTGTCAAAAAAACTAAGACTGTCGCCGAAACAAAGACTATTCTGCCAGGTTGTTGTTAGAGGAAGGCTCCACACCACTCTCTCACTTGAGCATCTTACCTAGTTCTTTTCAGATCTCTTTCTTGCTCTTTTTGTAGCTTTGGCAACTGTGTGTGCTTTCCGAGAGCATCTGGTCATCGTGGTGGTGGCACAGGTCTAATCATTTCTCCGAAGTGGAATTCTCACCTGACCATCTCCTCATTTGAATTCTATGCTGCCACTATCACTTGTCCACTCAAAGCTTAACATTTTTATTTTCTTTCCAACTCTCTTTCACCTCCTTGCATCTTGACCTCACCCTTACCCAATCCCCAAAACTCACAAGGTAGGCAATATGTTTCGCCTCATCTTTACTAATCTCACTGTAACCCCCCCTCCAGGTCTCTGATCACTACTTTGTTGCCTTTTCTGTCTCCCTTTCCTCCAACTCTACGACATCCATAGAGTACAACCATACCTCACACAGTAAGCAGCGCAAGTCCTAATCCAGGCACTTGTCCTCTCCCGTCTGGACTATTGCAACTCACTCTTGGCTGTTTCCCCAATGGTGGAACCAGCTTCCCTCTGAGGCTTGGATGGCAGTCCCTGCTCATCTTCTGAAAACATCTGAAACCCTACCTCTTCAAACAGTATCTTAAATATTCCCCCCCGCCCCCTCAAATTAAAAACTTGAACTGGAACTTTTACTTGAATCCCACCCTCCCTTTCTAGCTCCAACTCTAATGTTGAGGAAAAATGTACTTTCTATGCCTGTGATATGTGGTTGTCCCACCTAGCTATCTTAAAATAAACACACAAACTAATTCTAAGTTGCTCTGGATAAGCGTGTCTGCTAAATCGGTGTTTCCCAACCCTGTTCCTCGAGTACCCCCAAGAGCACACATTTGTATTGTAACCCTGGATAATCAGACCTGATTCAATGAGTCAACTAATCATCAAGCCCTCAATGAGTTGAATGAGGAGTGTTTATCAAGGACGACAAAGAAGCTGTGTAATGTTGGGGGTACTCGAGGACCAGGGTTGGGAAACACTGTGCTAAATTACTGAAATGTAAAAATTTGGGAGATAATTATGAAAAGATTGTATGGTCACGGAATGAAGGGTACCATACAAGTTTATCTTGGGTTGGGTTTATTTCAACCCTGCCCAAAGCTGGCAGCACCCAAGTAGACATCAATTTGGAACGCAGCTGCACGCCACTCCATCGTAATCCCCACTATACAATTTGGTTTTACAATTGATATTCCTATGGGACCATCAGTAAATTACAACATGTACATGGGACAATATTTTAAAGTCTCTGTTTCTATTTCTTAACCTCAAACCAACTATAAATTGTAGAAATATTGAAAGCATTTAATGAGACAACTAAAATGTGTGTAACATGAACATATTGTTCCATTTACATTGTGTCATTTATTGACATTCCATAACAAGCCCCAGACATAACTGTTTGTTCTGAATACAGTCTTAATTGCTTTGTCACATTTTTTGTTGCATCGTTTAGTCATATTTGCAAACAAGATGCATGTTTTGGAATATTTCTATTGTGTACAGGGTGTAGCTCCCTTCAGTCACCACGAGCACAACCGTTCCTTGATTTTAACTGGCGGCTTTATTCTGTAGTTTTAGTCAGAATTATCACCTTCTGTGAGAACTATAAAGTAAATGAAAAATACAGTTAAGCACACTCTTACAACCTTATCTTACGAGTGACTTATTAGCTTGGTATAACTCTGAAGTGCTTACATACATAACAGTTTAACCGGCGTTATAACGGGTTCAGATTAAACACATGAATAAAGGAAAAAATACCTCATTGGCTGCTTATTACAGAAGGGAGGAAATCAAACTTCACACTTATTATTCCTGGCATGAATTCACACTTCATCCTAACATACACTCTTCAACCTTTATGAACTACACCCGATGACAAGAAAACTTAGCTAACGCAGCGCAGGATTGCCTTCCCTCCAAAAGTGTGTTGCTACAATAAGGATCTCCGTTACAACAGTATTAGCTACGTAGTTCCGCTTGTATTATCATTTCCCCCGCACAGCGGACACGTAAACAATTCAAACAAAAGACAACGACATAACCTGTAAGTCTAACTGTCAGTTACACAGGGTTCCTTCTTTTCACTCTGTCAATTAAGTTAGCATTGTGCAGTAACTACAATGTTGTTGATCCATCCGCAGTTTTCTCCTATCACAGCCATTAAACTGTTTAGTCACCACTGGCCTCATGGTAAAATCCCTGAGTGGTTTCCTTCCTCTACGGCAACTGAGTTAGGAAGGACGCCTGTATCTTTGTAGTGACAGGGTGTGTTGATACACCAACCAAAGTGTAATTAATAACTTCACCATGCTCAAAGGGATATTCAATGTTGTTGTCCCACACCCATCTACCAATAGGTGCCCTTCTTTGCAAGGCAATAGAAAACCTACCTGGTCTTTGTGGTCGAATCTGTGTTTGAAACTCACTGCTCGACTGAAGAACCTTACAATTATCTGTATTTGTGAGGTACAGAGATGAGGTAGTCATTAAAAAATCTTGTTAAACACGTATTGCCACAGAGTGAGTCCATGCAACTTATGGCACTTGTTATTTTTACTCCTGAACTTATTTAGGCTTGCTATAACAAAGGGTTTGAAAACTTATTAATGTGAGACATGATCACATTTCTAAATACATCATTCTGCTTTCATATTATGGTGCATTAGCTCATGGACAAAAAAAACGATTCAAATTCTGGCTGTAACGCAACTAAATGTATAAAAGGTAAAGGGGTGTGAGTACCCTCTCAAGGTCAGATAATTACCTTGGTAATTCATATTTGTACACTAATCAATATAAAATTGGTGTATTGGCTTTGTAGTTTTGCTGTTGGCAAGATCAAATTTGGAATTTGGCGATTAAGCAAGTTGAGGAGACTTAACTGCTTGGTGTAACCCTAGCTAACCAATCGCTGCAGCTGTACACAGTACATCTGTAAATAGCCCACCCATCTATTTACCTCATCCCCATACTGTTTTTATTTTATTTACTTTTCTTCTCTTTTGCACACCAGTATCTCTACTTGCACATCATCATCTGCTCATTTATCACTTCGGTGTTAATCTGCTAAATTGTAACTATTCACTCCTATGGCCTATTTATTGCCTACCTCCTCATGCCTTTTGCACACACTGTATATAGACTTTCTTTTTTTCTACTGTGTCATTGATTTGTTTATTGTGTTATTGGCTTGTTTATTGTTCACTCCATGTGTAACTCTGTGTTGTTGTCTGTGTCACACTGCTTTGTTTTATCTTGGCCAGGTTGCAGTTGCAAATGAGAACTTGTTCTCAACTAGCCTACCTGGTTAAATAAAGGTGGAAAAAAAACAACAACAAAAAGATGGTAAGCTTGGTTACGGTAGTTGGATGTGGGGGGTACAATATGAACAAAAAATCACTTCATTCACAACAGCTCTGCTCTGCAAACTGCAAGAAGTATAAATGCCCTGACTTCTGCAGAGGCCATATCACAGTCAATTCTGTACAGCCACTGCATACATTGGATTGACCATGGAGCGCATTTAACATTAAATGTGTGTATGTTAATCCTGTGTTACCATGTAGTTAGCTAGTAAATAAATAATTAAACCAATATCTGTAGTACTGAATCATTATTAAGGCTCAGGTTTTTTGCAGATGGAAGGAGAATACGACTGTTCAGAATGATGATATGATATGAAGTTATGATTTAATAAGTTGACTGTTTTATGGATGTAATTGTAACGGCTCTCATTGGTGGTAAGAAGAGTGGACCAAAGCGCAGCGTGGAAAGTGTTCATGATTCTTTTATTTCAAAAAACACTCAAACAAAATAACAAATGTGAAAACGAAAGCGCACAGTTCTGTCAGGCAGAAACACTAAACAGAAAACAAGATCCCCCAAAACCCAAGAGGAAAATGACAACTTATATATGATCCCCAATCAGAGACAACGATAGACAGCTGCCTCTGATTGGGGAACACACAAAGAAATAGAAAACATAGACTTTTCCACCCGAGTCACACCCTGAACTAACCAAACATAGAAAATAATAAAGAACTATAAGGTCAAGGTGTGACAGTAATAAGCAAAGACCTTTTTAAAGAGTTAAATTCGGGAGATGGTAACTCTTTAAAGAACCGTGGTGCCCCAAATCCTAATGAGTTAATTGTTGCATGATTAATTTAATCGGGTAACAATTTAGCTTAGTTAGTGATTAGATAAATAACAGTCATCAGATTAATGAAAGTAAAGTCACAACAAAAGGTTTTCCTTTGCTTCAACTTCTTTATAGAGCGAGCTGTACTCCCCAGATTTGTCACACCCTGACCGTAGAGATCTTTTTATTCTCTATGTTCGGTTGGTCAGGGTGTGACTCGGGTGGGAAACTTTAAGTTCTTTGTTTTTATGTTTTGGCCGGTTATGGTTCTCAATCAGGGACAGCTGTCTATCGTTGTCTCTGATTGGGAATCATACTTAGGCAGCCTTTTTCCTTTTGTATTTGTGGGTAGTTGTCTTTGTTAGTGGCATTATAGCCTAAGTAAGCTTCATGGTCGTTTCCTTGTTCTTTGTTTTGTTGGCAACATTTATCAAATAAAAGAAATGTACGCTCACCATGCTGCACCTTGGTCTTGTCATGTTTTGTCATTAATTATCATGTCTTGTCCTTGTGCTTTCCCTTCTGTTCGTTTCCCTCTGCTGGTCTTATTAGGTTCTTTCCCTCTTTTTATCCCTCTCTCTCCCCCTCCCTCTCTCACTCTCTCGCTCTCTCTTCTCTCTATCGTTCCGTTCCTGCTCCCAGCTGTTCCTATTCCCCTAATCATCATTTAGTCTTCCCACACCTGTTCCCGATCCTTTTCCCTGATTAGAGTCCCTATTTCTCTCCTTGTTTTCCGTACCTGCCCTGTCGGATCCTCATCTATAATTCACCGTGCTGTGTCTATGTTTTGCCTTGTCGTGTCGAGTTTCCCTCAGATGCTGCGTGGTGAGCAGGTGTCTGAGTCTGCTAGGTTCAAGTGCCTTCCCGAGGCAACCTGCAGTTCTCGATCAAGTCTCCAGTCTGTTCTCGTCTTTACGAGTAGTATTATGCTTTTTGTTTTGTAAAGTTTCTTACTGGGTTAAAAACTCTGTTTTCGCCAAGTCGCTTTTGGGTCCTCATTCACCTGCATAACAGAAGGATCCGACCAAGGAATGGACCCAGCGACTACAGAGGCTCGTAACACTGCCGTCGAGATCCAAGGAGCCATGCTCGGCAGACACGAGCAGGAATTGTCTGCTGCTCGCCATGCCGTGGAGAACCTGGCCGCTCAGGTTTCCGACCTCTCTGGACAGTTCCAGAGTCTTCGTCTCGTGCCACCTGTTAATTCCTGGCCTGCCGAGCCTCCAGAACCTAGGGTTAATAACCCACCTTGCTACTCCGGGCAGCCCACTGAGTGCCGCTCCTTTCTCACCCAGTGTGAGATTGTGTTCTCTCTCCAACCCAACACATACTCTAGAGAGAGAGCTCGGGTTGCTTACGTCATTTCACTCCTTACTGGCCGGGCCCGAGAGTGGGGCACAGCTATCTGGGAGGCAAGGGCTGATTGTTCTAACAATTACCAGAACTTTAAAGAGGAGATGATTCGGGTTTTTGACCGTTCAGTTTTTGGTGGGGAGGCTTCTAGGGCCCTGGCTTCCCTATGCCAAGGTGATCGATCCATAACGGATTACTCTATAGAGTTTCGTACTCTTGCTGCCTCTAGTGACTGGAACGAGCCGGCGCTGCTCGCTCGTTTTCTGGAGGGACTCCACACAGTGGTCAAAGATGAGATTCTCTCTCGGGAGGTTCCCTCCAGTGTGGACTCTTTGATTGCTCTCGCCATCCGCATAGAACGACGGGTAGATCTTCGTCACCAGGCTCGTGGAAGAGAGCTCGCATCAACGGTGTTTCCCTGCTCCGCATCGCAACCATCTCCCTCCTCTGGCTCTGAGACTGAGCCCATGCAGCTGGGAGGGATTCGCATCTCGACTAAGGAGAGGGAACGGAGGATCACCAACCGCCTGTGCCTCTATTGCGGATTTGATGGACATTTTGTTAATTCATGTCCAGTAAGAGGCCAGAGCCCATCAGTAAGCGGAGGGCTACTGGTGAGCGCTACTACTCAGGTCTCTTCATCTAGATCCTGTACTACTATGTCGGTCCATCTACGCTGGACCGGTTCGGGTGCTACATGCAGTGCCTTGATTGACTCTGGGGCTGAGGGTTGTTTCATGGACGAAGCATGGGTTCGGAAACATAACATTCCTTTCAGACAGTTAGACAAGCCTACGCCCATGTTTGCCTTAGATGGTAGTCATCTTCCCAGTATCAGATTTGAGACACTACCTTTAACTCTCACAGTATCTGGTAACCACAGTGAGACTATTTCTTTTTTGATTTTTCGTTCACCTTTCACACCTGTTGTTTTGGGTCATCCCTGGCTAGTATGTCATAATCCTTCTATTAATTGGTCTTGTAATTCTATCCTATCCTGGAACGTATCTTGTCATGTGAAGTGCTTAATGTCTGCCATCCCTCCCATTTCTTCTGTCCCCACTTCTCAGGAGGAACCTGGCGATTTGACAGGAGTGCCGGAGGAATATCATGATCTGCGCACGGTCTTCAGTCGGTCCCGAGCCAACTCCCTTCCTCCTCACCGGTCGTATGATTGTAGTATTGATCTCCTTCCGGGGACCACTCCTCCTCGGGGTAGACTATACTCTCTGTCGGCTCCCGAACGTAAGGCTCTCGAGGATTATTTATCTGTGTCTCTTGACGCCGGTACCATAGTGCCTTCTTCCTCTCCGGCCGGGGCGGGGTTCTTTTTTGTTAAGAAGAAGGACGGTACTCTGCGCCCCTGCGTGGATTATCGAGGGCTGAATGACATAACGGTTAAGAATCGTTATCCGCTTCCCCTTATGTCATCAGCCTTCGAGATTCTGCAGGGAGCCAGGTGCTTTACTAAGTTGGACCTTCGTAACGCTTACCATCTCGTGCGCATCAGAGAGGGGGACGAGTGGAAAACGGCGTTTAACACTCCGTTAGGGCATTTTGAGTACCGGGTTCTGCCGTTTGGTCTCGCCAATGCGCCAGCTGTTTTTCAGGCATTAGTTAATGATGTTCTGAGAGACATGCTGAACATCTTTGTTTTTGTCTATCTTGACGATATCCTGATTTTTTCACCGTCACTCGAGATTCATGTTCAGCACGTTCGACGTGTTCTACAGCGCCTTTTAGAGAATTGTCTCTACGTAAAGGCTGAGAAGTGCTCTTTTCATGTCTCCTCCGTTACTTTTCTCGGTTCCGTTATTTCCGCTGAAGGCATTCAGATGGATTCCGCTAAGGTCCAAGCTGTCAGTGATTGGCCCGTTCCAAGGTCACGTGTCGAGTTGCAGCGCTTTTTAGGTTTCGCTAATTTCTATCGGCGTTTCATTCGTAATTTCGGTCAAGTTGCTGCCCCTCTCACAGCTCTTACTTCTGTCAAGACGTGTTTTAAGTGGTCCGGTTCCGCCCAGGGAGCTTTTGATCTTCTAAAAGAACGTTTTACGTCCGCTCCTATCCTCGTTACTCCTGACGTCACTAGACAATTCATTGTCGAGGTTGACGCTTCAGAGGTAGGCGTGGGAGCCATTCTATCCCAGCGCTTCCAGTCTGACGATAAGGTTCATCCTTGCGCTTATTTTTCTCATCGCCTGTCGCCATCTGAGCGCAACTATGATGTGGGTAACCGTGAACTGCTCGCCATCCGCTTAGCCCTAGGCGAATGGCGACAGTGGTTGGAGGGGGCGACCGTTCCTTTTGTCGTTTGGACAGACCATAAGAACCTTGAGTACATCCGTTCTGCCAAACGACTTAATGCCCGTCAAGCTCGTTGGGCGTTGTTTTTCGCTCGTTTCGAGTTTGTGATTTCTTACCGTCCGGGTAGCAAGAACACCAAGCCTGATGCCTTGTCCCGTCTGTTTGGTTCTTCTGTGGCTTCTACTGATCCCGAGGGGATTCTTCCTTATGGGCGTGTTGTCGGGTTGACAGTCTGGGGAATTGAAGGACAGGTTAAGCAAGCACTCACGCACACTGCGTCGCCGCGCGCTTGTCCTAGTAACCTCCTTTTCGTTCCTGTTTCCACTCGTCTGGCTGTTCTTCAGTGGGCTCACTCTGCCAAGTTAGCTGGTCATCCCGGTGTTCGAGGCACTCTTGCGTCTATTCGCCAGCGCTTTTGGTGGCCGACTCAGGAGCGTGACACGCGCCGTTTCGTGGCTGCTTGTTCGGACTGCGCGCAGACTAAGTCGGGTAACTCTCCTCCTGCCGGTCGTCTCAGACCGCTCCCATTCCTTCTCGACCATGGTCTCACATCGCCCTAGACTTCATTACCGGTCTGCCTTTGTCTGCGGGGAAGACTGTGATTCTTACGGTTGTCGATAGGTTCTCTAAGGCGGCACATTTCATTCCCCTCGCTAAACTTCCTTCCGCTAAGGAGACGGCACAAATCATTATCGAGAATGTGTTCAGAATTCATGGCCTCCCGTTAGACGCCGTTTCAGACAGAGGCCCGCAATTCACGTCACAGTTTTGGAGGGAGTTCTGTCGTTTGATTGGTGCGTCCGTCAGTCTCTCTTCCGGGTTTCATCCCCAGTCTAACGGTCAAGCTGAGAGGGCCAATCAGACGATTGGTCGCATACTACGCAGCCTTTCTTTCAGAAACCCTGCGTCTTGGGCAGAACAGCTCCCCTGGGCAGAATACGCTCACAACTCGCTTCCTTCGTCTGCTACCGGGTTATCTCCGTTTCAGAGTAGTCTGGGTTACCAGCCTCCTCTGTTCTCATCCCAGCTTGCCGAGTCCAGCGTTCCCTCCGCTCAAGCGTTTGTCCAACGTTGTGAGCGCACCTGGAGGAGGGTGAGGTCTGCACTTTGCCGCTACAGGGCACAGACTGTGAGAGCCGCCAATAAACGCAGGATTAAGAGTCCAAGGTATTGTTGCGGCCAGAGAGTGTGGCTTTCCACTCGCAACCTTCCTCTTACGACAGCTTCTCGTAAGTTGACTCCGCGGTTCATTGGTCCGTTCCGTGTCTCCCAGGTCGTCAATCCTGTCGCTGTGCGACTGCTTCTTCCGCGACATCTTCGTCGCGTCCATCCTGTCTTCCATGTCTCCTGTGTCAAGCCCTTTCTTCGCACCCCCGTTCGTCTTCCCTCCCCCTCCCGTCCTTGTCGAGAGCGCACCTATTTACAAGGTACATAAGATCATGGACATGCGTTCTCGGGGACGGGGTCACCAATACTTAGTGGATTGGGAGGGTTACGGTCCTGAGGAGAGGAGTTGGGTTCCGTCTCGGGACGTGCTGGACCGTTCACTCATTGATGATTTCCTCCGTTGCCGCCAGGATTCCTCCTCGAGTGCGCCAGGAGGCGCTCGGTGAGTGGGGGGTACTGTCATGTTTTGTCATTAATTATCATGTCTTGTCCTTGTGCTTTCCCTTCTGTTCGTTTCCCTCTGCTGGTCTTATTAGGTTCTTTCCCTCTTTTTATCCCTCTCTCTCCCCCTCCCTCTCTCACTCTCTCGCTCTCTCTTCTCTCTATCGTTCCGTTCCTGCTCCCAGCTGTTCCTATTCCCCTAATCATCATTTAGTCTTCCCACACCTGTTCCCGATCCTTTTCCCTGATTAGAGTCCCTATTTCTCTCCTTGTTTTCCGTACCTGCCCTGTCGGATCCTCATCTATAATTCACCGTGCTGTGTCTATGTTTTGCCCTGTCGTGTCGTGTTTCCCTCAGATGCTGCGTGGTGAGCAGGTGTCTGAGTCTGCTAGGTTCAAGTGCCTTCCCGAGGCAACCTGCAGTTCTCGATCAAGTCTCCAGTCTGTTCTCGTCTTTACGAGTAGTATTATGCTTTTTGTTTTGTAAAGTTTCTTACTGGATTAAAAACTCTGTTTTCGCCAAGTCGCTTTTGGGTCCTCATTCACCTGCATAACAGGTCTGGTCATTTCCATGATGACAGCGATCGTGAGAAGACTAGGCAAGGCCACAGGCTAATGTGTTAATCTCAATGGTTCACGGGCAGAGAGGAACTGAATAAGGGATGAGAATGCAGAACAATTAAATTAACTGTCCAGTGTTTCCAGATTTCTATTAAATAAGACCTATAATTACTTACAATACGAGTGAAATAGTCTTCCTTCAAAATATGTTTTATTAAGTATTTTGAAAAGCTGATTTTCTGTGTTGAAATTGTGTGGGCATACCCCAACAACAGAATGGTGTGGGTGTATACCGGTCATTAAAAATGTTCATCCAAGTAGACCTCTGATTGGAATACTCTATGAGGAAATACAAAGTCTGTTTGAAGTGGGGTTTTGCAGTGAGTATAGGATGAGTCAACAAACATTTGGGGGAATGAGTTAACAGAATATCTGACCAGTTTCAAGAAACTAGGCATATATCACACAGAACTATTTTACAGGAGTGGTATTTGAACGTTTAACATTTTTAAAAAATATATATATTTAGTTTTTCCAGAAATGCCTTCTGGAACATGTGAACTTTCATGTGCCTTAAATAACAAACTTGTATGCTATCTTAAATACAAATAAAATGGTTAAATTGGTTTAGCCATGGAAAAATACAGGAACCTTCCCACTAGCCATCATTGGCTGAGATAATGAGGGGCTGGACATGCCGAGAGATGATTTTCATTGAACCAGGCATTGTAGACTCTACAGGTAACAATGGTGGGGAAGAAATAGTGTCGTTGTCATGGAAGAAGTTGACCAAGTTTTGAAATCAGTGGAATGCCCGGTGGAAGCAGATAAATGGTAGTCAAATGTGGAGAGTACAAAAAGAGAACACAGAAGAAGGCTGTTGTATAAAACACCTGTTTCCGGATTACATCTTCAAATTTAGGGCATACATGACAGAGAGGGAGAAGCATTCAACCATGTATACGGGTAAGAGTCTAGCTACATCAGATATAATATACATTCCAAATGCTGTCAAGTGATTTTCATTGAAAGCTAAAGCATACTGTTAGCTAGCTAGCTGGCTGTCTCACTAGCTAATGTTACATGTATGATCTGTGTAGTAATATTATTTGTATCTCAGAATGCCATTTTTGATGCTAGTTATAGCCTAATGTTAGCTAGCTTTCTAACAACTATCTAACATTGCACCTAGTTGGTTAGCTTCAGCTACCAGCAGATTCATTCATGGTAGTATTGCCGCATTCAAAACAACTGAGAACTCTGAAAAATATGAGGTCAAATTATGACGTCAGTGATCTTCAGGTCAGAGATTCCGAGTTGGATGACCGTTCAAATTTTTTAACATCCAGTTGAAGCTTGATTTTTTTCCCCCCAGAGTTCCAAGTTCTTTTGAACGTGGCATTAGAGTTGGGATTATGGTTCATTGTTTAGCTAGATAGCTGGCTACATGTTTAAATAAAAGACTCCTCTATGCAAGTAACCATTTCACTGTACCGTTTCCACCTTCTGTTTCCTGTGCATGTGACAAATACCAGTATATATTTGTGATATAGTGTGTGTTTACCAGAGATGTTAATGTGAAGAACAACATGCACCAAAGTCGGACTAGGATATAGGCCGAGGTCTAGATAAAGTGTATTTTAACTACCATTTTTTGCTACAACTTTCACCACTTTTATTCTTGAAATCTTGGGTTGGTTATTGCACTGTGAATCCTTAACAAGATGGGTGGGGCTAAGGCTTAAGAGGGTGTGAACGATGCTGAATGGGTGTAGACAAAGAAGAGCTCTCCAGTAGATGTACCAAAATATTCACGGGCATTTTCTCATTAGTGGGGTTACAAGTTTATCAACTTTCAAAGCAGAATTTCCCATTGTTCCTCAACTGCAGTGTATGATATACAATTTTGCAGCTCGGAAGTCTCTACTTGTATCCAATGATTAATTTTTTTTTTTTTTTATGTTGCTACATAGGACTGAATCCAGGTGGTGGATCACATTAACTTTTAAAAGTGAGATTTTCACTGGACATTTACTTTAAAGAGAGAGGGAGAGAGAGAGCGCAAGATCAGACAATAAAATTAATGACTAGGTAAGTGTAAACCGAGATAGGAGAAGAGAGGTATTAGAGGGATCAGAGAACTATGGGAGCCTTGAATTCACAAAGGCATCTGTCACGTTTTATCAAGGTGGGTGGAATCAGGCGCAGAGAGCAGGTTTCAGATATTTGACAGTTTATTCTCCGGTGCACAAAAAACACGGTCAACCCAACACACAGGGTGAATAATCCAACACAGGATCAAAAATAGACCGGAGAATAAAACACAAGCACTACACCAAATGACATGAATACAAAAACAATAGACAAACGAAAAAGGGATCGGTAGTGGCTAGTAGGACGGTGACGTCGACCGCCGAGCACCGCCCGAACAGGCAGGAGAGCCAACTTCGGGGGAAGTCGTGACAGCATCCTTCGGGCTTGTCTTTCACGGGACCTTATCGCAAATGATGGGGCTTATCAAAGTCTCGGCGAACACTCCAAGGGAAGATTTAAATATTCTTCTAAAGGCAACCAGGATAATATGCTTTTCTCATTTCGCCAATAAACTACAATAATAAAAGCATGGAGAGTCTTCAAGCAAGAAAACTCTCTCACTCACGCAGTCAGACATTGATGTAAAACCCAGTCAGAACTACACAGACAGGATAGAGTTGAGTGGATATATGTTACATATTCAAATGGAGTGGTAGTCTTTGGAGGTGTCAGTCATGGCTCTTCCAGTTGATGGCTTGTCATAAAGAGGACTACCTCACATCCTTCTCAAGACAGCTGTAACAGGCTTTTTAAGCCTTTTCTTCTCCTCTCTTTCCTCCTCAGAAAGAGGGTAGTGGAAGGGCTTGACCCTCTCACGTGGGGATTCAGGCGCCCAGCTAACAGCTCCAGCAGCCTTATTTGAAGGGCTATCAGTTCAGCGCTTCATAGCTGCTGATGAGTGAGTGATCCCCTCCCAGCAAGGAGGGAATAAATCCCACCAGGCACCTGACCTCCTGAACCCAGGAACTCAGTCTGCATCTTTCAAGCACTTGAAAGCACATACCCACTGGGCAAAAACTGGTTAAATCCATCTTGTTTTAACGCAATGTGTCAACGTATTGTGATGTGGAATCAATGTGGAAAATACATTGGATTTGGAAAAAGTTATTAGTGTCAACTGTTGTTTTAAGGGTACAATTTCTACCACAGGATTATGTCATGATAACCAAATGTCAACATAGACAAACCTTATCTAAAATATGTTGAATTTGTACCTTTTTAAAACAGTGTCAAATCTTCAACCTTAAATCCAGTATAAGAAAATGAAACAATAGGCTGGGCAACGCCTCCTACTGGAGAATTGTTTTATATACAGCTGTCCTTTTGGGCTCACATCCAGGGTTTTATCCAAAACTAGGCCTGCTTAGCGATTACCAATGTGCTATCATGAGGATGATTGTTGAGCGATCTCCACTTGCAATTGAAATAGTTTCACTGTTGCTATTGAAGTCATTCCAAAGGGTAGATTTAACAGAGATAATGAAATGTGACCATACTTTTTCACTCATATCATTTAGGCCTATATATTCACTGAACAAAAATAGAAACGCAACATTGCAATAATTTCAAAGATTTGACTGAGTTACAGTTCATATGAGGAAATCTGTAAATGTAATACATTCATTAGGCTTTAATCTATGGCCTTAATCTATGGATTTCACATGACTGGGAATACAGATATGCATTTGTTGGTCACAGATACCTTATAAATAAATAGGCCTCACACTGGGCCTCAGGATATCAAGTTGCCATCGATTTAATGCAATTGTTTTTGTTGTCCGTAGCCATGAGGCACACTGTTCACAACGTTGATATAAGCAAATCGCTCGCCCAAATGACGACATACACGTGCTCTGTGTTTGTGAGGCCGGTTGGACGTACCAAATTCTCTCAAACAATGTTGGAGGCGGATTATGGTTGAGAAATGAACAAATGTGTGCACAAAATTTGAGTGATAAGCTTTGTGCATATGGAACATTTCTGGGATATTTTATTTCATTTTTTTTCAGCTCATGAAACATGAGACCAACACTTTACACAATGCTTTTATATTTATGTTCAGCATAGCATTTGCAAAGTCATCAACAGATATTGTTTCAATTCAATCCAGGATTTAACAAAGAAATCGACAATACATAGAGGCCTAAGCTCTGGTTGATTTCAAATGTAATGATATGGAGGGATGTTGAATTG
Source organism: Oncorhynchus gorbuscha (assembly GCF_021184085.1). Taxonomy (NCBI): domain Eukaryota; kingdom Metazoa; phylum Chordata; class Actinopteri; order Salmoniformes; family Salmonidae; genus Oncorhynchus; species Oncorhynchus gorbuscha. Next base: position 57,431,434 of record NC_060182.1, on the reverse strand, counting down.
TGTTTGGTTGTCGACGCAACCATTTGAAGGAGATGTATATTCTGCTTGGATAGTTCCATCTGAGCAAACGGCTTGAGGGCCATCCACACAAAGGAGGATAACAACAATGATAAACTATACATAACTATAAAAATTGGCGAGCACTAGAGGACAGATTGTTGTAGGCTACACCAATGGTCACATTTGAAGGTTATTGTAACTATAAATGTATTTTTCTGTAATCATAGAAAGCATGCATGTTCAAGATAGCATGCATAGGTCATCGCAGGTCTGTGGAGATCCTCACAATTGCTGTTATAATCTGTCCAGAATCTCTAACGGCATTGATCACTTCAACATGTATGCCTAATTTCAACTGCAATCGAGGTTATTTGGTTGTAGCATCAGATGAAGCACAGTGATAACACATTTATTTTCATATTCAAGTGTTGTGACTTTACTTTCATTCATCTGATGACTGTTAATTATTGAATCAACGAACTATGTTTAATTGTTACCTGATTTAAATTAATCATGTAACAAATAACTCATTAGGAATTTGAGCAACACGAGAGCGGTTGTTTAAAGAATTCAACTCTAAAGGTCTTTACCTAATAACATCCATAAAACAGTCAACGTATTAATCATAACCTCTTATCATATCATCATTATGAGCAGTCGTAACCTCCTTGGATCTGCAAAAACCCCAGCCTTATTTATGATTCAGTACTACACAAATGGGTTTAATTATTTACTAAATGATGACATACAATAGATATTCACACTTAATACATTAGGAGAAGGTCCCTAGCGGAATGACACAATATGGTGGCTTTTTAAAAAACGACATGGAGTGGGAGAGAGAGAGAAAGAGACACTTATCGTTGATACATTTTAGAAACTTTTCTCACAGTAATCATATACTTTGCACACAAACCGCTGCCGTTTATCTATGTTGGAAGCAGACCTTCATAGGAAGGTTGTTGGGCCTTTCAGCAGCATGCTTGTAAGGCTCTGATTGTCCGAAAGGGTCCGGACCTGTCTCTTCTATTGTTATTCACTCTGGACGATAGTCCTTTTGAAGATAGGCTAGCCAGCTGTGTCGATGGTTCCCTTTGGGTGATGAGAGTAAAGTACTACGGTGATTTGAGAAGAGTACTACAGTGGTCCACTTGAATTCACTTTTCTAGATACTTTTCCTAGGACAGATAATCAGCTGTACCAGTGATTGTCTTAGAGGTGAGCTTCTCACCTCTTCTTCGTGTTGATATTGAGAGTTCAAACCACCTTAGACATGGGATGCAGCTCCCCATCTTTCCTGGTCTGGGAGGTGAGTTAATTTTCTTCACCTCGTGTTGAGGTTCAAAGTTCCAACCATTTCAAATGTGTAGCTACCGCTTCACGCTTTTCTGGTCTAATGTTTAATTTCTTTCTTTATCTTCAAACACCAACTTACTAACTCTAAAGCTCGGTCAGGTTGGATGGGGAGCTTTGCTGCACAGCTATTTTCAGGTCTCTCGATATGTTTGATCGGGTTCAAGTCCGGGCTCTGGCTGGGCCACTCAAGGACATTTGGAAACTTGTCCCAAAGCCACTCCTGTGTTGTCTTGGCTGTGTGATTAGGGTCGTTGTGCTGTTTTTTGAGTGTAGTTCAAAGCGTGTGAATGCATCCAACTGATATTTATCAGTACACAACTGGTAAATTCCCACCTCTGACTTTGTTACAAACGCAGCATTAGTGCTGTTTGTGAAGTTGAGCAATCAATGAAGGCACAACACCTGTTGTGTTCACTCAGTTGTGTGGGGGGAAGAAAACATGCTCTGGCCGCAGTGATGAGTCAATCTTGCCAAGCCAGCTCCATTTCTTACTCTATCAAGCATCCACCTGACAAACAACTCAGCCTCACACTTCTTCAATTGCTCCATCCCTAAAAACATCTGTATAAACATCCCTTTCTCCCTCTATTTTCCCCTCTTTCTCCACAACTCCAACCACATCAATAATACTGTGGGGTACAACCGGGTTACCAGGTAGTGCTGTGTGAACGTGTCCAACAGCAACACAATGCACAATGAACCAAGGAAAAAACATGTTGATTGACAAGAAGTCATGTGGGTACAGGCTACCACAAGAAGGGCTAGTGTTCATGAATATATGGTACAAAGAGGAGCTACTTTTACTTGGATAGTGATGAGCCTGTATCTGTGTGGGGTGTAGGACAAATTGACTTGACCAAATTCTTGACTCATATCTTTGTCATTGTTATTCTTCACCATTCTGCTGGCAAGGTCGATCCATTTATTACATTTATTTTGTAAAGATAGTACATATTGCGCTCTCATTCTGTGTGTGTGTCTGCGTGAACTCACTTACTCACACACACACACACACACACACACACACACACACACACACACACACACACACACACACACACACACACACACACACACACACACACACACACACACACACACACACACACACACACACACACACACACACACACACACACACACACACACACACACACACACACACACACACACACACACACACACAGTGAGAGACCAATATGTCTTACAATCCGCTGTGACAGGAGATGGCTTCTGCTCCTTCCCTGCTTACCCTTCCCTTTCAATAACGCTGCCATTCTGCCTTCACACAGCTGGAGAAACAGGAAATGAATGGAGCTGTATCGCAGAGTAATACTAATACCACACCGTTGATGAGGATCAGCCCACTCACTGCACATTATGCAGGGAAAATGGACACATGCTGAGTGATATCCCCTTTCACATTGTGACGTATTTCATTACACCGTACGTCATTTTCAAGCAGCAGAACGCAAGACAAGCATTTCGTCAGAGATCGCATTTATTTTGGGAGAATGCAAAAGCGACCTTTTCATTCAAGACAGGAGAAACATATTGTTTCAGGTGATAATAAAACATGTTGAGTTTAGTTACTTTTTCCTTCATTTGTTTCTCCAGCTTTTTTGCAAGTTAAGCTAGCTTACTTCAGACCCGCTAGCTAAAAGCTAGGCTGAAGATGCTCTTGCTAGCGACCTCCACCTCATAATTATCATCAGAAACAAAGTCGCTAGCTATCCCATAAAGCCGTCGCAGAAAACAACATATTTTCATCTTGTTCTGTGGTTTGTTAACTTTCCGTTCTATTGACGGATTCTGGTTGCACTAAAGACGACACAAAGTTTTTTTGAATTATGTGGCATCCGTTTCTCAATCGGGACCGTCCACAACAGAGTGTAAAACATCATCAAGTTTACACAGGTATAGTTTACCTGTTTTTGTAATTAAGTACTGTTGTCGTGCAACAAGGAAAACATATTTGTCCACTTTTTAAAGGCAAGTCCGTTAAGAACAAATTCTTATTTACAATGACGGCCTACCCCGGCCAAACACTGGACGACACTGGGCCAATTGTGCTGCGCCCTATGGAACTCCAAATCACGGCCAGATGTGATACAGCCTGGATTCGAACCAGGGACTGTAGTCATGCCTCTTGCAGTGCCCTAGACTGCTTATCTTAGATGGAAGGGAAGTAACTCCCCCTTTCTCTTCATTTCTGTGACCTTTACCTGCGTATCACCAACCATATTTTCTGTGCATAGTGTTGCCAGGGGTGAACTCAGTTTGAAAGAATGGTGTGCCACGTTGAATTCAAAGGAAACAGTAAGCCTATTGCACTGAATGACCAGTTGAAGACTGGACCGGTGTGATCATGGTGACTAAAGAGAGCGATTGTGTGTGTGTATGGTTTCAAATGGTCGCAACAATATTGATCACAGCCTCAGTTTTTCACATTCTTTATGCTGTCAAAAAGTCTACCAAGGACTTCATGTTTGTGTTTCCGCTCCAAATAGTATGTGCACTCGATGAAGCAGAGTTGCCTCTTTAGGGAATTATCTGATCGTTTTCCACGCAGACTCCAAACTTCCTTCTTGCAAGTCTGCCACGCCCTCTCGATATTCTGAGTGTGCAAAACCTCGATATTCTGAGTGTGCAAAACCTGTACTCGGGTCTACATAATTCTGACTTTCATTGACCTTCACATGTCTCCACTCATCACTGACTACCATACTCTGACGCTCCACATGCTTCTTGATGATAGGAACCAGGGTCTCCTTGTTAGGTTGGGCTGTCAGCTGGGGACTCTCTCCATGGGGTAAGTCACAAGATGATATATTAGAAATGCATTTAATTTATATTAAACATTTCAGCAGTATTTTCCATGTCACCAGCACTCTGCTACCATTTTTCACTATGTGCTACTGCTCCTCACATTTAAAAGCGAAGCGGACAACTCATCGGCATGACTTGATGAAGATTGTTGTCTTCCTGGTATTCTATGTACTGACTAGGGCTGTCTCTGACAAAAAACATCTTGGTCGACCAAAAGTCGTCTTCTGACCAATAGATTGGTTGAAATCTTAAAAAGTGTATTTTTCCCTATATAGGCTCACCCCATGTGTTAATAAAATAAACTATATGTAGGCTACTGAGCCTGTTTGATGCTTTAAGCACACTGTGATTAAACAATTAAGACACACAAATGACTTGAAGGAGCCACAGATCGAGATGTTCCCAACCCTCCTCATCCAGCTGCTGCTGCCCTTTGCAGATTCTACCATTAAATATTTTGTCTTGCCCATTCACCCTCTGAATGGCACACATGCACAATCCATGTCTCGATAATGACTCAAGGCTGTCAAGCAACTGTCTCCTCCCCTTCATTTGCACCGATTGAAGTGGATTTAGGGCTCCCGAGTGGCACAGCAGTCTCAGTGATGGAAGTGTCACTACAGATACCCTGGTTCGAATCCAGGCTGTATCACAACTGGCTGTGATTGGGAGTCCCATAGGACAGTGCACAATTGGCCCAGCATTGTCTGGGTTTGGCCAGTGTAGGCTTTCAATGTAAATAAGAATTTTTCTTAACTGACTTGCCTAGTTAATTAAAAACATTTAATTGGTGACATCAATAAGGCATCATAGTTTTCACCTGGATTCACCTGGTCAGTCTATGTTATGGAAAGAGCAGGTGTTCCTAATGTTTAGTACACTGAGTGTATGTCACTTAATTTGGAAATCATACTCTCTCACATCTTTGGGAAACACAGCCAAACTCAAACATTTCCTGTAAACCTCAGTATCATTAGGCCTATTTGATGTGAGTTATAAATCTTTATTTATCTTATTTCCCATCTCTAAATTTTTATATCAAGGGTTTCTCCTTGGTTTAGAAGCATAGTCTAATGACCTCAAATAAAAGCTCAACAATTGATGCAATTTCACACATTTTATTTTGAAATGCTTTTAAAACGCCTTTTCTTTTACCAAATGCACTAACGTGTCCATAAAATAGTGTCCATAGAACAGAAATCAAAAATCAGTAACCAAGTGTGTCCATAAACCAGGTTTTCAGGTGTTGAGGTCAATCGGATATCAGTCGGAGCCATTGGAGAAGCCCAGGGCATCTGTGTTCTTGTCAGCAGCCTCTTGTGTGCCGTTGCCTCTGTAACTCCTCCTCCACATGGACCTGAGGAAACCTTCTAGGGCAGCAATGCGCTGTTCCATGCTGTCCATCTTGAGTAGGACCTGCTCCTGCAGCTCAAATCCGTGGCACAGCTTCTGCATGTCTTTGCACTGCAGAAATCCTTCTTTGCCCTAATAGAAATGGTGACAAACATACATGTTGAGTGTGTCCACCAAAACAATCAAACTTAAAAATACATAGAGCAGTATGATTTTAGAATTATTCACCAACCTGTCCAGAGCTCTGCCAGCAATGTAAGCAATAAAGGATATGTAAATGCAGTGCACATTTTCAATGTAGATAATATGTCAAACTAGGGCAGAGATTTTATTACCACCAAAAATAATCTGATTCACAAATTGACTAACAGCAACTAGTATTCACCAACCTGACCAGGGCTCTTCTTCCTGCTGATCCACAGGCAAATCATGGAGATGACTAGAAAGGCCATGCTGAGGGCCATGATCATGCAGATGACATTGGGCAGGGACATGTCCAAGAAGGGAGTGTCAAACTCCTTGCTCTCAACCACCTTTCTCAGTTCATCGGGTGTGATTTCCATCCCAATCCTTGACCAGGTTGGGTGTTTGCAGTGCTCCACACCAATATCAACGCAGACCATTTTCAGATAATGAAGTTCCTATGAGAAACAGCTCTGGGTCCTTCTCTTTGGCGGCCAGAGAGGTGTATCCAATCGTAACTGAGTAACGAATGAGGGCCTGAGCCAGTGCAGCCTCAGACCAACTCAGAAGCCCCATTATTACATCATCTGTGCCATGATTGCATCATGACTGCCAAACGGCAGCTATACCAACTCTGAAATGTATCATTTGTGAAAATAGCACCCTTGTGTGGTGCATATTAAAACAAATGTAACAAGCAAACAAGTATCTTAAATCATGTTTTATTTTATTATTATTCTATTAATGAATTCAATAATTTTCAAATTCCCTCTAACACATATATATATATATATATATATATATATATACCTTTCTTAAAACAAGCACAGTACAAAGTAGCATCAAAAGACACAAGAAGGCTAAATGTAGTTTGGAACTAAGTCACATTTTACTGATTTTTCAAGATTAGAACAGACTCCAATTCCTGACTCAGATTTGTCTGTCAGCACTCCTGAGTGGTTGCCCTTATCTTCACTCTATGGCTGAGTAGCAACACGAGGAAGACTCCACAGCTTCACAGTGGGTTAGTTCCTGGCTCCTGTGTTTTTCGAGTTACTTTTCCCAGTCTCCTCCGCTCCTCGTTGATCGCCTGAAGCTTCTTCTCCAGGGCCAGCAGCCTAACCTCCACACTCTTCAGATGTATGAACTGCTCTGACAGCATGGTGGATGCGTTCAGCATGTCAGACTTCTTCTGCAGGAAAAAACACATTTCAGAAATGGCCCCCTTACATTTTTTGACCAACATTTTGACAACTGATAAATCCTCTTAAATCCTATTATTAACAATTTTCCTCAAAGTTTTTATGCCAGATATTCCTCTAAACCTGGATGTGAAATAAGGTGCAGAATGTTACTTACCAGTGATGCCTTGATCAGCTTCCTCTTGAATATTTTGTGGACATTAAAGGCAAAAAATGCCAAGAAGATCACTGGCAGGTATGGGAGTACAGGTTCTATTGCACTGAAAACTAGGCTAATCCGGCTGGCAGGTTCAGGTCTGAAAAATACAACAAGTTCCTCTGGAGTTATATCTATTCCCACCGTTGCCCATGTGGGTAGGCTGGGGAAAATTAGATTTTTGGGGGGTGGGGGCCTGGAAAAGGGCCATATAGAAAAGGCCATTTTACAAGATTAAACCATACCCAGTGAAGCTGAGACAGACAATAGAAATTGAGCACAATTTAGAATGTCAATCTGAGCATAGAATCTTTGGCAACATTCCACTCAGAGCTGTAATTGTGACAGTATCATGGAACTGTGAGATCCTTCTCTTACAATCACTTATTATGCAAACTCATAATTCCATACCAACTCAAAGAGATGGCAGAGAGCATCAGTTAAATTCCTCAAGTTGTGGATTTATTTCAGAAAGAACTACTTAAATTATGAAAATTCACAATCGATGATCATTTTAAAATGTCATTAATAGAAACATAAATACAACAAACATGATCAAAATTATAAAAAAAAAAAGTAATGCTTCATAGTCTATACAGCCCTGAGACATACACTGAGTGTACAAAATGTTAAGGACATGACAGATTGACCAGGTGAATCCAGGTAAAACCTATAATTCCTTACCGATGTCGCTTGATAAATCCATTTCAAAATCAGTGTAGATGAAGGGGAGGAGACGGGTTAAAGAATTTTTTTTAAGCATTGACACAATTGAGATGTGGATTGTGTATGTGTGCCATTCAGGGGGTTAATGGACAAGATCAAATATTTAAGTTATTTTTAACAGGGTATGGGTACTAGGTGCTGGGCGCACCGGTTTGCGTAAAAAAAAAAACGCTGCTGGGTTTTTCATGCTCAACAGTTTCCCGTGTGCATCAAGAATGGTCCACTACCCAAAAGACATTGAGCCAACTTGACACAACTGTGGCAAGAATTGGAGTCAACATGGGACAGCATCCCTGTGAAAGGCTTTCGATACCTTGTATTGTCCATGCCCCGAAAAATTGAGGCTGTTCTATCGAATAGCAATACAATTCTATGGCTTGCATGTCGTCTCAAAAAAAGCATGATCACTCCAACCTCGAGTCTGAACAGATTACATTGTAATGGCCCATGATAAAAGTAATTGTTACCAATGTGATTTAACAAAATAACTTACTTTGAATGGCTTTTTCACACTATGGTCCAACTATGCAATAACTTACACCAGACATCTGCCAAATGTAGCATTTCCCAGAGTAACAGATTAGAATCAAATGGATAAATTACACAGCTTTTAAATGTCCAGCTTGACCTAAATCACCCCTTCAGAGTATCGTTTCTGCCCTAACATTTTAGAGATCAGTCATTAGTCGGGTGAATTCATCACTCAAACGACTTAATTATATTGCTGTGTCAGTCCAATAATGCATCTCATTAAGAAAAAAATGAAATTACTGGGAAGAGTTTATAGAGGGCTTTTTGAATAGAGTTCATTAAGGATTTTGGGACCTTTTGGGAACTTGTTAGGGCTAGGGTCCTTTTTTCTAAATTTCCGTCTGACTGACGTGCCCAAAGTAAATTGCCTGTTGCTCAGGCCCTAAAGCCAAAATATGCATATAATTGGTTTTTAGGGTGGTGCTAAAGTGATCTTCAGAAGTAAACAGCGGCATTTGAGAGTCATGATAGCTTGCAGTGATGACGCAAGAAATGAAAGCTGAAAAAAGAAAGCTGGGACCCTTTGGATGACAAATAAGAGGAAGATTTTCAAAAAGTAAATGAATATTTCATTGCTATTCGTGAATTTATGAAACCTGTGCCGGTGTAAAAATATTTAGATGTGGGGCGCCATCCTCAAACAATCGCATGGCATGCTTTCACTGTAATGGTTCAAACGGCTTTATTGGGATGTTTACATTGCCAAAGTAAGTGATAAAGACAAGAAACAAAAGAGAAATAAAAATGTGCTGTTAACATTGCACTCACAAAAGTTTTTAAATAATATAATATTTTAAATGTTATTATTGGCTGTGCTGGGAAATCATAGTCACAAACCACAGTTGGATCACCTGCTACTGTCCTCCCTTCGACTTGTGACGACCCTCCCACTTTGTCTGACGAATTCTTTCTCTTTGCTTTTGTTTTCCTTTATAGGATGTTGGGGGCCGGAGCTGGGAGGGTCGTCAGTGAAATGGGACACACCTGGGCTCGGTGTGTCCCTGGGATAAATACACTGAGGAGACTCTCCATGCAGACTCACTGTTGGTGTTTGGGTGTGCCATTTTGTGGCTTTTTTTTTTTGCACCTCGCAACAACCCTGATTATTACCATCTATGCACACAACCACTCACTCACATTACTGGTCACACACACACACCATTGTTAATTGTATGTAGTTTACTTTAGTTAATAAATATATTTGTGTTATTCCTTGATCTCTGCATTGTCTCTCTTTTTGTTATGGGCTACTAGCTGATTTGTAACAAGTGGGGACCCCGACCTGGATAATAAAGTTGGTTCCTAGACATTTTGGTGTATAGTATTTTGCTGCATTATGATGGGATAATATTCATTGCATAGCCTTATACGGGTTCGTATAGTGCCTTAGAGACGTATCAGTTATTTTGGTTGACCGGTGATGTCATCAAACAATGCGTTGCCTGGAGAAGTATGCCAGTAGGCCTAATACTAGTGTCGTTGAACTAACTGGTAAGTGTATTTTGTTTGGTTGAAAATGTAGAGTTAATGTTTGATAAACTCTGTAGATGCTTTGTTTGCATCTTTTGTTCTCTTTCTTTAGTTGCGCTGTTTGGGAGGCCCGGTGTTGGTTGCCTTTTTTTGTTGTTGTAAACTTGCCACTGTGGAGGTTGGTTGTGTGCTGTGTAACATTGGTTAGTTTCCAGGCCCCTGCCCAACTCTTGCTCTACTCGCTGTTGGGACATCGGTCCTAGGAGGTGAGTACAATCTGATGTGTACCTCAGTGGGAGATAGGCTTGGCGACGTGTTCCACCTTGGAATACGTTGGCCATGTTTTTTGTTATTTTTGTATGGTGTCCGTGGACTGAGCGGTTGTCTTGGGGGCACACCTGTGGCTTGGGGGGAATCCGCCAGCATGCTGTGAGGTTTTTCCATGCTGGCGGGCTACAGTGCTTAATTACCCACTGCGAATCTGCACAGAGATTAGGGTTGAGTTATTGTAGGATTTGGGAAAGCTCTTTAATGTATCTCATCTCTCTCCTGTGGTGCCCAGTGTGATTGGTGTTTCTCTTGTTGTGTGTCTGGTGTGCTCAGCAGAGGGGAGTAGTTACTTGTGATGATGGAGTCTAACGTAGACGAGTTCATTCGCATTCCATCAGAGGAACGGTTAGAATTATGTACCAAAGCACGGCTGTTAACGATCGCTGAACACCACAAGGTTGAAATTAGTGATAAACATCTAAAAAATGATAGGTTGAAATTGAAGGCCAATCTGATGGAGTGGTATACTAGAAGTTACCCCTGGGGCAGCCTCACCTCCCCAGCTGTCTTCCCGTTTCGCTACAACGGCCGCTCAGTCTGTTGGCCCTAGTAGTCTTCCATTCGAACAGCAGAAAGAACTGCTTCTGTTACAGCCAGAGCACGAACAAGCAAAACTGGAGCATGATCGTGTTAAGTATGAAAGGGAATTGGAATTTAAACAGGATTTGGAGCGTGCTAACATCAAGCTGCGACAAAAGCGTCTAGAATTGGTTAGGGAAGGAAAGCTCTCGGGAAAGTTGCTTTGGGAAGGTGACCCTGATTTACCTAGGGGTCGCTACCTCACGCTCTTGACCCGAACACGTTTGATATTGTTGGAAACTTACGGCTGGTGACAAAATATTATGAGAATGACCATGAGACGTTATTTTCGTTGTTTGAGCGTGTTGCTGATGCTAGGACTTGACCTAATTATGATCGTACTATAATGTTGCAGTGTGTATTGACTGGTAAAGCGCAGGAAGCATATTCAGCTCTTGGCGTAGCTGACAGTGTCAGCTATGATAAGGTTAAAATGGCTGTTACAGATTTACGAATAGGTTCCTGAGGCTTACTGCCAAAAATGTAGAATTTAAAAAGGCTGATAGACTCATGTTGAGTTTGTGCAAGAGTTGTTTATCTTCACAGTTTATTCGCTGATTTTCCGCCTCTGCGGTTATGACTTTCCAGGGGCTGTGTGATCTGATTATGCTAGAGCAATTTAAGGACACAATCATTGATTGTGTGGTGGCCACGTACATTAACGAACGGTTTTGGCGGATGGGTATGTTTTCACTCACAAACTAGCTTTTTTCAGATCCCCGTATTCAGAGTGAGTGGGGGGTGTTCAGTGAGATTTGGGAATCACCCACTGAGACACTCTGGTTTAGGGGCAGAGCTTCATTGATCTAGGGTTGAGCCTGGCTCCCGTGGTAAAGCTTACTTCAGTCAAGAGTGTCACTACTGTCATGGTTCAGGTAATTGGAAAAACAAATGTCCTGTTCTCAGGGCTACGGGTAAATTCAGTACTCACGGTAACATTAACAGTGCTGGTTCTACATTCGTTCGCTCCGTTTCATGCCCAGGGGCATGTGAAAGTCCCAATTAACCCAGATGGTTTACCTTTCGTTACGGAAGGTTTTCTGTCTCTTAAGAAGTAACGACCCAGTGTCAGTGAAGATCCCGAGGGACACAGGTGCCTCTGAGTCGTTTGTGTTAGTCTGTGTTACCCTTCTCTGCTGAGACTGAGTCTGGGAATAACTTGGTTGGTGAGCGTGTATGGCCTGTCGTGTCTCCACCTCTAGTGGTTTCCTCTACACCTTCGTTCCCGATGAGAGCGTGCAGAGTTTCCCCAGAGGTGTCCTCTGCGTGCGCAGTCACTGCGCCGGCTAATGATAATTTTAAAGAAATCTGTCAATACTTTCCCTGTTATCCCGTTACCTGTGACCCGCTCTGATCTAATCAAGGAGCAGGGGACTGACAACACTTTAGAGTCACATGACTGGTCACTGTATATTTTGTGTTCTGTGTTGTCCTGTAGCTTCTGTTTTCTGTTCCCTGCTGTTCTTGTTTTTTTCTTTGCTCTTGAAGGGTGCTTCTTGTGTGCAAAGGTTGCTGAGGTCTGGGGAGGACGAGGTTGGCTGGGGCAGTGGTATAGTGCTAACCAGTACAGTATGTTGTACTGACCTCTACCCTGTGTATTGTATGCAACTGTGCTCTGCTGTGATGTCCAAAAACGTGAAACATGAGAATCATATTCATATCCATAGTTTTGCATCTGTGTAGTACAGATCAGGAACCCATGATTTTAATGCTGTTACTGGGTGTAAATCCAATATACTGTAGTTCAATAACTCATGGTGCCATGTCATAGCTGACACCCCATTCTTTCTGCAGACATCTCTGAATCTTAATTCAGAGCAGATGTTTAACTGAGTTTTTGGAAACGTGGCATAAAAACCTGAGATTTTACAGTAATTCCACTACGAATGTTTGCATTTGCACATTTGTTCCACTAATTTCATTTTGGTACATATTTCAGTGGAAATAGGTCAAATTAGTCCTTGTGCGTAGAGTTATGACTTGTTAAACTTTGAAATCAATGGGGTTTGTTTGGCATACATTTGAACATTTAAGAAATGTAGTCAAAGCGTAATTATGTTACCGGGGAATTGCTCAGCAGCTAAAGACGCATACACTATATCAGGCATAGTTATTGCGCGTCTCTAGGCAACTTGATTGGCAGCTCGCAGCAAAAATAAACTATTTGTTGTGTTTTTCTTAATTAGTTTAATGCACCGCTTAGTACATAGAACCGTGGTTGTGAATAACCTTATTAGCTGTTGGGACAAATGGAGCGCGGTAAATGCGCATCTTGAAATGTTTTTCTGCATCCGACTTTGTCTCTAGACTGAACGTTGAGCTATTACCGACCGAACCCATCCCTGAAAGCTAAGACTCTCAGGAACATGTACGCGTAATCTGTGTACACCTGCAACCCTAACTATGCAGGACTTTGTAGATGGGAGAGTAATACATCTGCATAGAATAACTGAGGGAATTTAGTTGATTTTCCACAAACGATCATACATCAAATACATTGTAGTTGTCACATGCGCCGAATACGTAGATCTTACAGTAAAATACTTACAAGCGCTTAACCAACAACGCGATCATGGCACTGTATAGTACTGTGCATTGCCGTGAATTCGTTTGACTTGGACTGTGAAGAGACCCCTGGTGGCATGTCTTGTGGGGTATGGATGGGTGTGAGCTGTAAGTCATTTGACATACAGACAATCTGGAATTTCACAACTAGAAGAGAAGCAAACCTCAACCAGGCAAATCTGGCATGCATGTGATGTTAGCTCTGTATGTGCAGTCAAGGGTTAAGGCATTCTGCTCTGTTGAGCAAGCTGTAGCTTTGCTCAGTCTTAACTCTTGATCAAGACTAAGTTCCATTACATTTAGTTCCATTACACTTAGTGCTGTCAGAAAGTATTCAGACCCCCTTGACTTTCCACAATAGCCTTATTCTAAAATGTATTAAACCCCCCCATCCCATAATGACAAAGCAAAAACAGGTTTAGAAATGTTTGCTAATTTATTGAAATATCACATTTACATAAGTATTCAGACCAGTCACTCAGTACTTTATTGAAGCACCTTTGGTAGCGATTACAGCCTTGAGTATGACGCTACAAGCTTGGCACACCTGTATTTGTGGAGTTCCTCAAGTTCTGGCAGGTTGGATGGGGAGCTTTGCTGCATAGCGATTTTCAGGTCTCTCCAGAGATGTTTGATCGGGTTCAAGTCCAGGCTCTTGCTGTGTCAGTCAAGGACATTCAGAGACTTGTCGCAAAGCCACTCCTGTGTTGTCTTGGCTGTGTGCTTAGGGTCGTTGTCCTGTTTGAAGGCGTACGTTTTCCCCAGTCAGGTCCTGAGCAGGTTTGTCAAGGAGCTCTGCACTTTGCTCCATTCATCATTCACGCAATCCTGACTTGTCTCCCAGTCCCTGCCACTGAAAAACATCCCCACAGCATGATGCTGCCAGCACCATGCTTCACCGTAGGGATGTTGCCAGGTTTCCTCCAGATGTGACACTTGGCATTCAGGCCAAAGAGTTTCATATTGGTTTCATCAGACCAGAGAATCTTGTTTCTCATGGTCTGCGAGTCTTTAGCTGTCTTTTGGCAAACTCCAAGCAGGCTATCAGGTGCCTTTTGAGGACATTCAGAGGCTTGCCCCGAAGTCACTCCTGCGTTGTCTTGGCTGTGTGCATCAGGTCATTGTCCTGTTGGAAGGCGTAACCTTAAATTAAGAAAATAGTGGCTTCTGTCTGGCCACTCTACCACAAAGGCCTAATTGGTAGAGTGCTGCAGAGATGGTTGTACTTCTGGAAGGTTCTTCCATCCACACAGAAGAACCCCGAAGCTCCTTAAGAGTGACCATTGGGTTCTTGGTCCCCTCCCTGACCCTTCTCCCCTGATTGCGCAGTTTGGCTGGGAAGCCAGCTCTAGGAAGAGTCTTGGTGGTTCCAAACAGCTTCCATTTAAGAAAAATGGAAACCACTGTGTTTTTGGGGACCTTCAATGTTGCAGAAATATTTTTGTACCCTTCCCCAAATCTGTGTCTCGGCCCTCTACGGACAACTCCTTCGACCTCATGGCTTGGTTTATGCTCTGAGATGCACTGTCAACTGTGGGACTTTTATATAGACAGGTGTTTACCTTTCCAAATCATGTCCAATCAATTGAATTTACCACAGTTTCCCACAGATCAATGAGAACAGGATGCACCTGAGATCAATTTTGAGTCTCATAGAAAAAGGTCTGAATACTTATGCAAATAAGGTATTCCTGTTTTTTATTTATAAAAAACAGTTTTCACTTTACCCAAAAGCGGTTAAACAGAAATCTGCACAGCTCGGCATCACTGTCAACAAAGCAGCATGATGAGTTGTTCAGAAACAGAAAACATCCTTTTCTATCAAATATATTCGAATTTTAAAACCAGTTTTCATTGAGAAGGCAGTTAGTGTTTTTATCTAAATCAATAACTTTTGAATGTGAAAACACAGAATACTATTCTACGTGTTTAACCCACGTCACTTTGGTTTTAGCCGACTTTGGCTCACGCCCGGGAGGCAGCCCGTTTCGAAAACTAATGCAATCAACGCTAATCAATCAAATGTAGAGCCGGGGCATTAATCGAATCCCCTCCTGGATGATTGACAATATCCATAACCAATCCTTGCGTTCACGAGCTGACAGATGTCCCAATAGCTGAATAGCATGACGGTGAGGGGCGGATCATATAATCCAACGAGAGGAAGGGATGGGATTTGTCTTTGTGTTGACATATTGATTGCGGCAATCTAGAGGTACAGTAATACTTGTATGCATGTTGTTATGCTTTACTCTTCAACTCACGTCCCCAATATTGGCTGTATAGTGAAATGCGATGTTATAGCGTAGCTACTAACGTGATTGGGAGTGCAATGTTTTCACTGGTAGTTGCTAGCCAACACACAGACACTTAGTTGCTGCTGAGTGAGACTCATTGTTAGCCTGCTAGCTAGCGTTAGCTACCGTAGTTAAATTGATGAGCTCGTGAACCCTATGTATGCAGTACAACAGGAATAATATACTAGTCAGACAACACCCACGACGCTGATCGTTGACCTTGTTAAGTCATAGAAGCAAAGTTGGCTAACTAGTTTTTAACGTCGTCAGAGGGTTTTATAATATAGATCGGTAGTTTGCAGTATGGTTTAGCCAGGCAGATAGCTAGCTTGTTAGCTCCAAGAACTGGCAGACTGTCCGACATGTTTTCTTACGAAACCATCGAAAAGGCTGTTAATACGAACCAAGTAGTTGGCCTATATACTAATGGTTAATCTCCACATATTTGAAATACAATAGCAAAAAATGAAGTAACTAGTTAAGACGTCGCTAACTGCTGTGTAACTAGCTCATTATTCATTACTAACTCCTAGTCACCTACTCCTAGTTAGCCAATAAACCAGGTGTGTATTCATTACGGCGATTATTTTGCAAAACTTGTCTCGAACGAAACGGGGAGCGACCTACCTGAATTTAATAATAATATATATTTGTCCAATATAAACTCTCGTTTTAGTAGCAAAACATTTAGGTGTTCAACTGTTTCGACTGATTAACGTTACACCCCAGGACTGATTGTCTAGCTGCCTGGCTTGGTGGACTTGACTGTTTTTCATGACCATATTTCTGATTCTGTCTTTTATTTCTTAGTGTTTGAATGGATAATACCAGGTCCACGGAGAAATGGGTAAAGCAAGACAAGGTTATTGTGGAGCCCTCTTACATTTGTTATCTGTCAACGCATCTAGTTGGTGCACTTCTAATGCATCCTCAACTTTAAGTATAGCTTGGTTCATGTATTTAGTTAGCTGTTATGGAGTTGTAAGAACTCATTTCCATATTTTGACATCATGATATACTATCCATATAGAAAGTGAGAGTGCATTAATTGTACAGAAGTTTATGAAACCTTGAATACATAAACATTCTGTTTTTCAGTTTTTCTAAATGGTAGTTGAGCTGGTAAACTAGCTACAATATTTCTCTAAACTACAATATTCTCTCTGTACTATATAACTGGTGTTTCTTAGTTATGTTGATAGTTTTTTCTTGGCTGTTGCAGCATTTTTTTTCTCTTTATGAACAGCAATTCATTGTAATCTTATTTAATATTTGCCAAATACAGACTTTTTGCTAATGTTCAATATCATAGCTTTTTATTGTTTTTGACCACAATGGATCAGTATTGTGAAAAAACTAACTCTGGTCATCCTAGATTATCATATCACAGACAACTCTAGAGCAGCGAATGGATTTGGCTGATGTCGATTTTGGTTTTGGTTTTTCAAGGAGAGGCCTCTATCTTCCTCCATAATGCTGTCGAGTAAGAAGTCAGACGCAGGTTCATCTTCCTCTGCCGCTTCCACCTCCTTGGCGCCAGGGGGAGCTGAGCGGTCCCTTGAAGCCCAGGTTCCTGCCCAGATGGGGGCCCCTCCCTTGGCCCCAGGTGCCGTGGAGATCAAAAAGAAGGAGCGGGCCTCTCCGAGTGGGGAACCTGGTGGGCCCCCGCAGCCCCACCTCCCTGGCCCCGGGGGGGTGGACCTGGACACGGCCGAGGGTCGCAGGACAAGCCGCCGCAAGCGATCAAAAGTAACAACCTATAATGCATGTCCACCCATCTTAGTGAGACATGACCATTTGCTTCATCTTAGGTGAGCCGGAACGTGGTTTTAATGGAGCGTTTATTGTGCCTCTTGTTGCAGGTGGAGTACCGCGAGATGGATGAGAGCCTGGCCAATCTGTCTGAGGACGAATACTACTCTGAGGAGGAGCGCAATGCCAAGGCGGAGAAGGAGCGCAAGCAGGTGATCCCGCCACCGGCGCCGCCCATGGAGGAGGAGGTGGACAGCGAGCCTGAGGAGCCCTCTGGTGAGTGTGAGTTGGACTGTGCGAAAGTGCGTGCCTGCGAGCGCAAATGTAACATTGGGTAGCGAAAGGTGTGTGTGTGTCAGGACGGGTGTTGAGGGTGGCGTGTTTGGTTTTCCAGGTGTGGAGGGAGCTGCGTTCCAGAGCCGCCTGCCCCATGATCGCATGACCTCCCAGGAGGCCGCCTGCTTCCCGGACATCATCAGCGGGCCCCAGCAGACGCAGAAAGTGTTCCTGTACATCCGCAACCGCACAGTGAGAACACACCTACTTCATTAACAAGGCTTGCTTAGTTCTGGAGAAGATTGTACATTTGGATTTGGGTCTGAAATTTTGGCAAATTATTTGTTTCAGCTCCAACTTTGGCTTGATAACCCGAAAATCCAGCTAACCTTTGAAGCCACAACACAACAACTTGAAGCGCCATACAACAGTGATACAGTGCTGGTGCACAGGATACACAGTTACCTGGAGAGACACGGCCTCATCAACTTTGGCATCTACAAGAGAGTCAAGCCTTTACCAAGTGAGTACATTAGCCTTTTACTATCTGCCTTATATACTATAGTAACTGCATGTACAATGCTTATGCTCACATTTTAGATATGGGCATTTCCATGTAAAAAAAAAGCCCCAAGAGCTGTTCATAGGAGCACATCAAATTTGGTGTCAAATTAAAGCTGAGTCTGTTTTTTATTTTTTTATTACAGTGTATATACAGAGGAAAGGGGGTCTTACAAAACAACTAGCAGAAAAGGTCTTAAACGCTATTAGTAATACATCAAAACACTGTTGAAGTAAAGACCCCTGCGAACTAATATCAACGTTTCATTTTTGCTGAAATTATTATCCTTCTGTAAGTTTAAGAAATATTACCTATTGCCTTGTCATTCTGTTACCAAAACCCCACATATCTTTAAACTCCCCCACACAGTCTTTGTAATGCTATTTTAATTTTTAATTTTTATTATCACTATGTCTAATAAATCACAGTTTATTTAATGAAAATAACTTCGAAATATATTTGTAATCAATTATTTCCTCCAATCTGATTGTGTGAGCGTTAGGGCATACGGTTGAATATTTTAACACACAGCCCTGATTGGCTGATTGAATGATCTAGAGCCCACCTCCTTTCCCATATGAACAGTCATTGGTCTATTATATTCGGGTCACATTGTGATGTCATGATGTGGGACAAAAGTTCCATCCCACCTGAACAGGCTGAAATTGCAGGCATTTGTTTTCAAACAATTTTTACACAAAGTGCGACCTTGTAGTGTCGAAATGAGGTGGTATATAATATATAATATAACCATGAGGGACTATAATGAAAGTTCACCAAAGTAACAAGGTGAAGGTAGACCTACCAATTATTTATAGTATTTTTACTGATAAAGATGTGGTTTATGATTTATTAAGTAACCACAACCAAATTGGTAACATAATGAGTAGTAGAATGACTGCAACTGAATTGGCTACAATGTGAATTCATAGTAGTCACAAACCACAGTTGGAACACCTGCTACTGTCTTGCCTCCCACTGGCATACTGTTATGTTCAGCTAATAATAGTTTTATTTTTCCTTCTGTCACATGCTGGTCAAAGCAAGAGTGTTAAAACAGCCTGGATAACCCTTCCCTCTCTCTCTCCCTGTCCCTCTCTCTCTCCAGTTAATGTCACCTGTCTCAACCCTTACTGACACTTACCCATGAGCCCCCTCTTTCCATTTACTGTAACCAACCCATCTCCCCCACTGAGCACCGGACGTCCATGGACGCTGAAAAGTAGTTGGAATTTGGTCAGTCCAAATTGGAAGCAATTGTAGATGCCTGTTTCACAAGTTTGGTCTGCACATTAAAGAAAAGTTGAGTAGAGTATAGGGCAGTAAAATACAGTACTGAACAGAGTTTAGTACAGCACAATGGAGTACAGTATACTTTACTGTACTTACTGTACCTAACTACTGTGCTTTTCTCTAATGTGATGTCCAAACTTGTGAAAAATATATAAATAACCTATGATTGGTACTGAGTATTTCCTGACCATCCAAATTTGGTCTTGTTTGGGTGCCATGCTCATTAGAATAATAGCCTAACATGCAAAGGAGGATATTACATTTGTCTACCTCTGTTACCCTATTCAGGATACATCACAATGAAGGGAATGACATTAATTTATATTTATGCATTTTTGTATAGCACAGATCAGGTACCCATTATGTCATTCTGTTACCACCTCACTTACTGTAGTTCAATAACCAAAATAGATTTGTTGAACCTCGAGGTGTCTTATCATAGCTGACACCCCATTCTTTCTGCAGACATAATTGAATCTTAATTTCAGAGTAGATATTTACGAGCTTTTGGAAAACATGGTCAAACAAAATTGGAGGGAGATTTGGACCGTCACTCTGTTACCAAACTTTACATCTGCACTCTTCGAGTAAAATTTTATGTGGAAATTGTTAACTTGTCCTTGTGCGTAGCGTTGTATGGTTTGTTAAACTTGGAAATTAATGTTTTTGGTTTGGCATACATTTTAAAGTGACAAATCTGAGTCATTCTGTTACTGTGGAATTGTCCATCTGAGCAAGGTTAACACACCACTTGTTTGCGTATACAGGTATTTGGCAAAGCTACCAGTAATTGACCAAAGTTTCACGAGTCTTTGGTAATTTGGCTAATTAACAGGTAATCTATGGCAATCCCTATGGTAACTTTGGTTATATTTTAATAACTAAAAATGTGTTCATTATATAGCATAAGTTCAGAAATCTGCTTTTTCAAATGCATTCCTTAATCCATTATTTTCTTCAATAGAGTGATGGGTGTGCAACAATAGTTCTTTCACATAATACATTGGTGTAACACATTAGGCAGAAAATAGTTACATTTTCATCCGGTGACAACAGAAGTTCAATGCTATTTTGTCTGGCAGCCACACAAGTATATGAACTTACAATCAAAAAGCAAAGTCATTTTTGTGAAATCTATGTAAATGTCCTTTCTCTGTCAACTGCATTTATTTTCAGCAAACTTAACATGTGTAAATATTTGTATGAACATAAGATTTGACAACTTAGACATAAACTGAACAAGTTCCACAGACATGTGACTAACAGAAATTGAATGTGTCACTGAACAAAGGGGGGGGGGGTCAAAATCAAGTCAGTCAGTATCTGGTGTGGCCACCAGCAGTGCATCTCCTCCTCATGGACTGCACCAGATTTGCCAGTTCTTTCTGTGAGATGTTACCCCACTATTCCACCAAGGCACCTGTAAGTTCATTGACATTTCTGGTGGGAATGGCCATAGCCCTCACCCTCTGATCCAACAGGTCCCAGGCGTGCTCAATGGGATTTAGATCCGGGCTCTTCACTGGCAATGGCAGAACACTGACATTCCTGTCTTGCAGGAAATCACGCACAGAACAAGCTGTATGGTTGGTTGCATTGTCATGCTGGAGGGTCATGTCAGGTCGCTCCAGACTACAGGCCTCGGTGTAACGCTCATTCCTTCAACGATAAACGCGAATCCGACCATCATCCCTGGTGAGACAAAACCGCGACTTGTAAGTGAAGAGCACTTTTTGCCAGTCCTGTCTGGTCCAGCGACGTTGGGTTTGTGCCCATAGGTGACGTTGTTGCCGGTGATGTCTGGTGAGGACCTGCCTTACAACCGGCCTACACGCCCTCAGTCCAGCCTATTGCGGACAGTCTGAGCATTGATGGAGGGATTGTGCATTTCTGGTGTAACTCGGGCAGTTGTTGTTGCCATCCTGTACCTGTCCCGCAGATGTGATGTTCGGTTGTATCGATCCTGTGCAAGTGTTGTTACACGTGGTCTGTCACTGCGAGGATGATCAGCTGTCCGTCCTGTCTCCCTGTAGTGCTGTCTTAGGTGTCTCACAGTACGGACATTGCAATTTATTGCCCTGGCCACATCTGTAGTCCTCATGCCTCCTTGCAGCATGCCTAGGGCACTTTCACGCAGATGAGCAGGGACCCTGGGCATCTTCCTTTTAGTGTTTTTCAGAATCAATAGAAAGTCCTCTAGGGTTCTAAGTTTTCATAACTGTCGCTGGATCAAGTCCCCGTGCTAACAAGGTAAAAATCTGTCGTTCTGCCCCTGAACAAGGCAGTTAACCCGCAGTTCCCCGTTAAGCCGTCATTGTAAATAAGAACAAAATCTTAAATGACTTGCCTAGTTAAATTTTCGATAACCTACATTCTTTATATCATTTTTTATCTTCCATTTTACCAGAGAAAAGTAGGCTAAACCGAGAATTTCCAGAGGAAAAGCACCTTACATTTACATTTAAGTCATTTAGCAGACGCTCTTATCCAGAGCGACTTACAAATTGGTGCATTCACCTTATGACATCCAGTGGAACAGCCACTTTACAATAGTGCATCTAAATATTTTAAGGGGGGGGGGGGAGAAGGATTACTTTATCCTATCCTAGGTATTCCTTAAAGAGGTGGGGTTTCAGGTGTCTCCGGAAGGTGGTGATTGACTCCGCTGTCCTGGCGTCGTGAGGGAGTTTGTTCCACCATTGGGGAGCCAGAGCAGCGAACAGTTTTGACTGGGCTGAGCGGGAACTGTAATTCCTCAGTGGTAGGGAGGCGAGCAGGCCAGAGGTGGATGAACGCAGTGCCCTTATTTGGGTGTAGGGCCTGATCAGAGCCTGGAGGTACTGAGGTGCCGTTCCCCTCACAGCTCCGTAGGCAAGCACCCATGGTCTTGTAGCGGATGCGAGCTTCAACTGGAAGCCAGTGGAGAGAGTGGAGGAGCGGGGTGACGTGAGAGAACTTGGGAAGGTTGAACACTAGACGGGCTGCGGCGTTCTGGATGAGTTGTAGGGGTTTAATGGCACAGGCAGGGAGCCCAGCCAACAGCGAGTTGCAGTAATCCAGACGGGAGATGACAAGTGCCTGGATTAGGACCTGCGCCGCTTCCTGTGTGAGGCAGGGTCGTACTCTGCGGATGTTGTAGAGCATGAACCTACAGGAACGGGCCACCGCCTTGATGTTAGTTGAGAACGACAGGGTGTTGTCTAGGATCACGCCAAGGTTCTTAGCGCTCTGGGAGGAGGACACAATGGAGTTGTCAACCGTGATGGCGAGATCATGGAACGGGCAGTCCTTCCCCGGGAGGAAGAGCAGCTCCGTCTTGCCGAAGTTCAGCTTGAGGTGGTGATCCGTCATCCACACTGATATGTCTGCCAGACATGCAGAGATGCGATTCGCCACCTGGTCATCAGAAGGGGGAAAGGAGAAGATTAATTGTGTGTCGTCTGCATAGCAATGATAGGAGAGACCATGTGAGGTTATCACAGAGCCAAGTGACTTGGTGTATAGCGAGAATAGGAGAGGGCCTAGAACAGAGCCCTGGGGGACACCAGTGCTGAGAGCGCGTGGTGAGGAGACAGATTCTCGCCACGCCACCTGGTAGGAGCGACCTGTCAGGTAGGACGCAATCCAAGCATGGGCCGCGCCGGAGATGCCCAACTCGGAGAGGGTAGAGAGGAGGATCTGATGGTTCACAGTATCGAAGGCAGCCGATAGGTCTAGAAGGATGAGAGCAGAGGAGAGAGAGTTATCTTTAGCGGTGCGGAGCGCCTCCGTGATACAGAGAAGAGCAGTCTCAGTTGAATGACTAGTCTTGAAACCTGACTGATTTGGATCAAGAAGGTCATTCTGAGAGATAGCGGGAGAGCTGAACAAGGACGGCACGTTCAAGAGTTTTGGAGAGAAAAGAAAGAAGGGATACTGGTCTGTAGTTGTTGACATCGGAGGGATCGAGTGTAGGTTTTTTCAGAAGGGGTGCAACTCTCGCTCTCTTGAAGACGGAAGGGACGTAGCCAGCGGTCAGGGATAAGTTGATGAGCGAGGTGAGGTAAGGGAGAAGGTCTCCGGAAATGGTCTGGAGAAGAGAGGAGGGGATAGAGTCGAGCGGGCAGGTTGTTGGGCGGCCGGCCGTCACAAGACGCGAGATTTCATCTGGAGAGAGAGGGGAGAAAGAGGTCAGAGCACAGGGTAGGGCAGTGTGAGCAGAACCAGCGGTGTCGTTTGACTTAGCAAACGAGGATCGGATGTCGTTGACCTTCTTTTCAAAATGGTTGACGAAGTCATCTGCAGAGAGGGAGGAGGGGGGAGGATTCAGGAGGGAGGAGAAGGTGGCAAAGAGCTTCCTAGGGTTAGAGGCAGATGCTTGGAAATTAGAGTGGTAGAAAGTGGCTTTATCAGCAGAGACAGAGGAGGAAAATGTAGAGAGGAGGGAGTGAAAGGATGCCAGGTCCGCAGGGAGGCGAGTTTTCCTCCATTTCCGCTCAGCTGCCCGGAGCCCTGTTCTGTGAGCTCGCAATGAGTCGTCAAGCCACGGAGCGGGAGGGGAGGACCGAGCCGGCCTGGAAGATAGGGGACATAGAGAGTCAAAGGATGCAGAAAGGGAGGAGAGGAGGGTTGAGGAGGCAGAATCAGGAGATAGGTTGGAGAAGGTTTGAGCAGAGGGAAGAGATGATAGGATGGAAGACGAGAAAGTAGCGGGGGAGAGAGAGCGAAGGTTGGGACGGCGCGATACCATCCGAGTAGGGGCAGTGTGGGAAGTGTTGGATGAGAGCGAGAGGGAAAAGGATACATGGTAGTGGTCGGAGACTTGGAGGGGAGTTGCAATGAGGTTAGTGGAAAAACAGCATCTAGTAAAGATGAGGTCGAGCGTATTGCCTGCCTTGTGAGTAGGGGGGGGGAAGGTGAGAGGGTGAGGTCAAAAGAGGAGAGGAGTGGAAAGAAGGAGGCAGAGAGGAATGAGTCAAAGGTAGACGTGGGGAGGTTAAAGTCGCCCAGAACTGTGAGAGGTGAGCCGTCCTCAGGAAAGGAGCTTATCAAGGCATCAAGCTCATTGATGAACTCTCCGAGGGGACCTGGAGGGCGATAAATGATAAGGATGTTAAGCTTGAAAGGACTGGTAACTGTGACAGCATGAAATTCAAAGGAGGCGATAGACAGATGGGTAAGGGGAGAAAGAGAGAATGACCACTTAGGAGAGATAAGGATCCCGATGCCACCACCCCGCTGACCAGAAGCTCTCTGGGTGTGCGAGAACACGTGGGCGGACGAAGAGAGAGCAGTAGGAGTAGCAGTGTTATCTGTGGTGATCCATGTTTCTGTCAGTGCCAAGAAGTCGAGGGACTGGAGGGAGGCATAGGCTGAGATGAACTCTGCCTTGTTGGCTGCAGATCGGCAGTTCCAGAGGCTACCGGAGACCTGGAACTCCACGTGGGTCGTGCTCGCTGGGACCACCAGATTAGGGTGGCAGCGGCCACGCGGTGTGGAGCGTTTGTATGGTCTTTGCGGAGAGGAGAGAACCTTCACATCAGCCGGAGCACTGTCTCCTGATAGAATGCTCCTTCGTGAATTCTCATCTGAGTGGAGAAGTGCAACTGAAGAAAAAAAGCATCTAATCAACAGTGGCATTATTTTTTATTATAAAATGGGTTGTTTGGATCCTGGATGCTGATTGGTTAATAGCAATGAGTTATAATAATTTGGGGGTTCAACTCTAAACCTCATGTGACTCAACATAATTTGTTTTTATCGATGTGTCAAAATAGCTGGTTATGTGATTGTTAATCACTCTAGTTCCCCTGTGTCAATGTAGCAAAGAAGACAGGCAAGGTGATCATCATCGGAGGGGGTGTGTCTGGGCTGGCGGCCGCGCGGCAGTTGCAGAGTTTCGGCATGGATGTGACAGTACTGGAGGCCAGGGTGGGTCAATAGCGCATCACACACATCGATACAAGCCCAAGTTCATTGGAGCACGCTGTAGCGAAACACATTGAAAACCAACATTTTTCTTATTGGACAAGGTGAGAAATGACATCTGTGTTCTTCTATTTTGTGACAATTTAACACAACCTACGTCTAACCTTCAGCTAATACAGTGATACTGACCAGTAATGCAACATTTCGCCCTGGTGGAACAGCTAATGGTTAGGGTTTTCCTCTTTGGTTGTGGTAATTTGGTTATTGTTTCCTCAGGACCGTGTTGGGGGGAGAGTGGCCACGTTCCGGAAGGGCAACTATGTGGCAGATCTGGGGGCCATGGTGGTGACAGGACTGGGTAAAGCATTCATTCATAGACACACACATTTACACATACGTACAGCCAGTGCCAGTGGTAATGAACATTACACGGAAGTGAAAATAAATTCCTGTGCCATCTTGTCAATTCCCCCACGCAACAGTTCTATAACCCTGATAACTTTCCTATCCTGTCCCAATAAAAATCACTTCCATCCCGTGCTCATTTTAACATGCCCAAATCAGAAGTAACTTCCTCCGTTAGCTGCTCGTCTGTGTCTCCCCCGCGCCTTCCCTACGCTGCATTTGCTCCATGTGCTCTCTGTGTGTGTGTCCATAGCAACGGCTCCACTTGGACGAGAGAGAGCAATTTTCCATTGCCTGCTCAGCTGAAGGGCCTATTTTATTTATATATTGTGATTGAAAACAGAAGAACATGTGTTCCTGTTGGAGGGGCAGGGGGGGGTAAAATCATGTCCTTCTAAAACTGCTTATAACACACAACTCAGTTTAAAAGGATTCCTGTATTGCCCGTTCCTGTGGGCTGTTAATCCTCTCCCGAACTTGGCTCTAGAATTTCACTCCAGTTCCTGTAGGAATCTCGCTGGACCCACAAGACCCATGGGAGTCCTGTTCCTATGTCAACCTCTAATGTACATGATTTGAAAGCCACTTTGAACAGTAATTTCAAATGGGCCTGCTATGACAGCTTCTCACCAGCAGAGGGTGGTGTTGACCATGTAAATGTAGTCTGGGCCCATATGAGCCAAGTGTCTGAGTAGGAGTGCTGATCTAGGATCTGTCCATAAAAATTTCTTCATTATGACCTAAAAGGCCAAACTGATCCTATATCAGCACTCCTGCTAAGACGCCCTGATCAATGTAGTCTGAAGAAATAGGACTGGACAGGCAAATTACGATTTATCACTTTTCTTTGTTTTATGGAAGACTGTAAAAACGACAATTTAATATGAAACCGTGAGATTCCACAAATGTGTTTCAAATGATACCAAGTTTGGTCATATTCATATTTTTTTATCACATTCAATATATGCAAGAAAAAAATCTACGCTATCTATCCAGCCAGGCTGTTAGAACTACAACTAATGTCATAGTTTAACATTGCTACCTAATATAGCTTATGTGATATTGTGGGCATAGAACTAGTCTATAGATTCTATGGCTGTAGGCCTATATCCTGATGTTCTATCTGGTGTGTTCTAGGAGGGAATCCCATGGCGGTGGTCAGCAAGCAGGTTAACATGGAGCTAGCCAAGATCAAACAGAAGTGTCCTCTGTACGAAGCCAATGGTCAAGCTGTGAGTGTTGCATCGCTAGCTATTTGGGCCATTCACTTAGTTTGAGTTATGAGGTTTAGGCCACACACTCCATATAATGCCAATGCACTGCAGTAGAGTGAAATGCTTGTAGAACATTATAACAAAATGAATTGTCGTATTACTTTGGTGTCTCGTGCAAGCACGCTCGACTTTGAAGTGTCTGCTAACCACAAATGTAACCTACAACCATTGTACTGTATGTAGACATTTAGTTTTTTCCCCAATGTTAACTCTGCGTTTTTGTTATTTACCTCTTGTGCTGAAGATGTTTAGATTTCATCCAGCACACCACTATGTGCTGTGTTAGCGGGGCCCTTACTTTGTCCACGGGGCTGCTTGTTTCCGCGGAACGCGAGCAAAGTGCAGGGTGGATTCAGTTAACCACTTAGCAGGGTGGATTCAGTTAGCCGCTTAGCCTAGCGTGTCATCAACAGCAGCTCTGCCCTCTCTTTGTTGAGGCCAGACTCTCCCAATGTAATACCGTTAGACGGGAAATAACCAGCCACGTTCTCTACTATTATTTTCTCCCTCTGTCATGCAGCGGTAGGATGTTTGGGGTTATTTTCAGGCCAGGGTCATATTCATTAGGGCCAAACATTGAAAAACGTTTTTCAACGCAAAAACGGAAATGATCTCTTCTTATTGGACAAGTTGAGTCAGTCCCTACCTGTCTCAGTCCATTTTATTTTGTTTGGTGCCTAATGAAAATGACCCTGTTCAGAGGTGGTAGTCAGGCATAGGGCAGCTGGTCACTCTCCACACGGCGCAACTGATTTCCTTTTCTGCAGGGGAAGCTAATTAAGTGTCCTTTTTCAAGTGTGGTTACATCTGTTTAACATTTTAAAGGAAAGAGTCACACATTTTGAATCATATGACACTACATACCTGGCTGTATTTCTGCCCGATAGTGCAGCGAAAAGCTCAAACACATGAACATATGAAATGACCCTGGGAATCGAGAGAACAACATTGCTCAGAGATGCACAAATAAACCCATTTAAAAAAAAAATGTTATATTGTAAGTTTATTTAATTTGTTAATTCTCTCCCCTCTCGACCCCCCCCCCCCCTCCCGTGTTTATCATCTGGTGGACTGCTAAAGGGTGAACGATGCACAAGCGTATGTATTGCTTTACTACATGATAACATTGTTCACCTATTGTTAATAATTAATGTTCAATCCGATGTCGGTACGCATTGAAGTAGACTGTAATAGAACTCGGTCTGTCCTTGTGTCCTGAAAGGCACCTGTCTGTCGAAGCCTTGTAGTCAGCAATATCTTTTTTCCCCACTTTCCCCCCCTCCCCAAGAGGTATATTTCTCTTGGTCACGTCTCTAACGGTCGAGGAAGCGATTCCTTTCTAAATTGGATTGCTCTTCCTTATGACTGCATGTTCATGAATAACATGAAATGCTATAATCACATTGTTCATTATTAATATTTCAATTCTATAATCCTAATGTTCACTGTTGACCTAATCATCAGGTGCCCAAGGAGAAGGACGAAATGGTGGAGCAGGAGTTCAACCGTCTGCTGGAGGCCACCTCCTACCTCAGCCACCAGCTGGACTTCAACTTCCTCAACAACAAGCCTGTGTCCTTGGGACAGGCCCTGGAGGTGGTCATTCAGTAAGTGTTTGGCCCCTTTGTCCAGGCATATGCAGGGCTTGGCAACTTGCACAAATTCCGAGGCAATGGTTGTATTTAGTTTTTAATGAAAAAAAAATTTTAAATATCCCTCTTTCTCAATGGCACATATCAATTCTTAGGTGTTCTTTTGACTGGTAACTTCCAATAGGTTGCAGGAGAAACATGTGAAAGATGAGCAGATAGAGCACTGGAAGAAGATAGTCAAGACCCAAGAGGATCTCAAGGAGCTGTTGAACAAGGTGATCATGAGTACCACTGTATCTGAGATCCCTGTAGATGTACTCTTTTCCCTCCTTTAATCTGTTTTCTCTCCTCGTCTATCTACCTTTCTCTCTTCCCCCTCATTCTCTCAGATGGTGGGTACCAAGGAGAGGGTCAAGGAGCTTCATCAGCAGCACAAGGAGGCCAGTGCGGTCAAGCCCCCCAGAGACATCACTGCCGAGTTCCTGGTCAAGAGCAAGCACCGCGACCTCGCTGCACTCTGCAAGGTGAGGCTACTCGTGCTCTGTTACACCACCCTACTGTAGAGGCAGAGGATAGGTTTCTTCCATTTTTCCCCCAGACCTCAAGTGGACTCCTGATGTGGTTTAAGCATGGTTGTGGCCTTAGGACATCTTAAAACAGATTTGATAGGGCCCTACTTGTTCCATACGAATAGCTTCAAGCTGCAAGCAGTTAATGGCACATTACTTTGATTACTTTCCCGTTTGCTTATTTGTTTTTCCAAAACAAACTTAATTCTTGTACCGTGTGGTACTTCCTCCAGACTCTCACACAACGTGAATAAGCCATACATATAACAGCTGGAGTCATTAGCTGGAGCATCACCTATTTCTAGCCTCCAGACACAATTGGATTCAATTAAAGGTGTTCTCAATGTATGTGTTTTCAATTCAACCATTTTTGGGGCAATTATCAGAGTGTTTTCCAGGGCCTAAAACGAACACCTGCCAAATGTGGGTAAGATGTCTATTTCAGCTTCCCGGGTGGTTCAGTGGTTTAGGGCACTGCATTGCAGCGCTAGCTGTGCCACCAGAGACTCTGGGTTCGCGCCCAGGCTTGGCCTAGCGTCGTCCGGGTTAGGGAGGGTTTGACTGGTAGGGATATCCTTGTCTCATCGCGCACCAGTGACTCCTGTGGCAGGCTGGGCGCAGTGCACACTGACCAGGTCAGTTTCCTCCGACACATTGGTGCTTCTGGGTTGGATGCGCGCTGTGTTAAGAAGCAGTGCGGCTTGGTTGGGTTGTGTTTCGGAGGATGCATGCCTTCGTCTCTCCCGAACCCGTACGGGAGGTGTAGTGATGAGACAAGATAGTAATTACTAACAATTGGATACCACGAAATTGAGGAAAAAAGGGGGTAAAAAATTGGCAGGTGGTCAGGGCTCCACGGTGTGTGCAATTCACTCGCATTTGTGAATAGAAATGGTCAAGTAGGATCTGTGTACCGCTGTTGATGGCATTTCAATCAACTAATAAAATAAATGTTACTCAGATTTCCAAAATAATTGTGGTCGCTATAGTAAGTATCTCTTCCATTCAAGTCTTAACTTCATTTGAGTAAACTTGTTAGGGGGAAATACAGGGCTTAATGATTATAGCCAACTTTCTGCCACAGTATGAGCTTAGCGCAAACCATGTTAATATAGTAAATGGGTGGATTGGATTTGGGTCATTTAAAGGGATACTTCGGGATTTTGGCAATAGACTGTCTATTTCCCCAAAGTCAGATGAACTCGTGGATGTGTTTTTAAATTATTATTATTTTTATCTCTGCTTGCAGTTTGAAGGAAGTTGCTAACTAGTGCTAGTGCAATTGCTAACTAGCGGTCCACTAGCATGCTAGTAGATACCCATAGACCTGATAACTGTAGTTAGCATCGGCTCCCAAACTACCTCTAACTTCTTTCCTACTGGACACGGAGACATAAAAATGGTATTCACAAGTTCATCTGACTCTGGGGAAGTAGATTGCCAACATTCCGATGTGTCCCTATACGCCAAGGAGACAGAAGTGTACTTGAGACCATAGGGGCACATCCTAACTTGGACTTAAATCTAATTTTCACCAAGTTTCCCATTGACGTCAATGCACGACTAAGTGAAAATTCGATATAAGTAGAGCTAAGGATGTGCCTCAGAGACAAAAAATGGTAAACACGACGGTTTCTGCAGCATGTGTTTGAGTGGTCTAATGCTTTGCCTGTGTGTATCATTAAAGGCAGTACAGCATCACTTTCAGTGTAGATAAAGCTTCACCTCAAGTGTATTTTTGGGAAGCAAGTTTAAACACAGCTGCTGTCTGAACTCGAGTCGTCTTTTGGTCGACTGCCTCCTGAAAAGGCACTTCTAAGGCTTGACTTAGCCTGGTCTGTCTGGCTGGAAATGGTGTGTGTGTGGTGTGTGTGTGTGTGCGCACACACACACAGTGTGGCTAGAACAGGGTCGGGGAGGCCTTGGGAAGGTGGGTGTCAATGGCTGCAGGGGTAGGTGATGAAACCTGGACAGGGTGACTCAGTCCATTAAACTGAGTGGGCTGATGTCCTCCTTACTTTACTTTTAACCTTCTTGTGTGCACAAATAGATGTACTCCAGTGTTTCCCGTTCTATTGCTCAGGTTGGCCCCCATGTCTGAAACCAGTCGACTTCAAATGGTTTCCTGAATACTCCATTGGCGGCCTTTGTCTTGCCAAGAAAAATAAATGCGCTCTCTCCTTGTTTTGTACCTTTACCACTTTTTTCCGCAATTGGTAGTTAGTCTTGTCCCAATTGCTGCAACTCCCGTACTGACTGGAGAGGCGAAGGTCGAGCCATGCGTCCTCCAACACAACCCTGCCAAGCCGCACTGCTTCTTGACACACTACTCGCTTAACACAGAAGCCAGCCGCAACAATGTACAACTGCCGACCGAAGTTAGCTTGCAGGTGCCCGGCCCGCCTACATGGAGTCGCGAGAGCGCGATGAGACGACGAGGCCCCATGTCTCAGTGTTCAACTCATTTCTCTTCCCCTCTCCTGTAGGAGTATGATGAGCTGGTGGAGTCGCAGGTCAAACTGGAGGAGAAGCTACAGGAACTGGAGGCCAACCCACCCAGGTAACACTTGAACACCTTCGCTCCACTGTAAAGGGCTGCTGTTGTGCTATTCTTTAAGCATGTGGGTGTGCTCTAGCCTGGGTGCCAGTCTGTCTCGGCTCTTTCTTATGGAATTGTCATGGTAATGTTTAGCTTGTCAATGACAATGGAGTAGGCAAAAGTACAAACAGATCTGGGACCAGGCTAGATGTACTCGCATCCGTCTGTTCTTTTTTTTTTTTACACCCTCTGCCGATCTCTCCACAGTGACGTGTACTTATCGTCCCGGGACAGGCAGATCCTTGACTGGCACTTTGCCAACTTGGAATTTGCCAATGCCACGTCCCTCTCTACTCTCTCACTCAAGCACTGGGACCAGGTACACTCACTCACTCATTACTCACTTAGGTCCAGTATGTAGCTTTGTAGTTGATCTGACCAAATTCACATAGAATGTGAGTTCTATATCTATCATCCTCAATGAAAGCCATTCTGATATGTGGTGGATCCATTCTATGTGTAATACTTCTATGTTTCTCATCCTTAAGTTTCGCCTTTGCGTCTTGCTTTCGGTTTTGTACACCAGCTTCAAATAGCTGAAAAATATTATTTTTGGTTATTGATAGTACTTAGACCCATTTGACTTTTTACATATTTTATGTTACAGCCTTGTTCTAAAATGGATTAAATTGTGTGTTGTTTTTTTTTCCTTTGTCAATCTACACAGAATACCCAATAATGACAAAGCAAAATCAGTTTGTAGAAATTATAGCAAAAATATCACATTTGCATAATTATTCAGACTATTTACTCAGTACTTTGTTGAAGAACGTTTGGCAGTGATTACAGCCTTGAGTCTTCTTGAGTATGACGCTACACTCTTGGCACACCTGTATCAAGGACTCCGTGGACCTGAGCATTCTGGAGCAGGTTTTCATCAACGACCGCTCTGTAATTTGCTCTGTTCATCTTTCCCTCGATCCTGACTAGTCTCCCAGTCCCTGCTGCTGAAAAACATCCCCACAGCATGCTGCCAGGTCTCCTCCAGACGGGAAGCTTGGCATTCAGGCCAAAGAGTTCAGTCTTTGTTTCATCAGACCAGGGAATCTTGTTTCTCACGGTCTGAGAGTCCTTTACGTGCCTTTTGGCAAACCCCAAGTGGCCTGTCATATGCCTTTTACTGAGGATTGGCTTTTGTCTGGTCACTCTACCATAAAGGCCTTATTGGTGGAGTGCTGCTGAGATGGTTGTCCTTCTGGAAGGTTCTCCGATCTCCACAGAGGAACTCTGGAGCTCTGTCAGTGACCCATCGGGTTCTTGGTCACCTCCCTGACCAAGGCCCTTCTCCCCCGATTGCTCAGTTCGGCTGGGCGGCCAACTCTAGGAAAAGTCGTTTGGTGGTTCCAAACTTCTTCCATTTAAGAATGGAGGCCACTGTGTTCTTGGGGACCTTCAATGGTGCAGAAATGTTTTGGTACCCTTCCCCAGATCTGCGCCTAGGCACAATCCTATCTCGGAGCTCTACGGACAATTCCTTCGACCTCATGGCTTGGTTTTTGCTTAAACGTGCACTTTCAACTGTGGAGCCGTATATAGACTGTATCCAGGCTGTATCACTACCGTTTGTGAATGGGAGTCCCATAGGGCACAATTTAGCCCGGTGTCGTCCGGGTTTGGCTGGTTTAGGCCATCATTGTAAATAAGAATTAGTTCTTAACCGACTTGCCTAGTTAAATATGATTCTTAGCAACCAGGTAATGGTAGATTGATTTGTATATATTGCTGTGATGGTCATGGAATTTTGGATAATGGTTGTTTTTTTGTCAGCCAAATGACCACGGTTACCCTAAGAACCATTTGAAAAGCAAAAAAAATGTAGATTTTCTCTTCCGCTCCTGACTGCATGTGCAGAAACGTGATGATCTATGTTTACTAGCCAAGCTGACAGCTAGCAAAGGGAATAGCTACATCAAGTCAGTGTTCCCTGTTTTTGGAAAGCGATTTGGGTGCATGCAATTCATGATACTTGTTTGCCACAACATATTGCTGAAAGAAGGGGCAACAAAGTTTCATCACGTTGTGAGGAGTCCATGTTACCGCTGAAACGGACTCATGTGCACTTGACTGAAGCCATCCAGGCATTCAAAAAGACATCTGTTTGTTCTACAACACACAATTCTTAAACTGTCTAGTTTGGTCTCTCCTTATATTGATTGTTAGATGATAACCAGGCTTACTTTTTTATTTTACTGTTTATCAAATCAAAATGGATTTGTCACATGGGCCAAATACAACTGGATTTAACCTTACTATAAAATGCTTACATAGAAGCTCTTAAACAACAGCAGAATTGAAGAAATACGAGTTCATAAAATATTTACTCAATCAACTAAAAGAAGACACTTAAATGTTGTAAGTAACACAATATAATAACAATAACGAGGCTATATACAGGGGCTACTGGTACTGAGTCAATATGCAGGGGTAGAGGTTAGTCGAGGTAATTTGTACATATAGGTAGGGGTAAAGTGACTGCATTAAAAATAATATATTTTACAATTATTTATTACAAAAAACACAAGGAAGGGGGTAACATTAACGTATTAGAACATGAAGGACAAAGAATACAGCATCAATAATAGACAGTGCGCAGCGGTGTTAAAAACAAAGGGGGGGTGTCAATGTAAATTGTTCAGCAGTCTTATGGCTTGGGGGTAGAAGCAGTTAAGGAGCCTTTTGCACTTGCCATGCAGTAGCGGAGCGAAAAGTCTGATTTGGGTGACCGGAATCTTTGACAATTTTTGGGGGTCCTCGATGACCGGAAGCTTGACCCCAGTGATGTACTGGGCTGTACACACTACCCTCTGTAGTGCCTTACGGTCGGATGCTGAGCAGTTGTCATACCAGGTGGTGATGAAACCGCGCCAACCCTACCACTTTTGTCGTCAGCAAAGTTAATGATGGTGTTGGGAGTCGTGCTTGGCCATGCAGTCGTGGTTGAACAGGGAATACAGGAAGGGACTAGGCACGCACCCTTGAAGGGCCCCAGTCTTGAGGCTCAGCATGGCAGATGTGTTGTTGCCTACCCTTACCACCTGTAGGCGGCCCGTCAGGAAGTCCAGGATCCAGTTGCAGAGGGAGGTGTTTAGTTCCAGGGTCCTTAGTTTAGTGGGCACTATGGTGTTGAACACTGAGCTGTAGTCAATGTATAGCATTCTCACATAGGTGTTCCTTCTGTCCAGGTGGAAAAGGGCAGTGTGGAGTGTGGTTGTGTCATTGGTGGATCTGTTGGGGCAGTATGCAAATTTGAGTGGATCTAGGTTTTCCGGGACGATGGTGTTGATGTGAGCCGTGACCAGCCTTTTCAAAGCACTTCCTGGCAATGGACGTGAGTGCCATGGGGCAGTAGTCATTTAGGCAGGTTACCTTCGCTTGGGACTATGGTCGTCTGCTTGAAACATGTTATTACGGACTCGTGTCAGGGAGAGGTTGAAAATGTCATTGACGACACTTGCCAGTTGGTCTGGTAAACTTGCCACGTCCTGGTAATCTGTCTGGCCCCGCGGCCTTGTTAATGTTGGTTGGGTTTCCCTTTGTAGTCTGTAATGGTTTGCAAGCCCTGCCACATCCGATGAGCGTCGCAGCCGGTGTAGTAGGATTCAAACCTAGTCCTTTATTGATACTTTGACTGTTCGTCTGAGGGCATAGCGGGATTTCTAATTAGTGTCCCGCTCCTTGAATGCGGCAGCTTTAGCCTTTAGCTCGGTGCGGATGTTGCCTGTAATCCATGGCTTCTGGTTGGGATATGGTCATTGTGGGGACGACGTTGTCCATACACTTGTTTTAGTCGGTGACTGAGGTGGTATACTCCTCAATGCCATTGGCTGAATCCTGGGACACATTCCAGTCTGTGTGGGCAAGACAGTCCTGTAGTGTACATTCCACGTCATCTGACCACTTCTGTAATGTGCGAGTCACTGGTACTTCCTGCTTTCATAAGCATCATGGTCAGATTTTCCAAATGGAAGCTGGGGGAGAGCTTTGTATCCATCTCTATGTGTGGACTAAAGGTGGTCTAGAGTTTATTTTCCTCTGGTTGCACATGTGACATGCTGGTCGAAAATTAGGTAGAACGGATATAAATTGCATTATAGTCCCCGGCCACTAGGAGTGCCGCCTCTGGATTAGTGTTTGTTTATGGCCGTATACAGCTTGTTGAGTGTAGTCTTAGTGTCAGCATCGGTTTGTGATGGTAAATAGACGGCTACGAAAAATATAGTTGACTCTCTGGGTTAATAGTGTATAGCTCGAGACTTTAATATTAGACATCGTGTACCGGCTGTTATTGACAAATATACACACATCCCTCGTCTTACCAGACATAGCAGCTCTGTCCTGCCGATGCATGGAAAAGCTTTATAATATCCGTGTCGTCGTTCAGCCACGACTCTGTGAAACATAAGATATTACATAATGCCCTGTTTGGTAGGACGGTCTCGATCGTAGATCATCCAGTGATAACCATCTGTTCTGTTGGCCAACGTGCAGAGGCGGATTAATTCTCACAAGGCACCCCGGCCTCCGCCACCCCTCTATTTCAGTCTTTTCTTCATGCAAAGGATGGGGATTTGGGCCTGGTCTCTGGGAAGCGGTATGTCTTTTACGCCAGACTCATTAAATAAAAAAAATCTTTGTCCAGTTCGAGGAGAGTAATCGCTGATCTGATGTCCAGAAGCTCTTTTCTGTCACAGAGACAGTGGCAGCAACATTGTGTACAAAATAAGTTAGAAACAAACAAATAGCACAGCTGGTTAGGAGCCCGTCAAACGGCAGCCATCCCCTTCTGCACCTTTTGTTTTAAGTAAAGTTTGTCGCCTTAAAGTTGATAAATACATTTTATCTATTCTTTTTTCATGAGCTTCATCCATAATCATCGGTTACACGATTTATACAATTACCGTTCTAGCCCTATATATTGCGCCTTTATGATTTCTTCCTGGAGTACATGGACTTTCCCTTCCCTAAACCAATCCATCTTGTCCTGGCAATTCTCTCTCCTATTATGCACATCCATACTAGATCCGATTTCAAACACGTACTATACACGGCTATTAGACACCAGATCTTGTTGAATTCATTCCTTTCAAACCACCAAGGTTTTAGTCCCCCGTAAACTGCAAGTACCCTTCTAAGCCCTTGTAAACCAATCAATCAAATGTCTTTTTATGAACCCCCTTTTTTTCATCATCAGTTGTCACAAAGAAAGGGCTTTACAGATGCCTAGCCTAAAATAATTTTTAAAATGCCGAGGCAGAAACCACAAATAATAAGCCAGACATTCACTTTCTGAGTGTTTTAAAATGTATCGATTTGTTGTGCTGTTTTCTCCTTGTCCCCCTGTAAACCATATATAACCCACATTTTGTGTTCTCCCTCCCTTTTTTTTTCTCCTGTCCAGGACGACGACTTTGAGTTCACAGGCAGCCACCTGACAGTGAGGAATGGCTACTCCTGTGTCCCCGTGGCTCTGGCCGAGGGCCTGGACATCAAACTGAACACGGCGGTGCGTCAGGTCCGATACACCGCCTCTGGTAAGTTTACAGGATATTTGTGGGTAGCTGCGCTTATGCTCGTTTGTCAATCTGTGTCTTTTTTCTTTTGTGTTGTCTGTTTGGGTGTGTCAGTCGGTGTATTCCTTTGTTCATGTGTTACCTGTTTAACACACACTAACGTGTGTGTGGTGGGGAACCTGTGTGTGCAGGGCCAAATGAATGCAGGGACTTACCAGGGCTGAAGCCCCTGGGCCAAGGTCTGTGGGAGGCCCAAGAGGCAAACAATTATAACATTGATGAAATGCAGTGCATTCGGAAAGTATTCAGAACCCTTCACTTTACACATTTTGTTACGTAACAGCCTTATTCTAAAATGAATTAAGTAGTTGTTTCCCTGCTCAATCTACACACAATACCCCATAAATGACAAGTCAAAGGCTTTTCCCCCCAATTTTTTTCTCTCCAAGTGGTTAAAAAAAGGTTTAGAAAAAACCTGATTTACATTTAAGTAAATATTCAGACCCTTTTACTCGGTACTATGTTGAAGCACCTTTTTGGCAGCGATTACAGCTTCATGTCTTCTTGGGTATGACACTTCAAGCTCGGCACACCTGTATTTTGGCAGTTTCTCCCATCCTCCGCCGATCCGCTCAGGCACTGTCATGTTGGATGGGGAGCGTCGCTGCACAGCTAATTTTCGGTCTCTCTAGAGGTGTTCATGTCCGAGCTCTTGCTGTGTCAGTCAAGGATATTCAGAGACTTGTCCCAAAGCCACTCCAGCATTGTTTTAGCTGTGTGCTTAGGGTCGTTGTCCTGTTGAAAGGTGAACCTTCACCCCAGTCTGAGATCCTGAGCACTCTGGAGCAGGTTTTCATCAAGGATCTCACAGTACTTTACTCCATATTTCCTTCGATCCTGACAAGTTTCCCAGTCCCAGCTGCTGTTAAACATCCCCACAGCTTGACGCTGCCACCACCATGCTTCACTGTAGGGATGGTTCCTGGTTTCGTCCAGACGTGACACTTGGCAGAGTTCATGCCAGAGTTCAATCTTGGTTTCATCAAACCAAGAATCATGTTTCTAATCGTCTGAGTCCTTTAGGTTCCTTTTGGCAAACTCCAAGCGGGCTGTCATGTCTTACTGAGTGAGCTCTGTCTGGCCACTCTACCATAAAGGCCTGTTTGGTGGAGTGCTGCAGAGATGCTTGTCCTTCTGGAAGGTTCTCCCATCTCCACAGAGGAACTCTGGAGCTCTGTCAGAGTGACCATCGGGTTCTTGGTCACCTCCCTCAGTTTGGCCTGGCAGCCAGCTCTAGGCAGAGTCTTGGTGGTTCTAAACTTCTTTAATTTAAAAATGGAGGCCACAGTGTTCTTGGACCATTTTTTTTTTTAATGCGCTGAAACTTCTTGGTACCCTCCGTCAGATCTGTTTCTCGACACTCCTGTCTCCGAGCTCTACGGACAATTCCTTCGACCTCATTGCTTGATTATTTATTTTTTGCTCTGACATGTACTGTCAACTGTGGGACCTTTTTAAAAATGTTATATAGACCGGTGTGTGCCTGTCCAATCAATTGAATTTACCACAGGCGGACTTGAAGTTGTAGAAACATCTCAAACATGGTCAATAGGATCAGGATGCACCTGAACTCAATTTTGAGTCTCATAACAAAGGGTCTGAATACTTAAGGTATTTCTGCTTTTTATATGTTTTTATATGAATGCACACACTGAACAAAAATATATAAATACAACATGTTAAGTGTTGGTTTCATGAGCTGAAATAACAGATTGTAGAAATGTAACATCCCTGTTATTGAGTATTTCTCCTTTGCCAAGATAATCCACTGACCTGACAGGTGTGGTATATCAAGAAACTCATTAAGCGGCATGATTGGTGCACCTTGTGCTTGGGACAATAAAAGGTCACTCTAAAATGTGCAGTTTTGACACAACACACGAATGTCTCAGGTTTTGAGGGAGCATGCAACTGGAATGCCTACTGTGGAAATTTCCACCGGAGCTGTTGCCAGATAATTGAATGTTAATTTCTCTATCATAAGCCTCCTAACTTCATCTCAGAGAATTTGTCAGTACAGAATTTGTCAGGGGGGGGCCCTGTGTGTGTTGTAGTTTGACTAATTGCATGTGTGTCTCTCGGATCTCCAGGCTGTGAGGTGATTGCGGTGAACACGCGCTCGACCACTCAGACATTCATTTACAAGTGTGACGCAGTTCTGTGCACCCTACCCCTGGGTGTCATGAAGCAACAGCCCCCTGCCGTACAGTTTGTTCCCCCCCTGCCCGAATGGAAGACCTCTGCTATCCAGAGGATGGGCTTTGGCAACCTCAACAAGGTACGGAACACCCCTCCTCTTGACTTTGCCACACTTATTTTAGGTGTTTATCCATGTGGATTGAGATGAATGTAAGACTTGAGTCTTGCTGCTGTACGATGTAAAAAAACAAACAAACAAAAAAGCCTCTTTGCTCACTTGTTAGTAAACAACTAGGAAGCAAAGTAAATTCATAGAGATATTTCCCGCTGTCAAGACATGTATTTCACTCATTCACTCACCCTGTCAATTCATTAGCATCCTGAGGCACCACTTTGCATCCAGCATGAATCAGCCCAGGTGTTTTGTACATACACAGTGCAAAAAAACAAGGTTACCTCTCTCTCCAAAATATAATTTTATCCTGGTTTATGTCAGCCCTGGGAGGGAGAGTTGGGGAGTGTGTACGGGTGAGTGAGTGAGTGAGGGTTTTGTCACTGTTAGTAATCAGATCAGAATCCAATCTCCACTTTCTCCCTCCCTCTTTTCTCACTAAGCCCCAATGTGCATCATCTACTGCAGAGTTTCTATCTCCTAATTCGGCTGCAGCAGAAAATGCTGCATCATTATGCAATGTGGGACCTGTTTGTGGTGCCTCGTGGCCACCAGAGGGAGCGCTGCCTCTGGATACAATTGAATAGAGCCTAAACTCCAACCTTTGTATCAGCAAAACACCCTAATGACAGCATTTTGTAAGATGAAAATATTTTTGTGTGAAGTGGGTCTTAAACAAATTAGACGAATATAGAACAGTCGGTTGGAACCATAGAACCGCTATCTAATTTTGTGTTTAGTGCAATGATGAAATGCAGTCGCTCAGGCTTCTCACATTTGGTCAAGTTCCATCTTTCCCTCGGGTGTCTCTTATGAAACCGTTCTCTTCTGATTGGTCCGACTCTTCAGGGTTCTTTCCATATAGTGAGCCATGCCAGATCACTAGCATCATCAGAAAGGCCCAGAGCTCAGAATTCCTCCCAGTCTCCATGCTCCGACCTGTTTTGTTACCTCGCCACAGGCCATCAAACCAGACTTATTGCCCAACTCCACACTTTGCCTGGGAAATTGCCCTGACTAGATTAGTATGTGTTTTTGGTGTGTGTTGAATCACTCATGCTGATATTGTGTGTCCCTCCCATCACTAGGTGGTGCTGTGCTTTGACCGTGTCTTCTGGGACCCTAGTGTGAACCTGTTTGGCCATGTGGGCAGCACGACAGCCAGCAGGGGAGAACTCTTCCTCTTCTGGAACCTCTACAAAGGTGAGCATAGTGAACCAGGCGATTCTCTCAACACTGTGGCAATTGGGACCTTTCTCAATCAAATGTAGTTTAAAAAGCCCTTTTTACAACGGCAGTTGTTTTAAGTGCTTTACAGATACCCAGCCTGAAACTCCCAAAGAGTAAGCAATGAAGAAGCACAGTGGCTTGGGGGAAAACTCCTGTTTTCTTAGATTCAAATGTCTGTCCATTCATCTCCTTCATTGCACTGATCTGAAAAAACTGACCAGGTGAAAAGGTGGCCTAATGATGATCTTCTTCCACCATGTAGTTTTCAATTGTCAAGTTGTCCACAGTGCAGATAAAAGGGAGGACACAAGGAGAGGCTGGATTTGTAAGCAATTGAGATCGAGACGTGGTGGCATTTTGGAT
Source organism: Oncorhynchus gorbuscha (assembly GCF_021184085.1). Classification (NCBI taxonomy): domain Eukaryota; kingdom Metazoa; phylum Chordata; class Actinopteri; order Salmoniformes; family Salmonidae; genus Oncorhynchus; species Oncorhynchus gorbuscha. The sequence continues at coordinate 57,390,114 of NC_060182.1, read as the reverse complement.
GAAGTCACCCATTTTGACTTGGGCAGTATTTCATTCACCTATGCCTCTTGAGGTTCATCAATGTGTTCCCCCCCAGCCCCCATACTGCTGGCACTGATGGCAGGAGAGGCTGCTGGCATCATGGAGAACATCAGTGATGATGTCATCGTCGGACGCTGCCTCGCCATCCTCAAAGGCATCTTTGGAAGCAGTGCAGTACCGCAGGTATGTGCGAATTGGCTTTCTTTGGACATAGAAATAGAATTACACTCGATATGGCTGCTGGTCCACCCATCACGGAATGTTGACTTGAATCAGAATTTTTGTTCTAGTTATGTTTCTATGAGTCCTCTCAAACCACCAGTCAAATACGTCATGAAAAAAGGCGTCATGTAAGCTAATCGTATGTAGTTATTCATGTTGATTAGCTTTGGAACGGTTTAGTATTTACCAACCATATTTACTGGAATCTGATATTTGCATGGAGACTCACCGCTGTTTGTTGTCACGGCAGCCCAAGGAAACGGTGGTGACTCGTTGGCGTGCCGACCCCTGGGCGCGGGGCTCCTACTCGTACGTGGCGGCCGGTTCCTCTGGTAACGACTATGACCTCATGGCCCAGCCCATCACCCCTGGCCCCGCCATACCCGGAGCGTCACAGGTAACACATCTGACCACTGTGATACATTACGAGACAGTTTCTCGGATAGACATTAAACTCCTGGGTCCTGGGTCAATAAGCATGCTGTGGAGAATCTCCTTAAAGTGCTTTCTGGTCCAGGACTAGTCTAAGTCTGTGCCTGGGAAACGGTACTCTATACACTACATATTAGGGATTAACACCGGTAACCAGGATCCTGGGACCACTTCACATTTCCACAAAAAATGCTATGACAAGACCTGGGGGCCGGGGGGGGATTCCCCCAATGTCGCACTAATGCAATTCCACAACACGCGCAGCAGCAAATCGACCAAAAACGTCACGGCACCCCACCCCAAACAGGTTATCCCACGGAAGCCTTCAGCCTAATGTAGTTATTTCACACACAGTTGTCATGAATTCAAAGCACACGCATCATTGACTGCACACGCGACCTGAATGCAGTTCTCATTAGAACTGAAAATTCTATCCTTTTCCAACCCAATCCCAGTGAGCTGAAGTCTGAGCCATAGTCCGACATCACAAAAATGTAATGTGCCTTCAAAGTATTCACACCCCTTTTTCAACATTTTTGCTGTGTTACAGCCTGAATTTAAAATGGATTAAACTGATATGTTTTGTCACGGGCCTACACACAATACCCAGTAATGTCAGTGGAATTTGAACTTTTTTTTTTACCAATTTCAGCATTTCATTAATAAATGTCTGGAGGCAACTATTTAACCCCCAAAGTTCAAGACAACAAATGAGCTTAACAAGCCAGATAAGTTTAATGGGCTCTGTGTGCAATAAATATGTTTAACATGATTATTGAATGACTACCTCATCTTTGTACCCCACACATAAAAATTATTATGTAGGTCCCTCAGTCAAGCAGTGAATTTCAAACACAGATTCAACCACAAAGACCAGGGAGGTTTTCCATTGCCTTGCAAAGGGCAGACATTGAATATCTCTTTGAGCATGGTGAAGTTATTAATTACACTTTGAATGGTGTATCAATACACCCAGTCACTACAAAGATACAGGCGTCCTTCCTAACTCAGTTGCCGGAGAGGAAAGAAACCGTTCAGCGATTTCACTCTGAAGCCAAAGGTGACTTTAAAACAGTTGCAGAGTTTAATGGCTGTGATTGATAGGAAAAAAACTAAGGATGGATCAACATTGTAGTTACTTCACAATACTAACCCATTTGAGTGAAACAAAGGAACCTGTACAGAATATGAATATTCTGAAACATGCATCCTGTTTGCCACAAGGCACTAAAGTAATACTGCAAAAAATGTGGTAAAGCAATTAACTTTATTTCCTGAATGCAAAGTGTTATGTTTGGGGCAAATCCAATACAACACATTACTCAGTACCACTCTCTCCATCATGTTGTGGGTATTGCTTGTGATTGTTAAGGACTGAGGAGTTATTCAGGTTTTAAAAAAATGTAATGGTGCTAAGCACAGGCAAAATCCAAGAGGAAAACTTGGTTCTGTCTGTTTTCCACCAGACACTGAGATGAATTCATATGTCAGCAGGACAATAACCTAAAACACAAGGCCAAATCTACACTGGAGTTGCTTACCAAGAAGACATTGAATGATCCTGAGTGGCCTAGTTAGTCTGCTTGAAAAGCTATGGCAAGACTTGTAAATGGTTGTCTAGCAACGATCAACAATCAATTTGACAGAGCTTGAAGAATTTTGAAAATATTATGTGCAAAGCTCTTAGACTTTATCCAGAAAGCCTGTAATCGCTGCCGAAGGGGATTCTAACATGTATTGACTCAGAAGTGTGAATAGTTACTTTATTTATTTATGTTTTTCATTTTCAATACATTTGCTAATATTTCTAAAAGCATGTTTTCACTTTGTCATTATCGGGTGTTGCGTGAGAAGTTGAGTGGAGAAAGTCTAGGGCTATGAATGCTTTCTGAAGGCACTGTATTAATTTAAACTAGTGTTGAGGACAACGTGGCGGATGTGGGCGGCAGCAGAGTGAGGAGACAACAGCCTTTGGGCATAGAAAAAGTGCAGAGAGAAACTATTTAGTTATGAACTGAAGGATAAATATTGGAGTAAAGTAGGCTAATGCAATTGAAGGCATGTATCAAATTATTCCTTATACTGAAATTCCCAAAGTCCTATAAAAATATTTAAAGCAATAGTTTTGTGTGTGTGGTCTCCTAGATGATCATTTCGGCACCGTTTTGATTGGGACAGTGCCATCGCGCTGCTTTGAGACAATCGTGGGGGACTCTAGATAAATCAATCCATGTCAGTTTAGTTTTCACTGCATCTCTGTTTGGATATTCGGTAACAATTAGGCTAGGGAGGTGAGCGCTAATGATCACATTTTCTAGTTTGATCATATGTTAACTGATCAGAACATTTTGCTATCATGTTATACAAGTGGATTTTGTTCTTCAGCGTGTCCTACTCATGACCAAAAGCCTGTGACTTCTCTGATAATCAATCAATGTTTATGTATTTTTTTTTTTGTATCACTGAATCGGTGTAGATGTGGTTAATTGATCTCTGACTGGACGGGTGGAAGTGGTAGCTTATTTGTTTGCTCATCTATCGTCCCAATCTGACTGAAACCCAAAATCTTGACTCCTGTCTCGCATGAAAAGTCCTTACTTTGTTCTGTATGATCAAAGCACGTCTCACCTGTGTATGTCAAAATACTGCTGTAACATTTCATCCGCTTCTCTGCTCTGTCTCATGCTGCTGCTGCCCATAATATGAGCGCTTCGGTAGGGAAAGTTTGATCAACAAATATCAGAACAGAGTTGGTCACCGTTAAGATGCGTTACCTTGATATTTAAACAATTTCCTTATAAACAAAGACGATAACACCCCCCGCCCCCATCTGAATCATTAAACGGCCCGTTGCTCTAAGCCAATGAGAATGTTGAATATTACCACACGCTAGAAAGTCGCTCTGCACATTTCATGCATTTTTTTGGCCAATCCCATTCACTAAACCACCAGAGCATGTGTGCAAATCTCATCCTCCTTAGCCAACCCACAATTATTTGACCAAACCGAGTGGTTCCCGACAGATGTTTTAGGGTCGTTCTGATGTTGACACACTAATTGACGGGAACACTCAAATTTATGTTTGGGATGATGAGTTTGACGTTTTGATGGTTTTGTTTTTTTTCCTCTCCCCAACTTTTTCGCAGCCTGTCCCTCGTCTGTTCTTCGCTGGGGAGCACACTATCCGGAATTACCCGGCCACGGTGCATGGTGCCCTGCTCAGCGGCCTGCGAGAGGCGGGACGCATCGCAGACCAGTTCCTGGGCGCCATGTACACACTCCCCCGACAGGCCACGCCCACCACCGCCCTTCAGCCCTCCCCCAGCGTCTAGACCCCTTTCCCTTTACAATGTCCTTCCATGTTCAAGTGATGTCAGTGACTCCTGTTAACAAAGACTCTTTAGATGTAAAGAATGTGCCTGTGTTTTTGTTTTAACTCCACCAATGCTAATATATGGACAGAACAGTGAAACCCCAATGTACATTCCCAAAGGACGAGCCAGCACCAGCACATTACTTAGCCTGTTCTTGTCCCCTTAATATGACCACATCCACCACCACCTCAAAGTCAACGCTGTGAGTCCTCATAGCTGATGCAGCTAGGTGGAACCTTCAATGGAAGTCTCAGATGGTTCAGTCTCCCTTCTGTCTCTGCTAGCTAACCTCCATGCTGCTAGAAGGTGATCAGTCATGGATGAGGGTAGGAATTGGCCTATTTGGATGGACCAGGGTCTACTATGAGCAAGGTAGCCCGTTCCTACCCCAGTAGGATGACACTAGGGTCATAGTTGACCTTGTTCCAGTGATAAAGATGGATGGGCTGAAGAGGAGGAACAACAGAGGGCAGCCGATCAAACGCTGCTCCCTACCTACTGTACTTGTAAAGGGCAGGTGTGCTGCGCTATCTAGCAACACAATTGCACTCACTCCCATTGAAACGCTAGTTGCTGCAATGTTGTAGCCTACAAGTGCATTGTATTGATTATTTTAAGGCTACTGTCGTTAATGTTAGTTGTATGTCTCCTGCTGAAGAGGATCTGTACCATGTAGGGTTGGAGTAAAGACAAGTTTGTATTGAAATGCAAAAAGATACATACTATGATTGAGTGAGAAATTCTAGTTGTGAATGTTTCTTAATTATTTTAACAGCTAGTTTTGTTGTCATTACATACATACTTTAAAAAAAGTCATTTGGGTATAAAAATAAATACATCTTGCCATTTGTGTCAAGATAACTAGTTTCTTATTGAACAAGTTAAGATGGTATCTGTATTGTTTCATTCAGGTTTCATCCCTAGTTAACACAATCCAGGTGGAGACAATCTCTCCTTTCTCCTGAAGTGTACACTCGTCCACTACCCACAAATCTAAAAGCATTGGATTGTAGGCATGGGCTTGTGGGAGTTTCTGCCATATTTATACCAGTAATTTCCTTTTAAAATCAATATAGGGACGTGAACATGTGCAGACTTTGGGAGGAAGGAGAGATAATTGGGACTCCCCACTAGCCACACATCTCTGACCTGGGTGGCCACAGTGTTTTATGTAGTGTTGACTCTGTCCTCTTCCTGACCATTGGCCTGCTCCCTGGAGTGTGTGGTGGCTGTGACAGGCTTTGCCAGCTTACGCCATTGTAGGGGTCTGATGGACCAATGGAAAAATTGCACTGGGAAGTTTGGGAACATAGCTCAATGCCAATATCTCTATATTAGAGGGATTTTTCCTGTGCATAGAACTGTGGACCACAGCGGTTTGACTTAACTATAGTAACTTTGGTTGGAAATGTATTGAAATAGCTCTCAAGGTTGGCACTGGGTTATTTCCATGTGTGGTTTACCATGGGGCTCAGGGTGGCTGGTGGGCTTTGTATTATCTATACACACACTGTTTCCATTGGAGTTCGGAACTTTCTTCTCCTATGGGCAGGTGTATGTCTCCCTGCTTGCGAGATATGTCACACAAAGCTTTGAAGGAGGCTGCCTTCAGCGTGTCTGAACAAATCTCCAACACCCGTGTGACTCACACAGCAGCCTGGAAATGTACCCAGACTCTTGTCACGTGACAGTTCCAAGAATCAGCTAGAGGTATCAAACTCATTCCATGGGGGACCTAATTTTTTTTCATTTTAATTAAGACCTCGACAACCATGTGAGGGTGGTTCCTTGCTAATTCAGTGACCTTAATTCCAAGTACATAGGAGTGAAAACCCGCAGACATTCGGACCTCCATGGAATGAGTTTGACACGTGGCCTACACTATTGATACTCAAACCCAAGTCAGGATGATAGAATTGATGGAAAAGCCTTAGATCACATTGTAGTAGATGCCAAAAGGCAGGTACTAACATGTTGCAAGAGTCATGTAAGCTTACGTTCATTTTAGTTCTGGAACCACTTGAAACACCAGCCACATCCGCATAACCTGTTTTAACAATTTAGCGATATTTACTAAATTATACTGCCATGGTTTTCAAATTCAAAATTTGGTGGTTGAAATGGAGTTCTCTTTCTCCGTACCAACTTGCATAATTACCATTTTGCATAGTGATTTATTTGCATGCTTGACTTCACACATACTATTTAGGTCACCCATGCCAGTATACTCATAGGAAAACCTGCTCAGAAATTCACAAGTCCCTCCCTACGACATGACCTTTTGAGAAATGATGACCTTGAATGAGACCTTTTAACCCCTAGATCCATATCCATAAAGCATATAAGTAGGAGTGATTATCTAGGATCAGGTTGGCCTTTCAGATCCAAATTGATACGATTATATCGACAGGTGGAGTCCTGATCAGCAATCCTACTCAGATTTTGCGGATACGGGTCTTGATTTAGGGCTAGATTCAATCCGTAGCACTAAAGATCCGCGCGATTGAAATTTAAAGGCAATGTTCCCTCGTTCGCTAAGACTGCATTTACTGTAAACACTTCATATGGCGAATTCAATGGGAATTTACCTTTAAAAATTCAATCGCACCACAGATTGAATCGAGGCCTTAACTTACTCGGTGGTCCCCCGGAACCTTTGTTGTATTGTGACCCACTTTTCCAGAGCAATCAATGGCTTAATTCACACTCAGGTTATTTTTTATTTATTTTTATTTTACCTTTATTTAACTAGGCAAGTCAGTTAAGAACAAATTCTTATTTTCAATGACGGCCTAGGAACAGTGGGTTAACTGCCTGTTCAGTGGCAGAAAGACATTTGTACCTTGTCAGCTCGGGGGTTTGAACTTGCAACCTTCCAGTTACTAGACCAACGCTCTAACCACTAGGCTACCCTGCCGCCCCAGATTCAAGAAATATATAGAAATATATGCTATCACAACTTGTGTCAAATGCACTCATTTGGATAGCCCAGATTGCGCATACTATCACATGTTGATAAGCAACTGCTGGTTAGGGTTAAGTTCATGGTTAGGACACGATTAAAGGTGAGTAGAGAGTTGAAATGTTACTGACAGTCCATCTGTAGATGCGCTGCAGACCATTCAAATAAAGTACCACCCATTAGTCTCAGCTAGGCCAACCCATCAAGTTTGCAGCCGACGTGACTAAGACCTGCTTGATGCAAGACCGTCGGGGAACAATCCTAGCCTTCTCACAGCCAGGCAGTGCTGTTTAATAGCAAGGTGAGTGTGCTGACTGGGCATTCCACAAGGGTTTGTGGTTTCCACGTCGTCAAAAGCCTCTCTTTAGCCAAGTCTCAATTGCAGGTGATATAAAAGCAATGGAATTGCTGCTCTCGCCCAAAACGCACTCGCGTGCAGTGCACTCGCACGTGCTAGGGAGCGGCGCTGTCAAATCCAAGCATGCAGAGGCCTCGAAACAAAAATGAAAAAACACTGTCGAGTGGACTTTTACACTTTCCCGTAACACAGAGGCATACACAGTACAGGTGCAAAGTATAGTCGACACGGACACAAAAACAAGGTTACAAACAAGTTGCTTTTTTTATTTGATTGGAATACATAGTCCGCTGTACAGTTGGCAGCTTTGAGAGACCTACATGCAGGAGTGCGGGAAGGTTAAACATGCACAAATGTATTATTACTCGAGGACAGAAAAGCATCCCGCACTGTATTGCTGTGTATTACCGGCACAGAAAAGCTTGGCGCAGCGACGCCCAGAATAACCTTTTTGATCTGATTTCATAACGTACATTTCTCTCTTCATTACAACGTTCAGTCCCCCCCCCTCCCATTTCAGAAGCATTGCTATCCATCTATAAACACACTGCAATATAAAAACATGACTTCCAACCCCCCCTAGTTGATTTTACAGGCGAAATTCCCCTGTGTGTGTGGGAGTGGGTGTGTGTTGGAGAATCTCCAGTTCTTCATAAGTATGTGTGTGTCTTGAGGCCTAAACATATTTTTCTTTGGCAGCATTTGCAAACAGCACACAAGATGAACAAACCCTGAATTTATGGGGGGGGGGGCAGAGTAGCAAAAAACCTGGACCGACTGAATGATTCCTGAACCGCTAATAAAACAGGACGCCACATGGCAAATGACTTAAGACTGTTGACTCCTAGCAGACCCACTCCTGATAAAATGTACATTACTCTCATTCTTCAATGACTATGACACAAGGCTGGCTTCTGACATGTCTCTCTCCTCTTGCCATCTCATAGCTCAAGGTCATGAGACATCTCTCGCACTAAAACAAAAAGGGGAAAGTACTCTCCAGGAATGCATTAATGAGAAAGATGCATACAGTATCTAGCAAAAATGAAATCCTTACAATCAAAGAGGACAAATACTAAATATATTTCAATAAGGCCCACTTTACAAAATTACAAGATTTTCTTAAATAAAATCTCTGATACAGCATCCAAAATAAGACATCTTTCGTTTTTACAAAACTGACACAAAAATACATGGGCGGAAAACAAAAGAAAAACCCTCAAATTGAATATTTCCCCTTATTTCAGCACAAATAGTCGGAGAGACAGGGTATCCATCTTGGAAAACACTGGCGCTGCCTCACGGGACTGTAAAATGGAAACACTTTGGAATGATTTTGGCACAATGTTAGAAGGCAAAGACACGGATGTGATCGAGTGCCATGCCTCACAAAATCATCAAAATTTGTTTTTTTTTAGAAATGAAGGACTCCATAATAATTTGTACAATAACAGTCTACAACTCCTCACGCTATCGGACGAGTTGTTGCTTTCAATCAATTTCAATATGGCCGGTGCAAAAAAACAAACACACACACCCTTTGATGACCATACATTCAGCAAAGAAAAATAATCACAAAGAGTGGAATAAAATTGTCAGGGACACGCGCAAAAGTGACTTTTGACAAAAGGGGGCTTACTTATGTAGGGTCTTAAGTTAAGTGCTGGTTAAGTGCAGATTACCGTTTCTGAAGTCCATTGACACCATGAACCCTCCAATTACAAAGGAGGCCTTTGAGGACCAATGCCAACTCATTCCAAAGAGCCATTTCCGGTCTCTTAGCCTCCCTCCGTTAAGTACATTCTCTCCGCTACTTTGTAAGAGAGGAAAAAACAATGACGTGTAAATAACAGATGTTTATACACCAGGAAGTTACAGAATGAGGAGAGTTAACCGTTCTGTTCTCATCTCAAAATGGTGGGAGGTTCTTCCTGTCTAAACCTAGTCTTTCTCCTATCATACCTAATCGGACAATCTCCATACAGCAGACAAAATATCTGTGATACTCACTATACCCAAACAGAGACATCTGGAGACTTCAGAACCATTGCCCTTTTGAAATCCTGCAATGCCTTATTTTCAATTCCAGCTGCGTGTGGTGCCTGGAAAGACTCCAAAACATTCGTTAATACCCAGTTTACATTTGAGGACGTTCTGTGGTAAGGGGTCCTGATGACACATCCTCTTCCCCAAATCAGAGCTCCTCAACACACATCCACTCCTCTTGCTAACCCTTAGATGGGCATAGCGAGGCCAGTCAGCAGTGGAAGTTATGGTAACGTTACAGTGAAGTGTTCATGTACACAGGGGCCGTGGGGGGGGGGTTTAGCCTTGCCCTTTAAAAACTTATTTCTTTGAAGCCCATCTCTGGGACAACCCTTGGAGAGCACATTAAACCTATGGTTTCCGACAGCTGCTGTCATCCTGGGGACCCCCCCCCCCCCTGTATGGCGGGGGAAGGGGTGCTGGCCTTGCATCATAGGATTAATGATATGATGATACCCGACCCAGGGCGACGTACGTCTATGACCGTTGATGTGCATGTGTTCTGGGCTCAACTTTGACACGGAGCTCCGAAATCCGTACCTTCTTAAAAAGGAGCTCAAGCTCAATTTAACCTACGGTACTATCAAAATATCCCCAGTGAGTGATTTGCATCGAGAGTCTGCACAGACACTTTAATATGAGCATTATACATAAATCCCTTGGCTATGATGGACAACAACCACTAGCATGTGGATTTTGGCACATCAGAGCGGGCCAGTTTTGACTGGACACCCATCGACTGCCTCTGTTTCGGGCTAGTGCTGGACGCTGCCAAATCGTCTCGATTTCCCCCCCCAGTATTTATAACCCTCCAAAGTCAAAGGGAAAGACGCGATTAGCTCCAGCCTTGACCTTTGACCTTTCGGTTACCCGGGAGCTGTATATCAGTGTCTGCTGGCAAGCTTTGGCAGCCTGTAAAACGGCTCTCAGAACTAGCATTGCTTATCACGGGCGTTAAGAATCAAGGCATTCTTGAGGTAGGGGAAGGAGGAGAGAAAGGAGGGGAAACTGGAACCACTGTACTCTTCCCTTCTCAGAACCACTGTGCAGGACAGAAGTGACAAGGTCGGAAATACAGATTTGGAACGAGTGGCCGGCTGGCGGTCGTCATGCTGGTAACCGAGGAGGACTGGTCGCGGGGCCAAGTCGTCACGTAGCCCTTGGCACATCAGCCCAGGGCTTCTGAACAGCATCAAGCGGTGTGCGTTTGCACTAAACACATGTTCTCAGACGGGCCAGTAGCCGTGTAAGGGACCACATGGCAACACTAACGCTTTATGATGCTGAGCTGAGCCGGAGCCCTTCTAACAGGCGAATGGAAAGGGCAGAACATTTTGGGCAGCGAACATTTGTTTATGGGTCCCAAAACAAAACTTTTCAATTCAAAAGATTGGAAGTTCTTGGTATTTTCTGGAAAATGTTCTTCTATAAAATATTCTCTCCAAATGTAAAAATCTTTGCAAATGTGTAATGAGCATTCATTATACTTGTCCACACAATAACCAGTAGACAAACCTTGACTAAAACTTCCTCTCATAATTCTAGACCAGGATTATCACACACACAGCATTGACAGTAAGTGGAGGAATAATTATTTAAAAAAGGTAAACACGTAAATTGCTAGATAGCAGGAGGAGGGTAATTGCACCTCCAATTTCCACAGGGTTAGAGGAATACAAGGTGGTGATTTCAGGGTCGAGGTGTCATTATTTTTGTATTCTGTGTGATGACTTCTTCCATTTCCCATTCTCAATACGCTATGAAATCTAAAACGGCCTGTAAATGATAGGTCCCCATCACCAAACTGCAAAGTTCACAATGAAAAATAGGTATATGCATTTTGTAGTAAATAATTTATAAATATGAAAGCTACAGTGAAAATGCTGGTTGGCTTGTACTATACAGGTAAAGCTAAACTACAACAACTGACCGGTATCATGGGGAAACTCCTACCTCTCTGGTCAATCTCGCATAGGAAACTTGAGATCTGACTGGTGAGACCTCTAAGAGAACTAGTGAACAAGCTGGCCGTAGAACGATACAAACCGTATTAACACCTGTATTACCCCATTCTGGATCCAACGTCCTAGTCATCGCATGGCGTAATAATACAGTGACTCTCCAATAGGATCGAAGGGGGGAGATTAATTAGCTCTTTTGCTTTACAATGACAGCCAAGCCAACAAGCAAAGGTCATTCTCAGGTTCAGCTGCCATTCCTGAAGCGATATGGTACCCCTCCTACCAGAGTTTGTAGTTAGGAGTTTAGAGTTCACAGAGTATTGCCTGTATGAATATTGCAGTGTGTATATGTAAGAGTATATCAGACCTCAAAACTAGGCTGGTGGTATTTCTATGGCACCCCCTTGATTTCTAGGTTTCTGGCCAGAGTGACACCAAACCCTCCCTTATCCAGCAACAAAAAGTCCAGTTTTAATATTAAAACAAAATACATTTCTATAGAAAAAACAAAAAAACAAGTTGAGTTGAGACGATTCGCACTGCGAACCCAGTCGCGTACATTTGGATTGATTGTTCCTTGTGGATATTGGACAACACGAGCCCAATGCCTAACTTCCTGTGCTGGATTGGCTGTTCACAGCAGCACTGCAGAGTTTACAGCTAGATCCAGGTCAGCAGTTCCAGTCAGAGCCTCCATTCTGTGTCCAGTCCAGGGAGGGAGGTGTGCTGAAGCAAAGAACCCTAGGAATAGTAGTCCTCCTCCAGATGACTAATATTCAGTATATGCCCCCCCCCAAGCTAAAACAAAAGGGGTGGACCTTCTTTTCTGCCATTTGCCCAAACAGACAATCCGCTCTATTCCACAATTCCAGTTGGGGGGTGATGGTGAGCAACAGGGAGTGAATGACTGAGAAACAAAATGAAGCACAATTTGAAGGTTTGATCAAAGTCCTTGGCTACCAACTTCCGTAATGTTTAGGTACTGGTGTTGAAGATGATATGTTGTATGCAGCCTATAAGAAAATAAGAATGTGCATCTACGACAGGGTCCTTATCTTTGTTGTTCTTAAAGCAGAGGGCATGCAGGAGGCACACAACTTCAAAATGCTCCTCTTATACAGTACGTAGAAACATGCAAACCTCCGCAAAGCCCTACATTCAAACCTCTTTTAGGCCGACATTATGCATTCCCTGGGACGATAGTCATGTTTGTGGGTTAAAAATGGCTTTAGGTGTGCGTGTGTGCGCAATGTGCAAAATAAAACCCTGCAAAAATGCTATGGTTGTCGGTAAAGAACGACCAATAGTCGGTCGGGACAATATTTTGTGCCGATATTAGCCTTTCCTATTCTATCGGCGCAGCCGGTTTCCCCTTTAAAGCCTCAGCGCACTTGCCTCTCATGTGAAACCCCTGCAAGCCGGCACCGCCCATTGCTAGTTAGCATGTCCCCAAGGAACCTCAAGACATGCTCATTTCAAAGCTGATTGTCACCAAAAATTGGGTTAATAATTCACTGCTAAATGACTACATGAGTGACCAGTGGTTTCTTCTCTCGAACTGCCTGGCTACATGAGTCCTGAGTGGTGTATTTTCTCTTAAAAAGGTGCTACACCTCGAATTTCTCCCAAGTTGGAAGCTAGGTCAATTGCAACAGCACTCGGCCGCATTCAAAATAAATCTCCCCCTCCCCAGCATCCCATTTCCCCATAACAAGGTGGAGGCTCACACTTTACTTCTCACACCTTTAACTTTTGGTTTTCGTCCACCAGCTGGAAAATATATATTTTTTTTGTTTTTGAAAAGATATTTCACAGCGATTTAGATGGTACAATGACTCCCTACACCAGTGGTCACCAACCGGTCGATTGCGAGCGACTGGTTGATCTCCAAGCATTTCTAGTCAATCACCAAACATTTCTGTAAAAAAAACAATGATAAAGCCTTGCGTTCCTATTTGTATTTTTTTATCGCTTTCTCGCTGTTGACGGTAAGTTTACCTGATTCAGCAGCCCTAGCGATGGGAAGGCAAATTAATCCCATTTTGAACCACTTCATGTGTCTGAAAGTAGAACGCCGACCTACCCGGCAGGCCCAGAAAGCAATTCAAGTGCACCTATAGGCCTACCAATGTCCAATCAGATAGCTCAGATCACTGCACTGTTTCCCTGAGCAAGAGACTGTAAAAAGAAGCAAAGTTGATACTGTGAGATTTCAAAAAAACATTTAAAACCATGGACTAGAGAGACTCAACAAATACATCAAAGAGTTTCTGTTTTATGAGTAAGTTCATGTTTAAGTTGCTATTCAGCACTGTCAACACACTGTTCAACACCTTTTATAAGCCATAAAATGCACTTTCTCCCTGCTGCTGCAATAAATGAGTACAGCAAAGCTTGCGTTGTTATTAGTAGTGGCTTGTCTTTTTTAATATCAAGGAATATTTCATTTTCTCTGGCAACATGAAATATTGCATGAAGCAGAAATAATGCAGTGCGACTTGAGTTTCACCATCAGATGGAAGACTGTGTCCCATTTTCACAGCAGAGGGAGGGAGAGCGAAGGGACGGTGAGTCGGGTGAGGGTCAACCTCACCGCTGCTCGCTCCCTCCTCAGACTGACCAATAGATCCAGGCAATCAGTCCAGTAAAAAAAAAAGTATGCTCACTCAGCCTCTCAAGTAATACGACAAATGATCTATTACCAGTGTGATCATATACCTATAATTCCAAAATGAGAAGAACAACATTGGCACGGCAATTCAAGCATAGTCCATATGCAGTGATAATGTATTGGGCCTATAGCCTACTGCACAAACCTCATTGCTACATAACCATTTTTAATTGGTTAATGTTGCATAGGCGCAAGATTTTTTAAAGTCATGTTAAAAAAAAAGAGCGGTAGAGCTCGGCTTGCATTTTTTACTCAAGGTGAAAAGGTTGGTGACCACTGCCCTACACTGTTAAGTGCTTGTTTTCTCACAAACTGAAATTGAGTGAACAGTGTATAATTTTAACAACCAGTAAATGACGGAGTGACTTCTACATTGTCCGATTGACCCCTTTTCCACTAGATAACATAGCCACAAAGTCAAAACAGCTTTCCCATTTTGACAACAGATGCAGCTCTGGCGGGAGAAATCACTAGGCGAATATCACAGCCAATCACAACACTGGCAGATAAGTAATACTGTGAAACACTTTCATTCCACTCTATTATGAACATTTTCTGTAATTACAATGCAACAATTCAGAAAAATCCTATGTGTAGCACCTTTAAAGAGGCAGCGGACATCTTTATAAAAGAAGACAATAGGCTACTTCTTTTAACATTTTGTTGATCACTAGGCCTAACAGGGTTTGGTAGACTACTTTCTAAATGGAATGTGTTACAGTTACCTGTCCAACATTGTAATCAGTAACAATATGATGACTTTTGGATTTACTTCCCTCTTAAGAGGCATTCGAAGAAGACAAAAAGGATCCATCAAACACATTTGGTGTGTCGTCACAGTGGTCTCTGACTTCTGGTCAGACTCCCTCAAGTGGAACAAACTTAACACTTGCACCTTTTTTCAATGATTCATAGAATATCATTGAAAAAACAGAATGGTATCACTATGTATGTTTTTCCCACAAACATCATTTCTGAATTTAAAAGTAATCAAGTTTACTATCCAACCCTGGGGCTAACATGGTCTCAAATGGAAGGGAAACAGATTGTCATCTGTAGACCCATAGATCATTGAAATGAGCCCAAATTAGTTCAAAAGCTGAATGCATGCAGTCTTATTGGGTATGATTTGACCTGTATCGTGAGTATGCAAGCCTATGCCATCTTGATTTACCCAGTTTATCAAGAGATTAAGCATTCAAAACTGACTACTATTATGTTATGTAGATAGATTTTTACAAGTACAATTGATTGTATAATTGATTTATGGCTGTCTCTGGGAATTTATCAAAATGCTCAAATTTAATTATATTAATTATCGGCATAAAACATTGTCCATCGGCCTCCTTGACCTCCAAAAATCAGTATAGGCCCTTAAACCCATATTGGTCGTTCTCTTGTTGTCAGTATAAAGCAAATGCATGGTCTAAGCGCTCACCAAATTAAGTTTGAATAAATCAAAGATCAGAGTAGATTTATTTTTAATCCAAGTAATTCGCTCCCCGTTTCTGGTCACATGGGTCCATCCTTTGTGCAGCTCCGCTGGGAAGTTCCAAAGTGAGGTCTTGTAACGGTCCACTCCGAAAGACAACAAATCCTTCCTTCCTGTGTCTCTCCTCTTCTCCCCCCCCCCCCACACACACACCTCTAGGCCCAGTCACCCAAGTGATCATCTCTCCCTTGTCGAGTCTGAGGAATACATTATAATACATCTGGTAGGAGAAGATGCGGAAGAGGATAGATACATTCACTGGTGGTGAGGTCCACACCAGAGCGATACTGTATATGGGCATATTATAATACAACAGATGTTGTGTCTGTGCAAATGGAAGGGTGCGGTTGAAGGTTTCAGAGGGCGGCAATCTTGTTTTTGCACTCCGAGAAGCATGGGTAGGTGCTGGACAGGGACTTGAGAGTTGTTATTCTTCTGTATGGCTGTGACTGCTGTTGCTCGGGGATTTAGATATGCTTGATACAGTACATTTCTCCTTGTTGAGGGGCTCCAAACAGTTTGGGGGCATGGAGAGCTCTGGGAAAAAAAGAGTGCACAAGTCGTATACTAAGAGAGGGCTGGGCGGCGTCATTCGAGTAAGAGTAAAACTTATACTTCCTTTGATTAAAGTAGGAAGTGCAGTCAAGCAGTCACTAGTGGCTCAGTCTGGAGTCACATTTATATCCTCTGACGGAGTTCTAAAAAGATTCCCACCATAAAAATACAGTAGTTGTAATAGTCATGGCTATTACACAGTTTCAGTGAGATGAGATAATCTTTCATGTTATCGTCAGGTGATAACACTATACAGTATCAACCTGTATACACTTTATCAGAAACTATATCAAAAATTAAAGATACTCTTGTTAATTAGAAAGCAGGCTCCTCTGACACGTGGCTCTGGATAAATGACAAAAATGTCAAATGTAATATCCTACCTGGACATTATGAAGCGGAGCTACTAAGACGGTTGGCCGGTTTAGTTGTCGGTCTGACGGTTGCTCCATGGTCGATTGCCGCGCCCGGTCATCCTCTCCGTATGGCCAGCCTGACCCCTACTGGACCACAGCTCTGGTCTGGAAGCCGTGGTTCCCGTTCCTCTGCTGGCCCCTAGGTCAGGCCTGGAGCTCCTCACTCTCTCCCTCTCGTAGGTACCCAGGTCACTGGGCGCCGGCCTCGTCCTCCGTGACCAAGAGCTGGGGTTAGTGTTGTCAGCAGCCTAGTCACAGTGAAACAGAAACAACAAACACTTATAGGTCATTAACTCAACAGTCTGTGAGAAGAAGTGAAATCTTGGCAAGCCGCTGCGACTGGATTTTGCCACAAAACAGAGGGAGAAAAAAAAAAAAAAACCTTAGACCGAAAACAAGACACCCCAGTGAGGAATTTATAATTTATATGGGTCTCGACTAGCAAATGAGCACCCTATAAAACTTGCTTGCATACCTTCACGCAACCTCAATGACCTTGTTCTAGGAAAGTGAGAGATGACAGTGCAGTTAGTAAACGTCTGAAAGCAAAGGCCTATGATTTCAGTTTTAAAAAGGCTGTAGTACTGTAATTGATGACAGGCCGCTGGAATCCCATCCTGCCTACCGCAGCAGAACGTTGCTAATTGCCCTTAATGGCCGCTCTGCGTCTCCTGGGGAAGACGGGCAGGCAGACAAGAAGCCTGTTACAATGCGAAGGGCTGCCAAACGGGCAGGGCAGATCCAAGATGGCAACTTCCTGTTCTATTCATCCCAAAGGGAAGAAATGACCAGGGCACATTCTGCATTGACTACAGCATTACAGCTGAAGAGTTGGGTTATACTGTGTTCTGAGTGTAACCATATGTATATTATGCTTCATGAACACCAAATGTACAATGGTCATGTTCTTTTTGGGGGAATTGTTTTCATCACCAAACCACAGGATTATTTTCTGAGCCATTGAAGCTGCAACTCTTGACATTTTCCTGTGGATAGTGGAGATGACTCCTTATTCTAGATAAAGTTTATTAAAAAGGTTCCGGGTTGGATGGGCCTACAAATATAGGTTATTTAAGTCTTTCAGCTGAGTGGCTTAAATAAGGCAATGAGTATAAAAACCCCAGAAGCTACTAGGGACATTTTCCCATAACTACATTTTAATTTCAGAAAATATTTCTGCTTGTGGAATGTCGGAACGTTATAAATGTTGGTTAGGCAATTTGATCTGCCACATGAGCAGAGGAAATGTACTGGGAACGCCAAGTGCTGAAGCCCTCATCACAAACCTGCTTTGTTCCCGCTTCACTCAAATACCTTATGATTGGGGGCTGATATGTTTTTTTAGTAACAAAACAAAAAAACTAGACATCAAATCTGGCCCCACTTTTTGTCTTGAGATAAAAGGAAAAAGTTTGGGTGGGGTGTATTTCTGGAGTTAAGACAATAGACTTTTGACAAAGCCTCAGAAAATCACTCAGTTCTGAAAACACCCCTTCAGGCAGAAGTCATGAAAACGTTTTGGCTTATATTACAGCACAGAATCATGGCCAACTACCCAGGTTACCTCGAGGCCAACACACATGGAGTGTTACATGCATTACATGCTTTGCAAAACATGCCATTGCTTTGACATGAAAGCTGTCTAATTTTGGTTGCGTTTCAGAAGTACATCACTTACGTTCCATGTTAGAAGCGAAGTGCGCCAAAAGCTAGTCTCCAAGCAGACAATGCTCATTACACCCAAGGTAATACTTTTCAGAGAAGCCTTAATTCAATCCGCTTATTCAAATTTATGTTTTGAGGTCTTTGTCCAGGGAAGACTTTAATAGCTCTAACATACCTTGTGGAACCCATTTCTCAATCACTTTTCTTACAGGCCATTGGGATCTCCTCTGATGTTTAAACCACCAACCAGCTCTCCTCCGTGGAATCGTCCAAGTTTAGCTCCAGCGCAGATTGTTTTTCCAGGCTTTTTAGGTCAAGTCGGGCAAAAACCAACCAGAATGACAGCATGGGCCATGCATTTCACCTTGTTGCCACTGAGTTTGACTGACTCACACAAAGGATGTTTTCGTATCGCAATCAGACAGATCGAGCTATGGTCCACAGCCAACCATAAGGTCACAGCCCATTCACATACCATCTGAGGTTTCTTTTTTACAGTTTTACAGTGGGCTACAAAAAACAACACTGACGTTCTGTGCTGTACTTGGAGGTGAGAATGGAGAGTTAGTGAGGCTGTATGCAGTCAGTCGCCATTTTCCCACTGGCCATTAAAACCACACAGAGACCCTTATAATCTGATGCTATAATGCTGTCACGAATGTGACCTTTCAATGGAATAAGAGACGTCCCCTAGGATCTCTATGATGAGGGGTCAAACAAATGACAACCAAATAAATTATATGAGATAAATAGCCATCTACTGACAGATAGTCACCCTCTGTACTGAAGGACATCAAATTTCTGGGTCTTCTCTTCAGTGGCTATTGATTATGTGGGGTTAGCCTGACAGAGGTCATAACAGGCAGAGGTTAAAACGTCTGGCTCAAGATCAATTTCTATAAAAACAACTGATAGAAAAATGGACGCTAAAACTATGGCTGATCAATGATCAGAGAAAGAGGCCTCATGATAGGCAGAGCTACTGTGCATGGTTGTTAAACACTCACTGATATAGCAAACGTTGTAAATTAAACATCACCCTGGGACAGCAGAGCTGTGTGTAGACTAGGGCCGACTATTTTGTCAATGGTTTGGTCGATAGGCTGTTGGTCGACCGAGATTTCTTTAGTCGAGCAGTTGCAAGACACCAGGTGCACAAGACACCGGTCTGATTCGCGCCCGTCTCAAGTTGACTGATCAGGCTACGGGGGTGGCACAGTCCACCACTCAAAGACATATGATACATAATATAACCATATACAATTTAAGTAAAAATAATTGTGCAACACTAATAAATCTAATATTATTTTATAACAAATGTGTTTTCTCCCGCATTGGATGCGGTCGCTGTCCGCTGTCCTCAATCATAATCTTCAGCGCGCCGTAGAATTGGCACCTTTCCCTATGTTGCTATGTGCATAATAGCAAAGTTAACCAGCATATTGGGATTGAGAACAATGTGGCGGCAGCAGCATGCTTTAGCCTACGTGTCTAAGAAAATTTAGGAGAGGAAACCAACTTAATTAGGTCTATAATCAATAGCCTAACTTAAATGTGCCTGGCTTTATAAATAATCCAAATATATCTATAGAAATAAAGACAGATCTTGAATCTGTTGTCTGTTTGAGTGATTGTTTAATAAGACTACTGATTCCGTGACCACCAAGCCTCAATCAACGGCAAAATGTCAGATAAAGCAATTTCACAGATTCTGCTGTTTTTAATCTTTGCTATGCTGTAATAAAGGCTTTACACATTTTGACAGAACAGACTGGTAATTACTTATAATTTTAGTGTTGTTTACACTGTTCCAAACAGTAATTCATTATTTAATCTTAAATCAAATAGTGTGCTTAAAGCATCAGACAACTCAGTGCATATGTAGTTGATTTTATTCAAACACATAGGGTCTGTCTATATATGGACTTTTTTTCGACCAATCGATTGGTCGAAAGAAAAGGACGACTCTGGGTCGACCAATATATATATATATATATATATATATATATATATATATATATATATATTTTAGTCGGGGACAGCCATAGCATAGACAAAATGAGAGATGTCCATGGTGGTTTTGATGGTCAACTGTAATTCCCTTCTATATTGTCAACTGTCATGGAGATGTGCAATTACTGTCCATCCTATTGCCCTTCACCCAATCAATGGCTCATTGTAACTGTAAAAACACTATAATGATGCCTCAAGCCCTTTTCTAACGAATAGAGAGAGATTCCGGTTGGAGCGAGTGGTCGCATCTGCACTTCGCTCCCGCGGGTAGTATAACTTTTTCATTATATTTCATTATATCACAACGGTTTGATTTGTCTAATCTTAGCAATTTCTTCTCAGCTAGCTACATAGCCGTCTTTGTATCAAAGATAATTGCGTAATTATCGTATTTCGCCGTCCTAACGTAGTCTTCACTAGCCAGCTAGCTAACGTCCACTGATTAGCTGCACTGGAGAAACTATTACACTCAACTGAACGACTTGATTAGTGTAGTGTTAGCTAGCTACATAGCTGTCTTTGCTGTCTTCGTATCATCGTATCCAAGATAATTGTGTTGTTTAGGTTTAGAGTGTGTAGTCTTAGAGCGATTATCTTAATTTACCGAGGTTAGCTAGCCAGCTATTTGTCGTCCTTAACGTAGGTGACTCTGCTAGCTAGCCAACGCTAGCCAACGTCTTCTGTATAGAACTCAACTACCCGGTCGCATTCACAGGTAGTATCACATTTTCACTTCATTTCATTACAGTACAACGGTTTGATTTGTTTGATCGTAGCTAGCTACTTAGCTAGCTACATGGCCGTCTTTGTATCAAAGATAATTGTGTAGTCTAGAGCGATTTTCTAGGTTCGCTAGCCAGCTATTGTCGTTCTTTTAACGCAACGTAACGTAAACAACACTGCTAGCTAGCCAGCTAGCCCCGAATAGCAACACTGCAGAAACTATTACACTCAACGGAACGACTTGATTAGTGTAGTGTCAACAACGCACCCACTGCCAGCTGGCCTACTTCAGCAGTACTGTATCATTTTAATCATTTTAGTCAATAAGATTCTTGCTACGTAGCTTAACTTTCTGAACATTCGAGACGTGTAGTCCACTTGTCATTCAATCTCCTTTGCATTAGCGTAGCCTCTTCTGTAGCCTGTCAACTATGTGTCTGTTTATCCCTGTTCTCTCCTCTCTGCACAGACCATACAAACGCTCCTCACCGCGTGGCCGCGGCCACCCTACTCTGGTGGTCCCAGCGCGCACGACCCACGTGGAGTTCCAGGTCTCCGGTAGCCTCTGGAACTGCCAATCTGCGGTCAACAAGGCAGAGTTCATCTCAGCCTATGCCTCCCTCCAGTCCCTCGACTTCTTGGCACTGACGGAAACATGGATCACCACAGACAACACTGCTACTCCTACTGCTCTCTCTTCGTCCGCCCACGTGTTCTCGCACACCCCGAGAGCGTCTGGTCAGCGGGGTGGTGGCACCGGGATCCTCATCTCTCCCAAGTGGTCATTCTCTCTTTCTCCCCTTACCCATCTGTCTATCGCCTCCTTTGAATTCCATGCTGTCACAGTTACTAGCCCTTTCAAGCTTAACATCCTTATCATTTATCGCCCTCCAGGTTCCCTCGGAGAGTTCATCAATGAGCTTGATGCCTTGATAAGCTCCTTTCCTGAGGACGGCTCACCTCTCACAGTTCTGGGCGACTTTAACCTCCCCACATCTACCTTTGACTCTTTCCTCTCTGCCTCCTTTCCACTCCTCTCCTCTTTTGACCTCACCCTCTCACCTTCCCCCCCTACTCACAAGGCAGGCAATACGCTCGACCTCATCTTTACTAGATGCTGTTCTTCCACTAACCTCATTGCAACTCCCCTCCAAGTCTCCGACCACTGCCTTGTATCCTTTTCCCTCTCGCTCTCATCCAACACCTCCCACACTGCCCCTACTCGGATGGTATCGCGCCGTCCCAACCTTCGCTCTCTCTCCCCCGCTACTCTCTCCTCTTCCATCCTATCATCTCTTCCCTCCGCTCAAACCTTCTCCCACCTATCTCCTGATTCTGCCTCCTCAACCCTCCTCTCCTCCCTCTCTGCATCCCTTGACTCTCTATGTCCCCTATCCTCCAGGCCGGCTCGGTCCTCCCCTCCCGCTCCGTGGCTCGATGACTCATTGCGAGCTCACAGAACAGGGCTCCGGGCAGCCGAGCGGAAATGGAGGAAAACTCGCCTCCCTGCGGACCTGGCATCCTTTCACTCCCTCCTCTCTACATTTTCCTCCTCTGTCTCTGCTGCTAAAGCCACTTTCTACCACGCTAAATTCCAAGCATCTGCCTCTAACCCTAGGAAGCTCTTTGCCACCTTCTCCTCCCTCCTGAATCCTCCGCCCCCTCCCCCCCCTCCTCCTCTCTGCAGATGACTTCGTCAACCATTTTGAAAAGAAGGTCGACGACATCCGATCCTCGTTTGCTAAGTCAAACGACACCGCTGGTTCTACTCACACTGCCCTACCCTGTGCTCTGACCTCTTTCTCCCCTCTCTCTCCAGATGAAATCTCGCGTCTTGTGACGGCCGGCCGCCCAACAACCTGCCCGCTTGACCCTATCCCCTCCTCTCTTCTCCAGACCATTTCCGGAGACCTTCTCCCTTACCTCACCTCGCTCATCAACTCATCCCTGACCGCTGGCTACGTCCCTTCCGTCTTCAAGAGAGCGAGAGTTGCACCCCTTCTGAAAAAACCTACACTCGATCCCTCCGATGTCAACAATTACAGACCAGTATCCCTTCTTTCTTTTCTCTCCAAAACTCTTGAACGTGCCGTCCTTGGCCAGCTCTCCCGCTATCTCTCTCTGAATGACCTTCTTGATCCAAATCAGTCAGGTTTCAAGACTAGTCATTCAACTGAGACTGCTCTCCTCTGTATCACGGAGGCGCTCCGCACTGCTAAAGCTAACTCTCTCTCCTCTGCTCTCATCCTTCTAGATCTATCGGCTGCCTTCGATACTGTGAACCATCAGATCCTCCTCTCCACCCTCTCCGAGTTGGGCATCTCCGGCGCGGCCCACGCTTGGATTGCGTCCTACCTGACAGGTCACTCCTACCAGGTGGCGTGGCGAGAATCTGTCTCCTCACCACGCGCTCTCACCACTGGTGTCCCCCAGGGCTCTGTTCTTGGCCCTCTCCTATTCTCGCTATACACCAAGTCACTTGGCTCTGTCATAACATCACATGGTCTCTCTTATCATTGCTATGCAGACGACACACAATTAATCTTCTCCTTTCCCCCTTCTGATGACCAGGTGGCGAATCGCATCTCTGCATGTCTGGCAGACATATCAGTGTGGATGACGGATCACCACCTCAAGCTGAACCTCGGCAAGACGGAGCTGCTCTTCCTCCCGGGGAAGGACTGCCCGTTCCATGATCTCGCCATCACGGTTGACAACTCCATTGTGTCCTCCTCCCAGAGCGCCAAGAACCTTGGCGTGATCCTGGACAACACCCTGTCGTTCTCAACCAACATCAAGGCGGTGGCCCGTTCCTGTAGGTTCATGCTCTACAACATCCGCAGAGTACGACCCTGCCTCACACAGGAAGTGGCGCAGGTCCTAATCCAGGCACTTGTCATCTCCCGTCTGGATTACTGCAACTCGCTGTTGGCTGGGCTCCCTGCCTGTGCCATTAAACCCCTTCAACTCATCCAGAACGCCGCAGCCCGTCTGGTGTTCAACCTTCCCAAGTTCTCTCACGTCACCCCGCTCCTCCGTTCTCTCCACTGGCTTCCAGTTGAAGCTCGCATCCGCTACAAGACCATGGTGCTTGCCTACGGAGCTGTGAGGGGAATGGCACCTCAGTACCTCCAGGCTCTGATCAGGCCCTACACCCAAACAAGGGCACTGCGTTCATCCATCTCTGGCCTGCTCGCCTCCCTACCACTGAGGAAGTACAGCTCCCGCTCAGCCCAGTCAAAACTGTTCGCTGCCCTGGCCCCCCAATGGTGGAACAAACTCCCTCACGACGCCAGGACAGCGGAGTCAATCACCACCTTCCGGAGACACCTGAAACCCCACCTCTTTAAGGAATACCTAGGATAGGATAAGTAATCCCTCTCACCCCCCTAAGTTTTAGATGCACTATTGTTAAGTGACTGTCCCACTGGATGTCATAAGGTGAATGCACCAATTTGTAAGTCGCTCTGGATAAGAGCGTCTGCTAAATGACTTAAATGTAAATGTAATGTAATGAATACTAACGACACAACTGGAATAAGAGAGGACGACTGCCTTTGGTGAAGTTAACAGAGAGAGAGGCATTTTGGAAACAAGCACTGTTGATTTATAACAATATTCCCTTTGGGAAGGCGCAGAGGCAACAATGAGTGATTGGAACACAAAAAAAAAATCACAACAAATTAGGTAGTTCATCAGCAGCACACAGCTGGTTTTGCACTTCAGGAACAAGTCGGTTGCATGGAAAGAGTTCATCCTATCAGGGAGGGCTAATGTGAGTAATGGGAAAGAGGATGGATGGAGGGGATAAGATTAATGAACTGGACCGTGTTAATGTTAAGTTCACGTGCTGGAATTGCCTTGAGTTAATGACCCTGATGGTTCGCTCTCTCGCTCAGTTAAACGAATGGGACTCGTTCAGGTAGGGATGAGGGCAGAGAGCCCATAGAGGTATGGGACGCTGAAAGGGCCTCTTGGCAATGTTTACGTGTTAGGCTGATTTCATTAAAATGCATCCTCCTGCGATTCTTTAACCGCTCCTGATATAAAGGGGATATCCCAATTATAAATACAATAAAGTACACACACTAAATGGGTTAAAAAAAAAAGAAGTTTTTAGCAACAGTAGCTTTTTTTTTGACAACCCCAAACTTCAAGGTGCAGGGCATTCAAGGAGTTGGTTTGATGGTCAAATGTGATGTCATCAGCCCCCCCCTCTGCTTAACTAAGGAGCAATAGAAAACAAAAGAGGAAAGACACACCCCCCCCCACACACGGATGGCTAACGAGGGGCTATAGGGGGCATTATAAAGCAGAGTGTGACAGCAATTATAGATCTAAGGGCCGTGTTGCCGGCATGTTATTTATTTAATGTCTTGCTCGGCGGGAGATGAAAAGGTTGGTGGAGGGCTGGTGACCTTAGCATCGGAGCCCTGTGTTTGTTTTGACTGCGAGAGGAGCTGGGTGAGTTGAGTTGCACACGATCAAACAGAGCCTGGTCGGCCAACCAGCAGATTAGACAATGACACATCCGCAGCTCTGTTAAAGAGGGAGCCCTGACCTCCATGACCCCTGACCAGACCCCTCATAATTAGCTGGACTCAGAAATGTACAGTTCAGAGGCTACAACCACAACAAGCATCACTGTTGTGTGACAACCCATAGATCTAGTCATGCCTGCTTAGTGCTTGTATTAAAGAAGCATAACTTGAGCTAGTGTGGGCTATGAAGCAGACACAAAACAGCCCAGACACACCATTCCAATGACAGCTTTAACAATAAGCTTGTTGTTTCCACTTCATAAGATATGCGCCATGGAAGATAAATATGAACATGGCTGATGGATGAGGGGGCATGGGGGAGGGGGCAGTTGTCAATCTATTTGAGGCCCTGTATAACCTTTAGCTGTATAACGTATAGATGTGCCTCCCCACTGCAAGTGGATGTGGATAAGAGAGGGAGAGGGATAATGAGGTCCTTTTGGCTAGAGCAGAGGTTTTCATGTGATATTTGAGTGACAAAAAAACAAAAACATCTATGGGCAAAAAAAAAACACATAAATAAAACACAATTCTAGAAAGCATTATAGCGACGTGAATTGACATTTTATTTATATCGAACGCATGCTTATCTGCGTGCCAGTACATATCAGATTGACTCACATTCAACCAGTAAATGTGAACAAGCTAGTCTCTCGTGTCCGTTTTAATAAAAAGTGAACGTGTCAGACAGTCAGCCTTCTCTCAGACGTAACTGACCAGACTACATGCCATGCTTAATAAGCAGCTAAACATCTGACACCAGTTGTCTGCACTACATTGTGGGAAATGGAGTCAAATGGAGGCCAGCTACACGGAGGTGTGCCTTTGAACAAGGCCCATCTTCAATTATGTCAGGAATAGCACACCAGCTGGCAGGTCACAGTTGGTAAGCTCTGGCACAAAAAAAATACAAGCAAAAGGGGGGGGGGGGTCTTGAGGTTTTTGTAAAAAATTAAAATCCTCCCTGTTGAGGTCTTTTCATTTTCATCCTCCCTCTCTTTTTTTGTCCCACCCTTTTCTCTTTGTGCTGACTTCAGCACCAGGAATCAGGCTCAGAGAACTGCTATGCTAAGCTTGAAGTTTTAGGCCCGGCGTCAGTGAAAAAGAGTGTCTGAACACTCATGCAAAGTGGACACACCAGAAAGCTTGAGTTGGTGTTTTCTGGACTATATTTTCCAAATAGCAAAGTAGGTACACACAGTGCTCTAATTGAGGGGGTGTGTGCCATACCCCTTTGTTAGCTTAAAGATGTCCTCCAGTGATTTTGTTAACGTTTCCTGTTGAAAACCAATATCCCAATTATAAATACAGACACTAAAGGAAAAATATGTTTTGAGCAAATAGAGTTTTTTTTAGACAACTGCAAACTTCAAGGAGTAGGACATTCAAGGAATAATTGGCCTTCACCTTTGCTTGAGGAAAAATAGCAGAGCAATAGAGAACGAGAGAAAAAAGTCCCACCCCCCCAATTGTGCCATGTCATGAGGATACCTGTACCACCTATTGAGATGTACCTTTTGTTAGTAAATCAGGTGTTAAATGAGGTGAAAAGGAGAATGAAGTGCCACTAAGATTTAGCACTTTTTAAAATGTATTTCTTTTTTACAGTGAAAATCTTAAAAATCCTTAGCAGAGGCACTCCAGAGACAAAACGCCAGCTGGGCCTGATTGAGAGGAGGGAGGAGAAAAGGGTCAAATCGTAACAGCAGTAGCCTATCAACATACAGTACAATTCCCCATGTGTGTGACGCATAAAGCCTAGTTTGAGCAGAACTATCGGTCGGGCAGCAAGCATGCGCAGCTCAAACAACTGGTTGTCCCGTGGAGCAGCTCACAGACGAATGACTGCAATAAGAGTATTTTAACATTTTTACATTCATTTAACCTTTATTTAACTAGGCAAGTCAGTTAAGAACAGATTCAGATTCTTACGGCCAAACCCGGACGACACTGGGCAAAATTGTGCGCCGCCCTATGGACTCTCAATTGGAGGTCGACCAATTATGATTTTTCAACGCTGATACCGATTATCGGAGGACCAAAAAAAGACGATAGCGATTAATCAGGCGTTATATATATATATATTTGTAATAATGACAATTACAACAATACTGATGAACACTTATTTTAACTTAATATAATACATCAATAAAATCAATTTAGTCTCAAATAAATAATGAAACATGTTCAATTTGGTTTAAATAATACAAAAACAAAGTGTTGGAGAAGAAAGTAAAAGTGCAATATGTGCCATGTAAAAAAAGGTAACGTTAAAGTTCCTTGCTCAGAACATGATAACATATGAAAGCTGGTGGTTCCTTTAAACATGAGTCTTCAATATTCCCAGGTAAGATGTTTTAGGTTGTAGTTATTATAGGAATTATAGGACTATTTCTCTCTATACTATTTGTATTTCATATACCTTTGACTATTCTTATAGGCACTATAGTATTGCCAGCCTAATCTCGGGAGTTGATAGACTTGAAGTCATAAACAGCGCATTGCTTATGGTTAGGTGTAACGACAGTGCTTTTTTCGGGAATGCGCTTGTTAAATCATTACCCGTTTGGCGAAGTAGGCTGTCATTCGGTGATAAAGTAGGCACGGCATAGATTATATGCAATGCAGAACAAGCTAGATTAACTATACATGGTTGATGATATTACTAGTTTAACTAGTGATTATGTGAAGATCGTTTTTATAAGATAAGTTTAAATGCTAGCTAGCAACTTACCTTGGCTCCTTGCTGCACTCGCATAACAGGTAGTCAGCCTGTCTCCTCGTGGAGTGCAATGTAATCGGCCATAATCGATGTCTAAAAATGCAGATTACCGACTGTTATGAAAACATGAAATCGGCCCTAATTAATCGACCATTCAGATTAGTCAGTCGACCTCTACTCCCAATGTAGTCAATTAACCGCATTCCTACATCGGTAATCCTCTTGTCCAGATGGGATATGGTAGTGTGCAGTGCGATGGTGATTGCATCCTATTGGGGCAGTATGCAGTAGGTCTAGGGTGTCAGGTAAGGTGGAGGTGAAATAGCTTTAGAACAAAGTTGACTATAATTACAAAGTTGCCAATGTTTTTGCAATTGATACAAATATCGACATATAACAATGTGGTTCAAATGAAAACCGAGTCGACATAAACATTTAAAACAGTAGGCAATAGTCCTATTTAATCATATTGAAAACCATTTCATGTTCAATCTATTGAGTTCTGTTTTGCTACTTGTAGGCTACTGTCTATAATGTCTCAATATACACTGAGCGTACAAAACATTAGGAACACCTGCTCTTTCCATGACAGACTGACTAGGTGAATCAAGGTGAAAGCTATGATCCCTTATTGATAATAAATCCACTTCAATCAGTGTAGATGAAGGGGACGAGACAGGGTTAAAGAAAGATATTTAAGCCTTGAGACAATTGAGACATGGATTGTGTGTGTGTACCATTCAGAGGCTGAATGGGAAAGACAAAAATATTTAAGTGCCTTTGAATAGGGTATGGTAGTAGGTGCAGGCACACTGATTTGAGTGTGTCAAGAACTGAAACGCTGCTGGGTTTTTCACGCTCAACAGATTCCTGTGTGCATCAAGAATGGTCCACCACCCAAAGGACTTGACAACTACGGAAAGCTTTGGAGTCAACATGGGCCAGCATCCCTGTGGAACGCTTCCGACAGCTTGTAGAGTCCATGCCCTGACGAACTTAGGCTGTTCTGATGGCAAAAGGAGGTTCAACTCAATATTATGAAGGTGGTCCTAATGTTTTGTACACTCAGTGTATTTCATGTGCAGTCTAATGTGTGCAATTATGTGCCAAATCAGTGATTTAGTGTATTTTTATTGGGTAAGCTATCGTGAAACCGGGACCAGACTGTTTTCACAAGAAAGAGAGAGAAAAAAGGGAGGAGCTGAACATAACAGTATGCCAGTGGATGGTAGGACAGTAGTGGACTACTATGATTTCCCATTGTAGCCAATTAAAATTGCAGAAATTCCATTACTGATTTGTCGGTAGTTCCATTACCGATTTGGTAAGAGAATGAGTTTTAGTCACTTCATTCAGAAACAAACTTGATATCAGTAAAAACACTAACTAATTGGTAGGTCTACCTTTATTTCTGACTTTTATTATCCTCATTCCTCATGAGGGATAGAAATGAGCAAATATCTTAAAGATATGTGGGTTTTTCGTAACAGAATTACAAGGCTCAAGGCAATGTTTCTTAAACTTACAGAAGGCAAAAAAAATGTCCAAATATAACTGTAGATATTAGTTGGCAGGGGTCTTCAGCATTGTTGTGTGTTGATGCATTTATAATACCTTTTAAGACTTTCTGGTAGACCCTTTTCCATCTGTTCAACCAGAAAATACAAACATTTGCTTACTCCATTTTTGGGATGGAAAAGGGTTGAATTTTGCCTGAATATTGCCTGCTAACATGAATGTCTTTTAACTAGGGAAATTGTGTCACTTCTCTTGCAATCTGTGCAACAGAGTCAGGGTATATGCAGCAGTTTGGGCCACCTGGCTAAAGTGGGGATGATTTCACAAAAGTGCATTTGCGAAAAAAGCACAATCGTTGCACGAATGTTTCCTAACCATAAACATCAATGCCTTCCTGAAAATCAATACACAGAAGTATATTTTTTTAAACCTGCGTATTTAGTTAAAAGAAATTCATGTTAGCAGGCCATATTAAACTAGGGAAATTGTGTCACTTCTCTTGCATTCATTGCACGCAGAGTCAGGGTATATGCAACAGTTTAGGCCGCCTGGCTCGTTGTGAACTAATATGCCAGAATTTTACGCAATTATGACATAACATTGAAGGTTGTGCAATGTAACAGGAATATTTAGACTTATGGATGCCACCCGTTAGATAAAATACAGAACGGTTCTGTATTTCACTGATGTTTTGTCTTCAAAATGATAGTTTCCGTATCAATATTAACCAGTTGAAGCTATGGGGGCGTTATTTCATTATTGGATAAAAAAAGTGCCCGTTTTAAGCGCAATATTTTGTAACAAAAAGATGGTCGACTATGCATATAATTGCCAGCTTTGGAAAGAAAACACTGACATTTTCAAAACTGCAAAGATATTATCTGCGAGTGCCCCAGAACTGATCTTACAGGCTAAACCAAGATGCAACTTCAAACAGGAAATGAGCAGGATTTTTGAGGCTCTGTTTTCCATTGTCTCCTTATATGGCTGTGAATATGCTGTGAACGAGCTTATGCGCTCTGCCGTTCGTCCAAGATGTCTGCAGCATTGTGACGTATTTGTAGGCATATCATTGGAAGATTGGCCATAAGAGACTACGTTTGCCAGGTGGCCGTCCGGTGTCCTTTGTCTAAATTGGTGAGCAATTGTCAGTAACACTCATTTTGCCATGGGATACAGAAGCAGAAGCACACTTCCAGGAACGATACATCATTGAAGAGATATGTAGAAAAACACCTTGAGGATTGATTCTAAACAACGTTTGCCATGTTTCAGTCGATATTATGGAGTTATTTTGGAAAAGGTTCGGCGTTTTTATAACTCAATTTTCATTTTTTTTGGTAGCCAAACATGACGCAGAAAACGGACCGATTTCTCCTGCACAAATAATCTTTCAGGAAAACTGAACATTTGCTATCTAACTGAGAGTCTCCTCATTGAAAACATCCGAGGTTCTTCAAAGGTAAATGATTTATTCAATGTTTTTGCTGGTTTTTGTGAAAATGTTGCCTGGTGATGCTAACGCTAAATGCTAATGCTAAATGCTAACGCTAAATACTAAATGCTAGTTTTGCTATGGTAGAGAAGCATATTTTTTAAAATCTGAGATGACAGTGTTGTTCACAAAAGGCTAAGCATGAGAGCTAGCATATTGATTTAATTTCATTTGCGATTTTCATGAATAGTTAACGTTGCGTTATGGTAATGGGCTTGAGGCTGTAGTCAGGATCCCGGATCCGGGTTGGCTCGACGCAAGAAGTTAACGACCTAAGACTCGTATTTCTGTGTGTTATTATATTATCATTAAGTCCATGATTTGATAGCGCAGTCTGAGCGAGCGGTGGTAGGCAGCAGCAGGCTCGTAAGCGTCCATTCAAACAGCACTTTCCTGTATTTGCCAGCAGCTCTTCACTGTGCTTCAAGCATTGCGCTGTTTATGACTTCAAGCCTATCAACTCCCGAGATTAGGCTGGCAATACTATAGTGCCTATAAGAACATCCAATTGTCAAAGGTATATGAAATACAAATGGTATAGAGAGAAATAGTCCTATAATTCCTATAATAACTACAACCTAAAACTTCTTACCTGAGAATATTGAAGACTCATGTTAAAAGGAACCACCAGCTTTCATATGTTCTCATGTTCTGAGCAAGGGATTTAAACGTTAGCTTTTTTACATGGCACATATTGCACTTTTACTTTCTTTTCCAACACTTTGTTTTTGCATTATTTAAACCAAATTGAACATGTTTCATTATTTATTTGAGACTAAATTAATTTTATTGATGTATTATATTAAGTTAAAATAAAAGTGTTCATTGTTCATTCAGTATTGTTGTAAATTGTCATTATTACACACACACACACACACACACACACACACACACACACACACACACACACACACACACACACACACACACACACACACACACACACACACACACACACACACACACACATATAAATAGGCAGATTAAAAGGTATCAGCTTTTTTTGGTCCTCCAATAATTGGTATCGGTGTTGAAAAATCATAAACTGTCGACCTCTATTCTGAACAGTTGATGTTGTTGATGTTGAGATGCGTCTGTTACTTGAACTCTGCGAAGCATTCAATTTCTGAGCCTGGGAACTCAAATGACCTTATCCTCTGCAGCAGAGGTAACTCTGGGTCTTCCATTCCTGTGGTGGTCCCCATGAGAGCCAATTTCATCATAGTGCTTGATGGTTTTTGCAACTACACTTTAACTTTAAATTATTTAAATTTTCCGTATTGACTGACCTTCATGTCTAAAAGATATGATGGGCTGTCATTCCTCTTTGCTTATTTGAGCTGTTCTTTCCATAATATGGACTTGGTCTGTTACCAAATAGAGCTATCTTCTGTATACCACCCCTACCTTGTCACAACTGATTGGCTCAAACGCATTAAGGAGGAAAGAAATTCCACAAATTAACTTTTAAGAAGGCACACCTCTTAATTTAAATGTATTCCAGGTGACTACCTCATGGAGCTGGTTGAGAGAATGGCAAGAGTGTGCAAAGCTGTTATCAAGGGAAATGGTGGCTATTTGAAGAATCTAAAATATAAAATATATTTGGATTTGTTTAACACTTTTTTGGTTACTACATGATTCCATATGAGTTATTTCATAGTTTCGATGTCTTAGTTTCCTATTATTCTACAATGTAGAAAAGAGTCAAAATAAAGAAAAACCCTTGAATATGTATGTGTTCTAAAACGTTTGACCGATAGTGTATATATATTATTAAATTAGCATTTAAAAAGCCCTTTCCATCCCTATTATGAGGTTATTTTCTGTTTATTGATCCATATTTGATGGAAAACCCACCACTGGTGTGCATGGCCAAAGAGCTCTATTTTCATGTCATCTAACCATAGCACCGGTTCCAACCCAAGTGCCAATGCCATTTCAAACTCCAGGCTTTTACATTTGATGGATTATATGAAAATGGCAGGATAGTCGAAAACAGACGCCGATTTTTTCTCAGTTCATCACCATCAGGCTCAACCCCTTAGAAGTTCCCCCTACATCGTGGACTTCAAAGCGCAAGCAAAGCAGCGATAGTAATTTTAAAAAGGAAGTACGCATCTTAGAAATAGTTTTCACATATTAACTTTATATGCCTGAACTCCGAATCAATTTGGCTTCGCAAAAATAATATGGTTAGGGTGATTGGCGATATTCGCAATCTAATACAACTGTCACAGGCTCGCTCCCTCATGGTTTCGACTAGCTTTCCACAGATTCCAGAGGCACAAAGTTTTAAAAAATTAAGAACAAAACACTTTTTGGTCTTAGTTTATTAAGATTAGGCATAAGGTGTGGTTAGGTTTAAAATCAGATTTTAAGAAGAGATATTGTAGAAATACACACGGTTTATGACTTTGTGGCTGTGTTAACTAGTGACCACCCTCTCCCGCCTTGATTTAGAGCCACACTTTATTTGTTTGATTCACTCAGAATTTGAATTGATTAGCATGCCACTCAGTAAATCCACAACCCCCAACTTCCAAATAGTCCCAACCTGTTACTAGGCTATATGCACCTGCAATTCAATCCCGGGGACGAGGTTAAGATCCCTCCCAACGTGTTCTCCAATCTCATAAAACATTTTAGAAAAAAGATCAGTGCCTTCCCTTCGCAAGGTGAAGTATTGAAAGGTATTGAAAACAGGGGTGCCACATTTTTTGAGGGACAAAATGCATTAAATGCAAAATAATATATTTCTCTATTTCTCTTGACTTGACTTGTTAATTGTTTACTCCATGTGTAACTCTGTTGTCTGTTCACACTGCTATGCTTTATCTTGGCCAGGTCGCAGTTGCAAATGAGAACTTGTTCTCAACTAGCCTACCTGGTTAAATAAAGGTGAAAAATAAAAAATTTAAAAATTAAAACAAATGGAATTATTTCACTATTCGAATATCATTTAGAAAAAATGTTGAGCATATAAATATAGCTCAGTATTTGTAATATTTACTTTATACTGAGCACCACTTCAAGGACATTTTATCATATTAATAGAGCCAAATACAGTATCCCTGTACATGTCCTTGTCAAGACTCAATGACCAGATATGCAACGGGCTTAAGAACTATTGTAAGCAGATGGTATAAGAACAGTAGCTTCTGTTTAGTATTTTTTCCATTCTTCAAAAGACCAAATGCTGGCAACAATCTGCTGTTCACCTTTAATCTGAAATTAAACAAATTGTGTTTTGTTTGAGTCAGATTAGTGAAGTGACAGAAATCTAAAAACACTGAGTATAATTAGTTCCTCATGTTTGATACTAAATTGTGGGGCCTCCACAAGGTCTGCTAATACTTTTCAAAGACATTTTGTACAGAAGTTAAACTCACCATGGGTTGTGTCTGCCGGGGCGTGAGCTCCTGAGAACTGACAGGCTCGTGGGGGATACTCCTCTGCATAACTCCCTCAGTTGGTGACAGAGAGCTCTTGCTCCGGCGCACCGGCTCTGCAATGTCCCTGGTGGTCACCACACTGTTCTTAATCCTGCGCATGTACAGCTCTGCTGGCGATGGCTTGGCTGCCCGTGATGTAGAGGCCCCTGTGGCATTAACCTTCTCCTCCTTGTCCAAGACAGTGGTGGCTCGGTACGCCCTCCACGTGGTGGCCGACTCTAACTCATCTTCAGAACCCACCCCTTCCAGCCTGGCTCCCTGGCCAGGCTCGTCCACAGATGCCGCCCCCCTGTTCCTCCAGGTGCTCCGCACAGTCAGGTTTTTCATCTCTGGGAGACCGTCGTCCTGGGAGGTGTGGTGGCCGTGGTATCTCCTCCAGCTGGTGACTGTGGTAGTGCTGCTACTGCTGCTCTCAAAACCTGACTCTGTGTCGTTGTTGAAGTCTGAGATGGTCTCCGGTGACTGGAGGCTGAAGCTGCTTCGGGGGCGTAGGTGCGTCTCCGCACGGGCCATCCCTAGCACCCCTGGTTGATCTGTTTCGTCCGGGCCATCTATGGATGGCCGGAGGGTGATCTCACTCTTGGGAATGGAGATCTCATAGGGGATGGAGATGTTCCCCCTGTGCTCACTGGGCCCGATGACAATGTTGCTAGTGGACGTGTGGCGTTCCTTGACTGGTGGCTCGCTGGATACACTGCTGCTGCGGCTGCTGGTCCTGGAAGAGCTGGGATCGTTGGGGTAGATAGTGATGCTGCTGGTCATCTTGTTGGTGGTCAGGACAGGTTTCGTGGAGATTTTGGGCTTGCCATTGGAGGTCAAGAACTCTGCCCCGACTCCGGATATCATAACTTCCTTCCTATCTATCTCCACAATGGCAGGCTTGATGACTGCCTTTGACCTCAGGGCCTCCCGTGGGCTGCAGACCCTGCGGACCTCCATCCCTGCTGGGGTGTGAGTTGGCTCCAGATATCCTCCTTCAGCCATCAACAGCCTGTTCTGCTCCTCGTCAATAGAGCTCCTGGTGGAGGAACCCTCTGACTGGGAGTCTTGTAGGCGAGAGTATCTAGAGTACTTCGGAGGGTTGGAGGTTCTGCTACTCAGTGCTGCCACCTCAGACACAGGCTCTGGTTCTGAGGGCCTGGACCCAGTGGATTCAGTCTCAGAGGCTGAAGAGTGACCCTCAGAGCCATGATCACTGACCAGCGGGGACACATGGGACTTGTAGGCAGTGTACGACCCATTGGCCTGTGAGAGGTTTAACACTGGAGGAGCCTCTTGAACCAGGTCCACAGACACCAGGTCAGACGCAGAAGCATCCTTTTCAGGAGGGGAGACTGTGTTCGTCTTGCTTGAGCTTTCAGGCACCACAACAGAATTGTTTGACTCACTGTCACAACCAACATTCAATCTAGAAAACTTATCCACTTGGCTCTTTTTGCTTTCACTCTCACTTGGCTTCTGAGATGTCTTCCATGGCTTCTGGTCATTAGCTGCTGGAGGGTAGCGATTAAGAACCGAGACCTTCTTGCTGTCACTCAAAGACGTGCTAACAGGAGTATGGGCTCCTCCCCTTGTTGTTTTGTCCTCCACCCTTCTACCTATTTCTTTCACTACATTGTCAGAGGCAGTTGAGGATCCAGTCTTTGGTGTCCTCCTGCTCTTGTGTGAAGGACTGAGTGCCCTCCTGACAGACTTTGGAGAAGTTTCCTCAGAGTTGCTCAGCTCTTTGCTCCTCAGCTTGGTCTCCCTCTTGTGCTGCGGGGACAGCTCTCTGCTCTTGTACTTGGGGGCGGCTGGCTCTGCAGCTGCAACACTCCTGTACTTAGGCTTGTCCTTCCTGAACCCACCCCGGACATTGATCTCTTCATTTTCTGCCTTGCCATTCTCAAGGACCTTTGCTGGACTGCTAAGCCCTCCATTGCCGTGACTGCAAAGCTGCATTCTAAGCTGCTCCACCTGATCGTTGAGAGCTCGGCTGCGGGACCTCTCCTGTTGGAACTTCTCCTGCAGCTCCCCGCTCTTTGACTCTGTGTTCTTGAGATCCTCCTCCACTAGTTCCAGTTGCTTCAGCCGGTTCTTCAGCCTCTCAACTTCCTGGGTGAGTTCCTTGACTTTGTTGTCTTCCTGGCCATCAAGGCTGTTCTTCTCGTTTTCTGACTTATTCCTTAGCCCAACGTCATCGCCCAGTTTCAGGTAGTCCACGCTCTTCTTGCGCCCCAGATTGCTAGTCAGGCCAGATGAGAGGTCATCTTCAATGCGGAGGTCCCTCAAGTCTGTGCGGCTGGGATCTGCTCGGCCGATCCTGTTCTTCTGACAATCCAGCTTTTCTGTCAGTTTTAGTATAAGCTTCTCATCCTCCCTTTGCTTCTCCAGGAGCCTCTTCCTCTCACTCACAAAAGTCTGAGTGAGGCCCTTGAGCTGCTCCAGCTCCCCTGCCAGAAACTTCTCAGCCCGGTCCAGCCTTACCTCTGATGCATCCACTTCCATCACACGGGCCTTGAGGGCCTCAAGCTCAGAGGAGAGCTTCCGGGTCAGGTTCTTCTCTTCATTGAGATTGAGGCAGAGCTGGCTGCAGTCTGACTTGCTCTTGCCGAAGGCCTCTTCCAACTTCTCCAACTCAGCCATCCTCCTCTGCAGGCGCTCAATCTCAGACTTTAGGTCCTTGGTCAAGCTCTCCTCCTCCTCCAGTTTCTCCCTCACTGTGCGGCAGAGATCCTCTGCCTTGCACACCTCCTCGTCTTTGCCTTCAATCCTCAGCAGCCGCTTGCGCAGCGCCTCTACATCGCCCAGCATGGAGGAGTTGCTGCCCTCTGCCTGGATGATCTTGTCCTGCAGATCCAGCAGCTCATCTTCAGACTTCTGGAGCTTGTTGGTGGCCTCCTCAAGCTCATCCAGCCGCCGTCCCAGGCTTTGCAGCTTGTGCCGCAGGTGGCGATTCGTTATGTCTTTGTTTTCAGACATCACAGATATTATTGCTGTTGTCTTCTAAATGGAAAGGGGAAATTATTTTACTACTTTTTGGGAGGTCCACATTTGTGTGGCAGTCCTTCTCTGGTTAAAATGATGAGTCACAAGTCCGTAATGTTGAGTTATGTTCAGTCACTTTCTCCTCTCCGCACAATGTCTTCTCCCTTTTTCTTTGGTTGGTTCTTATTCCTTCAACTCCCCTCAGCTTGATGGTCAACATGGGTGTCTATCACCTGAAAGAAAAAAAGAACAGAGTTGCAACAAAATTAGAAATTATTACTGACTGACCTCAAAGTGATTCTGAGGATCAGCAAACATTTCAGTAACTTGAGAACACATAAGGACCGAGAAGATGGTGAAAGAGTGTAGTCCACAGAGAGTGAGAAATGGTTCGACTGTACTTGATTGCACCGTGTAGCAGACCTGCACACTCAGCATATGATTTCACAGTTCCGCCTGATTACTGCAACACAAACCATGAGAAGAGCTGGGCCGGCCCAAACACACCCAGTAATGCAAAGGGCTGGGGCAAATGGGTGGGAAAAATAGAGGACCAGCGTAATTCAGCACATACACACATACGCATGTGCTCATACATAGTAAATTCACACTGTAACCTAGACAGATGATTAAGATCACTACAACCAAAATGACATGCTATGACAGCAATTCTACGGAGATACCTTTTACCTTGCCTTGTCGTATGGCCACTGGAGACTGGAGGGTAGCATTCAAAAGAACGCTACTCCCCCCTTCTTGCCTCCTGCAGCCTCTGACAATGTCACAGCATTGATTTCTCTGCCGTTCTGCTGACGGCAGTATATCAAAATGTCAAGCTTCCACTCACATGGCTGTCACCATGGCAACGAGCACAGGGCATTGCTAAACACCACTCATGATCAGGACCATGGAGAGATACACTGAGTGTACAAAACATTAGGAACATGCTCTTCCATGACATATTGACCAGGTAAAAACTGTGATCCCTTATTGATGACACCTGTTAAATCCACTTCAATAAGTATAGATGAAGGGGAGGAGACATGTTAAATAAGGATATGTAAGCCCTGAGACATGAGTTGTGTATGTGTGCCATTCAGAGGGTGAATGGGCAAGACAAAATACTTAAGTGCCTTTGAACAAGGTATGGTGGTAGGTGCCAGGCACTCTGGTTTGAGTGTGTTAAAAAATTGTAGCTGCTGGGATTTTCACACTCAACAGTTTTGCCATATTATCCATAATATTCCATCACCCAACGAGACAACGGTGGGAAGCATTGGAGTCAACACGGGCCAGCATAATTGGAACGATTTCGTCACCTTGTGGAGTCCATGCCCTGACGAATTGAACTGTTCTGAGGGCAAAAGGGGGTGCAACTCAATATTAGGAAGGTGTTCCTAATGTTTTGTGCACTCAGTGTGTACAGTGCCTTCAGAAAGTATTCACACCTAGGGTTGTGCCGGTCATGAAATTTGGTCAGCCAGTGATAATAATAACTTCCGGTCTCACAGTAATTTACCATTAATTAACAAACACATTTAGCATCTCCTGGCTATCACACACAGCCTGATGCAGAACTTTGGAACATTTTCATGTCAAAAAGTCTAATAAATCCATGCAATATAGCCTACACCAGTGTTGGTCAACTAGATTTCGCCTTTGTCCCAACAATTCTATCAACTAATAGTCAGCGGGCCAGATCATAATTAGTACATAATATTACCACAATTAATTGGCCTACACTACAAATTGAAAAACATTTTACACATGATTAGTACATAATACATTCAGTGACAATAACAATCATTTCGATCTGATTAAGCTCATAAAATCACCATGGTCTCTATTCAATTATTCTTTTTGTCTATTTCTAAGTGCGTTGATTGGTGGGGAAAAACAGGTCTACGTAGCCTACAGTAGGCTACACTAGGCTACACAACATTCTTTCAAAACAATTAGCTGGATAGCAAGAGAAAATGTCGCTCTCAAAAAGTATCAAAAGAAAGGCGGAAAATGAAAATGGAAGTTTCTGGGAAGAACGTACAGAGTTATGCATTCATCTTTCCATATTTTCCCAATGCCAAGCAAGTGTGTCGTATTTGCAATGATTATGTTGCTGTTAGCAAATTATTAAATCTCAGACGTCATTCTGAGTCGAAGCATGGAATTTCAAAGTGGCCTTCCCGTCCCAGACAAGAGGCCCAACACAGAAACATTGAAGCCTTAACTGCAAGCTACACACACACACACACACACACACACCTTTTTTGGCTGACATATTCTGTCACTTAAACAGGTTAAATATGTAGTTACAAGGAAGAGGGAAAACTGTTGTGGACATGGTGGAAAAACTTGAGGCCTTTACTAGGAAGCTTGAGTCATTCGATTTGGAAACGACAGGCAGAGGGTCCAGGCCGCAGCATTGTCACGGAGGTGGAAGATTTTCATCATGCAGCTGACAACTTCTCCACCAGATTTGAAGACGACATCATGCCAAAAGATAGTGTTTGTATGCGATCCTCTCAGTCCGATACCCTCGCTGAATGAGGCCGCAATTCAAACTGAAATTATTTAATTCCAGACATCGAGACAAAGCAGGGAATGCACTCAGGAGTGCTTGTGTGTGTTTTGGGTGGAATGCTCAGAGGAATACAGCACAGTATATAAATGTGTATTTTATGTGCTAACAATGTTTGAATCGACTTAAATCTCTGCAAGTCCTCATTTTCCTCTATGAACACAATATAGACTCACAACAGGAACCGGCTTTCACAAGTCAATCGAGGTCAAAATCACATCCATCTTTACCAGACATCCACAAGATCGTGTCCGAGGGGAAATGCAACTTTTCCCATTAAGTGAGTAACTTAGCGTCCTATATGGCTGTATTTAGTCAATACTAACATTATTGTGAGTGCTTATCTAGGAATATTTAGATCTCAATCTGACAGTATTTTCTGTTTATTATGTATGCTACAGTTTTGGCCAGTTACAAAATGTAAGTAGGCCTATTTTTAAAAAAAAGCCCACTTCTATTAGTCTATATCTTTTTGTGAAATATTCTGTTAAGCCTCATAGTCTAAGCCTACCTCAGCCAGTTTAGTTATTTTATATAGGCATAAGCCCTCTTGTTGTTTGTAAAGCCAAATTACAATGAAGATTGTTGAAATGAATTACTTGACTGGTGTAGTTTTTCTCCATATGTTGCTGGGCAACACTGATATAACATGTCAGCTATATTTTCAGCACCAGGCACTGTTCACCTATTGATTGCGCTGCGGTTCCAGCTTTACATTTCAGCAGCACCACAAAATGTTCCGCTGCCTGCTTTATTAGTTGACTCCTGCATTCTCTCTCCTCATGAAGCAAGTTCAAATGTAACTATTGCATTGTTTAGGTACTTCCTTCTTGGGACAATGCATTTGGGGTCAAAAACAAATATTCATAATTAATTTGGGGGGCTGTCGGGGGCCCAAATAATATTTCTGGCCTACACCATCACAATAAATCCATTAGTTATTTAAACAGGTCTAAGGAAACATGATATGAAGAAAATGTAACCTATTTCAGAAGAACAGAAGAGCATACTCAGTTGTTCTCATGTTAGGCCCGGATCTGGCAATGCCATATGGCTGTGGGCTTCACTAGTTCATTTAGAAGGTAAGACTGGCTTAGAATTCTGTGGCATTATTTTATAGCATGAAGAATATAATTGAACATAGCTCAATAAAATAAAGGATATTTTCTCCAAACTATTTGAGGAAGTGCGCACATGCGGCTATTCTGTGTTGAGCGGTTAACAAAGAAACAAGTACTCCTATATGCTTCATTTAGTTACATTGCAGTTGGAAATTATTCAGACCCCTTGACTTTATCCACAATTTGCCACATTACAGCCTTATTCTAAAATGGATTAAATTGTTTTTTTCGTCATCTATCTACACACAATACCCCATACATTTTGCAAATGTATAAAATAAAAAATAAAAACACAGATTACAGTAATTTGTTGAAGCACCTTTGGCAGCGATTACAGTCTCGGGTCTGCTTGGGTATGACACTACAAGCTTGGCATGCCTGTATTTGGGGAGTTTCTCCCATCCTTCTCTGCAGATCCTCTCAAGCTCTGTCAGGTTGGATGGGGAGCGTCACTGCACAGCTATTTTCAGGTGTCCCCAGAGATGATCGAACGGGTTCAAGTCCGGGCTCTGGCTGGGCCACACAAGGACATTGAGACTTATCTGGAAGCCACTACTGCGTTGTCTTGGCTGTATGCTTAGGTTTGTTGTCCTGTTGTAAGTTGAACATTTGTCCTAGTCTGAGGTCCCGAGTGTTCTGGAGCAGGTTTTCATCTAGGATCTCTGTACTTTGCTCTGTTCATCTTTCCCTCGATACTGACTAGTCTCCCAGTCCCTGCCGCTGAAAAACATCCCCACAGCATGATGCGGTCACCACCATGCTTCACCATAGGGATGGTGCCAGGTTTCCTCCAGACGTGACAGTTGGTATTCAGGCCAAAGAGTTCAATCTTGGTTTCTTCAGACCAGAGAATGTTTCTCATGGGCAGAGACCTTTAGGTGCCTTTTGGCAAACTCCAAGCAGGCTGTCATGTGCCTTTTACTGAAGAGTGGCTTCCGTCTGGCCACTCTACCGTAAAGGCCTGATTGGTGGAGTGCTTCAGAGATGGTTGTCCCTCTGGAGCTCTGTCAGAGTGACCATTGGGTTCTTGTTCACCTCGCTGACCAAGGCCCTTCCCCCCCGATTGCTCAGTTTGGCCTGGCGACCAGCTCTAGGAAGAGTCTTGGTGGCTACAAACTTCTTACATTTAAGAATGATGGAGGCCATTGTGTTGGTGGGGACCTTCAATGCTGCAGATTTTCTTTAGGTACCTTTCTCCAGATCTGTGCCTTGACAAAATCCTGTCTCTAAGCTCTACGGACAACTCCTGCGACCTCATGGCTTGGTTTTTGCTCTGATATGCACTACCAACTGTGGGACCTTATATAGACAAGTGTTTGCCTTTCCAAATCATGTTCAATTAATTGAATTTACCACAAATGGACTCCAATCAGTTGTACAAACATCTCAAGGATGATCAATGGAAACAGGATGCACCTGAGCGCAATTTCAAGTCTCATAGCAGGTATCCGTTTATTTAATTTTTAAAGTGGACATTTTTTATTTTTTAACTGGTGATTGTGGGGTAGTGTGTAGATTGATGAGGGGAAAAAAATATTCAATCAAATTTAGATTAAGGCTGTAATGTAACAAAATGTGGAAAAAGTGAAGGGGTCTGAATACATTCCAGAAG
This sequence comes from Oncorhynchus gorbuscha, assembly GCF_021184085.1. NCBI lineage: Eukaryota > Metazoa > Chordata > Actinopteri > Salmoniformes > Salmonidae > Oncorhynchus > Oncorhynchus gorbuscha. Next base: position 57,347,194 of record NC_060182.1, on the reverse strand, counting down.
CACTGTATGCAACTAGTTGTGATGCACGTCCTTATCCAATTCCGAGGCATGTATTGAAGCTTTTGGAAGAACTGTCCACGTTTACTTTGTCAGACAAGAACATGAGTAGGGCTAACGAACAGCAAAAGCATTAGCCTATGTCCATCTACTATCCCCCATAGAACAAACATTGACCTATTATATTCTGAACAATAAATAAATACTCAAATAGTCTGGGACAGTTGTGGGATGCGATAGACCCCAAATTAATACAACCACTAGCATAAAAAAAAAAAAACATTTTAAGCAATGAGTCTGACGCAACAGATCAGAACATTTAGCTAAAAATGTTGATTAACTATTAAAGCTATTTCTTCACATTATTAGCACAGTAATGCACACACGGCAGTAGGCTATAAGCGTGAATGTTCAATTAGCAGGAAAACACCATTCTCAAAAGTGACCGCAAATGTAATTATGCATGTAATGCATTTATTGTAAAGTTGCATTTTTATGGTGAGAATTATCTTCCTCAAACTGGAAACTCACACACTGTGCATGTATGCCAGTTAGGCTCTACACCAGTTGTAAAGCGGATTAAATGTGCTGAGTACCAGGTAGTTAGCGAGTTTGGTAGGCTACTAATGACCATCAGCAGCATCAGAGCTTGGAGAAGCCTAATAACCGTGACAAAACGCTCAAGTGGAATTTGACTGTTGTTGTGACTAGTGACTGCCGGTGTGGCGATAATATGGTCACCTTAACAGCCCTATTCACACCCTTTGACCGTGTCCACATTTTGTTGTGTTAAGACATCATTTTCAATTGAGATTTGTGTCACTGGCCTAAAGCTGAAATGTCTGAAGTCAGTAAGTATTCAACCAATTTGTTATGGTCAGCTTAAATATGTTCCAGAGTAAAAATGTGCACATTAAGCCACATAAGTTGCATGGACTCTGTGTGCAATATTAGTGTTTAACAGGGCCCAAAATGTAAATTTTTGCCCCACCAGCCAATCTGTTTTTATCACCAGCCAAAATATTTGTACACCATAACATTTAAAAAAAACTGATGACCATGCTTTGTAATGTTTCTAAAACAAGAAATGTATTTGTAAGAAGCAAATGTGGTAGATCGCTCAATTTAATTTCAGATCCGAGTCTTAACCAAAATATCTGACAGAATTTTCAGCCGCCCCTTTAAGGGTGGGAGGCTACCGTGGTAACAGAGCCACTTGAGCCATGTCACTGTCTGTGAGATTTGGGATGTGACTAGTAGTAGACCGCGTTTATTCGTTATCAGTTGAAGCAGCAGATTCAAAATAACATTGAAAAACAACAGAGCTTATGTCTGAGTGTTGGAGTGTGCCCCTGGCTATCCGTAAATTAAGAAAATGGTGCCGTCTGATTTGCTTAATAATTATTTATATTTTAGCAATTACATTTACTTTTGATACTTAAATACATTTAAAACTACATACTTTTACTCAAGTATTATTTTACTGGGTGACTCACTTACTTCAGTCATTTTCTATTAAAGGTATCTTTACTTTTACTCAATTGGATACCTTTTCCACCACTGCTTTTGACAAATACGAATGTAATGCTTGCACTGTAGAGCCCAACAAATAGACCACCCGCCAATGTGGCTGGTGAAGTAGACATTTTTCCCCACCATTAGCTAAATCTACCCGGATTTTGCAGGTGTTCATTTTATCCCCTGGTGTTGAACATAATTTTGAATGACAACCTGTTCTCTGTACCCCACACATACAATTATCTAAGTTCCCCCAGTTGAGCAGTGAATTTCAAACACAGATTCAACCACAAAGACCAGGGAGGTTTTCCAATGCCTCGCAAAGATGGGCACTTGTTGGTAGGTGGGTAAAAATAAAAAGACATTGAATTTCCCTTTGAGCATGGTGGCAAATGTTGCAAAGCAATACACTTTTTGTCCTGAATTTAAAGTGATATTGGATTTGCCCCAAACATATGAGTACCACACCCCAAATGTTCAAGCATACTGGTGGCTGCATCATGTTATGGGTATGCTTGGACTGATGAGTTTTTCCAGTATAAAAATGAAACGGAATAGAGCTAAGCACAGGCAAAATCCTAGAGGAAAACCTGGTTCAGTCTGCTTTCCATCAGACACTGGGAGAGTAATTCATCATTCAGCAGGACAATAGCATAAGACACGAGGCCAAATCTACACTGGAGTTGCTTAACAAGAAGACAGTTAATGTTCCTGACTGGCCGAGTTACAGTTCTGACTTCTGCTTGAAAATCTATGGCAAGACCGGAAAATGGTTGTCCAGCAATTAACAACTAATTTGAACGAGCTTGCAGAATTTTGCAAAACATAAATTGGCAAATGTTGCAGGTGTTGAAAGCTCATAGAGACTTACCCAGTAAGACTCACCCCAGTAATCACTGCCAACGGTGATTCTAACATGTACTGACTAAATACTTATGTAATCAAGAGCCAGTTTTATTTTTCATATACAGTACCAGTCAAAAGTTTGGACACCTACTCTTTCCAGGGATTGTTTTTGTTTTCTATTATTTTCTACATTATAGAATAATAGTGACGACATCAAAACTATGGAATAACACATATGAAATCATGTAGTAAGCAAAAAAATGTAAGATTCTTCAAAGTAGCCACCCTTTGCCTTGATGACAGCTTTGCACACTCTTGGCATTCTGTCAACCAGCTTCATGAGGTAGTCACCTGGAATGCATTTCAATTAACAGGTGTGCCTTCTTAAAAGATCATTTGTGGAATTTCTTTCCTTCCTCATGCGTTTGAGCCATTTAGTGGTGTTGTCACAAGCCATAGTTGGTAAAAGACCAAGTCCAAGAAGATTTCAAATAAGCAAAGAGAAACAGTTCATCATTACTTTAAAGACATAAAAGGTCAGTCAATTTGGAAACTTTCAAGAATTTACAAAGTTTCTTCAAGTGCAGTTGCAAAAACCATCAAGGGCTACGGAGAAACTGGCTCTCATGAGGACCGCCAAAGGAAAGGAAGACCCAGAGTTAACTCTAATGAACTTGTCCTCTGCAGCAGAGGTATCAACCCCAGAAAACAGGCAATAAACCGCACCTCAGATTGCAGCCCAAATACATGCTTCAGAGTTCAAGTAACAGACAACTCAACATGAACTGTTCAGAGGAGACTGAAGACCTGATTCACGCATGGTCGATTCCAACCCCTGTGTCTTTGTGAGACGCAGAGTAGGTGAACAGATTACCTCTGCATGTGTGGATCCCACCATGAAGCATGGATGTGGTGGTGTAATGGTGCTTTGCTGGTGATATTGTGATTTATTTAGAATTCAAGGCACTCTTAACCAGCTTGGCTACCACAGCATCCTGCAACGATACGTCATCCCATCTGGTTTGCGCTTAGTGGTAGATCATTTGTTTTGCAACATGACAATGACCCAACACACCTCCAGGCTGTGTAAGTGCTATTTGACCAAGTAGGAGAGTGATGGAGTGCTGCATCAGATAATATAATAATAATAATAATATATGCCATTTAGCAGACGCTTTTATCCAAAGCGACTTACAGTCATGTGTGCATACATTCTACGTATGGGTGGTCCCGGGGATCGAACCCACTACCCTGGCGTTACAAGCGCCATGCTCTACCAACTGAGCTACACAGGACCACCTGTCACCATCAGATGACCTTGCCTCCACAATCACCCGACTTCACCCGACTTCAACCCAATTGAGATGGTTTGGGATGAGTTGAACCGCAGAGTGAAGGAAAAGCAGCCAATAAATGCTTAGCATATGTGGGAACTCCTTCAAGACTCTTGGAAAAGTATTCCAGGTGACTACCTCATGAAGCTGGTTGAGAGAATGCCAAGAGTGTGCAACACTTTTCTGGTTACAACATGATTCCATGTGTTATTTCATTGTTTTGATGTCTTCACTATTATTATACAATGTAGAAAATAGTAAACAATATTAAGAGTAGTGTGTCCAAACTTAACTGTTAGTGTATTTAAAAAAATGTTTAATATATTTTTTTAAACAAATGTTTGAATTCTTCTACTATCAGTGTTTTTTGTAGACTGTTGATAGAAAATAATTACATCCATTTTAATCCCACTTAGTAACAAGAAAATGTGGGAAAAGTCCAGGGGTGTGAATACTTCCTGAAGGCACTGTACAAGCTTTACAACTGCACGTCGTGAATGCAGTCCATATATTCGGTCAGACCAGGAATATCAGCAGGCTTTTGTATTGCATGTTAAAAAACTTTTAAAATGGGGAGATTAGTCCTCAACCTATTACCACAACACTTTTTATTAAATAATCCATGTGACACCTATATGTTTGTTTTTTGTCCTCATGTTTTCTATGAAATCGTTGGTGCTTTCCTCTCATGCATGATTCAGGTCCTGGTCTACAACCATCTCCACCCTCCTCCATACCTTTCCTTCTGGCCCCCCTCCTCCACATTCAATGATCATCACGTCTAAAAGCACAGCAGTTTCTAGCAGTGAGAAGAAGGAAAGGGGCCGAACTTGGGAGTACAGAAAAATGACTACTAAAGGGACTGATTTTCTGAATCACCAACGTCAATGACCAACACACTAGGCATCAAAGTATAATAGTCCTAAATCTTGTGTCTGTGTGTATGAGTAACACACTTAAGCCTACTTGAATCCTTCCAACTGTCTTTTTAATGTTGGTCTATTGTATTCCAATGGGTAAAACTGTTAAACTGTTATTAGGGCCTGTTTCAACACAGCCCATTTCTTTTTTTTCTCTTTTGAATCTCTTTTCATTTTGTGTATTGCCCCAACCACTCGGCCCACAATTCATTAAAATGCCTTGTTCAACATGAATCGAGTGAGCGTAAACATGGCAGTGATTATTTCATAAAACATCACATTTTAAAATCAAAGAGTTTCGCTAAAGCGGTTGAATTATTCTCTTCTTTCATGAGGTCTGGTGGTTTTGTCATCTTTTAGGGATCGTCGGGAGTCTATTATTGTCAATTGAAAATAATGCCGAATGTATTTGCCGTGGTTCCCAGAACTGCCTGTCCAGTCCTAGGCCAAAACACCTTTCGATTATATATATTTTTTTACTGTTTCGTGTAACATCATTCAGATGTTGCCTGTTTAGTCTGGTATTCACGTATGACATTCCCTCTTGAGTGTCTCAAAGTCAAGTCTCTTGGGTCAGAACAGCTGAAAGTGCTCTGATCTCGGGCCAGGCCTGGTCCAAATGGCCCCAGTGGGCTGGACTCCCGTCTTGGCAGTTGCCCCCATATTGCTGTGCCAGGTCGGTCCCAGCCTCCCCACTCTCAGACACGCACGCCAACCGCGCCAGCTAAACGCTTTTAAGAACCAGCAGTGCGTGCAAAGCGACTCTGGCAAGGCAGCATCTGCCAAGGCAATCAACATACCTGCGCTTATCGGAGCTATGGCCTCATTAGCTGCATTCATGCCAGCCTAACGGAGGGGCAAAGGAATGAGAGTCTGGCACACAATGTGAAGCGACAAGACTGCACACTTGGGTGCCCACGAGGTACGAGAGGAGCTACACCCTTTCATTTTTTGGCTTCTCTAGACGCCCAACCTGCTACACCGTGCCAAATGCCAAACATTTTGAATGATTAGGCGATGTGGTCACAAGATCTGTCTTCATTATTATCGAACAACGGCAAAGGTGTGGAGGTGATTGGGCAAGAACAGGTTTGGAAGCAGTCGGGGGTGGGACGAAGGGGGTGCTGCTGAGGCAATTACAACGGCGACCAAATAGAACACGCTGTTTCATTCCTGAGAGAACATTGCTTTGTTCGTCAATTATGAAAAACCTGAAGGGGGAAGCTACAAATGCCCCTGTTTTCCTGAGCACATTCCTCACAACTAGGTCTGTTCATAACCAGCCATAACACTGCAGTTAGAAAAACAAGAGACTGAGGGATGGACAGAAAGAGAACACTTACCGCTGCCCTCGGGGCAATTGATCGACAGACGTTGGTTTAACCGAGATCCCACCATCTGAAGTCATTCTTCTTAAAAACATGTCCCCACCTCGTGTTGCCTCTGTACTGTACTCAACAACAAGGGAAATATTTCAAATAGAACACCTGAACCTTTCAGGCTCCCCCTTTTTTACTCTAATGTAATTGAGATAAGGGGAAAGGAGGCACTGAGCAACTGCAAAAAGGAAGAGAAAAAGGGAATTCTGGGTCAAATAAAATACAAGCCTTGAAATGCCCTGTTGAAAGGGGTCCAGGTCAGAGGGTTATATGAGGTGGGACTCAGTAAGGATCGGTACCTACAGAGTGGCAGAGGACAAGATTCACTGCAAACTTGACAAGGAAGAGGCAGCAGAGAGGTGAAGACAAGCCGGAGAGGACAAAAGCGAGGGAAGAGGACAAAGGAGATAAAACAAGTGGAAAATAGAAAACACACACCCCCCCCCCCAAAAAAAAAAAAAAAATGGAGGAGCAAGACAGCGTCATAAAGACAAGGAAAAGGACAGAGAGAAAGTGAAGAGTAGAAAGAGAGAAAAGAGTGAGATAGGGGTCAGATCGTGTACTGGTGCCAACAACAAAGCGTTTTGGAAGTGAAAGCGCTCCCAGTCACTGGAGAAGCGAAGTGAGCCGCTGTTCTGTGCTGCACCAAGGTTACAATCATGCACCATATCATTAGGGCCTTAGCCACTCTCTTCCTGCCTGCAGCTCCCAGTACATTCTGTTCCCTCCATGAAAGAGGGAGGGAGAGAATTTTTTTTTTTGAGAACTTTCCCTTGCACTTGACTTTACTTTGGAAGTCTAGCCTCGGGTTCATGTTCCTCAAACATTTGTTAATAACCGACGGCTCGGTGCCCGTAGCCAATGACAATGGCCTCAACCTCATCTTCACATGGTCGGTCTGTCTGTGTGTGTCTGTTTGTGGTGTGATAGTAGCTAAGACACCGAGGCCTGGAAGTATGGGACTCTTGGCTGTCCTCAGCTGCGCTGCTGGATACTGGCAGGCCAGTGAAAGCAACAAGATGGTTGAAACCTGATGCTTGTGCTGCATTTTTTTGTTTTTCTAAGAAAGAGAAAACCATCCCATAATGTTCGGTTCGTCGTTTCTTGTGCTGTCATGTCTCTTTTTTCTTGCAGCTTAAAAAAAAATATTTGTAAAAAAATAATGAAAGTAAGTTTGATGTTTCAATAGAATCGTGGTTCAGGACTAACTGTTCATGAATTACAACTGAAATGGGACAAAAAAATACATTTGATCTTTTCTCCTCGTGAAATGACTGTATACAGTATGAGTGATGAAATGTCCTCCTTCATAGACAAATAGAGTTGTTTACACTCAAGTACATCTGTTTTGACCACAGTGACATGGCGACTAAAGATGATGCCGCTTCTCTGCGAGGACATCAATAACAACTCTTCCGTGTTGTCTGTGCCCTTTCACAAAACAACATAAACAAAGTAACTACTTTCACATTTTCATAACAGGTCCGTCCGTGCTACAAACCAATGCTGAATAAGATGTAAAATAGACAATAGCAAACAAGCATATTAAACTAATGCCTTCAAGGCTTATTCAATAGTAAATCATTATCCCCCCTCTTTCCAAATCTCCCATTCAGTGTGTGCGGCATTCTTGAAACGCAACCATTCAATGTAGTCTGGTTTTGGATTTGGAGTCGTTCGAAGTCGTCTGAATACATTGGGGTTTTCTAAGAAGAACAAGCTGGCCTCTTTACTTCAGGTTTTGCTATTCAGGGAGTGTTTTGTTTTGAGTCACAAAGCCGAAACGGCTGTCCTTCCAAAGAAAAGAGGGAAAGGGAGTTTATTGGATAAATATTTGCATGGTACCAGAAGGAGAGAAAGAGGCCAGTCTAATCAGAGTAGTTATGCCCAGCACGTGCACTATAATCTGCCTGGGTGTGGGTGACTGTCTCCATGGACCCATGTGGCCTGTTTTCAACCACCTAGCTCTCTGTGTGCGTGCGCGCGCGCATCAGAACGTCTGCATTGGTCTCAAAAGTGTTTGCGCACATGCACTGATGTGTGTGTGAGTCTGCATGTTTGACTCAGTGTGTGTCTGTGAAGAATAATTTGTCAAATCAAAAGAGAGGTGAGTGCAGGTGACAGAGACACATACTGAGACAGGACAACAACGTTCTGCAGTGGTCTTGTGTTGTTTGACTTAGCTCCTTCAAAGTTCTATTCACTCGACACAAAAACAGTCTGGATTAACACCTTACAAGGTTATAATGATCAAACTGTTTGCCATCATTCCCTTCCCATCTCCTCTTCAATACCACCCCAGCAACCCAGACTTTTTCTGGGTCCCCAATCAACCTGGGTAGGCAGCCTCCCTGCTGTGGGTGGTAAGGCCCTGGCACAGATACAACCAGGCCCTGCTTCCACCCGCCAACAGCATATCACTCACAGAGATATGGGTAGGGAGGATAGAGAGTACAGGCGTTCACATGCTACCCATCCGAAACAGTTTGTGCACATACAGTATTACGACATTTTGTGATGTTTTCGTTGGTTTCGGCTGTTCGTGCACATGTAACAGTATAACTTTTACCCGGTCATGAACCAGGGACCCTCTGCACACATCAACAACAGTCACCCACAAAGCATCTTTACCCATCGCTCCACAAAAGCCGCGGCCCTTGCAGAGCAAGGGGAACCACTACTTCAAGGTCTCAAAGCGAGTGAGGTCACCGATTGAAATGCTATTAGCGCGCAGCAATGCTAACTAGCTAGCCATTTCACATCCGTTACACACACACAACATTTTTTTCCTGAGGCAAGGCAAAGTTCGGTACTCGAAGTCTACGCCCCTTCGTCAACCGTAAGGATTCTTCAAATTAAATGTTTGAATGACAGAGACAAATTGTTTTCATGCTAATTTTTTCAATTGAGAAATACTCTTAGATACAATGTGCCTTCGGAAAGTATTCAGACCCCTTGACTTTTTCCACATTTTGTTATGTTACAGCCTTAATCTAAAATGGATTAAATAAATCTTTCTCGGCAAAAATGTCAAAATGTATTAAAGATTTGAGTCATCAGATTAATTCCGACTATTTTGAGGAGGTATATACTTGCTACGGCGCCTCAAGGGGGACAAACAGTACTATTGGCGCTTTTTTTCTCGTATTTCCAAGCAAAGGTGTTTTAAGGGAGTATGCGAGGTACAGATGTTCACATCACCTAACCGAGTTCTGCTAGGAGCAAAATTAAACTAGCATGCAGAAGCCTTAAAAGCATGAGGTAAGAGAGAAACTATAAAAAAAGGCAAGATTTTGTCCAAAAACTTTTTCGTAACAAACTATTGACGATAACGAGACACCCTGAAAGAAAACGAACTATTACAAATTATCATTTTAGTATTATATTATCATTTTAGTTGACAAAAAAAGCAACCAGGCGAGAATTCCATGTAAGACTAATGGACAGTCAATTTCATATGAAGTTCCTTTTCATCAATGCTGTCCAATCATAAGCATGCAGAATATTTAATGCAATCCTGTCATTGGCCGATAACATCTTACAGTTGTGTGGGCTGCTCCCACACACACAAACTTCAATCACTCGTGTCTCTTTTGAACCGATGTACAGCCAGGACATTGTATTTGATAATCTTTGCCTTCATATTTCTAATGTTATTTGCTGAATATTAGGAGTACAGTAATACTTTCTTGGATTTGTTGGAATGCTCAGATCCCCCTTTCAAGGAAATCAATGGTTATTTACCACCTTCCAATTCTTATGATGGGGAGAAAAATCAGCTGTAAATTATTTAACCGCTAGCCAAGGCTATATAGTCTACATGGTTAATTAGAACTTACATTGGTTAAAATCTGCAACAATATCAACGATGCCAGCTAAGGTATACACGGGGATAGTCGGTCTAGTTGGACAAGGCTAAACTTTGTACACGATGGAAGTTAAAAAGGTAAATATTAATTATTTAATCCCCCCCCATAAAATGCAGTGAATGTTACTAAATTAGAGATGTGACAAAGTGAAATTTTTCTTAACATTCAAACTAAATTAATAAAATTCCACAACGCAGCATATGGAGGTCCTATTGTGTATGACCACTTGGGGGCAATAAAGTTCTATCTACTACAGTCATAGGCTGAATCGCAAACTGAACACTCGGCTGCTTAGCCCTTTATTGTGTGGCCACTTGCTGTTGATTGACTTAGCTTGTTATAGAGTGCCTGCTGCTAGCATAGCTTCAATGACAAACACAGAGATGGAATTTTAGCTAGCTAGCTAGCTAGCTAGCTAGCTAGCTAGGGATGTTGGGCACGGCACTGATAAACAGTGTAGCTTGTCACTTATTTACAATAGTTTGACAACTTGCTGATAAAGTTGTAGACATGTTTCCAGCAGTCAGTCTGTACTTCAGCATGTTTCCAAAGCACCAACCACTACGTTGTAACGTTGGGTCAGCTAAAAGCACAGTGAAGCAGCAGACTCACAAAGCAGGCGGTTGCCTTTCTCTGCCATTTTTCCAACGATGATGTGCGGAGCTATTTATATCGGTGGAAAATCATTTGAAAGATGCATATTCTCCTACTAACCTTGCAGCATTGTTGCGTTAATTATTTGTTACTTTTTTTTATTTTTCCCTTGGTGACCTGTTAGTGGTAGTTTTGTTTTATTGGTTAGGGATTTAACGTTAAACAAAATGTTAAGACAAACCCTCGACTGACAACTAAAACTATATAACTAAAACTAATGAAGGAGGAAATTAAATCGAAATGTGACAACTAAAATATATTTTAAGACTAAATCTAAAATAGCTGCAAAAATTAACACCGAAAGAGAGAGGGATATAAACAGAGTGTAATTTACAACATGAGCCCTGTCAGCTTTCAAGTGAGAGATGGTTCTGGCTCTCCAAAATGTACGACCGGATCAAGGACATGACTTTAAACAGTACCAATATGACTCAGAGCCCCTAGGAGCCTGGCTGGCAGCCGAACAGCAGCAATATTAGCGCATGTCTTCATCAAAAGAAAGCACAAAAACATTTGCCCTTTGCTAGATAGTCCTCTTGCAATAGCAGACCATAGAGGAAGAGATATGGATATCTGGGGAAGCTCAGGACACAGACAACTTGATCAAGCGGAGAGTGGGTGGACGCGAGTACCACATGAATAGCACTGACACGACTGGCCGCTCCTCCTTTTGGCACACCAATTGCAGCAGCTTGTGTGCATCTGAGGGCGACTGCGGTTCTTAAGAGCCTTCGTGGTCACTGTCTCCAATGGGATGTGTTTACTGTGTTTACCTCACGGGGACAGTGATGCAACAATGGCTGCCGTTTCCCCTCATGGCCTCTCAGCTCCCAATCAAAATATTTGTCCCTCCATACTTTAACCACGTCTGGAATGTCGGCCTAAATGCTCAAAAAACGAACTGTTCGAGGGAACTGGGCAGCAAAACAAACAGCGACTGGTGTGAGTGGAGCGTCGTCCCTTAAGTGTCAAACATTGTAAACCGTTAAATAGTGAGTGGGTTAGGACATAGGTACTTATGAAATAGTGGGTTTCATTTGGGATGCAGCAAGGGTCTGTGATGGTACCCACTTAAATCTAAATATAAGATGAGACTTATTTACAGTGCTCGTAAATGACATGGCGCCAGGGTCTCTTGAGCTATTTCCCAACTCTACAACTCTGTGATACAGTCTGGGGTCGAAAAGCCAGTGAACGACACTCTTTGACACGGAGACTCCACATGCCTCTTAGGCCCTTGTCCCCAGGTCACAGACAGACATGTTGACTAGGCATCAAGACTGTGTGTGTGTGTGTGTCTTATAGCTTGAGGAACGGCAAGGAGTCGCATACCAGTTAATATTTTAGCTAATTGGTTTCTCGAGCTAACGTTACCTTATCTGATGTCGAAACATTAATTTAGCAAATTTTCACAATCCTAACAATTCTTCTTCCACCACACTTGCTCCCTTACCTCAAACTTTCCAAATGCCAGTTGTTTTGCGGTTACAGCTCATGAAGTATGCTTCATCACCTTCTCACCTACCTCTTCGTTGTCGGTGATGCGCTAGTGTTGTAACTGGCAAACTGCCTTTTCACTCTCTGCTGTCTTTCAGAGCGTGCAATGATGCCATAGCTAGCAAGTAGGTTGTCTATTCTATCTTCAGTCGCATGCTGCATTCTGTTATGTGAACGGATCTACACAAATCACGTAGTTTAAAAACTGCGAATTTCCCCGAAAGGTGACTAGTTTGCATCCCCGCGGACAAACATTGATCACAAAAAGTGTGAAGTGTGATGATTATTAATGTTATAGTTATTAACGATTCATAGGCCCACATTCGAGATGGGCACATTTGTGTGTGTGTGTGTGTAGCTGTTGTAACAAAATGGGGATGATGAACGTGAGTAAGAAAGATAGCTTTTAATTAAGGAAGTGTTGGGAATGTGGGAATGTTGAGCAGAGGGAAGTCATGTTGTGAAACTAGCAGGTAGAGGAAGTGTACCAGCCATTGTGAGTTCAGCACTAAACACCCCCTCCCCTTCAGTAAGTAATGACGTCATCAGAAGCAAGCAGCCTTGGGCAGTTAAAGGAGAGGGAGAGCTTACGCAACAGGCAGAATCGCTAAGTGGGAACAGACGGGAAGAGAGGGAGAGAGAGTATGGTCGTTATTGGGAGGCCTGACCCTGCATCGCTCACATAAGGCTACTTGTCTGAGCACACCGTACAGGTGCTAGGAACATACTGTACATACTTACATGATCGCTCATGAACACACATGCTAACTGACATGGTCTCTAGCACACACACGGGAGCGCTTAGCGCATGCACACACTCGACAGGTTCAATGAACACATATCGTACATACACAGCCTCAAAAACCCTCAATTACCACCAACACGTAACTAGGGATGTGCACTGTTATTCAAATATTTAAAATGGACATTAGTATACGAATACTTGTGAGCATACATTTTTGACAGACAAAAAAAGTATAGCCTAATATAGGCCCTTTTAACCAGATTTCAACCCAGAAAAAGCTTTTTCTAAAATAAATAAAAAATATCCATTTAACATTGTTATATACAAGGATATCCCATAACATTTCATATGATGAATTTAATAAAACAAACGTTTTTATGATGTGCACGGTGCGCCCCATAAAAAGACCGGTAGCCTTCATGTGTGCAGTTTGTTGTTTATGTTGGCCAAGCAAAGTGTCAAAGAGCCTCAATGTACAGCAAGTATAGTGAGAGTTCACTAATGTAATGCAATGCAAGATGGACTTAAAAGTTTGTGAAATGAAAAGAGGTAGGCTACAACAAGCTAGCTAGCTAAATGGCTGTAGCCGTGTTGCCTTTGCATCCCTCTCTCTCCCGTAGTCTGATCGCTACAACACCGCCGACTACAACCTCTGCAGGCAGCTGCCGCAATAGAGCGAAAGCCTCTCACGCTGCAGTGATCAGGTTAAAACCATCTTTTTAAACCGGGACGGAAAAGTTCATTTTCATTCTCCGTTTCAAAACGTTTTGCTACATTGGTGACCAAATAAACAGGGCCCTGGATGGGTTTGCTCAAACAGACTTAACTAGTGTACACTGTTCACATCACAGTTAGGTTAGAGCCTCTCTACTGGAGCTCTAATGGAGACTAATGGCAGATTGGCTGCCTATGACGTGCTCAGGCAGGAATGCAACATGTGTCACCTTGTGTGGTGCTGATAACTGATGTTTGCTGAACATGGCAACATTATGGTGCTTGAACACGCTGTAACAAGGAGGAGCACTTAAATTAGTCGACAAGAGAGGTGGTGATTGGAGACCGTACTCATGGCCAGAGAGATGGATGAGAAAAGGAGAGATAAAGGAGAAAGTGACACACACACACACACACACACACACACACACACACACACACACACACACACACACACACACACACACACACACACACACACACACACACACACACACACACACACACACACACACACACACACACACACACACACACACACACACACACACACGAGAGAGTCAGCAAGAAAAGAGAGAAATTCCCACTGTGGGCCACTGACTGGCAACCTACTGTTTACTTTGGCCGGCAGCAAATACACGGTTTACAGAGGAAGGGACATTGGGAGCTCACTCACTGAAAGAACAATAACTTAGTTTCTACCCCCCACAGACTGTCTGACAACCAACAACCATTGACACACATAAATACACACGCTGAATTCCAAACTGTGGTGTACATTCAAACTCGTACCAACACAACCAAGGTCTCTACTCATTTACCATTAGACTAGAGACACACACAGCTTGAAAATTCTCCACTTCTCTCACAGCATAAAGCCATTTTAATAAAAATGCGCAATAAGAAATCCACACCAATTAAAAACAAACATAACTCAATATCTAATTAAGACTAAATGGTATTCAGTATCCAGCACATTCATTTTTGATGTGAAGACTGAAATGTTGTTGATTAAATGTCCACTACCCTTGTCAAATAAATTCCCAAAAAATGGTGAGCGGTTTCACTGCTTTTCTATATCCAAGGCAGCTGAATCATCTCTGCTCTCCTCTATTGACTACCATCCACGTTCAAGGACAGAGAGAACAACCTCATTATGATTCTACCTCCGCCTACCATCCCCCAATCTCTCCTCCCCCCTCTCCCACTAGGCCAGAGAGGAGATGAGGGCTAATCAGTTAGGTGACCCACAATGATGGATGTGAGTCTTTACGAACCACCAAGTCTCCTGACACTTAACTGACTGCTTCCATACGTTGACACACACACTAGGACACATAAAAATGTTTTAAGAGTTGTGTTGGACTTGAGTGAGCACCAACCACCACGGAAATCTCAACCTCCTTCAAACATCACCCCCCCCCCACCACCACCATCATCATCAGCCCACTATTTCTGCTATCAGCCTCCACAGGCACTACCACCACCAGCCATAATAGATGTGCCCGTCAGCATCAATGGAGGGGGGTGGGGGGGGGGGGGGGGGTGTTACAGGGAAGGCACACTGGCACTGAGGCTCAAATCGTTATACCAGCTCAAGGTTACAGCACAACACAAGGCAGGGATAATACAATACAGCAATATAACCATCAAGGACAGTGAGGGGACAATCTAATACGGGGGGCCTTCCACCTTTTCACTCCCAGGCAAACGCACATGCGGGATACTGAATACCATTTAGTCTTAATTAGATATGGAGTTATGTTTGTTTTTAATTGGTGTGGATTTCTTATTGAGCATCTTTTATCATCATCAGGTGAATGATAATGGCATGGAGAAGTAATCAACATTTTAAAATTAATAGATTTGGTAGATAACGTTTTTCATTATTTTGACTTCCCCACATTATAATTGGGAGAGGAAGTGTAAACTATGGCAATTAGCTTGAAAGGAAACTCCAAACACATTTTCTCTAAGAGCATCTGTTTAGCTGGTTAAAACAAAAGGTTAGCCAAAAATGTATGTCCAAGTGAAGAAAGCTTACCAGTAGCCAGCGGCACTTGTCGCACTGGTAGCCTATTTGCAGGTGCTTTTTCAAAGCATATGTCAGATACTCCAGTAAGTTTAATTGGCTCCAATGAATAGAACTTCCTCAGCATTAGGAGTTGAGAAATGAAGTTGATAACATTAGTATTCACACTCCTTGACTTTTTCCACATTTTTCTGTGTTACAGCCTGACTAGAATATTGATTAAATTGAGATTTTGTGTCACTGTCCTACAGGCAATACCCCATAATGCCAAAGTGGAATTGTGTTTTCTGAAATTAAAAGCTTAAATGTTTTGAGTAAATAAGTATTCAACCTGTATATCACTACCTTAATTATTTTCCCCTAACTCTACCCCCCCGGCTTTCTCTTTGCGACTCTGCCTCTTGTCTGTTGACGTTGAGACCGGTGTTTTGCAGGTATTATTTAATGAAGGTGCCAGTTGAGGACTTGCGAGGTGTCTGTTTCTCAAACTAGACACTAATGTACTTGTGCTCTTGCTCATTTGTGCACCGGGGCCTCCCACACCTCTTTCTATTCTGGTTAGAGACAGTTTGCGCTGTTCTGTGAAGGGATTAGTACACAATGTTGAACGAGATCTTCAGTTTCTTGGCAATTTCTTGCATGGAATAGCCTTCATTTCTTAGAAAAATAATAGACTAACGAGTTTCAGAAGAATGTTCTTTGTTTCTGGCCATTTTGAGCCTGTAATCGAACCCACAAATGCTGATGCTCCAGCTACTCAACTAGTCTAAAGGCTAGTTTTATTGCTTCTTTAATCAGAACAACAGTTTTCAGCTGTGCTAACATAATTGCAAAAGGGTTTTCTAATGATCAATTAGAATTTTAAAATTATAAACTTAGATTAGCTGACACAACATGCCATTGGAACACAGGAGTGATGGTTGCTGATAACGGGCCTCTGTATGCCTATGCAGATATCCCATAAAGGGAAAATCTGCCATTTCCAGCTACAATAGTCATTTACAACATTACAATGTCTACACTGTATTTCTGATCAATTTGATGTTATTTTAAATGGACAAACAATGTGTTTTATTTCAAAAACAAGGACATTTCTAAATGACCCCAAACTTTTGAACGGTAGTGTATTTCTAACTGTACTGTTTCACAAAAAGTTCAGAACCTATATAGATTTTTTGGACACCGTATACATTAGTTATCTTGTTTTTAGTCCCACCCTTCAGCTCCACTCAACCCCTCCCATCTAGCTCTTATTTCTATATGACATGTACAGTGCATTCGGAAAGTATTCAGACCCCTTGACTTTTTCCACATTGTTATGTTACAGCCGTATTACAAAATTTATGAAATTATTCTACACACAATACCCCACAATGACAAAGCGAAAACCGGTTGAGATATCTTTGAAAAATGTACATAAGTACTCAGAACCTTTGCTATGAGACTCGAATGCTTCCATTGATCATCCTTGAGATGTTTCTACAACTTGGAGTCCACCTGTGGTAAATTCAATTGATTGGCCATTATTTGGAAAGGCACACACCTGTCTATGTAAGGTCCCCCAGTTGACAGTACATGTCAGAGCAAAAACAAAGCAAGGAGGTCAAAGAAATTGTCCGTAGAGCTCCATGACAGGATTGTGTCGAGGCACAGATCTGGGGAAGGGTACCAAAGCATTTCTGCACCCTTACAGGTCCCCAAGAACACAGTGGCCTCCATCAGTCTTAAATGGAATAAGTTTGGAACCACCAAAACTCTTCCTAGAACTGGCCTCCTGGGCCAAACTGAGCATTCAGGGGAGAAAGGCATTGGTCAGGGAGGTGACCAAGAACCCGATGATCATTCTGACACAGCTCCAGAGTTCCTCTGTGGAGATGGGAGAACCTTCCAAAAGGACAACCATCTCTGCAGCACTCCGCCAATCAGTCTTTTATGGTAGAGTGGTCTGACGGAAGCCACTCCTCAGTAAAAGGCACGACAGCCTGCTTTGAATTTGCCAAAAGGCACCTAAAGGACTCTCAGACCATGAAAAAACAAAATCAGCTCTACTACCTCTTAACTCATATGAGAAGCATGCAACTACCACCAATTATCTCAACGAAGAAACAAATATATACTTAGGCATTACTATATCCCCCCCTAATCACACTACTTGCAGGAAGAACTACTTAGAAACCTTTCAAAATATCCTAAAAGATATAAAAAGATGGTCCGCTATGGCCTCTTCTTTGCAAAACCATCAACTTTATCCACTGAATGGGAAAAGGATTTTACACTTGCTGACAGACAAATAATGGGAGACAGTTTCGAAAAAATATATTAGGATCATCTGGAAACCCAGATAACTAATTCATGAATTACAAAATATGCCATAGAACCCATCTAACACCTCAAAAAAGGCATCACATGGGTATTAGTCCATCGCCATTATGTGAGTTCTGCACCACAGGGGACCTTGGTACTTTTCAGTGTGTTGGTACTTTTCAGGATGTGCTGCGGAAATGCCAGGAGGTGGTTGGATTCTGGGGGAAAGTCAACAATGTCAACTCTACTTATAGATAAAATATTGCCATTAAATCCTATAGTGATGTTGCTTTATGATGACTGACTTGTGCTTGTCAGAACGCACCAACGGAGAGTGTGGTTGTCAAGAACCACAGCAGCTAAGAAAACGATTGTCGGTTAACCATTGCAACAATGGCTGCTCGCATTTAAGGAAATGGTACTTATGGAGCTCTCCACGGGCCAGGATCTCACGGGGCCAAGGTGTCCACTCTGGACACATGGGAAAAAAAAGAGGCAGCGGACATTTCTGAACTCTTAACCAATGGGCTTTTACATCCATGAATGTGTATCAATAATTTGAGCCTATTTCTGAGACTATGATGTATTGTTCAGTAGATTTACTATGTAATAATAAAAACAAATTCTCGTGATTAATTCATTTATTTGACATTTTATGTTATCAGATTGCCGTTGGGGGGGGGGATAAAAAAATGATATCTCCATAAATGTATTGTATGAAACATATGAATTGAAATAATACAATCTTGATGTAAAAAAAAAGAACTCAGACCATGAGAAAGACGATTCTTAGGTCTGAGGAAACTAAGTTTGACATCTTTGGCCTGAAAGCAAAGCATCATGTCTGACGGAAAACTTGCACCATCCCTACGGTGAAGCATGGTGGTGGCAGCATCATGGGAGACTAGTTGGGGACTGGGAGACTAGTTAGGATCAAGACAAAGATGAACAGAGCAAAGTAGAGTAAGCTCCTTGATAAACACCTGCTCCAACGCGCTCAGACCTCAGACTGGGGCAGACCTCAGACAAGACAAGACTTGAACCTGATCGAACATCTCTGGAGAGACCTGAAAATAGCTGTGCAGCAATGTTCCTCATCCAACCTGACAGAGCTCAAGAGATTCTGCAGAGAAGAATGGGAGAAACTCCCCAAATACAGGTGTGCCAAGCTTGAAGTGTCATACCCAAGAAAACACGAGGCAGTAATCGCTGCCAAAGGTGCTTCAACAAAGTACCGAGTAAAGGGTGTCAATACTTAATATTTTATAAATTTGCAATTTATTGTGTGTAGATTGATGAGGAAAAACAACGATTTCATCGATTTTAGAATAAGGCTGTAACGTAACAAAATGTGGAAAAAGTCAAAGGGTCTGAATACTTTTCGAATGCACTGTACATGTCATATAGAAATAAGAGATAGATGGGAGGGGTTGAGTGGAGCTGAAGGTTGGGACTGAAAACAAGATAACTAATGTATACTGTGTCCATAAAATCTATAGGGGTCAGAGGAAGACTCCAAAAAATTGTTCAAGACTACAGTCCCCCAAGTCAGACTGTTCGCTCTGCTACTGCACGGCAAGCGGTACTGGAGCCCCATGTCTAGGTCCAAAAGGCTGCTTAACAGCTTCTACCCCCAAGCCATAAGACTGCTGAACAATTAACCAAAGGGCAACCAGACAATTTATATTGACACCACCCCCCCTTTGTTTTTACACTGCTGCTACTTGTTTATTATCTACGCATAGTCACTTTACCCCGACCTACATGTACGACTAACCTGCACCCTCACACATCGACTCGGTACCAGTACCCCCTCTATATAGCCTTGGTATTGTTATTTTACTGTGTTACTTTTATTTAAAATGTTTTACTTTAGTTTATTTAGTAAATATTTTTTTAACCCTATTTCTTGAACTGCACTGTTGGTTAAGGGCATGTAAGTAAGCATTTCACAGTAAGGTTGTATTCAGCTGTTGTATTTAGCACATGTGACAAATAAAATATTTGTTTTTTTAAAGGTTGATTAACATATACCCTCTTCCTCCCTCTCTCCATCGCTGTCTTTTGTCAATCTGTCTGGGTGCCAGCCCTCCCCGGTTGGCACAGCCTGGCAGCCAGAGTGTTGGCATCAGATACCCGCTGCGGCTGCAAGGTGGCACTGTGGGCGCATCAGACTCACTGCATCTCCTGTGCGAGAGGCCGAGGGAGAGGGGTGAGTAACTAAGTGTGGTGGTGAGAGGGGGGGGGGAGACAGCATGCGAGACAGCATGTGAGAGAGCGAGTGAGCTACAACGCGGTGGGGAGTTAGCCCACAGAATGCTGAACAGGGCTTTGCCAGACCGGAACACTGCAGCAGGAATGCAGCACTCTCTTGCACTCATCATCATCACAGGCTAGAGGAGAGTGAGAAAGAGAGGGGGAGATGGAGAGAAAGAGGGAGGAAGATAAGAGTGGGAGGGAGAGAAATAAAGAGAGATGGGAAAGGTAGGCAGAGAGGAAAATGAGAGAAAAATAAAAGTGCTCGATAGATGCAGTAGAAAGAGCGGGAGGAAGATAAGAAGAGGGAGAGAAACAGAGGCGGAGTAATGCAATGCTGTCGGTGGTGAATGGGGAACAGACGTCACACTGGCTGGCGTAGCTCTGCCGCTGCGACAGAGCAGAGACGGGAGCCTCACCCCCCCTCCCCCTCTTGGCCTATAATGCAGCGGTATTTAATGACACATACAGTAATAAACCCATGGAAATAAACTGAGGAAAGGGGTGGAACCATACAGAGAGTGAGGAGGAGAGGACTCAAGGTTTCAGCTTACCTGCTACAAGTCCACAGAGACAGACAGCCTCATAAATGTGGCTGGGATACACACACAGAAACAGCTTGATTGACACATTACTGTCAGAGCCATCTTAAAATATAGCTGATTACAATATATGTTGGGATATAGCCACTTTAGCCTCTACCATTCGGAGATATGACACAGCATATCACATTCATACAGTCTCTTTACTCAAATACAGTCTATGCCCTTTACCATGGCAACTAGGCTTGGGAGATGTACCATATACCGGGGTATTTCGAAATACAGACAGTATGACTTTCAATACCGCAAAAAATCTGTGTCAAATAAATTACATCCAGCTCAAGAGTTCCAGCTGTGCATTTGGTTTGCTAACATGCTAGCTAAGTGGCTAGATGTCAAGATCAAGCTTCTCAAAAGACATTCAATCCCTTCCTGGATCAAGATCTCCGTTGCCTAAATTGTTTTGTGCGGTAAAAATAAAAATAGTGCCCCTTGTGTGCACATTTGGTAATACTTACACCCCGGTATGGTCCAGCAAAGGTATAAAAATCTGGATACCACCCAACCATAACGACAGCAACCTCAATCGGAAGACCAATTAATAAAGGCCTCTATGGGATTAAACTGTCTCCTTTGTATACTTCATAATTTCACAACAGGTAGAAAATAGTCATAGACACTCCGCACAGTTACTAGCATGCTGAAGACAGTGGCTGTAGCCTGACTAGACTTGACCAGTCAGGCTGCGTTTAGAGAGGCAGCCCCAATTCTTTTATTTTTTTCCCCACTAATTTTTTTCCCCACTAATTTCCCCACTAAATATCAGAGTTGGGCTGCCTCAGTGATTTTATTTGGCTTCTCCCAGTGCTGAGTAAGTTTGACAGAGCGAGCACATTACTGGGAGGGTGTTACCAAGGGTCTCCAGGTGAGCCGGCACTCTGTGCGTGCACTCTGTATATGTGCGAGTTTGCCATTCCTTGCTGACCTATGGGTACAGGGAAGGAAACGCGGCGCCAGCTTTAGTGCAACACTGACCTGGCCCACCAGGAAACCAGCTCACAAAGGGTTCAGAGGTAAGGAACGGCCTTGGAATCCGGAACCTTCCCCACCACATTTTCTCTGTGTTTCCTCTTTCAACTGAGCAGCTGGATGCAGACTCATTGCCATTACACATTACACGCATGCGCACACACCACACACAAGAGTGTCACTTTTTTTTTTAGAAAGAAACAGCCAGTCAAAGGCAGACTCTCTTTCAAACTGCGACTGTCAAATAGAGACATTCGGTCACAGTTTGAATGAAACAGTATGTCAAAAAAGACCAGTCAAGGTTAGATAGAGACGGTCCTGAGAGGGTGTTTACAGACGGACAGACAGGCGCACACACACACACACACACACACACACACACACACACACACACACACACACACACACACACACACACACACACACACACACACACACACACAATACATGATAATATAAAGACTGAACTGTAGATACTGTAAGCTTATGTGTAAACATGGCCTTGACAAAGACATTCAAAACACACATACCGTAAACTTACTTTCTATGGAGACATCCTCTTGTGTTGGGTGCTAAGCAGCTGGTAAATGCAGCCCGTCGGTCACCAGATGGTTTCACTATGGAGCTCCATCCACAAGCCCTACAACCAGAGGAAGAACACAGAGGACAAACATTACTATGAGTTTCTCATGATTCTACCATAGTAATGATTCATAGCTTCATTTCACCATTGTTGTGCTTGGTATTGACACTTAAGGTCAGTCAACTGACAATGCCTTCAGTGTCAAATTAACCATTGATATTGAGGCATATTGGCTACGAGGTGGTCTGAGAAGTCAGTCAGATATGTGTCACATTTCGTTGCGCCTCAATTGTCTCATGCATGACCAGACAACTTGTTTTTGGCTGGCCCAACAGTGCTCCATTCATTCCATTCTGGCCCTCTGTCTAGAGCTGGGAATCGCCAGGGACCTCACAATACAATATTATCATGATACTTAAGTGCCGATACGATATATATTGCGATTCTCACGATTCTATATGTATTGTGATTCAATACTGTCATGTTATTGCAATTTGATGTTCCAAACATATTGCTCACCATATGGTCTGCTGCAGAGGGACAAGAGAGAGCCATGAGAAAATTTGTTTTGATCAGACAATGAAAGAAAGAAATAAAAGTGCTGAAAACAAAATTGGCTCCATATTTAAAAAGGAGAACAAGCTATGAAGGACAAATACTGGTTTTGGTGCAGGTACAGTCAACTAGCGCAAAAAAATAATGTTGTGATATTGTCTAAACGATATCAAATCGATACTGGAGTCAAATATTGCTATAATATTGTCAAAAAATTATATATTGCGATACGCAACTCTATACATTTTTCCCCCCATCACTACACACAACGTTGCCTCAATGTTCGACTCAACATGGAATTTTTACTCAAAAGTGTGGGTTATGCCAAGACAGTGATAACGAGGACCTCAGAGAGGTATACTGTAGTGTTGATATTGCCATGGCTGAAGTACATCATCTTTTTACCTAAATGTAACCACCAATTGACTCTCCTGTTACTACAACGTCAATGTTTCGGATCCCAGTTCGTTGGCAGGTCCTTACAGATATTTCAGACACCCCAAAAGACCTCAAAGATTGACCAGGGACAAACCCTCCATTTCACAACCAAATAAAGAAGTAAACAGGCTCGCACGACGTAACGACTCACCATTATTTTCAAGCCCCAAACACTCTGAAGTGAAGTGGCCCTTTCCTCGCTCTGTGTGGTTTCCCTTAAATCATTGAAAACCAAATGGTAAACTGAACATCAGCCACATCCTTCTCGAAGGCGGCCTTGGCCCTCATCCTTTACATGCAAAAACATGCATCCCCCGTCTACGTCAGCTGAATAGAAGGGAGTATTAATTACGCCATTTGCCTAACAATTTAAACTACGACCACTAGCAGAAAGACAGCTTGAGAAAGTACATCAAGTTACTTCTGAAATTGTACCTTTCCATGATTACGCCAATGAAATGCCTTAAAGCACAAGTAAAATACAGAGAAAGGCTGTACTAAGGGGACGAGAGCAGGGGAGAAAGAAAGTGTGTTGGGGGAGAGATCATGTAGCATTTCCTTAACTCAACATTTCATGGCCTTAAAATACACGCAGGGTTATTTTGCGCTGGGGATAGTTTGCACGGGAGCCCATTTCCTGCGAGTGATTAGGGGGGGGGGGGGGGGGGCTGTGGCACACTCAAAGTTCTCGGGTTGTTTTGTCTGCGAGCGAAGTAAAGGAATGCCCAAATTAAACATGCTGAACAGGACGCCCTAAGGAGGTACGAAGGCGGGAGGGTGGAGTACAACATGAAAGAAAAAAAAATAGAACACCAAATAGATGTCATTTGCAGGCGATTTACAAACCGCAAGTGCATGCCTCCTGCTCGTATATTTGCATTCCATCAGATAGGGAAGTTGGACAGCAATGTTGTACCATATTGATAAAGCTGCCATGTGCCCCGAAGGCAAGCAGCCTGCGAGCTCCTTCATTTCACTCAAAACCTGAAGGGCTTGTTGTAATGTGCTATTATAATATCCCAAGATGAAAAGTAACCCTCAAGTCTTCTTCTCTTTCAAAAGGCTCGGCTTTTGTTTCCGCACTGTACGCCCAAACATAGGGAAGAGAGCGAATCTCAACAAATGAAAGTACAGTACTTTCAATTCACATCGTGAGCAGTAATACTAGCCTACTGCTATTGCTGCTCCAATTCATTTCAAAATATGTACAGTACATTCCCCAGGCCAAATGCACTCAACAGGGTGACTAACTTGGGTTAAAAAAAGGTATTTCTTGGACTTTACCAACAATTCAGAATTGATTGGTATTGCTTTCTTATAAAGGAATGCTGCCCATTCAGGGATTTTGTATTTGGCATGTCTGGGGGACCAGATGTCTCTTAGACCTCCAAGCTCGGAGGGAGAGCAGATAAAACAGTACTTTAACTGCATTCTTTCATGGCCGAGAGCTGGGGCCCACCTATCCACACCCATCCTCAGACCAGCATGAGGGGAGGAGAGGGAAATGAAGGGAGAGAAAAAGTAGAGGAGGGAGCGAGAGACGGAGAAAGGGGAAAAAAATATAGAAAAAAGGAGAGGATGTGAAAAGGGGATAGTTACAAAAAAGTTGGTCGGTCCAAGTGGGTGGGTGAACAGTCACTGTGCCCTTGTTTGACCAGGGAGGGGAAAAACATGCCTCTGCGTGCCAGATGTGAGTTATCAAAGTAATCAATGGCACCAACACAGTCAAATTAAAGATGTCTGTCACCGAGGGAAGGAACGAGGATGCTGAGTATAGCAGCATGCCACAGTGGGAAAATGAGAATGAGCAAACTATGGTTCAATTAAGTAACTGAATCCAACATGTAGAACCATGACAGGGCATTTTTCAGTTCACAGCAAAGGGGAGGAGGGCCAGCTTGACAAATAAATCCAGAACCACACACACACACACAAAAAATACCAGAATTTTGGATCATAAAAAAAGCCTGGTATTCCAGAACACAAATGAGCTAGTCAGGTCTGGGAGTGTTAAGGATTCCTGTGGGGCAGGAGCTAGCTACCGTGGTAGCCAGGCCTTCCTGTAGCCTTATTACTCAGGACAAAGGCAGGCCCATGTCACAGAGGCGGGGAGGGAGAGGCAGGAATGCCAGACGACAAAGTGCCTGACATATCCTAATATGGGTGTATGCAGGTGCAATTAAACAATCATAACGACACACTGTGTAAATCACCTTGTGACATGACGAAAGTTGGCTACTGTACAGGGAAAGTGGCGAAGGTGAGCATTTCATGAAACCTATTAGAGCGACGGTGGAGAAAACACTCAAATGCTCTCACAACTCTTTGGGATTCTCTATTGCTTTTCTTTGTAGTGCAGGACAAGGCTTCAATCTGTGTATGGGAAACCAACCCTATAACAGAGATTTCACACTTAACTCTGTCAAGTAGGACGTTTAAGCGTAATATGGAACTTAAACAGCAAATGTGACTTGATGCGAGTGAGCTACCAATGGGCATGGGGGAAAAAAGAAGGGGATGAAGGAGTGGTATATGAGAGGAAGCACGAGGGCCCTCCAGATGGCGGGAGAGTGATGCTTCACACATGGACCATGTGTTGCCTCAGCAGACCCCTTCGCCAGAACGGGCCAAAGTCAACACAGCACTCCAACCAGAGAAGTTGGAGAGAACGGATCAAACAGTGATGACGGCCCTATTTCTGTCCCCCAACGCCTGGATACAGCAAGACCCTGCGACTTGAAAACAAGCCAGCAGCTTCGAAATATTCATTTAAAAAAGAGCTAAAAAAAAAAAAAGTGTGGTTCACCAACCATTCTATTTTTATGGCTATTTAGCTTGCGCTGCGAGACTGCTCGCATGAGGAGTTTCAAAAGCAATGGGCTGGCTGGAAAGACAGAAACCCAACCCACTCGTTACACGCTGGCCCTTTTCAACGCGCTGATGGAGTTCGAGATGAGTCGTCTCGAAAATAACACAGGGGGGGGTGACGTATGGGCATGCCATTGACGGAAGCTTCCACCCATACACGTTAGCGCTTATGCGTCAGAAGAAAATAGGAGTACCCTCAGAGTTGAGGTGGGAGTTAAAGGGGATTGGGTAGCCCTAGCGTCTGAAAATACCTTACCCGGAGAACATGAATATTTTCTGATCACAATAAATTATCTGGAGAAGGAATTTTATTTTGAAAGATGCCTGTTCGATCCCAGGTGGAAGAGAGATGGGTGCAGGGATTGTACATGTAGGCTCTACGTTACAGTGCTGGAGGGAGAACGACCGAAATACAGGTCCACATCCATTATCCCACAGGATTGCCGTACCACATCAAAAAGAGTCATCCCTGTCCAGCCAGCAGCAAACATAATTGGCAAGGCTAGTTCTACACAGTTCACATTCAGACTAGAAGATAGAGGTGTCAGTCCGTTCAAACCAACCTGAAACGTCCCAGCCCTTTAGAGCTAGTACAAGACCCTTAAAGAGCAACTCTGCCACTTTCCAACCTCATATTCATCATCTCCAGCACCAAACCAATGTTTTATCCAATGACATCAACAAAAGTTAAACATTTTAACAGCGATTTTCAAACCCTACGAGATCTCAGTGAAGTGGGGAGCAAGAAAATACCCTCGCTCTGGCTAGAAACTCATTGCAGGTTTTGAAAATCACAATTTCTTACTCATGCAAGGGTTTTTCTTTATTTTTTCTATTTTCTACATTGTAGAAAAATAGTGAAGACATCAATACTATGAAAAGCACGTCGTATCATGTAGTAGCCAAAAAAAGTGGTAAACAAATCAAAATATATTTCAGATTCTTCAAAGTAAAGTAGCCACTCTTGGCATTCTCTCAACCAGCTTCACTTGGAAGGCTTTTCCAACAGCATATGTGGAGTTCGCACATGTGCTGAGCACTTGTTGGCTGCTTTTCCGTCACTCTGCGGTCTAACTCATCCCAAACCATCTCAATTGGGTTGAGGTCGGGTGATTGTAGAGGCCAGGTCATCTGATGCAGCACTCCATCTCTCCTTCTTTGTCAAATAGCCCTTACACAGCCTGGAGGTGTGTTGGGTCATTGTCCTGTTGAAAAACAAATGACATCCCATCTGGTTTGCGCTTAGTGGGACTGGCATATCGCTGCAAAATGCTGTGGTAGCCATGCTGGTTACGTGTGCCTTATATTCTAAATAAATCACTGAGTGTCACCAGCAAAGCACCCCCACATCATCACACCACCTCCTCCATGTTTCAGTGTGAACCACACATGCGGAGATCATCAGTCACCTACTCTGCGTCTTACAAAGACACGGGTTGGAACCAAAAATCACACATTTGGACTCCAGACCAAAGGACAAATTTCCACCAGTCTAATGGCCATTGCTTGTGTTTCTTGTCCCAAGCAAGTCTCTTCTTCTTCCACCTTTAGTGGTGGTTACTTTGCAGAAATTTGACCATGAAGGCCTGATTCACGCAGTCTCCTCTGAACAGTTGATGTTGAGATGTGTTTGTTACTTGAACCCTGAAGCATTTATTTGTGCTGCAATTTCTGATGCTGGTAACGCTAATGAACGTATCCTCTGCAGCAGAGGTAACTCTAGGTCTTCCTTTCCTGCGGCGATCCTCATGAGAGCCAGGTTCATCATAGCGCTTGATGGTTTTTACGACTGCACTTTTCCTCATTGATGACCTTCATGTCTTAAAGTAATGGACTGTCATTTATCTTTGCTTATTTGAGCTGCTTTTGCCACAATATGGACTTGGTCTTTTACCAAATAGGGCTATCTTCTGTATACCACCCCTACTTTGTCACAACAACACAACTAATTGGCTTAAACGCAAGGAAAGAAACTGCACAAATGAACTTGTTAAGGCACACCCGTTAATTGAAATGCATTCCAGGTGACTACCTCATGAAGCTGGTTGAGAGAATCCCAAAAGTGTGCAAAGCTATCATTAAGACAAAAGGGTGGCTACTTTGAATAATCTCAAATATAAAATATATTTTGATTTGTTTAACACTTTTTGAATACTGCATGATTCCATGTGTTATTTCATAGTTTTGATGTCTTCACTTATTCTACAATGTAGAAAATAGTCAAACTAAAAGGAAAAACCCTAGAATGAGTAGGTGTGTCCAAACTTTTGACTGGTACTCTAGGTAGACATTGGTTTGGCGCTGGAGATAATGAATGAGGTAGAAAAGTGGCAGAATTGCTCTTTCACCTTGCTAGCCTCCGAAGACTTGGATACATGATCTGGAGTAGGAGTATTACAAATGACAAGAATAGGGAAAGCACCATATTTTCTTTGAAGGTACTTTCTCAGTGTTCTGTTACTTCTGCCCCCCCTCCCCCTCCAGGCAACCAGCACAAACCATGGCACTGCCTGCCTGCGAACCAACAGAGGCAGTGGATTTATGAAACCAGTTATGGGGGTGGATGTTGATACAGGTGTCTGTGTCATCCCTCTCCCACCCTCCTGCTCTCTCTCCCCCCTTTCGTTCTCTCTATCTGCAGGGTCGGGCCAGAAGAGGGATTTCTGTCATTCAGCCAGACTAAGCCGGCGTCCAGAAGCGCTCCCTCGCTTTCTCCCTCTTTCACACGCATGTGTTACAGTGCGACTGACACACACACGGCCTGATAGGGATGTGTAAAACACGCAGGGTGGTTGCCACGGCAACGTGAGCCAACGGGTCATAAACACCCCCTCTTCCTGGACCCCAAGGCTGGACGGAGGCCACGGCTGTTATCTCAGGGGCCGAGTGACATCACTCAATGAGGACTCATTAACATGCAGTCCAGCAGCTCTCCCTCCTTCCTGCTCCCCGTTCGGCTGATAACAGAGAGGACCTGACGAAGAGTGGGTGTAAGACCAAGACGGTATGTTTACCTGGGGCTTTTGTTGGCTTACAGTGTCTTCAGAAAGTATTCACACCCCTTTACTTTTTACACATTTTGTTGTGTTACAGCCTGAATTTAAAATCAATTAAATTGAGATTTTGTGTTACGGACCCACACACACTACCCCATGTCAAATTGGAATTCATTTTTACAAATGAATTAACCATGAAAAGCTGAAATGTCTTTCGTCAATAAGTATTCAACACATTTGTTACGGCAAATCCTAAAAAAGATCAGGAGTAAAAATGTTCTTAACAAGACACATATGTTGCATGGACTCCCTCTATGTGCAACAATAGTGGTTAACATGATCTTTGAATGACTACCTTATCTCTGTACCCCACACATACAGATAATTATAAGGTCCCTCGGTCAAACAATTACTTTCAAACACAGATTCAACCACAAAACCAGGGAGGTTTTTCCCAATGCCTTGCAAAGGGCACCTACTGGTAGATGGATAAAAATATATAAAAAACAGACATTGAATGTCCTTTTGAGCATGGTGATGTTACCAATTACACTTTGGATGGCGTATCAATGCACTCAGTCACTATAAAGATACAGGTGTCCTTCCTAACTCAGTTGCCGGAGAGGAAGGAAACAGTTCAGGGATTTCACCATGAGGCCAATGGTGACTTTAAAACGGTTACAGAGTTTAATGGCTGCGATAGGAGAAAACTGCGGATGGATCAACAAATCAAATTGTATTAGTCACATGCGCCGAATACAACAGGTGTAGGTAGACCTTACAGTGAAAAGCTTACTTACAAGCCCCAAACCAACATTGCAGTTTTAAAAAATCAATAAGGCACTAAAGTAAAACTGCACAAAAGTAGGCTAAGAAATTACCATTTTATCCTCAACACTAAGCGTTATGTTTGGCGCAAATCCAACACATCTCTGAATACTACTTGATATTTTCAAGTATGGTGGTGCATGCATCATGTTATGATTGTCATCGGCAAGGACTAGGAAGTTTTTTCAGAATAAAAATAAATGGATTATCACAGTCAAAATCCAGAGGAAAACCCGGTTCAATCTGTTTTCCAACAGACACCGGGAGACAAATTCACCTTTCAGCAGGACAATA
Organism: Oncorhynchus gorbuscha; assembly: GCF_021184085.1. NCBI lineage: Eukaryota > Metazoa > Chordata > Actinopteri > Salmoniformes > Salmonidae > Oncorhynchus > Oncorhynchus gorbuscha. The sequence continues at coordinate 57,316,996 of NC_060182.1, read as the reverse complement.
ACCTAAAACACAAGGCCAAATATACACTGGAGTTGCTTACCAAGACAACATTGAATGTTCCTGAGTGGACTAGTTACAGTTGACTTAAAATCTACTTGAAAATCTATGGCAATACTTGAAAATGGCAATGATCGACAACAAACTTGACCGCGCTTGAACATTTTTTTAAATAATAATTTAGTACAATCCAGGTGTGCAAAGCACTTAGAAACTTAGCCAGAAAGACTCACAGCTGTAATCACTGCCAAAGGAGATTATAACATGTATTAACTCAGGGGACTAATTTTCATACATTTTTTACAAATGTAAAAATGTTTCCTCCACTTTGACAGAATATTTTGTGTAGATCGTTGACAAAAAAAATTACAATTAAATTTAATCAAATCAAGTGGTGTGAATACTTTCTGAAGGCACTGTACGCCATATAAATATAATGACCAGATTCTATTTATATGGGCTTACTTGGCTATAGCAGGCATGGCTCTCTCTGTGGCTAAATTATAATGAGGTGGGTTGGTTGATAGTTGCTCCAGGTTGTTAACCAGATGCCCTCTCACTCTCTCAAACACCAAATACACTAATCACAGCCCACTCTCTTCTTCTCTCCAATCCTCCCTCTTTCCCGCTGGTGAAGACTAGAATGCAGCTGCCCAAAAAGTTAAAAACTAAACATAGCAGCAAGGCATGGAACGAGTTAAGGAGGAACCGCCAAGAACGGAAAATTACACATTTTACCCACGTCTCTCCCTATCCATCACCATCCATCCTCACCTCACACATTTTGAAGCGCGAGTACAATCTCGAGGCACCTCTGGCAAAGTCAGTCAACCACACATTTGCGGTCAATGTCTTCTCAGAGTTCCTAAGAAAGCACAGCAGCAGCTAGCTAGTGCTGTAAGAGACCAAACTCCAACACGAGCCCCCAGATGAACTCCTGGTGAGGCTGGACCGACCTGCCCTCTGCCAACAGCAGTCACGGAGAACTAAAAACAGAGGACCATCTCGCCCGAAAAGGCAGCAGAAAGTAAGAGACCAAATATCGTTTTTTTTTTTTAAAGATACTTTGGAACATTTGTCTAGCTCAAATACCATGGTGCGGGAGTTGAAAGAGACCAATTACAATACTCAAAATGGTATCGTGCTCCGTGTAGAGCTGAGTGATATGGACAAAAATCCATATCGCGATAAATTGCCTGAATTGATGCGATAACAAATAGAACGATAACTTTATAACGTTGTACACCAGTTTTTATGCACCAGTTTTTTAAATGATTATCCTTTAAAACTACTGAAGTCATCTATTGAAGTCATCTATTGTCCTATTAACAACCACCCATATCAGCAAATGTATATCATTTCAATCTTCACATTTCTCTAGTACAGGTCACTTATCGTAATGAACGTTATCAGCGAAAATGCCTTTGATAAGTGATCAGTATGGTCGGTGTCGATCATTTTCGGTTTATCGTCCCAGCTCTAGGTCAGAGTATAAACTGTACAATTCTAGTGAGAGAGGCCCCAAATAATACAAATCTCTTTTCTAATTGTCCTTTCTGGTGAAGTAGCTTCAGTATGGAGCAGGTTTGTGTGTGTGTGTGTGTGTGTGTGTGTGTGTGTGTGTGTGTGTGTGTGTGTGTGTGTGTGTGTGTGTGTGTGTGTGTGTGTGTGTGTGTGTGTGTGTGTGTGTGTGTGTGTGTGTGTGTGTGTGTGTGTGTGTGTGTGTGAGGCACACAGTCATGGAGCAGTGACTGTTTGATGAGGAACATTATCATAGTGACATCATGGGCTGGATAGAAGTAGTCTACCATCTTCAGAACTAAATAATGGCATTGTCTCATAAAATAGAAAAATAAATAATATTGTTCGTTCTAGGTATTATAAAGCTGTGATTGATAATAGCCTATTCAAATAATATTTTGAATGGAACTTGGCATTTGATCGGGAGAAAGCCATGCATAAAACGATGACGCATAGCCTTCATATAGCCTCTCGAATGGAGAGAGAAGGGAATATAGGCTAAGTTATGACATTTTTACAGCCAAACACAAGGTAGCTAAGGAGTGTCCGTTATAATAGGTTTAGACTATTGCCTAAAGCCCATGCATCCGACAGATAGAAACGATATCCGACTGGACATTCGTGGAATTCTCCATTCTTTCTGGCCTACATTCCTCTATTGTGTTCTGTATCACATATTTATTGAAATAGACTATAGCAAATAGGACTAGGCAAATTACTTGGAGTGTCACTTGTGTGCTGGGAGACACCGTTCTTTACTGTGGGGCGCCAGCCAAGTTCAAATAGGCTGAACCGTCACCTGTCACATCACGATGTCATCCCCATCGATAAGGACAATAACAACACGTTTCTATCCACACATCCCTTTTCAGGATAAACGGTTCAGATTCCTCTTTTCAATAACTTCCAAAAATACTACCGGAACAAGCTGAAAAGGAGGGTGGACTCCTCGTGTGAAAAACAGCCGAAAGGGACACGTCGGGAGCCGCAGATAATGGGTGGGAAATGTTTTGGTTTTTATTGCCCTTTTAAAATGCACCAACACAGAAAATCTCAAACATAAATGGGTCATCATGTAACTAAGCAGGAAACGCAGTCTATTCTGGTGTCGCAGCAAGATCAACAAAATGTGTCCGTTTCAATGATAAAGAAATGGAGGATTGCGAAACAAGCCAAATTAAAGTTTACCCCCGCCTGAACATACCTTACTTTCTAAATGCCTTCACGTGGTTTACAGGTCGGTTCATTTAGGCTATGATGGACGATAGCAGGCTTTGGAGGTCCATAAATATGATCTATTGGGGCAACGAAACGTGTTGTTAATCTGATTCGTGAGCCTCAATTTTTGGATAATCCATAACGATTTCAGATATAGGTGCCAAAAAATATGCCTGAGAAACTTCAGTAAATAATCTGAGGCAATATGTTTTTAATATGTTTCTGTAGCCTCCTTGTACTGACCAAAAAGTAGGCCGTAAAAAACTTACACTAAAAACAGTAACAAGCAAGTGAGGTCGAGGTAGAGACCAAAAGAAAGACCAAGGAACAGTAGGCCTACAGCTATTGGATATTATAGGTAAATAATCCAGAAAGGTATGTTTTACAATCTCTGTTCTGACCAATTCCCCACATTCAAACACATGAAACACACCTGTTATGCTAGCCGTTAACGCTCTGTCAAAAGCTTGTATCGATTCACAATACAAACTTGGAAGCCATGGAGAGATTTTCCCAAGGGCACCTTCTACGGGAAACGGAAAGGCTACAAAGTGCAGGGTGTGAAAATGAAGTATTTATTGGCTCAAGTGGTTTATTACCTTCCCCCTCAGAGAGGTAGGTAGGTTTAGGTCAATTTAGCAAAAGCCAGCTAATGCTAACAGTTTAGTCAGGCTGTCTGTCATCTAAAGGCAAGAAATTATTTACTATTACAATTAGGCACACTCAAATAGAGCCTTTTATTTGAGCCATGAGGTTGCTCATAATTATAAGGAAGGACAACAGTTATCTGCCAAAGCTTAGTATTAACATACTGGGTTGCTAGCTTGTCACAAGAGTAAGAAAGAGCCACATATATACTAAGGCTGGGAATTGCTAGGGACCTCACAATACAATATCGCTATACTTTAGGTGCTGATATGATATATATTGTGATTCTCACGATTCTATATCTATTGTGATTTGATTCTGTGATTTTAATGCAATCCGATGTTCCAAATATATTGCTCACAGTAGGACAAGAGAGCCATGAGAAAACGAGTTTGGATCAGTCATGGAAATAAAAGCGCAGAATCAAATAGTCTCCCTATTTAAAAAAAAGGAGAAGCAGCTATGAAAATAAATTACTAGAGTTTTGGTGCAGGTACAGCTAATTAGCTCAAAAACAATTTTGTGATAGTAAAAACAATATGATATGTAATCAAAAATAATATCCAGAAATTTAACTATCGACCCCTCCCATCATCACTAATGTGTACGAGGAACTTGACATGTAGTAGTTCTGATCCAGTTGAATTCCAGGAACAGGCACTTATATATATATATATATTATTTTTGTAATTATTTTTTAATTTTATTAAACCTTTATTTAACTAGGCAAGTCAGTTAAGAACAAAGTCTTAATTACAATGACGGCCTAGGAACAGTGGGTTAACTGCCCTGTTCAGGGGCAAAACAACATATTTTTACCTTGTCAGCTCTGGGATTCAATCTAGCAACCTTTCGGTTACTGGCCCAACGCTCTAACCACCAGGCTACCTGCCGCCCCACTTACATTGAGAAAATAGTTAATTGAGCAACTGGTCAGATCAACTTGTTGATTCATCATGATCCTTGTGGTCCCAGAGCTCGGACTATATTGACAGTAACTGACATCACAAAGCCACGTGCTCCATCAAAGCAGGCCACCAAGAAAACGCTGCTCGTCGCTCCTCAAAGAGTCCTTTCCCTCCCTACCCACAATCACCTGCTGCTTGGGTGAGCATCAATCCCCCATCAGTGAGTTGAATGAGATTTGCCAGATCCAATCGGAACGTCCAATAATGAGCAGCCCATGCATGCTTTAACACCAACGAGGCCAAAGTCACAGCCAAAAAGGACATGCCAACACAAAGCCACTCACGACTCAATCATGTTGGCTTTTATCTTGCCTCACACACACACACCTCGCCGCTTGTGGCATACTCAAACCAAAATGTTTCAGTTCCAAAGGGTTGGATGGCTAAATTAACTTACACCAAATGAAACTCAAGTCCCCCCTGGGCCTTACGTCACAGCCCTGTTAAACTTGAAACATGCTACGGCATGACAACAGTGACAGGCGACCTATATTAAGCCACAACGCAAAGCTACACCACGAGAGGCAATCTATTGTCCCCCTCACAGGAATATTGGGTCGTTCCATTTGATTTCAATGACTTTTTGACCGCAACCGTTTTGATTTGAACAACAAACAAACAAAAAACTTTCTATACATATTTGTCCATGGTAGAAGTGGTTAGAAAGTAACTTTTTCTGAATGCCAAAATATTTAGGAGATAGAAGTGCTCAAAGTTGATCCATTTTCATACCCCACCCTACCATGAGGCATCCATGTCTTCATCACTGGAAAAGATACACTTCTGAGTTTGATGTCCTTTAAAAGCTTAGAAACAGGGTTGTCAACCTATTTTATAAAAATCTTTTTTTTTAAAGCTTTATGAAATAGTCATTAAAAAATTTGTTTTTTAAAGTCAATTATCCCCGCATATGTTGTAGCTTAGATCCTATATTAAATCTGAGGTGTGTGTTGCAACCGCCACCAGTTGAGAAACAGCATGCTCTTAAAAACAGGATGGGTGTCATGTTTTGGCTGATAAATGTACTAAAATGGGAATACAATTTAAAATGTCAACTTTCAAAAAAGGTAGCACAAAGAAGGTTGGAGATCCACACATCGGAGAATGTTGACTTGGATGGGAAGATCAGATCTATACTGTCAACCTTCCATAGGAAACATACTGAAATATAGAAAATAGAAATTCCCCTTTTAAGTTGACATTTGACAGTGGGTGGACCGGCAGCCATCTTTGTAGTAGTAATTAGAAGTAAACATTACTATTCAAATTTTCATGTACCAGTTAAATTGCTGTGGTTCTAAGGGATATGTCCATTCTATCAATTATACACTATACAGTTGAAGTCGGAAGTTTTACATACACCTTAGCCAAATATATTTAAACTCAGCTTTTCACAATTCCTGACATTTAATCCTAGTAAAAATTCCCTGTTGTAGGTCAGTTAGGATCACCACTTTATTTTAAGAATGTGAAATGTCAGAATAATAGATAGAATGATCTATTTCAGCTTTTATTTCTTTCATCACATTCCCAGTGGGTCAGAAGTTTGCATACACTCAATTAGTATTTGGTAGCATCAAACGTTTCGGGGAGCCTTCCACAAGCTTCCCACAATAATTTGGGTGAATTTTGGCCCATTCCTCCTGACAGAGCTGGTGTAACTGAGTCTAGTTTGTAGGCCTCCTTGCTCACACACACTTTTTCAGTTCAGCCCACAAATGTTCTATAGGGTTGAGGTCAGGGCTTTGTGATGTCCACTCCAATACCTTGACTTTGGTTGTCCTTAAGCCATTTTGCCACAACTTTGGAAGTATGCTTGGGGTCATTGTCCATTTGGAAGACTCATTTGCGACCAAGCTTTTACTTCCTTACTGATGTCTTGAGATGTTGCATCAATATATATTGTTCTGGGATTGATTTGCACTTTTTGCACCAAAGTACGTTCATCTCTAGCAGACAGAATTTGTCTCCTTTCTGAGCGATATGACGGCTGCGTGGTCCCATGGTGTTTATACTTGCATACTATTGTTTGTATAGATGAATGTCCTACCTTCAGGCGTTTGGAAACTGCTCCCAAGGATGAACCAGATTTGTGGAGGTCTAAAAAAAAAATCCTATGTCTTGGCTGATTTCTTTTGATTTTCCCATGTCAAGCAAAGAGGCACGGAGTTTGAAGGTAGACTTTGAAATACAACCACATCTCCATTAGACTCAAATGATGTCAATTAGCCTATCAGAAGCTTCTAGAACCATAATTTTCAGGAATTTCCAAACTGTTTAAAGGCACAGTCAACTTAGTCAATGTGAACTTCTGACCCACTGGATTTGTGATACTGTGAATTATAAGTGAAATAATCTGTCTGGAAACAATTGTTGGAAAAATGACTTGTGTCATGCACAAAGTAGATGTCCTAACCAACTTGCCAAAACTATAGTTTGTTCACAAGAAATTTGTGGAGTGGTTGAAAAAAACGTGTTTTAATGACTCCAACCTAAGTGTATGTAAACTTTTGACTTCAACTGTATATACAAAAGTATGTGGACACCCCTTCAAATGAGTGGATTCAGTTATTTCAGCCACATCCGTTGCTGACAGGTGTATAACATCGAGCACAGAGCCATGCAATCTCCAAAGAAAAGCATTATGATGGTTTTCATCAAACACCACAACAAGATTTTCAGTCACATCCTTGTATGAAGGACAAGTCGATTGACAGGTAAATGTCAAGCCCTGCATGTTTTTGTTCGAAAGTCTCAAAGAACGCTACCTGCCCCAATACATGGTGCCAACTGTAAAGTTTGGTGGAGGAGGAATTATGGTCTGGGGCTATTTTTCCTGGTTCTGGCTAGGCTCCTTAGTTTCGCTGAAGGGAAATCTTAAAGCTACAGCATACAGTGGGGCAAAAAACTATTTAGTCAGCCACCAATTGTGCAAGTTCTCCCACTTAAAAAGATGAGGCCTGTAATTTTCACTATGGTAGCCTGGTGCAGGTCTACAATTTTGTTTCTGGTGTCCTTTGACAACTCTTTGGTCTTGGCCATAGTGGAGTTTGGAGTGTGACTGTTTGAGGTTGTGGACAGGTGTCTTTTATACTGATAACAAGTTCAAACAGGTGCCTCTGATACAGGTAACGAGTGGAGGACAGAGGAGCCTCTTAAAGAAGAAGGCACAGGTCTGTGAGAGCCAGAAATCTTGCTTGTTTGTAGGTGACCAAATACTTATTTTCCACCATAATTTGCAAATAAATTCATAAAAAATTCTACAATGTGATTTTTCTGGATTTTTTTTCTCATTTGTTCTGTCATATTGGAAGTGTACCTATGATGAAAATTACAGGCCTCTCATCTTTTTAAGTGGGAGAACATGCACAATTGGTGGCTGACTAAATACTTTTTTGCCCCGCTGTATGTGCTTCCAACTTTCTGGCAACAGTTTGGGAAAGGTCCTTTCCTGTTTCAGCATGACAATGCCCCCATGCACAAAGAGAGGTCTATACCGAAATGGTGTCATGATCATTGTGGAAGAACTTGACTGCCCTGCACAGAACCCTGACCTCAACCCCATTGAACACTTGGGATGAATTGGAACGCTGACTGCGAGCTAAACCTAATCGCCCAACATCACTGCCTGATCCAACATCTAGTGGATACCCTTCACAGAAGAGTGAGGGCTATTATAGTAGCAAAGGGGGGACCAACTCCATATTAATCCCCATGGTTTTGGAATGAGATGATCGGCGAGCAGGTGTCCACATACTTTAGGTAATGTATTGTATTTCTATGACTCCTGTTTGTAAGCTTTTAAATTATATCAAACTCAACCGTTTATATTTCCCAGCGATTAAGACATGGATGTCTGATGATTGGGTGTGGAATGCAAAAATGTGACAACTTTGAGCACCTCTATCTCTTAAATGGTTTTGCATTCAAGCCCGCAAAGTTTTACTTTTTGACCAATTCTACCATGGGAAAATATGTATGGTTAAGTTTTGTTGAAATCTAAAGTGGTTCGATCCAAAAGTGATTGAAATGAAATGGAACGGCCCTATTCTCATATCATAATGAATAAAGGGGTCTGGGAGGAAAGGAGATAAATACCTGATTAGTCTTGTGCATGACTCTATGGACACAGGCTTGGGTTTCAGTGTCCAGAGGCTAGTTCACTGTGTTGTAGTGGAAATGGAAAGTAACATTAAAATGATATCTGGTTTGTTTGGTAACAACGACGTATAGTAACTTTTTAAAAACTATTCTGTATAAGTCTTGCCAGTGCCAAAGTCACCCTGGCCTATACAGGAATATACTGTAGATTAGTACAGGGTAAATATAACGTAGTTCTGCCCGGGGTGACATCTTTGGAGTGACAACAGATCTGCCCCAGTAGGTCAAAGGGCGTTCTTTAATGAGTGAGTGAACAGCGGTGTGAACTGGGAACGCTTTACTGACACTCTCAATCTCTAGGATCTGAAGACCGATCGGCGGCACTACAAGAAAGTACAGACAAGTGGTTTGAACCCCAGCTGAAATCACAGAGACAAGCCCTGTCACCCACCCGCCACTGATAGAAGTGCGGCTGGCAGGAAAAGGGTTAAGGGCCACTAACACTTCCCAGGGTCCTGAACATAGAGGCACCATTGGGGGAAAAACACCAATAAACAGACCCAAAAGGCAAAGCCCTACAGGCGAAGCCAGTGTTAGCAGACTCCATAGAGGCATTTATAACCCTCCTTAACACACACACACACACACACACGGAATGTCAAATGCATAAATCCCATTCCCCTTGCCGGCGCTAAGTCAGCAGTGTCCAGCTGGCCTGTGTAGCGTCAACACGAGCCCGTCCCGGATACTCAGGCCATTATTACATTATCACAATACATGAGGGCTGTGTGCTTCATTAAACTCAATATGACTAATCTGTGCCATTTCAGGGAGAACCATAAAAAAAAACATCCTCTGTATCGTTGCCTATGCCGTCCCAGGGAGGGGTAGCATTCTAGGAGTGAAAGCACTTCACTAAAATACAATTTTAGACTTAATAATAATAATAATAATAATAATATATGCCATTTAGCAGACGCTTTTATCCAAAGCGACTTACAGTCATGTGTGCATACATTCTACGTATGGGTGGTCCCGGGGATCGAACCCACTACCCTGGCTTTACAAGCGCCATGCTACACAATTAAGGGCAGTTCAATAATACCCCAACTCCAGAGCACTTTCTCCTTAATGTGCCAAGTGGTCTGAAAAGCCCAAAAGGCAGAAAACCACCATTTTCAATTTAATCCCCACACTAGTCATTGAGCCACTCCGTAATCCTCAGGCCCGCCTAGTAAGTCTGATAATTACACTTATTGGACACCCATAATGATTAGCCTTTGGTTTCAGTCAAAGGCAGCAGATGCCATTTCATTGCATGCTTCCATCAAGTGGAAAACGAATCATGTGTAAGCCCAGCTCGTAAAAAGAGAGGGAAATTATTACTTTGCATGGGCGACACACTTGGCCACTGAACAAACTCTGCCCCGTCACTTGCTTTCACTCTATAGCATAGAAAGTCAATTCTACATAGTAAACTCTAAGCATTCAAATTCTCAGCAATAGTCTTCACACTACGTTATGTACACTAAGAAAAAGTCAACTGAAAGAGTGACACAACGCCAGAGGGAAAACACCAAAGACCTACCAAGTGACCAGTCAAAGGTGAAAGTAAAGTTTGATACGGTAGACTGGCACAAAGAGTCCAAATGGGAGGTGGAACAGGACAGCACTAGTTGGCCAAGTAGAGTACTAAAAACATGTTCACTTAGCCAATGTTCACACAGGCAGGATATGAAGGGATTGCAATTCAAGTGTAGAGGTTGCTTTGTTTTGGCATTGTAAACTCAATGGTTTAGCATGAAGACACAACATGTCCTTTTCCTTGGCTGTAAGGTCTACCAGGTAGGAAGTGGTTTGTATCTACAACATTAATGCCTGTGTACTTCTGAATTCCTACTTACACCAAAAGGGATAGGCCATTGTCCCATATGCAGATACAGTGAACCTCCAATGCATGCAGCTGTGCCCATCTCCCAGTCCAACTTGATTGTACTTGTGTTCCCACCATCAGAAGGGGTGAAAGCAGTAGCAGAGTTGGTAACTGGCTCTGGGACTTACTGGAAAGCGATCAGTGAATTGCCTTCATGTCTGAAACAGGTCAAGGCAGGTCCCCTCTATTTTTCTCCCTCGCTCTCTTTTTACAGGCCCCACCTTCCAGATTACCATTCCACTGCTGCTACTTGTGCTGCAGCTGGGGGAGCATTGCTGTTCAGACTCAGCGTTGCACCTCATTCCTTTGACACTCGTTATATGTAGCCTACAGTGCATTCGGAAAGTATTCAGACTCCTTCCCTTTTCCCACATTTTGTAACGTCACAGCCCTATTCTAAAATTAATTAAATATTTAGTATTTTCCTCAATCTACACACTATGCCCCATTGTGACAAAACAAAAAACAGGTTGACATTTTTGCAAATGTATAAAAAAATAAAAAACAGAAGTATTCCTTTGCTATGAGACTAAAAATTGGTCTCAGGTGCATCCTGTTTCCATTGATCATCCTTGAAATGTGTCTACAACCTTCATGGTAGAGCGGCCAGACGGAAGCCACACCTCAGTAAAAAGGCAATGACAGCCCACTTGGAGATTGCCAAAAAGGCACCTAAACACCCTTTGGACTGAATGCTAAGCGTCATGTCTGGAGGAAACCTGGCACTATCCCTACGGTGAAGCATGGTGGCAGCATCATGCTGTGGGGATGTTTTCAGCAGCAGGGACTGGGAGACAAGTCAGGATTGAGGGAAAGATGAACGGAGCAAAGTATAGAGATCCTTGATAAAAACCTGCTCCAGAGCCCTCAGATTGGGGAAAGGTGCACCTTCCAATATGACAACAACCCTAAGCACACAGCCAAGACAACGCTGGAGTGGCTTCGGGACAAGTCTCTGAATGTCCTTGAGTGTCCCAGCCAGAGCCCAGACTTGAACCCGATCGAACATCTCTGGAGAGACCTGAAAATAGCTGTGAAGCAACACTCCCCATCCAACCTGACAGAGCTTGAGAGGATCTGCAGATAATGGTAGAAACACATATACAGGAGTGACAAGCTTGTAGCATCATACCCAAGAAGACTAAGCTGTAATTCCTGCTAAAATGTGATTCAAAGTACAAAAATGTTAACAACAAAACCCGAAATACTGACATTTCTAAAAACCTGTTTTTGCTCTGTTATTATGGGGTATTGAGTGTAGATTGATGAGGGGAAATAACCATTTTAAAATCAATTTTAGAATAAGGATGAAACTTAAAAACGGGGAAAAAATAAAGGGGTCTGAATACTTTTAACCATCTATGCAGCATGATTGGTGGAGTGCTGTAGAGATGGCTGTCCTTTTGGAAGGTTCTCCCATCTCCACAGAGGAACTCTGGAGCTGATACAGAGCGACCACTGGGTTCTTGGTTACCTTCCTGAACAATGCCCTTCTCCCCAGATTGCTTGGTTTGGCCAGGCAGCCAGCTCTTGGAAGAGTCTTGGTGGTTTCAAACTTCTTCCATTTAAAAATGATGGAGGCCACTGTGTTCTAGGGAACCGTCAATGCTACAGATTTATTTTGGTGGACTCCAATCCAGTTGTAGAAACTACAAGGATGATCAATGGAAACAGGATGCGCCCGAGCTCAATTACGAGTCTCATTGCAAAGGGTCTGAACACTTAGGTAAATAAGGGATCTGTTTAATACATTTGCAAGATTTTTTTAAACCCATTTTTGCTTTGTCATTATGGGGTAGTGTGTGTAGATTGAGGAAAAAATGTATTTAATCAATTGTATAATAAGGCTTTAACGTAACAAAAATGTGGAAAAAGTCAAGGGGTCTGAATACTTTCCAATTGCACTGTACATACAGTTGAAGTCAGACGTTTACATACATTTAAACTCAATTTTTCACTATTCCTGACGTCAAAGTAAAAATTCCCCATCAGGTCAGTTAGGATCACCACTTTATTTTAAGAATGTGAAATGTCAGAATAATAGTAGAGAGAGTTATTTCTTTCAGCTTTTATTTCTTTCATCACATTCCCAGTGGGTCAGAAGTTTACATACACTCAATAAGTATTTGGTAGCATTGCATTTAAATTGTTTAACTTGGGTCAAACGTTTTGGGTAACCTTCAACAAGCTTCCCACAATAAGTTGGGTGAATTTGATCCCATTCCTCCTGACAGAGCTGGTGTAACTGAGTCAGGTTTGTAGGCCTCCTTGCTCACACACGCTTTTTCAGTTCAGCCCACAAATGTTCTATAGGGTTGAGGTCAGTCGCTTTGTGATGGCCACTCCAATACCTTGACTTTGGTTGTCCTTAAGCCATTTTGCCACAACTTTGGAAGTATGCTTGGGGTCATTGTCCATTTGGAAGACCCATTTGCAACCAAGCTTTAGCTTCTTGAGATGTTGCTTCAATATAGCCACATAATTTTCCTGCCTCATGATGCCATCTATTTTGTGAAGTGCACCAGTCCTTCCTGCAGCAAAGCACCCCCACAACATGATGCTGCCACCCCCATGCTTCACGATTGGGATGGTGTTCTTCGGCTTGCAAGCCTCCCCCTTTTTTCCTCCAAACATAACGATGATAATTATGGCCAAACAGTTATATTTTTGTTTCATCAGACCAGAGGACATTTCTCCAAAAAGTATCATCTTTGTCCCCATGCGCAGTTGCAAACCATAGTCTGGCCTTTCAGGTTATGTTGATATAGGACTCGTTTTACTGTGGATATAGATACTTTCCTCCAGCATCTTCACATGGTCCTTTGCTGTTGTTTTGGGATTGAATTGCACTTTTCGCACCAAAGTACATTCATCTCTAGGAGACAGAACGCATTTCCTTCCTGAGTGGTATGCCAGCTGTGTGGTCCCATGGTGTTTATACTTGCGTACTATTGTTTGTACAGATGAACGAGGTACCTTCAGAGGCGTTTGGAAATTGCTCCCAAGGATGAACCAGACTTGTGGAGGTCTACAATTTTTTTCTGGGGTCTTAGCTGATTTCTTTTGATTTTCCCATGATGTCAAGCAAAGAGGCACTGAGTTTGAAGGTAGGCCTTGAAATACAACCCCAGGTACACCTCCAATTGACTGAAATGGTGTCAATTAGCCTATCAGAAGATTCTAAAGCAATCATTTTCTGGAATTTTCCAAGCTGTTTAAAGGCACAGTCAACTCAGTGTATGTAAACTTCTGACCGACTGGATTGTGATACAGTGAATTACGTGAAATAATCTGTCTGTAAACAATTGTTAGAAAAATGACTTGTGTCATGCACAAAGTATATGTCCTAACGGACTTGCCAAAACTATAGTGTGAACAAGACATTTGTGGAGTTGTGGAAAAACAAGTTTTAATGACTCCAACCTAAGTATGTAAACTTCCGACTTCAACTGTATGAGATGAGTAAAGTAGTATGTAAACATTATTAAAGTGGCCAGTGACTCCATGTCTATGTATATAGGACAGCAGCCTCTAAGGTGCAGGGCTGAGTAACCGGGCTCTTTTTCAGTCTCTCGGCCCCAGCTTTGATGCACCTGTACTGACCTCGCCTTCTGGATGATTGCGAGGTGAACAGGCCGTGGCTCGGGTGGTTGATGCCCTTGATGATCTTTTTGGCCTTGTGGGTGGACCATTTCAGATTGTCAGTAATGAGTATGCAGAGGAATTTGAAGCTTTCCACATTCTCCACAGAAGTCCCGTCGATGTGGATAGGGGCGTGCTCCCTCTGCTGTTTCCTGAAGTCCATGATCAGCGCCTTCATTTTGTTGATGTTCAGGGAGAGGTTATTTCCCTGGCACCACTCTGATAGGGCCCTCACCTCCTCCCTGTAGGCTGTCTTGTCATTGTTGGTAATCAGACTACTGTTGTGTAGTCTGCAAACTTGATGATTGAGTTGAAGGCGTGCGTGGCCACAGTCATGGGTGAACAGGGAGTACAGGAGGGGGCTGAGCACGCACTCTTGTGGGACCACTGTGTTGAGGATCAGCGTAATGGAGGTGTTGTTTCCCTCCTTCAACACCTGGGGGCGGCCAGTCAGGAAGTCCAGGACCCAGTTGCACAGGGTGGAGTTCAGACCCAGGGCCCCGAGTTTCATGAGTTTGGAGGGTTGGGGTTAAGCAAATTGCAGTGGGTCTAGGGTGTCAGGTAAGGTAGAGGTGATATGATCCTTAACTAGCCTCTCAAAGCACTTCATGATGACAGAAGTGCTACGTAGCGATAGTGATTTAGTTCAGTTACCTTTGCTTTCTTGGGTACAGGAACCATTGGGGAGATATCAAAGCAAGTGGGGACAGCAGTCCTCAGTTACAATAAATGTTGTATCAGGATATGTGCACCTGCACAGGATCAGTACATCACACCTGCGTGGCAGGTACAGGATGGCAACAACAATTGCCCGAGTTACACCAGGAACGCACAATCCCTCCATCAGTGCTCAGACTGTCTGCAATAGGCTGGACTGAGGACTTGTGAGGACCTACCTTAAAACAGGCCTACCAGACATCACTGGCAAACAACGTTGCCTATGGGCACAAACCCACCGTCGCTGGACCAGACAGGACTGGCAAAAAGTGCTCTTCACTGACGAGTCGTGGTTTTGTCTCACCAGGTGTGATGGTCGGATTCGCGTTTATCGTCGAAGGAATGAGCGTTACACCGAGGCCTGTACTCTGGAGTGGGATCGATTTGGAGGTGGAGGGTCCATCATGGTTTGGGGCGGTGTGTCACAGCTGAGCTTGGTGTCATTGCATGCAATCTCAATGCTGTGCATTACAGGAAAGACATCCTCCTCCCTCATGTGGTACCCTTCCTGCAGGCTCATCCTGGCATGACCCTCCAGCATGACAATGCCACCAGCCATACTGCTCATTCTGTGCGTGATTTCCTGCAAGACAGGAATGTCAGTATTCTGTCATGGCCAGCGAAGAGCCCGGATCTCATTCCTATTGAGCACGTCTGGGACCTGTTGGATCGGAGGGTGAGTGCTAGTGCCATTCCCCCGCAGAAATGTCCTGGAACTTGCAGGTGCCTTTGTGGAAGAGTGGGGTAACATCTCACAGCAAAAACTGGCAAATCGGGTGCAGTCCATGAGGAGGAGATGCACTGCAGTACTTAATGCAGCTGTGGGCCACACCAGATACTGACTGTTACTTTTGATTTTGACCCCCCCTTTGTTCAGGGACAATTTTCTATTTCTGTTAGTCACATGTCTGTGGAACTTGTTCAGTTTGTCTCTGTTGTCAAATCTTATGTTCATACAAATATTTACAAACGTTAAGTTTGTTGAAAACAAACACAGTTGTCAGTGAAAGGACATTTCTTTTTTTGCAGAGTTTAGGTCGGTGAACAAAAGGACTTGAGTTTCTGTATGTTATCACAATCACACCATGAGTAGTTAATCCTGAAACATACACCACCACCCTTCTACTTCCCGGAGAGTTGTTTATTCCTGTCTGCGCGATGTATTGACAGGGACAGTAAATCCCGAGAGAGCCATGATTCCGCGAAACAGAGTATGTTACAGATCCTGAAGTCTCTCGAAGGAGATCCTCGCCCTGAGCTTGGCTACTTTATTGTCTAGAGACTGAACATTAGTGAGTAATATACTCTGAAGTAGTGGATGGTGTGCTTGCCTCCTGATTCGGACAAGAAGTTCACTCCGAATACTTCTTCTCCGCCGGTGGCGTCTTGGAGCAGTTTCTGGGATAAGTTCAATTGCCTTGGGGGTATGAACAAAGGATCCAATTGGGGAAAGTCGTAATCCTGGTCATAATGCTGGTGAGTTACCACCGCTCTAATATCCAAAAGTTCTTCCCGGCTGTATGTAATAACACAAAAAAACATTCTGGACTAATAATGTAAGAAATAACACACACACAAAAAAAATACTGTCGGCGCCACCTTACTCTCTTTGTGCATCTTACTCTATTGGTAAAGTTAAATCGTAACTGTAGCCAGTTTGTGGAATCTTTGGAAAGCTCCCTTCCCATGTGAAGTAGATCTATGCAAATAATAATGGACGATGCCTGCCATCAATCAAGGCAATTCGAAGTTGTCTATCATGTTTCAGGCTGATCATTCCCTGCTGTATTCACAATTTGAGCAATGACCTAAATACACTTGATGATTTATCCATAGAGGTCAGGTTTTTGAAGATCATTCCAATTATGGCTGTCAACATAGTCTACTTGGGAACTAGCCCTTGATCATGACTCAGTTCCATTACATTACACATAAGTCAAAGGACAAAGGCTCTTCTGTAGGGGGGTGACAGGACGCCACAAAAGTGTTGTCACTGAAAAATACTGTTGGCTGCGGTGTTAAAACAGTTTACAGTAAGTGTGTATTTTGCGCTTGTGAATTTGGATTTGATATGAAAGTAAAGGGATTTCTGTTTCTAGAACCATGCCACAATTGAGAATTGATTCACGTTTAGATGGAGTATTTCACTGTTATGGCTTCCAGAGCCAATTCACCCCTTATAACAGAACATGTAAGCTCCTTGGACTGAGAAGTAACGTTAGGCTCCTTTAGTCCAATACTGGGCTACTTGGGAACCAGCTAAAATATTGTCAGTCAAGTGTCAATATAGATAACAGGCTTTTACTGCCATCTTGTTCAGACCAGTTGACCTATCATTTTTTATTTTACTGTCTACTTTAGGCTATACTAGGAACTAAATCTTCAAAGTGACAGTGGACTGTAGCTGCCTTAAGTGGACAGTTGGATTTTTTGAATTGTGGAAAGGTGACTGGCTACTAGTGTTGCAAATTAATTTCAAGAAATCGCCTGAGCCGGATGATACATTGTTCCGAGGAAAATATTTATGTTCCTGTTCAGAAACCCCAACATTCCACACAGAGAGTGGCACATCCCCACTCAACGTAAGTGTGCTAGCCACTCGTAACAACAATGATAAAAGGCTACATTTAGTTACAGTGATCTACAAACGCTTAAAACGAGAACTTCAAACTCCTACACATGTTTAACCAGCTTGGCTGCTCAGCAGGGCACAACGTTGTAGAAAGTTCAGATAGAAATATCGAAATACATGGATCTGGAAATATGTAGCACTGTATAAACATGTTCTCGGACATGAATAATATGGAATCACATCACTTCTATTCGTGACATTTCATTCTGCAACATTCCACACGTTTGACTACTGAACGTGGCCCGAGTTTTTAGCTGCAGTCCGGTGTTTCATGGAGGCTTCGTTTTAGCTGCGGCAGAAGATCAGGGGGAGGAGGGGTAAAAACTTGCCGCAGTTCGGAGTATGCCTGCCCATGTCGAACTCAGGAAGTTGCAGTGCCATCGTTACATTTGTTCATTGATTTAGTAATACAAGTAGTTGTATTTATCAAAACACTAGTTCACCTACCTTGCCATGAAAAAATCTGCGATAGTCCCAAAATTGATTCGCTTTGTGTCGAAGAGTTCCGACAAGATGACTGTAGGTTTGAACCAGACTGAACATAAGTTCTTTCACAGATTTTACTGGTACACCAGCGGGACAGGGTTTGTTTTCCTCCTGAACTGCCTTCGTTGTTTCTTCCCTCCACTCCCTGCGCTGTAGGATCAAACCATCACATTCCACCGTGTCCCTAACAATGAAAAATGTGGGTTTTCCTTTGCGCCGGTGGACCCACACCCCCTGCATGACTAGTAGGGTCTGACCGTGACAAGAACGCCCTTCCCTGCTGTAGAGTCCCGCCTCTCCTGAAGTCTAACTGAATAAAGAGTGAAACATGCCGAATTCAAAGGGAAAAGAACATGAGACAGGAGACTCTTTGAATATTAGTGCATAGGTTTCAACACATTGCGTTGCTTTCAAAATTATGACAGAGCAACAGACCTAAGTGGAAGGAATGTAAGGAAGGCATCAGTTTCAGAGAACTTTGCAGAAAAAAACGTGCGTATGAATTTGGCCTGTCAATGAACAATATGGGATATCATATCATTTACATGAAAGACTTTCATGAAAGACTCATACATTTAATGCTTTTGGGAATAGGAAAAGGTTTTTTGCCATGGGTCTTGCAACTTTTTTTGGCAACCACCTACCTGGTAATTTGGGGGAAATCAAAATGCTGATACCTGGTTGCCCAGCTTGGCAACCACATTTCAAAATAATTGTCTGGCCCTGTATTGGTTCCTATCTGTCCTGTCAATGGAAAAGCAGCAGTACAGTGCTAATCAATGTGAACCCAGAAAGAGGACCATAACTGTCATCACCACAGACTTATATAATCAACTATCCAGAGAGGCCAAAGTGCATCTCTGTATCTCACTGTATGCATGTGACAATAGGGGCCAATCAACACAATGCGCCGACACAGAAAGTGTTATTTGACTCCTCCCGCTGCCCATAGTCTTGGCTCAATCATGGCCCACACACATTCGATTGGCTATTTATTAACCAAAAGCCCCAGATGTTGGATGATTTATCCTACTGTCATAGGCTACACCTTCTCCTATTACTTTTCAGTTGCTGTGACTGAAACGTAACCACTTAATGAAGTATTAGATCAAGTATTTTATCTGTGGAGTGTCTCGCCTCCCGTCTACATTTAGTATCTACATATTTCAGCAGTACATACTACGTTTTTAGCCAGCAGGAATGAACACATTGATATGTAGACTAGACATGGTGTATAGAATTTGATTTGATTTGATTTTGATCATGTCTGTCAAAAACTAGCCATGAGTTAGTTGGGTGATTCTCACAAAACTGGCACTTGGTAAAAACAAGCCTTGAAAAATAAATAAACACATTTCCAACATAATTCCTCTTGGATCAATATGATTAGGATCTGTAGTTAACCATTTTGTAATTATTGTTTTGTTTATTGATTAGATATTGTGCATTTAACCACAATTTCCACAACTACCAATGCAAAAATTCTCATTACCGCAATAGTTTTCCAAAAAAGTCAGAAACATGCTCCATATTGTGGCTTTAAGTAAATTAAATGGGGTTTAAATATCTATATTTATTGACAACTCCTACTTAGTCAAATAACTAATATTTTATGAAAAATCTGTACAATAGCTGTAAGCAGTGGTCCTAGTAAATAATTAATGTTTCCAGCACAGCACACCCACGGACTAATATTGATTGTACAGAACACATTCCTAATATTGAGTTGCACCCCCTTTTGCCCTCAGAACAGCCTCAATTTGTCGAGGCATGGACTCTACAAGGTGTCGATAGCGTTCCACAAGGATGCTGGCCCATGTTGACTCCAATGCTTCCCACAGTTGTCAAGTTGGCTGGATGTCCTTTGGGTGGTGGACAATTCTTGATACAAATGGGAAACTGTTCAGTGTGAAAAACCCAGCAGTGTTGCAGTTCTTGACACAAACCGGTGCGCCTGGCACCTTCTGCCATACACCCCACGTAAATCTTGTTTCTTGCCCATTCACAATCCATGTCTCAATTGTCTCAAGGGTTAAAAATCCTTCTTTAACCTGTCTCCTCCCCTTCATCTACACTGATTGAAGTGGATTTAACAAGTGACATCAATAAGGGATTATAGCTTTCACCTGGTAAGTCTATGTCATGGAAAGAGCAGGTGTCCTTTTGTGTTTTATTCAAATAAGTAAATTTTTTCTGAAGTAACATTTAATTAAATAACCCAAAAATGTAATAGGGACGCATTTCAGTCATGAGAATTTGCGGTGAGAATGTGCAAAATTCAGGCAGAAATGTTAAATGTATTTTAAAT
Source organism: Oncorhynchus gorbuscha (assembly GCF_021184085.1). Lineage (NCBI taxonomy): Eukaryota > Metazoa > Chordata > Actinopteri > Salmoniformes > Salmonidae > Oncorhynchus > Oncorhynchus gorbuscha. Next base: position 57,296,825 of record NC_060182.1, on the reverse strand, counting down.
AAGGCACTATGCCATACACTAGGTATCTTAGTCTTCAGACCAATAGTTGATTATTGCAGATGCATTATGTTTTTCAAACTCAATTTGTTGCTGCCAAAGTTAAAACTGGTTTCATGAGAATCACCCAGCTCGCTTTTGTTTCTTGAGTCGTTGTCATTTACGGGCTTCTAAAAGGGGTTTGTTTATGAGGTTAAAAGCAGAGGAGGAAGAGCACGGAAACAGTTTTCCCTCTAAACGTTGTTCAACTGAACATGACAAATGAAGTCCTTCATTGCTTAGTGTAATTAAAAATCTGTGGTTGAGCATCATCATGATCGCTGAAACAGTAGGATGAACATATTTCATCTCCAAAGTACCCACGTATCCATGACCTTTTTATGAGGCTGCGGTGACTAAACTGTTCTGTAATAAAAGCACACCTTGATGGAATCTCACAGAGAATCCATTGTGTATCCCTCGTTAAAACGAGCTGCATTCAACCCCATTAAATAAAATACTCTTGGCAGATTGTCTAAATGCTGTGATCATATTGTTTTACACAAGGGGAGGTGAATGCAACATTCATACTGCAGCTGTCTGTCATTGCTGAAGACACCAAATAGGTCAAAATAATCAAAGAAATGAAATCCCATTAAAAAGCCTTATTAGCTGTCACATGCAGGAATGCCCAGACACCAACAAAAACGTGAATGACAACCATCCTTGTAATTTGCATGTGTGAGTGTGTGTGTGTGTGTGTACATGCATGTGATATGATTATGAGTCTGTGCGTACATATATGTGTGTTTACATAAAAAACTGGTGTGCTCTGTAGTCAGAGAGGGCTATAAATATCCTGGTATACCCTTGAAGTAGAGGCAAAAGGAAGGAGGACAACACACCACTGGAAACGAGACGAGAAACGGAGAGAAGGAAAAGCAGAAAAACAGTAATAGAGAGGAAGAGAATGATTGAGAGGAAAAAGAGAGACGGAGGGTGAGAGAACGTAAGACTGGGGAGAGGTAGAAGACACAAGAAAGATAATAAGGTTTTGGAAGAGCTGTGTAAATATCCTTCATCACAAACAGCTAATGGTAACAATACTTAACATCTGCAGGTGTAAAGCTTTCTAACTTGGTAAAAGCATTTATAATGTCATGTAATGAGGCTATAATATGTTACATCTCTTTGTATCAAAATGTAAACTGGTTGAAAATGACTGCGTGGTAATAATACATGGGTCACACATGTTCAAGTCTTACCATGTAATATACTGTAACTGCATGAGGATGCATTAATTCCGCAGGCTAGGTTAAGTGCTATCCAAACATCTAGACTCAACCATGTCATATAGATAGTGATGCATTGCATAAACCTAAGGCAGTTTGAAGGAGCATGCTTATAGTAATAATTCCCAGAAAATGAGTCAGTGCCTTCTCTCACAACCAGTTTCATAGGAAGAAAGAGAAGATGATTCTGTTACTCTGCTCTCTCTCTCTCTCTCTGTCTGTGTGTCATCGTAGGGGATTCAAATGTACTTTGCAATCAAACCCAGTTTAATATTCAGGATTTAAATAGTCTCCTGTATTTAGAATAAATATGTCGAAACGTGCATTGCGTTATGAATAAAGCAATGGAGTCTAATCACATCTGTGCTTCAAAGCTTTGACCATTCCACATAGTCTAGTCTATGAATTGAAGGCAGGTTGATTAATCATATTTATTTGACATTAAGACGGGTGGAATTCTGCTCTGTTACACAAATTCTCTACAAAATGTAAGCATGTAGCCTCACTACTCCAGAGGTACAGTATGTACAGTAAACCTCAGTGTCAGCTCCTATCTGGAGGTGAACACGGATCAGTCTTTAACAGTTCACCCTTGCATGCCCCATCACTGTAGGAGCACATTCCATTGTGGTAAATCTGTCTCGGCAACTACAGTATATAGCCTGCCAAAAACGTTTCATCCCAGCCCAGCAGCCCTACCGCAAGGTAAAGCCCTACCCATTTATCTTTTCTTTCCTGCTTCGTCTTAAGTGGGCCTGTGCTTACGGCGAGGCCCGTGGAGATAAAATATCCTTGCAACACTTTCATGTCTGCCAGAAAGGAGAGGCTGGGGATGAAACGGGAGCGACCGTGAAAGGTGTTCACCAGGAGGCGTTCCAGCAGCCTCTCTCTGGAATGCAACCCCAAGCATCTCCCGACCGTCTCCAAGCTATCCCATAAAAACCTCTGGGCTCCTGCCAACATTTTCCTGGTGCTATGCACACCTGGACCCAGTCAGGGAGCCCTCGACTCATCCAAAGGGTTTGGGAAGTTGGGAGATGGTGAATTCCGTCAGTTGACCTATGTAACAACACATATCATCATCAGACAGAGCTGGCCTCCATGCATCAGTGTTGATAGATATGAAAGGTATTTTTAATTTTATTTTACTAGGCAAGTCAGTTAAGAACAAATTCTTATTTTCAATGACAGCCTAGGAACAGTGGGTTAACTGCCTGTTCAAGGGCAGAACGACAGATTTTGTACCTTGTCAGCTCGGGGATTTGAACTTGCAACCTTTCGGTTACTAGTCCAATGCTCTAACCACTAGGCTACCCTGCCGCCCCTGTAGCATAGAGATGGAGAATATAATAAGTGATGGTTAGTGGAGGCTAAAATGTGTACACTTCTATGTTTTTTTTGTCTACCATAGCCAATCATGTAGTTCATCTCCCTTCTTAGAAGCCTGCTGTCCTGATGATTTTTCGTTCTTGACTGTAAACTAAGAGACTGGCAGACAACCTGGCCAGGCAGGTATGTACACTCTCCAGCCAACCAGTGTTAATTGATCAATTAAGTGCCCGAGAGAAAAGAAAACCAGTAGAACTGGAGAACTCGAAGGCCCGAGCTGCACCTCTGCTGTATTATCCTAACTTACACACACACACACACACACACACACACACACACACACACACACACACACACACACACACACACACACACACACACACACACACACACACACACACACACACACACACACACACACACACACACACACACACACAGACACAGACACACACACACACACACACACACACACACACACACACACACACACACACACACACACACACACACACACACACACACACACACACACACACACACACACACACACACACACACACACACACACACACACACACACGGTTAATAGTATCAACTGCTGTACTCCTCCTGTCTGTATGACACTGTAAAGTCTCTTTCAGATGTGTCTTTAATCCAATAAGGTCTTGCCATAACAGCTGTAAGAAACACTACCCAGGGGTGTGACAGTCTACACTACATTTAATGTACTGAGACTACAGAACCCACTACTCTACCACAGCCTAGACCAGGGTTTCCCAAACTGGAGGTGAACTTTTCCTCTGGCCCCAAGGGGTGCACATTTAGTTTTTTTTGCCCTAGCACTACACAGCTGATTCAAACAAATCAACTAATCATCAAGTTTATCTCCCTTAAAAAAATGTTGCTCCACACCCAATGTTCACTCTCAAGGCGTAGTAAAAATTGTTATTTTATACCCTCTAGTGGCCGTATGTCGGTCTTGATAACCAAAAAGTCTCTATATCGTGTTCTCTGTCATCCTTAATAACAGAAATATGGTTCGAGCTTATGCTTAACCTTAAACCAGGAATTACACTGGTGGCTGTGGCACCAAGATGGTTGCTACATTGGTATATATGGGCATGTGCCTGTATGGACCCATGTATTTAAGCATAGGGGAAAGAAGTGCAAGGAGAATGTCATTAACCACCAAGAGAAATCCAGAAGAAGGCTGCAAAGCCGAATCTGTGTACGCTATCCCTGATGCAGTGAAAATAATAAAAACAATGAAAAATTAAGTAAATTAAGTATGCAGCATCTTTTTGAGGACAGACCCTGCACCGTTTATCTTTTCATTGTTTGCTGCTATTCACAGGTTTCACGCATCAGCCAAGCTTCTGTGAGAGCATGATGGTCCCCTTTTGATTCGTTTTCAGGGTCATAAAATAGGACTTCACACAGTGGGACACAGCATGCCTTCATGTCTGTTGTGACTCGGCACTATACATTGTGGGAAGCAGCAGGCACCAGGGCAGGCAATAAACCTACATTCTTACCACTTAGTCTTAGAGTATCTGGTCTGCTCTTATTGTGACCTGGATAGGGAAACAATAACCCCAGTCATAAGTCTGATTCACACTATCGTGCGGAACCGAGGCAATCCAAGCCAAGCTGTACTTGGGCTGGCATGGCATCCGGCACAGTTGCTGGAACCGTGCTAAAAAGGACAATGTGAAAAGAAAATATCTGAGCCAGCACAGTATGGTTCCCATCGACCCTATAGTGTGAATCAGGCAATAGTGTAGCAGCAGAACGTGAGAGCTGCAACAGGGACTCAAAAACGTAGCTCCTAACGTACTATACCAAAAAAAGCCCAAGCCTCTGGGTAGAGACAGTACAACGCTCATGTACACTGGTTACAAGTGTACTCACACATTCACACTCTACCATACACTCAAAAACGTGATTTTTCCTTTGTTTTATATGTAGTATATATCCACACTATGAGGTTGGAATAATACTGTGAAATTGTGAAAATTATGACAATGCCCTTTTAGCGTAATAGCTGTTTGAAAAGACTGCCTGAAATATCAGCCTATTTTGGTGGGATGAAGTTTTGGCCTGCCTGGTTAGATCACCAGGTGGTAAATGAGTTTATAGACCAATAAGAAAGAAACGTTGCAGGCGTAGAAAGCTGCCTTAGCAGAGTTCTTCCGGGGAAATGGAAGTTAGATTGAAAATACTGTGTCCCTGAAAACGTATTTTCAGTCCTAGCAACATTTCTGCTTGAGAAATGGCTCTTTCTGACGACTTGAAAACAATCACAGTGAAGTACTTAATTGTTATCCAGAATGATTTGGTATCCCATAGGGCGACGCACAACAGGCCCAGCGTCGTCCGGGTTTGGCCGGAGTAGGCCGTCATCGTAAATAAGAATTTGTTCTTAACTGACTTGCCTAGTTAAATAAAGGACAATTTTGTTTATTTATGTTTAATTCAGAGGAAAACTGCAGCATTGGACCTTTAACAATATCCCCAGTTGGGGAGAGTGACAAAAAGACCAAAGCACAGAGTTTGTTTCAGTCTCTTGCACCACCCTGTGGTTATAATGTGGGATGGCAGTAGTTCCTGTAAAAGACTAATTAATTATCATGTGGGTCCAGATAAAGGCAGCTGCAAAGTGCATCTGTAGAGCCCTGAGGGAGTCTTCAAATGCTAGTAATCTTACTCAGGTTGCAAAACAAATATTAAAGGAGCAATCTGGGATAAAAAACAACAACAACGCATTTACCCAACCTCTTTTTGGTAAACAGCTGAGGGATGGGGCTAGAGAAAAGTAACCACTCTCAAATTCATAGACGGAAAAATAGATACACAGACTCACAGTCTGTGAGATCAAAATGATAGTTTAGACCATGTTTTGAAGCTATACAATGTTTGTTTTACAAACAGAGTAATGCAAACTTATTTTTGGGGTTCTGATGGGCTAAGACGGTTGAACTATGCTCATGAGGCATTTCTAAGTTATATTCTTCAAGAATCAAGGGCTATCTATCATTCATTTAAAAGTTCAAAAATGGATGTACCAATCCCGGATTGACCCTTTAATGGAACTGAAAGTGGCACTGAGACATTTTTCTCGGGTCTCTTGCTGGATTTTCCCCATCACCATTATTGTAAATGCAATTAAATAATCAGAGATTTCCATACACAGCCTGGGCTCGGTTTCCCAAAAGCATCTTAAGGCTTATTAGAGCATTCATAGGAGCAGAATTAAATCGTTTCCGAGCTGTCTCCCAAAAACCATCGCTATTAACGTTACAGTTGAAAACAATCCCTCAGACCACTCAAGGAACAGCTAAGTGCGTCATTATATGTTTTCCTGCCCACTAAACATAGAACCACATGGTTTATCCATCTCTCTGTGACCGGAGATATCTTCAGACAGCAAACTCAAAGTTTCCAATGTCTCTGCAATTTATACAAACAAGCAACGTAAATGTTCATGTTCTAAGTGGTTGAATATAGAAGCCTCGTCCCTACTATAATATATATGGTCTGTTGTAACCAACTGTCACTGTCATCATACCATGCATACAATGGACAAACGCAGAGTGGTGTTGTCTGAAGCTCAAACCGACTTGGTAAAGGGTACACTGCTAGGCCCAGTTCAAAAGCAGGCTATAGATTGCATATTCCACTGTCATCCACAGTTGCAGGTCACAAAAGATGACACAACTATTGCACCCCATCAGAACCCAAAATACAAGCTTGTTTTGAGGATGGTCATGGACTTTCAGTCCTTGTATCTAGAGCTCTGCATACGAATTTGAGAGGAGTTGCTTTTACCATGCCCCATTCCCCCTCAGTTGTTTACCAAAATAAGTGGCAAATCGCATAAGTTAACTTTAAGCCAATGACATTGGATTTTAGTTTTTTTGAGGCCGATGGCCAGAGGGGGAGAAGAATGACAGGCGTTAATGACTAATAGAACAAGATAGCTATTAGAAATTTGTCATGAATGTTGTCTTAGGGTTAAGATTACACCACAGGGGGTGTGAGAGGAAGCTGAGATCTTGGCATGTCCTGATTAGACTAAGTAAGAACGTCACTCCTTAAAGCTACAGTCTGCGATTAAAAAACAACAACAAAATGGCCGCCGCCACTTATGTTGGTATGCAGCTAAAGGGATAGGGCGACGGAAAGGTAACCCCCACTTAAATCTATAGATATTGGTACATCCAGTCTTGGAACACTCTCAGACTGTAGCTTTTATCAAGAAAGTCTAATAATAAGTGTAAGAGTTTTGCTTCAACCAGGGACCCTCTGAACACATCAACAACTGCCTCCCATCGTTACCTATTGCTTCACAAAAGCCATGGCCCTTGCAGAGCATGCCTCAAAATTTCTAATGCAAATAGTCTGGGTAGCCATTTGATTAGCTGTTCAGGAGTCTTATGGCTTGGGGGTAGAAGCTGTTTAGAAGCCTTTTGGACCAAGACTTGGCGCTCCGGTACTGCTTGCCGTGCGGTAGCAGAGAGAACAGTCTATGACTAGTGTGGCTGAAGTCTTTGACAATTTTTAGGGCCTTCTTCTGACACCGCCTGGTATAAAGGTCCTGGATAGCTTCACTATCTTGCGTGCGGACTAGCCTACAGCCTATGTTCTGTTCAGTTTGAGAAGGAGAGCACGAATATCCACACTATGAGGAGATTTCATTTAAAGTCCCTCTTTTTAACACACCTGCACATTCATTTGTTTCTCCTTTTCCATACAATCCATGATATACAATTGCACTAAATATTATTTGAATAATGCAAGATTTTAAATCCCAGCAGTCTTTAAAATGACATTCAGGAGCAAAAGATTTTCAATAGTTGTTTTTAATTCATTTAAAAATAATATTGGAATGGAATATAGCTAATAGCATTAAATAACATTGGAATATAACATTTAATAACAATAACTTAACTAATTAATTCAGTGTAACATTGATGTGGCAACTCTCTTATGCTCTGCTATTGAACGATTATAATTTGTACATAGGTCACTAATAAAACTATCCCCAGTTAAATTGGAGCATAACTCATGAGCCCACCTCCTGCACTGCTCACACCTAATCCAGTCCCAACCTGTGACTGAAAACAGGGGGAGAGATGCCAACTGAAAAGCTCTCTCTTAAAAAGTTTGCCAGCTATCTAGCTATATGAAATAAAATGCTGTGTAAAATAGCTAAAACGCTATAAAGTAACATTAACTGTGAAGCTATCGGTCACTAGTGGAAACATTTACAACTGAAATTAAGTTACGTTATCTTTTTAATGCATTTTACATCAGACGATCTGGTAGTAAGGTTGCTACAGTAGCTAGCACTCCTAACAGTTTATTCTAACTAGCTAGCTGGCTAGAATTTACTGCGAGTGAAGTTGCTAACTAGCAGGTTAGCATAATCTAGCGCTAAATGACAGGTAGAAACACATTCATAACCATAAAGGGGTAACCTGCCCCCAGGGGCCAGTTACCACCTAGTAAGGGGGGGCAGGGGCGAGTTTCCCCCAACACACTCATATTACTACCTTACTCAAAATGTATCTACATTTTTCTCTCAAAACAAGGGGATTGTTAATTTGAAGGCTTTCCTACTTGGATATTTACAAGACAATTGTAAATCCAACTTAATTGTAGTATATCTACAACTTACCACAAAATCGTTTTGTTGAAATATCTCAAAAAGTTGTGAGCAAGTAGCAGCCAGGAAAAGTGTTGGGCGAAATAATTTGGTGACATCCCCTGGTCTTAATGTGAATTACAATGGGGGTCAGTTACCCTCAAGTACCCTACAGGTGTGTTCTTTAAAAAAGAAAACATAATAACTTCAAAGTGGATTTGCTTAAAACTACTGATAAATACTCTGTGTGACCCTGATGTAGCCCACTGCAGTAAAAGGTAAGATTAAGGAAAATCATTTATATCATTTTTATATAAAGTGATCTATAATAGCGCTTTGGTCCACAATGCTTTATGCTAGAAACAAGCTGTAAAATACGCAACTCTGATGCATATGGGGATATCAGTGAAGATAGACACTGGGAGACAAGAAGCAAGTACAGGGAGTGAATGTTTAATAAATAAACGACATGAAACAAAACACGGACTGTGTCTGGACAGAGGGAACAAAATGACATTAATGCTGACACGGGGATGAAACTGAGGAATAGACAGATACAGGGGAGGCAATCAATAAGTGTTGGAGTCCAGGTGAGTCCAATGAAGCGCTGATGCTCGTAACGATGGTGACAGGTGTGCGTAATGATGAGCCTCCTGGCGCCCTCGAGAACCAGAGGGGGGAGCGGGAGCAGGCGTGACAATATCATTGTTTCATTTCCTTGACATTCAGAGACTGAGCTACGACCTTCTATAGTAGAGGAAACTAAATATGGTCTTTGCTTAGGAAGTAATCTAATTCTATCACTATCAATTGATTAAGCTATTCACTTTCTGTAAAATAGAATATGTTTAAATCCAGACAGCCTTTAAGGAAACCCTTGTGACGTTCTTTAAGTTGGGTAAAGCCATGGAAGAAGAGTAGCCAGCAGTTAAAGCTGACAATTTTCTGTGTCGGTAGGTCTACTCTTTCTGGGTTGGAAAGGTAGGCCTAGCTTTTGAAAGTAACATCTCAGATTTAACGTCTCAGATTTCATGACAGTGAGATCCAAAAGTATTGGGACAGTGACACATAGTACCAGTCAAAAGTTTGGACACACCTACTCATTCAAGGGTTTTTCTTTATTTGTACTATTACATTGTATAATAATAGTGAAGACTTCAAAGCTATGAAATAACAAAATATGGAATCATGAAATCCACCCCCCCCAAATATTTTATATTTAAAATTCTTTAAAGTAGCCACCCTTTGCCTTGAATAAAGCTTTGCACACTCTTGGCAGCTTCATGAGATGGAAAAGCATGCCAGGTGACTAACAGTCCTGAAGGAGTTCCTACATATGCTGAGCACTTGGTGGCTGCTCCACCTTCATTTACATTTACATTTAAGTCATTTAGCAGACGCTCTTATCCAGAGCGACTTACAAATTGGTGCAATCACCTTATGACATCCAGTGGGACAGTCACTTAACACTCTGCAGTCCATCTCATCCCAAACCATCTCAATTGGGTTGAGGTCGGATGATTGTGGACGCCAGGTCATCTGATGCAGCACTCCATCACTCTCCTTCTTGGTCAAATAGCTCTTACACAGCCTGGAGGTGTGTTAGGTCATTGAAAATAATATTATAGTCCCACTAAGCACAAACCTGATGTGATGGCGTATTGCTGCAGAATGCTGTGGTAGCCATGCTGGTTAAGTGTGCCTTGAATTTTTTATAAATCACAGACAGTGTCATCACCAAATCACCATCCCACCTCGTCCTTCATGCTTCACGGAGGGAACGACACAAGCAGAGATCTACTCTGCGTCTCACAAAGACACGGCGGTTGGAAACAAAAATCTCAAATTTGGACTCATCAGACCAAAGGACAGATTTCCACTGGTCTAATTTCCATTGCTCATGTTTCTTTGGCCCAAGCAAGTCTCTTCTTATTATTGGTGTCCTTTAGTAGTGGTTTCTTTGCAGTGATTCGACCATGAAGGCCTGATTCACACAGTCTCCTCTGAACAGTTGATGTTGAGATGAGTCTGTTACTTGAACTCTCTGAAGTGTTTATTTGAGCTGCAATCTGAGGTACAGTTAATTGCTGATTTCTGAGGCTGGTAACTCTAATGAATTTATCCTCTGCAGTAGAGATAACTCTGGGTGGCGGTCCTCATGAGAGCCAGTTTCATCATACCGCTTGGTAGTTTTTGCGACTGCACTTGAAGAAACTAGAAAGTTCTTGAAATCTTCCCTATTGACTGACCTTCATGTCGTAAAGTAATGATGTTGTTTCTCTTTGCTTATTTGAGCTGTTCATGCCATAATATGGACTTGGTCTTTTACCAAGTAGGGCTATCTTCTGTATACCAACCCTACCTTGTCACAACACAACTAATTGGCTCACATGCATTAAGAAGGAAAGAAATTCCACAAATTAACTTTTTTTTTCACCCCCTTTTTCGTGGTATCCAATTGTTGTCTCATCGCTACAACTCCTGTATGGGCTCGGGAGAGACAAAGGTTGAAAGTCATGCGTCCTCCGATACACAACCCAACCAAGCTGCACTGGTTAGTAACGCAGCGTGCATCCAACCCGAAAACCAGCCGCACCAATGTGTCGGAGGAAACACCGTGCACCTGGCAACCTTGGTTGGCGTGCACTGCGCCCGGCCCGCCACAGGAGTCCCTGGTGCGCGATGGGACACCCAGGAGGCCCCACAAATGAACTTTTAACAAGACACACCTGTTAATTGAAATGCATTCCAGGTGACTACCTTATGAAGCTGGTTGAGAAAATGCCAAAAGTGTGCAAAGCTGTCATCAAGGCAAAGGGTGGCTACTTTGAAGAATCTCAAATATATTTGGATTTGTTTACTACATGATTCCATGTGTTATTTCATAGTTTTGATTTCTTCACTATTATTCTACAATGTAGAAAATAGTAAAAATAAAGAAAAATCCTTGAAAAGAGTAGGTGTATCAACTTTTGACTGGTACTGTATATGTGAATTGATACAATGGCTATGAAGTTAAAGCTTTAATTTTAGGGTATTTTCATCCATATTGGGTGAATTGTTTAGAAATTACAGCACTTTTTGTACATAGTCATTTTAGGGGACCAAAAGTAATGGGACAAATTCACTTATGTGTATTAAAGTAGTAAAATGTAACTATTTGGTCCCATATTCCTAGCGTGCAGGTATAAACATGTTGGATGCATTTGCTGTTTGTTTTGGTTGTGTTTGAGATTATTTTGTGCCAATAGGAAATAATGCTAAATAATGTATTGTGTCATTTAGGAGTTACTTTTATTGTAAATAAGAATAGAATATGTTTTTAAAGACTTCTACAGTAATGTGGATGCTAATTATGGATAATCCTGAATTAGTAGTGAATAATGATGAGTGAGAAAGTTACAGACAAATATCATGCCCCCAATACATGCTAAACTCTCACCATTACAATAAAAGGGGAGGTTTGCATTTTTGGAGGGGTATGACTTTCTCACTCATCATTATTCACGATTAATTCAGGATTACCTGTAGCATCCAAATGATTCATTCTGCTAATATGTAAAATGACTTAGAATTGCATGACATTTTTTGAAAAGGCTATTGTTTCTCAGACCTGTAAATACAATGACAGGTTCATGCAATGTTTTTACTATAAATAAAAGGAGATCTTTCCACCCCTACTCTTGTCCACGGTGGTCTGCGAACCCACAACCAGACCTTCTGGCCGGCAGCCCTGTGCGCTATCAACATGTCTGTCTTGCCATACAATGCTTACACAATTTCTAAAACTGCATATCTAAGGCTCTGGTCTGTCCAATAAGTTGGGGTAAATGGTAAACATGCTCTCTGCTATCCACGTTATATTTTAATTATTATTTTGGGTATAGGGGAGGGTCATTTTGTTTAAGCGTTAGGGAGGGTTTAGGTCAAATATGTTTTGCTGAAAGGGGAGGACCATCCATTTTCATTTCAGAGAGGTCCAATTTTCAGAGAGGTGTCTTCTTATAAATAACGTTCACAACCTTTCTATGCTCGTTGGCAGGGGTAGGACATGCAGTGCGTCAAACCTCTCAAATAAAACAAAAAAACTGGCTACAAAAAAACGGACTACGGAGACGCCGGTTGATTGAATAACAATTGTGTGTACATTTATTTCGCAGCGCTCGCGCATGCAACCTGGGCGGTCTTGTCACGGAGTCAAGAGCTTCCTGGTGGATTCATTCGAGGGGTTTCTCAAGTTTCAAGAAACTTTATTATAATATGTACATGTTCTAGGCTATAGATACAGTATGTTTACTATTGTAGCCTAAAAAACGCTAGTTTCAAGATAATAGTGTGGAACACACACCCTTGGAAAGACTACCACATTGAGAGAGGAGCCAAGCACTCAGGTAAGCGCATCTTTCTTACTATTTTCAAATAAAATGTAATTGTATTGTTACATATGGGAACATCACTTCTTTTTTTTCTTTTTTTTACAAAGTTGCCAAGTAAATGCTATTATACAAAGATAGGATAGGTGCTAATATTGTACTATTCTGCTTGGGATTTCTAATGTTTTGCGCTGATCTTTATTACCTGTGAAAATGTTTGATCATTTAAAATTATTTATTGTATAAAGGTTCAAAAAAATGTGCACTCACTGCGAACATCTTTCATTGCATTTATAATAAATGTCTAGAGCCATGCAGAGAAACCTAAATTATTTCATACAGTATTAGAAAACATTGTACAAGCAGTTCTTAAAAGGGCAATCTGGGGTATAATTATATATAGCCATTTCTTCTTGAAGAATTTATAAATACCTCATGAGCTTAGTTTAACTTTCTTAGTTAATCTTGTTATAATCTTGTTTTATCCCATTGTTTGTCCTTGCATCCATAGCTCCTTCAATGAATTTGAGTGGTTAAAATTTTTCCAGCAATACTGCTCAGCTGTTTACCAAAAAAGTAATTGTTTGAATCCCAGATTGCCCCTTTCAGCAAATCAGGCCTTTCTCTGTGCTGGTTGCTGATAATAGGCAGAATCTACTGAACACCCAAAACCGATTAGTGGTGTTGTATGCAAAATGCAAAACTGGAAAACAGGAAAATAGGGTCCTGTAGGCTCAGCCCTAATTTGTGTGCTCTCTGACACCCGGAGTTGCATGGTAAACGGCCTATAGATTTTGGCGGCTGTTTTGTTAGACCTCAGAGTGGCTTCAGTGTGGCTTTTGACATTACTTGTATCTGTACAGGGTGGACTCTGAATTACTCTATGCAAAGTTTTATTGTCTTCTCAGGAATTGTGTCTTATTACTTTGGTCTCATCCCTCACACAATCCTTTAAATGCCGTGACACCCTGTGGAGATTGGGCCTGGGAATGTTTAGGTTACTGTAAGCTTGGTATTGTTTGATTGGTCAATGGTGATTGGTTTTGGGTTGAAAGGTTACACCTTCAGATGTTGTAAATTGATTTAAATGTTGTTCTCTCTCTTGTATCCTGGAACTAGTCCATGGAGGAAGGTTGTTTGATCAATTCTTATTTCCTAGGCTTCTGGCCTAATAAGCATCTCTTCTGTTCATGCTTTGTCTTCTAATTCTTTGGAACGTAAGCTTTATGCCTTGTATGTGAATCCATTCATTGTTCAATATTAATTAAATATTTGCCGTTGATATAGACAATTCTCAGACCAATTCTTGCTAGTCAACATCAACTCATTGCATCATGCTTGCTTGTATATTTGAATTACCTTTTACAAAGTCAGATAAACATTATAATAGGCTAATTGCTTAGTCCTATTATAAGTCGCATGTGATGTATATACTATAATATACTGTATATGCACATATATAAAGTATTAATGCCCACTACAGTCTCACTATTGTTTGTGTAGAAATGCTCTAATGAAGGTTGACTGACCGAAAGCATAGCTACTATTAAAATGCATTTTTATCTCACCGGAAGTGACTGGAAGTGTACAGACTGAAGTAGCAGCAAGTCTTAACCCTTAAATGGTTGAACATTTTGCCATGTCTTTTTGGTCTGTTTTCCTCTATAGTCACTGCTAGTTTTGAAGCCTTTGTGAAGGCCTCTAGAAGTGCAAGTAATTTAAAACACCAAATATCCATAGATATGCTGTATTGTGTAAACACATTACCTACCAGCCAACCTGATTGCACTAATCCCTTGTAATTACAGTAAAATGCTAGGAAATACAATCTCCTCCCCTTAATGAATTTCATTCATCCATACATTTTTTCCTATATAAACAGTCAATTTAACGGTATTGTACTGTGTGTTATTAAACAGTACTTGCTTTGATACCATATTTATATTACAGTAGGTGTACTATAGAATGAAATGCAGAATTTTGCTTACCACGAGCTGCCTGTAAGCTACTGTTAATTTAACAGTTACCCCTATACAGTGCATGATATTCAGCCCATTGAGAGGCATGCCTACCAAAATACATCTCATTTAACACAACTCAGGATAAGACCCAGATGCAGATATACGAGGCAGACAGTTTGAAAAACGGCAGGTCAAGCCAGGCAGAGGTGCAAACAAGAGACAAAGGGCTATGAGACAGAGGTTTGATCCTAGATACATGAAGAGTGAGATGTATACGGAGGGTGCCGATAAAGGGCCGATTAAACTGCTAGGGGAAAGTTTACAGAACTCCACCCGGAGGGGCAAATCCCGAGTGGACAGCCATACCCTCTGCCCGAGACGATAGCGGGGAGCAGGGTGGCGGTCTTCCAGGTACGGCGACAGCGACGGATGAACATCTGGGCTGATGGTATGCTGACTTCTTGCTCAGGGAAGAGCGGGGGCTGATATCGCATGGAACACCTGAAAGGCGAGAGACTAGTTGCCAAGCAGGGAAGGGTGTTGCAGGCGTATTCCACCCACGTGAGTTGTTGGCTCCAGGTGGTGGGGTTGGTCGAGACGAGGCACCTAAGCATAGTCTCCAGGTCTTGATTGGCACTCTCCGACTAGCCGTTGGACCGGGTATGAAACCTGGAGGACAAGTTGGCTCGATGACCCAATAAGGGTGCAGAACGCCTTTCAGAATCGGGACGAGAATTGACAACCACGATCAGAGACAATGTCGACAGGGAGTCCATGGATTTGGAAGACGTGCTGCAGCATGAGCCGAGTCGTCTCTTTCGCTGAATGTTTCTTGGGGAGAGGGATGAAATGGGCTGTTTTAGAGAACCTATCCACCACTGTCAGGATAGTGGTGCTGCCATCAGACGGAGGAAGCACAGTGACAAAATCCAGGAATATATGAGACCAGAGGCGATGAAGAACAGAGAGTGGCTGAAGGAGGCCTACCGTGCATGTGGCGACGAAGGCTGAGACATCAGGAACCATAGGGGGGCCACCAGAAGCATTGTCAGAGGAAGGCCAGGGTTCAACGGGAGCTAGGATGGCAGGTGAGCTTGGAGGAATGAGCACATTCCAGGACCTGAGATAAGGCCGAATCAGGGACAAAAATCTGGTTAGCCCCCCCAGGGTCCGGCTGGGAACGTTGTGCCTTGCGGACCAGGCTCTCGATACCTCAGACAATTGTAGCTGCAAGACATGAGGTAAGGAGGATGGTCTCAGAGTCAGAAGGTGTGGCAGTGGAACTATACATGCGAGAGAGAGCATCCGGCTTCACATTGAACATGCCACAGAGCACATAGTTGACCAGGGTATGGAACACTACGGGAGTGTTGCACGCCCAATTTTTCAGTTTTTGATTTGTTAAAAAGTTTGAAATATCCAATAA
The DNA here is from genome assembly GCF_021184085.1 of Oncorhynchus gorbuscha. Lineage (NCBI taxonomy): Eukaryota > Metazoa > Chordata > Actinopteri > Salmoniformes > Salmonidae > Oncorhynchus > Oncorhynchus gorbuscha. The sequence goes on along the minus strand of NC_060182.1, from coordinate 57,280,818 downwards.
ATGTCGTTCCACTTCCTGATTGTGTCCCACTTGTTGTTGATTCTTCACAAAAAAATACAGTTTTATATCTTTATGTTTGAAGCCTGAAATGTGGCAAAAGGTTGCAAAGTTCAAGGGGGCCAAATACTTTCGCAAGGCACTGTATGAATGTCATCTGTTACTAGCAAGTTAACCTTGTTTCTTAGGCTACATATGATAACGTTGGCTATCTTTGAACACTTTTCTGGGATGTTTGATTGTTTTCGTTGTTTTATTGGGTAGCTTAGCAGAATTAGACAAGCTCATGCTGTTTATGTTAGTGCAGGGTGAGCTGCACACATGGGACTTCCAACTATGGCACACCGCCTCAGTGCTAACACTATAACTCTGGTTCATAGGCACATGATCACTGCATACAATAGCTGTGGGATCAGCAAAGGCATTCAGCGCAGTTAGAGGGGCATAAATTAGGTTACTTACATTGTGTCTTCCAACGCCCCCTGGGATAATTGCTGAAACATTATGACAACTCAGCGACACAATGGTAGGAATTTACTGAGCTGGGCTTGAGTCATTGACAAGTAATTGTTTCAATGCAGCCTTATAATGCTGTGCAAGGATCCAGGAACCCAAATTATTTGGATGGATCCCATCCTCCTTATCAAACGAGCTTTGTTTCCAGAAGGTATCAAAACTGTCAATAAATGTTACACCCACAGAGCTGAAATAGTCTCGTAGCCAGTTATGGAGGGCTAAAAGTTTGCTGAAACGTTCAATGCCACGCTCAACTCCATTAGTTCTTTAAAATCCATCTCCAGCTGTTCTGAGCTGCCCTTCATAATGTCATTGAATCCCACGTGAACTGTGATAGACTCAATTTCCTGATGCTGATTTTAAACTGTTTGGGAGCAGCTTATTGATATCCTGTGCTCGTGCTCCTGGATAGCACAACGTTTTTGCCCCACAGACTGAGAAGGGAATGGAGAAATCTGACCATTCCTACCCCTCACACAATTCTTTGAACCTTTCACGGATCCACGAGAAGCAGGGTAGCGTATGCCCGCTGCTTACCCCGATAGGTCCAGACCTCCCACAGAAGGCAGTGTCCGTCAGATCCAGAGAGAGGGAAAGGAGCCAAACTCGACAACGAAGCCACTGCTGGAGTCAGCGTAGTTGGAGTCAGCACCGCCATCGCAGACACAGGCAGTCCCAGCGACGAAGGCGCAGTTAGATCTGGCACCAGTGCAGCAAAGCTATTCCTTATGTCAATCTGCTCCGAACCTCTCGCAATCACTGCTGTCCGCTTAGCAGCATGCTGCTTCCTTTGGTTTCCACGACTTGTGACATGGGGACCAGAAGCTGATTGGAACAATCTTCTTTGCTGTTCTCTGTCTACTTCATTACAAGATGGAGTAGGAGAAGCAGATGGAGACAACGTCCTTGGCAGTCAAGTTCTAGGTAGTACAGGCCATTCGGATAGGGACAAATGACAGGGCTGGAAAACATCCATCAGGCCCGAGCGGCATCCAGCCATAGGAGTTGAGAACGAGAAAGTTCCAATTTGCATTTCCCCCGTAAATTAGCGCAGAATTGAGATTTGCTGGCCAATTGTAGGCACCTCATTCCTGTAATCCTCTGCAAGCAAACAATTGCTTAATTTGAACTCTGGATTGTCAATACAGTGGAGTCGACCATGTGTGAATGTTGCAGTTGTATGTTTACAAGGCCTATGCCAAACATTAGGAATGTCTTCCTAATATTGATCCCCCCCCCCTCCACACACACACACACAAACTGATTGAAGTGGATTTAACAAGTGACATCATTAAGGGATCATAGCATTCACCTGGTCAATCTATTTCATAGAAAGAGCAAGTGTTCTTAATGTTTTGTACACTGTATATATTTAGTGTATAATGTATATTTACTTATCAGATCAGACTTGCCGTAACATAAGTTCCCTAGATTTTTTTTCCTACAGGGCTGTTCTCTTTAATTTCAAGTTTAAGAAAGAAGAAAGACAAGTGACATATTAACACATTTACACTAAATTTCTTTGTACTTCCTTTCCTTGGAAAAGGGTTTGGGATTTACTGGAACCAGGACATATCCATCCTTAAGGATTTTAGTGACGTAGTTCCTCCGGATTGTGGGAATCCCATTGAACTGACCAGGGTAAGTACAGTTCAACCTTTCCTCTTGCGCTCACTTCCCATTCCTAAGTGAATGTCACTAGGGTGGCCAAACAGTTATGCCACATTAGGCAAAGCATCAGTCCAGATATCATGTCATTACATACAATATCATAACACTTTTTATATACACTTTATTATTTTTCTAATACGTGAGTTGTTAAGCCACTAAGTAGGGCTTTTGAAGCCTTTATAGCCACCATTTTTGTAAATATAAAGTAGGACCCCTCTTGTTATTGCCTGTTATACTGATGACAGAGCAGGAAGACATTAGTCTAGATTTGACTGGAAATATGCTCATCATTCACTCATCATCACAAACAGAGAGCACAGTGTCGAAAGTCCACTAAAGTGAATATTGCAGTGAGTCTTGAAATATGACTCTAATAGGAAGTATTTTTCTTACAGAGGGAGTTGCTTGCTTTAGCAAAACCAACAGTGGAGTCGACCATGGGGGATAAAGAGGACTTAGTAGTGACCACGGCTGTGAACTTTGTTGGGAACGGAAACTTCCTGGACTCGGCGTTCCGCTACACCTTCTTCCCAGTGTTCTACGGTGTTGTGTTCATCCTTGGGCTGATATCCAATAGTTACGCGCTGTTCGTGCTGTGGCGCCTGCGCGATGCCAAGGCCTTGAACGAGATCTGCATCTACATGGCCAACCTGACTGTGGCCGACCTCCTCTTCGTGTCCGCCCTCCCCTTCTGGATTGGCTACTACCATCATGATGGCGTCTGGCTCTACGGCGAATTCCTGTGCCGTGTCACCGGCGTGTTCTTCTTCATCAACACCTACTGCTCCATCCTCTTCCTTGCTGCCATCAGTATCAACCGCTACTGGGCCATCACGCGTCCGCTGGATGCCGCCTCGTCCGACCATTGGTGCCGTGGGGTGGCCGTCACAGCGGTCATCTGGGGGGTCACTCTGTCCATGTCTGTGCCATACCTCGTGCAGACGGGCATTCAGAAGGACAAGAGCAACGTGTCGCGATGCTTCGAGGGCTACCACCATGAGACGGATGGCGAGAAGCGGCTGGTGGCCGCAACCCACCTTATTATTGTGGGGTGCTTCGTCTTGGTCTTCTTCCTCGTTGTAGTGTGTAATCTGCTCATCGCCCGGGCGTTACTAGCCCAGTCCCTTACCCAGGCTCGGGGCTCCAGTTCCTCCAAACCCCGGGGGGTGAAGGGCCGGGCCCTGCAGATGCTGTGTGCTGTGGTGGGGGTGTTCGTGGTGTGCTTCCTCCCCCACCACATGGTCCAGGGCCCCTGGACCCTGGCTGTGCTGGAGATCAAGGAGGGCTGGGGCAGCACGGAATGGAGCCAGAAGACCAAGCAATGGTTGAACGACGCCCACCAGGTCACCCTGATGCTGATGGGGCTCAACTGCCTCTTCGATCCCGTGGTGTACTGCTTCGCCACCAGGAGGTTCCACATGTATATCAAGGACCATCTGAAAAAGATGGGGAGGGGCAGAGCCTGCTCGGAAACAGCCATCACACACATCTCTATAGTGGAATGCAAGAATGTGAGCCAGCGGCTCCATAGAGAACAGCAGTAGCTCAATAATTAAAGTCCTTCACTGTAACGGAAAACTGTAATTTATATGGTAAATTTGGGTATTATCAATAGTAAAGTACTCCAAACATTTGACTTCAGCATAGTGTAAATTGTTGTGGGCGGGGAAACAATTGCTTTATTTAGAATGGTACTGTAATTCCACCCCACAGAATACAGTACTGTATCTTGTCTTTGGGGGGCCAAAAACATTTTGACCACTTGTGAGTGCATGTTATTGTTGTTTCTGGCATATTAACATATTTTGAGACGTGCCTTGTAAGAGGCTATATTTGTTGCACCCATGAGTGAAAATGCTGTACCAATTTAACTCCTATGTTAAAGGAGACAAATTGTACAGGGGACAGATTGTAGTGGCAGCAAGTCTTAAACCTTAAATGGTTGAGCATTTTGCCATGTCCTTTTGGTCTGTACCCCTGTAGTCGCTGCCAGTTTGGAAGATTTTGTTAAGGCCTCTACAGGTGCAAGTAATATAAAACACCAATTATGCATTAATATGCTGTGGGATGTTTACAACCAGATGCATCTGGTTTTCAAGGGAAAAAGAAAGAGAGCCTGTGACGCCTACACGACTTCCGCTTTTGAACATTAACAAGGCGACACTCCATCTTAACTCCTCCTCCACATTTATTGGATTGGTTGAACAGTACAGAAGAGAACCTCCCCTACCATTTTTTTCTTCTCGTCAGCTACGTTAGGTTACGTTAGGTTACGTTAGGTTACCTAGCAAGCCAACCTGCTTGTTACGTTAGGTTACGTTAGGTTACCTAGCAAGCCAACCTGCTTGCACCAATCCCTTGTAATTACAGTAAAATACTGTGAAATACAAACCCGTCCCCTCAAAGAATTTCATTCATCCATTCATCCATGTGCCGACCTTACAGTGAAGTGCTTACTTACATACAAGCCCTTAACTAACAATGCAGTTAAGAAAAATAAGTGTTTAGAAAGTATTTACTAAAATAAACTGAAGTAAAAAATAAAAAGAAGAAAATAGAAAAACATTTAAAGAACAAAAATAAAATAACAGTATTGCGGCTATATACAGGGGGTACCGGTACAGAATCGATGTGCGGGGGCACCGATTAGTTGAGGTAATATGTACATGAAGATAGAGGTAAAGTGACTATGCCTAAATAATAAACAGAGAGTAGCAGCGGCGTAAAAATTGGGGGGGGGGGCAAATGCAAATAGTCCAGGTAGCCATTTGATTAGCTGTTAAATTTCACCACTTCTTTCGTCCTGTTCTTTATCTCTTTGAGTGTGAATAGAGTATAAAAGCAGAAGTTTCATAGGGAACTGGAGCTTCTAGAAATGATAAATTCACCCCGTATACAATTCCCCCTGGAAGGAGATTAAGGGCTCTATTCAGAAATCCTCATTATTTCGTTGAATGATTTAAAATTTGAGTGTCATTATTTCCATATAGCCTATACTTTCTCGTTCTGAACTTCTAACGTGAGTAGGACGGGTCGGGCTTTGTGACAATGATCAAGACCAGCTGCTCACCGATATGACAGCTCCAATGCAGTTACACCTCCGACACCGCCAAAACATCAGCTATCTGGGTGTCGGCTATTGCCGGTTAATGCTGATCTGATTGAATCTAGGCCTAAGGGTCCCACTGTTCAGCAAGAGTAGGAGCAGGGCAAGTTTCATTCAGCCATCAGGCTGCTGAACAGTGGGACGGATGGACAGTAGGCCCCAGAGACTTTGAATATGTGAAAATCTAAATGTGTGACTTGTGTACTAGCTTTCCAGTTTTTCCTACGGCATGTAATATATTGTGTTGTGTTTGTGTATTTGTATGCTGACATCACAAAATGAATTTACATGTAAATGGCCAAAGTATATCGTATCATATCGTATTTGTTTTGCAATTTTGTACGACAAACTTTGCAAAACAAATACTGGGAGCCAAGAAGTACTTTTAAAAGTGTGATGCATTGCTATTATTGTTATTGCTATTATTATTATTATAAAGAAGGATGAAGTAACAAGCTTTAAGGTCATTTTATGAGGCTGGTAACCATCCTAGATGTCAATTCAACATTTCTTCCATGTTGGGTCAGCTTAATTTCATTGAAATGACGTGGAAACAATGTTGATTCAACCTGTGTATGCCCAGTGGGATGTGATGAACGTGATGACTTCTCAGCTGTCAGCTGCTGAAGTATAAACAGAGACGGTTTATGAAGTAAGTTGACCACTGGTATAAATGTTGCACTTTACTGTAACTCTTTGTATGTGATGCAATTGGAACATATTGTGTAACGCTGTACTGCATTCTCAAATAAAACATACCTAACAGATATATTGTTATTGAAATACCAGTTGTTTTTTTGTTTCACAAATTCAAAGCTACCATTAAAAGATTATGGGAAACAAACAGAAATGTACAATTTTCAATTTCCATTTTCCCATTCATAAACATGGCTCACTTATCAAAATAATACTGACAACACAGAATGCTACAGGAAACTTGAACATTTTATTTACATTTTCCAGGTGTAGCACAGAAAACAAATTAGGGCTTGGCCAATTGGACTTTTCTTGAATAGATTTAACAAAGACTTATATCCAAAACATTCAAATTCACTTCCCTAGGAGAGGGAAGGAAGCAATACTGCAATGCATTCCAGCAAGAGTTGTTCACAATCTAGTCTGGTTGCAGCAAGAACTAGACCTTGTTTCAAATATATCAAGAAATTGTGTTATTATGCCTAGCAATCAACAAATGTACATTGTTTAGAACACACGTTTACAAGTCTCGTCACAAATGACAGCTCCAATAAGCCCCTATGGTGAACGACGTGAATGAGAAGCTTGTAGAATCATGAATCTTAAAAAATTTCAGTTCATCATTCTCTGGTCCTACCTGCCCTCTATGGTGAATGAGAGGCTTGGGGAATCATGACTCTCTTGAGTTTTCAGTTCACTGTTCTCTGGTAGGGGGTCCTGCGTGCTCTGGGAATTACTGACTCAAGTGAATGAAATTAGTCTAAAGGTTTGTTATTTTGACTGAACGAGTCAAAGATCAGTCAGTAAAAAGAGCTGAACTTCCCATCATTACCTTAAACAGGACAAATTAAGAGACAGAAACCAGTTGCTTTGTTTTGACTGCAGAAGAGAGGTGTAAGGTCAGTGTTACATCACTTCCTGGTGACAATCCAGCCAAAGCGTTCTTCTGGCTTCTTAGATATTTTTCTGTTATTAAATGTGCAAAAGTTTGGGTGTTACTAGCACGGCCCCCTAGCCAGGCTCTGGGCTCCAGTTCCTCCAAACCCAGGGGGGTGAAGGGCCGGGCCCTGCAGATGCTGTGTGCTGTTGTGGAGGTTTTCGTGGGGTGCTTCCTCCCCCACCACGTAGTCCAGAGCCCCTGGGCCCTGGTTGTGCTGGAGATCAAGGAGGGCTAGGGCAGCACGGACTGAGATCAGAGGACCAGGCAGTGGTTGAACGACGCCCACCAGGTCACCCTGATGCTGATGGAGCTCAACTGCCTCTTGGACCCCGTATTGTACTTCTTCACCAACAGGAGGTGCTACCTGTACGTCAAGGACCATCTGAAAAAGGTGGGGAGGGACGAAGGTTGCTCTGAAACAGCCATCACACACGTCTCTATGGTGGAGAGTAAGAATGTGAGCCAGTGGCTCCATAGTGATCGGCAGCAGCTCAAGAATTAAAGTCCTAGACCGTAACGGAAAACTTTAATTGATACAGTAAGTTTGGATATTATCAATAGTAAAATATTCTAAACATTTTACTGCAGCATAGTGTAAATTGTTGTGAGCGGGGAAATAATTGCTTTATTTTGAATGGTACTGTAATTCCACCCCACAGAATACAGGACTGTACCATGTCTTTGGAGCACCAAAAAAATGTTTGCACCCATGAGTGAAAATGCTGTACCAATTGAAGTCTTATGTTATATTGTATCTCACACTGTATCTTACACTTTATTCTTGTGACTTTAATTTCCTCTTTCCACCTATTTCTCTATTTCTCTTTGAGTGTGATCAGAGTAGAAAAGCAGAAGTTACATAGGGAACTGGAGCTTCTAAAAATGATAGATTCACCCCTTACACAATTCCAAGAGGTTTGTGTGGTGCGATGTGAAATTGTATATCGTTGTTGAGAGCTGCGGCCATCTGGAATGAGATTAAGAGGTATAGGGGGCAGCATTTTCACTTTTGGATAAATAGCGTGCCCAATTTCAACTTCCTGCTACTCATGCCAAGAATATAAGATATGCAAATTATTAATAGATTTGGATAGAAAACACTGAAGTTTCTAAAACTGTTTGAATCATGTCTGTGAGTGTAGCAGGCAAAACCCGAGGACTAACCGTTCAGACTAACCATGTTTTTTTTAGGTCTCTGTCTGTTCAGTGAGTTCTCATTGGGAAACTACCGTTTCCACTGGATGTCACTAGTCTTTGGAATTTGGTTGAGGTTATTCATTTGTGTAATTTGTGTAATTTGTGTAATGAAGAAGTACGGCCATCTAGGAACTGCGTAACACTGTTGAGAGTTGCGCAAGACTTGAAAAGTAGCTTGGTTTGTTGTCTTCCTGTATTGAACACGTCTTCAATTTGATCGATTATTAACGTTTAAAAATAACTCAAGTTGTATTTACAGGCAACTTTTGAAATATTTTGTAGTGACGTTGCGCAATTTGGAAGCTGTTTTTTTCTGGATCAAACGCACCAAATAAATGGACATTTTGGATACATATGGACGGAATTAATCGAACAAAAGGACCAATTGTGATGTTTATGGGACATATTGGAGTGCCAACAAAATCAAATCAAATCAAATTGTATTTGTCACATACACATGGTTAGCAGATGTTAAATGCGAGTGTAGCGAAATGCTTGTGCTTCTAGTTCCGACAATGCAGTGATAACCAACAAGTAATCTAACTAACAATTCCAAAACTACTGTCTTATACACAGTGTAAGGGGATAAGGAACATGTACATAAGGATATATGAATGAGTGATGGTACAGAGCAGCATACAGTAGATGGTATCGAGTACAGTATATACATATGAGATGAGTGTGTAGACAAAGTAAACAGTGGCATAGTTAAAGTGGCTAGTGATACATGTGTTACATAAGGATGCAGTCGATGATGTAGAGTACAGTATATACATATGCATATGAGATGAATAATGTAGGGTAAGTAACATTATATAAGGTAGCATTGTTTAAAGTGGCTAGTGATATATTTACATTATTTCCCATCAATTCCCATTATTAAAGTGGCTGGAGTTGGGTCAGTGTCAATGACAGTGTGTTGGCAGCAGCCACTCAATGTTAGTGGTGGCTGTTTAACAGTCTGATGGCCTTGAGATAGAAGCTGTTTTTCAGTCTCTCGGTCCCAGCTTTGATGCACCTGTACTGACCTCGCCTTCTGGATGATAGCGGGGTGAACAGGAAGTGGTTCGGGTGGTTGATGTCCTTGATGAGGTAAGGTAAGGTAAGGCATGTTTTATATTTTTTCTGTGTTTTGTGTAGCGCTTGCAGGGTTTAAATATGCTACCCTCTTTGTTTACTGTTGTGCTATCATCATATAATAGCTTCTTAAGCTTTCGCGGAAAAGCCTTTTTAAAATCTGAAATGTTGGCTGGATTCACAACGAGTGTAGCTTTAATTTAGTATCTTACATGTGTGATTTAATGAAAGTTAGATTTTTATGTAATTTTATTTGAATTTGCCGCGCTGCATTTTCCCTGGCTTTTGGCCAAGTGGGACGCAAGCGTCCCCTATACCATAAGAATTAAGGGCTCTACACAATAAGATCCGCAATAGCAGACATCTGCATAGCGGTGGTTTTGGCGGTGTAGGAGGTAGAACTCCATAGAAATGTCAAATTCACAAGCAGCTCCTAAAGCGGACATTGCTATTGGCTGCACGGAGTCGCATTAAGATAAATCCCATGTAGCCTTGTTTAACCACCCTACCAAGGTACGGAATGGTCAGGCGGTCAAACAAGGCTTGAATACAGGCCAGATGCTACTCCCAAGTATCTGCATAAACCACTACACCGTCCAGATAAACAGCGCACCCGACCAAACTGGAGACAACCCTATTCAAAAGCCACTGAAAAGTTGCCGATGCATTATGCAGGACAAAACTATTACCAAATACGAGTACAGATCTGAGCGTGTAATAAGGGCAGAGATTTTAAGAGCCCTACTCATCAGTGGCACCTGCCAATAGCCCTTTAAAACCTGTTGAGTGTAGGGGGCAGTATTTTGATATTTGGATGAAAACATACCCAAATGCAACTGCCTATTTCTCAGGCCCATAAGCTAGAATATGCATATAATTGTCAGATTAGGATAGAAAACACTCTAAAGTTTCCAAAACTGTCAAAAATATTGTCTGTGACTATAACAGAACTGATATTGCAGGCGAAATCCTGAGGGACATCCAACTAGGAAGTGCCTCTTATTTTGAAACCTCCCTGTTCCATTGCATGTTCCACTCCATTTAAAGGGATATCAAATCAGATTCCTTTCCCTATGGCTTCCACATGGTGTGAAGTCTTTAGACATAGTTTCAGCCTTTTATTCTGAAAAATGAGAGAGAATGATTACATCGTGTCAGTGGAAGGCTGGGTGCCAGCAGAGTTTTGCATGCGCCAACAGCTTGGAGCAGGCATTTTCTCTCTCTCCTATTGAAAAAGCTACGGTCCGGTTGAAAATGATCAATTATTTATTGTAAAAACAACCTAAGGATTGATTATAAAAAACGTTTGACATGTTTCTACAAACTTTACAGATACTATTTGAAATGTGTGTCTTCCCCGTCGTGACCGCTCGTGACCACTCGAGCCTGTGGATTTACTGAACATAACGTGCCAAACAAATGGAGGTATTTTGGATATAAAAATAATCTTTATGGAACAAAAGGAACATTTATTGTGTAACTGGGAGTCTTGTTAGTGCAAACATCCGAAGATCAAAGGCAAGCGATTCATTTTATTGCTTTTCTGACTTCTTTGACCAATCTACTTTGCTGCTAGCTGTTTGTTTTGTTTTGTCTGCTGAGAGAGATGTCCTTACATAAACGGTTGGTTTGCTTTCGCTATAAAGCTTTTTTGAAATCTGACATGCCAGGTTGATTAACAACAAGCTAAACTGTGCTTTGCTATATTGCACTTGTGATTTTATGAAAATAAAATATTTTTTTGTCATTTAATTTGAATTTGGCGCTCTACAATTCAGTGGATGTTGACGAAAATGATCCCGCTAACGGGATGGGTGCGCCAAGAAGTTAACAGGTCAAACTTGCTCACAAACTTCATTACTCTGACCTGATCAACGCAGTCCTCCATCCGAGGAAGAGGAAATGAATCTGGCTTAGTGACACTGTTTACCTTACTGTAGTCCATACAAAATCTGTTTGTCCCATCTAGTTTATGACCAAGACACAGGGATAAGCCCAACTGGAGAAAGAAGGCTCTGCAATATCACTCTCCACCATGTAGCTGATCTCAGCATCTAGACAACGCCGTTTCTCGGAAGAAACTCTATAGAACCGCTGACGGATGGGGTCAGCATCCCCAACGTCAATATCGTGTTCTATTAAGTTTGTACGTGTAGGCATATCAGAAAACAAAACTAGAAAACGCTGAATCAGACCGACCAACTCGCCTCTCCTATTTAGCAGGTAGATGAGCGAGAATGCTATCCAAAACATCCAGTGATTAAATTTTTCAATCTACCCTGCATTACGCAATCATTGGGACTAGGGACATCCTCCTCACGGACATACCATGACAAAAAGAAGAACCCAGCGATGTAACAGTACCGGCCAAAATAACAGGTTTACCGTCCTCTGAGGACTCCCACTGTTCAGCCCCAGAGGAATGTGTGTAATAGGGTTTAGCAGATTTACATTGCACAGTTGGTATGCTTTCCTCCATTTCAGAGTGGCAACTAGATAGTTTTGCATAAACGGAGCACAACCGTTTATGGACCTTGAAACTTGGCTTGAAAAGGGGAACTAACAATTGGCAGCAGAGCAAGAGCAAGAACCTGGTCACCTAGACTAAAGGGATACCAAGGACTGAGGTGGCTTGGGAGACTTCCAGTCACCCTGGAGTACTACTAGAAGCCCACGCAAACTATGTCCGAACACTAGGTCATTTGGACTGAAACCTGTGCTCTTCTGTGAAACCTCCCAGGTGGCTAACAGTAACTATGGCAACACCTACTCGCAATCCGTCTCCATCTCCGTACAATAAGCTCTCAACAAAGACTTACGTGTTTGATGGAAACGTTCCAGCGCTGCTGGAATCGTGTTTAATATAGAGCTGTTGGAGAACCTGACCAAACAGATTAAAGGTGAAATTAGAACCTTGGTCATTCTGAATAACAGTAGGGATTCCAAACAGCGAGAAACTGAGTCAAAGCTTTTAGCACGGACATAGTCGTGATAGAGCGGATAGGATAGGCAGCAGGAAACCTAGTGGTCTGACACATCGCAGTGAACAGGTAACTACTTAGAGTGAAGCTGAGGGCCAAAAGTCAACATACAGGTACTCAAAAGGCTGGTTGACTACGGGAATAGGAAACAGCTGTACCGGCTTAACTTCTCTAGGGTCCAAATTAAACGGCCTGCTCCTCGGGCCCCGAAGATATGATATGGATATGGATAGATTTGGATAGAAAACACTAAAGTTTCCAAAACTGTTAAAATAGTGTCTGTGAGTCTAACTGATTTGGCAGGCAAAAACATGAGAAAAATCCATTCAGGAAGTAGTTTTTTGTTTTGTTTTGTAGTTTTCTATTCAATGCCATTACAGTATCCATTGACTTAGGACTCAAATTGCAGTACCTATGCCTTCCACTAACAGTCTTTAGAAATTGTTTCAGGCTTGTATTCATATAAATGAGGGAGTAAGACCAGTCTGAATGAGTGGACCCTGACTCGTCACAGAGCTTTTTCATGCGCAATCCCAAGAGAGTGCCTTTCTTGTTTACCTTTTAGCCTTGACAACGTTATTGTCCGGTTGAAATATTATAGATAATTTGGGCTAAAAACAACCTGATGATTGAATATAAACATCGTTTGACATGTTTATAACTTCTAACTTTACGGATACAATTTGGATTTTTTTGTCTGCCTGTTTTGACTGTGTTTGAGCCTGTGGATTACTGAAGAAAACATGCGAACACAGAGGTTTTTGGATATAAAGAGACTATCGAACAAAGGGAAAATGTATTGAGTAAATGAATGTCATCTGAGTGCAACCATATGAAGATCATTAAAGGTAAGGGATTAATTTTATCTCTATTTCTGAGTTTTGTAACTCTTCTGCCTGTTTGTAATGATTTGTCTGCTGGGCTATGTTCTCAAATAATCTTAAGGTATGCTTTCGCCGTAAAGCATTTTAAAAATCTAACACCGTGGTCGGATTAAGCTATGTAAAATATGTTTTGTTTTCTGAATTTGTATAATGAGTATTTCTGTATTTAAATTTGGCGCTCTGCAATCTCACTGGATGTTGGCCAGGTGGGACGGCGTTCCACATACCCTAGAGAGGTTTTAGTAGCTTGATTAGGTTTACCCATTAAATGACAGGTGTGACAGGTTTTGATGAATGCAGAAACATCCCTCTTTATTCTACAATAGCTCAACCCTTATCTTCGTGTGGATTCGTGTGGATAATTACGCACTGTAGCCCCCTGGCATGAAAAAAATACAGCACGCACTGGCATTCCTTCCAAAATCACTGATACGTCTCCGAGGCACTATAGCGAACACTTGACAGTGTTGACAGACACTTGACAGACTTGACAGTGAACATCAACCAAAGCGCATCCCAATTATCATTAACCCATCATAATGCAACAAAAAAAATACTCTACGCAAAAATGTCTAGGAACCAACCTTACATCCCGGACAAGCCCCCACTTGTTACTAACCGTTTCATAGCCCATAACAAAGAGGGAGACAAAAACGGAGATAAAGAAATAACAAACATATATTTACTACATAAAGTAATCTATATGCAGGTAACAATGGTGTGTGTTGCCAGTAGTGTAAGTGAGTGGATGCGTGCATAGATGGTGATAATGAGGGGTGTTGAGAGGTGCCAAACCAAACAAAAGAAGCCCAAAAATGCCACAACAAAAACCAACGGTGTGTCTGCTTGGAGAGAGTCTCCTCGTTGTATGGGGGAAAGGTCTGTTCCATTTTACTGACGACCCTCCCAGCTCTGCCCACCGACCGATATAAAAGACAGTAGATCTAGCTGAAATGTCATAATATAAAAGAGACAGTAGATCTTGCAGGTCTGTAATAATATATTCAACCTTATGTTCCCTGTACTATATATATATATATATATACTGCTCAAAAAAATAAAGGGAACACTTAAACAACACAATGTAACTCCAAGTCAATCACACTTCTGTGAAATCAAACTGTCCACTTAGGAAGCAACACTGATTGACAATAGATTTCACATGCTGTTGTGCAAATGGAATAGACAACAGGTGGAAATTATAGGCAATTAGCAAGACACCCCCAATAAAGGAGTGGTTCTGCAGGTGATAACCACAGACCACTTCTCAGTTCCTATGCATCCTGGCTGATGTTTTGGTCACTTTTGAGTGCTGGTGGTGCTTTCACTCTAGTGGTAGCATGAGACGGAGTCTACAATCCACACAAGTGGCTCAGGTAGTGCAGCTCATCCAGGATGGCACATCAATGCGAGCTGTGGCAAGAAGGTTTGCTGTGTCTGTCAGCGTAGTGTCCAGAGCATGGAGGCGCTACCAGGAGACAGGCCAGTACACCAAGAGAAGTGGAGGAGGCCATAGGAAGGCAACAACCCAGCAGCAGGACCGCTACCTCCGCCTTTGTGCAAGGAGGAGCAGGAGGAGCAAAATTACCTCCAGCAGGCCACAAATGTGCATGTGTCTGCTCAAACGGTCAGAAACAGACTCCATGAGGGTGGTATGAGGGCCCGACGTCCACAGGTGGGTGTTGGCTTACAGCCCAACACCGTGCAGGACGTTTGGCATTTGCCAGAGAACACCAAGATTGGCAAATTCGCCACTGGCGCCCTGTGCTCTTCACAAATGAAAGCAGGTTCACACTGAGCACATGTGACAGACGTGACAGTCTGGAGACGCCGTGGAGAACGTTCTGATGCCTGCAACATCCTCCAGCATGACCGGTTTGGCGGTAGGTCAGTCATGGTGTGGGGTGGCATTTCTTTGGGGGGCCGCACATCCCTCCATGTGCTCGACAGAGGTAGCCTGACTGCCATTAGGTACCGACAAGTTCCTCAGACCCCTTGTGAGACCATATGCTGGTGCGGTTGGCCCTGGTTTCCTCCTAATGCAAGACAATGCTAGACCTCATGTGGCTGGAGTGTGTCAGCAGTTTCTGCAAGAGGAAGGCATGGATGCTATGGACTGGCCCGCCCATTCCCCAGACCTGAATCCAATTGAGCACATCTGGGACATCATGTCTCGCTCCATTGCACTACAGACTGTCCAGGAGTTGGCGGATGCTTTAGTCCAGGTCTGGGAGGAGATCCCTCAGGAGACCATCCGCCACCTCATCAGGAGCATGCCCAGGCGTTGTAGGGAGGTCATACAGGCACGTGGAGGCCACATACACTACTAAGCCTAATTTTGACTTGTTTTAAGGACATTACATCAATGTTGGATCAGCCTGTAGTGTGGTTTTCCACTTTCATTTTGAATGTGACTCCAAATCCAAAGCTCCATGTGTTGATAAATTTGATTTCCATTGATAATTTGTGTGTGATTTTGTTGTCAGCACATTCAACTATGTAAAGAAAAAAGTATTTAATAAGACTATTTCATTCATTCAGATCTAGGATGTGTTATTTTAGTGTTCCCTTTATTTTTTTGAGCAGTGTGTATGTTTATTATACCTGTTGATACTCACTTTACAGCAGAAAGAGACTGCTATGGCACCTGGCATCAGCAGCACAATATTGTGTAGAATTTTGGCAAAGTGGGTGGGGTTATATCCTTCCTGCTTGGCCCTGTCACGTGGTCTCATCGGATGGGGCCACAGTATCTCCTGACCCCTCCTGTCTCAGCCTCCAGTATTTATCCTGCAGTAGTTTGTGTCGGGGGCTAGGGTCAGTTTGTTATATCTGGAGTACTTCTCCTGTCCTATCCGGTGTCTTGTGTAAATTTAAGTATGCTCTCTCTAATTCTCTCTTTCTCTCTCTTTCGGAGGACCTGAGCCCGAGGACCATGCGTCAGGACTACCTGGCATGATGACTCCTTGCTATCCCCAGTCCACCTGGCCTTGCTGCTGTTCCAGTTTCAACTGTTCTGCCTGCGGCTATGGAACCCTAAACTGTTCATATTTACTCTAGAGGTGCTGTTCTGTTGCATCCTCTACAACTACTGTGATTATTATTATTTGACTCTGCTGGTCATCTATGAACGTTTGAAAATCTCGGCCATGTTCTGTTATAATCTCCACCCGGCACAGCCAGAAGAGGACTGGCCACCCCTCATAGCCTGGTTCCTCTCAAATCAAATCAAATCAAATCAAATCAAATCAAATTTATTTATATAGCCCTTCGTACATCAGCTGATATCTCAAAGTGCTGTACAGAAACCCAGCCTAAAACCCCAAACAGCAAACAATGCAGGTGTAAAAGCACGGTGGCTAGGAAAAACTCCCTAGAAAGGCCAAAACCTAGGAAGAAACCTAGAGAGGAACCGGGCTATGTGGGGTGGCCAGTCCTCTTCTGGCTGTGCCGGGTAGAGATTATAACAGAACATGACCAAGATGTTCAAATGTTCATAAATGACCAGCATGGTCAAATAATAATAAGGCAGAACAGTTGAAACTGGAGCAGCAGCACAGTCAGATGGACTGGGGACAGCAAGGAGCCATCATGTCAGGTAGTCCTGGGGCACGGTCCTAGGGCTCAGGTCCTCCGAGAGAGAGAAAGAAAGAGAGAATTAGAGAGAGCATATGTGGGGTGGCCAGTCCTCTTCTGGCTGTGCCAGGTGGAGATTATAACAGAACGTGGCCAAGATGTTCAAATGTTCATAAATGACCAGCATGGTTGAATAATAGTAAGGCAGAACAGTTGAAACTGGAGCAGGAGCATGGCCAGGTGGACTGGGGACAGCAAGGAGTCCTCATGTCAGGTAGTCCTGGGACATGGTCCTAGGGCCCAGGCCAGTTGAAACTGGAGCAGCAGCATGGCCAGGAGGACTGGGGACAGCAAATAGTCATCATGTCAGGTAGTCCTGGGGCATGGTTCTAGGGCTCAGGTCCTCCGAGAGAGAGAAAGAAAGAGAGAAGGAGAGAATTAGAGAACGCACACTTAGATTTACACAGGACACCGAATAGGACAGGAGAAGTACTCCAGATAAACAAACTGACCCTAGCCCCCCGACACATAAACTACTGCAGCATAAATACTGGAGGCTGAGACAGGAGGGGTCAGGAGACACTGTGGCCCCATCCGAGGACACCCCCGGACAGGGCCAAACAGGAAGGAAAGGTTTGTTCCTAGGTGTTGGCCTTTCTAGGGAGTTTTTCCTAGCCACCGTGCTCCTACACCTGCATTGCTTGCTGTTTGGGGTTTTAGGCTGGGTTTCTATTTTTTTTTAATGTTTTTCGTTGTTGAATTTTTCACCCCTTTTCTCTCGCCAATTTCGTGGTATCCAATTGGTAGTAGTTACAGTCTTGTCTCATCGCTGCAACTCCTGTACGGACTCGGGAGAGGTGAAGGTCGAGAGCCAAGCGTCCTCCAAAACACCCAACCAAGCCACACTGCTTCTTGACACAATGCCCATCCAACCCGGAAACAATGTGTCAAAGGAAACACCGTACACTCTGCGACCAGGTCAGCGTGCACTGTGCCCGGCCTGCCACAGGAGTCGCTAGAGTGCGATGAGACAAGGATATCCCTGCTGGCCAAACCCTCCCTAACCCGGACGACGCTGGGCCAATCTTTCGCCGCCCCATAGGCCTCCCGGTCGCAGCCGGCTGTGACAGAGCCTGTACTCGAACCCAGAATCTCTAGTGCCTTAGACCGCTGTGCCACTCGGGAGGCCTTTAGGCAGGGTTTCTGTACAGCACTTTGAGATATTAGCTGATGTACGAAGGGCTATATAAATACATTTGATTTGATAGAGGACTGAGGGTCTTCCAAATATTGAAAGAGTGTAAATAGTTACCCATGTTATTTTGTAAATGTATATATTTTTTTCTTCATATTTTTTTCTAAATTTTCTGGGGGTGTGTTAGAATACCATTTTGAAATGTTGTATATAGTTATTTGTTTCAAAATGTATACCTTCACCAATTTGGCCACATGGGTACATTTGGACTACTTGTGTGGGACACCTGGGTGACTTCATGATAAATGTCATGTAGCACACTCATTTTGGAAGTTATCATTCTGAAACTTTGCACAAGTACTGTTGCCCTCTTATATTCTTCACTGAAATGATCCCCATCATCCTATCTGAATGTTTGTTTTATCTTGTTCATTTTAAAGATGATGATACAACAATAAAAAGAAAAACATGTGTTTTTTTCCATTGTATTATCTAAACCAGATCTATTGTGTTATATTATCCTACATTCAATTCACATTTACACAAACTTCAGAGTGTTTCCTTTCAAATGGTACCAAGAATATGCATTTCCTTGCTTCTGGGCCAGAGCGACAGGCAGTTAGATTTGGGTATGTCTTCAGGCGGAAATTGAGGGGGGTTGCTCTAAGAGGTTAAATGATGCAATGTGATTGCACAAAGTTTCCGTTAGATATGTCAGGCAATGGTGTAGTGGAGGTTATATGCAGGTATACACGGTATACCCACTTTTTTTGTTGCATTTACTCACTTCTTAATCCCAACTGATGCATATCAAGTTGTGTAGTGAACGTTTAAGCTGTATCAATTATGTAGTATGACAACTTGATATCAGGAAGGTCTTCCTAATGTGCGGTATACTCAGTGTATGTATTCACCAGCGCCGTTCTGAAGTCACTGTCCGCCATTAAGGTATTCCTCATAAGAAACAGCCTCTGTATGAATTATTGTGAATGTACAGTATTTCAATGTAATGTTTCAAAGACAAAAATACATGCAAACCAGAAATACCTTATTTACATAAGTATTCAGATACCTTGCTATGAGAGACTCAAAATTTAGATCAGGTGCATCAATTATTATTATTATTATGTCTCCACTGATCGTGCTAGAAATGTTTCTACAATTTGATTGGAATCCACCTGTGGTAAAATTCAATTGATTGGACATGGATTGGAAAGGCACACACCTGTCTATATAAGTTCCCACAGTTGACAGGTGCATGTCAGAGCAAAAACCAAGCAATGAGGTCAAAGGAATTGTCCGTAGAGCTCCGAGTCAGCATTGAGGGTCCCCAAGAACACAGTACCCTCCATCATTCTTAAATTGAGGCAGTTTGAAACCACCAAAACTCTTCCTAGAGCTGGCCGCCGGCTAAAGTGAGAAATTTGGGGAGAAGGGCATTGGTCAGGGAGGTAACCAAGAACTTGATGGTCGGGGCCTCACGGGGGGCGCAGTGGTCTAGGGCACTGCATCGCAGCACTAGCTGTGCCACCAGAGACCCTGGGTTTGCGCCCAGGCTCTGTCGCAGCCGGCCACGACCGGGAGGTCCGTAGGGTGATGCACAATTGGCCTAGCGTCGTCCGGGCTAGGGAGGGTTTGGCCGGTAGGGATATCCTTATCTCATCGCGCACCAGCGACTCCTGTGGCGGGCCGGGCGCCGTGTGCGCTAACCAAGGTAGCCAGGTGCACAGTGTTTCCTCCGACACATTGGTTCGGCTGGCTTCCAGGTTGGAGGCGCGCTGTGTTAAGAAGCATTGCGGCTTGGTTGGGTTGTGTTTCGGAGGACGCATGACTTTCGACCTTCGTCTCTCCCGAGCCCGTACGGGAGTTGTAGTGATGAGACAAGATAGTAATTACTAACAGCAATTGGATACCATGAAATTGGTGAGAAAAAGGTGGTAAAATTATATACAAAAATAACTTGGTCACTCTAACAGAGCTCCAGAGTTTCTCTGTAGAGATGGGAGAACCTTCCAGAAGGACAACCATCTTTGCAGCACTCCACAAAACAGGCCTTTATGGAGAGTCACTATTCAGTAAAAGGCACATGACAGCCCACTTGGAGTTTGCCAAAAGGCACCTAAAGGACTCTCAGACCATGAGAAACAAATTTCTCTTGTCTGAAGAAATCAACTATTTGGCCTGAATGCCAAGTTACATTATCTTTTTGTTTTAGTACTGTCACTCACACCATCATGAGCACCCATCATGTCCTCATCGGCACAGCTCTCTCCTAATGGAACAAAGGAGGGTGGTGGCAGCGTCATGCTGTGGGGATGTTTTTCAGTACCAGGGACTGGCAGACTAGTCAGGATCGAGGGAAATATGAAAGGTGCAAAGTACAGAGTGATCCTTGATGAAAACCTGCTCAGACTGGGGCGAAGGTTCACCTTCCAACAGTACAATGACCCTAAGCACACAGCCAAGTCTCTGAATGTCCTAGAGTGGCCCTGAAAAGACCTGAAAATAGCAGTGCAGCAACACACCCGATCCAACCTGATAGAGCTTGAGAGGATCTGCAGAGAAGAATGCGAGAAACTCCCTAAATACAGGTGTGCCAGCTTGTAGTGTCATACCCAAGAATAATTGAAGCTGTAATCACTGCCAAAAGGTGCATCAACAAAGTACTGAGTAAAGGGTCTGTATACTTATGTAAATGTTATATTTTCGTTTAAAACATTTTAGACATTTGCAAACTTTTCTTAAAACCTGAAAAAAATTCTTAATGCATTTTAGAATAAGGCTGTAACATAACAAAATGTGGAAAAAAAGTAAAATGCTTTCCGAATGTACTGTACGTAATTGAGAGTAATTCATGGATACTCTGTGCACCAAATGAGTGATAAAACGTTTGAACTTTTAGATTTTAATAATTTTCATTTAGATTTTTAAGGTTAATCACACTACCATGATTTTGAAATTCAAAGACAATATTATGAGGTATATATTTTCTTGTATATGTAGATATTATCTTTCTTTAGGATCCTCCCACAACCCCATTCTCCCGAAACCCCATTTTCATATAAGACGACCTCACATTGGGTTGCGACCCTTAGTTAAAGAACAGCTGGCCTAAGGAAAGAGGAGGAACACTCAGCTGACCTGTATTGACATTGATGTGCCACAGGCTTACACTAAAATCATGAACAATACAAAAAGTATAGTAAAAAGTACTACTTTGAAAATGTGAGGCACCACCACATGACATTATCTTTTTGTTTTTGTACTTTCACACCATAATTAGCACCCATCCTGTCCTCATCAGCACAGCTCTCTCCTAATGGAACAAATCTCATTATCCTCCATCATTTCCTCAAACCGAGCTGCTTTCCAAGTTTAGCTGAGACGAAGCAAAATACATTGGATTCATATGAAAAATAAAGTGAATGTTATGATAAATGAGTAGATTACCAGTAATAGGAAAGGAAATGATCTAGACCGTTAGGATGGGGCTTTGTCACTGCATGCCCAAAATGTTGCTGTAAGCGCCCGCTCTCGCCCGGTGATCACATTTTCCAATACACCCTGCTCGATCAACCTGTGGTCAGCTCCAAACGACAGATTGGCTACCCTTCCCGTTCGGGTGGCGCTCGGCGGTCGTCGTCACCGGCCTACTAGCTGCCACGGATCCTTTTCTCCCCTCCCTTGTCTGTTTATTAGTTACACCTGTGTTTAGTTAGGTTAATTGGTTGGGCTTTATTATCCAGCCGGCCCGCTTGCTGGGTGTGTGGGATTGTTTTATGTGTACTCTTGTGCACGCCTGTAAGTCACGGTTTTGCGTGTACGTGTGTTGTTCGGGACTGTTTAGTTCCCCTGTGTTTTGGGGAACTGTAGTGGAGTCGTTTTCACCTGTGTGGTGAATAAAGAATTATCGCTACTCTGAACTCTCTGTTTCCTGCATCTGACTTCTTCCTCCACTACACCCCGGGCATTACATGGAGGTGGCCACACCCCATCTGGTCATCTCCATGGTGACCAGGTCTTTGGGTGTGGCTGACACCCACATATATTAGAGTCTCTCTTTATATTATTTTTAAAATATATTTTTTTATTACTTTTGGCAGGGACAATGCACAACAAAAACACAAGTCTCAACATGGAAACATTATATACAAAACATACAACATAAAAACAGACATTTAAAAAAATCTGAGATCAGGACATAGACATTTTTCAACATAGAAGTCAACACAATGTCTGTTGGATAGAATTGTAATATATCTATTTAAAAAACAAAGAAACTAAATATTGAACATAACCCAGTTATTGCACCGATTGAAAATTGCCAAATGTGTTTTCCGTTGCATTAAAAGTTGGGTGAAAAATCTTGGAAGCTGTTATGTGTTTTCTGAGCAGAGTGTAGATCATTCCATTTCTTAGCTGCTTTGAAGAAGGCAGATTGTGCAAAGGTGGTGTACCGTCTAGGGATGATACAGTCCCCCTTGGTGGAGGTTTTGTTACCCTGCTATTTTGCTCAGAGCAGAGGTTTACAAAAACCCTTGGCAGTGAAGGTGCTAGTTTGTGAGTTTCTAAAACTGTTTGAATGATGTCTGTGAGTATAACAGAACTCATATGGCAGGCGAAAACCTGAGAAAAATCCAACTAGGAAGTTGGACATCTGAGGTTTGTAGTTTTTCCAAGCTTGGCCTACCGAGTACACATTGAGATATGGATGAGGTTGCACTTCCTAGGGCTTCCACTAGATGTCAACCGTGTTTTGAAAGTTGAATGAGGATTCTACAATAAAGGAGCGGTTCATAAGACCTGTTTGAGTCAGTGGTCTGGCATAGTGCGTCGGTCTCATGATGCGCGCTCCCGACAGAGTTACCTCTCATTCCAGTGCTTTTTCTGAAGACAAAGGAATTCTCCGGTTGGAACATTATTGATGTTTTATGTTAAAAACATAACGATTGATTCCATACATAGTTTGACATGTTTCTAAAAGGACTGTCACGGAACCTTTTGAGTTTTTATCTGGATGAAATGCTCGCCCCTCATGAAGACGGATTACTGGGCTGAACACGCTAACAACAAGTGGCTATTTGGACATAAATGATGGAACTTTTTGGAACAAATCAGTCATTTATTGTCGAACTGGGATTCCTGGGAGTGCCTTCTGATGAAGATCATCAAAGGTAAGTGAATATTTATGGTGTTGTTTCTAACTTTGTTGATTCCAAAATGGCAGCTATTCCTCTGGCTGTTTTGGGTTCTGAGCGCCGTTCTCAGATTATGCTTTTTCCGTAAAGTTTTTTAGAAATCTGACACAGTGGTTGCATTAAGGAGAAGTTTCTTTAATTCTGTGAATAACACTAGTATCTTTTATCAATGTTTATTATTAGTATTTCTGCAAAATCAGTGGATGTTTTGGAATCAAAACATTACTCCATGTAAGGCGCCAATGTAAACAGATTTTTTGATATAAATATGCACATTATCTAACAAAACATACATGTATTGTGTAACATGATGTCCTATGAGTGTCATCTGATGACGTTATTGATTCATTTGATCTATATTTCTGCTTTTTGTGACTCCTATCTTTGGCTGGAAAAATGGCTGTGTTTTTTCGACTTGGTGGTGAAAACGAGTCGCTCGTTCCTGTAGATTGCCGATGGGACTCGGGTGCCTTCGGATCCTCTCGGAAATGCAGGCGTCGGGACTTCCGGCATTCTTCGGGGGCAGGCAATCAGCCGTGGACGAATGAGTGGAGCTGAAAACAGACCTCTCCCTCCTGCGCTCCTGGCGATGTCCATCGATCCTTATTGTTAAGGCTATGAGTGAGTCGAGGTCCAGGGATACCTCCAGAGCTGCGAGTTCGGCTTTAATCTCCTCGGATAGTCCATGAAGAAAAGTAAAGATACTCCGGGTTCCAGGTACTCTCGGCGACCAACATGGCTATTGGGCTAACTCTCTTCCTGGAAACTGGAGAATCGAATACCTTCCTCACCTCCGCCATGAAATCCTCCAAACAAAGGCAAATGGCAGATTGTTGCTCCCAAACTGCCGTAGCTCAGGAGAGCACACCTACTAGACATTAGCGTTATAAGATACACTATTCTCGAGCGGTCCGAAGGGAACGAAGAAGGCTGCAGCTAAAAGATGAGGGAGCACTGGGAAAGAAACGCCCGGCAGGTTCCAGTGTCCCCAACATAGCGTTCAGGAGGAGGTAAGCGGTGTTCTCATAACCGTAAGGCTCTCCAGAGGGTAGTGAGGTCTGCACAACGCATCACCGGGGGCAAACTACCTGCCCTCCAGGACACCTACACCACCCCATGTCACAGGAAGGCCAAAAACATAATCAAGGACAACCCGGGTCACTGCCTGCTATCATTCAGATGGTGAGGTCAGTACAGGTGCATCAATGCAGCGACCGAGAGACTGAAAAACAACTTCTATATCAAGGCCATCAGACTGTTAAACAGCCATCACTAACATTGAGTGGCTGCTGCCAACATACTAACTCAACTCCAGCCACTTTAATAATAGAAAAATTGATGTAATAAATGTATCACTAGCCACTTTATTAAACAATGCCACTTCATATAATGTTTACATAACCTACATTACTCATCTCATATGTATATACTGTACTCTATACCATCCACTGCATCTTGCCTATGCCGCTCTATACCATCACTCATTCATATATTTTTTTATGTACATATTATTATTAATTCCTTTACACTTGTGTGTATAAGGTAATTGTTGTGAAATTGTTAGGTTAGATTACTCGTTGGATATTACTGCATTGTCGGAACTAGAAGCACAAGCATTTCGCTAAACTTGCATTAACATCTGCTAACCATGTGTATGTGACAAATCAAATTTGATTTGATAAAAGCCCCTTAGATATTCTCACAGACCAGATTTTCCAGATTTTCCCTAATGAAAAATGCCCCTTAGATATTCATTTAGTATCCTCCAATCCTCTAAATTGAATTAGAACTACAGTACAGGGACATTTCATTTTATTTTACCTTTATTTCACATTTATTAAGTTGAGAACAAGGTCTCATTTACAACTGCGACCTTGCTAAGATAAAGCAAAGCAGTGCATCACAAATAAAAACAGAGTTGCACAATAGATAAAGTCTATGTACAGTGTGTGCAAATGAGGAAGGATAAGGGAGGTAAGGCAATAAATAGGCCATAGTGGCGAAATAATTACAATATACCAACTAAACACTGGAGTGATAGATGTACATGAGATGAATGTGCAAGTAGAGATACTGGGTTTCAAAGGAGCAAAATAAATCAAATAAATAACAGTATGGGGATGAGGTTCTTGGACGGGCTTTTTACAGATGGGCTATGTACAGGTGGAGTGATCTGTGAGCTACTCTGACAGCTGGTGCTTAAAGTTAGTGAGGGAGATATGAGTCTCCAGCTTCAGTGATTTTTGCAGTTCGTTCCAGTCATTGGCAGCAGAGAACTGTAAGGAAAGGCCGGCCAAAGGAGGAATTGGCTTTGGGGTGAAATATATACCTGCTGGAGCACGTGCTATGGGTGGGTGCTGCTATGGTGACCAGTGAGCTGAGATAAGGCGGGGGTTTACCTAGCAAAGACTTATAGATGACCTGGAGTCAGTGGGTTTGGTGACGAATATGAATCGATGTCCAAACATCGAGAGCATACAGGTCGCAGTGGTAGGTAGTATATGGGGCATTGGTGACAAAACGGATGGCACTGTGATAGACTGCATCCAATTAGCTGAGTAAAGTTTTGAAGGCTATTTTGATAATGACATCGCCAAAGTCAAAGATCGGTAGGATAGTCAGTTTTACCAGGGTATGTTTGGCAGCCTGAGTGAAGGATGCTTTGTTGCAAAATAGTTTTGGATTGGAGATGCTTAATGTGAGTCTGGAAGGCGAGTTTACAGTCTAACCAGACACCTAGGTATTTGTAGTTGTCCACATATTCAAAGTCAGAACCGTCCAGAGTAGTGATGCTGGACGGGCAGGCAGGTGTGGGCAGCGATCGGTTGAAGAGCATGCATTTAGTTTTACTTGCATTTCAGAGCAGTTGGAGGCCACGGAAGGAGAGTTGTGTGGCATTGAAGCTCATCTGGAGGTAAGTTAACAGTGTCCAAAGAAGGGCCAGAAGTATACAGAATGGTGTTGTCTGCGTAGAGGTGGATCAGAGAATCACCAGCAGCAAGAGCGACATCATTGATGGATACAGAGAAGAGTCGGCCTGACAATTGAAACCTGTGGCACCCCCATAGAGACTACCAGAGGTCAGGACAACAGGTCCTCCGTTTTGACACACTGAACTCTGTTTGAGAAGTAGTTGATGAACCAGGCGAGGCAGTCATTTGAGACACCAAGGCGGTTGAGTCTGCCGATAAGAATGTGGTGATTGACAGAGTCGAAAACCTTTGCCAGGTCGATGAATACGGCTGCACATTGTCTTATCGATGGCGGTTATGATCTCGTTTAGGACCTTGAGCGTGGCTGAGGTGCACCCATGACCAGCTTGGAAACCAGATTGTATAGCGGAGAAGGTACAATGGGAATCAAAATGGTCTGTGATCTGTTTGTCAACTTGGCTTTCGAAGACCATAGAAAGGCAGTGTAGTATAGATGTAGGAGTTGGGTCTAGAGTGTCTTCCCCTTTGAAGAGGGGGATGACCGTTGCAGCTTTCCAATCTTTTGGGATCTCAGACGATACGAGAGGCTGGCTAGTAATAGGGGTTGCAACAATTTTGGCGGATAATTTTAGAAAGAGTGGGTCCAGATTGTCTAGCTCTGCTGATTTGTAGGGGTCCAGATTTTGCAGCTCTTTCAGAACATCAGATATCTGGATTTGGGTGAAGGAGAAATGGACTGGTGGCACCTGGCTGACTGGCGGCACTTGCGGCCCCTGGCTGACTGGTGGCACTGGTGGCTCCTTGCAGACTGGCGGCACAGGGCAGACTGAAGGCTCAGGCGGCGCTGGGCAGACTGGCAGCACAGGCGGCGCTGGGCAGACGGGTGGCACAGGCGGCGCTGGGCAGACGGGTGGCACAGGCGGCGCTGGGCAGACGGGTGGCTCAGATGGTGCTGGGCAGACGGGTAGTTCAGATGGCGCTGGGCAGACTGGTGACTCTGATGGCGCTGGGCAGACTGGTGACTCTGATGGCGCTGGGCAGACAGGTGGCACAGGCGGCGCTGGGCAGATGGGAAGCTCCGTCAACACTGGAGAGGAAGGCTCTGGCAGCGCTGGACTGAGTAGCTCTGGCGCCTCTGGAATGAGGGGCTCTAGCGCCTCTGGACTGAGGGGCGGGGGCTCTGGCAGCGCTGATCGGGCGGGAGACTCCGGCTGCGCTGGAGAGGAGGAAGGCTCTAGCAGCGCTGGGCAGGCGGGAGACTCCGGCAGCGCTGGAGAGGAGGAAGGCTCCGGCAGCACTGGACAGGCGGGAGCACCTGGGATGAGACGGAGAGACAGCCTGGTGTGGGGGGCTGCCACCGGAGGGCTGGTTCGTGGAGGTGGTACCGGATAGACCGGACAGTGCAGGCGCACTGGAGCTCTTGAGCACAGAGCCTGCCCAACCTTACCCAGTTGAATGCTCCCGGTCGCCCTGCCAGTGCGGCGAGGTGGAATAGCCCGCACTGGGCTATGCAGGCGAACCCGGGACACCGTGCACAAGGCTGGTGCTATGTAAGCCGGCCCAAGGAGACGCACTGGGGACCAGATGCGTAGAGCCGGCTTCATGGCACTTGGCTCGATGCTCACTCCAGACCGGGCCGATACGCGGAGCTGGCATGTACTGCACCGGGCTATGCATCCGCACTGGGGACACCGTGTGCTCCACCACATAACACGGTGCCTGCCCGGTCTCTCTCGCCCCCCGGTAAGCACAGGAAGTTGGCGCAGGTCTCCTACCTGGCTTCGCCACACTTCCTGTGTGCACCCCCCCAATACATTTTTGGGGCTGACTCTAGGGCTTCCATCCACGCCGCCGTGCTGCCTCCTCATACCAG
Organism: Oncorhynchus gorbuscha; assembly: GCF_021184085.1. Lineage (NCBI taxonomy): Eukaryota > Metazoa > Chordata > Actinopteri > Salmoniformes > Salmonidae > Oncorhynchus > Oncorhynchus gorbuscha. The sequence goes on along the minus strand of NC_060182.1, from coordinate 57,252,978 downwards.
AGCCTCTCTGCCTTCCCCGCCTCCAGCTCTTCTTTGGGGCGGCGATATTCTCCAGGCTGTGCCCAGGGTCCTTTTCCGTCCAATTCGTCCTCCCATGTCCATTCCCCCTCGCGCTGCTCCTGCTGCTGCTTCTCCTGCTGCACCTTGGGGCGGCGACACTCCCCTGGTTTTGCCCAGGGTCCTCTCCCGTCGAGGATTTCTTCCCAAGTCCAGAAGTCCTTATCGCGCTGCTCCTGCTGCTGCCCGTTACCACGCCACTTGGTCCTGTTGTGGTGGGTGATTCTGTAACGGTTTTCTTGACATGAAGGAGAGGCGGACCAAAGCGCAGCATGGTTATTTTGATTCGTGTTTAATAAAGCACTTCACATGAACAAACTAACAAAAACAAGAAACGTGAAAACCCAAAACAGTCCTATCTGGTGCAAACACAGAGACAGGAACAATCACCCACAAACACACAGTGAAACCCAGGCTACCTAAGTATGATTCTCAAACAGAGACAACTAATGACACCTGCCTCTGATTGAGAACCATACTAGGCCGAAACATAGAAATACCCAAATCATAGAAAAACAAACATAGACTGCCCACCCCAACTCACGCCCTGACCATACTAAATAATGATAAAACAAAGGAAATAAAGGTCAGAATGTGACAATGGCAGTGGGTTTTGGGTCATTGTCTGTATTTGGAGAATAGTCTTTTTTTTGCCTAACAGCCAACATTACGTACAATATTAGAAATGTTCATGTAAATAGGCCTAAACATAACAAAATATTGCTATAATCCTACCTTGAAAAAAACGATGTGGTCCCAGAAAAACCTCTCTGACATAGGGTCCAACATAAATCTTGATGATTTCTTCCTAAAAAAAACCTTGAGCCTGCAAAAGGAGGCCACAGTGAATTATTGTGGAACACATAGCAGTCCGTGAGGTGTAGGCTACAATATTTTATTTACCTTGTGTTTTGTAAATAGCTAAATTTACCATCAAAAATCAAATAGGGGCCTGGTCCCTGGCGAGAAATTGCACTCCACACATGGAGGTTGAGGTGATGCTTGGGGCTCGGTTTGATTGATCTTCTTCCTTTTTCTGTACCAATTTTGACAAAATTGATCAAGGGCCACAGTTGATTCGTCTGTGAAGATGACGCCATTGAATGTCTCGCCAGCTTTGATCAATGCCTGGGCCTGTAGTACAACAAGTTGTTTGTTTGTCAGATTAATCATTGGGTCAAAACTACAGAACAGCACAAAACATGAGAACACACATGGTTAATTAACGTTCTGGAAAAAAAGATATGTACACTACCGTTCAAAGGTTTGGGGTCACTTAGAAATGTCCTTGTTTTTCAAAGAAAAAATGTTGTCCATTTATTAAATAACATCAAATGAATCAGAAATACAGTGGAGACATTGTTAATGTTGTTAATAAATGTGGTAGCTGGAAACGAGAGATATTTTATGAAATATCTACATAGGCGTACAGAGGCCTTTAATCAGCAATAAAGTTGGCCTTCTTTGGACCAGTTGAGTATCTGGACCATCAGAATTTGTGGGTTCGATTGCAGGCTCAAAGTGGCCAGAAACAAAGACATTTCTTCTGAAACTCGTCAGTCTATTCATGTTCTGAGAAATGAAGGCTATTCCATGCGAGAAATTGCCAAGAAACGGAAGATCTCGTACAACGCTGTGTACTACTCCCTTCACAGAACAGTGCAAACTGCGCTAACCAGAATAGAAAGAGGAGTGGGAGGCCCCTGTGCACAACTGAGCAAGAGGACAAGTACATTAGAGTGTCTAGTTTGAGGAATAGACACCTCACAAGTCCTCAACTGGCAGTTTCATTAAATAGTACCCGCAAAACACCAGTCATTTACATTTACATTTAAGTCAAACACCATTCTCAACGTAAACAGTGAAGAGGCGACTCCGGGATGCTGGTCTTCTAGGCAGAGTTGCAAAGACAAGGCCATATCTCAGACTGGTCAATAAAAATAAAAGATTGAGATGGGCAAAAGAACACAGACACTGGACAGAGCAACTCCGCCTAGAAGGCCAGCATCCCGGAGTCGCCTCTTCACTGTTGACGTTGAGACTGGTGTTTGCGGGTACAACCATCTGTAGAGATCAGTGGACAAAGGGCTGGACAACAGGTCTCACCAAAAAAAATGCATGGTTAACAAGAAAGCGGTTTGGCTAGATTCTTAAAATGTGTTTCTGTTCGCAGCATTTGCTTGTTGGAGCCACTTTTAATTCTTAATTTATCGACCGTTTCTATCATAGACCACTGTTTTCGATGGGGGCTCGTAGTGGTACCATTCTGCTCATCTGATGAAGGTGCACATGGATCAGATTCAAACTAAGAAGAATGAGATCAAGCATTGAAGGCAGACTAGCAGAAAATAAATATTTTCTGAGGGCAGAGATACGGGAGACAGCTGATGCATTGGTCCAGAGCCAGGCGGCATTGGTGGAGAGTCACTCGTCATTGGCGGAGAGTCAGGCGGAGAATGACGCATTGAAGAGGGCGAGGAACGAGATGGAGTCACAATCCATGCCAGGCACACTTGTGAGCTTTATATTCCTCTTCAGACAACAGAACTTGACAAACTACTCACCAGGCCATTTAAACCGTTATGCTGTTCTGCTATTCCAAGGATGTGTAACTGAATGGACATACCACGAGTGGACACAGAATACCAACTGGGATGGATCCAGATGAGAATGTAGCTTACCAGTTAATCTCTGGATGTTCATCATTAATACTGTGTCTCAGAAGTTTCTGTCCATGACTGATGCAACCCGAAAAGCGTTAAAGACAGAGTTAATGAGTACTGGACATGACCTGCTCTCCCTTACATTACATTTAAGTCATTTAGCAGACGCTCTTATCCAGAGCGACTTACAAATTGGTGCATTCACCTTATGACATCCAGTAAGGAATTAGGCACTTTACCATGTTTACTATGTACTGTAGGCTATGTCTACTTGCCAGACTGCACAGTAGCTTAATAAACATGTACATTTGAAAAGTTTAAAGAAAATCAAATCCAATAATATATTTGTACCATTGTAGATGCTGTGTTTTTATTCACAGTCGTTGCTGTGGTCAGACATAGTCCTAAAGGCCAAAATGTGCTGCAAACTTGCAATGTATGCTTAAGTACTCTAAAATCAGATTTGTCCCCACCAAAAAATGCATCAACCCCTGCAAATATATGCATTTATTATTAACTCTGCTTTGTAATTGCATAAAAGCCGCTTAGATAGGAATTTAGAATCCTCTAAATTGAATTAGATCCTCTACTGTAAAAGGACATTTTATTGATCTGCCACTATTTTCATTTAGAGATTCCGGTAAACTCTTTGATGTTTCCTTTTATGTGTCTTACCAATTATTATTGGATTATTCATCATGGCAACCTACAGGATACATTTCTTAGTTAGGTTGGCTTTTGTGGAGATCAGACCGTTTTCATTTGCAGGGATATTTGTGAGTTTTTGACCAAATGTAAGTCAGAACAAGTACTAATATTAAGTCAGAACAAGTACTAATATACAAGTAAATAATATTCCTGTTGATATTGTTATATGCAAATACAAGAGCTGTGTATTGTCGTGGGAATATGACATAATTAGTCATGCTATCCCATGTTTTACTGCTTAAAGAATATTATATTATATGCTAGTGTTTTCTCTAACCTGATACAAACTTGTCTTGGTGGGACATAGTCATAAGACTGGGCTTACAACTAAGAGACGTTTGGGTGCAACGGCAGCTTGTGAAATCCTGTGGGTTTTCTATCTACAGAAAGTCATATGTATGGAACCTTGCAGAAAGGTATTTTCTCTATAAAAGCATTGAACTGGCACTGTTCGTTGAGCTTTTTAACTATGCACTGTTGAGTGGGTAGTTGATTCTCCATTTTTGAAAATCTTATGATAAAGTGTTGTTTGAAAGAATCTGCAGTGTCTCTTCCCTTTGATTAGATATTCCACGACAAATTGGTGACAGCGGTGGGATACTAACTCTGCTTGCTGATTGCTCCCAAGAGACTGCATGCAGGGCCTCCGTTAGACGTGGCTCAGGGTACCACACACCGACTAAAACGGAGCAGAGGGGGACCCTCCTCGGACCTGCCGGGAGTGTCAGTGAGTGGTTACGTCATTCCGGACAGATAAATTCAGGGTGAGACATCATCGAAAATCCTGTTAATTGAAAATCCTGTTCTAAGAACAGATTGTGTACATTATTTCTTTGTTGTAGCAAAGACACCATTAGTTAGAAATGTTGTTGTAGCAGAGTTATTTCTGAATAGGGAAAGTCTGAGAAGTAATTCTAGGACAAACATCCTGTTGAAGCAGGGGGACCCTGTAGGACACATATGTCAGAGTCAAGGCCCGCGGGCCACATCCGGCCCGCGAGAAGGTTTTTTACGGCCCCTGGGATGATCTTGATTTATTATTAGAACCGGCCTGCAGACCGCAGCAAGCCGGCAGCCCGCAGATCTTTTACACGCACCAATACTACATTTCCCACAATGCAACGGTGACGCACCGAGCAGTAGGCTGCTTCATTTCAATATTTATTGGCACAGCAGTTGTCAGCATCACAGTAAAATTAACTTTCAGATACCCATCAAAAATGGCAAAACGGAAGGTGGACACTGAGAACCGGGGTTTCAAACAAGGTGGGAGTCGGAGTATTTGTTCACGGAGGTAGCTGGAAAACCTGTGTGTCTTCTGTGTGGAGAAAGTGTGGCGGTACTGAAAGAGTATAATCTGAGACGACATTATGAAACGAAACACGCGGACAAAAACAAGAATATGGACATGGAACAAAGGCTACAAAAGGCAGAGGAATTAAAACGAGGCCTCAAATCTCGACAGGCTCTGTTCAAAAAAGCCAAATCACAAGGCCAGGCTGCTGTCAAGGCCAGTTTTATTTTGGCAGAAGAGATCGCTAAATCAGCCCGGCCATTTACGGAGGGGGATTTCATCAAAAACTGCATGATTAAAGTTTGTGACGAAGTTTGCCCAGAAAAAAGGCAACTCTTTTTAAATGTGAGTCTGAGCAGAAACACCATTGCCGAGAGAGTAGACCAGTTGTCCATCAATCTAAAAGAGCAGCTTGTGAAAAAGGGAAAAGATTTCATTGCATATTCCTTGGCTGTGGATGAGAGCACCGACATTTCTGACATTGCCCAGTTGTCAATTTTCATCCGCGGAGTGGACTCCAGCCTAAGCGTGACAGAGGAGTTTTTGGCTTTACGTCCTATGCATGGCACAACTACGGGGCATGATTTGTATGAAGAGGTGTCAAGATGTGTAAATGAGATGGAGCTGCCTTGGGAAAAACTTGTGGGTTTGACAACCGACGGAGCACCTGCGATGTGTGGACACAGGAGCGGACTGGTGGCAAAGATACGGGAAAAGATGCAAGAGGAAAACGCGACAGGTGAGCTGACAGCTTATCATTGTATCATACACCAGGAAGCGTTGTGCGGTAAAGCCTTGAAAATGGAGCATGTAATGAGCATCATCACGCGCACAGTTAACTTTATCAGAGCCAAAGGTTTGAATCACCGCCAGTTCAAGGCATTTCTGACGGAGTTAGAAACGGAGCATGGTGATTTGCCTTATCACACAGAGGTGCGATGGCTAAGCCAGGGAAAGGTGCTTCAAAGATGTTTCGAGCTTCGTGAGGAGATTTGTCTGTTCTTGGACAGCAAAGGGAAAGACACAACACAACTCCGAGACGAAATGTTTCTGTGTGAAATGGCTTTTCTGTGTGACATTACGAGTCATCTGAATGCAATGAACTTGCAGCTGCAGGGTCGGGATCGTGTCATCTCTGATATGTACAGTACAGTGAAGGCATTTAAAACCAAACTGACTCTGTGGGAGACGCAGATGCGGAAAGAAAATTTGAGCCACTTTCCCAGCTGCCAGACCATGAAAGAGAAGCTCTCTACCAGTGCGTTCCCGAGCGCACAGTTGGCTGATAAAATAGGTATGCTTGCCGCTGACTTTCGACGCCGATTTGCTGACTTTGAAGCACAAAAAAGCAGGTTGGAACTGCTCGGTAACCCATTTGCTGTTGACGTGGAAAGCTCACCACCAAACCTCCAAATGGAGTTGATTGACCTCCAATGCAATGATGCACTGAGGGCAAAATATGCGGCAGTGGGTGCTGCGGAGTTCGCCCGTTTCCTCCCGACACAATGCCCCAGCTGCGCATCCAGGCTGCTCAAACGTTGTCTATGTTTGGCAGCACATACCTGTGTGAACAACTGTTTTCTTTGATGAACTTGAACAAAACATCACACAGAAGTCGACTTACTGCTGAACACCTCCACTCAATTCTGAGGATTTCCTCAGCTCAGAGCCTTACCCCGAACATTGATGAACTTGTGGAAAAGATGGGACACCACCAAGTATCACCCTCAACCTCAAACAAGTGAACATTACTGTGCAATCACATATTTAGAGTTTTTACTCAGTTCAAGTTTAAAAGTTAAAGTTTAATATTTGTTTTCACTGCATGTTACTTCTCCTTAAACAAAGTGTTGTTTTTGATTAATAGATTTTTGCACTTTATTTTATTGTATTTCAATCCAATTATATTTTAAAAATATTTCAGTTGAGTGGATGATAGAAAATTGCTATTATTGTTTTTTTCTTTGAAGTAAATTTAGCCCACTTTTGCTAAAATAGAAAATATAGGCTACTGATGGTGCCTTGAATACCGGTTTCTTTCATTTAATGTTCATGTTATGGGGATTTTTATATAAAGGAAATTTGTCTTTTGTGTCTGTTGAAAATTAAAGATTACTGACAGAGCCATAAGAAAATATTGCTTTATTTATCTGATCATATTGGAATATATTTGTTAGGTTTTCAGTAGGTTCAATTAGGTTCACTAGACTATATGCGTAATTTAAAATTTTTTCGATGAACATTCGAACAGTCCGGCCCTCGGCTTGTAGCTAAATTTTTTATTTGGCCCTCCGTCCATTTGACTTTGACACCCCTGCTGTAGGACTAGGGGACATCTCCGAATGTGATCTTTTTGTTGAATCAGAAGTATCCTGGTTTAGAGATAGGCGTTGTGTTTCTCTGTTGAAGCAGAGAAGCAGCCATGGGTTGATATGACATTGTTACGAGTTATGTGATTCTAGGGCACAATCCTGAGATAGAAAAAATATTCCTCCAGGGAAAAAAATACAAAATAAATGTAAAGAAAAAAATATATATATATTAACATTGTGAAACAAAAGTAATTAATTGGTGTACTGGTAAACCGTTGGTTATGAATGTGCATAGGAGGAACTACCATGTGGGTACAACATTTAAAACCTGTTTGGGATAGAGGGCAGCATTTTCACATTCGGATGAAAAGCGTTCCCAGAGTAAACTGCCTGCTATTCAGGCCCAGAAGCTAATATATGCATATTATTATTAGATTACTATAGGACACACTCTGAAGTGTCTTAAACTGTTTGAATGATGTATGTGAGTATAACAGAACTCATATGGCAAGCGAAAACCTGATAAAAATCCAACCAGGAAGTGGGAAATCTGAGGTTTGTAGTTTTTCAACTCATTGCCTATCGAATATACAGTGTCTATGGGGTCATGTTGCACTTCCTAAGGCTTCCACTAGATGTCAACAGTCTTTAGAACCTTGTTTGAGGCTTCTACTGTGAAGGGGGAGAGAAAGAGAGCTGTTTGAGCCAGTGGTCTGGCAGAATGCCATGAGCTGATCATGTTTTCGCCCTTGAGATCTAGCTGCATTCCATTGCATTTCTAAAGACAAAGGAAATCTCTGGTTGGAATATTATTGAAGATTTATGTTAAAAAAAATCCTAATGATTGATTCTATACATCATTTGACATGTTTCTATGAACTGCAATATAACTTTTTGAACTTTTCGTCTGAACTTTCGCCTGGACTTGCGCCTCGTGAGTTTGGATTTGTGAACTAAACATGCTAATGAAAGGAGGTATTTGGACATAAATTATGAACTTTATCGAACAAAACAAACATTTATTGTGGAACTGGGATTCCTGGGAGTGCATTCTAATGAAGATCATCAAAGGTAAGTGAATATTTATAATGCTATTTCTGACTTTTACTGACTACACAACATGGCGGGTATTTGTATGGCTTGTTTTTGTGTCTGAGCGCTGTACTCAGATTATTGCATGGTTTTCTTTTTCCGTAAAGCTTTTTTGATATGTGACACAGCGGTTGCATTAAGGAGAAGTATATCTATAAATCTTTGCATGACACTTGTATCTTTTATCAAAGTTTATGATGAGTATTTCTATAAATTGATGTGGCTCTGCAAATTCGCTGGATGTTTTTGAGGCACAACATTACTGAACATAACGCGTCAATGTAAACTGAGATTTTTGGGTATAAATATGAACTATCGAACAAAACATACATGTATTGTGTAACATGAAGTCCTATCAGTGCCATCAGATGAAGATCATCAAAGGTTGGTGATTCATTCTATGTCTATTTCTGCTTTTTGTGACTCGTCTCTTTGGCTGGAAAATGGCTGTATGTGTTTTTGTTACTAGGCTCTGACCTAACATAATCATATGGTGTGCTTTCGCTGTAAAGCCTTTTTTATGATGGGTAGATTAACAAGAAGTTAAGCTTTAATTTGGTGTATTGCACTTGTGAATGTATGAGTGTATGAGTTAAATATTTTTTTTTAAAGAAAATTGTATTTCGCTCTCTGCCTTATTGAGCGGGTGTTGTCAAGGGGTACCGCTAGTGGAACCCCTAGCCCTAACAAGTTTTAAAATTACATAGAGTCAACAATATTTTGATGGAAGAGAAATTGCTCTTTTCAAATGACAAGAAAAGTAGATTTCCTAACAAAATATTGTTTGTTTTGTGTGTTTTTTTGGTGTTTTTTCCCTGAGTGTGTGTATTGACGAGAGATTTATATTCTGGACGGACGAGGGACCCTATCAGCCCGACTGGCTGCACTGTGTGATCAAATAAAGGAATACATATTCTCCAGTCGTAAATTGGCAGATGTTCCAGTATTGGTGCTAATACAAGGTATCGAAACCGTTACCAATTAAAAGGCGCATACCATAACTAGTATCTAGGGAAGTGGGTATCACTACCTTAGAAAATAGCTAAATTGGCATATATTAGAGTGGTGAGTGAGTAAATCTAAACACTTTGGCCACGGTCAGGAAACTATAGCAAAGCCATAGCGGTACTGAAAGAAGAGCAAGAGCATTCTACCAATTCGACTAAAACATGGGGAGAAAAAATCTAATTATGGATAAAATTCGGCAGCATTTCTTTGCTGACGGAAAATTCAAATCTAATAAAGAATTCAGATGCTATTGTGAGTTGGCACAATGACAAAAAAATGAAAGTCAGCAGTTTGCATCACCATTTTGATGTCACCGTTCTATCGGCAGAGGAGAAAAACTAGAGAACCAAGATTAGTAAATATACTCAGCATAGCTGCACTAACCGTACTATTTGTGAAGTGAATTGAGTATGTAGTATGCTTATTGGTCATAAATACCAATTAATTGTTTTAACTAATTATGACAAATGGTAAGAAAATGTTGAGCAATGTTTTAAGGAATGACTTTTCAAATCAAGTTGTGTTGATTTGACAATGTTGGCTGACAAATTTGTTGGTTACGCTAACCTTATGAACCGCTGAGCATATCATTGCATCGAACTTACTAGTATATTAACTATATTCTATCCAACTACCCAACTATTATTGACTTGATTATTCACGTCATTCTTATCTTAGCTAAATGGTATAGTTGTTGTGCATTCTCAATGGACATTGTATAAATAGGGTGCTTTGTCAATTCACTCTGGCTCTTTGTTAGGATTTCAGAACACTCTTTTCTGAATGTACCAGAGCGCAGAATAACTGATGAATTTATGAATGGTCAGTAAACGTCAGGGAAAGAACATAATGAAATTGTTGCCAGCAGCACAGTTAGTCACCGACGCTTTGGATAACATGAAAAAAGCCTAAACAGCTCTGGTGAGTAAATGGTCAAAGTGAGGATGTGTTCTCTTAAAGTAGCAAGCAAGCTAGCCAAATTTAGCCAGTTATCTTGGGTGCTTGACTGCCTTTGTGAGGTCAGAGAGCTTGGATCAACCCTGCTCCTTGGCCAGAGCGGGAAGTGTGTGCTCTAAACAGTCCAAATTTCCGAAACACAAAGTTGTAAAATGTTTAACTATTATTTGTTATGCTAACAAGCTAGCAAGAGGCTGTATTGCAACAGCATCAACTTCTGGTAGACATGCAAAGCTCAACATAAAAGGTTACCTTTTGGTTACAATATACTAAAATGAAGTTCCACAGACATGTGACTAACAGAAATGGAATAATATGTCCCTGAACAAATAGGGGGGTCAAAATCAAAAGTAACAGTCAGTATCTGGTGTGGTCACCAGCTGCATTAAGTACTGCAGTGCATCTCCTCCTCATGGACTGCACCAGATTTGCCAGTTCTTGCTGTGAGATGTTACCCCACTCTTCCACAGACATTTCTGGGGGAATGGCCCTGGCCCTCACCCTCCGATCCAACAGGCTCAGCTGTTTACCAAAACAAGTGGTGGGATGACCGCTTGGTTGTTTTTCAAATCCCGGATTGCCCATTTAAGGCTAGGGACCACACCACAATCAGTTAATTCATTCCTCTTATTCATATCACAATGAACATTTACCAGTTGAATATACACTCACTGGACAGTTTATTAGGTACACCCATCTAGTACCACCTCAGAATACCCTTTGCCTCCAAAACAGCCTGAATTCTTTGGGGCATGGATTCTTCATGGTGTCGGAAATGCTCGTTGCTCAATTGTTACCTAACGTGTGCCAGGAAAACATTCCCCACATCAGTACCCCACCGCTACCAGCCTGTACCAGGCAGGATGGGTCCATGGACTCATGCTGCTTACGCCAAATCCTGACTCTGCCGTCAGCATGACGCAACAGGAACAGGGATTTGTCAGACCAGACAATGTTTGTCCAGTCCACAATTGTCCAGTGTTGGTGTTCGCGTGCCTACTGGAGCTGATTCTTCTTGTTTTTAGCTGACAGGAGTGGAACCGGGTGTGGTCGTCTGCTGCAATAGCTCATCCATGACAAAGATTGACAAGTTGTGCATACCAAGATGCCGTTCTGCACACCAGTGTTGTACTGCGCCATTATTTGTCTGTTTGTGGCCTGCCTGTTAGCTTGCACGATTCTAGCCATTCTCCTTCGACCTCTCTCATCAAAGAGCTGGTTTCGCCCACAGGACTGCCACTGACTGGATGTTTTTTGTTTGTCACACTATTCTCGGGAAAATCCTAGACACTGTCATGTGTGCAAAGCCCAGGAGTTTGGCCGATTCTGCGATACTGGATCTGGTGTGCCTGGCACCGACGATCAACGTTGCTTAGGTCACTCGTTTTGCCCATTCTATCATTCAATCGAACGGCAACTGAATACCTCAATGCCACGGCCATGTGCGAGGCTCACTGTCTGTAGGAGTGATCGACACCTAATACCATTTTCCTGCAACGAATAAACTGGCCGTTGAGTGCAGACACCAATATAATACTTTTTCGTATTGCAACGTTTCTGAAATAATGTTTACAAATATGCAAATGAGGCAGTATCTAATTAAATATGTGCATATACTGCAAAAACGGGATGAAGTCAGCCTTAATATTTTGGTTTCATTTTGTTAAGACACTCCAGGACCGGACTGTGAATATATACTTTTTAAAAACTGTTAGGGAGCATGAATCGCTATCTGGACACCTACGTGAATTTGCAGAGCGCGAAATTCAAAATACAAAAATCGTAATATTAAACATTCATAAAAATATAAGTGTCATACATCATTTAAAAGCTTAACTTCTTGTTAATCCAACCTCGTTCTCAGATTTCAAAAAGGCTTTATACCATGTGAATATCTGAGGACAGCGGCAGGGTTGCCTAGTGGTTAGAGTGTTGGACTAGCTGACAAGGTACAAATGTGCCGTTCTGCCCCTGAACAGGCAGTTAACCCACTGTTCCTAGGCCATCATTGAAAATAAGAATTTGTTCTGAACTGACTTGCCTAGTAAAATAAAGGTACATTTTTATTTATTTTTTAAATTCAACTAGCACAGGCGTCACAAAATCAGAAATAGTGATTAAATAAATCACTTACCTTTGAAGATCTTCCTCTGTTTGCAATCCCAAGGGTCCCAGCTACACAATGAATGGACGTCCTTCTTTATATCCCAAAAAGTCTGTTTAGTTGGCGCCAATGATCTCAGTGATGCACTCGTTCAACATGGATACAAACGAATCCAAAAAAGTTACCGGTAAAGTTCGACCAAACAAGTCAAACGATGTTTCTAATTAATCCTCAGGTACTCTAATATTTAACCTTTTGTAACTAGGGGACAGTATTTTCATTTTTGGATAAAAAATGTTCCTGTTTTAAACGGGATATTTTGTCACGACAAGATGCTCGACTATGCATATAATTGACATCTTTGGATCGAAAACACTCTAACGTTTCCAAAACTGCTAAAATATTGTCTGTGAGTGCAACAGAACTGATGTTACAGGTGAAACCCGGATACAAATCCAATCAGGAAGTGCCCCATATTTTGAAAGCGCTGCATGCCAATGACTCCTTATATGGCTATGAATGGGCTACAAATGATCTTACGTTTCCTACGTATTCCCCAAGATTTTCTACAGCATTGTGACGTCTTTTTTCGCATTTATGTTGAAGAATAGCCGTAAGGGACCACATTGAGCAAGTGGTCACATGATGCCTCCCACTGAGGTAGCCATTATTCCAATCACTTCTAATGAGAAACCAATTGTCCTGACGGATATATTATCGAACAAATATGTGAAAAACACCTTGATGATTGATTCTAAACAACGTTTGCCATGTTTCTGTCGATATTATGGAGCTAATTTGGAAAAAAAGTTTGGCGTTGTAGTGACCGCATTTTCCGGTCGATTTCTCAGCCAAACGTGAAGAACAAACGGAGCTATTTCGCCTACAAAAATATTTTTGGAAAAAAAGGAACATTTGCTATCTAACTGGGAGTCTCCTGAGCAAAAACATATGAAGTTCTTCAAAGCAAAATTATTTAATTTAATTGCTTTTCTTATTTTTGTGAAAATGTTGCCTGCTAACAGAACCTAGCATAGCATTATGCCATGATAAACTTACACAAATGCTTGTCTAGCATTGGCTGTAAAGCATATTTTGAAAATCTGAGATGAGTGTGATGAACAAAAGGCTAAGCTGTCTCAATATATTTCATTTGTGATTTTCATGAATAGGAACATTTTCTAGGGATATTTATGTCTGCTGCGTTACGCTAATTAGTTTGAGGCAATGATTACGCTGCCGCATGCGGGATGGTTAGTATCAAGAAGTTAAGATGCAGAATAGTATGTTCAATAGGGAAGATAAATAACGAAGAGCATGCACCTCATTCATGCACCAACAAGACTACTTTTCTAAAGAGAGACACCTTGGAAAAACTACTTGCTCATTTTTCAAAGAATAGGCCTGAAACCCTGTCTAAAGACTGTTGACATCTAGTGGAAGCCATAGGAACTGCAATCTGGGAGGAATTATTTTGTATATCCCATAGGCTAGTATTTGAATGGCCTGTGACCGCAAACTGAAAATTCTGGATGGAGTTTCCTTGGGTTTTCGCCTGTCATATCAGTTCTGTTACTCAGACATTATTGTAACAGTTCTAGAAATGTCAGAGTGTCTCTATCCAATGCTACCAATTATATACATATCCTAGCTTCTGGGCCTGAGTAACAGGCAGTTTACTTTGGGCACGTCAGTCATCCGAAATTCAGAACAATAACCAGTATGCTAAAGAAATTAAATCTTTCTATCCATAAAATACTAAAGACCTTTAAGTAAATTGCATTTTGGGGGCATATTTCTAAAGAAAATGTTAGATAATCAAAATCTGATAACATGTCAACAATTCCCTCTATAGAAGTCTGGAGAATATATCTAAGGATAACCACACTAAATTAGTGAATGAAGATTCATCTGAAGCTGAGAAAAATGTGTTGCCGCGTGGGAAGAGTCTGACTTTCAGGAAATGGCAGTTAAAGACAAGTTCACTAAATTTAGCACACCGATCGCCAAATGCCTTGTCACATTCTTTCAAAATCGAACCCAGAAGCAGACCAGGACAAGGAGAGTAGGAAGAAGGTGAGTATTTATTTACAAGTGAATGTGAATGGGTAGATATATCCAGGTGGCGTAGTGGGCAGCGGTGGAGAGTTGATGGGAGTAAATAGGTGGATCCAATGGGGTAGCGGAATCCTCCGACGACCAGGTGGTAATGGGGTAAATAATCCGGGTGAGTAACTGAAGACAGAACAAACAGAGGTAAGTTTAAGGCAAGCAATACGTGTAAAATAAAAAAATAAAAAACAATTCTATCCAACTAGAGGCTGATACTATGGCACAACATACTGTTCATGGCTAACGATCTGGCAGGGAATGGATGTCAGGTCCGGGCTTATGAAGAGGAGAGATGTTGATCAGGACCAGGTGTGCTGATAGCTGATGGGATACAGGTGCGGGTAATCAGAACTCCCAACTGGCTACATTGCCCGGCAACCAGACAGGGTGCGTTCCAGGACGCCGGAAAAAAAACACTCCAGGACAGAACACAGGCAAAAAAACAGACTCAGGAAATGGGATTCGTGACATGCCTATTTAGTCCCAATCACAATCTCTTCAAAGTAAGTTTCTACATATAGTCCAGTTTGTAACAGTTTCTCTATGAAATGGGCTTTTAATTGGTGTATGATTACATCTAATAAGCTTTGAAATTACTGATTTATGTCTATTTGAATATGGTTCAAATTCATTAAATTTTTATGCTGGTAGTATGATAAACTAAAGAAAATATACATTTGCATGAATTATTTTCAATTTTTATGTTTACTTTTTGAAAGTACTAATATTAAAAGACCAAAATACCCCATCGTGACGTTGGCCTGGGGGTAGGTTTTTGACAGTCATAAATACCTCTCCCCCCCTTTTTCCTCTCTCTACCCTACTGATGTGACCATTGAAAATCCCTTGGTTAACATAGAGAGTCTGGGAACATCAGAAGGTGGAAGGAAATTAACCATATTTTGGTAATCCAACCAGTTGAACATATGCGTTGGTACTTAATGAATATGATGTCAGTTCGGTTGTCATCTGAGATATTCTCATCAATGATAGGATGACATAAACTGTACAGTGAAAAGTCTACACATTATAGTTATCAGATTCACATGGAATTGTTGTGCAATTTAAATGTTTGAATATTAAATTATTTGTGAGGGGATGAAATGTGATTTTAGCTTCTAAAATGTGAGAATTGGGTTTTCATGAGTGAATTAAGCCCGACTCAGTAGACATTGGTTATAAACTATGAAACACGCCCTCCTCTCCCTTCCTATATAAAGCCTTGACAACATTATAACTTCCTGTTCCGGGTACATTAGGATGACGATCCAATGTCAGAAGGATTCAGATAATAACTACAGAACAAAGCCAACCTCAGCGTGAGCTTTGGTTGCGAATGTTATGAACTTTGAACTCTTATTCACTACAGATGTGATACCTCCTAGCCATTGACTTAGCAACAGCAGCTGCAAATGTGGGCTAAGAAAGAACAGACAGAGTATCCCGTCTACCACACAACGATGTTACTACAACGTATCCAATTTACCACCAGATACATTCTTCCGAGGACAGGAAGATCTCTGTTGGCCAACACGACCAGCATCTACGACCAACCTACTGAAGCGCAGTTCAGAGTAAATATTTATTGCATTTTCCTTTTCCAAATGGGCGGGAATTTAGAATGCATAAGATTCTGTATTTACGATAGAGTAGCTGCCTATGGCTCGATAGAGACATCGCTTCTCCCTTTGTTCTTCAGTCTTCCCGCTCTTTCACTCAAACCCAGCCCCATTTTCTTTGTGCAACCAGCTGTCATATCTGTTCTGTTCGCAAGGGACGTTTTCTTTTATGACATAATTTGTAATCAAGGTATGATTCATTCTGTGTATATGTAATTCTGTGTGATGAATTAGGTATTTAGTAAATAAATAATGAAACCCAATTTTGTATTGCTGATTCAACTTTTTAGCCTGGGTTTGTGAAGATAATCAAGAATTTACAACTTTCAGATGAGACTGAAATAAGGTGACGATTAATATTGATGTAAAATACTGCTATTGATGAGAGTTTATTTGGAAGATAACTGCTCTATAAATATTATTTTGTGGTGCCCCAACTTTCTAGTTAATTACATTTACATGATTACCTCAATCAGGTAATATTAATTACACAGAAAGGATTTTATAGAATAGCATGTCATATCACTTAATCTGGCATCGCCAAAGACACGACACCCCAAATATCAAAATTGATAAGTACTTGCAAAAATGTAATTTCAGCTTGTGGTGCCTTGCTTAATGAATACATGCTGTCTGTCTATATGTGTGTGTGCATGTGCATGCTTGTGTGTGTGTGTGACTGTCTTCCCCCAAGGCTTTAATTATACTGTCTGTGACACTTGTTATGCTGGCTGCTTCCTCCCTAACAGCTACCACAGTCCTGGATGTCGCTATGGGGACCATGCTGTCATCCAATACCACAGTTCACCCCGAGGTGTCTGACTGTCATGGTCCTATTGTCCGGTTTTAACTAGTTTTGTTTTCATGTGGATGATTATCTGTTAATATTTAATTCCTATTGCAGCATGGAATGGTGAAAATGAATCTGTTCTCATAAACGTATGGAAACTCACCTAGCTTATTTGTACTGTTTGCACGGAAGCCCAGAAAGTAGAAACAACTCACACGAAAATAGATCCTCTGTAAATTAAAAAGTGATGTCTCTGTCCCCTCCCATCACGTTACTAGGTCAGATCACATAGTTTGGTGGAACCTCTTGACCTGTCTAGTTTAGAAATATATCAAATCAGACTGTGGGTCTCTGTAGTTATGGTGGTGGGAACTATTGAACCCATCTGGGAAGTAGAAATCAACTCGGTGACACTAGTCTCTTACCTGAGATGGGAAGATTGGGGGCTCGATTCCTCGTCGAGTCATAGGCTACCAAAGACAAAACAAATTGGTCATGATACCACTCTATTTGTCACTCAGGATTAAGGAGAGTGATTGGAGGTAAGGCCCTGCAATAGACAAGTGCCCACTTAACCCAGCTGCACCGATGTGTCAGAGGAAACACTGTACACCTGGCTACTGTGTCAGTGTGCACTGCACCACCACAGGAGTCTCTAGTGCACAAGGATATCCCTGCTGGCCAAGCCCTCCCCTAACCCAGATGACACTGGGCCAATTGTGCACCACCCCATTTGTCTCCCAGTCATGGCTGGCTGCAACAGAGCCTGGACTTGAATCCAGAATCTCTAGTGGCACAGCTAGCACTGTGATGCAGTGCCTTAGACCACTGTACCACACAGGAGGCCCAGTCTTTCATTACTTAAAGAATCTCAAAGCGTTTTAAAGTGGGAAAAATTACATGCAATTTTTTAAAAGGAAACAGGAACATGCCATATGGGCCAGTCTGGCTCAGACAAAGCGTAGTTGTCTAAGACTAGAATAACTTCTCAATGGCTTAATCTTTCTGTATCGGTTTTAGGTTTCTGACTACCCAGTTTTGGATTTCCTTTCAGGTACATCAATGACTAGATTTTTTCCAAGCTCAGTGAGAGATCCATATCTCCATAGTGGTGTGTTCTACAACGTAAGACAACACAATTGCCCACCCTTACCCTCGTCTAAATGAACCTGCACGTTTTTCCCCCCACAATGTAGGGACCTGGCCACTGGGTGCCGCCATATCCCTATGCATTTACTCAGGTTTCCTATCAGAGCTCAGTGGACTGAGAAAGAGCACATAGGGACACACACATCTCCTATAGGCTGAGATTCCTACCTGTCCAATATGAGGACTGGATGTACTCCTGAATGTATTAAAGTTCACCAGGGAGAGGCTGCAAAGGTTAAGAAAGGTAGATTCTCAATTGGGGAAAAGTCAGCCCTCTCCTTCGTTCTCCTCTACTCTGTGACCCGGAACCCAATAAATGTTTGAGTGATTGAGGACTGTCAACCCGAAAGTAGACGAATGAAGGAGTCTACTCCCACTTGAATCAGCTGTTGTTTTATCAAAGGATAAAAGCATTGACACATTTAAAAACAATAAGCTACTTATCCTTATTCTTTTATGTATAAAATATCTTGCATGACTAGTTTAATTCTGGGTTTTCGTCACCTTTAGACATTTATTTTGGGATTCCACCTCATTTGCCTGATGATGCGCGAGTGGAGAAGGAGCGTCTCATTTGATACAAGCGGATTTGTTTCCATGCTTCCTCTCTTCTGCTCCTCGATCACCTTTGACCTTTTTAAAAAAGAGGTGAGGAGAGGAAGGCAGGAGAAGTAGAGGAGGCAAGCAAAACCAATTGAGATTCTCCCAAAGGCTCTGTTATGTGTTATATTATCGTGTCTCTCTGGTGACATATAGTACTAGAAATATATAATATCTTTATGAGTGAACACATGCATGACTGAACCTTTACAATGTAGGAATAAATCATTTGATACACTACATACACTACATTTACAAAAGTATGTGGACACCCCTTCAAATTAGTGGATTCGGCTATTTCAGCCAAACCTGTTGCTGACATGTGTATAACATTGAGCAACGAGACCTGCAATCTCCAAAGACAAACATTGGCAGGTGAATGGCCCACACTGAAGAGCTCAGTGACTTTCAACGTGGCAGCATCATAGGATGCCACCTTTCCAACAAGTCAGTTTGTCAAATTTCTGCCCTGCTAGAGCGGCCCTGGTCAACTGTAAGTTCTGTTCATTGAAGTGGAAACGTCTAGGAGCAATACCGGCTCAGCCACAAAGTGGTAGGCCACACAAGCTCACAGAATGTGACCGCCGAGTGCTGAAGTACATATCACGTAAAAATCACCTGTCCTTGGTTGCAACACTCACTACCGAGTTCCAAACTGCCTCTGGAAGTAATGTCAGCACATGAACTGTTCGTCGGTGACTACATGAAATGGGTTTTCCATGGCCAAGCAGCCTAAGACTACCATATGTAATGCCAAGTGTCGGCTGGAGTGATGTAAAGCTCGCTACCATTGGACTCTGGAGCAGTGGATATCTGCCCGAATGCATAGTGCCAACTGTAACATTTGTTGGAGGAGGAATAATGGTCGGGGGCTGTTTTTCATGGTTAGTTCCAGTGAAGGATAATAATTTATTGTTGTTGTAGCAAATATATATATATATATATATATATATATATATATATATATATATATATATATATATATGCACATACATACATGCACATATAAATACATACATGTACACATGCATACATATATACATTTTTTTAATATATTTCCTTTATTACCCTCCAACCTTACCAACCCTCCCCCAATCGGAGCAAACTAGTGAACAACAATGCTTAGGCCTGTATTTCCAGCTTATACATACTATATACATTTTATGGACACAGTCTATTTTACAATAGTTTTATTTTGTTTGTTTTTTAAATCTTGTCCTTCCTCTACCCTCAACCTCTGCCATATATTTATGATGTCCATCCGGTTTGATTTCTATTTGTCATATCTTTAAAACTGTGCTCTTTCAAAAAAGTTCTTAACCTATATACATTTTACAGTCACAGTATGTTTTACATTAGTTATCTTGTTGTTATTAGTCCCACGCTTCAGCTCCGTTCAACCCCTCCCTTCTATCTCTTAACACCATCCATATTGGATTTCTATTTGCCATATATTTTTCAACTGTGCTGTGATGTTTCACAAAGTTCTGAACATTTCCATTCTCATTGTTTCTACTTGTAAATTGAAAATAAACATTTTCGCTAAAAGTATTATTATGTTATTATTGAGTAGCTTGGATGAATAAGGTGCCCAGAGGTTCCCAGAGTAAATGGCCTGCTACTCAGTCCCAGTTGCTAATATATGCATATTATTTGGATAGAAAACACTCTGACGTTTCTTAAACTGTTTGAGTGATGTCTGTGAGTATAACAGAACTCATATGGCAGGCAAAAACCTGAGAAAAAATCAAACCAGGAAGTGTGACTGAGGTTGCTCATTTTTCAACTCATTCCCAGTGGGATATTGGTCATGTTGCACTTCCTAAGGCTTCCACTAGATGTCAACTGTCTTTAGAAACTTGTTTGAGGCTTCTACTGAAAAGGAGGGGCTCATAAGGGCTCTTTGAGTCAGTGGTCTGGCAGAGTGCCACAGGCTCGTGACACTCATTCACGTGAGAGGTAGCTCACATTCCATTGCTTTTCTACAAACAAAGGAATTCTCCGGTTGGAACATTATTAAAGATTTATATTAAAAACATCCTAAAGATTGATTCTATACATCATTTGACATTTCCGTTTCTACGGACTATAACGGAACTTTTTGACATTTCGTCTGCTCCTAGTGAACGCGCTTTGTGACTTTGGATTTGTTTACAAAACTCGCTAACAAAAGTAGCTATTTGGACATAAATGATAGACATTATCGAACAAAACAAACATTTATTGTGGAACTGGGATTCCTGGGAGTGCATTCTCATGAAGACCATCAAAGGTAAGTGAATATTTATAATGTTATTTCTGACCTCTGTTGACTGCACAATATGGCAGATATCTTTTTGGCTCGTTTGGGCTCTGAGCGCCGTACTCAAATTAGTGCATGGTTTGCTTTTTCCATAAAACTTTTTGAAATCTGACACAGCGGTTGCATTAAGGAGAAGTGTATCTAATGTTCCATGTATAACACTTGTATTTTCATCAACATTTATGATGAGTATTTCTGTAAATTGTTGTGGCTCTCTGCAAAATCACCGGATGTTTTTGGAACTACTGAACATAACGTGTCAATGTATACTGAGATTTTTACTGACATTCTAGACGATTCTGTGCTTCCAACTTTATGGCAACAGTTTGGAGAAGTCCCTTTCCTGTTTCAGCATGACAATGCCCCCGAGCACAAAGCGAGGACCGTACAGAAATCGTTTGTCAAGATCGGTGTGGCCTGGCCTGCACAGGGCCTTGAACACCTTTGGGATAAGTTGGATGCCAACTGCGAGCCAGGCCTAATCACACAACATCAGTGCCTGAACTCACAAATGCTCAATATGCAGCAATATTCAAACATCTAGTGGAAAGCCTTCCCAGAAGCCTGTGATAGCAGCAAAGGGGGGACCAACTCCATATTAATGCCCATGATTTTGGAATGAGATGTTCACCCGTGTTAAATACTTTTTTAACCTCAAAGGTATTTCCTGGTTAAAATGAAGGTTGAATAAATAGAAAAGTCTGTAGAGTATGCAACTAGAGGTGGGTATGAGTTTATTTCCATATAATTCATTAATAATTAGTGCACTGTGTTTGCAGTGCATCCAAACACCACCCTCTGGTGCCACTATGACTGTATACACCTTGAGGTTGTCATTATTGTTTTACATGTCATTATTGTTTTACAGTTGAATAGTTAATCTCTTGCGCATTTGCTTTTTAAAATGACAAACATTACACCCATGGGTGTAATAGCTATTAGGTTATTACAGAAATAAAATACATTATGGAGAATTTCTGGGTAAGAGGCACAATGACTACCATACGCAATCCAGAATTAGTACATACATTTTTTTACTTTGAATTGTTTAATAGTTTAATGTATGAATGCCTCCTGGGCTTAGTTGAACTGTTTTACTTTGAATCCCAGATTGCTCTTTTAAAAACTAAGAGTGGGAGGCTGGGAACAGGAACTAAAATCATCTCTGCGTCGCTTTTTGATGGATTCCATTTCCTCTCTACGGTGTCACGCGTCAGGCATCTCGAGAGATGACGAGAGGCTTCCTTCTGTTTTTCTGTCGGGCCGTGGGAGGCGAGAGGAGTGGGGATGGGCTGCCAGAATCCATCTTCCTCCCTCTTTACACCACCCTCTCTCCGTCCCGCTCCATTCCCCAACCCTCCACTTCAAACTTCTCATACACTTCAGTGTCGACAACAACAGTGACAAGTGGGAAATGGAGATGGAACCATTTTATGAGTGGGAGTAGAAATGATCATAACTCCTTCCCTTTGGAGAATAGAGCCACGCATGCACACTCTTTGTCTGTCATATTACATGACTGTGTGGATGAACATCTATGTGTACATGTGACTTTTTGTGTGTGTACATGCTTGTGTGATTGGGTTGAGCATCTGTGAATGCGTTTTTAGTGTGTTTCTGTGTGAACATGTGTGTGCGTACTTTCCTGTGTACGTGTGTGCGTGCGTAAATACGTGTTCGTGTCTGTGCACATGCATTTGTGTTTTTTTTTTGTGTGTGTATTTGTGTGCGTATGTACGTGCATGCATAAATTCATGTGTGTGTGTGTGTGTGTGTGTGTGTGTGTGTGTGTGTGTGTGTGTGTGTGTGTGTGTGTGTGTGTGTGTGTGTGTGTGTGTGTGTGTGTGTGTGTGTGTGTGTGTGTGTGTGTGTGTGTGTGTGTGTGTGTGTGTGTGTGTGTGTGTGTGTGTGTGTGTGTGTACTCATCCAACTCACCCATCCAGCTCAGGATCCATCATCCCTGGCTGCCTTGCAGTGCGTGGTGCTGATCTGCGTTGCAGCCGCCCTGGCGAACAGATGTCAGGGACTACTGATAATGTCCCTCCGCAGAGCAGCAACAAATTACGGACCAGCGCTACGGAATATAACCTTCAAATTACAGATGGCCTGTATCACGGGCCCTGGTCGGATTTACAAGATATAAATACTATAGGAAGAGGTAATCCAGTGGGGGAGTAAGGGGGAGAGAGAGGAGGGAGGAGTAACAGCTGGCAGGGGACACAGGGTGGAGGGGGGGTGAGACTACACTGATACACTGATGTTGGGATGATGCTGATGTTGTGTGTTTGATATGCTCCAGAGGAAATCTGAAATGAAACAGATCATCGTTACATGATGTGGGTGCACTGGATACGTATCCCCTGGGGCTAAACTATAGTGATACAGAGGCATGGGGATAGAACAAGGACACATTATTGTCTCAATGTACAATGGTGATGTTTTTGGGGTCAGGGTGTGAAGGAGGTCCTATACTTACATAATCCCCTTCCTTTTCTCTCACTGTGTGAAGCTACACATGGCCCACATACAGTACGGCTCAACCTCTAGTGTGGTAAGAGCAGGGATGATTTAATGTTTTACAGTAAGGATGATTACAGTATTATAGATTTAAAGTATTTAAATTGGGAACTCTGGTGCCAGGATAACGCTTTAAATTTACAGTGAAATTCTCCCAGAAATCTAAATGTCAGATAAACAATACATTTATACATAAAATACATTCATTCAACTTGACAACATTAACAACACATTAACAACATCATTTACAATAGAAATAACAACAGTTAACACATATGTAACCAAATAAGAGCATCATTACAACACAAATTATATTGTGTGCCTGTGTGTGGGGGGTGTGGTGGAGCGAGAGACAAAGTGAGAGGAGATGGAGTTCAAAATCAGGGGCAAATCTATTCAGGATAAGGGTGTTCAGAGGTGGTGAAACACACAACGGGACAGTTTGGGCAGGAGTGCACCCAGGAGAGAGAAGTCAGCGCAGCATTATGTGTTCCTCCTGGGGCTCTGTAACAATCCTCCTCAGTTCTGATTTGTCAGCTCTTCTCACCCTTATGACAAGCATAGAAAAATAAATAATAGCAAGAGAGACCGATGACCCCCAGGGCTGTGGGTAAGAAGATAGGTGACAAGGGACATAACAAGCTGGTGTCGTGTGTGTTTACTTACCTCACCAGAGGGTTTTAATTCAAAAACTCAGTGAGCTCTTGGAAGAGTGGGGAAGTACAGTAAGGGTTGAGAACAGCTGGCATCCTCTGGGCCACTTTGTCATGCACTCTGTACCATCTTCATGGTTCATCGTCTTGGGTTGATTCGAACCAGGAATCTGTACAGCCATAGATCCAATATATTATATGCATATTCATCTACATTTCAGCACCAACTGGTATATTTATTGTAGATTATTTTATCAAATTTTAGGGTTAGGAAAGTGTTTGAATCATAAACAGTTTTACAACAGTCCAGTCGTTGTGAACTGTGCTCCAAGCTCCAGGTGTTACGTTCGTTGGATGAATTAGACCAAGGTGCAGCGTGGTAGGCGTACATTTTACTTTATTTAAAATGAACACCGAAAAACAACACAATACAAAACGAAAGTCAAGTTCTGCAGGCTACACAGCACCTATACAAAATCAAGATCCCACAAACTAAAGGGACCATGATCGTGACCATGATCCAGTGAGAGAGCCTCTGCTTTGATAACCCAGCCCCCAGAACTCTCTCACCATAGCAGACAAAGAGCTGGTCTGTTGTTCTCACTGACCGTGACTGCTCCACATAAGCAGCCAGTGTCCGCACAGGGCACAGCATGCCGGAGAGAGGCCCAGACTCCCCCGTCACCGCCAGGGGGTTGTAAGCAGGCAGGATAAAAGGGATGTGCTCATGCCTGTCTGACAGAACCTTCGGGAGGAATAAAGGGTTGGGGTGGAGATATATACTTCTCCCACTCCAACGGTTCGAAAGGTGGCTTTGCCAAAGCTGCCAAGACCACATCCAGATCCCAGCTCGCCATTGAGTAGGTCCTAGCTGGACGCAGGCGACGAACCCCTTCATAAACCTGGAGACCAAGGGATGGCGCCCCACTGGCCTGTCCATCCACCTAGATACCCTCTCAGTGTAGAGGCTTCCAGGCCCTCATCCAAGCGAGACTGCAGGTATTGGAGGACATACTGCATCCCGCATGACTTGGGCACAACCTCAATACCAGTGCACCAAGAACAGATCAACCGCCTAACAAGGATCATTGGTGCCATTCAGCGGCCAAGCCCACAGACTGAGGTGAAGCGGTCGCGGATACCACTGAGCCTGAGAAAGCAGGCTTTCAAGTCACACTCAAAAACTGGGGGGTCCAGGCTTCAGTCGCTGGTTCTGCCCTATAATCTCCCGGTCTGGGAGGACTATGGCAGCTATCATGGTATCCATGGTCAGGTACTCCCGGAGGACGAGTGACTCTGCACCCTCAACATTACTCCATGGTCCAGTGTCTGCTGTGAGTCGGAAACTGAGAACACCACGTAAAACAGGTAACCAGTAGGGTGCTCCACCGCCCTCTCCGCATGGCTCAAACCCAGGCAGTGCATACACAAGGTATGTGGATCCCAAGGAGGGATGCTACCATCACACCTGTCACAAATGGAAGCCATAAGCTCAGCCAGGCCAACAAGGCCACGGAGCAGGGGTCCGACACCCTGGAAGAGCTTATGTCGTGACCCGCTTGGAGGAATAGGAACCGGTGAGGGGTAAATTACCCAGTACCTCTGCAAAAAATGGGGAAGAACCATGTGGGAAAAGCAGGCAGACAAATAAACAGCAACCAGGTAATGTATTTGATTTATTTGTTTTTTTGTTTTTGTTTTACGCCAACAGCAATATTACCTAGCCGTTTTAATATCCAAGTAACTCCATAAAGGAACTCCAAAGTTAATGTCTCAATGTAGTGGAAAGCCCACCAAGATACTCTTACACTCTGCAGGGGAAAGAACAAGAAAAAAACCTGCAGGGTAATTAACAGAGAACTCACACCGTAAAGCAATTCCCAACACTCACATAGAACAAGCCAGTCGGCAAGTTGTGTAAGGTTAATTACAGTTTGTGGCAGGACCACAATACTAATGGATGCACACGTAGTCGAAGAGTAACTCTAACGAAACGCAAGAACGACAAAACCACGGGCAGAAGATACAGATCAACCGCGACAGCGAGTGGAGCACTCAAGAGGAGGGGCTGGCCATGTGGCCAGTTGCAAACAGCCAGTGAGTATACTTCCACGCAAGATATTACACTTACCAGTGACTTACCAAGAAACACAGAGAAGCTCCAGAAAGTTTGTACCTCAAACCATACGGACGTCCGCCGAGAAAATGAAAGAAAATGTGTCACGGCCACAGGGTCTATATATCGGGGCGAACCCCAGCTGTGACACAGGGGTACACGAGAATACATTTGTAAATCCTCACCTCGTATGTATCCCTCCACCGTGGAGTGATACCAATATATTGGAGCAATCCAATATATTAAAACATAACCTGCCTGGTCTTTGTGGTTGAATCCGTGCTTGAAGTTCACTGCTCGACTGAGGAACCTTAGAGATAATTGTATGTGTGGGGTACAGAGATCATGTTAAACAACTTATTGTGTGACTTGTTAAAGCACATTTGTACTCCTGAACGTACTTAGGCTTGCCATAACAAAGGGGTTGAATACTTATTACATTTGTTATTAAAGCTGCAATATGTAACTTTTTGAATGACCTGACCAAATTCACTTAGAAACATGAGTTATAGATCTGTCATTCTAAATGAAAGCAAGTCTAAGAAGTGGTTCATCTGTTCTATGTATTTCTATACTTATTTTCCACCATAATTTGCAAATAAATTCATTAAAAATCCTACAATGTGATTTTCTGGATTTTGTCTTCTCATTTTGTCTGTCATAGTTGAAGTGTACCTATGATGAAAATTATAGGCCTCTCTCATCTTTCTAAGTGGGAGAATTTGCACAATTGGTGGCTGACTAAATACTTTTTTGCCCCACTGTATGTATAGCCTACTTCACTGTGGAAAAGCTATGATTTGCATTTTGCTTCCATATGACTGGTTTCACATGTGTCTTTACAATCCCCTTCTTAACAGATTATTAATTTGCCTAGCTGTTAACAATACCTCTCATCAATTTATAAATTACAGTGCATGGAGAATGCTGTTATTTCTATCGGAAAAAGTAGATACATTTTCCGCCTGAAACCGGCAAGTTCTCTCTACCTTATTTGTGGTTTCCTCACATGTAAAGGTGGTGGAATTATGAGGGAATTAAGTCAATGTCAGAATACAGTATCTGTAGACACACCTCCGCCACACCTTCATTTCTTTGATCTCCACCCAATAACAAATAGCGGGTGAATAGCATGCTATACTCATGCTTAAGTTCAAGGTCAGTATACGCATAGAGAGAAAAGTCAATAAAAATGTAATTACTTTCCATTTACGTAAGCTTAACTCGGGCTTGCGTAAATGGGCTTGCGTTATTCTCCCCTATGCCACTCAGAGGCTGCGGTACAGCGAAGCCTATCATCACAACAATTATTTTCGAGGAAATTTCTTTCTAGGTTGCACAACACGATATTAACAAGCAATTTAAATCAGACCAAAATGGTTTTTTAAAAGCTGAGCTAGCTAACTATAGCTAGCTAGCTAATGTTATGCAGCTAGATAGAGCTTCTTAAGGCTAGGGGGCAGTATTCGGAAGTTCAGATGACTGACGTGCCCAAAGTAAACTGCCTGTTACTCAGGCCCAGAAGGTAGGATATGCATATAATTGGTAGCATTGGATAGACTCTGAAGTTTCTAAAACTGTTAAAATAATGTCTGTGAGTATAACAGAACTGATATGGCAGGTGCAAACCCGAGGAGAATCCATCCAGATTTTTTTTGAGGTCACAGTCCATTCAAATGCTTGTCTATGGGATATTCAAATGAAATCCTCCTAGATTAAAGTTCCTATGGATTCCAATAGATGTAAACCATCTTAACTTCTTGGATATAGGGGGCGATCTTTTAATTTATGGATAAAAAAACGTTCCCGTTTTAAACAAGATATTTTGTCACAAAAATATGCTCGAATATGCATATAATTGACAGCTTTGGAAAGAAAACACTCTGACGTTTCCAAAACTGCAACTGTTCTGTGAGTGCCACAGAACTGATGCTACCGGCGAAACCAAGACGACATTTCAAAAAGGAAATGCCCCAGATTTTGAAGGCGCTGTGTTCCAATGTCTCCTTATATGGCTGTGAATGCGCAAGGAATGAGCCTACACTTTCTGTCGTTTCCCCAAGGTGTCTGCAGCATTGTGACATATTTGTAGGCATATCATTGGAAGATTGACCATAAGAGACTACATTTACCAGGTGCTCGCTTGGTGTCCTCCGTTGCAATTATTGCGTAATCTCCAGCTGCGTGTATTTTTCCATTTGCGTCAGAGGAGAAACCCAACTGCCACGAATGACTTATCTTCGAATATATATGTGAAAAACACCTTGAGGCTTGATTCTAAACAACGTTTGCCATGTTTCTGTCGATATTATGGAGTTAATTTGGAAAAAAAGTTTGGCGTTGCAATGACTGAATTTTAGTTTTTTTTTCTTAGCCAAACGTGATGAACAAAACGGAGCGATTTCTGCTACACAAATAATATTTTTGGAAAAACTGAACATTTGCTATCTAACTGAGAGTCTCCTCATCGAAAACATCCGAAGTTCTTCAAAGGTAAATTATTTTATTTGAATGCTTTTCTTGTTTTTGTGAAAATGTTGCCTGCTGAATGCTAGGCTTAATGCTATGCTAGCTATCAATACTCTTACACAAATGCTTGTGTAGCTATGGTTGAAAAGCATATTTTGAAAATCTGAGATGACAGTGTTGTTAACAAAAGGCTAAGCTTGTGAGCCAACATATTTATTTCATTTCATTTGCGATTTTCATGAATAGTTAATGTTGCGTTATGGTAATGAGCTTGAGGCTATAATTACGCTCCCGGATACGGGATTGCTCGACGCAAGAAGTTAAGAAAGGGTTTCAGGCTTGTTTTTTGAAAAATGTGTTAGCAGTTGTAGTTTTTGAAGGTGTCTCTCATTAGGACTGTAGTTTTGTGGCGCTTGTGGATGAGGGTGTGCACTTCGTTATTTATCTCCCTTGTTGAACATACTGCATTCCGTCTTAAATTTGATTGTTTATTTACATATTAGTGTACCTGAAGATTGATTAGAAACAATTGTTTGACTTGTTTGGACAAAGTTTATTGGTAACTTTTCGGATTCCTTTGCACGTTGAACGAATGGAACGGGTGGATTACTGAATCAAACACGCCAACTAAACATACTTTTTTGGGATATAAAGGACTTTATCGAACACATTTACCATTTGTTGTGTAGCTGGGACCCTTGGGATTGAAGTTCGCGCTCTGCAATTTCACAGGATGTTGTCGAGGTTGGTCGCTAGCGGCACGCCTAGCCCAAAGAGGCTCTATCTAGGTCAAGTAAGGAAACGTACAGTAATTCAAAGTTGGTTAGCAATAAAGATACTTATAAATAAGTCAAGGAACAGCAGCTGCTGATAATACTATTCCACTTCACAACAGGTTCAAGAAGATATTTACAAAAATAGTTTGAGTTTCATGTGTCTCACCCGACAGCACGAGGTTGGCACCTGAAACGGATCATTTGAATCTACAGTAGGCTTAAGATATTACTGTAATGAAATAGTGTGTTAGTGATATTTACAGGAGGCTTCCATTACAGTTAAAAACTGTGTTTTTCAGTATTTTACCTATAATACAGTGAAAGCTACAGCATTAATGCTGTAAAACAGATTCACAGTATTTTACTGTGCATTCTACTGTTGAAACTACAGAAAGGTCTAACCCACACTGCCTCATGTTTTTTTTTTAGTATGTGAGGGAGAGAGAGTTATAGAAACCTGTCTCATTTGATCGTTTGACTCACACAGGTCACACGGCAAATGGACAACAACCGGGCGAACATGCCACACTCATCCTTTGGAAAGATTCCCCTTGGAAAGATTCCCCTCCTCTCTCTCCCCCCTCCCCCTCCCCACCCCTCCCTCCATCCTTTGTAATTTATTATAATTCCGATCTCCTCGCTTGTCATTAGCAAGCTGCCTCCTAATGAATTTTCTTATCTCCCAACTTCAATGGCCGCCATGATAACGTTTCTATTCATTTTAGTATTAGTGAGCGAGATGAGAGAAAAGCAAGAAAAGCGAGAAGAGCGGAACATCGCCTGGGGATGAAGGAGAGAATAGGCCGACTCTCGAGTGGTGGGAGCTTGTCCAAACTGGACCTATCCTTCTCTTATGGTATGTATGGGGGAGGATGAGAGTATTCACAGAGTGCTAAATGCAGAGACATGGAGACAAACAGGGGGCATTGTAGGAATGAGAGAACGAGGGAAATAAATGGTATGTGTATGAGGGCAAAAAGAAAGTAAAGAACGGGATGGAACGGTAAAGGGAAGACGATAAGGGATTGAGAGGAAAAGGAAAAGAGAAGAGGAAAGAGAGAGAGAGAGAGCAGATGGGAGTGTTCTGGTCTGTTGCGACTGTTCCTTAGTGGAATTAATGTCCAAGAGAGGGTGGTCTCGACCCACTAACTCCCTCCTAACTCCATCTGCACCCGCTTCCTGCCCCCTATAGGTGCCCGTGAAGGGTTTGCCCCTAGCAGCAGCTAGTTACCAAGTGGCCCATGTCACCCCTCACACAGGGGCATCCTCCTCCAAAACAGAGCATGTTGGATTAAAAGTCTCACACACACAGACACACACACAGTGATGATTCCAAGAACACAGGATGAGATGTTACTATCCTTTGTGCAAGCACTTCCACAAATTAATGAACAATGAGCGTGGTGCAATTTGGGGAGCGCATCGTAAGTACTTCGGTAAAAAATACTTTAAAGTACTACTTAAGTACTTTACTATTTATATTTTTGACACCGTTTACTTTTACTCCACTACATTTCTAAAGAAAATAATGTACTTTTTACTCCCCACACATTTTCCCTGACACCCAAAAGTAATCGTTACATTTCAAATGCTCATGCAGGCCAGCAATATGTTACAATTCAAGCACCTATCAATATAATGTATTGTCATCTCTACTGCCTCTGATCTGGCGGATTCACTAAACACAAATACTGTGTTTGTAAATTATGTTTTAGTGTTGGAGTATGCCTGTCTGTCCGTAAATTTAAAACATAAAATAAGGAATTTGATGTAGAATGTACTTTTACTCAAGTATAACAATTGAGTACTTTTTCCACCACAGTACATTTAAAACCAGATACTGGAGCTATGGAGCTATGGAAATAAAATAACACTTCATGTGACATAATGTATTCACACGTTTAGCACTGATATAAGAGAAGAAGAGGATAACACCCCCCCCCCCCACACACACACACACACAAACACACACACATAAACACACATCCCGCTCACCCCCCCACCATCATGAGCCATCATCAGGGGTGACAAATAAAGTGAATCCAAAGCTGAAGGTCACAGTAAGGTAAACTACCTATTTGACCTGAAGACAACCCCAGTAGGAAAACCATGAGTGATACCTCAAGCAAACCATCGCACCACTACTCCATCAATAGGCCTTTAGTGTCTCTGAGCCTGGACCAACAGTACTGTAGAGGACAGAGAGGTGTTACTGCACAACATACACCTCTGGTGTAACTGGTGCGCTTCTGGTGTAGTTCCGGTTCTGTTTAGCACAAGCAGGTCCAGCAGGTAAGACAGCTATTTGGCATGGCTGATGGAACCAGCTACCACAGGACCCAATAGCTTCATTACACCCGGCCATTTGAAGCCAGCAGCCATGGTCATGTGAGAGCTGCGGCCAATGCTAACTGTCCACATGTCCTGCTCTGTGCTTCGGGGGAGACAGTTATTGCTTCAGGATGAAAATTGGAGTGTGAATCGCACGTCCCGGCCTACACATATGGCTCTGTTTTTCTGTCTTGGATGAATAGAGGAGAGAGAGGAAGAGAGAGAGTGTATGAGAGAGAGAGTGAAGGAGAGAGGAGAAGAGGGAGGGAGAAAAAGGAGGGAAACTTTAATTTGTTTTCTGAAGCCTAGCGCCCATTACAGAAATGTGTTTACCAGTCTCGACTCTGCCACATTAACGACACTTGGTTGCCTCTCCCAAACAAACTGCCTGAAATAGGTTCATAATTGACTCATGTATCCTCCAAATGTCCTCATAGCTTTGGCTGTTTGGGCTTAGTCTCTCTCTCCCTCTCTGTCTTTCTCTCTGTGTGATTCCCTCTCTCTCTCCTTCTCTGTGTGATTCCCTCTCTCTCCTTCTCTGTGTGATTCCCTCTCTCTCTCCCTCTCTGTGTGATTCCCTCTCTCGCTCTCTGTCTGTGTGATTCCCTCTCTCGCTCTCTGTCTGTGTGATTCCCTCTCTCGCTCTCTTTCTGTG
This sequence comes from Oncorhynchus gorbuscha, assembly GCF_021184085.1. Taxonomy (NCBI): domain Eukaryota; kingdom Metazoa; phylum Chordata; class Actinopteri; order Salmoniformes; family Salmonidae; genus Oncorhynchus; species Oncorhynchus gorbuscha. The sequence continues at coordinate 57,220,694 of NC_060182.1, read as the reverse complement.
TGATTCCCTCTCGCTCTCTTTCTGTGTGATTCCTTCTCTCTCTCCGTGCCTGCCTGTCTGTCTGTCTGTCTGTCTGTCTGTCTGTCTGTCTGTCTGTCTGTCTGTCTGTCTGTCTGTCTGTCTGTCTGTCTGTCTGTCTGTCTGTCTGTCTGTCTGTCTGTCTGTCTGTCTGTCTGTCTGTCTGTCTGTCTGTCTGTCTGTCTTTCTGTCTGTCTGTCTGTCTGTCTGTCTGTCTGTCTGTCTGTCTGTCTGTCTGTCTGTCTGTCTGTCTGTCTGTCTGTCTGTCTGTCTGTCTGTCTGTCTGTCTGTCTGTCTGTCTGTCTGTCTGTCTGTCTGTCTGTCTGTCTGTCTGTCTCCTCTCTCTTCAGTCTGAAGACTTCAGTTTGTCACACTGATGAAGGGCTGACCCAAAAGTGTCATGGTCCAGTGGAAGGGTGGCTTCACACTAAAGAGGGACTAATTCGTCAAAGGTGAAACGAGCTGGAACTGGCCTCACTGTAATGGCATTTTCCTTAGAAATACCCCTATAACACAGAGGTCTGTGTACTATTGATGATGCTGCACATAGTGGAGCCGTTTTGACATCCACTTGTCAAAGTGAGCTTTGCAGGTTCCAGCTCATAGGTTTGATGGGAAGTAAGGACAAATTTAGAGGGCATGTTTATCGTTCAAGGTTTGAAATTGGAGGGTTTGAGGGGGTATGAAAATATGATATGATGTTATATGCATGTGTGTCTGTGCACACACACACACGCAGAATGCGCCCTCAATTTTTTTCTCTCAGCAATAATGTTTTGTCCACTAATCCAGTGACTCATCCCTTTGTTTCAGATGACAAACCCAGCTGCCAAAAACATGAACACAAAAAAGAAAATCCTTCTCAAACAAAGAAGGAAGCATTGTTAATCTAATTCTTTGATTTAAATTTCAATCGTCTCTGTGTAACGTGGGGGATTTAACCATAGATAACTATTCCTGTTGCCGAAAATACACCACCTTTTTGTATACGTGTGTTAAGGTCCTCGGGACTAATCTAAAACACGCAGGTTCTTTAACATCAAGGAGTAACGCGTGGTAATAATAGGCGGAGGTAGCAAATACTCCTTATGAGTTACACAATACATACCAATATCTTTCTCTTCAGCTCCAGGTACCTGTTCCCGGGAAGCTCTCGTACAAAGTCCCTACCACAGGACAAAAACAAACATTATACGTACAAATCCACAATTCAATTCTATAGAGGCCTGAGCCATGGAATACACACAGATGAGATCAATATTAATCACAGGCAAAGAACATGTGCTGCATAACACCACAGGAGGGCGTACCCAGGGAGAAGGAGAGCAGGTTCAACTGGCCAGGTTAATAAATACTGAAGGCCTCACCAACTGCGTTGCGATCTATGCGTCCCAAATCCCGAAAGAATACAGATGACGATTTTGACGTACGAAACCATTCACACCAAGTCAGATGCATTTTTTCCTCCCCAATGGTCACTCTCAGTACAATATGTCATTCACAGTGGCTAGATATCCTATAGGATGAATCATGAAAGGAGCTTGGCTACATTTCATTCAGTTGCATCCCATTTAAGAAGAGAGAGCACAAAACTGGCGCCTGTCGTCATTCCTCGCACATATGCTGACGATTATGTCGCTTGCTGCCTCCAGTTTCCTTTCTATCTGATGAAAGAGATGAAGTCCAGACAAGCTAGGCCAATTTCAGGAAACTTTCTGAATGGACATATAGAATTTGTGAACTCATACACGCACACCCACCCACCCACCCACCTAAAAAGGACCCCATCAATCAAAGCAGACTGCGGCGCATCTCAATCAGACACATAAGCAAATCACATATCTAATTTCCCCAAGACGTATTAGAAACCTTGCCTTAGCTTCAAATCCTTGCTGTATGATATCGAAAAATAATAATCTACATTAGAGGATAATGCTAAATCAATGCAGCCTATCATTGACTTGTCTAAGGGGAGATGGAGACACAGCTGTGATACTGGCAAGACCTACGGTACCAGTCAAAAGTTTGGACACACCTACTCATTCAAGGGTTTTTATTTATTTTTACAATTTTCTACATTGTAGATAAACAGTGAAGACATCAAAACTATGCAATAACACTTGGAATCATGTAGTAACTAAAGAAGTGTTAAACAAATCTAAATATATTTTACATTCTTCAAAGTAGGCACCGTTTTCCTTGATGACAGCTTTGCACACTCTTGGCATTCTCTCAACCAGCTTCTCCTGCAATGCTTTTCAAACAGTCTTGAAGGAGTTCCTACATATGCTGAGCACTTGTTGGCTGCTTTTCCTTCACTCTGCAGTCCAACTCATCCAAAACCATCTCAATTGGGTTGCGGTTGGGTGATTGCGGAGGTCAGGTCATCTGATGCAGCATTCCATCACTCTCATTCTTGGTCAAATAGCCCTTATACAGCGTGGCAGTGTGTTGGGTAAAATGATAGTCCCACGATGCACAAACCAGATGGGATGGAGTATCGCTGCAGAATACGGTGGTAGCCATGCTGGTTAAGTGTGCCTTGAATTCTAAATAAATCACGGACAGTGTCACCAGCAAAGCACCCCTCACACCATCACATTTCCTCCTCCATGCTTCACGGTGGGAACCACACATGCGGAGATCATCCGTTCACGTAAACTTGCAAACACACTGCACAGGAAGACCATCACCAACATGCAAGAGAGCTTATCGGAAGCAGAGCGATACCGGAGAAGGTGGGGGCTAGGCTTTACGGTGTCCCCGAGGACCAGGGTGAGAATGTGAAGTTCATAGTAAGAGACATTTGTAACCGTGTGGCACCGGACATCCGCGATGGATATATGGCTGTGGATTTCGCTCATCGTATTGGGAAGAAGCAAGATGCCATTGTCAGCCGCTCGATCATCATCCAGTTTGCTTTTCGCACAGCGAGAGATGCAGTTTGGAAGAAAACAAAGAAAAGCCTCTTTCTGAAAGAGATAAAATGTAGATTTGGTGAGGATCTGACTGCAGCAAAGGCAAAATTGTGGCCTCTTGTACAACAGGCCCGAAATCAAGGAAAGGGTGGATACTACAGGGGAATCTGAGCCTATTTCACAGATGGAAAATAAATACGACCGGGGTGATTTGTTCTGTCCGTAGGTTTACAAGGTAGCTCCTTCCCCAATGCAAACTGAGTGTTCTAGTTTTGAATTGTGGTAATATGGTTTACAAGTTAAGACTTCTGTTAATACATATGTGAAGCAACTTTTTATAGAGGGTAAAGTTGAGATTGCATAGGATTTTTCTTTCTATTCTGTATTTATGGACTTGAAGATTATGTCAATCAATGCCAGGGCGATACGAAACCCTTTGAAGAGAAAAGCTTTTTATGTTTTGTAAGGACTGCAACGCAGATCTTGTATTCGTTCAAGAAACAAATTCATGCAAAGAGGACTAAAATTATTGGAAAAATCAGTGGGGCAGTGCCATTTTTTGGGCCCACGAGACTAATCATTCAGCTGGGGTTGCAATTTTAGCACACTCTTTCTAAGGGAATGTTTTGTTTACTCAAATGGACACCAATGGACATTTGCTGGTAGTGGTCATCAACCACATGGACAGATTATTTGTGTTGTGTAATGTATATGGATACTGTTCTTGACCTCCAAATAACTTACTTCTAGAGGAAATTGTGGAAATTCTTAAGTCTTCTGAGAAAATATCCATCCAGTCAGATTATAGTTGGTGGAGATTTTAATATGGTTTATTCGAATGAGACTGACAGATTGCCTCATAAGCCTAACATTGGTGTGAACAAGTTGGTGAATTTCTGCCAAAGCCTGGACTTAATTGACATATGGAGAGTTAAAAACCTTGGAGAGAAACAATACACATGGAGTAATAGAGATCATTCTCTACAATCAAGAATTGACTAACCTCTAGTCTTGAGCCCAACACTGTAGAGGTAAAAATACTGCCTGCAGTCCTGATGGATCATAAAGTCATATGGGTGACTGTAAGAATGTGCAGTAATAATGATATGAAATACTCTGGTGGTTTTAAAAAATTAAATAACTATTGTTATTATTGCATGATGATTTAAAATATGTGATTAAGAATCAAATTTCTGTTGACTGGATTTTAGCTACATCTAATGCAGAATTTGGGAAACATTGGGAACTGCTGAAATGTAAAATCCACTCAGCCTGTATTACTTATGGATAACAGGTTGCTTTAAGAAGGAGATGTGAGGTTGGTGAACTCTCTAAGACAATTGCGGATATCACAGGGATTGAGCATCTTGATCTTAACGAGAAAGCTAAATTGAATGATTTACAGAATCAACTAGATACATTTTATGAGGAAAAGGCTAGAGGAGCCTTCATAAGATCCAGAAATCAATGGCTTGAAAAATGTGAAAAGAACAGCAGATACTCTTTAATTTGGAAAGAGGAGAGGGGAACTCAACACACTTCGGAAATGTAAGATTAATGGGGTTACCACTGAGGACAGAGAGTTGTTATCGGACTTTACCACTAAGTTTTATGCTCCTTTTTTATGCTCCTTTGATAATTTGAGTGACTCTAAGGATCTCCTAGACTCTATAGAGAATGTTGATTCGGTTAGTGAAGAATTCAAATCGGTCTTGTTGGACATCCAGTATGGGGTTGCTCAGTTTAAAAAAAAGAAAATCTCCAGGTTGTGATGGATTAACCTCTGAATTTGACAAAACCTTCTCTGAAGAAATAGCACAATTTTTACTTGAAACCTTTAACTTCATATGGCTGCAGGGGCAGTATTGAGAAGCTTGGATGAAAAGGTGCCCATTGTAAATGGCCAGCTCCCCAGTCTCAGTTGCTAATATATGCATATTAGTATTAATATTGGATAGAAAACACTCTAAAGTTTCCAAAACTGTCAAAATATTGTCTGTGAGTATAACAGAACTGATATTGCAGGCGAAACCCTGAGGAAAATCAAAACAGGAAGTGGCTTCAATTTTGAAAACTCCATATTCCATAGCCTCCCTTTTCTGGATTTAAAGGGATATGAACCAGATTCCTTTTCCTATCGCTTCCTCAAGGTGTCAACAGTCTTCAGACATAGTTTCAGGCTTTTATTTTGAAAAATGAGCCAGAAAGATAACATCGCGTCAAGTGGAAAGGTTGCTTTTCCCTCTCCTACTGTGAAAGACATTTGCGTTTGATATATTATCGATTATATATTTTAAAAACAACCTGAGGATTGATTATAAAAAACATTTGACATGTTTCTGTGGACATTATGGAAACTATTTGGAATTTTCATCTGCGTTGTCGTGACTGCTCTTTCCTGTGGATTTCTGAACATAACGTGGCAAACAAACGGAGGTATTTTGGACATAAACAATTCGAGCTTCTACTTCTAAAAATTCACCTTTCCAGAAACAAGTCTCTCACTGTTGCCACTTGCTATATACCTTCCTCTGCCCCCAGCTGTGCCCTTGATACCAGATGTGAACTAATTGCTCCCCATCTATCTTCTGAGCTCGTGCTACTAGGTGATCTAAACTGGGACATGCTTAACACCCCGGCCATCCTACAATCCAAGCTTGATGCCCTCAATCTCACACAAATGATCAATTAACCTACCAGGTACAACTCCAAATCTGTAAACATGGGCACCCTCATAGATGTCATCCTAACTAACTCGCCCTCCAAATACACCTCTGCTGTTTTCAATCAAGATCTCAGCGATCACTGCCTCATTGCCTGCATCCGTAATGGGTCTGCGACCAAACGACCACCCCTCATCACTGTCAAACACTCCCTAAAACACTTCTGTGAGCAGGCCTTTCTAATTGACCTGGCCAGGGTATCCTGGAATGACATTGACCTCATCCCGTCAGTAGATGATGCCTGGCTATTCTTTAAAGTGCCTTCCTCACCATCTTAAATAAGCATGCCCCATTCAAAAAAATTTGAACTAGGAAAAGATATTGTCCTTGGTTCACTCCAGACCTGTCTGCCCTTGACCAGCACAAAAACATCCTGTGGCGTTCTGCATTAGCATCGAATAGCCCCCGTGATATGCAACTTTTCAGGGAAGTTAGGAATAAATATACACAGGCAATTAGGAAAGCTAAGGCTAGCTTTTTCAAATAGAAATTTGCATCCTGTAGTACTAACTCAAAAAAGTTCTGGGACACTGTAAAGTCCATGGAGAATAAGAGCACCTCCTCCCAGCTGCCCACTGCTCTGAGGCTAGGAAACACTGTCACCACCGATAAATCCACTATAATTGAGAATTTCAAAAGGCATTTCTCTACGGCTGGCCATGCTTTCCACCTAGCTACCCCTACCTCGGTCAACTGCTCGGCACCCTCCACAGCAACCTGCCAAAGCCCCCACCATTTCTCCTTTACTCAAATCCAGATAGCTGATGTTCTGAAAGAGCTGAAAATCTGGAACCCTACAAATCAGCCGGGCTAGACAATCTGGACGCACTCTTTCTAAAATGATGTTGCTCTTGCTGCTGGTGATTGTCTGGTACACCTCTATGCAGACGACACCATTCTGTATACTTCTGGCTCCTCTTTGGACACTGTGTTAACTAACCTCCAGACGAGCTTCAATGCCATACAACTCTCCTTCCTTGGCCTCCAACTGCTCTTAAACGCAGGGGAAACTAAATGCATGCTATTCAACTGATCCCTGCCCGCACCTGCTCGCCCGTCCAGCATCACTACTCTGTACGGCTCTGACTTAGAATACGTGGACAACTACAAATACCTAGGTGTCGGGTTAGACTGTAAACTCTCCTTCCAGACTCACATTAAGCATCTCCAATCCAAAATTAAATCTAGAATTGGCTTCCTATATCGCAACAAAGCATCCTTCACTCATGCTGCCAAACAGACCCTCGTAAAACTGACCATCGTACCGAACCTCGACTCCGGTGATGTCACCTATAAAATAGCCTCCAACACTCTACTCAACAAACTGGATGCAGTCTATCACAGTTCCATCTGTTTTGTCACCAAAGCCCCATACACTACCCACCATTGCGACCTGTACGCTCTCATTGGTTGGCCCTCGCTTCATACTCGTCGCCAAACCCACTGGCTACAGGTTATCTACAAGTCTCTGCTCGGTAAAGCCCCACCTTATCTCAGCTCACTGGTCACCATAACAGCACCCATTCGTAGCACGCGCTCCAGCAGGTATATCTCACTGGTCACCCCCAAAGCCAATTCCTCCTTTGGTCGTCTTTTCTTCCAGTTCTCTGCTGCCAATGACTGGAACAAACTGCAAAAATCTCTGAAGCTGGAGACTCATATCTCCCTCACTAGCTTTAAGCACCAGCTGTCAGAGCAACTCACAGATCACTGCACCTGTACATAGCCCATCTGTAAACAACCCATCTACCTACCTCATCCCCATACAGTATTTATTTATTTATCTTGCTCCTTTGCACCCCAGTATATCTACTTGCACATTCATCTTCTGCACATCTACCATTCCAGTGTTTAAATTGCTATATTGTAATTACTTCGCCACAATTGGCCTATTTATTGCCTCACCTCCCTTATCTTACCTCATATGCTCTCACTGTACATATACTTTTAGTTTTCTTTTGTTCTGCTGTGTTATTGACTATGTTTTGTATATTCCATGTGTAACTCTGTGTTGTTGTATGTGTCGAATTGCTGTGCTTTATCTTGGCCAGGTCGCAGTTGCATATGAGAACTTGTTCTCAACTAGCCCACCCGGTTAAATAAAGGTGAAATAATTTTTTTTTTTAATAAATGTATATATTACCTCAATTACCTCAACTAATCTGTGCCCCAGCACATTGACTCTGTACCGGTACCTGGATTTGGGTAAAGGAGAAATGGTGGAGGCTTTGGCAGGTTGCTGTGGAGGGTGCCGAGCAGTTGACCGAGGTAGGGTTAGCTAGGTGGAAAGCATGGCCATCCGTAGAGAACCCCCTCTATATAGCCTCGCTACAGTTTTGTTGTTGTTCTTTAATCTTTTGTTATTTTTCAGTTTTCTTATTTTGTGTGCTTTCTTAACACATATTTTTCTTAAAACGGCATTGTTGGTTAAGGGCTTATAAGTAAGCATTTCACCTGTTGTATTCGGCACGTGACAAAAATGATTTGATTTGAATGACAATTGCCCTGTAGCACTCACATCTGTAGCCATCAAATGCGTTGTAAGGCTGGTCATGGCTCACATCAACACCATCATCCTAGACACCCTGGACCCACTCCATTTCACATACCGCCCCAACAGATCCGCAGATGACGCAATCGCTTTTGCACCCTACACTGCCCTTTCCCACTTGGACAAAAGGAACACCTATGTGAAAAAGCTATTCATTGACTACAGCTCAGCGTTCAACAACATAGAGCCTTCCAAGCTCATCACTATGCAAAGGACCCTGAGACTGAACTCCTCCCTCTGCAACTGGATCCTGGACTTCCTGACGGGTCGCCCCAAGGTGGTGAGGGTAGGAAACAACATATCCACCACGCTGACCCTCAACACGGGCCTCTCAGGGGTGCGTTCTTAGGGCCTTCCTGTACTCCCTGTTCACCCACGACTGTGTGGTTGTGCACAACTCCAACACCATCATTAAGTTTGAACGTGGACTACAGGAAACTGAGGGCTGAGCACGCCCGAAATCACAGCGACAGGGCTGTAGTGGAGCGGGTCGAGACCTTCAAGTTTCTCAGTGTCCACATTTCTAAGGGTCATGGTTTAAACACACCAAGACAGTTGTGAAGTGGGCACGACAATGCCTCTTCCCACTCAGGATGCTGATTTTTATTTTTAGCTTGAGCCCTCAGATCCTCAAAAAGTTAGATAGCTGCACCATTGGACCATCTTGACTGGCTGCATCACCCCTTCATCACCCCCCTTCATTCTCTTTGTATTGTTGGGAAGGCACGTAAGTAAGCATTTCACCGTTAGTCCACGACTGTTATTTTACGAAGCATGAATAACATTTCATTTTACCCTGTTACCTTTGCCTTGGTCATTTCCTTCTCATTTTGGAGATGACAGCCCCTATTTATTTTTCTTTCTGTGGACCAGCTGTCATGTAGTATTTAGTCACCAGCCCACTCATATCCCCTTCTCCGAGGCTGCCACTGTGACATGACTGCCTGCCATTCACCAGGGCCTATTTTTACCCCACACCACCACAGCTAGAGCCACCCCAGGGGGAGAGGCAGGCCCCCGCCACCACAGCTAGAGCCACCCCAGGGGGAGAGGCAGGCCCCCGCCACCACAGCTAGAGCCACCCCAGGGGGAGAGGCAGGAACTCTGACACGAACACACCTTCTGGGGTTCTATCGCTCGCTATCTTTCCCTCTCCCTCTCACTTCAAAACTGAACCGACTGTTGGCCCACACACTCACATGCTCCGACACATACCTTTATTGGTTGACAACACTTCGATTCAAGCGGATCTTCTTCAGGACTGTGCAGCCCAACATTCAACCTATTTGATGGCAATGAGCCTCAACGTGACGACGTTACACTGTTAACTCTGTCACAGAGCGACTCCTTGTGAGTCACCTCCGGCAAACTGACTACCTGTGGTGTAATGGGGAGAGAAAAAGAGAAAGAGAGAGGAGAGAAAGAGAGTATGCTCCCAGTGTGTTTTTGTGTGTAAGAATTGGGCCTTGAAAGAGAGGATTTAAGGCAATCTGGTTTGAGCGGAAGGCCTGGGAGCTAATCTGCTGCTCCGAAGCTGATAAGACCAGTCCGCCTTTCAATACACCTCGAATAAGATCGATCACCCCCCCACACACACCCTGCCTAAAGATTGTGTGTGTGTGTGTGTGTGTGTGTGTGTGTGTGTGTGTGTGTGTGTGTGTGTGTGTGTGTGTGTGTGTGTGTGTGTGTGTGTGTGTGTGTGTGTGTGTGTGTGTGTGTGTGTGTGTGTGTGTGTGTGTGTGTGTGTGTGTGTGTGTGTGTGTGTGTGTGTGTGTGTGTGTGTGTGTGTGTGTGTGTGAGAGAGAGAGAGAGAGAGAGAGAGAGAGAGAGAGAGAGAGAGAGAGAGAGAGAGAGAGAGAGAGAGAGAGAGAGAGAGACAGAGACAGAGCAGGCTATATCTGATAAGGGGAAGAAATGCAACTTGGGAAGGCGAGGGGTGTGGATGGGGGTGTAGAGTCCACGCTCGGCTTGGTCTGAACAGACAGAACAGAAGTCACCATGGCTGTGTTTGCTGTATTGATGGCTGGGTGACAATGGAGAGGAAGGCAATGAGAGACACAGAGGAGGAGAGAGAGAGGGAAAGTCGGAGAGAGAGGATGTGGTGACAGTGCCACACATATTAAATGAAACTTCGGGATAGACAACATCTGTGCTCTGCAGCAGCGATGTTTCAAGTTTAAGTTTTATTAGTCGTATGTATGCGATATGCATGGTGTACTTCATCCAATGAAATGCTTTCTTGCAGGTTCCTTCTCGACAATGCAACAACAATAAGAAATAAGAAAATATAAGAATTATAAGGCTTGTAGATAGAAACGGTCTCTGAGTCTGTTGGTATCAGACCTCATACTCCATTTCTGTCTGGCCAACGGTGCAGAGAGAACAGCTCGTGGCTGGGGTGTGTGGGGCGCTTGATGATGCCGCATGTCTTCTTCATGCACCAGTTTGAGTAGATGTCCTGGATGGGTGGGAGCACAATCTCAGTGATGCACTGGGCTGTCTTCAGGGCTTTGCGGTCGTGGATATAGCAGTTCCCCTACCAGGCAACCAGTTAGGGTGCTCTCGGTGGTGCAGAGGTAGTATTTGGAGAGGACTCGGGGCAGAATACTGAATTTCTTCAGACACTGCTTCGCCCTATTGACAACAGCGGTGGTGTTGTTGGTCCATGACAATATATTCTAACCTTTTGGAGGAATTCAAGAAGCAACTTCCTGAGATCTTCAACTTTCTCCATCATTCTACACCTCAAGCTGCTCCTGGATCCTCCCCACTCTGGCCCTGCCCTCTCCTCGTGGCATCGGAAGCTGTTATGGATGCGTGTGGCGAGCGCTGTGGTGAGCGATGTGGCAAGCGCTGTGGCGAGCGCTGTGGGGAGCTCTGTGGCGGCGTTGCATCATGGCGTCTGTCCGGCTCCTGCTCTAATAGGCCCTAAACTCTCGTCACCCTGACAGCTAATCAATGGCTGACTTTGCAGGGTGCCTAAGGAGTGGCAGTGCAGACAGGGAGTTGCTGCCTAAGGAGTGCCAGGGCAGACAGGGAGACGGGTGGCTGTGGGTAGCGAGGAGAGGAGGGAAAACGGGGTGAGGGGCATAGGCCAGGGGTATTGGAAGATATGGGGGATGGGAGTGAATAGCAAGTTGGCAGTGGCATCTCCAAACTGGTATATCTCTCCAAGATACCGATGTGATGTGTGCATAAGCTCTATTCTGACTTCTGTGATCTTTATGTTTAACTTTTGTGCCACTCTCCAATTGACAACAATGGCCGCGTTTACACAGGCAGCCCAATTGTGATATTTTCTTTCCGCTAATTGGTCTTTTGACCAATCACATCAGATATTTTTCAGCGCTGATCTGATTGGTCAAATGAGAAATTAGTATTCTTTTTTTTAAAGTCTGGATGGGGCTGCCTGTGTAAACGCAGCCAATGTATGATTTATATAAGTCTGAATTGGACACAGCTTTCTCAAGTCTGAATCATATGCAGACAAGATTTGGCAGCGTTTACACAGGCAACCCAATTCAGATTTTTTCCCCCTCACTAATAGATTTTTTCTCAAGTCAGATCAGCTCTTCTACCAACAATTAGGCAAAATATTAGAAGTGGGTTGCATGTATAAATGGAGTCTTATGGTGTGTTCAAGACAACTCATTACTTCCATAATCAAATCAAAATCATATCAAATTGTATTCGTCACATGCTTCGTAAACAACTGGTGTAGACTAACCGTGAAAGGCCTACTTTCTCCCTTCCCAACAATGCAGAGAGAAAGAAAATAAAGAAATAATAGAAAAGTAAAAAATAAAAGCCATAAGAGTTAAACAATGAGTAATGATAACTTGGCTATATACACAGGGTAACAGTACATTTACATTTACATTTAAGTCATTTAGCAGACGCTCTTATCCAGAGCGACTTACCGAGTCCATGGTCACCCAAGTCAGTCTATGACTTGGTTGGCTGGAGTCTTTGACAATTTTTAGGGCCTTCCTCTGACACCGCCTGGTATAGAGGTCCTGGATGGCAGGAAGCTTGGCCCCAGTGATGTACTGGGCCGTTCGCACTACCCTCTGTAGTGCCTTGAGGTCCGAGGCCGAGCAGTTGCCATACCAGGCAGTGATGCAACCATGCTCTCGATGGTGCAGCTGTAGAACCTTTTGAGGATCTGAGGACCCACGCCAAATCTATCTAAATCTCCTGAGGGGGAATAGGTTTTGTCATGCTCGCTTCACGACTGTCATGGTGAAGCTCTCAACCTGCTCCACTGTAGCTTCGTTGATGAGAATGGGGGCGTGCTCTATCCTCATTTTCCTGTAGTACACAATCATCTCCTTTGTCTTGATCACGTTGAGGGAGAGGTTGTTGTCCTGGCACCACATGGCCAGGTCTCTGACCTCCTCCCTATAGGCTGCCTTGTTGTTGTCGGTGATCAGGCCTACCACTGTTGTGTCATCAGCTAATTTAATGATGGTGTTGGGGTCGTGCCTGGCCGTGCAATCATAAGTGAACAGGGAGTACAGGAGGGGGCTGAACACACACCCCTGAAGGGCCCCTGTGTTGAGGATCAGCGTGGCGGATGTGTTGTTACCTAACCTTACCACCTGGGGCCGGCCCGTCAGGTGGTAAGTCCAGGATCCAGTTGCAGAGGGAGGTGTTTAGTCCTGTGGTCCTTAGCTTATTGATGAGCTTTGAGGGCACAATGGTGTGGAACGCTGAGCTGTAGTCAATGAATAGCATTCTCACATATGTGTTTCTTTTGTCCAGGTGGGATAGTGCATTGTGGAGTGAAATAGAGAACGCATCATCTGTGGATCTGTTGGGGTGTATGCAAATTGGAGTGGGTCTAGGGTTTCTGGGATGATGGTGTTGATGTGAGCCATGAACAACATTTCAAAGCTCATCATGGCAACAGACGTGAGTGCATCGGGTCGGTAGTCATTTAGGAAGGTTACCTTAATTTTCTTGGTTGGTGGTTGAAGATATCCCTCTAGTAGTGTGGGGGCTGTGCTTTGGTAAAGTTTGTGGGGTTATATCCTTCCTGTTTGGCCCTGTCCAGGGGTGTCCTCGGATGGAGCCACAGTGTCTCCTGACCCCTCCTGTCTCAGCCTCCAGTATTTATGCTGCAGTAGTTTATGTGTCGGGGGGCTTGGGTCAGTTTGTTATATCTGGAGTACTTCTCCTGTCCTATTCGGTGTCCTGTGTGAATTTAAGTGTGCTCTCTCTAATTATCTCTTTCTCTCTTTCTTTCACTCTCTCAGAGGACCTGAGCCCTAGGACCATGCCTCAGGACTACCTGACATGATGTCTCCTTGCTGTCCCCAGTCCACCTGGCCGTGCTGCTGCTCCAGTTTCAACTGTTCTGCCTTATTATTATTGGACCATGCTGGTCACTTATGAACATTTGAGCATCTTGGCCATGTTCTGTTATAATCTCCACCTGGCACAGCCAGAAGAGGACTGGCCACCCCACATAGCCTGGTTCCTCTCTAGGTTTCTTCCTAGGTTTTGGCCTTTCTAGGGAGTTTTTCCTAGCCACCGTGCTTCTACACCTGCATTGCTTGCTGTTTGGGGTTTTAGGCTGGGTTTCTGTACAGCACTTTGAGATATCAGCTGATGTACGAAGGGAAATATAAATACATTTGATTTGATTTTGATTTGATTCTTGGGAACATGCACTATGATGGTCTGCTTAAAACATGTTGGTGTTACAGACTCGGACAGGGAAAGGTTGAAAATGTCAATTAAGACACTTGCTAGTTGGTCAGCGCATGCTTGCAGTACACATCCTGGTAATTTGTCTGGCCCTGCGGCCTTGTGAATGTTGATCTGTCTAAAGATCTTAATCACAGCGGCTGCGGAGAGCGTGATCCCACAGTCTTCCGGTATAGTTGGTGCTCTCATGCATGTTTCAGTGTTATTTGCCTCGAAGCGAGCATAGAAGTAATTTAGCTCATTTGGTAGGCTCGTATCACTGGGCAGCTCTCGGGTGTGCTTCCCTTTGTAGTCTGTAATGGTTTGCAGGCCCTGCCACTTCCAACGAGCATCAGAGCCAGTGTAGTACGACTCGATCTTAGTCCTGTATTGACGCTTTGCCTGTTTGATGGTTTGTCGGAGGGCATAGCGGGATTTCTTATAAGCTTCCGGGTTAGAGTCCCACTCCTTGAAAGTGGCAGCTAGCCTTTAGCTCAGTGCGGATGCTACCTGTAATCCATGGCTTCCGGTTGGGGTATGTACGTACGGTAACTGTGGGGATGACATCATCGATGCACCCATTGATGAAGCCAATGACCGATGTGGTGTACTCCTCAATGCCATTGGAGGAATCCCGGAACATATTCCAGTCTGTGCTAGCAAAACAGTCCTGTAACTTAGCATCTGCTTCATCTGGCCACTTTTTTATTGATCTAGTCACGGGTTCTTCCTGCTTTAATCTTTGCTTGTAAGCAGGAATCAGGAGGATGGAATCATGGTCAGATTTGCCAAATGGAGGGCGAGAGAGAGCTTGTATGCATCTCGGTGTGTAGAGTAAAGGTGGTCCAGAGTTCTTTTCCCTCTGGTTGAAAATGTAACATGCTGATACAAATTTGGTAAAACTGATTTAAGTTTCCCTACCTTAAAGTCCCCGGCTACTTGGAGCACTGCCTCTGGGTGAGCGTTTTCTTGTTTTCTCATGGCGGAATACAGCTCGTTCAATGCTATCTTAGTGCCAGCCTCTGACTGTGGTGGTATGTGAAACAGCTACAAAGAATACAGATGAAAAGTCTCTCGGTAGGCAGTGGGGTCTACAGCTTATGATGAGAAACTCTACCTCAGGTGAGCAATAGCTCGAGACTTCCTTAGATATCGTGCACCAGCTGTTGTTTACAAAACTACTTAGACCACTGCCCCTTGTCTTACCAGACTGGAATATGTACATCGTATAACCAGCCAACTAGCTGTATGTTGATATTGTCATCGTTCAGCCACGACTCCGTGAAGCATAAGATGTTACAGTTTTTAATGTCCCGTTCGTAGTTTAATCTTCCCAGTAACTTGTCCATTTTATTGTCCAAAGATTGCATGTTTGCTAGCAGAATTGAGGGAAGTGGGGGTTTATTCGATCACCTCCGACTTCTCAGAAGGCAGCCCACTCTCCGGTCTCTCTTTCTCCAACTCCTAATCACTCAGATTACTGGGGTCGGGGCCTGTTCCCGAGGGAGCCGTATATCCTCCGCCTTGGGCTCGTCAGAGTCGGGAAAGAAAAAAAAGGATTCTGATAGTCCGTGGTGAGTAATCACAGTCCTGATGTCTAGAAGTTATTTTCGGTCATAAGGGACAGTTGCGGCAACATTATGTACAAAAATAAGTTACAAACAACGCAGATAAATGAACAAAAAAACACAATCGGTTGGGGGCACGTAAAACGTCTGCCTTCTGCTCCGTCGCTATCTTAGATTACGTACATATAACTAGTAATAAAGTGACAGATAATAAACAGTAGCAGCCGCGTATGTGATGACTAGTCCAGTTAGGTATTTAACTAACTATTTAGCAGTCTTCTAGGAGTAGAAGCTGTTCAGGGTCCTGTTGGTTCAAAACTTGGTGCATCAGTACCACTTGCTGGGTGGGAGTAGAGAGAACAGTCTATGACTTGGGTGGCTGGAATCTTCCTCTGACAGCGCCTGGTATGGAGGTCCTGGATGGCAGGGAGCTTGGCCCCAGTGATGTACTGGGCTGTTCGCACTACTCTCTGTTGCGCCCTGCGGTTGGATGCCAAGCAGTTGCCATACCAAGTGGTGATGCAGCCAGTGAAGATGGTCTCAATGGTGCAGCTGTGGAACCTTTTGAGGATCTAATGTCCCATGCCAAATCTTTTCAGCCTCCTGAGGGGGAAGAGGCATTGCCATGCCCTCTTCACAACTGTGTTGGTGTGTCTGGACCATGATAGATCCTTAGTAATGTGGACACTGAGGAATTTGAAGCCCTCAACCCACTCATTTACATTACATTACATTTAAGTCATTTAGCAGACGCTCTTATCCAGAGCGACTTACAAATTGGTGTATTCACCTACAGCCCCATTTACGTGAATGGGGGCGTGCTCGGGCCTCCATTCCCTGTAGTCCATGATCAGCTTGTTTGTCTTGCTGACGTTGAGGGAGAGGTTGTTTTGGCACCACATTTCCAGGTCTCTGACCTCCTCCCTATAGGTTGTCTCATCATAGGTGATCAGGCCTATCACCGTTGTCGGCAAACTTAATCATGGTGTTGGAGTCGGTCTTATTTATACACCAGCAGAAACCAGAAGCAGACTTGATGGAATAAAGTCTGCATGTTTTAATGCTGTGAGATGAAGGCCTAACAGATTATACTGGTGGGGCTTTAATGGGGCCGGTGGAGAGGAATAGAGCGCTAACGCTATAGAGCTAATACCAGTAGATGGATGGAACTAACGCTACGCGGTCAGTGCAGTGACAGGACTCGCTTTCCTCCTCCCTCCCATGTATTCGCCTCTGAAACGCAGGATCACATTTGTAATCTCATTTTAAATACACAAATCCTGAGCCGCAATCCAATCAAACTTATAATACCCCCGCTTGGGCCGCGGACCGCTCAGCAACACAGATGCCGAGAGAGCTTCCCCCGCCTCTCGCCTGTCACACACACACTAATACACACTCTAAAGTAAACACAAATACACACACTTATACAAGCAAATACGTAGCAATACCTACGTCAGTGGATGCTGCTGAGGGGAGGATGGTTCATAATCATGGCTGGAATAGAGCGATTGGAATTGATATTTGATACCATTCCACTGATTCCGGTCCAGCCATTACCACGAGCCCATCCTCCCCAATTAAGGTGCCACCAACCTCCTGTGACGTAAGTGCTCTCACAAATACACACACACACACATGTACATGTATAGATGCGCACACACACACATACACACACAAATGCACACGCACACTGCCCTCTCTGATACCCAGCTGTGGTGTTTAATGCTGTCTCTGAGGGATTTAATCCAGATTACAAGGTGTAAAGTCAAAGTTTTTCTCAGAGCGCTGTCTGCCGCTCGCACCACAGGAGGTTGGTGGCACCTTAATTGGGGAGAACGGGATCGTATTAATGACTGGACTGGAAAAGGTGGAATGGTATCAAATACATCAAACACATGGTTTCCAGGTGTTTGATGCCATTCCACTTCTTCCGTTCCAGTCATTACTATGAGACGTTCTCCCCTCAGCAGCCTACTGTGATACACACACAAACACACACACACACCCACAGATTATCCTCGAGGGCAGGGCAAAGGCCGGCCAGGGGGCCGTATGCGCCCCGCGACCTGATTCAATACGACTACATCTTGTCCCGACACTTCCAGACAAAGCAGGCAGAGAAATATAATAATATATCTTCTGAGTAGAGGGCAAGTGCATCAACATAGTTGCTTTCTCAGTTGCAAAAGCAGCAAGGCTTTTCACAAAACTGCATTCAGCAAAAGATGGAATTGCAAAAGCTAGCTATGTACTGTACCACAAAATTGCTTAACACAGCAAGCCATTCGCTGAGGGCAAATTCATTAAAGAATGTTTAATTGACTCTGCAGCAATACACTTCCCCGACAAGAAAGAGCTGTTTGAAAATGTTTTCCTGTCAAGACGAACAGTGACACGGCGTGTTGATGACAACGCGGAGAATATGGAACAACAGTTTAAAGGATTTCACATATTTCTCCTTGGCACTGGATGAGAGCTGTGATGCACGTGACATGACACAGTTGTTGATATTCTTACGAGGCGTAACCCCAGACTTTGAAATGACAGAGGAGCTTGCTTCAGTGCAGTCAATGAAGAGCACAACCACAGGGAAATTGCATTGTTCATCAGGAGGTGCTCTGTAAATGTGTTCTGAAAATGAGCCATGTTGTGGATACAATCACTAAAGTGGTAAACTTTGAGCAAAACCACCTTTAAACCACAGGCAGTTGTCTCACTTTTGGAAGAGACAGAGTCGGGTTATGCAGATCTCCCCTACCACACAAACTATTTATTAAATCGGCCAATTTTTATATATATTTGTAATAATGACAATTACAACAATACTGAATTAACACTTTTATTTCAACTTAATATAATACATAAATAAAAAACAATTAAATAAAAACCAATTATGGTTGAAAATGAACATTTTTCAATTTGGATTAAATAATGCTAAAACACAGTGTTGGAGGAGAAAGTAAAAGTGCAATATGTGCCATGTAAAAAAGCTAACGTTTAAGTTCCTTTCTCAGAACATGAGAACACATGAAAGCTGGTAGTTCCTTTCAACATGAGTCTTCAATATTACCAGTTAAGAAGTTTTATGTTCTAGTTATTATAGGACTATTTCTCTCTATACCACTTGTATTTCATATACCTTTGACTATTTGATGTTCTTATAGGTGTAACCGATGTATAATGGCTAGCTAGTTAGCGGTGGTGAGCGCTAATAGCATTTCAATCGGTGACGTCACTCGCTTTGAGACCTTGAAGTAGTGGTTCCCCTTGCTCTGCAAGGGCTGCGGCTTTTGTGGAGCGATGGGTAACGATGCTTCGTGGGTGACTGTTGTCTGTGTGCAGAGGGTCCCTGGTTCAAGCTCAGGTATGGGCGAGGGGACGGACTAAAGTTATACCTCTCTTTGTGCTTGAGGACATTAGAGCATTTTTTCCTGTCTACCTTCTGCATCTGACTCCACACCCATCACTCTCCCGGCGTTACAGTAGCTAAGGTTACTGTTCAAACTGCTATAACTTCTCGTCCTACTAAAGCACGTAGCTAGCTAAAGGCACGGCAGGCAGCAGGGTGCATATCTTTTTTCAAAAATGTAACGTTACTATGAAATAGTCGTAATCATTTTAAGGAGAACAAAAGCTACGTACATTTGAACACCACTGCAGAAGCTTCGCTATTCGCCATCTTCCAAGTTGTTTGATGTTTGTTGTTTACTTGAAGAGATCTAGCTATCAAAACTCGCAACTACCTTCTTCCAATGCATTGTGGCTCTGAAATTCCCCAAAAAGTGTGCAGAGCATTCTACTAGATGAAAAAACAAAAAATAGTATAACATCCTGGCATTTAAAGCATAGTACATTTTCTCAAATTAAAATATGATAAAACATTCTATTTTCGCTTACTGAGAATACATCATGCTTGATTGTGTTGTTTTCCACTATTTTGGTAATGCATCCGCATATCTAATAGATCAGCTGTTGTCAAAGCCAAAATGAGTATGACATCCTAGCATTCAATTTATGCTAGATTTTAGAAATGTTGCATACTATATAAAAAAAATGCACATGCTCAAGCAGCCTACTATTTAAGACAGAAGTATGAATATTCAGACACGGCCACTAATTTTCCACCCAAATAGACATCAAATTAACTTTTGCTTAACCCGGAAGCCAGACCAATGTGTGGGAGGAAATACAGTGCAACTGTGCCTGCCACAGGAGCCACTAGAGCATAATGGGACAAGAACATCCCGGCCAGCCAAAACCTCCCCTAACCCAGACGCTGCTGTGCCAATTGTGCGCCGCTTCACAGGCCTCCCGGTCGTGGCCAACTGCGACACAGCTTGGGATCAAACCCAGGTCTGTGGAGAAACCTTAACCACTCGGGAGGCCCAGAGCTCAGTGACTTTCAATTTGGCACTGTCATAGGATGCCACCTTTCCAACCAGTCAGTTCGTCCTGAGCTGCCCAGGTTAACTGTAAGTGCTTTTATTGTGAATTGGAAATGTCTAGGAGCAACAATGGCTCAGCCGCGGAGTGGTACTGTAGGCCACACAAGCTCACAGAACAGGACTGCTAAAGTGCTTAGCACATAAACATTGTCCTCGGTTGCAACACTCACTACACAGTTCCAAACTGCCTGAAATGGGTTTCATTGGCCCGAGCAGCCGCACGCAAGCCAAAGATCACCATGCGCAATGCCAAGTGTCGGCTGGACGGTGTAAAGCTTGCCGCCATTGGACTCTGGAGTAGTGGAAACGCGTTCTCTGGAGTGTTGAATCATGCTTCACCATCTGGCAGTCCGATGGACGAATCTGGGTTTGGGGGATGCCAGGAAAACACTACCTGCCAAATGCATAGTGTCAACTTTAATGTTTGGTGGATGAGGAATAATTGTCTGGGGCTGTTTTTCATGGTTCGGGCTAGGACCCTTAGTTCCAGTGAAGGGAAATCTTAATGATACAGCGTACAATGATATTTTGTGCTTCCAACATTTCTGGCAACAGTTTGGGGGAGGCCATTTCCTGTTTCAGCATGACAATGCACCCGTGCACAAAGCGAGGTCCATACAGAAATTGTTTGTAGAGATCGGTGTGGAAGAACTTGACTGACCTGCACAGAGCCTTGACCTCAACCCCATTGAACACCTTTGGGATTAATAAAATGCTGACTTTGAGCCAGGCTTAATCGCCCAACATCGATGCACTACCTCACTAATGCTCTTGTGGCTGAATGGAAGGAAATCCGCGCAACAATGTTCCAACGCAGAGGGTTTCCTCTTTTCATCATACCAATGCATCATACAATTACAGTAGGGAGAACAAGTATTTGATACACTGTCGATTTTGCAGATTTTCCTACTTACAAAGCATGTAAAGGTCTGTAATTACTATCATAGGTACACTTCAACTGTGAGAGACGGAATCTAAAATCCAGAAAATCACATTGTGTGATTTATAAGTAATTCATTTGCATTTTATTGCAAATGACATAAGTATTTGATCACCTACCAACCAGTAAGAATTCCGTCTCTCACAGACCTGTTAGTTTTTCTTTAAGAATCCCTCCTGTTCTCCACTCATTACCTGTATTAACTGCACCTGTTTGAACTCATTACCTGTATAAAAGACACCTGTCCACACACTCAATCAAACAGACTCCAACCGCTTTATATAAAGATATAAAACTGTATTTTTTGTGAAGATTCAACAACAAGTGGGACACAATCATGAAGTGGAACGACATTTATTGGATATTTCAAACTTTTTTAACAAATCAAAAACTGAAAAAATTGGGCGTGCAAAATTATTCAGCCCCCTTAAGTTAATACTTTATAGCGCCACCTTTTGCTGCGATTACAGCTGTAAGTCGCTTGGGGTATGTCTCTTATCAGTTTTGCACATCGAGAGACTGAATTCTTTTCCCATTCCTCCTTGCAAAACATCTCGAGCTCAGTGAGGTTGGATGGAGAGCATTTGTGAACAGCAGTTTTCAGTTCTTTCCACAGATTCTCGATTGGATTCAGGTCTGGACTTTGACTTGGCCATTCTAACACCTGGATATGTTTATTTTTGAACCATTCCATTGTATTTTTGAACCATTCCATTATGTTTTGGATCATTGTCTTGTTGGAAGACAAATCTCCGTCCCAGTCTCAGGTCTTTTGCAGACTCCATCAGGTTCTCTTCCAGAATGGTCCTGTATTTGGCTCCATCCATCTTCCCATCAATTTTAACCATCTTCCCTGTCCCTGCTGAAGAAAAGCAGGCCCGAACCATGATGCTGCCACCACCATGTTTGACAGTGGGAATGGTGTGTTCAGGGTGATGAGCTGTGTTGCTTTTACACCAAACATAACGTTTTGCATTGTTGCCAAAAAGTTCCATTTTGGTTTCATCTGACCAGAGCACCTTCTTCCACATGTTTGGTGTGTCTCCCAGGTGGCTTGTGGCAAACTTTAAACGACACTTTTTATGGATATCTTTAAGAAATGGCTTTCTACTTGCCACTCTTCCATAAAGGCCAGATTTGTGCAATATACGACTGATTGTTGTCCTATGGACAGAGTCTCCTTCCATTTCAATATTATCGCTTGCACAGTGCTCCTTGGGGATGTTTAAAGCTTGGGAAATCTTTTTGTATCCAAATCCGGCTTTAAACTTCTTCACAACAGTATCTCGGACCTGCCTGGTGTGTTCCTTGTTCTTCATGATGCTCTCTGCGCTTTTAACGGACCTCTGAGACTATCACAGTGCAGGTGCATTTATACGGAGACTTGATTACACACAGGTGGATTGTATTTATCATCATTAGTCATTTAGGTCAACATTGGATCATTCAGATATCCTCACTGAACTTCTGGAGAGAGTTTGCTGCACTGAAAGTAAAGGGGCTGAATGAATAATTTTGCACTCCCAATTTTTCAGTTTTTGATTTGTTAAAAAAGTTTGAAATATCCAATAAATGTCGTTCCACTTCATGATTGTGTCCCACTTGTTGTTGATTCTTCACAAAAAAATACAGTTTTATATCTTTATGTTTGAAGCCTGAAATGTGGCAAAAGGTTGCAAAGTTCAAGGGGGCCGAATACTTTCGCAAGGCACTGTATATTTGTTTGTGTGTGTGCATGTGTGTAAGTGTACACAGGTATTGGGGTTTGTCTGTACGCAGTGTATATGCGTGCGTGCGTGCGTGCGTGCGTGCGTGCGTGCGTGTGTGTGTGTCGGGTCCCCATTCTGAAGGGGGTTGGAGGTGTAACATCATGTCACAGTGGGGAGGCAGCCTTCAGGTGTGACAGAGCACTTCTCAGGTTATTATCCGCTGTCATTGTTTAATTCCTGCTCATTAAACGCACCAGACAATGATGAAGCACCTCAATCCCCAGCAAGCTTCTTTGTCTTTTTCCCTCTTCTCACTATCTCTTTTCCGTTCTTTTTATGTCTTTGTATCCCGCTCAAGGTCGATTTGACAAAGTCCTCAGTCCCACTTAGAGCTATTTTCAGTCACATTGGCACATTTTGTTACGTTACAGCCTTATTCTAAAATTGATTAAAAATATAATAATGTGTCAGTTTTATTTGAGGATAAAAATGTTGACAGCTGCGCCTTACCGGTTGCAAAATAAACGGGATTTCCGATGTACCTATTCCATGGCACATGGTTTATGAACTGGAACAAAAAAACTACATTTGCTTCAAATTAAATTATTATATAACATTCTTGCCACCAACAGAATGCTATAAATATGGGGAAAGGGGGGATACTCAGTCAGTTGTACAACAGAACACATTCAACTGAAATGTGTATTTCATATTTAACCCAACCCCTCTGAATCAGAGCGGTGTGAGGGGCTGCCATAATTGACATCCACTTCTTCAACACCCGTGGAACAGTGGGTTAAGTGCCTTGCTCAGGGGCAGAATGGCAGATTTTTACCTTGTCAGCTCAGGGATGTGATTTGGTCCAACGCTCTAACCGCTAGGCTACCTGCCAGCATACAACAATCTCAGCTCTGTAGATTTTTCTGCGAAGAGACAATTTATTCAGTTATTGCCCCGATGTAGCTTTTTTCTGGTCACAGGTTCAGGAATGGTAAAAAATCACAACATACACTTAAAATGAACCAAATATTTGGTAAAACATCATAATTTAAAAATATATGGTACATGGAAACCAAACGAGGGTGGTCTATGGTGATAGGTGGGATGGTCTGAGAGTGGCTGAGGGTTGAAATTAAAGAGCTTATGTTTGGTAATGTATTATTGTTATGTGACTGCTTTATATCCAGTTGATGTCGGAAGTTTACATACCTTACCCAAATACATTTAAACTCCGTTTTTCACAATTCCTGACATTTAATCCTAGTAAAAACTCCCTGTCTAAGGTTAGTTAGGATCACCACTTTATTTTAAGAATGTGAAATGTCAGAATAATAATAGAGTGATTTATTTCAGCTTTTATTTCTTTCATCACATTCCCAGTGGGTCAGAAGCCTTTAAATTGTTTAACTTGGGTCAAATATTTTGGGTAGCATTCCACAAGCTTCCCACAATAAGTTGGGTGAATTTTCGCCCATTCATCCTGACAGAGCTGGTGTAACTGAGTCAGGGTTGTAGGCCTCCTTGCTCGCACGCGCTTTTTCAGTTCTAGAAGATCCATTTGCGACCAAGCTTTAACTTCCTGACTGATGTCTCGAGATGTTGCTTCAATATATCCACATAATTGTCCTCCTCATGATGCCATCTATTTTGTGAAGTGCACCAGTCGCTCCTGCAGCAAAGCACCCCCACAACATGATGCTTGCAAGCCTCACCCTTTTTCCTCCAAACATAACAATGGTTATTATGGCCAAACAGTTCTATTTTTGTTTCATCAGACCAAAGGACATTTCTCCAAAAAGTACAATATTTGTCCCCATGTGCAGTTGCAAACCGTAGTCTGGCATTTTATGGCGGTTTTGGAGCAGTGGCTTCTTCCTTTCTGAGTGGCCTTTTAGGTTATGTCGATATAGGACTTGTTTTACTGTGGATATAGATACTTTTGTCTCTGCTTCCTCCAGCATCTTCACAAGGTACGTTGCTGTTGTTCTGGGATTGAGTTGCACTTTTCGCACCAAAGTACGTTCATCTCTAGGAGACAGAACGTGTCTCCTTCCGGAGCGATATGACAGCTGTGTGGTCACATGTTGTTTATACTTACGTACTATTGTTTGTACAGATGAACGCGGTAACTTCAGACATTTGGAAATTGCTCCCAAGTATGAACCAGACTTGTGAAGGTCTACAATTATTTTTCTAAGGTCTTGGCTGATTTTCTTTGATTTTCCCATGATGTCAAAAAAAGAGATGCTGAGTTTGAAGGTAGGCCTTGAAACATATCCACAGGTACACCTCCAATTGACTCAACTGATGTCCATTAGCCTATCAGAACCTTCTAAAGCCATGACATCATTTTCTAGAATTTCCCAGCTGTTTAAAGGCACAGTCAACTTAGTGTATGTAATCTTCTGATCCACTGGAATTGTGATATAGTGAATTATAAGTTAAATAATCTGTCTGTAAACAATTGTTGGAAAGATTACTTGTGTCATGCACAAAGTAGATGTCCTAACCGACTTGCCAAAACTATAGTTTGTTTACAAGAAATGTGTGGAGTGGTTGAAAAACGAGGTTTAATGATTCCAAGTGTAATTAAACTTCTGACTTCAACTGTAAAAGTACCATGTATGTAATATGTTTATGCAAAATGTGTATGCATGTGGCAGAAAAGCTGTAAAAAAACAAAAAGGTATTTGTCCTCCGAAGGGGACTTCCTAGAGCTCGCCACCCGGCCAAACTGAGCAATCAGGGGAGAAGGGCCTTGGTCAGGGACGTGACCAAGAACCCGATGGTCACCCTGACAGAGCTTTATAGTTCCTCTGTGAGATGAGAGAACCTTCCAGAAGGACAACTATCACTGCAGCACTTCACCAATCAGGCCTTTATGGTAGAGTGACCAGACGGAAGCCACTCCTTAGCAAAAGGCACATGACAGCCTGCTTGGAGTTTGCCAAAAGGCCCCTAAAGGACTCTCAGTCCACAAGAAACAAGATTCTCTTGTCTGATGAAACCAAGGTTGAACTCTTTGGCCTGAATGCCAAGTGTCACGTCTGGAGGAAACCTGCCACTATCCCTACCGTGAAGCATAGTGGTGGCAGCATCATGTTGTGGGAATGTTTTTCAGCGTCAGGGTCTGGGAGAAAGGATCAAGGCAAAGATGAACAGAGCAAAGTACAGAGAGATCCTTGACGAAAAATCTGCTCCAGAGCGCTCAGACTGGGGCGAAGGTTCACCTTCCAACAGGTCAACGACCCTAAGCACATAGCCAAGACAACGCAGGAGTGGCTACGGGACAAGTATCTGAATGTCCTTGAGTGCCTCAGCCAGAACCCGATCGAACATCTTTGGAGAGACTGGAAAATATCTGTGCAGCTACGCTCCCCATCCAACCTGACAGAGCTTGAGAGGATCTGCAGAGAAGAATGGGAGAAACTCCCCAAACGCAGGTGGGCCAAGCTTGTAGCATCGTACCCAAGAATACTCAATGCTGTAATCGCTGCCAAAGGTGCTTCAACAAAGTACTAAGGGTCTAAATACTTATGTAAATGTGATATTTCAGTTTGTTAATTTTGATAAATTAGCAAATATTTGTACAACACTGGTTTTGCTGTGTCATAATGGGGTATTGTGTGTAGATTGATGAGGGGGGGGATATTTAATCAATTTTAGAATAAGGCTGTAACCTAAGAAAATGTAGGAAAATTTGAGGGGTCTGAATACTTTCTGAGGGCACTGTAAGTGGCATTTTTTCAAAACTCTAAGTATAGAGTACAACTGATACAGTATCGCCCGTCTCTCTGTTTGAAATTCAGTAGCTTCCGATGTATCAATGAAATTCAGAGAGTGAGTGTAATATATTGTTATGTACAACCCAGGTATTTCAGCAGTAAATTGTACAATACACTGTAATTCCAAATGGTAGCACATAGAGCAGGGATCATCAACTCGATCAAGCCGCGGGACGATGTTTTTCTTGCGGGTGGCAGCAATCAACAGGGTCAGCAGGTAGCCTAGTGGTTAAGAGCATTGGGCCTCTAATTGAAAGGTCACTGGTTCAAATCCTGATGCTGCTCAAGGTGAAGAATCTGTGGATGTGCCATTGAGAAAGGCATAAAACCATAATTGCTCTTGTAAGTTACTCTGGAAAAGAGTGTCTACATAATTTGTACACTGTCCCTATTATACTTGAACAGCTTTTAAAAAATAAAAATCACTTGGAGCTCTTTTCCTGGTGTTTTGCAGGCTGTTATTTCCAACAATAATGTTTAAAAAATATTTTAAAAATAAAGTATTTAAAAAAAATACATTTTTGTTAACTTGGGGGGGCAAATAAAACAACCCGCAGGCCCATTCGGCCCATTTTGGGTAACCCTGACACACTCTTTCCCTTTCGTCCTATTGAAGCACACTGGCTGATTGAAAATGATGTGGTCTTTACAGCCACATCCATACATGACTTGGTTTTACCTTCCAACATAAATAGTCAAAAATAGATTTATGAGGTTCAGCAGTAATCAAACTATACACATTAACTATGCACTACATAATGTCGGGCCAATAGTTTTCCATTTTGATTAAGTGATAGCTAATTGTATTGTTAACAAACGACAAGAAAATCGTATCAAAAGTAAAGTGAATATTGCACTTTGAGAAGCATATACTTAGATTGAATCCAAATTGAAAGAGGGATTTGGTGCGGTGAACAAGTGACTTTGCATTTGTTTGTTGTACTCAGTCAATTGAAAATGTGCTTAGAGTTTAGAAACATGAGCCATTTTGATGATCCTCTGACATTTCTGTGCTTAGAGACTTGAAAATGTGCCCCGATATATATATATATATATTTTTTGAATGGCACCAAAGTGATTGAACTAAACGGTAACCGCTTCCTCACGCCATTGTATTCAACCCTCTTACTGAAGAGGAAATCCAGTTTCAATATGTCTTCATGTAATGGGGTTCTCTGTTTCTCATTGTCACGTTGTACTGATCTGGTGGTCCTCGGAAACAGCTGTATTTTGCTAGAGATATTTTGGGAAGACTGGCCGTTTTACAGGCGAAATGACGACAGAGAGGGTGTGTGTTTTTACACATGTGCTCGTGCAAGCCGTGCGTGCGTCTCTGTGTATGCCCCCCCCCCCCCTAATACTGATACATCACACTCTTTCCTTTCTTGGGGTCCACCACTATTTTGTTTAGTCTGATGTTTTTTTTGCCTCCTATTTTCTTGTTTTTCATTTTAATTTCTATAATTGTAAGGTGACTTTGGGTCTTGGAAAAGCGCTTTATAATTCCCATGTATTATTATTATTATATGTGTGTGTGTGTGCGTGTGCTTGTCTGTGCCTGTGTGTGTTATTCGTCTTCATCTGTCTGTATGTAGCTAGGCGGTGCCACCTGACAGCGATGGAGCATAGCGTGGTGGAGACGAGAGGAAATTAAGAGACAAAAAGAGGCTCTCTGGTGTAATTATGCTCTCATTTCATGGCCAAGTGTACAGTGGATGTGACGAGCTTGCACAACGCCTCATTACAATCATTACTCTTAAGAAACACTAACACACTTTCTCTCTCTTACCCTGCGGTGTTCTCACCATGTTCTTTAAAAAAAAAAAATAATACTTTATTTAGCGATTATGCACTGTCGATGATAACGGAGACTTGGCTTTTGCTGACACAGTATCCACCCCACTGTTCTAGTCTAGTCCTGCTGTATTATGCATGACTACCCTCTAGCAATATACATAACCATACCACAGTACTGTAGTTGGATACAGAACTGTCTTCATAATGCTTTCCCCTTATACATTGATATTGTCTGAGATTCTAGTGCCACCTACTTCTTTGCAACTTTAAATAGCTTGCATTACAGTATTTAAAAAAAAAACTGTATTTAACTAGGCAAGTCAGTTAAGAACAAATTCTTATTTTCAATGACAGCCTAGGATCAGTGGGTTAACTGCCTTGTTCAGGGGCAGAATGACAGTTTTTTTACCTTGTCAGCTCGGGGAATCAATCTGGCAATCTTTCGTTTACTAGTCCAATGCTCTAACCACTAGGCTACGTGCTGGCACAGCACTCCTAATTACAATAGCAGCATCTGTAATGGCTATGGTGAGGAATGACACCTGCGCTAGGTGTGTGGCAATTATAGGTTCACATAGGTGTCTGGAGGTCCCTGTCTACCGCATGTGGTGGAGTGTGTGCGCATTTACGTGTGGGCATCAGTGTGTGCGCGTGTGTGTGTGTGCACGTGTGGTGTGTGATAGTGTGAACATCAGTGTGTGTCTGCAAGTATGTGTGTGTACGCCTGCGTGTGTGTGTACGCCTGCGTGTGTGTGTGTGTATGTATGTGGGCTCCTGTGTGTGTGGCTCCTTCCTGTAATGTGTACAGAGGGCAGATATATCTTAATTAGGCCGCTCCTGGTATGGAGATGGCACCCCACAGAGCCCTACAACAGGCTGGTAGAGTAGGATCATCACCCCCTCACTGGGAGGGAGGGAGGGAGGGAGGGAGGGAGGGAGGGAGGGAGGTGACAGAATTGTGTTTGTACCCATGCATAGTCTTAATTTTCCTTTGCTTTCATGTTTTTGCCCTTTTTTTATTTTTTTTGTGGGTGTTTAGAACCGTCAGTCTCATCGTAGTCATGATGGGACTGACAATATCCTAGCAGTCGCGATGGGACTGACAATATCCTAGATAATGCCAAGATAATGCATAGCAGTGTAAACAGACAACAGAGTTACACATGGAGTAAACAATTAACAAGTCAATAACACAGTAGGAAAAAAAGAAAAAAAGAGAGTCTATATACAGTGTGCAAAAGGCATGAGGAGGTAGGCGAATAATGACAATTTTGCAGATTAACACTGGAGTGATAAATTATCAGATGGTACAGTATCCGGCGCCGACAGAGATGGCCGCCTCGCTTCGCGTTCCTAGGAAACTATGCAGTTTTTTGTTTTTTTTTACGTGTTATTTCTTACATTAGTACCCCAGGTCATCTTAGGTTTCATTACATACAGTCGAGAATAACTATTGAATATAAGATCAGCGTCAACTCACCATCAGTACGACCAAGAATATGTTTTCCGCGACACGGATCCTGTGTTCTGCCTTACAAACAGGACAACGGAATGGATCACATGCAGCGACGCAAGAAAACAACTCCGAAAAAGAGGGAAACGTAGCGGTCTTCTGGTCAGACTCCGGACAAGGGCACATCGCGCACCACTCCCCAGCATTCTTCTTGCCAATGTCCAGTCTCTTGACAACAAGGTTGATGAAATCCGAGCAAGGGTAGCATTCCAGAGGGACATCAGAGACTGCAACGTTCTCTGCTTCACGGAAACATGGCTTACTGGGAAGACGCTATCCGATGCGGTGCAGCCAACGGGTTTCTCCACGCATCGCGCCGACAGAAACAAACATCTTTCTGAGAAGAGTGGCGGGGGCATATGCCTCATGACTAACGAGACATGGTGTGATGAAGGAAACATACAGGAACTCAAATCCTTCTGTTCACCTGATTTAGAATTCCTCACAATCAAATGTAGACCGCATTATCTTCCAAGAGAATTCTCTTCGCTTATAATCACAGCCGTATATATCCCCCCCCAAGCAGACACATCGATGGCTCTGAACGAACTTTATTTAACTCTTTGCAAACTGGAAACCATTTATCCGGAGGCTGCATTCATTGTAGCTGGGGATTTTAACAAAGCTAATCTGAAAACAAGACTCCCTAAATTTTATCAGCATGTCGATTGCGCAACCAGGTGTGGTAAAACCTTGGATCATTGTTACTCTAACTTCCGCGACGCATATAAGGCCCTGCCCCGCCCCCCTTTCGGAAAAGCTGACCACGACTCCATTTTGTTGATCCCTGCCTACAGGCAGAAACTTAAACAAGAGGCTCCCACGCTGAGGTCTGTCCAACGCTGGTCAGACCAAGCTGACTCCACACTCCAAGACTGCTTCCATCACGTGGACTGGGACATGTTTCGTATTGCGTCAGATAAAAATATTGATGAATACGCTGATTCGGTGTGCGAGTTCATTAGAACGTGCGTTGAAGATGTCGTTCCCACAGCAACGATAAAACATTCCCTAACCAGAAACCGTGGATTGATGGCAGCATTCGCGTGAAACTGAAAGCGCGAACCACTGCTTTTAATCAGGGCAAGGTGTCTGGCAACATGACCGAATACAAACAGTGCAGCTATTCCCTCCGCAAGGCTATTAAACAAGCTAAGCGTCAGTACAGAGACAAAGTAGAATCTCAATTCAACGGCTCAGACACAAGAGGCATGTGGCAGGGTCTACAGTCAATCACGGACTACAAGAAGAAACCCAGCCCAGTCACGGACCAGGATGTCTTGCTCCCAGGCAGACTAAATAACTTTTTTGCCCGCTTTGAGGACAATACAGTGCCACTGACACGGCCTGCAACGAAAACATGCGGTCTCTCCTTCACTGCAGCCGAGGTGAGTAAGACATTTAAACGTGTTATCCCTCGCAAGGCTGCAGGCCCAGACGGCATCCCCAGCCGTGCCCTCAGAGCATGCGCAGACCAGCTGGCCGGTGTGTTTACGGACATATTCAATCAATCCCTATACCAGTCTGCTGTTCCCACATGCTTCAAGAGGGCCACCATTGTTCCTGTTCCCAAGAAAGCTAAGGTAACTGAGCTAAATGACTACCGCCCCGTAGCACTCACTTCCGTCATCATGAAGTGCTTTGAGAGACTAGTCAAGGACCAATTACCTCCGCCCTACCTGACACCCTAGACCCACTCTAATTTGCTTACCGCCCAAATAGGTCCACAGACGATGCATTCTCAACCACACTGCACACTGCCCTAACCCACCTGGACAAGAGGAATACCTATGCGAGAATGCTGTTCATCGACTACAGCTCGGCATTCAATACCATAGTACCCTCCAAGCTCGTCATCAAGCTCGAGACCCTGGGTCAACTGGGTACTGGACTTCCTGACGGGCCGCCCCCAGGTGGTGAGGGTAGGCAACAACATCTCCTCCCCGCTGATCCTCAACACGGGGGCCCCACAAGGGTGCGTTCTGAGCCCTCTCCTGTACTCCCTGTTCACACACGACTGTGTGGCCACGCACGCCTCCAACTCAATCATCAAGTTTGCGGACGACACAACAGTGGTAGGCTTGATTACCAACAATGACGAGACGGCCTACAGGGAGGAGGTGAGGGCCCTCGGAGTGTGGTGTCAGGAAAATAACCTCACACTCAACGTCAACAAAACTAAGGAGATGATTGTGGACTTCAGGAAACAGCAGAGGGAACACCCCCCTATCCACATCGATACACATCACAGACAAACTGAATTGGTCCACTCACACTGACAGCGTCGTGAAGAAGGCGCAGCAGTGCCTCTTCAACCTCAGGAGGCTGAAGAAATTTGGCTTGTCACCAAAAGCACTCAAAAACTTCTACAGATGCACAATCGAGAGCATCCTGGCGGGCTGTATCACCGCCTGGTACGGCAACTGCTCCGCCCTCAACCGTAAGGCTCTCCAGAGGGTAGTGAGGTCTGCACACCGCATCACCGGGGGCAAACTACCTGCCCTCCAGGACACCTACACCACCCGATGTTACAGGAAGGCCATAAAGATCATCAAGGACATCAACCACCCGAACCACTGCCTGTTCACCCCGCTATCATCCAGAAGGCGAGGTCAGTACAGGTGCATCAAAGCTGGGACCGAGAGACTGAAAAACAGCTTCTATCTCAAGGTCATCAGACTGTTAAACAGTCACCACTAACATTGAGTGGCTGCTGCCAACACACTGTCATTGACACTGACCCAACTCCAACCACTTTAATAATGGGAATTGATGGGAAATTATGTAAATATATCACTAGCCACTTTAAACAATGCTACCTTATATAGTGTTACTTACCCTACATTATTCATCTCATATGCATACGTATATACTGTACTCTACATCATCGACTGCATCCTTATGTAATACATGTATCACTAGCCACTTTAACTATGCCACTTTGTTTACTTTGTCTACATACTCATCTCATATGTATATACTGTACTCGATACCATCTACTGTATGCTGCTCTGTACCATCACTCATTCATATATCCTTATGTACATATTCTTTATCCCCTTACACTGTGTATAAGACAGTAGTTTTGGAATTGTTAGTTAGATTACTTGTTGGTTATCACTGCATTGTCGGAACTAGAAGCACAAGCATTTCGCTACACTCGCATTAACATCTGCTAACCATGTGTATGTGACAAATACAATTTGATATGATTTGATTTGAGGTAGAGATACTGGTGTGCAAAAGAGCAGAAAAGTAAATAAATATAAACAGTATGGCGATGAGGTAGGTCAATTGGGTGGGCTATTTACCGATAGACTATGTACAGTTGCAGCAATCGGTTAGCTGCTCATATAGCAGATGTTTGAAGTTGGTGAGGGAGATAAAAGTCTCCAACTTCAGCGATTTTTGCAATTCGTTCAAGTCACAGGCAGCAGAGTACTGGAACGAAAGGCGGCCGAATGAGGTGTTGGCTTTAGGGATGGCCAGTGAGATACACCTGCTGGAGCGCGTGCTACGGGTGGGTGTTGCCATTGTGACCAGTGAACTGAGATAAGGCGGAGCTTTACCTAGCATGGACTTGTAGATGACCTGGAGCCAGTGGGTCTGGTGACGAATATGTAGCGAGGGCCAGCCGACTAGAGCATACAGGTTGCAATGGCGGGTGGTATAAGGTGCTTTAGTAACAAAACGGATGGCACTGTGATAAACTGCATCCAGTTTGCTGAGTAGAGTATTGGAAGCTATTTTGTAGATGACATCGCCAAAGTCGAGGATCGGTAGGATAGTCAGTTTTACTAGGGTAAGTTTGGCGGCGTGAGTGAAGGAGGCTTTGTTGCGGAATAGAAAGCCGACTCTAGATTTGATTTTAGATTGGAGATGTTTGATATGAGTCTGGAAGGAGAGTTTACAGTCTAGCCAGACACCTAGGTACTTATAGATGTCCACATATTCTAGGTCGGAACCATCCAGGGTGGTGATGCTAGTCGGGCATGCGGGTGCAGGCAGCGAACGGTTGAAAAGCATGCATTTGGTTTTACTAGCGTTTAAGAGCAGTTGGAGGCCACGGAAGGAGTGTTGTATGGCGTTGAAGCTCGTTTGGAGGTTAGATAGCACCATGTCCAAGGAAGGGCCGGAAGTATACAGAATGGTGTCATCTGCGTAGAGGTGGATCAGGGAATCGCCCGCAGCAAGAGCAACATCATTGATATATACAGAGAAAAGAGTCGGCCCGAGAATTGAACCCTGTGGCACCCCCATAGAGACTGCCAGAGGACCGGACAACATGCTGAACTCTGTCTGCAAAGTAGTTGGTGAACCAGGCAAGGCAGTCATTAGAAAAACCGAGGCTACTGAGTCTGCCGATAAGAATATGGTGATAGACAGAGTCGAAAGCCTTGGCTAGGTTGATGAAGACGGCTGCACAGTACTGTCTTTTATCGATGGCGGTTATGATATCGTTTAGTACCTTGAGCATGGCTGAGGTGCACCCGTGACCGGCTCGGAAACCAGATTGCACAGCGGAGAAGGTACGGTGGAATTCGAGATGGTCAGTGACCTGTTTGTTGACTTGGCTTTCGAAGACCTTAAATAGGCAGGGCATGATGGATATAGGTCTGCAACAGTTTGGGTCCAGGGTGTCTCCCCCTTTGAAGAGGGGGATGACTGCGGCAGCTTTCCAATCCTTGAGGATCTCAAACGATATGAAAGAGAGGTTGAACAGCACCCCTACTTCCCATCGATAAGGAATCAGACAAACATCCCGCAGTAATCAACCAGGATTATGACACGTGGGAAGTAGGGGTGCTGAGGGTGCTGCAACACCCCTGAAAAAAACAGAAAAAATAAAAATATATTAATAAAAATATTGCACTAGACCTTTACTAGTATTATCAGACCGATATATACTCCTATAGAGCATGGGCAATACATTTTTTTTTTTAAATCTCCACCTTGTCAAAAAAGGTAGCTGTATAATTAAGAACACTATCCTCCATGATTCAATAGTTTGAATTGTAAGAGTTGTTGCCGTGTCCCTTTCTCTGAGATAGTCATTCTAAAGGAATCCAGAAAGAACAAAACCCTGCACTCAAACTTTTACATCAAAAGGTGCAAAGTTATGTGCAAAGACATTTTTCTTGATCAAATAACATGGAAAACAACCATTTTTGTGCAGTTTTAATTTACCATCCTCATCATCAGTTTTCACATAGAAATAAGTTGCATTTGCAAAGTATTTCAAGACTTGAAAATGTATACTGTATCAAGCAATCATTTTCACATTCCCCAAATATTATCAGATTGTTGTATGGTACAGATAATTATCAGACTCAAGTTAGAAATGCTGGTAAACACTACATTTACATTTAGGGCCTTTACTAGTCCTGTATTAGAGGACCGATACAGACGTCTTCAGCACAGGCAATTCTCTCCCCGTCAGCAAAATCATTGCAGCACCCCCAACCCCCCCATTCCAGCAGCTATGCAGGGTACTCCACAAAAAGGACACTCATCTGACTTATATCCAGTTAAAATAAAATAAGCAGAGAATAAAACCTTTCGAATCACGCCTTTCACATAATCAATGGAGTGATTATCCCAGGTTGCATTTTGCCAGACAGGCCCCCTCCTGTTGCTCAGTGCACTGTGGAAAAAAATAGGTCTAATGTGGCGATTAAACTGTGAGTGTTGTCACATACTACCTTATGTGCTAGTCTAGATGAATGGAAGGCAAATGCAGATGCATCTACAGACTCATTACAGTAGCATCTATTCGCTTCATTAGCGGCCCTCCTGCTAATGTGTCTGCACTGTGTGCGTGTCTGTGTGTGAGGAGGGGGAGAGAGAGAGACAGCGTGTGAGTGTGTTTGCTAGTCGTGTGTGTGTGTGTGTGTGTGTGTGTGTGTGTGTGTGTGTGTGTGTGTGTGTGTGTGTGTGTGTGTGTGTGTGTGTGTGTGTGTGTGTGTGTGTGTGTGTGTGTGTGTGTGTGTGTGTGTGTGTGTGTGTGAGTGTGTTTGCTAGTGTGTGTGTGTGTGTGTGTGTGTGTGTGTGTGTGTGTGTGTGTGTGTGTGTGTGTGTGTGTGTGTGTGTGTGTGTGTGTGTGTGTGTGTGTGTGTGTGTGTGTGTGTGTGTGTGTGTGTGTGTGTGTGGTGTGAGGGGGAGAGAGAGACAGCGTGTGAGTGTGTTTGCTAGTCGTGTGTGTGTGTGTGTGTGTGTGTGTGTGTGTGTGTGTGTGTGTGTGAGGAGGGGGAGAGAGAGAGACAGCGTGTGTGTGTTTGTGTCATGTGTGTGTGTGTGTGTGTGTGTGTGTGTGTGTGTGTGTGTGTGTGTGTGTGTGTGTGTGTGTGTGTGTGTGTGTGTGTGTGTGTGTGTTAGTCACTGTGTGCGTGTCTGTGTGTGAGGAGGGGAGAGAGAGAGACAGCGTGTGAGTGTGTTTGCTAGCTAGTCGTGTGTGTGTGTGTGTGTGTGTGTGTGTGTGTGTGTGTGTGTGTGTGTGTGTGTGTGTGTGTGTGTGTGTGTGTGTGTGTGTGTGTGTGTGTGTGTGTGTGTGTGTGTGTGTGTGTGTGTGAGGAGGGGGAGAGAGAGAGACAGCGTGTGAGTGTTTTTGCTAGTCGTGTGTGTGTGTGTGTGTGTGTGTGTGTGTGTGTGTGTGTGTGTGTGTGTGTGTGTGTGTGTGTGTGTGTGTGTGTGTGTGTGTGTGTGTGTGTGTGTGTGTGTGTGTGTGTGTGTGTGTTAGTCACTGTGTGTGGGGGTGGGGGAGGGCTGTCGATTTCAGTTTAGATGTACACTAAAAACAGATGCACACTTGTTGGGAGGAGCACATGTGTAGCAATATTTATGATTCTTAAGGCTGAGCACTCACAGTAGCACTCAGCATGAATCCATCGGAAGAGAGTCAAGAGACCTCCACTTACAGAGTGCAGTGGTCATTATTAAAAGCACAAGAGTTCCACCATGCACAGTGCTGCACAGTAACACGTGTTCCATGGTAATATTGGGGGCAAACATGGTTTTAGTATTAGATATCATATACAGTAGTCATAACACAGCCTACTGCCTTTTAGATGTAGCCATAACCTACTACTTTAATTACAACCTGTTATTGTAACTTTTAATATGACTCTTACCATCCGCGATGGTATATTTAAGCAATAAGGCCCGAGGGGGTGTGGGTTATGGCCAATATACCACGGCGTAACACAGAGTACCTAGATACAGCCCTTAGTCGTGATATATTAGCCATTTAGCACAAACCCCCAAGGTGCCTTATTGCTATTATACTGTAAACTGGTTACCAACGTAATTAGAACAATAAAAATATTGTTTGCAACATATGGTATACGGTCTGATCTGTGTGCTTTATTGTCTATATGTTTGCAGCATAGCGGTTGGGATCTCTTTTTCTTTCTGGGCAAGAACCCATACAGTGCCAACCTCTGAGCTTGTGTCTTCATACAGAGAGCCAGAGGTCCAGGCGCCCTCGCTCACACACACTGTCTGATACCATGGCAATTAATGGGGCGGTAAATGAGATCGTTACTGATGTGTTGTAGCAAGGTGAGCAGAGGTGCGAGCGGGGAATTGTGTGTGTGTGTGTGTGGGGGGGGGGGGGTGGAGTGGAGAGGTTGTGATCGTACATTAGAGAGGGTGCCAGACACAGAAAAACACAAACAGACATTGGTGAAACAGGCAGAGGCCATGAACTTGCTGAGGCAGAGCCCCTGGCTTGCATCCCCAATGGCACCCTTTTCCTCTATGGACCCTGGTCAAAAGTAGTGCACTACGTGGAGAATAGGGTGCCATTTGGCCAGAACTATAGATGGAGACCCATTTATATATGGCTCTGGTCTGAGGTATATACTATCATCCCTGTGGACACATAACAGTAACATACAGGAAGTGGATAATAAATGGTTAAAACAGCCTCATTACTAAAGGTAGGCTACTCTATGTAAGTTGATGAATGTTCACCAAATGTTTGGGTAGTTTATCATTCCTACGTTTGTTTATTAGGGTAAGGCCAAACCATCTGGCCTAGGGGGGAGCCCCCCCCACTCCGACGGGTCTTGGCACATGCCACTCTACTATATGTTTGGCTTCTCTGCTGACAGCAAGACAGATCTGAAGTGCTGAGTATCTCCAGTAGCTCCCGTTTCCCATTTGCCTGTTTGTTTAGTTGATCCGGATGATTGCAGTGGTGGTGGAATTGAGCTGGCAAGTGCAAGTTGGGCTAGCCTCCCTCAGGGCCTATTTTCTCTGAGTTTCAGGTGGCTGCAGCATTGGGGAAGCGACAGCATCCATTTATATCACTTAATCCTGGAGACACACCATTAGGGTGAGAGGCGGGGAGAAGACACACATGGGTTAGACTAAGTAAATGACCATGTTAGACGACATGCTATTATCTCCCTCTCGACGAGTGACTTTGGGGAACAATTAAATGTGACTTGTATTCCCAGAAGAGGACATTATTGTATTTGTATTTATGTGTAGGCAGGCTATACGTGAGGGGGACATAGGAAGTGCAGCCAGATGCACTTGTATATCTTTGTGTGTGGGTGTACTGTGTGGGTGTGTGTGTGGGTGTAGTGTGTGGGTGTACTATGTGGGTGTGTGTGTGGGTGTACTGTGTGGGTGTACTGTGTGGGTGTGTGTGTGGGTGTACTGTGTGGGTGTGTGTGTGGGTGTACTGTGTGGGTGTGTGTGTGGGTGTACTGTGTGGGTGTGTGTGTGGGTGTACTGTGTGGAGCCTGGTAAAAGTTTAGCTCTGTTATCATAAGATTACCTGCTTCAAAACCAGCTACATTTATATTTCCATTGGCCCTTGCCATGCGTTCCAACAAACAAAAGGGTGTTGTGGGTAGTGAATTTCTGCACATGAACATTAGAGCGTGTATATTCTGAAACTGAAAGTGTGAAAAGGTGAGTTTTTCTTGTGTGTTAGGACATTTTCATGTGTGTGTGTGTGTGTGTGTGTATTGTGTTGTCTTTGGATTGATTTCAGAGCAGGCTCCAGTGCTTGGATTGCAGAGTCTCGCATCATGTCGCCGTAATCCGTGGAACCACATGGCGACACATGGCTTCAATCTGCATTCTAATCTCCACTCTAACCAGGGGAACAAAGGATGGCAGCTCCACCAAATCTCATGATTCCACCCCCCCCCCCATGATAAACTGTTATACAGGTTACAATCTTGATCCACGGTTTGATCTGGTATTGTTGCACTACTATCACCAGCAGAGAAACAATATGACATTTTCTTCAACAGATTGAGTTTTGACTTCAGAACCAGTGAGAATATATCTAATTTTTTTTTCTTGGGCCAAGTTATTAAAAACAAAAATGCAAAAAATAAATGAGCCCTGCATGCATCATTTGTTTAATATTTAAATTATTAGGGCCATAGAGTGATTTCAGAAAGTTTTCACACCCCTTGACTTTTTCCACATTTTGTGGTGTTACAGCATGAATTTACATTTACATTTACATTTAAGTCATTTAGCAGACGCTCTTATCCAGAGCGACTTACAAATTGGTGCATTCACCTTATGACATCCAGTGGAACAACCACTTTACAATAGTGCATCTAAATATTTTAAGGGGGGTGAGGGGGGTGAGAAGGATTACTTTATCCTATCCTAGGTATTCCTTAAAGAGGTGGGGTTTCAGGTGTCTCCGGAAGGTGGTGATTGACTCCGCTGTCCTGGCGTCGTGAGGGAGTTTGTTCCACCATTGGGGAGCCAGAGCAGCGAACAGTTTTGACTGAGCTGAGCGGGAACTGTACTTCCTCAGTGGTAGGGAGGCGAGCAGGCCAGAGGTGGATGAACGCAGTGCCCTTATTTGGGTGTAGGGCCTGATCAGAGCCTGGAGGTACTGAGGTGCCGTTCCCCTCACAGCTCCGTAGGCAAGCACCATGGTCTTGTAGCGGATGCGAGCTTCAACTGGAAGCCAGTGGAGAGAGCGGAGGAGTGGGGTGACGTGAGAGAACTTGGGAAGGTTGAACACTAGACGGGCTGCGGCGTTCTGGATGAGTTGTAGGGGTTTAATGGCACAGGCAGGGAGCCCAGCCAACAGCGAGTTGCAGTAATCCAGACAGGAGATGACAAGTGCCTGGATTAGGACCTGCGCCGCTTCCTGTGTGAGGCCGTACTCTGCGGATGTTGTAGAGCATGAACCTACAGGAACGGGCCACCGCCTTGATGTTGGTTGAGAACGACAGTTTGTTGTCCAGGATCACGCCAAGGTTCTTAGCGCTCTGGGAGGAGGACACAATGGAGTTGTCAACCGTGATGGCGAGATCATGGAACGGGCAGTCCTTCCCCGGGAGGAAGAGCAGCTCCGTCTTGCCGAAGTTCAGCTTGAGGTGGTGATCCGTCATCCACACTGATATGTCTGCCAGACATGCAGAGATGCGATTCGCCACCTGGTCATCAGAATTTAAAATGGATTACATTGAGATTGTGTGTCATTTGCCTACACACAATACCCCATAATGTCAACGTGGAATTATGTTTTTAGAAATATTTACAAAATTAATTAAAAATGAAAATGTGAAATGTCTTGAGTCACTGTGAGCAATAATAGTGTTTAACATGATTTTTGAAGGACTAGCTCATCTCTGTACCCCACACATACAGTTAATTGTAACTGCTCAGTCAAGCAGGGAATTTCAAACATAGATTTAACCACAAAGACCAGGCGGTTTTCTATTGGTAGAAAAAAAAGATATTGGACATCCCTTTGAGCATGGTGAAGTTATTAATTACACTTTGGATGGTGTATCAATACACCCAGTCACCACAAAGATACAGGCGTCCTTCCGAACTCAGTAGCCGGAGAGGAAGGAAACCGTTCAGGAATTTCACTAGGCCAATGGTGACTTTAAAACAGTTACAGAGTTTAATGGCTGTGGATGGATCAACAACATTGTAGTTATTCCACAATACTCATCTAAATGACAGATTGAAAAGAAGGAAGCCTTTACGTGCATCCTGCTTGCAATAAGGCACTAAAGTAAACATGTGGCAAAGAAATGAACTTAATATCCTAAATACAAACTGTTATGTTTGTGTCAAATCCAACACAACGTACCACTCTTCATATTATCAAGCATGGTGGTTGCTGCATCATGTTATGAGTATGCTTGTCATCAGCATAGACTAGAGAGTTTTTTAGGATAAAAACAAACAGAAGCACAGGCAAAATCCTAAAGGAAAACCTGCTTCAGTCTGCTTTCCAACAGACACTGGGAGACAAATTCACCTTTCTGCAGGACAATAACCTAAAACAAGTTCCTTATCAAGGGAACATTGAATGTTCCTGAATGGCCTGGTTACAGATTTGACTTAAATTGGCTTGAAAATCTATGGCAAGACTTGAAAATGTCTGTCTAGCAATTATCAACAACCAACTTGACAGAGCTTGAATAATTTTTTTAATAATCATGGTGTGCAAAGCGCTTAAAAACCTAGCCAAAGAGACTCACAGCTGTAATCGCTGCCAACGGTGACTCAAGGGTGTAAATATTTATGTAAATTAGACATTTCTGTATATGTTATAAATAAATTAGCAGGAATTTCTAAAAACCTGTTTTAACTTAGAAATTATGGGGTATTTTGTGAATTCAGGCTGTAAAGCAACACAATTTTGAATAAGTCAAGGGGAATGAATCTTTATTCTTAGATTGCCTTTAGCAATCTCTCTCTCTGTTTCCAACCGCAGAGAATTGACCTATCACCTACGTGCTTTTATTTTGAACCCCCCCCATGTCATATGCGTATGTTGTATTGAATATTACTATGCATTATGTCATATTAAAGGTGATTAAATAGGCCAGATATAGACTGAATTCGTTATTTACTCAGTAGTCGTGAAGGCTTTATGAGTTGTCTAAATGTTCAGTGGGTTACTTACAGCCAAATAGCTGAACACAGCTCTGCAAAGATATTTGATGCATCTGTATTTGATGAGTGACTGCATGAACATGGTGGCCATTTTTAAACGGCAGGTGCTAACAACGTTGCCATAAAGAGGTTGATGGTATATGTAATTGAAAAGATACAACCAGTCCCTTCCTCTATCACTGCCACATAATAATCGCTCCTTCTCTTCCTCCCATACCAACTAGCGATTGCCCTGATAGCAGACAATAAAATCCAATTTTCTTAAGTCTTGGTGAAAACGCGGGCTAAGTTTCCATAAATTGTCACATGAAAAGGGTAATAAAGTAGGAGATCAAATAGTGGCGAGACCTGTGGAGGGTATTACCTTTGGGCATTGATTTAGAATCCCAGATTCAAGGGACCTTCAGCTACTTCTGGTACAGGTGACTGGCCTCAGCCACAGGCAGATATGCAGTCTCGCATCAGAAATATTTTGCAATGCAACAATGCATAGTCAAAGGGAGTTTAATTGCACACAGAATTGAATCGTTCGTATTAGCTAGCACTGCAGCCTTTCTAGCCTAAATGGGGCTATACTGTAACACATAATACGGGTGGTGTGTTGGGAGACACTATAACATTAGCAGCTAATGCTTGATGTTGGTTTCCATTATGGGTGTATGAATGTGGGATAAATGGAGACGTCATCGCATAACTGCATGGCTACAAGGCAGATGATATTACACCACCACAAAAGTGTAAGGTGAGACCGCCCCCCCCCCTCTCTCTCTTTCCCAGCTCCTGCTCCAGGGGGAGCTAAATTAGCACGTCAGTGTGGGTAAACGTTGACACACTGCACAGCTCTAGAAACTGTCCTGACGGGTACACCAGGGTTTGAGCCAGCCTGACGCACAAGTCTAGCACAGGGATATCACACATACACACAGAATGTTTCTATACATGCAAGCACACAATGACAACCGGCTGTCATGTATGCATTCATTTACATATCAAAGGATCCGGCAGGGTAGCCTAGTGGTTAGAGCGTTGGACTAGTAACCGGAAGGTTGCAAGTTCAAATCCCCGAGCTGACAAGGTACAAATCTGTCATTCTGCCCCTGAACAGGCAGTTAACCCACTGTTCCTAGGCCATCATTGAAAATAAGAATTTGTTCTCAACTGACTTGCCTAGTAAAATAAAGGTTAAAAAAATAAAAAATAAAAATCCCCCCACCTCCATATGCCCAAATGCACACATATAGAGGCAAACATTTTCTACTAGACGGTGCACATGCTGATAGTTTATTGTTTCATCTCAATGTCATTCTTTCTCTCTTCAGCTCTTTCTTTGTCTCCTACCCGTTTCTCTTCTCCCCCTCTCACGATCACATACATACACGGTCACAAATACAAGCATGCACATACAGTACACACATACTTATCCAAATAGTGTGCACACACCCGCAGCTTGACTAGTGCCTGCGGTGTGGGGACAAGCAGTCAGCTGTCACCATGGCAACCAGACGCAGTCACCCTCTTGCAGTCTCAAGCGTACACACACAAACACACACACACACACATATGCACCTCAGGTGGCGTCCTCAAGACAGGCGGCAGGATGGGTGTGGGGGCAAGCAATGCCATTCTGCAGCACTCGTCTGCCAGTCAGTCAGCCGATCTCTCCATCCATCCGTCCGTCACTCAAGCCGGTCCTGCCCATGAAATCGTGAGGATTCCCTGTCACTGATTCTCCACTTGGAGATTTCAGAGAATCAAATGTGACAGCAAACAAACATTCAAGGTACTGAGCAAACAACCAGTGGAGATGACGAGATGAAAGTCAATGAGGAGATTAAACTGAATTTAGCCTGTGCCCAACCTCGGACAGCCAGACGTTGCTTATCCCCAGAGCCAGGGGTTGGGTCTTTGCTATCCCTGCTAATGTGTCAGGCAGATACCCCCACAACCCCATTTCTCCAACCCTCTCCCCCCTTCAATTTCCCCCATCCATCTCCCCTCTCACCATCTCCTCGCCTGTCTCATTTATCCTCTGCCAGGGGCTGCATTTGCACATGCGGTTGCCGTGTTTATTGGACAGTTAATTACATTTAATCAGCGGATCCCCGTGTGTGAGGCGTTGCCCCGGGGCGGCTGAGGGATGGATGCTGACAGCGGTGGCATGCTCAGGTCATCTGCATTTTCAGATCTGTCTGAAGGGATGGGCCGAGTCAGACCCCCCCAACCCCCCTCCCCTCTTACCACATCGCACCCCTTCCCTTAACTGCCTTCGCCGAGTGTTTGTCACCACAGTGTC
This sequence comes from Oncorhynchus gorbuscha, assembly GCF_021184085.1. Lineage (NCBI taxonomy): Eukaryota > Metazoa > Chordata > Actinopteri > Salmoniformes > Salmonidae > Oncorhynchus > Oncorhynchus gorbuscha. The sequence goes on along the minus strand of NC_060182.1, from coordinate 57,176,836 downwards.
ACTTTGGGTGGCATGTTATCTCTGCGTTAACTCACGCCGGCCGACAGGCCTCTTTTCTCCGTGCTGGTGGTCGGAGAAGCACATTGATTGTACGCTTTGGCTTCCAGGCATCATGGGAGAGAACAGAAGACAGTGTGGAATGTCAAGGCTAAAGGAAGGGAAAATGGGGATTCGAGTTAACACATGGAGTACATGTGGAGAGATACATTGTGGATAGATGGATGGATGGGAAAGACAGAGAAACTGACAGACAGAACGTTTGGTTTCAGCAAGCAGACAACGCGGTGAAGCCAATAGGCCAGAAAAAGAAAAGAAGAAAATAGCAGATTTAACCGTGGGGTTAACACAGAGCACAATCACGCCATTGCGTTTTGTAATCACATCATTGAAAAGCCATCTCTCAAGGTGTTTGTACAGGCTCATGCATGTAAGTGGCAACGACACAGTCGACAATGAAGTCCCTGGGTACTCAATGGAAGCTCTGTGCAGCGCGGAGGAGAAAAATAAGCATCAGCGTCCCCGACATCTTATTTCAGCAATGCTCATTGTCCAGGAAATAAAGCCAATAGCTCTCACTGGGTATTTTCCATCAGGCCGCTATGCTTTGCGAGCTCGTCACCTTAACACTGAAATCCTTAGTGGTGAAACTGCCAAGTCCGTTTGCGATATTATAACAGCAAACAACCAACACGTTTTTTTCCCCCTCTGGCATCATTGCACGCGTGATAGAAGAGCAGAATATGTACTGCAATTTTTTTACAGGATTGCAAGAAGGTCCACACCTCCGCTTTTTCCCCCTTCTGCGGATTCCATCTTTAAGGTAATATCCATTTATTCCACTGGATATTTACACGGGCAATTCAGGCTAAGTGACGTGACAAGGGGGTTACATCAGTAACAAAATTGTAAGTCTCAACTTACTGGTTGAATTGGTGGTTTGGACAACACTCTTGGCTCTAGGTGCCAGCATTAACTACCTTAGCATGTGAAAAGTCCTTCCCAATAAAACTCATCAGCTTTGAATAAAAATGATATTGGCTTTACCTATTAGCGTTAAAAGAACCATAAACTCAGTTTACAGCCCGTGTCTTGTAAAAGCTACTGTAGGGTGACCGCAAACAAAGCATTAAACAACGCTTGTAGGCTAGAGCTGTGATGGAGATGGAGATTGTGCATGCATCCATTCATTCTCTTGATGTGCATTTTGTATATAGCTACCTCAATTACCTTGTACCCCTGCACATCGACTCGGTACTGGTTATTGTTATTGGTCATTCATTGTGTGTTTATAGGTAAGCATTTCCCTTTCAGTTTACACCTGCTGTTATCGAAGAAGGTGGCAAAAGGCTTTTATTTGATTTGAGTTTTAAAGCCGCAGAAGCAATGGTAGATATCCTGAGGCCTCTCACCTCAAATGTACAGCTCATTGTCGCTTAAGACAGCGGATATATTTCCTATATCGGAGGATGCATATTCCCCTTATTAGAGGAATAGGCATCAATAACAGCTGTCTGTTAACTATGTGATATTTCCCTTTTAATTTCAACTCTTCACAATTATCTGTCTTTCCATGCCCCTCTGTCCGCCTTCTCGTCTTTTCCTTTCATCAACTTCCTATCCTTCTTGTCATTTCCGGTCCTCTTCTCCTTCCCTCTTTGGCTCAGTCATACCCATCCAACAGGCCTAGCGTAGGGGAAATGTTTGACTTGCACAGTTCACACTCCAGTTTCAATTATAAGCCGTTCTTCTCCTGAACGAGCCCTCTCTTTTTTGAATTTGTTTCTGGGGGGGAAAAACAGTCTGAACGTGAGCTTTGTTCCTGATTTATAAAGCATTTAAGGGTGGGGGAAAAAAAAAAAAGTTGGGTTAAAGAAAACAGGCTTCATCCACAAAGGCGGTGTCAGGGAGAGAGCGGCCCGTGATTAACTTTCATTTCCTATGCCTTATTATTCCTGCCCCAAATGAAATTTCAGTTGCACAGATAAATCTTTCCCCTGCACCCCCACCGCTACCACCGTCCTGTAATAGCTCACGCGCTGTTATCGGCCTGTGTGTGTGTGTGTGTGTGTGTCAGGAAATAAGGTTGTCAAGCTGCCAGAGGTTTAATATACTGTATATATAGGACGTGGGATGGCTAAACAGTTGATATAAGGAGATCAATAGAATCGCATGAATCAGAGAGAATTTAATCACATTCTCCAGCTGATTTATAGACATAGACATAGATAAGTAGATATTGATGACCAAGAGCAATTTAGCTTCCCCCATAATTCCATTGAAGTGCAGAGAGAGGATGTCCATTGACTCTCAAGCACCAAGACTCAAGCCTAGAGGCCTACACGAAAGCTTGCCCTTGCATTCATAGTGAGAGGCCAAGTAATATTGAGTAGTGTCAATCAATTAGATGGTAATACCTTAATCCATGCCTTTAATTACAAACCTGACCTTTTTTTTCAATTCTCGCCTAAAATGACATATCCAAATCTATCTGCCTGTAGCTCAGGACCTGAAGTAAGGATATGCATATTCTTGTTACCATTTGAAAGGAAACACTTTGACGTTTGTGGAAATGTGAAATGAATGTAGGAGACAATAACACATTAGATCTGGTGAAAGATAATACAAAAACATGTTTTTCTTTATTTTTTCAGCTTTGAAATGCAAGAGAAAGGCCAAAATGTATTATTCCAGTTTAGACGCAATTCAGATTTTGGCCACTAGATGACAGCAGTGTATGTGTGAAGTGGGGCGACAGGTAGCCTAGTGGTGAGATCATTAGGCCTGTAACCGAAAGGTTGCTAGATTGAATCCACGAGCTGTCAAGGTAACAATCTGTCATTCTGCCCCTGAACAAGGCAGTTAACCCACTGTTCCTAGCCCGTCATTGTAAATAAGAATTTGTTCTTAACTGACTTGCCTAGTTAAATAAAGCTTTTCTGTATCAAGTCTGCCCAAATGTGCCTAATTAGTTTTTAAATACATTTTCAAGTTCATAACTGTGCACTCTCCTCAAACAAAAGCATGGTGTTATTTCACTGTACTAGCTACTGTAAATTGGACAGTGCAGTTTGATTAACAAACATTTAAGCGTTCAGCCCATATCAGATTATCAGGTAAGACCCAAGTGCAGGCTGTGTTGAAGTAACAATGTTTATTGCAACAACAGGGGCAGGCAAACGACAGGTCAAGGCAGGCAGGGGTAAATAATCCAGAGTAGTGGGGCCAAGGTACAGGACGGCAGGCAGGCCCAGGGTCAGGTCCGGCAGAGGTCGGTAATCCATAGTAGGGGCAAAGGCACCAGATGGCAGGCAAGCTCAGAGTCAGGACAGGCAAGGATCAAAACCAGGACAAGAAAAAGAGAGTAAAAGCAGTAGCTGAGACAAAACGCTGGTTGACTTGAACAAACAAGACGAACTGGCACAGACAGACAGAAAACACAGGTATAAATACCCAGGGGATAAGGGGGGAACATGGGCGACACCTGGAAGGGGGTGGAGACAAGCACAAGTGAAACAGATCAGGGAGTGACACAGATATGTCTATGTCCTGTGAAATGTTATTGTTTCTTACAACCTCATGCTAATCACATTAGCGCACATTAGCAGAACCGATCCTGTAGAGCAGCACCGATCCTGTAGAGGTTAAATAGATATCCTTTTGAGAAAGTGATGATGTGTTACTTTCCTTTTCCCTTCTCCTGTCTAGGCCTTGTCTACTGTATATATTCCTGTTTTTTAAACATGGCTTTAGATTTGGAATGGAGCCTATTGGGAAGATAAAAACAGACAGTCAAGTCACCTTACCTGTCAATCAAGGGCACTCCTGTGGGCTGGAAGACTAAATTAAAAAGCCCTTGAGTCCACCATTCAATTCTCTTTTATGCGTCTGTCATCATCTCATCAACAGACATGAAACATGGACCCCCAGAGAGACAGCTTGAGGATCACACCGCTGCCGCCAAAGTGTGTGCATTGACCTCGATTACGACGTAAATAAATGACTCTCGCTCCGAGGGAGCCACTTCTGTTCTGTTCCCCTCACCCTCCCATCCCTCCATCCGTGGGCCATCCCTCTGTTCCTCATTAGAAAGTGCATTGAGAATGTCACACCAATTTAGAGAGTTCTCGTCTGACATACGCCATGTTGTTTTTTTAATGGCGCAACTGTATACGTTTTGCTTGCCAACCCATCAGGCTCTTCTCAGGCCCCTTGAAGGGGGAGAAGAGCCAGAATCTCTGACCTGCTGTCGTCCCCCATTGTTAATTAGACCTATTCACCAGCCAGCTGTTTATAATAAAATTTATATGGAGTGGTGAATGGCTCAGATAAAAATAACAGATACATCAGCAGGCGCGTAGGAGCGTTACAACGAGCATGTGGTGTAAAATACACAAAAACATAAAAAGCTCATTAAGGAAGACAATAAAGAAAGAAGTCGAAAGCCCTGAGGGCTTGCCACCATCTTGAACTGAGCCCTGGAAGGACCTCACCCGCCTTTCTCCCCCTTCTCACTCTCCCCTCTCTATCTCTCTCACTCCCTCATGTTCGCTTTAGAAAGACTATCAATTTGTACCCTCTCTGTTTTTTCCCCCTCTGTGCTCTTCCAATGGCAGGTCTTCTGCTGCCATGCAGTATCCGGCTGCTGGCAGCTGAATCTCGGGAGAGGAAAGGGGGGTAGATGGAACAAGCTTGTCTCCGGTAGTGTTCTGGCACACTGCCTTGACCAATGGAACCAGCTGTGGTGAGGAGACAACAGCCTAACAAACAACACACACACAAACATACAGTCCTGCAATGTAGAAGATGTTTAATACGGCTCAGAGCTATTTAAAATACACGTAATTAAGTCAAATGCAAAGCAGATCATTAGTTGAAAGCTGTTTGCTCCCTGATGAGCCAGTGCTGGCTGTGAAGTCACAGGAACAAAAAGCACCCAGGACCAAGTGGAGACCGGCAAGATGGTCGCCGAACATGGTCTCCGTGTCAAAGGTAAAATGGTCAGACTCCTGCCATGCACTTTCATCTCACTATATATTTTTTTACATCACCATATTTTACAACTTTGAAGGCCAAACAATTAAATTATAGTGAGTGAATTTGAGCAGCATGTAAGCTGACTTCATAGCACTCCAACAGAACAGGGGCACAGCACAGCTTCAAAAGTAAATATCAAAGGACTGCCAGGAGTCTAATTGCCATCTTTACCCATGAGGTCTATTCCCATTCGGGTCCACTTTTATTTCAAGCTCAAAGTACTACAAGAGAGATGATGTATTTGGTACTGCAAAGTGGACTCACTGAAGTTAAATTAGTTATATGTATTTATGCGGAATATGATGCACTTTGGCTCATTGACACAGCGTGCTTGACAATTTAGTCAACTTTGAACATATTCAGCATTTGAATGAATTGACGCCAATGGGAGACACGCAGAAAACCAGGGACTTGTTTATTAGGACACACAATGGAAATGGGTATGCAACTAAAACAAAAATAATATAGTCCCTCCATTCTTTTGTCTTTTTTTTGTTGTTTGGTGCCAAATGAACATAACCCTCGACTGCCAACATAACCATGGTTTCTCAAGGACAGAGAGGTGACGTGGCTGCAGAGGATTGAGGAAGCGGCTCAGAAGGTTCCAGCTCAGTTCCAGCTGAGGTAATGCTCACTGAGGTAAATCAGACCGCCCCTTTAACTGCTTGAAGGCCTCTCCCATGTCAGCCCTTAATTAACTATTGACCGGGCCACTAACAGAAACCAAGCAGCAGGAGATTAAAAACAAAAAAGCCAAACTAAAGGCTAATGGCCCAAGAATCTGATACATCCCTTTAAGGCCCTTTTCACGGCTCTGATCGGGGCTCCGTTTCAAATCCGCCCTTGGATGGGCCGGCCGGAAGCCGCTGCTAGGACTTCAATGCTCTCAATATCTATCGACCTGTTTGATCCGGCCCTGACAACAATGGCCGCCACACACAATCCCTCCCGCGCAAAGCCTGTCAGATACAAGGTGAAAGCCTGTCTGGTTGTCTTGTGCTTTATGTGTGTGTGCTTTGTGTGCGTGTGTGATGCTGGCTAGGCTAGGGGAAACAAAGCCACAGTCAGAGGAAGCAATGGCGGTAGCCTCATCAGTAGGCCAGTCGATGCAGGGGCCTGTAGTGTTGGCATCATTAGCACCAGGGCACAGGGAGCCAGCTCAAGTCCCATAACACACACTTACTTCTACTGGGACACGGACGCTGCCCACTGACTGACAAGGGCTAGTATTTATAGTGCACCCTCCCACACATACTTAAAAGCAGATACATAAAATGTAGGCGAACTGGAAAGACACAGACATAGACACACACACACAGTGAATGTAAAATAAGGAGAAAGATATCGATACATTTCCAAGCGTAACATTGCAACTGTATACAATGGAACTGATGAGCCGCCTCAATCTTTCTAATCTCTCTCTCTCTCTCTCTTTTCTATGCTCCCTCTCTTCACCCCTCCAGCAGCTCTCCCCTCTGTCTGTCTATGTCCTTTCCTTTGTGCGATGGTAATTGCAGTTGTCTGACTGAGCCAAACGCCCACCCTGGGAATGTCAAGTCGCCCGCCGTGTGGTCGACATGTCACGTGACCATCGCGCTCCTCCCTCCTTTATGACCACAATTAGGAGCTAGGTAGGCTGTCAAACTGCAAATTAGCATTTTAACGTTAGCATTTGATTTGAATGTTATCGCCCACTCCCTTCCTCTCATCCATGCACGGTGTGGAGTGACTGCTTAGACAGCATGTCAATCTCGGCCTGGGCAAACTTTGTAATTTACATCTGTTATTCAATAAAAGTGCTTTTATCTCGAAGACAATTGTCAAGTGGCTTAATTCTGACGCTGAGAGAAATTTGGTACATCAATTTACTTTGGTTTTGTATGCACCTCTGTAGACTACGAGGTGGACAAAGGGAGAGGACCAAACATTTTGTAATAGAAAAAGGAAAAGAATAACATTGTCTATCTCTATCGTGGTGTAAAATAGTCATTGTGGCCTCGACATATTGTGGGTTTTATACACAAGAGGAAAAACTGTGAAAGATCGAATCGTTTTCCATCCTGGGGAAAAGACGCCAGAAAAGCCCAAAACTAGACAGAGGGACAGACAGAGAGAGAGGTGGGGGGAGTGAGAGGGGGGGGAAATAGACCGGGCAGGTCTGGCTGAGCGAGCAAGCTAATTAACAAACAAACAAAAAAACGATACAAATGTAAAATTGTAATTTGTGAACATAGGCACCTAATTAACCCTTTACATGTACAGGAATTGGCCTATATGGATAGGGCTAGATTGAAATGTTTCTTACAGAAGAAATATGAAATGCATATGCAATTTAAAGGGAATTGTTTGGAGATTAAGGGAAAATGATTAGACAACATGATGTCAACATTTCATCTGACACAAGACTGATTCCAAATATAACACGGTTGATTTTATGTGCATTTTGCATTTACTGGACTTATCGCTGCATTTGTTCATAACTAAATCTGAAAATACATTCAGGAACATACATTCAGAAACATGATAAGAATGTTCCTGGCAAAGGACAAGGGTTGACTGAGAGCACTAACTGGTGTCTCCAAGTGGCCAGACACCTCTCCAAAGTGGGCACAGTTCCTAAGTCATTTCAATGCACTTTTTATGACCAAGCAGAGTCTTCAACGATAAAGGTGCTTTTTGAGCTCTCCTAGCTGTGCCATTGAGGAACTAGAGCAAGCACACTTGTAGTTGTTTTGAACACAACCTTGCATTACTATTGTTGTTTACGCCATCCAAAAATTACTATTGTTGTTTACTCCATCCAAAACCGGCCCATTATAAATCACATTCTAGGTCAGGTGGCATCATTTGAAAGCTTGTTCTATTGCCAAAATGACTAGCTAAGTTATAAAATGTTTGAGTCAACTACTCACCACATTTTATGCACTACAGTGCTAGCTAGCTAGCTGTAGCGTATGCTTTCAGAACTAGATTAATTCTCTGATACTTTGATTGGATGGACCACCGTAGACGTTCATTGCAAAACAGTGTGTTTTAATAAATAATTTTGTGACGTGAATATACACTATATATACAAAGTATGTGGACAACCCTTCAAATTAGTGGATTTGGTTATTTCAGCCACACTCGTTGCTGACAGGTGTATAAAAGTGTGCACACAGTCCTGCAATATCCAAAGACAAACATTGGCAGTAGAATAGCCTTACTGAAGAGCTCAGTGAGAATGCCAAGAATGTGCAAAGCTGTCATCAAAGTAAACGATGGCTACTTTGAAGAATCTAAAATATATTTCAATTGTTTAAAACACTTTTTCGGTTACTACATGATTCCATTTGTATTATTGCATAGTTTTGATGTCTTTACTATTATTCTAAATTATAGAAAATAAAAATAATAGAAAATAAAAATAAAGATAAACCTTTGAATGAGTAGGTGTTCTAAAACTTTTGACCGGTAGTGTATAGTAAATATATGTGTGAAATTTGTTTTGATTTAAAACAGACCATTATCATGCACCTGTCTCAAAATAGGGGCAGCTGGAAAGAAATACACGTAATTTATGCACTTAAATAGCGAATGGTTCATTTTCATGCCAGCCAGGTAGGCTATACTACTGTTATAAAGAAAAGCAATATGCTTAATATTAGGAAAGTTTAGAATAAAATATAGTAGGCCTAGCCTATAGAAAGCTGATGTGATTAAAATCAAATCAAATGTTATTTGTCACAGGCGCTGAAAACAACAGGTTCACCTTACTGTGAAATGCTTACTTACAAGCCCTATAACCAACAATGTAGTTAAAAATAAAAATAAACTACAAAAACAATAAGAATACGAAAGAAAAGTAACAAATAATTAAAGAGCAGCAGTAAAATAACATATACATGGGGTACCGGTACAATGTGCGGGGGCACCGGTTAGTCGAGGTAATGGTAATTGAGGAAATATGTACATGTAGGAAGAGTTATAAGTGTGACTATGCATAGATAATAACAGAGCGTAGCAGCAGTGTAAAAGAGGGGGGGGGGCAATGCAAATAGTTTGGGTAGCCATTTGTTTAGATGTTCAGGAGTAGAAGCTGTTTAGAAGCCTCTTGGACCTAGACTTGGCGCTCCGATACCGCTTGCCATGCGGTAGCAGAGAGAACAGTCTATGACTAGGATGGCTGGAGTCTTTGACAATTTTTAGGGCCTTCCTCTGACACCGCCTGGTATAGAGGTCCTGGATGGCAGGAAGCTTGGCCCCAGTGATGTACTGAGCCGTACGCACTAACCTCTGTAGTGCCTTGCAGTCGGAGGCCGAGCAGTTGCAATACCAGACAGTGATGCAACCAATGCTCTCAATGGTGCAGCTGTTGAACCTTTTGAGGATCTGAGGACCAAAGCCAAATCTTTTCAGTCTCTAATGACCAACAGCAGCATCAGAGCTTGGGGAAGCCTAATTACCGTGACTAAACGGTCACATGGAATTTGACTGCCATCATGACTCATGACCGCCGGTGTGGCAGTAATACGGTCACTGTAACAGCCCTAGCCGGGAATGTGTTTCATAAGACACTCGTTCTACAATGCCTTGCTACGAAGGTAGCTTGCAACTTAGTTTTAACGTTGTTACATGTTGCTGTGGAAACTATATAATCTACTGTGAGGTGAATGCCCGCCGTCTCCAGTCAGCTCAGCTGTCCTACGACACAATGTTCTATAACTGGCTGGCCTTGTCTCGTTTCTGCTTTTGTCTGCTGTTAGATCTTTCCCAGGAGACAAATTCCAGAACTAATATCCCTACAAGTGTAGGCTACATGTGGACATTGCACAAACATCACCCAGCTTGAGTTTAGATACAGTACATCAAGGAAAATGTGTTTGTGTTACAAAGACAAAACATTTTCAGCTGTAAATATCAATTGTGCTTTACCTAACAGTTCAAAATCAGTTACGTGTAGACACAACTTCAGCTGTCTAACCAGAACTAGGATGGCATTTCTATGGTCTATTTACCCAAATCTAAAGATCTGGCTGTCTAACACACTGACATTCAGATGTGAGATGAAGGAGGATGGCACTCTTCTCATACTGAGTAGCCTACAGAGTCAAATGAGAAGAATGCAATTGCTGAATTTACGTTGATATTCTAAAGTGTTTTGATAACTTTCAAGTGTAACAATTCCATGTAGAATCAACCATCCTTCACTTAATACTGTCAGTGCTCTTAAAAAATCAGTGCTCTGCAAATATTATACTCGTCTTTCATCTTTTATTGTCATTCAAAGGCTACCTTGCCAAACATGTCAGTCGTACCTTACTGTATGGTGTCACATAGCCGCGCCCCCATTGATAGCATCATTTGATTCAATAATAACAAAAGATGATAAAAAAAGGAATAGGTATGTCTTGTCTCATTTTAACGCTTCAAGGTCTTCCCCAATTCAGAAATCAGTATCAAATGAATAGGCGTAAGCAATTATGGTAAATCCAACTGCCTTTAACTAGATATCTTCGCTAGACAGAGAGAGACCCACACAGAAACTATGATTTGGGTGAATGTCATATTGAGAGTGTTTCACAGTGTTTCAATTTGTCACTTTGTGCTTATAGGTCAGTACTTGTCTAGCCTGCCAGAGGTTTAAGAGGGTGAAGACTGGCGCTGGAGTTGAAGCCCATCAAAATTGTTTCACCATGGCACATGATCAATAAGTGTGTCACAATACAATTTTGCTTTGATAAGTTGTTTTTTAAATGGTTGCTTTATTTGACCACAGCAGAGTTCAATATGATCAAATGTTTGTGTCGGTATCCCTATTTGCTATTGCAAGCAGTCTTACTCTCTGCAGAGATGAGGAACCCTCCATGGCACGATATCATCAGAAATCCACGAGAAAACATATTTGATCTTGTTTTCAGGCTGGGCACCTGGCACCATTTTCCAGTCCCGATTCCAGTCCCCGTCCTGGGTCCATTCTCCCAAGATGTCCACACCCATCACAAGGTCAGAGGTCAGCGTCCACTGCTTCGGTCGGAAGATACGTGAGTGAAGGTAAGGAGATGGCCCGGTGCAGGAGATGTGGCAAACATTTCCATGTGTCCTGTTTGTTTCGTGTCGTCAATGTGCGTGAATATGCCTGTCCATCGTGTCCATCATGTCCATCGTCCATCATCTGTTTTGTCTGATGTTTTGCCCACCCTTGTTTTCACTGCTTGGCCATTTCCCCACCTCAAGACGGTAGGTATTTTACTACATTGCTACTTGTTGTATATTGTATGTTATTGTAAATAACCTTAATAAAGGTTTTAATATTGGTTGTAATATTGTTTTAAATTTGTATATAGATGTTTTCTTGCAGACATTGGCTGCGAAGTTGGTAAGCTGTTTGGTAAATATATAGCATATGTATCTGTCTTGTATTCCAAGTAATGTACAAGCATCTAAATATTTTTTTATTTTTTCATTTATGTGCTGGTAAATATTTGAAACTTGCTCGAATTGGATGTAAATGTATACATTTGCATATTACATGTATTCATTGCAAGTAAAATGTTCAATTGACTGAAATTGACTGTTCAGTTGCCCATTTCCTTACTGGTCCTTCACCCCTTCTCCTTAGCCATTCATCTTTTGTGTCCAATTCCAAATGACATTTTAGGCCAGGGTTGGTATGGAATTGGACATTGGTTTCTAGTTAGTGTTTGCATATCTGGAGGTTCTAGATTTGTGTATGTAATATGGCAGAAGTCTCCCGGAGTCCATTACACAGCAGGGTTGAGTCATCACCATATTGCTACACCTATACATGCCCCATATAAAGCAACTGTTAATGTCATGTTGTCATTATCTGCTAATAAAGTTTGCTAGCCATATCATACTAGGGATATAATATGTGAGATACACAGATGAACTAAAAACACTAGCAGGGCAAACACTCGGAACAAACAGAGCAGCAGTGCCTGGACTTTGCAGTCTCCCTATTCAAGTCCCCCTTCCGTGACCGCCTGTTGAGAACAAGTGACGGGCAGAACCTCCCAACCACACAGCACCCATCTCTTTATTCCACACACCAGAATTAAGTATTTCAGTCTGATTGCAAATGATTTGAATGTAAATGATTGCCATGCGAGTTTACAAAACATAATCTGTGAAAATAAATTCACAACACAACTGTACCAAAAACAATCAGTTTATGCATTAAAATATGGAATATTGCCAAGTTGGTTTTCACAGCTGTTTCATAAGGTGTTCATTATTGAAAATAAATCCTTTGAAGGTATTTATTTGTTCCACATTATTCATTGTTGTATCCTAGGACCTACAATAGATACATATAAACTCAGCAAAAAAATAAATGTCTTTCAAAGATAATTTGTATAAATCCAAATAAATTCACAGATCCACATTGTAAAGGGTTTAAACACTGTTTCCCATGCTTGTTCAATGAACCATGAACAATTAATGAACATGCACCTATGGAACGGTCGTTAAGACACTATCAGTTTACAGACGGTAGGCAATTAAGGTCACAGTTATGAAGACTTAGGACACTAAAGAGGCCTTTCTACTGACTGAAAAACGCCAAAAGAAAGATGCCCAGGGTCCCTGCTCATCTGCGTGGACGTGCCTTAGGCATGCTGCAAGGGGGCATGAGGACTGCAGATCTGGCCCGGGCAATACATTGCAATGTCCGTACTGTGAGACACCCAGAGACAGTGCTACAGGGAGACAGGACGGACAGCTGATGGTCATCACAGTGGCAGAACATGTGTAACAACACCTGCACGCCTGTACTCTGGAGCGGGATCGATTTGGAGGTGGAGGGTCCGTCATGGTCTGGGAGCGGTGTGTCACACCATCATTGGACTGAGCTTGTTGTCATTGCAGGCAATCTCAACGCTGTGCGTTACAGGGAAGACATCCTCCTCCCTCATGTGGTACCCTTCCTGCAGGCTCATCCTGACATGACCCTGCCATACTGCTCATTCTGTGCGTGATTTCCTGCAAGACAGGATTGTCAGTGTTCTGCCATGGCCAGTGAAGAACCCGGATCTCAATCCCATTGAGCACGTCCGGGACCTGTTGGATCAGAGGGTGAGGGCTAGGGCCATTCCCCCCAGAAATGTCCGGGATATTGCAGGTGCCTTGGTGGAAGAGTGGGGTAACATCTCACAACAAGAACTGGCAAATCTGGTGCAGTCCATGAGGAGGATATGCACTGCAGTACTTAATGCAGCTGGTGGCCACACCAGATACTGACTGTTACTTTTGATTTCACCCCCCCCCCCTTTGTTCAGGGGCACATTATTCCATGTCTGTTAGTCACATATCTGTGGAACTTGTTCAGTTTATGTCTCAGTTGTTGAGTCTTGTTATGTTCATACAAATATTTACACATGTTTAAGTTTTCTGAAAATAAACGCAGTTGACAGTGAGAGGACATTTCTTTTTTTGCTGAGTTTACATGGTTGAACATGGTTGACTTATGATTCACAGCTAATTCACAAGGGAAATGCACCAGCATGGCACTGACTGGTTGGTATTACTCACCCTGGCCCAGGAGTAGTCCATTGCGGCCACATGGATGGGGGGCACCTCCTTACAACATACAAGACACAAACACACACAGCACTGATTGCATTCTCAATGTCCTCTATTACTCTGAAACAGGACCGGTGTCTGGCCACTGCCTCATTATCTGGTGGTGATCTGCCATCATTATTTTTGCCCTAAAAAATTCACACTAATGTTGTTGCTTGCAGGCATATTTTGGGGGGTTAGCTGAAGTCCTCAAATGCAAGCTAGCTAGTTCCTGGATCCATGGCTTCCTGGATCAATGGTCTCCGACTGGGGTCCCCGGTTCTGGAAGGCGTTCTGCACACTCATTGGGTCGTCGGCCAGCCTGTCCTCTGGGTTCCACCCCCAGTCCAATGGCCAGTCGGAGCAAGCCAACCAAGACCTGGAGACGACTCTTCGCTGCCTGGTCTCCGCCAACCCACACCACCTGGAGCCAGCAACTAGTGTGGGTCGAATATGCTCACAACACCATTCCTTGCTCTCCCATGGGTCTCTCACCTTTTGAGTGTTCCCCAGGTTATCAGCCTGAGCAAGAGGAAAAGGTTGGCATACCTTCAGCCGCCGCTGTCATCGTACCTGGAAGAGAGCGCCGTTCGGCCTTCTAGAGACCACCTCCAGGTATCGACGACAAGCGGACCGCCACCCGGTATCATCTTGGGCAGAACGTATGGCTGTCCACCCGGGATCTGCCCCTCCGGGTGGAGTCCCGCAAACTTCCCCCCCGTTTTATCGTCCCTTTCCTCATCTCCAAGTTCATTAGCCCCTCTGCTGCTCATCTTCTGGTGCCCCGTACCCTCCGTATGCATTCCACTTTTCATGTGTCTAGAATCAAACCCATGTCTCATAGCCTTTTGTCTCCTATTTCCAAACGTTTGTTACTTCGACACTGTCTGCATCTGGGTCTTCCCTAAAACGTGATACTCTCTTTCACATATGTCATTCAACAAACCTGTGCTTTAAACCATGTATATTTGTTTATTTCTTGATACATTTGAAACAAGACCTAGTTGTGGCCGCAACCGGACTAGATTGTGAACGACTCTTGGCGGAATGCATTGCTTGAATGCCGGTGATAAGGAAGTCGTTCGTGAACTACAGCCCCCAAAACGAAGTTCGAGTTTGTTGAACAGAGGCTGTGTATATTTTGGTTTTACAAAGGGGTGTCCATCATAACGTTCAATAATCAATTAATTGCATTCTTTCATTCTTGCACAACGGGATCAATTATCAGTTCTATTATATTTATTCTCTGTGCTCATAATCTATTTCCTTACACGAATATGGCAGACAGTTTGCCGGTCAGAGCACGTTACTGGAGTCGCTGAGCTGGAGGAGCGTCTATTCATTCTGCTATAGGACTCATTGTGGCCAACACTAGCAGGTCAAGCGAACGACTAAAATGAACGAGTCACTCACAAAAACAAATCATGACTCTCAAGTCAATAAAAAGAGTTGTTCAAAAATAACAAATCGTTCAAACTGCACATCACTAGAAGGCTGGGGATTGTTTAATTTTTACTGAACTAATAAACAATAATCACCACTGCCCTACACAAACATAAGAGAAAAAGCCCTCGCCTCTTTCTTTCGATTAAGTTAAATTCATAAACTTGCGAGAAGGCAGCCGAGGGAGTTTTGTGAGGCAGATGTGGCTTAGCATAAATTCTCATCTGTTGAGTTTGTTTTGCTCCATCCTTGCCCACTCTCCTCTATGGGATCTGAATGCTTCACTAACAATACAAGGTTTTCCTGTAAGGACACAATCTGAATTTCACTTATAGAAGGAAGATGCCTCATTGTGGCGCCGAGGGCCCAGAATTAGCCCGTAAGGGATACACTGGTTATACAAATTTACAAACAACTATTAATGTCCTCTCCCCCCCCACAACACATTGCAGTTTGCTGTCTTTGATGCCCTGTTAAAGTTTTATCTGGGAAAAAAACAGGGGAATGGCCCTGTCTTTCGCTGCCATGAGTTACAGCCGGCCGTAAACAAAGCTGAAAAGGGCAATAAATTGTGCCCAACTGCACTAGGTTGGAATAACAAGTACTGGTGGCTTGCTAGGGCCATGTCACAGCAGTGCCTCTGTGTGACCCAGCTACAGTACACGCCTTTCACTGCAGATGGGCCTCTGATTGCTACTGAGAGACATGGGGCTGTGAAATGCAAGGCCATACGCATCATCAAGCTTTGAGGTTATAATCAGATACTGAACAGTTTATTTACTATTGTGTAGCAGTGAGGCTCTAGTAACATGGATGGGGTCTCTGACCGTGGACAGTGTTTTGCAACTATTCAAATGTGTGACTTACATACTAAACATACAGTTAGACTTTTAAGTCCACAGCTCAACAACCCAATGGCACATGGAGGTTGAATAAAGGGAAATAAACCTATCAACGTCGAACACAAACTCGGAACACATCAATACACATTTAGCAGATATAAATGCCTCCCATAAATGTGGACTAAAATGATATGTGGGGGGTAATAAATGCGCTAGTTTAATGGCTTGGTGCATCCGGGGGCATTTTGTTCCCTTCATAAGCGCCGTTAATGGATGTCTCCATGTGGTGCATATTTTGATGTCAGTTTCCCTTATCATTTGCTGCAACTCCACAAACGACCCTGTTCCTCTCCCTGCTTCTTTTGTTTCTTGAGATTTCCAATTTGTTTCACAGAGGTTTTTTAAAAATTCATTAGCATTTGCACAAAACACTTCTGGGAGCCTCAAATTGATTTCTTATTAATAGGTTGTTTGTAGAGATAAATTATTTTTGCACTGAGGCAATGAAAACGTAGCAAGACGGAGCTCGGGAAAAAATATCCCTGGGTCCTAAGCGTGTACCGCTAGAGAGGAAAATGTAAATGTGTTGTTTTCGCTTGATAAGTTCATACAGTTAATATTTGCACACTGAAAGGTATTAACTCCTACTTCTTATATCAGGGTTGCTCATAATGTCATAGCCATCTTCCCAGAGTCTCAGTAACAAATTGATGTGATGTGCTTGACTAGTGTATGATAGGTGCTAAAAGGCTTGATTGACATTGCACTGAGAGACAAAATGACATAAATGTTTATGATGTGAAATAAAAGGGGATGAATAAGCCGTGCCCTTAGTTGAGAGACGTATTATCAATACCATGTTTACTGAGCTGTCAGGTGCTAATATATATCATGTAATCCTCTTTTATTTCTGAGTATTTATCAGACTCAACACATTAAACTGTACTTTTTTTATGTGGATATTGTGGATATACAGTGGATATACTTTAAACTACGACTAATATTAAGTGTCTTGTTTACACTTAGTCATTTTGAGAAAGCTGACAAATGTACTTCCTGTACGACTGGAATTTACACTATATATACAAAAGTATGTGGACACCCACTCAAATGAGTGAATTCAGCCACACCCGTTGCTGACAGGTGTATAAAATCGAGCACACCGTCATGCAATCTCCATAGACAAACATTGGCAGTAGAATGGTCCACACTGAAGAGCTCAGTGACTTTCAACGTGGCAACATCATAGTATGCCACCTTTCCAACAAGTCAATTTGTCACATTTCTGCCCTGCTAGCGTTGCACCAGTTTAGAAGCAACAATGGCTCAGCCACAAAGTGGTAGGCCACACAAGCTTAAAGAATGAGACCGCCGAGTGCTGAAGCATATAGCGAGTGAAAATTGTCTGTCATCGGTTGCAACACTCACTACCGAGTTCAAAACTGCTCCTGGAAGCAACATCAGCACAAAAACTGTTGGTCGGAGCTTAATAAATGGGTTTCCATGGCCGAGCAGCCGCACACAAGCCTTAGATCACCATGCGCAATGCCAAGCGTTGGCTGGACTTGTGTAAAGCTCGCCGTCATTGGACTCTGAAGCAGTGGAAAATCGTTCTCTGCAGTCATTAATCACGCTTCACCATCTGGAAGTTCGATGGACGCATCTGGGTTTGGCGGATGCCAGGACAAAGCAGCAAAGCAGGGACCAACTCCATGTTAATGCCCGTTAATGCCTGCTATAACTGTCATTCCCTCATCCGCTCTCTCTATGGAAATACACCACCATTTTAAGGAACATGCGGAGACATATTCTACAGAGTCACGCCTGGAACAAATCAGAGCACGAACAATTAATTCAATCGGACCAATGGCAGAGGAAACGCAGTTCACATGATTACCGTAGTTTTGGGTGTGCTCCTTTTGCATAGCCAGCGGGAGCTGAACAACAAAGGCACCATTTGCCATTCTAATCAAGTGCTAGGGTAGTGAATGTTGTCACAAACTAAAACACAGTAGATAAGCTAAAATTGTCAGAGAGATCAAAAAAGCAAGATTTGTTTCTCAGACAGCAGCAAGACACTGGTCCATTTGTCTCTAATTCAAATAGCTTTGAAGATTCCGCTAGCGGGATCAAATTCGGCAACATCCGGTGAAATCGGAGCACACCAAATTCAAAATACAAAATCGTAATATTAAACATTCATGAAAATACCAGTGTCATGCATGATTCTTAGAATCTTGTTAATCTAACTGCATTGTCAGATTTCAAAAAGGCTTTACGGCGAAAGCATAGCATTCGATTGTCTGAGGACAGCGCCCCATGTCAACATATCTTTCAAACCAGCACTGGCGACACAAAATCATAAATAGTGATAAAATAAATCACTTACTTTTGAAGATCTTCTTCTGGTTGCAATCCCAAGGGTCCCAGCTACACAATGAATGGTCATTTTGTTTGATAAAGTCCTTCTTTATATCCCAAAAACGCTGTTTAGTTGGCGCCATTGAATTCAATAATCCAGTCCTTCAACATGCATACAAAGGATTCCAAAAGGTTAACAGCAAAGTTCGTCCAAACAAGGTACACAGTGTTTTTTATTAATCCTCAGGTTGTCTAATATCTAAATAAACAATAATATTTCAGGCAGAGATTACTATGTTCAATAGCAAAGGAAAAGAACGAAGAGCGCGCCCACGTTCACGCGCGCACAAAGACAACTTTTGCCCTGGCGCTCAACTTGGAATGACTACAAATACTTCTTAATTTAAAAAAAACAAGCCTAAAAACTTGTATAAAGACTGTTGACATCTAGTGTAAGCCATAGGAACTGCAATCGGGGAGGCAGAAATTAGATCTTTCAATAGCAATGCATTGGAAGTCATTCCAAGTTTAACAAAGAATAAATTCCAGATCGATTTTCCTCGGGTTATCGCCTGCTGTATCAGTTCTGTTATACTCTCAGACATTATTTGAACAGTTCTAACGTAAACTTCAGAGTGTCTGCCTATCCAATGCTACCAATTATATGCATATCCTAGCTTCTGGGCCTGAGTAACAGGTAGTTTACCTTGGGCACGTCAGACAGGCAGAAATTCAGTATACTGCACCGACCCTAGAAAGGTTCATCAATGATTGGAAGTTACTTTCCATCCACCTAGTTTCCATCCTCCTTCCATCAGAAAAACAGCCCCACATCACCAACAAACTATTGTAACAGTATAACTTTACGTCCGTCCCCTCGCCCATACCCGGGCGCGAACCAGGGACCTTCTGCACACATCAACAACAGTCACCCACAAAGCATCGTTACCCATCGCTCCACAAAAGCCGCGGCCCTTGCAGAGCAAGGGGAACTACTACTTCAAGGTCTCAGAGCAAGTGACGTAACCGATTGAAACGCTATTTAGCACACACCGCTAACTAAGCTAGCCATTTCACATCCGTTACACTCACCCCCCTTTTGACCTTCCTCCTTTTTCCGCAGCAACCAGTAATCCGGGTGAACAGCATCAATATAACAGTATAATTTTAAACCGTCCCCTCGCCCATACGCGGGCGCGAAACAGGGACCTTCTGCACACATCAACAACAGTCACCCACGAAGCATCGTTACCCATCGCTCCACAAAAGCCGTGGCCCTTGCAGAGCAAGGGGAACTACTACTTCAAGGTCTCAGAGCAAGTGACGTAACCGATTGAAACGCTATTTAGCGCACACCGCTAACTAAGCTAGCCGTTTCACATCCGTTACACTATCATGGTCCAAACATGCCAAGACAGTCGTGACGAGGGCACAACAAAATCTTTTCCCCCTCAGGAGACTGAAAAGAATTGGCATGGGTCCAAGAGATCCTCAAAAGGTTCTTCAGCTGCACCATCAAAAGCATCCTGACAGGTTGCATCACCGCCTGGTATGGCAACTGCTCGGCATCAGACCATAAGGCGTTACAGAGGGTAGTTTCGACCGGCTCCAATACATCACTGGGGCCAAGCTTCCTGCCATCCAGGACCTATACAATAGGCGTGTCAGAGGAAAGCCCATATAATTGTCAGAAATTCCCGTCACCCAAATTCTAGACTGTTTTCTCTGCTATCGTACGGCAAGCGGTTCCGGAGCAACAAGTCTAGGACCAAAAGGCTCCTCAACATCTTCTACCCCCAAGCCATAAGACTGCTGAACAATTCATAAAATCGCCACCGGAAAATGTACATTGACCCCCCTCCCTTTTTGGACACTGCTGCTACTTACTATCTGTTTATTATCTATGCATAGTTACTTCACCCCCACCTACATGTACAAATTACCTCAACTAACCTTTACCCCCACACATTGACTCGGTACCGGTGCCCGCTGTAATAAAGCTTCTTTATTGTTATTGTGTTACTTTTTATTATTACATTTTATTTTAGTCTACTCAGTAAATATTTTCTTAACTCTTCTTGAACTGCACTGTTGGTTAAGGGCTTGTAAGTAAGCATTTCATGTTAAAGTCTACACTTGTTGTATTCGGCGCATGTGACAAATAAAGTTTGATTTGATTTTGATTTGATTCAACCAGTGTGTGCCCAGTGTGAAGGAAGGGGGTGGCTTGTGACACACAAGAGCATCCACGGGTTAACGTTAGATCTGATTGAATCGAGCCACTCATTTTTAGGAAGAACATAGAAGGGCTTTTGAAACATGGACATGGCGATGGTGATTGGACATGGTTGACATCCTAACGTGCGTAAAATGGTGCCATGCTCTACGAACTGAGCTAGTTCGGAGCAACAAGATCATGTTGTTTGACAGTGCCCTTCTGTTTCTCTGAAACTATTCCACGGTGGCTGATACAACATCCATGGCAACAGAACACCCTACGACTTCAGTGACTTCAGTAATGTACAGAATGTGTGAGTGGGTGCTAGTAATGAAAAACATTGTTTTCCCTTTCTATTACCCAAAGCACAATGCCTGTGATATAATTGATTTGAAAAATATATAGTACAGTTCAATCGCGTTTACAGACAATACATCCTATAGTATCCTCACTTAAGTCACCAAATTGGCCTGTCTTTCATTTTGGATTGAAAACAAATCCAGTTACCCATGAGCCCCTGGGCCCAGCAGTTGTGTTCTATGTGTTTTCCCTTCCTCATTCACAAATAGTGAATCAGACTGTAATAAGATCCCTTTGTTTATGCTGTAGGACACAAGACTCCAACTGCGCAGCTAGAGAAATTCAGTCATCTTCCATCTTTCCTCCATGTGTCTGGCCCTGTCCCAGTCTTGTAGGTCCCCTATCAATGCAGTATTCACAATGGAATGGTACCATAGGGCACATGGAGATGTGGCGGCTCCGCTTGGTCAACCAAGCACAGCGGATAGAGGGGAGATAGCAACCCCCAGGGGTGGATGGACAACCCAGCCCGATGAGGAACAACACTGTCACCTCCGCACTGGGTTATTAGTGTAGCCCTCCCTCTACAGGGAAATCCAATGCCGCTTCACCCACTGGTGTAGGACAGTTTCTCAAAACACACACTCAAAGTCGGAGTTTGACCAACAACCCTAAGAACAGCCTCAATTCATAGGGGCATGGACTCTACAAGGTATCGAAAGTGTTCCACAGGGATGATGGCCCACGTTGACGACAATGCTTCCCCACAGGTGTGTTAAGTTGGCTGGATGTCCTTTGGGTGGTGGACCATTCTTGATACACACGGGACACTGTTAGGCGTGAAAAACCTTGCAGCGTTGCAGTTCTTGACACAAACCGGTGCGCCTGGCGACTACTACCATACCTCGTTCAAAGTTGCTTAAATATTTACCATCGGAATGGCACACATACATAAGGTGAATAGTCGCTCTGGATAAGAGCGTCTGCTAAATGACTTAAATGTAATGTAAATGTAACATACACAATCCATGCCTCTTCCCCTTCATTTACACCAATTGAAGTGGATTTAACAAGTGACATCAATAAGGGATCATAGCTTTCACCAGGATTCACCTGGTCAGTCTACAGTATATCATGGGAAGAGCAGGTGTTCTTAAGTGTTTTGTACACTCAGTATATACTTCCATACCTTTTTTTAAAACTGGTACTGGGCTACCTTCAAACCAGTCTTGTGACACTTGTGGCATCCTAGAGCAAAACATGACATATACGTGTTTGTGAGGTTCTCATCCAGAGAGGGGTCATATTCGTTGCTCGGCTAAACCGGACGCTACAGATGTTTTTTGTGAGAAGACCGAATTTCGGGATGTCTCATGGTCTGACAAACACCGCTGTGGCTCTGCCACCTTTCACCACAGATGCGGATGACCAACACAAGCAGCCCATGCACAAAAAAAAGATGATATCCCTAGCTTAAACAGCAATTTTCTGAGGGGGGGTGTGGACATTGACTCTAGTTTTTATTTTAATTCATACTTTTTTTTTTGGGGGGGGGGTCATCATTTTCTCATCTTAAGCCTAAAGTTTGTGGTTCACGAAGCTATAGGCCTAGGGTGTCGCAACATTGCTATTTAGAATGCTGGCGGGCGGCAATAATAGCCGATCTATGGCTATTTACAGTACAGTACTGTACAGTATTTTCGGACTCTACACTGTCAGGGCTATCCGTCTCATCACTCGTAGGCTTACCAGTTTTCACAAAAGGGGGGGAGGGAGGGGCACTCTCATGAGCGCCACTGGGTCTTTGGCAGTCATCAGCTTGGTTTAATGGGAGGAGGAGGGCCGGCACTCTCAGAGGAACTGTCACTATTCTCGAGGGGAGGAAGAATAGGAGGAACAAGGCCACTGTAATTGCCAGGCCGGGCAGTGAGGTCTCTGTCGGGTCTGGGAGGCTGCTGGTGATAGCTGCTGCCCAAGTACGCCTATAGCTTCCACCTGCCATGGTGTTTCATCAGTCGAGGACGAGGTGGTAGCTTTGCTGATTTGGTTAAGTTAAGTAATTTGTCAGGAGCTTGATGAGATAAAGATTTTTGCAGTGTTTTTATGCACAACTTGGTCTGGCCTTCCGTTTATCCATCTCAAGCAACGCACTCATCTCCATCCGAGTCCGACCTGATTCACCTAACTTTTATGAACTTGATAGCCAATTAGGTGAGGAGGCCGAGGCGGCTGCCACCAGTGCCGCTGAGATATAGGCTAATTAGATGCATGAAAACTATTGTCTGTCAGAGTCACCTACTACCCATGTAGATTGGACAACGCAAACACTTCGCTTGCTAAATGTGGAGGGTTACTGTCAAAATGATTTATTTTCAAAAATGATAACATATAGGTGTGAGATGAAAAGCGCAAAGGCCCCCAGAGCTTATGACCCTCGCCTGACAGGTGTTTATTTTATGCCACTGGCTTCACCACCGAAGGCCTAGCACCCTCCAGTAGAATATGCAATGTTGCTGTGAAAACTTGATGGCACACATAGATATATTGTGAAATGCATAAGCTTATAAATTATCCCCCTTTTACAGCTACATCTGCTGGTTACAATCTATATGTGGTCAACAGCAGACACTAGCGATTGGGTGAAAACGGAACCTGTCCAATCATGTCTTATATATATTATTGAGAGGAATTTCAACAGTGTGGTGCCCCATAGGTCAGACAGTTCTGGGAGAGGTGGAATAATCATATGAAAACTCATATGAATACACAGAGTTAGAATACGGGATGACAGTTTGAAAGTGTTCTAAAAAACTCAGAGGCACTGACGGAATAATACAGGTACAAAGCAACAACAAAATGTGAGAATCCTAACTATTCTATCAGAGGGAATACTTTTTCCCCATAAGTAACATATAACGTACAGTATATTTCAGCTTAGGCATCATAACTATCATTGTTAAATGTCACTATTTTTGACATTCTAATGAGACCACGCTGTTGTTTCTCAATGAAAGAGAAGCTTCCCACTAGGCAAAAACTAGTTGAATCAACGCTGTTTCCACGGCATTTCAACCCACGGAATCTATGTGATGACGACGAATCAATTTGGAAAGCTGATTGGATTTGGAAAAAGTCATCAACGTAAAGCATTTAGTATTTTTTTCCACCCAACTTTAAACCTACGTCTAATTCACGTTAGTTGACAACTCAACCGAATGTAAATCAAAACTAGACGTTGAATTGACGTCTGTGCCCAGTAGGCTGGCAGGGAGATGCAACCCATATTTGACTAACCATAATTTAATTTTACTGCTACAACCATATTGACAGGGCGACAGAACCTGATCCTTGGGGTAAGAGACGAGTCGTTTTCACTGGAAGGATTGATGGACTCCATATTGGGAGCTTAATGATCTCCTTCTGGCACTGTGGAACGATAAAACCACAGCGCCGTGACTCTATGACAGTCTATGGATGTCACACTACTACCTCCATCTATCCCCCAATAACAAATTCACCGCCACCGCCATTGATTCACCTTTGTGCTTTAGTGCCTACTGTCATCCACCAATACCCAACATTGTGCATGTTTTATAAAAGTGATCTGGAATAGCAGGGACTACTTTGTCTCGATTTCTCACAATTGTATTTTATTCTAACTCAGCTCAAATGGAAAATAGTGCTGGCATCTTGAGGAATGTTTAAAAAGTACTCAGTAGATTTGGTAAGAAGGCAAATGGGATAGGATTGTTCGTAGGCTGCAGGAATATAATAGAAAATATGTTTTAACTGGTTGTCAGCGGTTGAACACATTGAAAGCGTTCAACCATTGTGCCGTTAGAAAAATCGCAATCAACTCTCTCAATCTGCTCGCCGTTGACGTGCCAGGCTGTCACCTCGTATAAAAATAAGGGACAATGGAAATGACTTAGATTGACAGTATAATTTTTTACATTTACCAAAAGACAGGGGAATGTAGAAGTTGCTGTCACTTTGTGATATTGTCTAAGTTAGACTGTGAAAGTGTTCCGTCAGTGTTGAAAATCAGAGATACAATAGTTGTCGGAATCGCAAACTGCATACCTGAAACTAGATTTGACATATCCAACTATGGTGGGGATAAAAGATACCAGGAGGTTTTGTATAAATCAGATTTAGGTTCTGAGTTGGTGACTTTTGGGTTTTGATTTGGGGGGATAATGTAACGAAAGAAACTCGAAAGAAATGCCTGAATACTTAAATACTCAATGCCTTTTCAAACTAAATTTGCTGTAACAAATCTTTGAGGAAGGGAGATTGATATTGGACTATAAAGGATTGTGAATCATTCACTGCTCTATTTGCCTGTGAATCGAGGCAGACTCATTCTGACTTGGCAACGACAGCATGTCGTCTATACCGTACCAACAAGATAATGGCATTTTTAAGTGGCTGGAAAACCTGCTTTGTCTCACTTAAGTGTTGGGTTATTGACACCAGGGGCATCATCTCTGTTTCTCTTGACGCTGGTGGCATTTGATATAGCATAACGTTTCACCGGGCTCATATTCAAAACACATAAAGAAAGCATTTCTTATTGGACAAGTTCTCTCCCTGTTTCAGTCCGCTTTCTTTCGTTTGGTGTCTTATGAACAAAATCTAAGTACTTTTATGGCTTTATCTCATGTCCTACTCAGGTGGGCGCCTAAAACCACCCACCGTATTAAAGACGGGTTGTTATTGTTATTCATTTACCATCTTGTTATCTGGGTCAATTTGTTGGTCCAAAAGCCAAAGTCCCCGGAAGGGTGACCGTAATGTCCAAGGCATTTCAAAGCTGCTAATGAGAACTTTGATGACCTCATACCTAGTCGGTAGGAATTTCGGTGGAGTACCCCACCCAGTGTCAGTGCTGGCAACACAGGCTGCAGTAAACCCATGGGGAGGGATTCACACTCGGACAATCAGAGAAGGGGCATATTATTGTGGCCCTGGCGGAACAGAATAATCATATGGTCTGACTGCACAGAGGTGCTTGGGAAGATGGGTCACTATCGGGGATCAGTGTGTGTGGGTGTTGAGGGGAAGGGGGGTATACGAGCTCCATCAGCTGTATACGCATTCACACATCAAGTCTTCTCTTGGATAGGGCTCGGGGATGGAACAACTGTTGAACATTTGAGCTTGTGTGTGGTTGTGTGTGTGTCGGTGTGTGTGTGGGTGGGTGGGTGGGGGGAACAATCCTTTGTCGAAGTGCTATTATTATTATGCGTATTATTCATCAGTTGTGGGAATAAATGAAGATATACAGTACATATTTAAAACATCGTGCATATATTTTTTAAATAATTCGTTGCAGTACAACCGAGGCGAAGGAGTTGGAAATGATGTTGGCTGTGAATCTGGCCCTGTACTGCAGGTGGCACCATGTGCTCTTTTTAAAGGATGGACCCATATCTCTTAAAAAGGCCCTGTGTGTACAGGGATGGTCAGCCAGTCACTGGAACGACAACCCAACTGGGGATGGGGGTAGGTTTTATTGTAATATTGTAGGACAATGGAATGTTGGAATATTGTAGGACAATTGGAGGTTTGTTAGTCGCAGGTCTAGTATGCTTAATTAACAGTGCAAATATCATGGTAACACTATATGGACACTCAATTATCATGGTACTTATTAATGGTAAGTTTACAAACATATATTATGGTAAGTATAATCAAAACTTGTAACTCATTATGGTAAGTGGGGAAATAAGTATAGCTGGTTGTAATTGCAATAGCTTAGGAGATAATAAGACAATACAATCAGTCTTTACTTAGCTAAAAGAGAAGGAAAATAACATCTAATTGTTTACAAAAATATATTATATATATATATTATTATTATTTTTCCCACGGGCAAAGAAACACAAAAATAATGATATTATGATATCAAACAGATATGGAAGGAAGATAGATACTTTTAAATATGCTATTGATATGCTATTGAACCATAAACAGATTTGGCTCATTAATCTATATAGTCCAAATAATGATGAGCCACGCTTCTTTAAAAATATCTATAATTTATCGGGCTTACAGGCACTACATGACTCAATTATTATGGTGAAAGATTATAATTTGGTTTTCACTACCTCAATGGACCATAAAGGAAATCACACAACAAAACCTCATCACCCTCAAGCAGATAAGGGAATTAATAATATTATGGAAATATTGGAACTAGTGGATATATGGAGGCTTAAATATCCTGAGCTAGTGAGATATTCATGGCAGAGGCTCAATCAAGCTAGTGATCTTGACTACTTTCTTATGTCATTTTTCACTGGCACCAAAAGTTAAAGAGTGTTGGAGGACAGAATGTGGTCGGACCATCAAATAATTGGCATACACATAACTCTTACAGATTTTCCACAAGGGAAACGATTTTGGAACTGTAATCAAAGCCTACTGAATGACACATTGTTTTTAATGAAGAATGCATAACTGACTTTTTCCGACATTACATACAGTTGAAGTCGGATGTGTACATACAGTGGGGCAAAAAAGTATTTAGTCAGCCACCATTTGTGCAAGTTCTCCCACTTAGAAAGATGAGAGAGGCCTGTAATTTTCATCATAGGTACACTTGACAGGCAAAATTAGAAAATAAAATCCAGAAAATCACATTGTAGGATTTGTTATCAATTTATTTGCAAATTATGGTGGAAAATAAGTATTTGGTCACCAACAAACAAGCTAGATTTGTGGCTATCATAGACCTGTAACTTCTTCTTTAAGAGGCTCCTCTGTCCTCCACTCGTTACCTGTATTAATGGCAGATGTTTGAACTTGTTATCAGTATAAAAGACACCTGTGCACAACCTCAAACAGTCACACTCCAAACTCCACTATGGCCAAGACCAAAGAGCTGTCAAAGGACACCAGAAACAAAATTGTAGACCTGCACCAGGCTGGGAAGACTGAATCTGCAATAGGTAAGCAGCTTGGTTTGAAGAAATCAACTGTGGGAGCAATTATTTGTCATGTTTGTCATTTATTATCATGTCTTGAAGACAGCTACAATCATCATTTAGACCATCCTTTCCCCTGATTAAGTCCCTATTTATTCCTTTGTGTTCCGTCCTGTCCCGTCGGTTCCTTGTTTATCACCGTGGGATTGTGTTTCTGTCCTGTCGTGTTTTTTGCCTTCATCAGATGCTGCGTGTGAGCAGATCTCACCCGGGCGACCTGCAGTCTGTGGCCGCTCATTCCCCTCTAAGACTGATTTCATTCAAATAAACTCTGAAAGTCGCTTTTGGCATGAGCAAAAACCACTGATAATCTCCCTCGAGAACCACAAAATGATCAGGGGGCAAAAATACCTATTGAATGACCTGCAGAGAGCTGGGACCAAAGTAACAAAGCCTACCATCAGTAACACACTACCAGGGACTCAAATCCTGCAGTGCCAGACGTGTCCCCCAGCTTAAGCCAGTACATGTCCAGGCCCGTCTGAAGTTTGCTAGAGAGCATTTGGATGATCCAGAAGAAGATTGGGGGAATGTCATATGGTCAGATGAAACCAAAATCACACTTTTTGGTAAAAACTCAACTCGTCGTGTTTGGAGGACAAAGAATGCTGAGTTGTATCCAAAGAACACCATACCTACTGTGAAGCATGGGGGTGGAAACATCATGCTTTGGGTCTGTTGTTCTGCAAAGGGACCAGGACGACTGATCTGTGTAAAGAAAAGAATGAATGGGGCCATGTATCGTGAGATTTTGAGTGAAAATCTCCTTCCATCAGCAAGGGCATTGAAGATGAAACGTGGCTGGGTCTTTCAGCATGACAATGATCTCAAACACACCGCCCGGGCAACGAAGGAATGGCTTCATAAGAAGCATTTCAAGGTCCTGGAGTGGCTTAGCCAGTCTCAAGATCTCAACCCCATAGAAAATCTTTGGCTGGAGTTGAAAGTCCGTGTTGCCCAGCAACAGCCCCAAAACATCACTGCTCTAGAGGAGATCTGCCTGGAGGAATGGGCCAAAATACCAGCAACAGTGTGTGAAAACCTTGTGAAGACTTACAGAAAACGTTTGACCTCTGTCATTGCCAACAAAGGGTATATAACAAAGTATTGAGATAAACTTTTGTTATTGCCCAAATAATTATTTTCCACCAGAATTTGCAAATAAATTCATAAAAAATCCTACAATGTGATTTTCTGGATTTTTTTTCTCATTTTGTCTGTCATAGTTGAAGTGTACCTATGATGAAAATTACAGGCCTCTCTCATCTTTTCAAGTGGGAGAACTTGCAGAATTGGTGTCTGACTAAATACTTTTTTGCCCCACTGTAAACCTAAGCCAAATACATTTAAACTCAGTTTTTCACAAATCCTGACATTTAATCCGAGTAAAAGTTCCCTGTTTTAGGTCAGTTAGGATCACCACACCAATATGATTCTGTAGGCTTGAGGTCAGGGTTTGTGATGGCCACTCCAATACCTTGACTTTGTTGTCCTTAAGCCATTTTGCCACAACTTTGGAAGTATGCTTGGTGTCATTGTCCATTTGGAAGACCCATTTGCGACCCAGCTTTAACTTCCTAACTGATGTCTTGAAATGTGACTTCAATATATGCTCATAATTTTCAAGCCTCATGATGCCATCTATTTTGTGAAATGCACAATTCCCTCCTGAAGCAAAGCATCCCCACAGCATGATGCTGCCACCCCTGTGCTTCATGGTTGGGATGGTGTTCTTCGGCTTGCAAGCCTCCCCCTTTTTCCTCCAAACATAACGATGGTCATTATGTCCGCCCCCAAAAATATTTTTGTTTCATCAGACCAGAGGACATTTCACCAAAAAGTACAATCTTTGTCCCCATGTGCAGTCGCAAACCGTAGTCTGGCTTTATTATGTAAGTTTTAGAGCAGTGGCTTCTTCCTTGCTGAGCGGCCTTTCATGTTATGTCGATACAGGACTCGTTTTACTGTGGCTATAGATACTTTTGTACCTTTTTCCTCCAGCATGTCCTTTGCTGTAGTTCTGAGATTGATTTGCACTTTTCGCACCAAAGTACATTAATCTCTAGGAGACAGAACGCGTCTCCTCCCTGAGCGTTATGACAGCTGTGTGGTCCCACTGTGTTTATACTTGCGTACTATTGTTTGTACAGATGAACGTGGTACCTTCAGGCGTTTGGAAATTGCCCCTAAGGATGAACCAGACTTGTGGAGATCTACAATTATTTTTCTGATTTCTTTTGATTTTCCCATGATGTCAAGCAAAGAGGCACTGAGTTTGAAGGTAGGCCTTGTAATACATCCACAGGTACACCTCCAATTGACTCAAATCATGTCAATTAGCCTATCAGAAGGTTCTAAAGCCATGACATCATTTTCTGGAATTTTTCAAGCTGTTTAAAGGCACACTCAATTTAGTGTATGTAAACTTCTGATCCACTGGAATTGTAATATAGTGAATTATAAGTGAAATAATCTGTCTGTAAACAATTGTTGGAAAACTTACTTGTGTCATGCACAAAGTAGTTGTCCTAACCGACTTGCCAAAACTATAATTTGTTAACAAGAAATGTGTGGAGTAGTTGAAAAATAAGTTTTAATGACTCCAACCTAAGAGTATGTAAACTTCAGACTTCAACTGTAGGTATAGCAGATCTCCTTATTGTATGGGACACTTTTAAATGTGCCTTTAGAGGCCATGCAATTCCATACTCATCTTTAAAGTGAAACAATTTAGGTCATAAAGGAAATAGAGGAACAACCAGTACAGATGGACTGTAATGCAAACTGTAACAGAGGCACATAATAAGTAAGAGGAAAAAATCAAATAAAATGGAGGAACTTATTGATGAAAGATCAAGTGTATTATATTATAAAAATAAGGCGACCTGGAAAGAATATGGGGAAAATGCCTCTAATAATTAAAAAAAAATCTTCATTGAAATGCTACCAAAACTAATTTACAGAAATGTGTTACAAATGACAGAGTCATCCATGATTCACCCAACTATATTTTGAAAGGGGAAGCAAAGTACTTTAAGCATATGTTTTAATTTCAGTCTCCTCCATTTCCATTAACTGTCATGCCCTGATCTGTTTCACCTGTCATTGTGATTGTCTCCACCCACCTCCAGGTGTCTCCTGTTTTCCCTATTAGTCCCCTGTGTATTTATCCCTGTGTTTCCTGTCTCTCTGAGCCAGGTTTTGACCCTTGCCTGCCTGACCACACTACCTGTTCTGACCTTGAGCCTGCCTATCCCCTTGTACTGTTTGGACTCTGACCTGGTTTATGAACTCTCACCAGTCCCCGACCTGCCTTTTGCCTACCCCTTTTGGTTTAATAAATATCGGAGGTCAAACATCTGCCTTCTGTGTCTGCATTTGGGTCTCGCTTTGTACCCTTATTTGAACTCAAGTTAATTGTAAGAATTTGTTCTATTAATAGTGTAAAAACTAACCACTATACGGAAAGCTCATGTGAAAGCCTAAATAGAGAGGAGGAACTTCTAGATGCAATTACAGCCTTCAAGTCCGGGAAAACTCCAGGGATGGATGGCATAACAGTTGAGCTATATCAAATATTTTTAGATGTACTCGAAGGTACGTTATTAACATGTTTTAACCACTCCTATAAAAATGGAAGTCTATCAGATACTCAGCAAGAAGGTTTGATTTCACTTTTACTGAAACAGGAGTCAGATGGTAAATATAAAGATCCAGTCCACCAAAAAAACCTGGTGACCACTTAGACTTCAGTGTTGTGATGACCTAAACCCATCGAACACCCTCAGGAAGAATTGGAAATTGAGCTCAGGTGCATCCTGTTTCCTTTGATAATCCTTGAGATTTTTCTACAACTTGGAGTCCATTTGTGGTAAATTCAGTTGATTGGACAATATTTGGAAAAGCACACATCGGTCTATTTATAAAGTCCCACAGTTAAAACAAGCCATGCGGTCGAAGGAATTGTCCGTAGAGCTCCAAGACAGAATTGTGTCAAGGCACAGATCTGGGGAAGGGTTCCAAAACATTTCTGCAGCGTTGAAGGTCCCCAAGAACACAGTGACCATCATTCTTAAATGGAAGAAGTTTGGAACCACAAAGACTCTTCCTTGAACTGGCCGCCCGGCCAAACTAAGCAATCGGGGGGAGAAGGGACTTGGTCAGGGAGGTGCCCAAGAACCTGATAATCACTCTGACAGAGCTCTAGAGTTCTTCCTTCCAGAAGGACAACCATCTCTGCAGCACTCCACCAATCAGGCCTTTATGGTAGTGTGGCCAAACGGAAGCTACCCCTCAGTAAATGGCACATGACAGCCCGCTTGGAGTTTGCCAAAAGGCACCTGAAGGCCTCTCAGACCATGAGAAACAAGATTCTCTGGTCTGATGAAACCAAGATTGAACTCTTGAACTCTTGCCTGCATGCCAAGCATCACGTCTGGAGGAAACCTGGCACCATTCCTACGGTGAAGCATGGTGATGGCAGCATCATGCTGTGGGGATGTTTTTCAGCGGCAGCAACTGGGAAAATAGTCCGGATCGAGGGAAATGTAGATGAACGTAGAAAATTACAGAGAGATTGATGATGAGGACCTCAGACTGGGACGAAGGTTCACCTTCCAACAGGACAACAACCGTAAGTATAGCCAAGTCAACTCAGGAGTGGCTTCCGGACAAGACTCTGATTGTCCTTGAGAGGCCCAGCCATAGCTGTGCAGACACGCTCTCCATCCAACCTGACAGAGCTTGAGAGGATCTGCAGAGGAGAATGGAAGAAATTCCCCAAATACAGGTGTGCCAAGCCTGTAGTGTCATACCCAAGAAGACTCGGGGCTGTAGTCGATGCCAAAGGTGCTTCAACAAGGTAAAGTGTCTGAATACTTATGTAAATGTAATATTGTGTGTAGACTGGTTTAATGAATTTTAGAATAAGGTTGTAATGTAACCAAATTTGGAAAAAGAGGTCTGAATACATTCCGAATGCACTGTACTTGTTTTTTAAAATTATATGAGCAAAAATATATTCCACTTTATTTGGAACCGCAAGCCAGACAAAATTAAACCGGCCTATTTCTATAATGAATATGAATTCGGAGGGCGGAAATGATTAGATATTAAAGCATTGTACCTCTCACTAAAAGCTTCAGTCATACAAAATGTATACTTAAAACCGAACTGGTTCTCTAGCAGATATATAAGAATGGCTCACCCCGTGTTCAAGAATGGCCTTTTGCCTTCATTCAGAATACAACCTCTCACTTTCGGGTTTTTTGAAAATGAAATAATTTCCCAAATATCGCTATTTTTAAAACAAGCAATAGAAAGCTGGTTGCAATTTAAATTTAATCCACAAGAAAATACATAAATATTATAACAAACATTATGGTTCAACTAAAATGTCATGTTTTGTCTTATATTGTCTTGTCATTATGCTTTCCCTTCTGTTCGTTTCCCCCTGCTGGTCTTATTAGGTTCGTTCCCTTTTTCTATCCCTCTCTCTCCCCCTCCCTCTCTCTCCTCTCTCTATCGTTCCGTTCCTGCTCCCAGCTGTTCCTCATTCTCCTACTCACTCATTTAGTCTTTTCACACCTGTCCCCTATTTTGTCCTCTGATTAGAGTCCCTATTTCTCCCCTTGTTTTCCGCTTCTGTCCTTGTCGGATCCTTGTATGATGTTCGCTGTGCTGTGTCCTTGTCTCGCCCTGTCGTGTCTTGTCTCCTTCAGATGCTGCGTATGAGCAGGTGCCTTAGTCTGCTACGGTCGGTGCCTTCCCGAAGCAACCTGCAGTCAATGCTCGAGTCTCCAGTCTGTCCTCGTTACTACGAGTGGATTTAAGTTGTTTTCCTGTTTTGTTTTCGTCTTGAGTTTTACTGGAATAAAGACTCTGTTTTCGCTAAGTCGCTTTTGGGTCCTCATTCACCTGCATAACATAAAATATATTTCTTGTTTTTAAGTAACCTTTGTCAATTATTGGCGAAAAGAAATTGTAAAACATAAAAAAGTATTAAATATTCATTTAAGGACCAAAAAATTGACGGCTGCACCATGCCGTTTGCAAAATAGCTGAGGAGATTTTCAATTTACCGATTCCATGGCACATAAAATGGTACAGGAGTGGAACAGAAGAAAACCAGCCGGTATCTGGTGTGACCACTATAGCCTCATGCAGTACGACACATCTCCTTTGAATAGAGTTGATCAGGCTGTTGATTGTGGACTGTTGAATGTTGTCCCACTCCTCTTCAATGGCTGTGCGAAGTTGCTGGATATTGGCTGGAACTGGAACTGGAACACGCTGTCATACACGTTCATTCAGAGTATCCCAAACAGGCTCAATGGGTGACATGTCTGGCCATGGAAGAACTGGGACATTTTTAGCTTCCAGGAATTATGTACAGATCATTGTGACATGGGGCTGTGCATTGTTATGCTGAAACATGAGGTGATGGCGACAGATGAATGGCACAACAATAGGCCTCAGGATCTTGTCACGATATCTCTGTGCATTCAGATTGCCATACATGAAATGCAATTGTGTTTGTTGTCCATAGCTTATGCCTGCCTATACTATAACCCCACTGCCACCATGGGGCACTCTGTTCACAACGTTGACATCGGCAAACCACTTGCCCACCCAACACCATACACGTGGTCTGCGGTTGTGAGGCCGGTTGGACATACTGCCAAATTATTAAAAATTATGTTGGAGGCGGCTATGGTAGAAAAATTAACATTACATTCTCTGGCAACAACTCTGGTGGACATTGCTTCATGCTGCAAGTCAGCGTGCCTATTGCAAACTCCCTCAAAACTGGAGACATCTGTGGCATTGTGTTATGACAAAACTGCAGATTTTAGTTCGTAATTTTATTGTCCACACCTGTGTAATGACAATGCTGTTTAATCAGCTTATTGATATGCCACACCTGTCAAGGTGGACGGATTATCTTTGCAAAGGAGAAATTCTCACTAACAGGGATGTAAACAAAATTGTGCAGAAAATGAGTGCTTTTTAGGCGTATGGACATTTTCTGGGATCTTTTATTTCAGCTCAACAAACATGGGAACAAGACTTTACACGTTGCGTTTATATTTCTGTTCAGTGTACAATGATCAGCCTCCTCCCACGTCTCCAAGTTTAAACCAATTCCAGGTCATTTCCTCCTCCTGTGTTGAAGAATGGAAGTGGCTCTAGCTAGCGTACCTCCTTCTTTCTATCCCTGGTTTACCCACACAGAGGTGGGCTAAGTAAACCCCCCCCCCCCCTCAGCGTTTTGCCTATTTTAGCCACTTTCTACACTGCATGTCAAATCAAAGTGATGGGGCTTCCGTGAAAAAGGGCATTCTATGTAAAGCACTTCATGAATGCATGAATAGAGAAACAACAGGGAATCTCTTTATGCTAAAACTTTTCCCACAGCAACCGTCTCCCTTTGTTGTAATTTCCTCTCGCTTCCCCTCTTTTGACACTAACCTCCTCCCGCTAGTCTCCCTCCTTTGTATACGGCAGCAAAGCACCTTTCTGACAGATAGATTATTTGGGGTTCCTTTCTCCCCATCTCTCCCTCCAATCTCTTTCCCTCACACACTTTGCTATTCATTTGTCACGTTTGCTCCTCATATCCTGATCTCTGACTGTGCTCGTTGGTGTTGAAGACAGGATGCTAATATTGCCTACTTATCCCCACTGGGTGGGATAAGGGCATCAATCACTCAGAGATGCAGTGGGAAACAGACATCTTTGTTTCTCCTCGAAGAGAGAGACAGCACAGACTGCCCCAGTATCCCCCGCCTCTCTCTCCCTTAGATGGTCTACCATATGGAGTCTCTGATGACCATCTTCTCACTGCCCAGCTAGCATATTTGATTCCTTGGAAGTTGTAGGAGCGTGTTTTTTGGTTTCACACTGTTTGTGGGAACAAAGCCATACATTTCCTGATTGGTAAAACAGAAAGTTCCCTTTCAGTCAGTACAACATACTATGCTGAGTCTAACTCTCGCGACTTCGGTAGAAGGATCTACCGTCACGCCTGACGAGGCCAATGAAATCCGCGCCTCTCTGGAAGCCCCAACTTCCACAGGTGATAAGTAATGAGGCTCAGATTCAAGTAAGCAACCAAACAATGATGGCTATACCGCAGTCGGGGTCACGATCATGCTCCCAGGCATGCGGTTATAGTCCCAGTCATGTGGTTATAGTGTTTCTCTGAAAGACACTCACGATTTATGTTGTCATGACATTGCCCTGTTGGGTGAGGTTTATGACGCCCCCATAAATACCTTTCCCCCTTTTCTCTCCACTCTACATAATGGACTCTTGGAAAACCCTTTGTTAACATAGAGAATGTATGGTAACATCAAAAGGTTGGGGAATGGAACAATATTTCCCTTTCTCAACCAATTGAAAGTGTCCGTTGGTACTTAAAGAATATGATGTCAGATCAGTTGGTGTCTGGGACATTATATCTGATGATAGGATGACAAATTGTATCTTGGAAAGTCTACACATTCTTGTTATCAGATTCACTTGGAATTGTTGTGCAATTTAAATGTTTAAATATGAAACTATTTGAAAAGATGAAATGTAATTTTAGCCTCCTAAATCAGAGAAGTGTTAAATAGTAAAACATAGGCCCAGTCAGTGGCCACACCCAAGTGAACAGACATTGGTTGAGAACTATGAAACCTCTCTCCCCCAGTACAAAAGCCCGTTGACGGAAGTTAACCTCCGTTCCCGATGACGTGAGGACTGGTGTCTGTACGTTTAAAAGGGCTAATTTCAACTGCATCCTAACGAAATGAACATCGAGTTCCAGAAATGTTAAGACTGCTGTCCTAACATTAAAAGGTTGAAGTTCAATGTGGAGTTGACGATCACCATGCTGGAATGATGAATTTCGACTAGACCAGCCATAATATAGCGCGAGCTGATTATGGCAACTTGGTATGAACTTTGAACGATTATTCACTAAAGAAGA
Organism: Oncorhynchus gorbuscha; assembly: GCF_021184085.1. Lineage (NCBI taxonomy): Eukaryota > Metazoa > Chordata > Actinopteri > Salmoniformes > Salmonidae > Oncorhynchus > Oncorhynchus gorbuscha. The sequence goes on along the minus strand of NC_060182.1, from coordinate 57,140,110 downwards.
AGTGATACCTCCTAGAAGTCGAGTTATCAAGCTGCAGCTGTAAACGTACGTGGCCTAGGAAACAACATACAGTCTCCTAAGAACGACAAGGTACTTTAACGTATCCTCTCTACAACACTACGACCAGAAAGATTCTTCAAAGGACAATGGCTAGCTCTGCTGGGCAAACCAGTCTTCCAACTTCAACCCATCTATCGAAGCGCAGCTCAGATTAAATATATATCCTGCATTTGCCATTTTCAAATGGGCTGTTATTAGAATGCATAAGATTCTGCATTTACGGTAGCATAGCTTCTCAAGGTCCGACAGAGACCCAATCCCTTTGTCCCTCAGTCTTTCCACTCTTTCATTCAAACCCAACACCCTTCCTTTGTGTAACCAGCCGTCATATTGGGTTAGCCCACTAGGGGCTTTTCATGACATGATTCGTAGTCAATGTATGATCTATCCTGTGTAAATATATGTCATTCTGTGTGATTATTTAGGTATTTAGTAAATAAATAATTAATCCAATTTGTGTATTATTGCTGATTCAACTTCTTAGCTAGGGTTTGTGTAGATATTCAAGTACTTATGATAATCAGAAGGAGACCGATCGAGGTGACGATTAATAATTGACTATTGATATAAAATATCTTCAGATCTTTAAAAGAGTGGATTCAGGAGTGCTCTATATAACTGAATACTTCCGTGGTTCCCCAAGGTTATTAATGGTGTAATTGTTGCATGATTTAATTCAATCACATAATCAATTTAACATTAGGGAATTGATTTGATAAAATAGCATGTCATAAATTAATCATAGTCAGAGACACGACAATGTGTAGTTTGTCTAGGCTTGGAACACGCCCAGGCGGCCCTCACTCTAACCAGCTAGTGTGTGCATTGCAGGAAAAGTCTCTGGAAAGATGTGTAGCATTCTTGAGGATTCACTACCTCAACTGGGACCGAGGTACAGGAAGCGAAGAGAGAATTGGGGCTGTGGTCAGAACAGGTGGAACTAATGTCCCAACAAGGGGACAGTGAGACGGCTGGTTACATACAGGGCCCAGGTTTGGATGACAACTTGGTGTCTCTGGGTGGCTCCAGGGGTGACGTGGAAGACTTAGTTCCAGGACAGCCACCACCACGCGCTACTGTTTAGCAGGGGAAAACCTAGTATACAGTTCATCGAACTGTGCCAAAGTGCGGCTATGCGTTTGGAGGTGAAGTGGCCGTATTCACCCCCACGGCAGAAGTCGTCAAGGTTTAGTGGGATGTACATGGCCCCTGTGGCTGCCACAGTCAAGCACCACCTACCCCTGTTTATGGATTTAACCCTTTGACCCGTACGAACACGCATTCAGCTGATGCTGCATGGGTGTGTCCCATCGATCTGTATGGGATGGAGGGGGCAGGGCTAACTCACAACTCCAGTGGATGGCAAGTTTGCTGGCAACCTAGCTCCATTGATTAATAAGGGCATGGCTAATGCAAATCCTACACTCCCTAACAAGCACCGTCACTTTTTGGCTGCTCTGCTGGAGAAGGTGTATCATGCAGAGCAGGTGGCTAAGTGATCCCTGTTTAACAGCAGTCTAACAGCAGTTCTACCAGACCGAGTTGCTGTAGGAACTGGGCACAGCTGTCATGTTTTGTCATTAATTATCATGTCTTGTCCCTGTGCTTCCCCTTCTATTCGTTTCCCTCTGCTGGTCTTATTAGGTTCTTTCCCTCTTTCTATCCCTCTCTCTCCCCCTCCCTCTCTCACTCTCTCGCTCTCTCTTCTCTCTATCGTTCCGTTCCTGCTCCCAGCTGTTCCTATTCCCCTAATCAATCATTTAGTCTTCCCACACCTGTTCCCGATCCTTTTCCCTGATTAGAGTCCCTATTTCTCTCCTTGTTTTCCGTACCTGCCCTGTCGGATCCTTGTCTATATTCACCGTGCTGTGTCTATGTTTTGCCCTGTCGTGTCGTGTTTCCCTCAGATGCTGCGTGGTGAGCAGGTGTCTGAGTCTGCTAGGTTCAAGTGCCTTCCCGAGGCAACCTGCAGTTCTTGATCATGTCTCCAGTCTGTTCTCGTCTTTACGAGTAGTATTATGCCTTTTGTTTTGTTAAGTATCTTACTGGATTAAAGACTCTGTTTTCGCCAAGTCGCTTTTGGGTCCTCATTCACCTGCATGACAACAGCTTTGGCCACAGGAGAGAGCCACGCAGAGCTCCTGGATGAGATCTGTGTTGCTGGCGAGTTCATTCTACACATGTCTCGGTGCTCAAAATAAGCATGGCATCTACTGTAATGGCACAGTGTCATCTTTGGTTGATGCTTTCGCAGGTGCCGGAGAGGGTGTTACGTTCCCCTGCAAGAAAACCAAACATGGTCGCTCAAACAGAAGGGGGATTGAACAGAGTCACTGACAACAAGCAAAATGAATCCGGTACGGTTTTAGGAGGGGTTCTGAAAGAAACTCATGGCGGTGTCCACTGAAAATTGACTAACAACAACGGAGACCGAAAAGACACCCACCATTAGCGCCCACTAAATCTGCCCAAGAAGAAATTGTAAACCCACACCAAACTTAGACAGGAAGCATTCCAAAAAGTGGCGCAAAATGAAAACAGATGAATGAAGAATGTTTTTTGTAGACATCAAATAAGGAGCGCCAATTCAAGGTGTTAACCCTCCACATCTCTCAAGACAAGTGGAGCACTTGGCCAGCCTTAAAAATCATCTGGGCCAGCACAGGTGAAACACCTTCAGACTAATGAGATGGACAAGCCAGCTCAAGTGGTAAACATGAGGTGAAACCAATCTGCGCACCCCACGTGCTAATGTCCAACTTCGAAATATAAAAGAAAAAGCCAAAGCCTGTAACAGACAGATAGATGTACGTCAATGAGCTGATTTCTCTCATGGAGTTCAGCCCTGTAGAGTTTCAAGATTGTTGTGTATTCCTCATGTGAGTTCAATAAAGCAAATAGTCCCTCCACGTTCAGACAGAATGTTGTCAAGTTTGGTGGTGCTTTATGGGAGACTCGCTGCCTGCGCCGACCAGTGTCGCTCCGGGTAATGCGAAGAGTAACGTCAGAGTATAGGCTACAACCATCGACCTAAAGGATACGTACTTTCATGTGCCTATGTACCTGAGTCGCAGAAATTTCCTGAGATTCCATTACGAGGAAATAGCCTACGAGTTTTTGGTACACCTGTTTTCGCCTTGTCCCTCTCACATTGCATCTTTTCAAAAACTGGTAGAGGTGGCTCTGGCACCCATGAGAGCCAGGGACTGAGGGTGCTGACCTATCTGGAAGATTGGCTGATAGCAGCAGAGTCAAGGGAACAAGGGGTCTTTCACACATCCAGGCTGATGTCCAATGTTCAATCTCTAGATTTGGGTACCATAAAAATAAATGTCGAACCCCATTGCAGCATGTTCCATTCCTGGGTCTCGAGTTAGAAAAGCACGATTTACGCACAAGTCTTTCTCCGGAGAGGGGTGTCCGGGTTCCAACTCTGCTTGGCCCAATTTCAGATGGGGCACACAGTACGTTTTCACAATTTCTACTAGGGATAATGGCCTCTATGATAGTGGTCATTCTCCTGGGAATATTATTGATGCAGCTGTTCCAGCGCTGGGTTCTAGCAATGCGCTTGGATGCATTTTGTCACTAAAGTGGTCAATTCAGGTGTCCCTGACATGCCTTTGGGCACTGGCCCAATGGAGGGATCCCCAGCTGCTGTCAGGGGTTCTCATGGGCCAGGTATTGTCCCGCAGGGTGGTCACGACAGACGCGTCCCGCCAAGGGTGGGGCACGCTGTACGAGGATTACTCAATTTGGAAAGTATGGACGGTGTCACAGAGTACCCCGCATTCCAATTACCTAGAACTTCTGATGGTGTACTTAGCGCTCAGGCGCCTCCTCACACATTTGTCGAGTCATGCTGGTTAGATCCGACAACATTACGATGGTGGCATACATTAACAGACAGGGGGGGACTCAGCTTTGGAGCAGTGTGCATTTGCTCTCACTTCGGGTGGTGCATGTTCCTGGTTGCCTCAACTCGGTTGTGGATCTGCTATCCAGGGGGGGCCCACTTTCAATAAAACCTTTAATAACACTGCTAGCTTATTTTGGTTTAACTTTTTGAACTCCAAGCACAGATAAGACACATTAAAATGTATTTCCTTAGGCATTAATCATGCAAACATAAACATTTTATTGGCATTAGTGAGATCCAAACCTATAATCTTCTGTGCTCTATACATGGAATTAGTCCACTACACCACCAGGATGGAGGTAGCATGCCATTTTTTGGGGGGCATACAAAGCTGTTAATTTGAGTATGTTCAGACCCAATTTCAAAGGAAACAGTCACTCTCTATGATCAAGTGTGGCCAATTAGTGTGCGTGCCAACACACCTGACCACACTTTACAAGATAGAGGCGAGAGAGAGTTTTGTTGACGCTGAGAACAGAATGTTTTTTAATAACATTCTTAGAACATTCTCTGAACGTTACTAACGTTTTCTTGTGTTTTTTATGGAAAGTTTTAACGTTCTAGGAACAATTTGACAACATGACTTTATAGAGAACCTTGAGGAAACCTGCAGGAAACGTTATGCTGAAGTACTGAAATTCCCACAAAAGAAAGTTGTTTCTTAATGTTCTCTGAACTATTTGAGAACATTCCCAATGTCAAACCAGTTGAAAATGTTCCTAGAACATTGCCCAAATGTAAATGAAATGTAACCATGTTTGAACTTTTAGGAGACGTTCTGTTGAAGTAATGTTCCAAAACCAAGCAACTATCCTACACCATTCCCAGAAAGTTGTAGGAAGGTTGTATGCAAAATAAACATAGGACAACCACGCTCTCACCAAACACTAAGAAACATATGTTTCTCAGAACGATATGTGCTAGCTGGGTGATCTCTCTGTGTTCTGTCATCAGATGAGAGGACATATTTGTCTGAGCAAGTTGCAGCCCCCATATGTCATGCGACCCTAAAGGTCAAGTTCAGTTTGTGCTACAGAAGAGCTCCAATGCAGACGTTTTAAGACTGATGAATTATCACCCACTGTTGACAATATGAGGAAGAGGTCACACATGTTTCCCATGGCTTTGTAAACTGTATCTGTGAGTACCAATGGAATGGTCTACCCACATTATCACACTTTGATCAGAGTATATGCAGATTTACAGTGTAGTACCATGTTCGTTTTCACAATAGCCATCCAAGACTATTGACCATAGACTTGTCAATCAGTGATAACATCTCATGCATTTACATCTGGAATACGTCAAGACGAGCCCAAATTGTGGAGAGCCATGGTCAAGTGGATAACATTCCAAGTGCATGTGTGCATCCCCAACGGAGACCAGGGTTCAATCTCCATCTCCCCTGTGTTCTCACTTTCTACCGTTCCATATTTATTCAGTTGACGTCGGAGGTTTACAAACACCTTAGCCAAATATATTTAAACTCCGTTTTCACACTTCCTGACATTTAATCTTAGTAAAATGAACTGTCTTAGGTCAGTTAGGACCACCACGTTATTTTAAGAATGTGAAATGTCAGAATAAGAGTAGAGAGAATAATTTCTTTCAGCTGTCATTTCTTTCATCACATTCCAAGCGTGTCAGAAGTTTACATACACTCAATTAGTATTTGGTAGCATTGACTTTAAATTGTTTAACTTGGGTCAAACATTTCGGGTTGCCTTCCACAAGCTTCCCACAATAAGTTGGGTGAATTTTGGCCCATTCCTCCTGACAGAGCTGGCATAACCGAGTCAGGTTTGTAGGCCTCCTTGCTCGCGCACACTTTTTCAGTTCTTCCCGCACAATTTCTATGGGATTGAGGTCAGGGATTTGTCATGGCCACTCCAATACCTTGCCTTTGTTGTCCTTGAGCCATTTTGTCACAACTTTGGAAATATTGTCCATATGGAAGAACCATTTGAGAAGTTGCTTCATTATATCCACATAATTTCCCTGCCTCATGATGCCATCTATTTTGTGAAGTGCACCAGTCCCTCCAGCAACAAAGCACCCCCACAACATGATGCTGCCACCCCTGTGCTTCATGGTTGGGATGGTGTTCTTCGGCTTGCAAGCCTCCCCCTTTTTCCTCCAAACATAACGATGGTCATTATGGCCAAACAGTTCTATTTTTGTTTCATCAGACCAGAGGATATTTCTCCAAAAAGTACGATCTTTGTCCCCATGTGCATTTGCAAACTGTAGTCTGGCTTTTTTATGGAGGTTTTGGAGCAGTTGCTTCTTCTTTGAAGTGGCCTTTCAGGTTATGGACTCGTTTTACTGTGGATAAAGATACCTTTGTACCTGTTTCCTCCAGCATCTTCACAACGTCCTTTGGTGTTGTTCTAGGATTGATTTGTACTTTTCGCACCAAAGTACATTAATCTCTAGGAGACAGAACGTGTCTCCTTCCGGAGCGTTATGACGGCTGCATGGTCCCATGTTGTTTATAGTTGCGTATTATTGTTTGTACAGATGTACATGGTACCTTCAGCCATTTGGAAAATGCTCCCAAGCATGAACCAGACTTGTGGAGGTCTACAATGTTTTTTCTGAGGTTTTGGCTGATTTCTTTTGATTTTCCCATGATGTCAAGCAAAGAGGCACTGAGTTTGGTAGGCCTTGAAATACATCCACAGGTACACCTCCAATTGACTCAAATTATGTCAATTAGCCTTTCAGAAGCTACTAAAGCCATGACATAATTTTCTGGAATTCTCCAAGCTGTTTAAAGGCACAATCAACATAGTGTATGTAACTTCTGACCCACTGGAATTGTGATAATTTGTTTTTAAACAATTGTTGGATAAATTAGTTGTGTCATGCACAAAGTAGATGTTCTAACCGACTAAACTATAGTTTGTTAACAAAAAAATTGTAGAGTGGTTGAATAGCGAGTTTAATGACTCCAATCTAAGTGTATGTAAACTTCCGACTTCAACTGTACGTATGTATAGTAAAGCACCAATGTTTCCCTAAATAACTGATGACATAATGAATGGCAGGTGTAAAGATTCCTTCTATTCCCGACAAACAACAATAACAAACAAACCACAGATGTTGTCTTTGAGAGAAGCCCGTGGTGGGAAGGTACTGTTGAAGAGGTGTGACTGTGCAATATGTTCCCCTCTCAATTAAAACAGAGGAGGTGGTATGGCATGTCTGCCCCCCTCACGCTGGGATAAGCCCGATTCCTGTTTGCATAATGGGACGGATTGGTGTTGACCCCCAGAGGTGAGCCCGCCTGGCACACAGCAAGTTGTCCAGCCTCCTGAGAACTCAGAGGGAGGCTCCCCTGGGAGAGAGAGTGAGAGAGCACCCATATGCATGCAGATCTGCACACACACATATACACAGACAGGAATGCAAGCAGGCCGGAATGCACACACACATTCATGCACGCACGCATGCACACAATCTAACAGAAAGAGAAACTTGCACCCACACACACATACTCTTAGCCTGATTATTGTGTGTATCTAAACAAGCACATTCATTTAGATCCATAACACAGACGTGATGTCTTTTAGAACATAATGTATCAAGGCAAAATGAAAGTACAGAGAGTTGGGCCTTTTCTCATTAGTCAGGGTTGCACCAAGAAGCATCTTCACCTGGGCTTTTACGAGCGGTCTCCAGGGTAACGGCTCCCACTCCCGTACGTACTGTAAACCGTGAGAGGAAACGCACCACCTGAACCCAGAGTGCAATCATATCCATTCCGGGATTAACACCGGAATCATGTTGCATCTGCCACTTGAGCTGTGGGTTTCTTCAGGATACGACTCTGAGCTGAAAATAAACATTCCTTCTCTGAGATTTAGGTTCTATTTATGTTATGGAACAAAAGCGGTGTGCTTGAGGGAGTTACCATGCTGTTGTTGTTGTTATCAGGTAGAAATTACTCTCCTCAACTGATTGATATCTTTTAGCTTAATTTAACCATAGCCCCTAACCCTAATCCCTGTCCTAGCTAATGTTAGTCAGCTAGCTAAATTAGCATTAGCTACCTAGCTAACTTTAGCCACAACAAATTGGAATTCATAACATATTGTACATTTTGCGAATTTGTTCAACATCATACAAATTGGATGATGGACATTCACAAATTAATACATACCATACAAAACATATACTAAATGGAGTGTGACAGATTTGCATACAGAATAATACAAAATGCTCCTACCGCCTTTACTCCTCTGTGGTATTGTGCTCCATACTGTCAAAAACAACTTTAATTTAAGAATACCACGAGTGGTGCTTTTACTGCTCAATCTAATTAAAGGGGCAATCTGTAGGTGCTACATCCATTTTTGGACTTATAAATTAATTAAATACAGTACCAGTCAAAAGTTTGGACACACCTACTAATTCCAGAGTTTTTCTTTATTTTTACTATTTTCTACAATGTTGAATAATAGTGAAGACATCGGAACTATGAAATAACACGTATGGAATCATGTAATAACCAAAGACGTGTTAAAACAAATTGAAATATATTTAATATTTGAGATTATTCAAGCCACCCTTTGCCTTGATGACAGCTTTGCACACTCTTGGCATTCTCTCAACCATCTTCATGAGGTTGTCATCTGGAATGCATTTCAATTAACAGGTGTGCCTTCTTAAAAGTTTATTTGTGGAATTTATTACATTCTTAATGTGTTTTGTGTTGTGACAAGGTAGGGGTGGTATACAGAACATAGCCCTATTTGGTAAAAGATCAAGTCCATATTATGGCAAGAACAGCTCAAATAATCTAAGAGAAATGACAGCCCATCATTACTTTATGACATGAAGGTCAGTCAATCTGGAAAATTTCAAGAACTTTAAAGTTTCTTCAAGTGCTATGATGAAACTGGGTCTCATAAGGACCACCACAGGAAAGGAAGACCCAGAGTTACCTCTGCTGCAGAGGATAAGTTAATTTGAGTTACCAGCCTCAGAAATTACAACGCAAATAAATGCTTCACGGAGTTCAAGTAACAGACACTTCTCAACATCAACTGTAAATCAGGCACTCGTGGTCGAATTGCTGCAAAGAAACTACGACTAATGGACACCAATAAGAAGAAGAGACTTGCTTGGGCCAAGAAACATGATCAATGGAAATCTGTCCTTTGGTCTGAGGAGTCCAAATTTGAGATTTTTGGTTCCAACCGCCGTGTCTTTTATAGATGCAGAGTAGGTGAACGGATGATCTCCGCATGTGTAGTTCCCACTGTGAAGCATGGAGGAGGATGTGTGATTTGTGTGGGGGTGCTTTTCTTTTTCATTTTACCTTTATTTTTGCTGGTGACACTGTCAGTGATTGATTTAGAATTCAAGGCACACTTAACCAGCATGGCTACCACAGCATTCTGAGGCGACACGCAGTCCCATGTGGTTTGCGCTTAGTGGGACTATCATTTGTTTTTCAACAGGACAATGATCCAAAACATACCACCAGGCTGTGTAAGGACTATTTTACCAAGTAGGAGAGTGATGGAGTGCTGCATCAGATGACCTGGCCTCCACAATCACCCAACCTCAATCCAATTGAGATGGTTAGGGGTGAGTTGGACCACAGAGTGAAGGAAAACCAAACAATGCTCAGCATATGTGGGAACTCTTTCAAGACTGCTGGAAAGGCATTCCAAGTGAAGCTGGTTGAGAGAATCCCAAGAGTGTGCAAAACTGTCATGAAGGCAATGGGTGGCTACTTTGAAGAATCTCAAATACAAAATACATTTTGATTTGTTTTACACTTTTTTGGTTACTACATGATTCATGTGTTATTTCATCGTGTTGATTACATTTAGAAAGTAACCTACCTAACCTTGCCCGTAAGTAAGACTTTTGTTTACGAAGCATGTGACAGATAAAATGTGCAGGCTTCCCTGTGGGGGTAGGGAGGTTGGTATTTGAGAGAGGGGTGAAGGGTGTAGAAAACTGGATGAGTCTGCAGGGATGTGGAGGACGTGTACAGGTCAGGTCAGTGATCTCCTGTTCTAAGGCTATGTGCCAGTGGTCTTGTCTGGAACAGGCTAGGTTTAAGGAGGGTCAGACCTCTGGAGACCTGGAAGTGACAAATAAGATGTGAGACGACGGGACTTGACTTGCTGCATTTTGTACACGTTTGAGTTCAGAACATATCCACTCTTTCTTTCTCTCTTTACAGCACTGTCATCGAAAGGACCCTCTTCTCATCCACCATGTTCACAGCTAGCTTTAATTCTCTCTGGTCAGTGTTCTCTTTTTCTTATCTCACACTCTTCTCTAGTGCCGTCTAGTTGGCTTCTCTCATCCCCTCTCCTCTCACCCCTCTCTCCAACACCTTCTCTACCATCTGGCAGAAAAATGCCTTTACAGGTTCTCTTAGATAGGCTGTTACATATATTTCAAAGCGTTTCAAAGCATATTTGAGCTTCGTTGAATGTGCATTCTCCAAAATGCTGGGGTTTCTTATTTTTCCTTCCGTTGTTGAATGAAACTTTCAATTCGTTCTTGTTCAGGGAAACAATGTACTGCAGCTTTTTGTAATATTTTCATTTTAAAGAGAGACCTGTCATTGTAGGGCAACGTCTTAGAAGATTCTGGAAAAGGTCCGCAGTTCAATTTACAGCATATACACTGCGTGAAAAAAACATTCCTAATATTGCGTTGCACCCTCTTTTGCCCTCAGAACAGCCTCAATTCGTCGGGGCATGGGCTGCAAGGTGTCAAAAGAGTTCCACAGGGACGCTGGTCCATGTTGACTCCAATGCTTACCACAATTGTGTCAAGTTGGCTGGATGTCCTTTGGGTGGTGGACCATTCTTGAAATAACAGAGAAACTGTTGAGCGTGAAAACCCCAGCAGCGTTGCAATTCTTGACCGGTGCGCCTGGCACCTACTACCATACCCCCGTTCAAAGGCACTTACAACTTTTGTCTTGTCCATTCACCCTCTGAGTGGCACACATCCATATCTCAATTGTCTCAAGGCTTAAAAATCCTTCTTCAACCTGTCTCCTCCCCTTCATCTCTACGCTGATTGAGGTGACATATCAATAAGGGATCATAGCTTTCACCTGGATTCCCCTCAGTCAGTCTATTTCATGGAAAGAGTGCTCTTAACGTTTTGTAAACTCAGTGTATTTAAATGACGGTTTCAAAAATGTATGTCTTTTTTAGAAGTCTGTCTAATTCGTTGGTGTGTAAGCCACAAGATGCTCTTAACATGGCATAAAATGGCATGTCGAAAAAAAGAAAACCGACAGATGGGCCCACCATGGAGGCTGTCGCCAACCATCACTGGCTGTGTCAGACCACCAGCAGTGGGGGGCCAGCCATATCTGATAAACCGAATCCTTAATCACACACAAACACATCTCAACAACAACATGCTATGAATAATCATAACCAGGGATTAAGATAAAAGAACAAAATAACAAATGGGAGGGGAAAAGAATCAAAGACAAAATGTGAAGGAAAAAAAAGAAGTCCGAAACTGTTGGAAGCTCGTCCCAATTTGTGTAACCACTTTGATTCCATTATGGAAATCAGTGTTTCACCTGCTTCTTCTGCGCCCAGGCACGGCATCTCAGAATGCAGGGAGGTGTTAATAATATTTTACTTAAACACCATCTGTTTTCCGACGCCCTGGCAGAATACCAATCCTATTCAGCCCGTAACCGGAGCAATTAACTAAGGCAAAGTGTTGGGAGAGCCAGAGAGGCGGGAACACAGCCTCCTGCCCTGGGAGAAGAGTCGCATATGTGATGTGAAGCCTCGACTTCTCGTTAGAAAAAGTGTTTTCTGTTTCCCTCCTCCCCCTCTGTATCCCCATCTGCCTTGGCATGATTGGCACCCTGTATCATTTTTACTTAGGGAGATTCGCTTTTAAATATATAGGCTTTATAAATGCCTTTCTCTTATTATTTAAGTGTTGCATGCTCAAACTCCCGGCATCTGTCAGGTGAATGCGAAGCATGCTGTTTTTGCTCAAGTGAGAGCAAATTACATTGCTGTACCGGCGGCTTTGTCACCATAGGGATCTTGTGTGTGTGTTTGTGTGTGTGGATATAAGAGAGGGAGAGAGAAGGGAGGGGAGAGAGTGAATGAATGAATGAGGGGGAGAGAAAGAGGGGGTAGAGAGGCTGTGAGCACATCCTTACTCCTTGGTGCTGCCACATAGAAAGCAGAGGGCAGGTATCAATGTGCATGTTCAAGCGTGGCCCTGGTGTTGTGATTGTTCACAAGTTTACGTTTGTGTGACATTGACCCTTAATGTGAGAGGGAAGCTGAAACCTTCAGAAGGCAATTATACTGTATAGGCAAAGACTGACACTAGTGCAGTCAGTGATGTCCGGAATGTGTGAAGAAGTGGAAGAAAAAAAAAGCGGTCAATGAACTTCAATAAAATCACCTGACAGCCTTAAAGGAAATGTGTCCTTCCATTTGAGGAAACACTTTCTCCAGCACCATAACTGGAGGATAAAAGTTTATTAGACTGTTGTCAAAAATGTTTTGCCAGTCTATTCTGTATCCATCAGGGTTGAACGAACCAGCAAAACTATTCAGATACATCAACCCGACACGAAAACAACAATTCAGATCTGCCACCCAAGAAAAACAAAACAATCTGCCGAAAGAAACCAACTCGGTCTCGACCAAAAAAAAAAACGATTGAATTGAATTGACATATTCATCTAAATATCTGATCGGAGTTCAGTAATGGATCAGTGAGTATGTAATTTGCTCGGAGAGGTAGCCCGGACCTTTCAACATCAACTGGCCTCAAAGCTGTCCTTTATTATTCATGGGGATCAATACGTTGTGGCTTTCAGGGGAGCCTTGCGACTCTGTACCCATATCAAGTATCTGCAGCCAACTGGCTGCTTCGAAAGAAGAGCTATGGAGTGGGTTTTGTAAATGCTCCAGAGAGAAAGAGCCTGTGTTGATCTAGAATTTGTTTTCCCTATAGACCTGCTATCCTAACCTTGATTAGTAGGACTAAAACCAATAAGCGACCCTGGTCTAGAACGTTTCTTGATGTTAGCACCACCCAAATGAATTGTAGACATCCCAAACCAACCACTTAAATGCTGTATCTGTATGACCATTCCAACCTCAAGATTGTTGTTCACACAGTCCATTTTGTAAGAGAGAGCCCGCCTGGGCACACCACATAATTTCAATGTAGATAATTGGGTAATATTTGGTTACGACTAGGATTGAATATTTTCCTGATATTTTACAAATGTTCCATCCTGAGATTAAATCAATTTATTCCTGGGTAACCCGGTATTTCCCACCAAAACCAGAAGTGCCGTTCTAAATGATATAAATCATAAATATATCTGGATTTTATTAGAGCTTTGAATGGCATGAAAATTCAAGTCTGATGCTACCTGACCCTGATGAGCCATATATTAAAGACATTTTATGATCTCAAGCCAGAAAAAGCCCAAATAATTGTGCTGTTATCAAATACATAGCTATGATATATAGGGTACCGCACGTTATGCACGACAGAAAAACATAAAGGCCCATAGATGTAGCTATGCTCTCTTGGGTAAATAATTAAACAAGTTCCAGTAGCCTAATCTAATCTTGTATTATACTGTATTAAGTGGACTGGAATTACAGACCTTGTTCAAACCATGAAGCTGGGAGAGAACATCCGATGCTGGTGCAGGACATGCGGCCTACAAAGTTACAATTATAGGCTAGTGAACTTGATTTAAATGTTTTAATATAATAGGGCCTTTTTAGCATTTTTATAATTAGTAGGCTGACACATACAGTACCAGTGACAAGTTTGGACACACCTGCTCATTCAAGGGTTTTTCTTTATTCTACATTGTAGAATAATAGTGAAGACATCACAGCTATGAAATAACACATTTGGAATCATGTAGTAACCAAAAAGGTCTTAAACAAATCAAAATATGTTTTATATTTGAGATTCTCCAAAGTAGCCACCCTTTGCCTTGATGACAGCTTTGCACACTCTTGGCATTCTCTCAACCAGCTTCACTTGGAATGCCTTTCCAACATTCTTGAAAGTTCCCACATATGCTGAGCACCTGTTGGCTGCTTTTCCTAAAACTCTGCGGTCCAACTCATCCCAAAGCATCTCGATTTGGTTGAGGTCGGGTGATTGTAGAGGCCAGGTCATCTGGTGCAGCCCTCCATCACTCTCCTTCTTGGTCAAAAATCCCTTACACAGCCTGTAGGTGCGTTGGGTCATTGTCCTGTTGAAAAACAAATGATAGTCCCACTAAGCGAACACCAGATGGGATGGCGTATCATCTGCATAATGCTGTGGTAGCCATGCTGGTTAAGTGTGCCTTGAATTCTAAATAAATCACAGACAGTGTCACCAGCAAAGCACCCCCACACCATCACACCTCCTCCTCCATGCTTCACGGTGGGAACCACACATGCGGAGATCTGTTCACCTACTCTGCGTCTCACAAAGACATGGTGGTTGGAACCAAAAATCTCAAATTTGGACTCATCAGACCAAATGTTGCTCATGTTTCATGGCCCAAGCAAGTTTCTTCTTATTATTGGTGTCCTTCAAATTTTGCTACATAGGACTAAATCGAGCCGGTCGGTGACATTTGTAATAAATTTGCTAAAATTTCTAAAAATCTATTTTTGCTTTGTCATTATGTGGTTTTGTGTGTAGATTGATGAGGAAAAAAATGAATGTATTACACTTTAGCATAAGGTTATAATACAACAAAATGTTTAAAAAGTCAAGGGGTCTGAATACTTTCCGAAGGCACTCTACAGTATAAATACGGAACAAAAATATAAACACAACATGCAAACAATGCACATGCTGTAACGGTTTTCTTCTGGTGAAAGAGAGGCGGACCAAAATGCAGCGTGGTGGTTATTCATGTTTTTAATAAAGACGACTATACATGAACAGACTAAACAAAACAAGAAAAGTGAAAACCTAAACAGTCCAATCTGGTGCAAACACAGAGACAGGAACAATCACCCACAAAACCCAACACAAAACAGGCTACCTAAATATGGTTCCCAATCAGAGACAATGACTAACACCTGCCTCTGATTGAGAACCATATCAGACCAAACATAGAAATAGACAAACCAGACACACAACATAGAATGCCCACCCAGCTCACGTCCTGACCAACACTAAAACAAGGAAAACACATACGAACGATGGACAGAACGTGACACATGCACAACAATTGCAAAGATTTTACTGAGTTGCTGTTCATACTGTATAAGAAAATCAGTCAATTTAAATAAATTCATTAGGCCCTAATCATTGGATTTCACATGACTGGAAATACAGATTTGCATCTGTTGGTCACAGATACCTTAAAACAAAAGGTAATGGAGTGGATCAGATAACCAGTCAGTATCTGTTGTGACCAACATTTGCCTCATGCAGAGCAACACATCTCCTTCCAAATATAGTTGATCAGGCTGTTGATTGTGGCCTGTGGAATGTTGTGCCAGTCCTCTTCAATGGCTGTGTGAAGTTGCTGGATATTTGTGGGAACTGGAAGACCCTGTTGTACACGTCCATCCAGAGCTTCCCAAACAGGCTCAATGGGTGACATGTCTGTTGAGTATGCAGGGCATGGAAGAACTGAGACATTTTCAGCTTCCAGGAATTATGTACAGATGACATGGGGCTGTGCAATATCATTCTGAAACATGAGGTGATGGTGGCGGATGAATGGCATGACAATGGGCCTCAGGTTCTTGTCACGATATCTCTATGCCTTCCAATTGCCATTGGTCACCTCCCAAGTGGTGCAGTGGCCTAAGACACTTCATCGCAGTCATTGCAGACCAGGGTTTGATCCCAGCCTGTGTTGCAGCTGGCTGTGACTAAGAGACACATGAGGCAGCGCACAATTGGCCCAGCAGATTAGGGGTGGATTTAGCTGGCCGGGATGTCCTTGTCACATCGCGCTCTAGCGAGTCCTTGTGGTGGGCCGGGCACATGCATGCTTACTCATGTTGCCAGTTGTACGGTGTTTCCTCCGACACATTGGTGCGGCTGGCTTCCAGGTTAAGCGATCAGCGTCGTGTTTTGGGTGACGCATGGCTTTCGACCTTCGCCTCTCCCGAGTCCGTATGGGAGTTGCAGCGATAGGACAAGAATGTAACTACCAATTGGGGAGAAAAAGCGGTAAAAAAATCCTGCCCCAAAATATATATATATATATATTTTTTAATTGCCATTGATTAAATGTAATTTTGTTTGTTGTCCATAGCTTATTCCTGCTCATATCATAACTATACCGCCACCGTGGGGCACTCCATTCACAATGTTGACATCAGGAAACTGCTCGCCCACACGACACCATACACGTGGTCTGCGGTTGTGAGGTCGGTCAAATTTTCTATAAAGACGTTTTTCGGCGGCTTATGGTTGAGAAATTAATATTCAATTCTCTGCCAACAGCTCTGGTGGACAGTCATCATACCTATTGCACACTCCCTAAAAACTTGAAATATTTGTGGCATTGTGTTGTGTGACAAAACATTCTAGAGTGTCCTTTTATTGCCCCCCAGCATAAGGTGCACTTGTGTAATGACCATGCTGTTTAATCAGCTTCTTGATATGGCACACCTTTCAGGTGGATAGATTATCTTGGAAAATGAGAAATGGTCACTAACAGGGATGTAAAGAAATAAGCTTTTTGTGCCTATGAAATATTTATGGGATCTGTTATTTCAGCTCATGAAACATAGGACCAACACTTAATATGTTGCTTTTATATTTTTTTCAGTGTATATATATATATATAATGCATTCAGAAAATATTTAGACCTCTTCACTTTTTCCACATTTTGCTAAGTTACAGCCTTATTCTAAAATTGATTAAATACCAATTTTCCTTATCAATTTATACACAATACCGATAATAACAAAGCAAAAAACGTTTTTTTGTACATTTTTGCAAAAACAAAAATACCTTATTAACATAAGTATTCAGACCCTTTGCTATGAGACTCAAAATTGAGCTCAGGTGCATCCTGTTTCCAGTGATCATCCTTGATGTTTCTACAACTTGATTGGAGTCCACCTGTTATTTTAAATTAATTAGACATGATTTAGAAAGGCACTCACCTGTCCATATAAGGTCCCACAGTTGACAATGCATGTCAGAGCAAAAACCAAGCCATAAGTATCAGGAATCAAGCTAAGACCCAGATGCAGACACGTTGAATTGACAATGGTTTAATATTCCAACAGGGACAGGCAATAGCCAGATCAAGGCAGGCAGTGGTCAGGAAACCAGAGGTGGGGCAACGGAATCGGATGGCAGGCAGGCTTAGGGTCAAGGTAGGCAAAGGTCAACAATCCAGAGGTGGGGCAAAGGTACAGGTCGACAGGAAGGCTCAGGGTCAGGGGCAGGCAGAGTGGTCAGGCAGGCGGGCTCAGAGTCAGGACAGGCAAGGGTTAAAACCAGGAGGGTGAGAAAAAGGAGAGACTGGAAAAAGCAGAAGCTGAGAACAAAAACGCTGGTTGACTTGACTGGAAACAGGAGACAAAGGGCTCTGGACACATGAAAGGTGGGATGTATACGAAGGGTACGGGGCAACAGAAGACGAACAACAGAGGGGCTAATAATCTTGGAGATGGGAATTTGGCTGATAAACTGGCGGGAGAGTTTGCAGGATTCCACCCGGAGGGGCAGATCCTGGGTGGATAGCCATACCTTCTGCCAGAGACGATACCGGGGTCCGATGGCGATCCACCTGTTGTCGATACCTGGAGGTGGTCTTGAGGAGGGCCAACCGGGCTCTCCTCCAGGTATGAAGACAGTGGCGCACAAACATCTGGGTGGAAGGTACACCGATTTCTTCCTCCTGCTCGGGGAAGAGTGGGGACTGATACTCCAGGAAACACTCAAACTGAGATAGCCCGTGGCAGAGCAGGGAAGGGTGTTGCGGGTGTACTCAACCCACACCAGCTGCTGGCTCCAGGAGGTAGGGTTGGCGGAGACCAGGCAGTGCAGCGTAGTCTCAAGATCCTGGTTGGCTCGCTCCGACTGGCCATTGGACTGGGGGTGGAACCCAGAGGACAGGCTGGCCGACGACCCAATGAAGGTGCAGAACGCCATCCAGAACCAGGACGAGAACTGAGGCCCCCGGTCGGAAACCATGTCCATGGGCAGTCCATGGATCCGGACGACGTGCTGCCCTATGAGCTGGGCCGTCTCCTTGGCCGAGGGTATTAGGGGAGAGGAATGAAGTGAGCGGCCTTGGAAAACCGGTCGACCACAGCCAGGATGGCAGTGTTGCCCTCAGACGGGGGGAGACCCATGACAAAATCCAGGGATATGTGGGACCAGGGTCGGTGAGAGACAGGCAGTGGTTGCAGAAGACCAGCCAGAGCTTACTGAGGAGTCTTATTCTGAGCACAGACTGTGCAGTCGGTGACAAACGCAGTGACATCCTGAACCATCGTAGGCCACCAAAAGCATTGTGCTGACTTCAGGCAATGGGCGTGGCAGAACGGGCTCCAGCCCATGAAGGCACCAGTAGACCAGTTAATGAGGGGAATGTGTCGCTGGAGCCAGCAGAATCTGAGGGGACTTGATGAGCAGGAACTGGATAGCCTCGCTGTGGTTCCCTGACACGGGTAGGTTGATGGGAGTGGTGTTGTGGGTGACTCGGCCTATAGAGCGTCCGGCTAGTGCTCTAACGTCCATGGGAATGGAGAGGGGCTGAGTGGGGATGTTCAGCTCGGACGCCAGGGTACCGTCAATGAGAACCCGGAGAGATTTAGACTGGTCTCCCCACAGCAGAATGGCATGAAAAAGGGTGCGAGCAGGGGAAGCAGGAACGTTCTCCATATGGCCCACCAAAGTACGCGCTCCTACCGGTGAGCCTGGTTTCAATATCACAAAATACAATTTAATATCACTGAATATCATTATATTTGAAATCAAGCAGCGCTTGAAATCCTCGGGCCTATTGTATTTTTAGTTTAATTCTGTGTTGAATTGAAACAATATATGTTGATGACTTTGCCAATGATATATTGGCCTAAATAGCATCCATCATTGATGACATGTGAGTGATCAAATTCAATGTAATTTACACGTAACAATATATGATATATTTATGCTAAATTTACTCTGTTTTTTATTCCATTGAGTTTATTTTGTTTCACTATTCCTTGTTATTCTTCTTCTAATGCAGTATTGTTGAAAGTGAACCTGCAAGTAAGCATTTCATTGTACTGTGTACCATCACAAATCTACTTGACTACTACTACTGTTGTTTTTATCTTTGTTGGTCATCCTACAGTATCTATCAGGTGACAGAGCATCACCTCCTTAGATTAGCAAGGTTCCATCTACACTTGTCACATCGTGACATTCACAAACTGATGCACCAGCTGGCCCCAGAGACCTCATTGAAAGCCTAATCGTTGACACTAACAGCAGTGTGGCTGCATCGGTAATTGGCGGACATGTTGCAACTGTCTCCTCTATTTCCTGCTGACTTTCTCTTGGGCTCTTCGGAGAAGCCGAACTCCCCTTGGCTTCCATTTTCTAGGTATTCTGTGGGTATTCTGCTTTCATGATGTCATAATTGTGGCTTTCCTCACATCGAACACTGTCGGGGCATTGAGGGGGCCTGGCAAATGAGCTGGAGATCAAACCATGAGGATAAGATGATGGAAATGGAGATGCTGGGGACGAAAACACAGGATATAAATCAAGGCATGCACTGCATAGAGGTACATTCATTTCTTGGTGTCATGGTGGTAGTGGCGGAGGTGTTTTCCTTCACTCCGCTCTCAGCGTGCCGATTTTTCTGAGAGATCAGAAAGTGAACAGAGAACAGAAAGTGCATATAAACACATCATTAGTCACAGGAAACAAGGCAATTAATCCTTTATTGTGGAGCCAGAGGCTCCTTTTTGTGGATGTCCTTGTAGTAGTAGTAGAGAAAAATAGACATACGGTATTAGCTTGACCTGTGGGGTGTAGCGCAATACTATAAAGGGAAAATGTAGGCCTAGTATATCATTGTTTTGCATTTAAAAAGCCACTTTGCAATATCTACCATGTTTCTTCCAGATCACACTTTCCTCCTCAGCGGGTTTTTGAAACAGTGTGATACCATTCTGTTCCAGCAGCAGCCATTTCTCAGTTCAGCTGAATTCATGCTGACGCTCCGCTTTACTTTTGAAACTCTTCTTCCTGCTCTTTTTAATCTTCAGGGGGAGAAAAGAGGGCCAGCGACCACTGCTGCTGACAGGGACATAACTCGCCTTCCTTCCCCGCATCTCTTGTTTACAGTCTTCCTCTCCATCGCAACCAACCCCTTTCAATGGAGCCATAAAAAGCAAATAGGGGCTTTTAGAGAAATTGCCTGTGCACTAAAGATTAATAACAGTTGGGCCAGCTCAGGAAGAAAGTCCACAGAGGCAAAAAAGGACATTGGAGATTAAAAGTGCCACATCCCTAAATTGGAATGATTCAACAGGCTCTGGCTCTCTGACCATCTTTCGAGAGTCAAGGCGTCAATTAACCTGCCTGATAAGTCATCATTAGGCACTTTGATGGTCGCCTACTGCATTATGTGTGGCACATGACCATTGATTTGTCAGGTGAGGATTCCAACCACAATGATAACAGAATCTTTCTATGGGCTAATTATCATGTGCATGAAGAAGGAATATACTTTAATGATAATCAGATAAAAAGTCTGATAAGAACTTGTAGAAAATATAAGTGTTTGTCTTATATCCATCTGAAAATACTTGCACAGGTGCCTGGGTGTGCTTAATGAATAGATTAGACTGGCCCTGTTCTGCAAGAAAAACTGAGCACTGACTTGATCTCTGATGAAAATAGGTTTGGCTCTATGTATGCCTACGTTACAGTAGGATGGTACAATTATTATTGTGTATAATACTATGCAGTGCAGTAGCCGACAGGAGGCTACAGTGTTTATGGTTATATCCCCATGTTTTTCAGAATGGACCATATAAAGTAGGCATAACGTCGGCACATGTAGCTCCTCCTGGCTGCAGCAGGGAAGAGCGCGCACAGCGTGGCGTTTCCATGGAAACACCCTGCATAGCAACGGGAAGGCGTCTTCAAAGTGAACCCGTAACAACCCTAACAGTGTCAGAAGTGTAGCTTGCTAATGTTGCTCGGTGAATAGTTACATTTTAGTTTATCTAACGGTAGTCCTTAAACGTGTTAAGGTTTTAGTTTGTATCATGTGCACAAATATGAGAGCCCTGGAGCTGAAAACGGAAGGGTTTACGGTGAAGTCAACAATGAAGAACTCAGTGGTAAGTTTGAGTCATCATATCTAAAGATGTGTAGCTAGCTAACTAGTTACTAGCTTTAGCTATAACTAACGTTAGCTAACCCTTGTTCTAATTGTTATAATGTTGTTGCTCGCTAGCTTAGTTAACTAGCTAGCCAGTTTACAAAATACTCTAACTAGATTGCATCAGCAAATCAATGACTTCTCGTGACGATGCCATTTTGGCATAGGGGAAAGTATATTTGGCATAGCTTGTTAACTATACAGTAATAGTCTAAATTAACTGATTCAGCTACTACGTAGCTGACGTCACATTTGCTAGTATGCTCGGCTGAAACAATTGCGCCAAAAGTTCAGCATTGTGATTGTGTTGTGCTTTGTCATGCATAGTCATACACACAGTAGCCCCACGCCCTCTGCCATCAGTATGGAACGCCGTTTTGGTCTTTGTGTGTCAAAAAAGATACATGTCAAATAACACTATTTGAAGTGTCAAATAATACTATTTGACGTAATAAGCTTGTTGACCAATCAGGACCTGAACATGACTCACGTCACGTACATTTATTACGTAAATATTACACATTGATTACACGATTACTCGTATTTCATATTTCACAACGATTCACCGATACCTACGCTATGATGCTGATCATGTTTTGTCTCGCGCACTTCCCCAAGTTCTGTTCTTCCCCAAAAACGGCATCATCTGTTTCAGCAACTATAGTTAGCTAGCTAACTATCTAGGTATGTGTCATTATCTAAAATACCCCTAATTTATACGACAGTTCCTATTTGATTAATGGTGGTCGGACCCACCTATGTGAAGCTAGCCTCAATAAGGATAGCCACTATAGTAGAATTTGCGGTTCGCCTTCAAAATAGAGGTCTAATTGGAAGTGATGCAAATGAATACAAATAGTGCAATCATGCCATAATAGAATAGATCATGCTAAACGAGGTTGTAATATTATTATATAAATTCAACAAAAGACAATTATTTGCTCATTTGACAAAAATATGTTAATCACACTGGATGTTTTTGACTTTGTTGGAATACTTATTTCACTGTACAGCCTGACCTATGGATTGTGGATCGATGACATGGCGTATCTGTCACGTTCTGAACTTAGTTCTTTTGTTATGTCTTTGTTATAGTATGGTCAGGGCGTGAGTTGGGTGGGTTGTCTATGTTCCTTTTTGTATGTGGTGTTTTTGTGTTTGGCCTGGTATGGCTCTCTCAGAGGCAGGTGTTGTTAGTTGTCTCTGATTCAGAATCATACTTAGGTAGCCTTTTCCCACCTGTGTTTCATGGGTGATTATTTTCCATTTCAGTGTTTGCACCATTCGGGACTTTTTCGGTTTTCATTTGGTTTCTCTTGTTCTTTTTGTATTGTGTATTCATTCTCATTAAATTACATTATGGATACATACCACGCTGCTTTCTGGTCCTCCGATCCTTCCTACTACTCCTCCTCAGAAGAGGAGGAGGAAAGCCGTTACAGTATCAGTCTACTCAGTGACACCCAGAGAACATTAGCATTGTTGTTAACTGACTTGCCTAATTAAATAAAGGGTACATAAAAAAACATTTAAAAAAAATATATATAAATATATATATATAAACAAAACATGTATATGTACTGAACCTTGGTTCTGGTGACTTTTTAAAAGGAAAAAACTAAAATAAACCATTATTAACCAAACTATTACAGATAGCAAGCATTACAACACTCCACATAATGCTGTAGACTAGTACAGACTAAATATGCAAACATTTTTAGCCCAATCAAAGGAAATCAGTCTGTACATTTTAAGCCGTTTTGTGTCCCATCCGGATTGGCGGTTGTGCTCACTTGGCCTTAGTCCTCGCTCCTCCTCCTCTTCTCTCCTTTTATCTACTCCTCTTTCTTCTCCTTCTCTCAGCTCTCCTATCTGCTTTCAGCTCCCCTCCTGGCTTTCTCCTTTCCCCTGTTCCACTCTGCTCTCCTCTCCTTTTCTCCTTCCATCTCCCCTCCTGGCTCTTTCCTTTCCTCTGTTCCACTCTGCTCTCCTCTCTCCTTTTCTACTTCCATCTCCCCTCCTGGCTCTTTCCTTTCCTCTGTTCCACTCTGCTCTCCCTTCTCCTTTTCTCCTTCCATCTTCCCTCCTGGCTCTCTCCTTTCCTGTGTTCCACTCTACTCTCCTCTCTCCTTTTCTCCTTCCATCTCCCCTCCTGGCTCTCTCCTTTCCTCTGTTCCACTCTGCTCTCCTCTCTCCTTTTCTCCTTCCATCTCCCCTCCTGGCTCTTTCCTTTCCTCTGTTCCACTCTGCTCTCCTCTCTACTTTATCTCCGCTCCTGGCTCTCTCCTCTCCGCTACTCTGTCCCTCATGCATCCCTACCTCACTCTTGGGATGCTGCCTTCTCTGTCTACACGATAGCTTAAGCTTTTAAAGAGTTAGCTAACTAAAGCAAGTTTAATTTAATTCAGGGTGATTTGGCATTAGCTTGCTAAGTGAACGTTACCTGACACTCTTGTCCCTGCTCCCCCTTTCTCTTTCTGTTATGCTGGTGAATGAGGACCCAAAAGCGACTTAACGAAAACAGAGTCTTTATTCCAGTAAATGACAAAAGTAATAATCCTGGATATATCAAGGAAAAAACAAAACAGGAAAAACTTAAATCCACT
The DNA here is from genome assembly GCF_021184085.1 of Oncorhynchus gorbuscha. Classification (NCBI taxonomy): domain Eukaryota; kingdom Metazoa; phylum Chordata; class Actinopteri; order Salmoniformes; family Salmonidae; genus Oncorhynchus; species Oncorhynchus gorbuscha. The sequence goes on along the minus strand of NC_060182.1, from coordinate 57,116,147 downwards.
CGTAGTTGCGAGGACTGACTGGAGACTCGACCATAGACTGCAGGTTGCTTCGGGAAGGCACCGACCGTAGCAGACTAAGACACCTGCTCATACGCAGCATCTGAAGAAGATAAAACACGACAGGGCGAGACAAGGACACAGAACAGCGAACATCATACAAGGATCCGACAAGGACAGAAGCGGAAAACAGAGGGAGAAATAGTGGCTCTAATCAGAGGGCAAAATAGGGGACAGGTGTGAAAAGAGTAAATGAGGTAGTTAAGGAGAATGAGGAACAGCTGGGAGCAGGAACGTAACGATAGGGAGAGAGAACGAGAGAGAGAGAGAGGAGGGGAAGAGAGGGATAGAAAGAGGGAAAGAACCTAATAAGACCAGCAGAGGGAAACGAATAGAAGGGAAGCACAGAGACAAGACATGATAACCAATGACAAAACATGACACTTTCACTGCTGTGGCTGGAAATATTTCAATTAACTAATCTGAGAAAAAAAATCCAATCGAAGACAGATAAATGCAGCTAAACATGACAGTACCCCCCCACTCACCGAGCGCCTCCTGGCGCACTCGAGGAGGAACCCTGGCGGCAACGGAGGAAATCATCAATCAGCGAACGGTCCAGCACGTCCCGAGATGGAACCCAACTCCTCTCCTCAGGACCGTAACCCTCCCAATCCACTAAGTACTGGTGACCACGTCCCCGAGAACGCATGTCCATTATCTTACGTACCTTGTAAATAGGTGTGCCCTCGACAAGGACGGGGGGGGAGGGAAGACGAACAGGGGCGCGAAGAAAGGGCTTGACACAGGAGACATGGAAGACAGGGTGGACGCGACGAAGATGTCGCGGAAGAAGCAGTCGCACAGCGACAGGATTGACGACCTGGGAGACACGGAACGGACCAATGAACCGCGGAGTCAACTTGCGAGAAGCTGTCGTAAGGGGAAGGTTACGAGTGGAAAGCCACACTCTCTGGCCGCGACAATACCTAGGACTCTTAATCCTACGTTTATTGGCGGCTCTCACAGTCTGCGCCCTGTAACGGCAAAGTGCAGACCTCACCCTCCTCCAGGTGCGCTCACAACGTTGGACAAACGCCTGAGCGGAGGGAACGCTGGACTCGACGAGCTGGGACGAGAACAGAGGAGGCTGGTACCCCAGACTACTCTGAAACGGAGATAGCCCGGTAGCAGACGAAGGAAGCGAGTTGTGAGCGTATTCTGCCCAGGGGAGCTGTTCTGCCCAAGACGCAGGGTTTCTAAAAGAAAGGCTGCGTAGTATGCGACCAATCGTCTGATTGGCCCTTTCTGCTTGACCGTTAGACTGGGGATGAAAACCGGAAGAGAGACTGACGGAAGCACCAATCAAACGACAGAACTCCCTCCAAAACTGTGACGTGAATTGCGGACCTCTGTCTGAAACGGCGTCTAACGGGAGGCCATGAATTCTGAACACATTCTCGATGATGATTTGTGCCGTCTCCTTAGCGGAAGGAAGCTTAGCGAGGGGAATGAAATGTGCCGCCTTAGAGAACCTATCGACAACCGTGAGAATCACAGTCTTCCCCGCAGACGAAGGCAGACCGGTAATGAAGTCTAAGGCGATGTGAGACCATGGTCGAGAAGGAATGGGAAGCGGTCTGAGACGACCGGCAGGAGGAGAGTTACCTGACTTAGTCTGCGCGCAGTCCGAACAAGCAGCCACGAAACGGCGCGTGTCACGCTCCTGAGTAGGCCACCAAAACCGCTGGCGAATAGAAGCAAGTGTACCCCGAACGCCGGGATGGCCAGCTAACTTGGCAGAGTGAGCCCACTGAAGAACAGCCAGACGAGTAGAAACAGGAACGAAAAGAAGGTTACTAGGACAAGCGCGCGGCGACGCAGTGTGAGTGAGTGCTTGCTTAACCTGTCTCTCAATTCCCCAGACAGTCAACCCGACAACACGCCCACCAGGAAGAATCCCCTCGGGATCGGTAGAAGCCACAGAAGAACTAAAGAGACGGGATAAGGCATCAGGCTTGGTGTTCTTATTACCCGGGCGATAAGAAATCACAAACTCGAAACGAGCGAAAAACAACGCCCAACGAGCTTGACGTGCATTAAGTCGTTTGGCAGAACGGATGTACTCAAGGTTCTTATGGTCAGTCCAAACGACAAAAGGAACGGTCGCCCCCTCCAACCACTGTCGCCATTCGCCTAGGGCTAAGCGGATGGCGAGCAGTTCGCGGTTACCCACATCATAGTTGCGTTCCGATGGCGACAGGCGATGAGAAAAATAAGCGCAAGGATGGACCTTATCGTCAGACTGGAAGCGCTGGGATAGAATGGCTCCCACGCCCACCTCTGAAGCGTCAACCTCGACAATGAATTGTTTAGTGACGTCAGGAGTAACAAGGATAGGAGCGGACGTAAAACGCTTCTTGAGGAGATCAAAAGCTCCCTGGGCGGAACCGGACCACTTAAAGCACGTCTTGACAGAAGTAAGAGCTGTGAGAGGGGCAGCAACTTGACCGATATTACGAATGAAACGCCGATAGAAATTAGCGAAACCTAGAAAGCGCTGCAACTCGACACGTGACCTTGGAACGGGCCAATCACTGACAGCCTGGACCTTAGCGGGATCCATCTGAATGCCTTCAGCGGAAATAACAGAACCGAGAAATGTGACAGAGGAGACATGAAAGGCACACTTCTCAGCCTTCACGTAGAGACAATTCTCCAAAAGGCGTTGGAGTACACGTCGAACGTGCTGAACATGAATCTCGAGTGACGGTGAAAAAATCAGGATATCGTCAAGGTAGACAAAAACAAAGATGTTCAGCATGTCTCTCAGTACATCATTAACTAATGCCTGAAAAACAGCTGGAGCATTAGCGAGACCGAACGGCAGAACCCGGTACTCAAAATGCCCTAACGGAGTGTTAAATGCGTTTTCCACTCGTCCCCCTCTCTGATGCGCACGAGATGGTAAGCATTACGAAGGTCCAACTTAGTAAAGAACCTGGCTCCCTGCAGAATCTCGAAGGCTGACGACATAAGGGGAAGCGGATAACGATTCTTAACCGTTATGTCATTCAGCCCTCGATAATCCACGCAGGGGCGCAGAGTACCGTCCTTCTTCTTAACAAAAAAACCCCCCGCTCCGGCGGGAGAGGAAGAAGGCACTACGGTGCCGGCGTCGAGAGAAACAGACAAATAATCCTCGAGAGCCTTACGTTCGGGAGCCGACAGAGAGTATAGTCTACCCCGAGGGGGAGTGGTCCCCGGAAGGAGATCAATACTACAATCATACGACCGGTGAGGAGGAAGGGAGTTGGCTCTGGACCGACTGAAGACCGTGCGCAGATCATGATATTCCTCCGGCACTCCTGTCAAATCACCAGGTTCCTCCTGAGAAGTGGGGACAGAAGAAACAGGAGGGATAGCAGACATTAAACACTTCACATGACAAGAAACGTTCCAGGATAGGATAGAATTACTAGACCAATTAATAGAAGGATTATGACATACTAGCCAGGGATGACCCAAAACAACAGGTGTAAAAGGTGAACGAAAAATCAAAAAGGAAATGGTCTCACTGTGGTTACCAGATACTGTGAGGGTTAAAGGTAGTGTCTCATATCTGATACTGGGGAGAAGACTACCATCTAAGGCGAACATGGGCGTGGGCTTCCCTAACTGTCTGAGAGGAATGTCATGTTTCCGAGCCCATGCTTCGTCCATAAAACAACCCTCAGCCCCAGAGTCTATCAAGGCACTGCATGAAGCAGCCGAACCGCTCCAGCGTAGATGGACCGACATGGTAGTACAGGATCTTGATGGAGAGACCTGAGTAGTAGCGCTCACCAGTAGCCCTCCGCTTACTGATGAGCTCTGGCTTTTACTGGACATGAATTGACAAAATGTCCAGCAGAACCGCAATAGAGGCAAAGGCGGTTGGTGATCCTCCGTTCCCTCTCCTTAGTCGAGATGCGAATACCTCCCAGCTGCATGGGCTCAGTCTCTGAGCCGGAGGAAGGAGATGGTTGCAATGCGGCGAGGGGGAACACCGTTAACGCGAGCTCTCTTCCACGAGCTCGGTGACGAAGATCTACCCGTCGTTCTATGCGGATGGCGAGTGCAATCAAAGAGTCCACACTGGAAGGAACCTCCCGGGAGAGAATCTCATCCTTAACCTCAGCGTGGAGTCCCTCCAGAAAACAAGCGAGCAACGCCGGCTCGTTCCAGTCACTAGAGTCAGCAAGAGTGCGAAACTCTATAGAGTAATCCGTTATGGATCGATCACCTTGACATAGGGAAGCCAGGGCCCTAGAAGCCTCCCTACCAAAAACTGAACGATCAAAAACCCGTATCATCTCCTCTTTAAAGTTCAGATAATTGTTAGAACACTCAGCCCTTGCCTCCCAGATAGCTGTGCCCCACTCTCGAGCCCGACCAGTAAGGAGTGAAATGACGTAAGCAATCCGAGCTCTCTCTCTTGAGTATGTGTTGGGTTGGAGAGAGAACACAATATCACACTGGGTGAGAAAGGAGCGGCACTCAGTGGGCTGCCCAGAGTAACATGGTGGGTTATTAACCCTTGGTTCCGGAGACTCGGAAGACCAGGAAGTAGCTGGTGGCACGAGACGAAGACTCTGAAACTGTCCTGAGAGGTCGGAAACCTGAGCGGCCAGGGTCTCAACGGCATGACGAGCAGCAGACAATTCCTGCTCGTGTCTGCCGAGCATTGCTCCCTGGATCTCGACGGCAGTGTTACGAGAATCCATAGTCGCTGGGTCCATTCTTGGTCGGATCCTTCTGTTATGCTGGTGAATGAGGACCCAAAAGCGACTTAACAAAAACAGAGTCTTTATTCCAGTAAATGACAAAAGTAATAATCCTGGATATATCAAGGAAAAAACAAAACAGGAAAAACTTAAATCCACTCGTAGTTGCGAGGACTGACTGGAGACTCGACCATAGACTGCAGGTTGCTTCGGGAAGGCACCGACCGTAGCAGACTAAGACACCTGCTCATACGCAGCATCTGAAGAAGATAAAACACGACAGGGCGAGACAAGGACACAGAACAGCGAACATCATACAAGGATCCGACAAGGACAGAAGCGGAAAACAGAGGGAGAAATAGTGGCTCTAATCAGAGGGCAAAATAGGGGACAGGTGTGAAAAGAGTAAATGAGGTAGTTAAGGAGAATGAGGAACAGCTGGGAGCAGGAACGTAACGATAGGGAGAGAGAGCGAGAGAGAGAGAGAGAGAGAGGAGGGGAAGAGAGGGATAGAAAGAGGGAAAGAACCTAATAAAACCAGCAGAGGGAAATGAATAGAAGGGAAGCACAGAGACAAGACATGATAACCAATGACAAAACATGACACTTTCACTGCTGTGGCTGGAAATATTTCAATTAACTAATCTGAGAAAAAAAATCCAATCGAAGACAGATAAATGCAGCTATCTTGCTTGCACTTTATACAGTTCCAAACGAACTAGCTAATGTTAACTAACTTGCTAGACTAGTAACGTTAGTTAAGTGTGTTTCTATCATCAATATACTTATGGATATTCTATAGCTAATTGCCGTTAATTGTGGCAGCAGCATTATAGATCTAAATTATGTTAGTAGAGTTGTCAGGTTATAGCTAGCTTATGTAGTTAACTAGTTAGCTAGCTAACGTACCTTTCTTGCAGTTTCTCATGCACGTGCACTCTGAGGTGATTGAAGTTAATTGTGTTTTGCGCCACAGAGCTTCTGTATTGCGCACGGGTCACTCGCTCGCTGGTCACTGGTGCGCCGTGTTTCTTGAGTTGCAGGCTGCCTGCCACAGCTCACAGAGATAAATAACCTTCAGAACTGTTGAACCCAGACAGATTATTTATTTACCATGAAAAGCGAATGTGCTTCACAGAACTTTATTGAAACTATGTTTGGTAGAAATAGGATGTTACTTTTGGTGTGGCGGCAATTATGCCGTGGCGCAGCACCACACTTACAGTGGGGGAAAAAAGTATTTAGTCAGCCACCAATTGTGCAAGTTCTCCCACTTAAAAAGATGAGAGAGGCCTGTAATTTTCATCATAGGTAGAATTCAACTATGACAGACAAAATGAGAAAAAAAATCCAGAAAATCACATTTTCGGATTTTTTATGAATTTATTTGCAAATTAAGGTGGAATATAAGTATTTGGTCACCTACAAACAAGCAAGATTTCTGGCTCTCACAGGCCTGTAACTTCTTCTTTAAGAGTCTCCTCTGTCCTCCACTCGTTACCTGTATTAATGGCACCTGTTTGAACTTGTTATCAGTATAAAAGACACCTGTCCACAACCTCAAACAGTCACACTCCAAACTCCGCTATGGCCAAGACCAAAGAGCTGTCAAAGGACACCAGAAACAAAATTGTAGACCTGCACCAGGCTGGGAAGACTGAATCTGCAATAGGTAAGCAGCTTGGTTTGAAGAAATCAACTGTGGGAGCAATTATTAGGAAATGGAAGACATACAAGACCACTGATAATCTCCCTCGATCTGGGGCTCCATGCAAGATCTCACCCCGTGGGATCAAAATGATCACAAGAACGGTGGGCAAAAATCCCAGAACCACACGGGGGGACCTAGTGAATGACCTGCAGAGAGCTGGGACCAAAGTAACAAAGCCTACCATCAGTAACACATTACGCCGCCAGGGACTCAAATCCTGCATTGCCAGATGTGTCCCCCTGCTTAAGCCAGTACATGTCCAGGCCCATCTGAAGTTTGCTAGAGAGCATTTGGATGATCCAGAAGAAGATTGGGAGAATGTCATATGGTCAGATGAAACCAAAATCACACTTTTTGGTAATAACTCAACTCGTCGTGTTTGGAGAACGAAGAATGCTGAGTTGCATCCAAAGAACACCATACCTACTGTGAAGCATGGGGGTGGAAACATCATGCTTTGGGGCTGTTTTTCTGCAAAGGGACCAGGACGACTGATCCGTGTAAAGGAAAGAATGAATGGGGCCATGTATCGTGAGATTTTGAGTGAAATCCTCCTTCCATCAGCAAGGTCATTGAAGATAAAACACGGCTGGGTCTTTCAGCATGACAATGATCCCAAACACACCGCCCGGGCAATGAAGGAGTGGCTTTGTAAGAAGCATTTCAAGGTCCTGGAGTGGCCAAGCCAATCTCCAGATCTCAACCCCATAGAAAATCTTTGGAGGGAGTTGAAAGTCCGTGTTGCCCAGCAACAGCCCCAAAACATCACTGCTCTAGAGGTGATCTGCATGGAGGAATGGGCCAAAATACCAGCAACAGTGTGTGAAAACCTTGTGAAGACTTACAGAAAACCTTTGACTTCTGTCATTGCCAACAAAGGGTATATAACAAAGTATTGAGATAAACTTTTGTTATTGACCAAATACTTATTTTCCACCATAATTTGCAAATCAATTCATTAAAAATCCTACAATGTGATTTTCTGGATTTTTTCCCCTTGTTTTGACTGTCATAGTTGAAGTGTACCTATGATGAAAATTACAGGCCTCTCTCATCTTTTTAAGTGGGAGAACTTGCACAATTGGTGGCTGACTAAATACTTTTTTGCCCCACTGTAAATGAATGCAGAGGAAACACTGGTGTAAACTCATCACAGTGATTTTCTGTGGGTGTCACCGAATAGACTCTTTTCACAACCCATAACCCGGTCAGGTCAAGCCATATTAGCCAGGTGAAGCTAGCTGGCTATTTATAACATTAGTTTTGGACAACAGGGTTAAGTAGCTGGCTAGCTAGTTATTTCAATAGGAGAACAACAAGTGGCTACATAGCTAATACGAAGAATATTGTTTTCAGGACGGTTGCATTAGTGCAAGCTAGGTGCCACTGGTGCAAGCTAGGTAAAGCTAGATAGCTACCACAGAAGTTGGAAATAACATCTGTTTCAAAGATATATGCAAAAAATGTGCATCCTTCTCTTTTGACCTGATCTAATTTCAAATGCTCACACAAACGTTTTCCTATTGGGTCAAACAAATAATGCCTTATTACCAATGCAGTATTGTACAGCTGTGACAGTGATTGTAATGGTGGCTCTTGGCTTGCACGTGCAAATTCAGCACATACAACATTCTATAATAGAATTGTTTCTTTTTTTGGGGGAGACACGCAAAGACCCAAACGGCGTTCCATAATCAGGTTGGTTGTTGGTAGGATGAATGGGATAATGGAATGACGGGGCAACCTGTCACTGGCTTCCTGAAATGACTCTCTCCCTCTCCTGGCAGGAACAGAGACATGCTACAGTAGCAAAATAACTAGCATTGAAATGCTTACTTACGGGCTATTCCCAAAAATGCAGAGAAAAATATAAAAGAAAGATAATAACACAAGTAATTCATACACAATGCGTATAAATAACTTGGCTATATACACAAGGTACCAATACATTGTTTACGTGTAGGGGTACGAATTAATTGAGGTAGTTACACTACATGACCAAAAGTATGTGGACACCGGCTCGTCAAAAATATAATTTCAAAATCATGGTCATATGGAGTTGGTCCCTCTTTTGCTGCTTTAACAGATTCCACTCTTCTGGGAAGGCTTTTCACTAGATGTTGAGGGAAGGTTTTCCAATAGATGTTGGAACATTGCTGCGGGGACTTGCTTCCATTCAGCCACAAGAACGTTAGTGAGGTCGGGCACTGATTTTGGGTAATTAGGTCTGGCTCGCAGTCGTCATTCCAATTAATCCCAAAGGTGTTCAATGGGGTTGAGGTCAGGGCCCTGTGCAGGCCAGTCAAGTTCTTCCACACCGATGTTGACAAACCATTTCTGTATGGACCTCGCTTTGTGCACCCGGGCATTGTCATGCTGAAACAGGAAAGGGGCTTCCCCAATCTGTTTCCACAAAGTTGGAAGCACAGAATCTCAGAATCGCTTCTGTGGCATACCACTTCGCGGCTGAGCCGTTGTTGCTCCTAGACGTTTCCACTTCACAATAACAGCACTTATAGTTGACCGGGGCAGCTCTATTAGGGCAGAAATTTGATGAACTGACTTGTTGGAAAGGTGGCATCCAATACATTGAAAGACTGAGCTCTTCAGGAAGGCCTTTCTACTGCCAATGTTTGTCTATGGAGATTGCATGGCAGTGTGCTTGATTTTATACACCTGTCAGCAACGGGTGTGGCTGAAATAGCCAAATCCACTCATTTAAAGGGATAAATCTGACCCTTGTTTAAAATTTTAGCCTAAAATGACATAACCAAATCTAACTGCCTGTAGCTCAGGACCTGAAGCAAGGATATGCAAAATGTGAAGTTTGTGGAAATTTTAAATGAATGTAGGATAATATAACACATTAGATCTGGTAAAAGATAATACAAAAAAATAAACAACAGGCGTTTAAAAAAAAAGTGTCCATCATCTTTGAAAAGCAAGAGAAAGCCCATAATATAGTATAGGAGTCTAGGCGCAATTTAGATTTTGTGTGTGTATGCAACGTTTCAGATTGATCTTGTGAAGCATTGCAATAGTGCACAATATATTTTATCAAGTCTGCCCAAATGTGCCGAATTGGTAAATTGATGTATTTTGAAGTACATAACTATAGAGAACATACAAAAAATTATATGGTAATACAAAATGTTTACACACTCCCAGGAATATCATACATGATGGATCATTACCTTATACACTAACTTTCACACATCTAGATGGCCGGGCAGGTTGGGTGTGGAGCCAGAGACAGCAGGGCTTCAAACTGTAGAACCCAGTCACTACATTTGTATATAAAAATAGATTTAAAAAAACTATGCTACATTTTTATCTCTGGGACCCTCAGGATGACAACTCAGAGTAAAATGACTGAATGTAAGTACATTATTTACCTTCAGAGGTGAATGTACATATGGGTAGGTGTAAAGTGACTAGATAACGGGATAGATAATAAGCAGTTTGTAAGTCGCTCTGCATAAGAGCGTCTGCTAAATGACTTAAATGTAAATGTAAATGCAGTAGCAACAGCACATGTGATGAGTGAAAAGAGTTAGTGCATGGGGGTTGGGGGGGGGGTCTTTGGTTAACTATTTAGCAGTCTTATGGCTTGGGTGTAGAAACTGTTCAGGGACCACTCCTGTTGGTTCCAGATTTGGTGCACCGGTAGCGCTTACCGTGCGGTAGCAAAGAGAATAGTCTATGACTTTGTTGGCTGGAGTATTTTACAATTTTTACAGCCTTCCTCTGATACCACCTGGTGTAGAGGTCATTATTATTATTAATCAGCAGCCTGGATATTGACCCTCAAATGAGTAAGAGGAAGAATGAGAGGAAGAGAAAAGGGAGAATAGGTACTTGCTGGACACATTTTCTGACTGAGAGTTCTCTTTCAAAAAGAGGCAAGTATTTTGCCTTTTTGTTGTTACATTGCCTGGTGTGTGTGTGTGTGTGTGTGTGTGTGTGTGTGTGTGTGTGTGTGTGTGTGTGTGTGTGTGTGTGTGTGTGTGTGTGTGTGTGTGTGTGTGTGTGTGTGTGTGTGTGTGTGTGTGTGTGTGTGTGTGTGTGTGTGCGCACGCGCGCTTCTGAAATGTCTTCATCCAGTGCAGAAAATGCAGGTAAAGTACAATGAAGATGTACCTGTATTTAAGGATGCAGAGCAGGTGCTGCACCTCACTGACAGCCTCACGTCGACCCTTTCATACTCTTTCTTATTTATTTATTTAACCAGCCTTCTGTATCAAGCTAATAGCTGGCATTACAAGCAGTGTCTGTCAGCTTGTACCTTACTCTCCATCTCTATTTGAGCACAAACACAAGGTAGAAAGGCATGGCCATCGAGTATCCCCAGAGGTGATAGGCTAGACCTCATAGACGTTGAGTTAAACTACTGAATGAGTAATTTCCAAAGACAGTCTGGCTCCCCCAGACCACTCCTGTCCATTTTAGATGAAGATGGATCAGGAGAATGTAATAGATATCAGAGCCCATCAGTCCTAATTGACGTGTCCTATTGATTGGTCAAGTAAACCCATCTTCTGAGCCAGGAAGTAGGTTATAGTGGGACATTTTGACAAACAGCCCTCTCAGTGTTTTGTAAAAAGGCCTAGGCTTTAGGCCTAAAATGCAACAGTAGATTATTTATACAGTAGGCCAACATTGTTTGTTGCATATTTTGGCATTCGGCACTTAGGCTATGCCTATTTAACAGCGTGGTTTCATAGACCAGACGTAACATAGTGAATGTAAATCTGGGACACTCAAATTGGTATGATATGTTATGTTTGGTATGGTTCATAAGACAGAAGGTTATTTAAGGCAAAAACAAAAGTAGGCTGGTTGGTCGGGGTGGATGGGTAGACCTATAATGTGAACGTCTAGCAACCCAAGGATTGCGTGTTTGAATCTCATCATGGCCAACTTGAGCATTTTAGCTAATTAGCAACTTTGCAAATACTTACTACTTTTTGGCTTCTTTGTAACCCTTCCCCTAAACCTAACCTTATCCTTTTAAACTAACTCCTAACCCTAATCCCTAGCCTAGCTAACGTTCGCATTGGCCACCTAGCTAACGTTAGCCACAGCAAATTGTAATTCGTAACATAAAAGTTTTGCAAATTTGTAACATATTGTACAAATTGCAATTAGTCACATGTGCAAATTCTAATTCGTAACATATCACACAAAATGGATGATGGACATCCACAAATGAATACCATACTAAATGTAACATATCATACTTTTAAACCACACATTTCACTGCACCTATATGGTGTATGTGGCAATAAAACATTATTTTGTATTTAATTCATTTTTCAGGATTTAAATGTACTATTTTACTACCCCTGAGTTTAGGTTGATTTATTAGTAAGGCATGTAGGCCTAGCATCTATTCACAACGGTCCCTGGCTTTAGTTGAGCAAATGATGAAGTGATAAGAGAAGTTTTACATTTCAATATGCTAATATTCCTGCCATAGTAACTCATCATTCTTATGGGCACACAAAACAATGTTGATGTTGCTAAGTGGTCAAACTTTCCCAATTACCATAGTGAGGTGAGACGTTTATACTGATGGAAATAAACCATAGCTCTGTTTGGATCATATGATATTCACACATATTGCAAGTTAATTATTGCTTAGCATGCGCGCACCACAGCTATCGAGTCACCTCCGCAGCCAGCAACCATGCGTGTTTAGCAAAGAACGGGAAGCTTAAGCTGATTGTCCTCTTTTATGTAGAAACCCACACTGAATAGGCTGCCTCTTCCTCTATTTCTTCATAGCTTAGGGGGGTGTGAGATAAGTTGAGCCATTCAGCATCCGCTCAGTTAAGGGAAATATAGTATTCTTTCTAACAAAGATATCTACATATATTTCAAAATGTTGTGTATCCCTGGACATAATCAGAATTCATGTAATCATTACAGTTTTGAAAACACAGTTTGTCCAAAAAGAAGTGGCCTCTTGGCACAATTTACCCCAAACCCGGGTTAAGTTCAGCTACAGGTAAGTTAACCGCCTACAAATTTTCTGTACTGAATGAAATATTATCACTACCTTTTTAGTAAAACTATGTATATCTTTATTTCCCAAACACAATTATTTTAGGGCGCTTTCATATATCCCCTTATGATCCGGATCCTTGAGCATTTGCTACCCTGATCCGCTATAAAGCATGTGTGAAACACAAACAAACCCTGTCTGAAACAAATCCTGGACCTGCATGAGTAATGGATCTAAGATCCAGGACCCGAGTACCAGCTATTGTGACACGTCAGTGTATAACTTTTTTTGCCCGTTGTCAAAAAGCTAGCTCGCTAACTGTGCATCTTGCTTATCTCACCCTGTTATTGTCAGTTCTTGTGAAAGCGAAACCTAGTCTGTAGAATTCTCACAAACACTCCAGGAAACCAAATTTCACATGTGAAAATGTCCTTAATAATTGTAAGCATCTTTTAACACAGGCTTAACGCCTAACAAACACTTTTGTCTCATCGCTGCAACTCCCCAACGGGTTCGGTAGAGGCAAAGATCATGCGTCGTCCGAAACATGACCCGCCAAGCAACGCTTCTTAACACCAACTCACTCCCGAACATGGCTGGTTGTGACACAACCTGGGATTGATCCCCAAGCTGTAGTGACGCCGCAACACTGAGACGCAGTGCCTAAGACCGCTGTTCCACTCAGGAGGATTTTGAAACATTTTTAACATAGGCCAGGCCCTGTTGTTATCTCATATCCCAGCGATAATGCCTTGCATTACGCTCATAGCTGAGGAAGATGTTTTGAGTTATAATAACGTTATTCTATCATCAGATTTGCCTAGTGGCATACAGTTCAGCAGAAGCATTTTTAGGATTACACACAGGGCTAAATCTTAGCAGGGTCAGAATCTTTTTTGGCCTTTTATAAATGCATTTCATGCAATTCTACGTCCTTTAGGCCTACATGACAGGAGACATTATCAGAATAGTTTTTTATGCCTCACAAATGACCAAAATGAGTGGCAATAGAATCCTATGGTTCTGTGATGAACGTAGCCTTGAGATGCTTTTAGGAAACCAGGCTTTGGTCTTGACAGTCGCCCAGGGCCAATAAAAATAAGTGAGACACACAGATTGTAAAATATATTGTAGGCTACTAAATCAACTTTCTGGTGGCAATAAGTGATGGGGAAACAAAGCTTCCGGAAGCATTGAGGCTTTCCAGCCAATTGTGTCAAAAATAGGTTGATTTACATGGAGCTTCATTATCCGTTCACAATGCACATTAGTGACATACAGTGCGGCAAAAAATTATTTAGTTAGCCACCAATTGTGCAAGTTCTCCCACTTAAAAAGATGAGAGGCCTGTAATTTTCATCATAGGTACACTTCAACTATGACAGACAACATGAGAAAAACAAATCCAGAAAATCACATTGTAGGATTTTTAATTAATTAATTTGCACTGGAACATGTAAACTTTCATGTGCCTGAATAACATACTTGTATGCTATCTGTAAATACGAATACAATTGTTAAGTTACAAGCCTAGTTGGGTTAGCCATGGAAAAAGTCAGCGATCTTCCCGCTAGCCATGATTGGCTGAGATAATGAGTGGGCTGTACATGCCGAGAGATGAGTTCAGATTGGTCTGCCTTGTAGCATGCTTCTGTCTATAATATGAGCTAGTCAGGATGTGTATGTAATCCTTTCTAATGCAGCTTTTTTGAAAGATATCACGTAGTAGAACTGCATAAGTGTTGCTCTCCACTTTCTCGAGGACCGAGTTTGAAATCAGTGGAATTATATGTGTATATGAGTATGAGTATGAGTATATGATAGTCAAGGAGATGGAGAAAATTCTGGGGTTTGATTGCAAATATGCAGATGGAGTCAAAAAGAGAACACAAAAGGCTCCGGAATACATCTTCAAACTAAGGGCAACCTTAACAACATCCGTGACAGAGAGGGAGAAGCGTCCATCCATGTATACACGTAAGAGAGTCCAGCTAGTTACATTTTCCAATATTACACTTTTCTAATTTTGTCAGAAATTTGTTTTCATTTTAAGTTAACTTCATTGGGATAGGGGGCAGCATTGGGAAGTTTGGATGAAAAGCGTGCCCAGAATAAATTGCCTCTTACTCAGGCTCAGATTAGGCCTAGATTTGGATAGAAAAAACTCTAAAGTTTCCAAAACGGTTAAAATAATGTCTGTGAGTATAACAGAACTCATATGGCAGGCAAAAACCTGAGAAGAATCCAACCATGAAGTGGGAAATCTGAGGTTTGTAGTTTTTAAAGTGATTGCCTAGCCAATATCCTGTGTCTGTTGTGTCAGATTGCACTTCCTAAGGCTTCCAGTAGATGTGAACAGTCTTTAGAAGTTGTTTCAGGCTTCTATTGTGAAAGGGGAGATAATAAGAGCACTCAGAGTAAGTGGTTCAGCTGAAAGCCATGAGTTGTTTATCGCGCGTGGCCGTGAGCACGAGGTTCGTTCTCTTTACTTTCTAATGAAAACAGTATTGTCCGGGTAAAACATCATTGAATATTTATGATAAAAACACCCTGAAGATTGATTATATACATCGTTTGACATGTTTCTATGAACTTTAATGGAACTTTTTTGACTTTTCATCTGGACTTTGTGCCTGCACTTTGTGCATTCGGATTACTGGACTAAACGCGCAAACAAAAAGGAGGTATTTGGACATGAACTTTAATCGAACAAAACAAACATTTATTGTCTAACATGGAGTCCTGGGAGTGCCATCCGGTGAAGATCATCAAAGGTTAGTGATGAATTTTAATGTTATTTCCGACTTTTGTGACACCTCTCCTTTGGAAAATGGCTGTATGGTTTTCTGTGGCTTGGCGCTGACCTAACATAATCGCATGGTGTGCTTTCGCTGTAAAACCTTTTTGAAATCGGACACTGTGTTTGGATTAACAAGAAGTTTATCTTTAAAATGGTGTATAAAACTTGTCTGTTTGAGGAATATTAATTATGAGATTTCTGTTGTTTGAATTTGGTGCCCTGCAATTTCACTGGCTGTTGGCGAGGTGGGACGCTCATGTCCCGAACTATCCCAGAGAGGTTAAAGTGTACTGTTAGCTAGCTATCTAGCGTTAGCTGGTTGGCTAGCTAGCTAACATTACGTGTATGATCTGTGTAGTAATATTATTCATATCTCAGAGCCATTTGCATTGCTAGTTTTGCCTAATTTTAGCAGATTCATGCAGGGTAGTAACTTTATGATTTGGGATAATAGTTCATTTTTTAGCAAGCTAGGTACATATCTAAACAAAAGACTCCACTATGCAAGTAGCTATTTCAATAGAATGTTTACAATGTCACAGCGACAACTGTCGATAGACGTAGCTAGTAAATTCGCTCTGGCTATCTACACTGATTTTGCACTCTTGTCTGAGTGTGCCAGAGCGCAGAATAACTGATGAATTTACGAACGCTCAACACCAGTTGAATATGGCAGGTAAACGTTGGCAAAAAAAGCATTGCCAGCAGCACAGTTGCAATCACCAACGCTCTGGATAAAATAAAAACAGCCTAACCCCAAACAATTGTTGCCAGCAGCACAGTTGCAGTCACCAACGCTCTGGATAAAATAAAAACAGCCTAACCCAAAAAATTGTTGCCAGCAGCACAGTTGCAGTCACCAACGCTCTGGATAAAAGAAAAACAGCCTAACCCAAAAAATTGTTGCCAGCAGCACAGTTGCAGTGACAAACACTCTGGATAACATAAAAACAGCTTAACCAGCTAAAATGGTCAGAGTGAGCTGTTCTCTCATTTATGTCTGGAAGTAGCTAGCAAGCTAGCTTGGGTGCTTGACTGCTGTTGTTAGATCAGAATGCTCGGATCAACCCTACTTTCTGGCCAGACGCTCTGAATTTACGAACGACCAATCTGACAACACTCTGAGTTTACGAACGCCCAGAGCACACTGGCACTCCAGATTAAATGTACATCTTTTTTTGTTTGTTTAGTACATAGTTTCACATGTGAATCCTTAAAGGGAGGGGTGGGGCTAAAGCTTAAAAGGGTGTGAACAATGCTGAATGGGTGTAGACAAAGAAGAGCTCTCCAGGAGGTACCAAAATATTCAAGATCCATTTTCTCAAAAGTGAGGTTACAAGTTTATCAACTTTCAAAGCAGAATTACTTTCCCATTGTTCCTCAACTGTAGTGTATGATATACCATTTTCTGGATATACAATTTTCTAGCTCTTGAGTTTCTACTTTTATCCAATGTAAAAAACAAATTTTCAAATTTTGCTACATAAGACCAAATCGAGCATGTCGGTCACATACGTATGCTGGTCAGCAATAAATAGCAACGTGATTATCAGACTTTTTTTCCTCCTCTATTGATTTTTTTCAAAACTCAGTGGTGCAGCAGTAAATCATTGGCTTAAATATCCAATAGTCCGTTGGATTGCCAGGTTCGCGTCTTACATCATGCTTTCATTTTTTTCCTTCAAGTTTACTCGTTTTCTAAAACTGAATCTATGGCATTATTTAGGATGCTTTAGACAAAAACTTATATGATACTATATAAAACAAATTATTTGAACAGTGCAGAAACCACATAAAACTATTTTCTAAATAGTGTGCCTGTAACGTGATTTGACCTTTCACCCTCAATGTTCTAAAGTTGCCTACTCTACCTGCTAAGCTACTGGTCAGGTGTATGTCTTTATACAAAATCCTAACTAGTAGTATAAGTATGGTATCTAGTAGAGGTAAGCTTTTGAAAGCAGCTTAATCGAAGAAAGCACCGGAACCACGGCAAAATCAGTAGGATCTTGCATTTAGCAACAAACGGTTTGAAAAAGCAAGTGATTAAACAAAACTTTTGACGTTGTTGATGACGTACCCCTGTTAAAGTGATACACGCATCGACACACTGCTTTGAAGTTAGCTGCTTACGATTTCGACGCATGCCTCGGAGCTCCAGTATCATATGTTACATCACGAGTGCCACTGACTCACCTAATGATGAAGTTAGCATGAGTTTGCGTAGCTCAGGCTTCTCACTGCACCGGTGATGGTCTCAAGATCGGCCTGAGCTACTTTGAAAAACAGTGCTGTTCGTTCGAGTTTGTTTTTGCTTCTATAGACAAATTACTCTTCTCAGCAGTAGGCTTTTGCTTTCCAAATATTTTTTCCGCGATTGTATTTTGGAACTTGCGAAAGGCCTTTAACTATTCACTGACAGCGCGGAGAGAAATAGAATCCATAGAACAAAAAGTGCCCATTCAAGCCAGAACTGACAGCCATTTTGAGCATACCCATGAGTTTACCAGTCAAATTACCAGGGTGAGGTTCCAAAACCCTTCCCAGCAAGCACATTTGGTTCCTTGGAAGTTGTGGGAAGCCATAAGTTTCCTGACCGTTAAAACTTAATGTTTTTTAAAAACGTTCTGAGAACGGAAATTGTAGGTTATTTGAAGGTAATTAAATAGTGTTCTGAGAACACGTTTCAAAAATACTTTTTTATTAAACTAGCTTAGGTTAACTGTTTTGAACTCCAACTGTTTTAACTGTTTTGAACTTGTTTTTAAAATATATAATTGATAATATATCAACCGCAACTGTCTTTTTCAGTCGGAGAGGGAAAGGCAATGGCTGCCCAAACTCTGTTACACATACAAAACGCTGCTGGCACCCGGCGTTACAATGACGCGATGTTATCTTTCTCGCTCATTTTTCAAAATAAAAGCCTCAAACTATGTCTGAAGACTGTTGACATCTTGAGGAAGCGATAGGAAAAGTAATCTGGTTGATAATATCCCTTTAAATCGAGCAAAGGCACGCTATGGAACATGGATTCAAAATAGAAGCCACTTCCTGGTTTGATTTTCCTCAGGGTTTTCGCCTTTTAAACCATTTGTCAGCCGTGTAGCTACCGCTCCATGCTGTCTGGTCTCATTTAAATTCCAACCATTTCAACGTGTGGATGGTCCTCACGTTCTCTGGTCTGATATGTTAATTCTTCAGGGTACAGCTAGGACCACTTTACACATCGGCAGCAACCCGGCATTTTTTTTTAAACCCCTTTTTTCTCCCCAATTTCATGATATCCAATTGGTAGTAGTTAGTCTTGTTTCATCGCTGCAACTCCCGTACGGACTCGAAGGTCGAGAGCCATGCGTCCTCCGAAACACAACCCAACCAAGCCGCACTGCTTTTTTGACACAATGCCCATCCAACATGGAAGGCAGCCACACCAATGTGTCGGAGGAAACACTGTACACCTGGCGACCTGGTCAGTGTGCACTGCACCCGGCCCGCCACAGGTGTCACTAGTGCGCGATGAGACAAGGATATCCCTTGTGGAATTTCTTTCCTTAATGCGTTTGAGCCAATCAGTTGTGTTGTGGAAAGTCAGGGGGGTATACAGAAGATAGCCCTGGTAGAAGACCAAGTCCATATTATGGCAAGAACAGCTCAAATAAGCAAAGAGAAACAACAGTCCATCATTACTTTAAGACATGAAGGTCAGTCAATATGGAAAATTTCAAGAACTTTGAAGCATAGTCACAAAAACCATCAAGCGCTATAATGAAACTGGCTCTCATGAGGACCGCC
Organism: Oncorhynchus gorbuscha; assembly: GCF_021184085.1. Lineage (NCBI taxonomy): Eukaryota > Metazoa > Chordata > Actinopteri > Salmoniformes > Salmonidae > Oncorhynchus > Oncorhynchus gorbuscha. Next base: position 57,097,071 of record NC_060182.1, on the reverse strand, counting down.
ACAGAAATGGAAGACCCAGAGTGTCATGTTTTGTCTTATATTGTCTTGTCATTTTGCTTTTCCTTCTGTTCGTTTTCCCCCTGCTGGTCTTTTTAGGTTCGTTCCCCTTTTTCTCTCTCCCTTCCTCTCTCTCTTCTCTCTATCGTTCCGTTCCTGCTCCCAGCTGTTCCTATTCCCCTAATCAATCATTTAGTCTTCCCACACCTGTTCCCTATCTTTTCCCCTGATTAGAGTCCCTATTTCTCCCCTTGTTTTCCGTTTCTGCCCTGTCGGATCCTTGTATATTGTTCACCGTGCTGTGTCTTTGTATCGCCCTGTCGTGTCGTGTTTCCCTCAGATGCTGCGTGGTGAGCAGGTGTCTGAGTCTGCTACGGTCAAGTGCCTTCCCGAGGCAACCTGCAGTTTATTATCGAGTCTCCAGTCAGTTCTCGTGATTACGAGTGGAATTGTTTTTTATGCTTTATTTACCGCTCCGATTTGTCTAGGAGTATTGCTATTTCCTTTAACTGGATTAAAGACTCTGTTTTCGCCAAGTCGCTTTTGGGTCCTCATTCACCTGCATAACAGAAGGATCCGACCAAATAATGGACCCAGCGACTACAGACGCTCGTAACACTGCCGTCGAGATCCAAGGAGCCATGCTCGGCAGACACGAGCAGGAATTGTCTGCTGCTCGTCATGCCATGGAGAACCTGGCCGCTCAGGTTTCCGACCTCTCTGGACAGTTCCAGAGTCTTCGTCTCGTGCCACCTGTTACTTCCTGGTCTGCCGAGCCTCCGGAACCTAGGGTTAATAACCCACCTTGCTACTCCGGGCAGCCCAAGGAGTGCCGCTCCTTTCTCACCCAGTGTGATATTGTGTTCTCTCTCCAACCCAACACATACTCTAGAGAGAGAGCTCGGGTTGCTTACGTCATTTCACTCCTTACTGGCCGGGCTCGAGCGTGGGGCACAGCTATCTGGGAGGCAAGGGCTGATTGTTCAAACAATTACCAGAACTTTAAAGAGGAGATGATACGGGTTTTTGACCGTTCAGTTTTTGGTAGGGAGGCTTCTAGGGCCCTGGCTTCCCTATGCCAAGGTGATCGATCCATAACGGATTACTCTATAGAGTTTCGCACTCTTGCTGCCTCTAGTGACTGGAACGAGCCGGCGCTGCTCGCTCGTTTTCTGGAGGGACTCCACGCAGTGGTTAAAGATGAGATTCTCTCCCGGGAGGTTCCTTCCAGTGTGGACTCTTTGATTGCTCTCGCCATCCGCATAGAACGACGGGTAGATCTTCGTCACCAAGCTCGTGGAAGAGAGCTCGCGTCAACGGTGTTTCCCTGCTCCGCATCGCAACCATCTCCCTCCTCTGGCTCAGAGACTGAGCCCATGCAGCTGGGAGGTATTCGCATCTCGACTAAGGAGAGGGAACGGAGGATCACCAACCGCCTGTGCCTCTATTGCGGATTTGATGGACATTTTGTCAATTCATGTCCAGTAAAAGCCAGAGCTCATCAGTAAGCGGAGGGCTACTGGTGAGCGCTACTACTCAGGTCTCTCCATCTAGATCCTGTACTACTATGTCGGTCCATCTACGCTGGACCGGTTCGGGTGCTACATGCAGTGCCTTGATAGACTCTGGGGCTGAGGGTTGTTTCACTGACGAAGCATGGCCTCGGAAACATGACATTCCTTTCAGACAGTTAGACAAGCCTACGCCCATGTTCGCCTTAGATGGTAGTCATCTTCCCAGTATCAGATTTGAGACACTACCTTTAACCCTCACAGTATCTGGTAACCACAGTGAGACTATTTCTTTTTTGATTTTTCGTTCACCTTTTACACCTGTTGTTTTGGGTCATCCCTGGCTAGTATGTCATAATCCTTCTATTAATTGGTCTAGTAATTCTATCCTATCCTGGAACGTTTCTTGTCATGTGAAGTGTTTAATGTCTGCCATCCCTCCCATTTCTTCTGTCCCCACTTCTCAGGAGGAACCTGGCGATTTGACAGGAGTGCCGGAGGAATATCATGATCTGCGCACGGTCTTCAGTCGGTCCCGAGCCAACTCCCTTCCTCCTCACCGGTCGTATGATTGTAGTATTGATCTCCTTCCGGGGACCACTCCTCCTCGGGGTAGACTATACTCTCTGTCGGCTCCCGAACGTAAGGCTCTCGAGGATTATTTGTCTGTGTCTCTTGACGCCGGTACCATAGTGCCTTCCTCCTCTCCGGCCGGGGCGGGGTTTTTTTTGTTAAGAAAAGGATGGTACTCTGCGCCCCTGCGTGGATTATCGAGGGCTGAATGACATAACGGTTAAGAATCGTTATCCGCTTCCCCTTATGTCATCAGCCTTCGAGATTCTGCAGGGAGCCAGGTGCTTTACTAAGTTGGACCTTCGTAACGCTTACCATCTCGTGCGCATCAGAGAGGGGGACGAGTGGAAAACGGCGTTTAACACTCCGTTAGGGCATTTTGAGTACCGGGTTCTGCCGTTTGGTCTCGCCAATGCGCCAGCTGTTTTTCAGGCATTAGTTAATGATGTTCTGAGAGACATGCTGAACATCTTTGTTTTTGTCTACCTTGACGATATCCTGATTTTTTCACCGTCACTCGAGATTCATGTTCAGCACGTTCGACGTGTTCTCCAGCGCCTTTTAGAGAATTGTCTCTACGTGAAGGCTGAGAAGTGCTCTTTTCATGTCTCCTCCGTTACTTTTCTCGGTTCCGTTATTTCCGCTGAAGGCATTCAGATGGATTCCGCTAAGGTCCAAGCTGTCAGTGAGTGGCCCGTTCCAAGGTCACGTGTCGAGTTGCAGCGCTTTCTAGGTTTCGCTAATTTCTATCGGCGTTTCATTCGTAATTTCGGTCAAGTTGCTGCCCCTCTCACAGCTCTTACTTCTGTCAAGACGTGTTTTAAGTGGTCCGGTTCCGCCCAGGGAGCTTTTGATCTTCTAAAAGAACGTTTTACGTCCGCTCCTATCCTCGTTACTCCTGACGTCACTAGACAATTCATTGTCGAGGTTGACGCTTCAGAGGTAGGCGTGGGAGCCATTCTATCCCAGCGCTTCCAGTCTGACGATAAGGTTCATCCTTGCGCTTATTTTTCTCATCGCCTGTCGCCATCTGAACGCAACTATGATGTGGGTAACCGCGAACTGCTCGCCATCTGCTTAGCCCTAGGCGAATGGCGACAGTGGAGCCATAAGAACCTTGAGTACATCCGTTCTGCCAAACGACTTAATGCTCGTCAAGCTCGTTGGGCGTTATTTTTCGCTCGTTTCGAGTTTGTGATTTCTTACCGTCCGGGTAGCAAGAACACCAAGCCTGATGCCTTATCCCGTCTTTTTAGTTCTTCTGTGGCTTCTACTGATCCCGAGGGGATTCTTCCTTATGGGCGTGTTGTCGGGTTGACAGTCTGGGGGATTGAAAGACAGGTTAAGCAAGCACTCACGCACACTGCGTCGCCACGCGCTTGTCCTAGTAACCTTCTTTTCGTTCCTGTTTCCACTCGTCTGGCTGTTCTTCAGTGGGCTCACTCTGCCAAGTTAGCTGGTCATCCCGGTGTTCGAGGCACTCTTGCTTCTATTCGCCAGCGCTTTTGGTGGCCGACTCAGGAGCGTGACACGCGCCGTTTCGTGGCTGCTTGTTCGGACTGCGCGCAGACTAAGTCAGGTAACTCTCCTCCTGCCGGTCGTCTCAGACCGCTTCCCATTCCTTCTCGACCATGGTCTCACATCGCCCTAGACTTCATTACCGGTCTGCCTTTGTCTGCGGGGAAGACTGTGATTCTTACGGTTGTCGATAGGTTCTCTAAGGCGGCACATTTCATTCCTCTCGCTAAACTTCCTTCCGCTAAGGAGACGGCACAAATCATCATCGAGAATGTGTTCAGAATTCATGGCCTCCCGTTAGACGCCGTTTCAGACAGAGGTCCGCAATTCACGTCACAGTTTTGGATGGAGTTCTGTCGTTTGATTGGTGCGTCCGTCAGTCTCTCTTCCGGGTTTCATCCCCAGTCTAACGGTCAAGCAGAGAGGGCCAATCAGACGATTGGTCGCATACTACGCAGCCTTTCTTTCAGAAACCCTGCGTCTTGGGCAGAACAGCTCCCCTGGGCAGAATACGCTCACAACTCGCTTCCTTCGTCTGCTACCGGGTTATCTCCGTTTCAGAGTAGTCTGGGTTACCAGCCTCCTCTGTTCTCATCCCAGCTTGCCGAGTCCAGCGTTCCATCCGCTCAAGCGTTTGTCCAACGTTGTGAGCGCACCTGGAGGAGGGTGAGGTCTGCACTTTGCCGTTACAGGGCACAGACTGTGAGAGCCGCCAATAAACGTAGGATTAAGAGTCCAAGGTATTGTTGCGGCCAGAGAGTGTGGCTTTCCACTCGTAACTTTCCCCTTACGACAGCTTCTCGTAAGTTGACTCCGCGGTTCATTGGTCCGTTCCGTGTCTCCCAGGTCGTCAATCCTGTCGCTGTGCGACTGCTTCTTCCGCGACATCTTCGTCGCGTCCATCCTGTCTTCCATGTCTCCTGTGTCAAGCCCTTTCTTCGCACCCCGTTCGTCTTCCCCCCCCCTCCCGTCCTTGTCGAGAGCGCACCTATTTACAAGGTACGTAGGATCATGGACATGCGTTCTCGGGGACGGGGTCACCAATACTTAGTGGATTGGGAGGGTTACGGTCCTGAGGAGAGGAGTTGGGTTCCGTCTCGGGACGTGCTGGACCGTTCACTGATTGATGATTTCCTCCGTTGCCGCCAGGATTCCTCCTCGAGTGCGCCAGGAGGCGCTCGGTGAGTGGGGGTACTGTCATGTTTTGTCTTATATTGTCTTGTCATTTTGCTTTTCCTTCTGTTCGTTTTCCCCCTGCTGGTCTTTTTAGGTTCGTTCCCCTTTTTCTCTCTCCCTTCCTCTCTCTCTTCTCTCTCTATCGTTCCGTTCCTGCTCCCAGCTGTTCCTATTCCCCTAATCAATCATTTAGTCTTCCCACACCTGTTCCCTATCTTTTCCCCTGATTAGAGTCCCTATTTCTCCCCTTGTTTTCCATTTCTGCCCTGTCGGATCCTTGTATATTGTTCACCGTGCTGTGTCTTTGTATCGCCCTGTCGTGTCGTGTTTCCCTCAGATGCTGCGTGGTGAGCAGGTGTCTGAGTCTGCTACGGTCAAGTGCCTTCCCGAGGCAACCTGCAGTTTATTATCGAGTCTCCAGTCAGTTCTCGTGATTACGAGTGGAATTGTTTTTTATGCTTTATTTACCGCTCCGATTTGTCTAGGAGTATTGCTATTTCCTTTAACTGGATTAAAGACTCTGTTTTCGCCAAGTCGCTTTTGGGTCCTCATTCACCTGCATAACACAGAGTTAAAGTTCATTAGAATTACCAGCCTCAGAAATTGCAGCCTAAATAAATGCTTCAGAGTTCAAGTAACAGACACATCTCAACATCAACTGTTCAGGGGAGACTGTGTGTATCAGGCCTTCATGGTCAAATTGCTGCCAAGAAACCACTATTAAATGACACCAATAACAAGAAGAGACTTACCTGGGCCAAGAAACACAAGCAATGGACCGGTGGAAATTTGTCCTTTGGTCTGAAGCCCAAATTAGAGATTTTTGGTTCCAACCACCGTGTCTTTGTGAGCCGCTGTAGGTGAACGGATGATCGCCGCATGTGTATTTCCCACCGTAAAACATAGAGGAGGAGGTGTTATGGTGTGGGGGTGCTTTGCTGGTGACACTGTTGGTGATTTATTTAGAAATCAAGGCACACTTAACCAGCATGGCAAGCTACCACAGCATTCTGCAGCGATACACAATCCCATCTGGTTTGGGCTTAGTGGGACTATCATTTGTTTTTCAACAGGACAATGACCCAACACACCTCCAGGCTGTGTAAGAGCTATTTGACCAAGAAGGAGAGTGATGGAGTGCTGCATCAGATGACCTGGCCTCCACAATCACCCGACCTCAACCAAATTTAGATGGTTTGGGATGAGTCGGACAAAGGGTGAAGGAACATCAGCCAACAAGTGCTCAGCATATGTGGGAACTCCTTCAAGACTGTTGGAAAATCATTCCAGGTGAAGCTGATTGAGAGAATGCCAAGAGTGTGCAAAGCTGTCTTCAAGCCAAAGGGATGGCTGTTTGAAGAATCTCAAATATAAAATATATTTTTATTTGTTTAGCAGTTGTTTGGTTACTACATGATTCCATATGTGTTATTTCATAGTTTTGATGTCTTCACTATTATTCAATAATGTAGAATAATAATGAAGAACGTTACTAATGTTTTCTTGTGTTTTTTAAACATTTTCTAAATGATCTGAGAACAGGACTCTAAATTGAACCATGAGGAAACCTGTAGAAAGCGTTATGCCGAAGTACTGGAATTCCCACAGAAGAACTTTGTTTCTCAACGTTCTCTGAACGTTCTGAGAACATGACTTTAAAAATAACCATTAAGAAACCTGCATAAAACGGTATGCTGAAGTACTGAAATTTCCACAGAAGAACGTTCTTAGGGATGCTGCGAATTTTCGCTGCTTTTTGTTAAAAATCGCGCAATATTTCAGCACCCTGCTACTCATGCCAGCAATATAGTATATGCATATGATTAGTATGTGTGGATAGAAAACACTCAGACGTTTCTAAAACTGGTTAAATCACGGCTGTGACTATAACAGAACGTGCGTTTCATCGAAAAGTGCAGCAAAATCTGATAACTGAAAATGGAAAAATATATCCATGCGCCACTTCAACCAATTGATAAAGGTGAACCACATTAAATGGGGCCGAGGTTGCAATACCTACAGCTTCCACATGATGTCAACAGTCTTGTCATTTGCCTAGGCTTTGTTTCTTGGTCAAACGAACAAGAGACAGCCCATTTCTTCAGGTCTCCGACCGGATATTTTGGTTGAGATTTACCCGGACATTATTTCCAGACGTACACCTATAGAATATACATCGCCTCGTGATCAATTTGATCGCTTATTAACGTTTACTAATACCTAAAGTTGCATTACAAAAGTATTCCGAAGTGTTTTGTGAAAGTTTATCGTCAACTTTTTTTATTTTAAAAAATGACTTCACGTTATAAAATGCTATTTTTTCGTTGATCACACAGTCTTCATAGATCGATATCTAGGCTATATATGGACCGATTTAATCGAAAAAAGACCCAATAGTGTTTATGGGACATCTAGGAGTGCCAACAAAGAAGATGGTCAAAGGTAATGACTGTTTTATATTTTATTTGTGTGTTTTGTGTAGCGCCGACTATGCTAATTATTTTGTTTACGTCCCCTGCGGGTCTTTTGGGGTGTTACATGCTATCAGATAATAGATTCTCATGCTTTCGCCGAAAAGCATTTTAAAAATCCGACTTGTTGCCTGGATTCACAACGAGTGTAGCTTTAATTCAATACCCTGCATGTGTATTTTAATGAACGTTTGAGTTTTAACGAGTGCTATTAGCATTTAGCGTAGCGCATTTGCATTTCCAGATGTCTAGATGGGACGCCTGCGTGTCAGGTAGGAGCAAGAGGTTAAGTTCCTCGGCGTACACATCACAGACAAACTGAATTGGTCCACCCACACAGACAGCATCGTGAAGAAGGCGCAGCAGCGTCTCTTCAACCTCAGGAGGCTGAAGAAATTTGTCTTGTCACCAAAAGCACTCACAAACTTCTACAGATGCACAATCGAGAGCATCCTGGCGGGCTGTATCACCGCCTGGTACAGTGAGGTCTGCACAACGCATCACCGGGGGCAAACTACCTGCCCTCCAGGACACCTACACCACCCGATGTCATAGGAAGGCCACAAAGATCATCAAGGACAACAACCACCCGACTTGATACCATCTACTGTATCTTGCCTATTGCCTATGCCGTTCTGTACCATCACTCATTCATATATCTTTATGTACATATTCTTTATCCCCTTACACTTGTGTGTATAAGGTAGTAGTTTTGGAATTGTTAGTTAGATTACTTGTTGGTTATTACTGCATTGTCGGAACTAGAAGCACAAGCATTTCGCTACACTCGCATTAACATCTGCTAACCATGTGTATGTGACAAATACATTTTGATTTGATTTGAAATAATTTTGGAAACATTATTTCACTTTCTTCTTCCAGCAGCTATGATTCCACCTGGAATGAAAAAAACACTTCAGTTTTCTCAACTTGCCATTGGCTCAACCATTGGGTCAATTTACCCTGTGGCCATTGGCTCAACTTAACCCAAGGCAAACATTTAGACTATTTTAGACACTACAAGGATGCACTTTCATGCAAGATTTAGGGACTCATATTGAAGCTTATAGAGACCCCTACTGATGTATAGAACATTCTCAAAATGATCTACTTTGATTTACATACAAGCATCATGAAACCTCTAACAAAATACATTAATTTGACTTCATGAAAATCTGAAATAAAAAAATCAGAACATGCTTACCAGTTTTTTCATGCAGTTTCTTCCTTCACAGCCTCCATGAAATTATTACCTCTTCCTAAGTATTTGGCCAAATGTTTAATTTTGTGTATGGTTTCCTAGAAACAAGGGAGTCTCAACTTACCCCTTTTTCTCAACTTACCCCAATCTCCCCTATTGTAGGAAATATTGGGAACAGAAGCTCAATAAAATATGAATACTACCGTATTAAAAAAAATATTCTACTCTGGCCACGAAAAAAATATGCTGGTTCAGTTTGATCACACAGAAGTTGCTCCAACCTTTGTTGTCAGTCTCAGGCTGGTTGGCGGTGAGTACATTCAGAAGCTGATTCATACATAATAAACAAGGCCATTCTCAGATGGCTCACATATTACTCTTGAGATGTTTTTAATATAAAAGGAGAAACCAAGTTTGTTTTTCCACTACAACAACATAGTGTTACTGTCTGTGAGGCTGCGCCTGGAGCTCTTTGTCTGTCTTATGGCTTCAATGCTATTCAGCAAGGCTACACTTCCTTTTTCTCCCTAGCAATTATTCTCAAACCACCGCTCTACATTCCTGTGATTCCTTAGTAGGCCGATGGAATAACTGTAGGCAACAAGGGCCCCGCTTGAGTCAGTGACAATGTGCCTGTGAGATAGAGAATCTGACTAGTATTCGACGTGTCTTCGCAAGCAGTTGAAGTAAACTTGAAAAACAATCTAGCTTGTGAACAAAACAATCTCTCAATTTAGTAGACTTTTGAGTAAATTAGACCAACTTTTATGTCTGTGCGCAGCACTTCTAAAATGAATCTTCAGCACTTCAATCAGAGGGTGCACAGTTCTTCAGCCAGGCAGTGTTTATGCGCATCGCACGAAGTAGAATAAATATTATAGGATTCGTAGGTCTTTGTGTGATTAGCAACCAGGTATAAAACAAAACAACAGAAACACTTTGAAAACAGCTACTGCAACATTTATTTAGCTATAAATGTGCTCATACTTGGCTTCTAACTCTATTTTCATTCACAAATGCCAGTGAAATGCTTCCACTGTGGTTCCCTAACCACCCGTCAAAGTGGCTGGTGAAATAGACATCTTACCCATCAATGCCAAACGTCTACCATTTGTCGGGTGTGTATTTTAGGCCCTGATCAGAGCCATAATTGACTTTCCCCCTCGCTGTAGGTCATAAACAATCTCCCCTCAAGAACCCTCAGGAAGTCCCATTTCAAACCCTTAAATATTAAATATCTCTCAAGCGTAGGCTATCAGCTGCTGGAGGTTTGTTGGTATGTTGCTACTGCTGTTTTCCCTGTTGGTCACTGACATATCGCTCCACCAGAGAGAGAGAGCTGCACAGAAAGAGCAGTGCTTTGTAAATAAAGGCAAGGTCATTTGGAGTCCTAAAAGGGAATGGGCTTGGAACATAGGCTTATTATAAAGTAAAGTATTTGTGGCAAAAGAAACTGAATCAATACCCAGGCTTTGCACCGTCCCTTTTCTCTGTGATTCCTTCTTGGGAATGGGTGACCAAGACCTCCCTCCCTAACACACACACACACACACACACACACACACACACACACACACACACACACACACACACACACACACACACACACACACACACACACACACACACACACACACACACACACACACACACACACACACACACACACACACACACACACACACACACACACACACACACACACACACACACACACACACACAGGCCTGTAGGCAGATAAATACTCCTCAAAAGATCAAGGCTCCTTGTAGCACATTTCACCTGAGTGATCAAATCAATACCTGAGTCCTGGTAGAGCTACATGTGTTCCACTGACCTTTTGTATGGCATGGGCCTGTAGATTGCTGTGGTGAGCACTGATAGAGTGCTGTACGGACCTCATTTACCGCTTCGCCTCCAGGATTAGCATTGAGCTGCCTGCCCGACCAGACAGTCCGCTCTGCTCCCTCCTGGGAAAAGAGATGGAGACTCGACAGTACTGACGTGACCTCCATTTCTCATTCCTCCCCCATATCATCATTACTCTCTTAAGCAGGTGCCTCTATGATGTCTAGGCTACTATTCCTCTCTCTCTCTAGTCGTCCCTCTCTATTTTTCCTCCCTCCGTCTCTCTCACTCTCTCTTCTTGTCGCTCCAAACACATTTCCCTGACAAGGGAGCTCATAATTTGCTCTGCGTGATAAATAAATAGGTCTATCCTGTGTGGGTGGTGGCGATGGGGGGGTTGGAGTGCAGGAAGCCGAGCGAGCCCGATGGATGTCATGGTCCTCACTCTGGGCCCCCGTCCGCCACTCGGTTCCGATCCATCATCCCCGCCGCGCCACTCCGCTAACGTCTCCTGAGCCGCTGGAGCAATGGCTGCCACCAGGCTGTGACATGGAGCGCAGTCTAATGCTGCATCCCTCCGGCATCTCTCTTCCCCCTCGGCCAGACTCACCTCATCTTATTAACTCTTGAAATCCATTCCGGTAACTGCCTGTCATTAATCAATCAAACAAATGTATTGCCCTTGCCTTAACGGTTGCACCTGAAGCTGGGCTTGCAACATGGCTATCCTCACCATAAGGCGATAGTTATCCTGTTTATTACGAGTACAGCGACTGCAATTAAATGGCATGGCGTTAATGTTACTACTTAGCTTTTTTGGGCTGGTGGAGGTCCTGTAGAACCATGTCCAGATAAAGCGTCCACTGTGAAAAAGTGTAATGAAAAAGGTAGAGGGAGGAATAAACGAACGTTTGGCAGGTAGCCAAGTATCAACAAACAGCACAGCAGCATGGAGACAAGTCCGGATGTTGTGACTTTGTGGCTGTGGTAACTGACGTTGGACAGAGAACTGGGTCATGGTAAGTAACTTGTTATTGGCAATTGGTGCCCGGACTCCTGCATCCTCTTAACGCAGACTAGTGCGCAGGCTAGATCAATCACTGGGACAGAAGGTCCTTGGCCGGACACCGGCTGACTTAAAAATGTTATCGCTTGCGTTATTCTGCTGACATTTCTCTTCATGTTAGCTTCCTTCTCAAATTTGAAAAAGCAACATTAAACCATGAATTCGTTTAAAAAACAATAGCTAGACTATCTCGACGCACACGTACAGTATACACACACACTCCCTTTGTAGCTCCAGTGGACTTAATCACCAATAGCTCCTTTCACAGGAAATAGGCATTTCAAAATTAATAGATAGCTTGGCTTCTGAAGTATGAGATTGCTGAAATCGCCTTCACCTTTTCCTCCGGTGCACAGAGACTGTCTGGCAGCTGCAGCCGGTAGTGGGCAATGTTTGCCATAGCCATTCCATATGACCTGATGAGGAACCATAGTCATTGCTATTGTGTTAACTTTTTTTGGAGCTTGGTCTCGGTTCACAGTTATGATTTGCCCCATTTGTTATCCTCCTTGAAGACCTGCTTGCATTTTTATTAGGTGGCTTTAATGGAGGACGTTTATTGCCACTGCAAAACATAATTTCTCCTTGGAAGTGAATTATCTTGTAAGGAAATACAGAGGACATCTATAAACAATATCCGGTCGACAAAGCCAGGTTGGAGGCTGTAAGCCTATCACTTTCACAGAATGTCCCTCCATTCCCAAGAGCCAGTCTCCATTAACAATGAGTGTGCGGTGTAAAAGATGAAGAATGTGAATAGGCTTGTTGTAACCGATGATCTCTCTTCCCATAGTGGTGTCATCGAGGCTAAGTAGTATGATGAAGTAGTTTGATGAGCCAGGTTGTCTGAATTGAGTGGTCCTTGTAAGCTGAATACTCTGCTAATAATAGCATACAATGCTATGTTTATTCACCAATTAAATCAGGGAGTTGATGATATGTTGTGTGTCGAATCTCTGTGATTTAGCCCATCCTCTTTTGACATTATTTACATAGCCTAATATGCTGGATGTCCAACTCCACAACCTCATAAAATATTCATTCAAGATGTATTTTCTAAAGATTTAGGCTACTTCATCAAAATAAATATTTCTGGTAAAGTAAAGTTAGAATCACGTAATATATCCTAGCGATTGTTTGATTGTTGTATTCCGAGCAAATAGCTGGTAACGATGATGTCTCTTTGTCAATGATGGTTAGTGAAACAGAATCGATAAACCTGTGTCCATCACTCACGAGATAACATGACTTATTTAAACCTGTTGGGCTTAGTATTGGGAGAACATCAAAATGACTTATGACTTGGTCACTCGATTATCTGTCAGTTACCAGACACTGCAAAGTGTCCACACTTCTCTGTTTTCCTGAAGGAAAGAAGAAAAAGGTTGAAATCAAAATGAAATGTGACACTGTAATGCATCTTGTCTGGATAAAGATAAATAAATCATTGAATGCATCAATTGAAATTCAATGGATATCGGTCAAGCATTCAAAAGAACACTCGGTACAAATCAACCATCCCCCCTATCTCAACTCCCATAAGAATCACTACCCTTGCTAGAGGAGAAGCAGCCCACCTCAGCAATCTAATCTAAGGGGGTAAGGCATGTGTCATGCACTGCACTCTCAGGGCATGCGTGGCAGATCGCATACTGTATACGTCAACATAATGAAATCCAGGGATAGAAAATCAATGTATCTGACACTTGTCACAATCCAATATGGCCAATGAAGGCATTTGTTCATCAAGCTGTTTTGAAAATCTTTTAAAAAAAATCGCAAAGCAATAATGTTGATCTGACCTTTTGAATTTAGCTGACTCGCATTAGCCTAAAATGAATTGTCCCTAATCCCTCAAGGACAGGAGCAAATATATTATATTGAAAGCAATCGTTGTTTTACAGCTTTGTTGATTACTTTTGTGCTTCACAAGGGAAGCAAAGCTGTCTCTTTCGTTTGTATTGTTTTGTTTTATGATTTGCAGGTGACATACACCCCAAGTAAAATATACTTGAAAGCCTCCATGAGCTTGTATGAGCGCCACTGCAATTCCACAGAGGATTATGCCGTTAACTGCCTGCCTGACATCCAGCTGAGTCAAAGTGCTCCAAGTCAAAGTTACGCTTGCAACTGACAGGGAACTGAAGACACCGAAGGCAGGGAAACAGGCAGATGTACCCAGGCACTATCAAGAAGATCACATCCACTCTGCTTCAGCCACCAACTGTCATTGTTAGGGAAACACCAAACAAATTCCACTAACGAGAGTTTGATCAGTGCACGACATTAGGACGGTCGACCCGCTCATGACACCTGTTCTCACTCTCAGGACGGAGAAGAACAAAGTGAACGGAAGGAGAGAAGGAGGGAAAGCAATATAACCTTTGGCCTCTTCCCCAAAACACACCTGGGCTTGTCGGTTCAACTCTGGATGTCTTTTTGAAGGCAATCTTCCTTTGACTTCAGCTTATAGCCTAACAGTTCAACACTGTGACTTAACTTTCCACTTCTCATTCTGACACCATTGCTTGGCAATTTCTACTGTACGTTTTTGGCCTCTTTTATAATCGTCTGCTGATGTGTTGGCCTACTATGCCAAAGAGTGTGACAGCCAGGGTAATAGTAAGCTGGACGTTAGGCGCCTGCAGGTTGCTGAGGTCTGCTATTCAGGCACAGTAAATTACCTCAGATTCGTCTTAGCACTTGTAAGGCCAAGATTGTTTTACAGCAGCACAACAGCTAGGGAAAAACAGTGCAACTTTTGCCTCGATGCCAGCTCTGAACTCTTGAGTGACATAGAAATTGAAGCCACAGGGAAGGCTGACGCTGCTAATTCTTTGAGCGTGATTGATGTCTGTTAGCAGGGATTTGGGATTGAAGATGTGGCCCAGGAGGCCTTGTGTACAATATAATAGCAGAGACACCTGTTTCATTGTTGTAGTGTCGTCTGCACTCTGAACGCAGCACCACCACAGTGAGGGGATGGGGAGCTGCCGAACAACCTCCCCCAACCTCTACAGGAATCAGATGACTTTCAGCAGCGCACGCCTCTTTCCCAGCTTCGTGTGAATAAATCAGTGCAGAGCAGGGGGAGGTCGGCCCTGAAGAGCCTGTTCTGCCTCGGCCTGATTTGTTTGTTGATCCTGCGTTTGCCTCCCGCAGCTAGCATCCTGAAACCAGCATATCAGAAAGACCTGAAGCTGCATTTGAGATATGAGCTGAGGAGAAGTTGCCTGTTTTGAAGGCATTGCGGGGAGGAAAGTGTTTTCTCCTTTTGCTCAGAGGCTCACATTTGCTAATCCAGAGACTGGACTATCATTCAAGGCATTATCCCTGCGGGGAGACTCAGTGGCTGACCTAATTTTCATGGATCTCGCTGCTGGTTGTTGCAGCTCCAGTTACAAGCCCTCTTTCAGATTTGTTGAGCAAACAACTTTTAGGACATTAAGCAGCATTTCATATTCAATCTTTTGGGTTTAGCTTAAATCAGTCCATAGAGACTGCTATGTAAAGGGTAACATCCTCGTTAATATATTTAAAGGTCACGCTCCTGACAACGCAGTGTATCTCTGTACATACTGTGTCTCTTCTGTTAGCAGATCTCCCCAGCATCATCCTTTGATGAATGGCTTGCTTTTGATTCAATTCTCTAGCTGGACTAATATTATGACTGCCATTATAAATTCCAGACATTGGAGAGATCCAAAAGTCAGTTTCCACTATTCTCATGTGCCATAATTAACATACTGGGCCAATATAGTGGATATTGTTGAAAAATCCCCTATTAGGGATTAAATATGGAGATATGCTAGAGCAGTGGTTCCCAAACGGTGGAGCAGTGGTTCCCCAACTGTGGGGTGGGGAGGGGGACGGGGTCCTCCCCAATTTAAAATATATTTACAGAGTTCAAGTAACAGACACATCTCAACATCAACTGTTCAGAGTGTACTGCGTGAGTCAGGCCTTCATGGTCGAATTGAAACCATTACTAAAGGACACCCATAAGAAGAAGAGACTTGCTTTGGACAAAAAAACATGAGCAATGGACATTAGACCTGTAGATATCTGTCATTTGGTCTGATGAGTCCAAAAAAATCTCAAAATGTTAGGTTTTTGGTTCCAATCACTGTGTCTTTGTGAGACACAGAGTAGTTGAACGGATGATCTCTGCATGTGTGGTTCCCACCGTGAAGCACGGAGGAGGAGATGTGATGGTGTGGGGGTGCTTTGCTGGTGACACTGTCTGTGATTTATTTTAGAATTTAAGGCACACTTAACCACCTCAGCATTATGCAGTGATACACAATCCCATCTGGTTTGGGCTTAGTGGGACTATCATTTGTTTTTCAACAGGACAATGACCAAAAACACACCTCCAGGCCGAGTAAGCGCTATTTGACCAAGAAGGAGAGTGAAGGAGTGCTGCATCAGATGACCTGACCTCCACAGTCACCCGACCTTAACCCAATTGAGATGGTTTGGGATGAGTTGGACCACAGAGTGAAGGAACAGGAACCAACAAGTGCTCAGCATATGTGGGAAATCCTTCAAGACTGTTGGAAAAGCATTCCAGGTGGAGCTGGTTGAGAGAATGCCAAGAGTGTGCAAAGCTGTCATCAAGGAAAAGGATGGCTACTTTGAAGAATATAAAATATATTTAGATTTGTTTAACAAATTTTTGGTTACTTCATGATTCCATATGTGTTATTTAATGCCCTCAGTCCGGCTTTAAACTAACTCTTGAATGTTGTAATAGTAGTATGCACAATAAGTAGGAAGCACCAGTGACTCGGTCTATAAAAAAGTGGTCAGATGAAGCAGATGCTAAACTAAAGGATTGTTTCGCTAGCACAAACTGGAAAATGTTCCAGGATTCTTCCGTTGGCATTGAGGATTACACCACATCAGTCATTGGCTTCATCAATAAGTGCATCGATGATGTCGTCCCCACAGTGACTGTATGTACATACCCCAACCAGAAGCCATGGATCACAGGCAATATTCGCACTGAGCTAAAGGGTAGAGCTTCCGCTTTCAAGGAGCGGGACTCTCACCTGGAAGCTTATAAGAAATCCTGCTATACCCTCCGACGAACTATCAAACAGGCAATACAGGACTAAGATTGAAACATACTACACCGGCTCCGATGCTCGTCGGATGTGGCAGGGCTTGCAAACCATTACAGACTACAAAGGGAAGCACATCCGAGAGCTGCCCAGTGACACAAGCCTACCAGACGAGCTAAATAACTTCTATGCTCGCTTCGAGGCAAGTAACACTGAAAAATGCATGAGAGCATCAGCTGTTCCTGATGACTGTGTGATCACGCTCTCCGCAGCCGATGTGAGTAAGACCTTTAAACAGGTCAACATTCACAAGGCCGAAGGGCCAGACAGATTACCAGTACGTGTACTCCAAGCATGCGCTGACCAACTGGCAAGTGTCTTCACTGACATTTTCAACCTTTCCCTGTTGGAGTCTGTAATACCAACGTGTTTGTCCCTGTGCCCAAGAACACAAAGGTAACCTGCCTAAATGACTACCGACCTGAAGCACTCATGTCTATAGCCTTGAAATTCTTTGAAAGGCTGGTCATGGCTCACATCAATACCATTATCCCAGAAACACTAGACCCACTCCAATTTTCATGCTGCACCAACAGATCCACAGATGATGCAATCTCTATTGCACTCGACACTGCCCTTTCCCACCTGGACAAAAGGAACACCTATGTGAGAATGCTATTCATTGACTACAGCTCAGCGTTCAACACCATAGTGCCATAGATACAGAAAACATAGAAATAAAGAAACTAGAATGCCCACCCTAGTCACACCCTGGCCTACCCAAAATAGAGAATAAAAGCCTCTATGGCCAGGGCGTGACAAGAACTGCAAGAAGATTTGCTTTAAAACTGCAAAATGTTATTTTTACCCCATGACAAAATGTGTAGAATTGCAGGAAATAAGCTTTAAACCTTCTAAATTCTCTCCACCAACAAGAGGGGTGTGAACAGTGTGTGTCATGAACAGTGCTTGTGCCCATAGAAAAATAGACGTGGCATTTGCACGCGAGCGCAGGGGCGACGCTGGGATGTTTCCCTTTGCTGGAAAGTGGCCCCAAGTGAAAAGGTTTGGGAACCCCTGGTGTAGAAGACCTTATCTTCCTCAGCTTTCTTCTCCTTGGGGACCTGTCTGTATCTGGGTTACCTGTGACGCCACAGCAATCAGAGCGTGATGGAATGGGGGGGATGGAGGGACTTCTCAGAGGATGGGTGTTTGAGGACAGATCTGTCCCTTTCTCATCTCTCAGCCGGGACTCTTGCTCTGAAATCGATGCCCCCTCCCTACCCCTCAGTCTGTCAGCCTTGCTCCCCTGTGGACACTCTGTAAGGACCTCACCTCATCTCTGTCAGCCTGCCACATCACATCCAGAGCACACTGTATTGACGGCTCCTTCCGGGCCTGAAGCGGGGGTTCATTCACCTGCCTGCCCGCCTGGGTGGCTGGATGGTTGGGTCACAGTGTGGGGGATAATGGTGGGAGGCAGGAATGGGATGTATGATGTATGATGGACTGGACACCTTCAAAGATTCTGTCCTTTGGGATGTGGTGGTGCAAGAGGACAGGGCTTGGTGATGGGCTCCCGAGTGACACAGTGGTCTAAGGCACTGCATCTCAGTGCTAGAGGCGTCACTACAGACCCTGGTTCGATTTCAGGCTGTATCGCAACCGGATGTGATTGGGAGTCCCATAGGGCGGTAAATAGGAATTTGTTCTTAACTGACTTGTCTAGTTAAATAAAGGTTAAATAAAATAAATAAATGTTTGATGGATATGCTATGCTCAGAGATCTCGCTAAGCTAGCATAAAACACAATAGACCTTGCCATGAACTTCACATGGTTTACATACATTGTCCTGAAGCTCATGTTTTGACAGAAATCGTTTGGTTGTGAATAATGCCTCAATCAGATACCTGTACAGTATTTAGTCTTAGCTAGGCAATTGTTTTTGTTATACACCCCCCCATGCATGCTATGGAAAAGCAGTGTACTGCTTGAATACATTGTAATACACACCAAAAAAGATATCTGCCTTAAAAGCAGGTAGTTATGAAAAGTTGATTGAGGAACTAAGGAACTTAGCAAATTAAATCTTTCAGATGTTAAAGTCTTCTCTACCGGCGGCGGGTGTTATTTTCCTTGTGTGTGTGTCATTAATTTGATGGCCTGGCCCGGTGTTTTAATGCCTTCAGGTGTCGTCACTGATTAGGGCCGTAAAAGTAAAGCGTGGCTCGGGTGCGTGCCCAGCACTCTAAGAAGCCTGCTTGCAGAGAGGCTCTGAGGAGATGTTCCACCACTGTGTGCATTAACAGCCACGCAGACCCGTTTAACAGGGCCTTGAGGTCGTTTATTTTTAAACTGCCACTGGAAGTAGTGAGTCACTGATCAATGAACTCCCTGCTCACTTGGCTTGCACTCCTCTGTTTCATACAAATGCCATTACAGAGTAACAGGAATAACAAAAGCATAGTCTGTGTAGCCTATTTGTGGGCTATGTTTCCAGGATATAGTTTGAATGTGTGTTGCATGCCTAGGCCTATTTATGCAATGTTGTGTGTTTGCCTCCCTGATTCATCCAGTGCATATGGGTCCTTAGGAATCACTTGACAAGTAGGAGTGGGTAGGAGTAGAACTCTTAGCCATGCAATATGATTCATTTTTGAGCGATCACAACTGCGGTTTCTCGACATGAATCACCAAATAGGCCTCTCTCGTCTGTGAAGCAGCGAGCAGAGGCCAGGCAGCCCGGCAGATAAGTGGGCCGCCCACTGGAAACGTAACCAGCTTTGAGGGGCATTCATTCACCTGCTCTCCAGCTCCACTGTTTTCTGATCTGAACGACGATACACTCGCTGAGGTAAACAGAAAAATATACGACAGCTTTTTAAAAGCTTCAAGAATGTACGTTTCTAAAATGTTATCCTATCCCTCCCATCGTTGAATGCTTTTTCCTTATCCTTTCATCTCCCTTTGTCTTTGTTCTGAAAGGTGACTGCCAATGCTGTGCTCGTCGTTGTCTTTGCCCATAACTTGTCATTTTTCATTACAGACAATACCTCCCACAAACGTGTATGCCCTCGTTGGTATGACACAATGACAATCACAAAGAGCCTCGGTGACTTTGTAAGCAGGAACGCAGACCGTACTAGCCTACATTTTAGCCTTCAATTTCCCTGTCGACTGGAGCATTCCACTATCATTTTCTGTCTTCTGACCTTGTCTTTAACAAAAGAGTCATCTACCAGTAATTTTCTTCACACAATGACATTGATTTACCCGACTGATTCCGCTCCAGCTGACTAGCCTGTCTGTTTGGTCATGAGAAAGATATGCACAATTACTAATGGATCTAAGGATTTCTTCAGCTAATAGTAACTATGTACTCAGACTATTTCACCCTGCAGTTTCATAGAGAGTAAATTAGCAGGCCATACAAGTGACATATTCATTGTTTGGATAAGAGGATGTGAAAGAAAAGAGAAACCGGTCTAGCTGCCTCTGTTCGTTTTTATTTGTGAATTCTTTTTAAATCTCGTCGGAGAAATGACACATCTCTGGCAAGTGCATATTGTTCGACTGGGCAAGTGCCCCATAAATAAAGAGAGCTAATTTTGTTGCCTGCGGCAGTGATGTGCAGCCTGACCTTATCAGAAGAGGCTCCATCTGTCTCTCTCCACCATCCTCTCCTCTGTGACTCACCCACCGTCTCACTCGCTCGCACCCGGAAAGAAAAAGGCCACCTTTTGCATCGCGGTAGATTTCAATAACCCCTCAACCGAGAAAGGAGAGAAAGAGAAAGAGAGCGAGAAAAAGAGAGAGCAAGCAAGCAAGTGTGCAGTGCCTTCCTTTTTCCAGCAACTCCCCTCGCCGCCTCAGTAAGCAGTGGCACCCTCATTCCCCGGCAAATGCAAAATGCAATTTTACCCCCAAAAAGAGAAGGAGAATGAGCGAAGCAGGAGAGAGATATAAAAAATATAAATGAGAGTGCGGGCTCTACCTGAGCTGACAGTGAATTGACGGCCCCTCACCAAACATCCATCAATGACTTTCAGAGGCGTTTTGGGGCGCCGGCGGGGAGAGCTGGAGGCCCAGGCAGGTTGATGGATCACCTACAAACCGCACCACCGTCGCCACGGCGAACTCACTCTCAGAATTGATGAGCCACAGCTCCTGTCTCTCTCTCTCTCTCTCTCTCTCTCTCTCTCTCTCTCTCTCTCTCTCTCCCTCTCTCTCTCTCTCTCTCTCCCCTTCCCAATTCCGCTGCCCCTGTGTCAGCAGCACATGGATGCGCCATACTAATAAGGTTAGAGCAGGCATCTTTGTTCCACAGGATGACACCTTATATATGACAGTAGCATAGGTCTCGTCCACTATTGGCTAGGCCAATCACCTCCACAGGGGGGCTCAAGCATGCAACTTCCAAGGGGAAGCTAAGTTGAGGTTGTATGATACCGTCCACGGAAGGAAAGGAGTGGACACGGGCACTAGAGGGGAAAAAAAGAGAGCAGACAAAATGAGAAGGGGCTTGAAAGAAATGACAGCCTGGAGTGTATCTGACCTCCGGCGCCTTGTTATTACTCCCTTATGTGCACCAGTGGCAGAGAACCTGACAATTTTGGTTTAATAGTGTTACGATGCTACTTCAAGTTTAATACTCTGCCTCAGAGGCTCAGCTTATGACCAACACTGAGGGCAGGATAGTGTGTGTGTGTGTGTGTGTGTGTGTGTGTGTGTGTGTGTGTGTGTGTGTGTGTGTGTGTGTGTGTGTGTGTGTGTGTGTGTGTGTGTGTGTGTGTGTCTGTGTCTGTGTCTGTGTCTGTGTGTGTGTGTGTGTGTGTGTGTGTGTGTGTGTGTGTGTGTGTGTGTGTGTGTGTGTGTGTGTGTGTGTGTGTGTGTGTGTGTCAGCAGTCACGTTAATGTCCCATTTGTAAACGTAGCTCTAAAAGGCTTCTGACAAAATGTTGTGCTTCAGTTAGACTTCTCCACTCGGATGAGAAATCTTTGCGCTCGTCATCAGACCAATCCAATTCCCACATTCCCACAAACTAGCATTCGATCAATCGACGGCACTCTGTGTTATGCAGGTGAGTGAGGACCCAAAAGCGACTTAACAGAAACTGAGTTTATTAAAGTCCAAACAGGGAAAACATAATCCTCAATCTTTACAGGAGATGTCCAAACAGGGAAAACATAAATCCTCTAGTTGTTGAGGAGAATTGCAGGACAAGCGGCAACAGGCTGCAGGTCCCTTCGGGTAGGTGCGGGCCGTAGCGGACAGAGACACCTGCTCACACGCAGCATCTGAAGAAAAGGCAAAACACGACAGGACGGAACAAGGGCACAGCAAACAAGAATCCGACAAGGACAGAGGCAGAAACCGAGAGAGAAATAGAGACCTAATCAGAGGGCAAAATAGGGGACAGGTGTGAGAGAGTAAACAAGGTCGTTAGGAGAATGAGGAACAGCTGGGAGCAGGAACGGAACGATAGAGAGAGAGAGGGATAGAGAGAGAGAAAGAAACCTAATACGACCAGCAGGGGGAAACAAAGAGAAGAGAAAGCACAGGGACAAGACATGACAATACAATACATGACACTCTGACTGATAGTAGAGAAGACGAGGCAATGGTTACTTTTCTCCGGTTGTTTTAGCAAGTGACATTTGCAAGATGAACTTCATTCTGGCTACATTCTTTCTATGGTAAACATAAGACATCTGATGGCCATGCATCTTGTTTGCAAGCAATATCTTGCTCTTTCAATGGAAGCTTTTACTTCTCTGTGGTTGCTAACCAAATAGCGTTGCAATTCTGTCGTCTTCTGATGAAAACAATGCTGTTTTGCAATAGTTTGTGATTGCGGGACGCAATTTGGGGCGCTCCTGCATGTGGGCATTCCTGCATCTGCAGGAACGCCTCCCTCAAGTATGCCATTGGTTCCTGCATGTGGGCTCAACATCTGTATGAACACCCCTCCTCGAACATCCCATTGGTTCCTGCTTATGGGCGCAACATCTACAGGAACTCCCTCCTTGAGAATCCCATTGGTTCCTGCTGGTGTGACACTATTGATAATCTATTTATTTGATTTGATTTGGATTTCCTTTTTACCCCTTTTTCTCCCCAAGTTCGTTATATCCAAATGGTAGCTACAGTCTTGTCTCATCGCTGCATCTTGAGAGCCGTGCATCCTCCGAAATACGACCCTGCCAAGCCGTACTGCTCGCTGAACCCGGAAGCCAGCCGCATAACTGCCGACCGTGTCAGCGAGCATGCGCCTTGGCCCACCACAGGAGTCGCGAGAGTGCGATGGGACAAGGACATCCAAACCTTCCCCTAACCCGGATGACGCTGGGCCAATTGTGCGTCGCCTCATGGGTCTCCCTGACGCGGCCGGCTCTGTAGTGACGCCTCAAACACTGCGATGCACTGGCCTAGACCGCTACGCCCGCTTTTGATAGTCTGGATTTTTCCTGAATGTGTATGCGATTAAAATGTGGGTCAAAAGGGAAATAAAAGTATTATCTGAGTTTTTCGTTTCGGTTATGCCATCATTGTAGTATAATTAATGTGCAATGTTTAGGCTTAAAAATGTCTGTGTAATCTCTTGATGCGTTGGATAGCAGATGTTACTGATATTTTTCGATGGTCTGCATTTTGAAAATGCTAACGCGACCCCTGGTGTGTGTGTGCGTGTTTGTGTGTGTGTGTGCGCGCGTGCGTCTCTCTCTTATTCTGTATTTTTAGCAGATTGTTAGATCACTGCACTGCCCAGCATCAAGCTATTGAAGTGTTTTGTAGCTCAGTTGGTAGAGCATGGCACTTGTAACGCCAAGGTAGGGGGTTTGATTCCCGGGATTACCCTTATGTGTAATGTATGCCCGCGTGACTGTAAGTTGCTTTAGATAAAAGCGTCTGCTAAATGGTATATATTATTAGCATTTCAATGACCACCTCTCACACCATGAACTGAGGAGATGGAGTGAGATGCACAGTGGGGAGAGAGAGACATTTCAGACATGTGATATTAAAGAAGATCTAAAGGAAAAAGAACATGCTCCAGCAAATGGCCAGTCACCTCCCATCCAGGACAGGAAATGAGCACAGAGCCACAGTGCTCACACCTACATCATGGCTTCTGATATATCACTGCACTTTCACGTTGGGGGCTTAGGCAGGAACGCCATGAATCCCAATTGGGAGTGGGCTCCCGGATCACATCAGGAAGTCAGCAGGTGATAATTTCAGAACGCCACGATTCCTACTCCAGTCAAAGCCCCCGAGGTACAGTGCAGCCGAGGAACGAGGGGGGTGGGGGGGGGGAGGTTCTTAGAGTCTGGGCTGTTTTTTTGTGGGGAGGTTTATTAGAATCCCTATTAGCCGACGCCAATGCCGACAGCTAGATCCGACACATAACGAAAAAGACCTTAGACAAAAATACTTTACAAGTTACATACATATAAAAACATTAACATGGACATTACAACTAGGTTAGATAGGGGGAGAGGCATTGTGTTTCAAATTTGTATTTATTTTAAAGCTAATATTGCTGTTTCCTTGAGTAATTTCAGAAGGAAGGGAGTTCCATGTGATCATGGCTCTATATAATACTGTGTGTTGCCTTGAATTCGTTCTGGATTTGGGGACTGTGAAGAGACCCTTGATGGCATGTCTAGTGTTTTTGTGGTGGGCCAGAAAAAAATATTAGTTTAGGTCTGGAAGAAGGGGGAATGGGGGTTGGTTGCTGATGACAGTTGAAAGGAGAGGGGAGTTCGGTGAAGGGTACAGTGTGGGGTGTGAGGTGGAATCGACTGCAGTGTCATCACTTGTGACCAAAAAAGCCACCCGGCCCAGTCAATGCAGTCTGGAGTTAATTTTATCCATGGCTATTTTTAGCTGCAAAATAACATTGTTGCCTTTCAATATAAAACACAGATGAAATAGTTTCAAACGCATCATTTTTTTATGGTCTGTGTTTTGAAAATGCTAAATGCCCTGGTGTGTGTCTGCGTCTGTGTGCGTGAGCGTGCATGTTTGTGAGTGTGCGTTTATCTCTCACCTTTTGTATTTTTAGCAGGGGAAAGGGGGTCAGATTGATATTGCAGAGCACTGCACTGGCCAACGTGAAGTTATTAGCATTTCAATTACCACCTCTTTCGGCCTCTTACACCATGAACTGAGTGGAAGGACTGAGATGCACAGTGGGTGAGAGAAGATTAAGGTTGAAGAGAGAGACATTCAAGACACATAATATTAAATCAGATCTAAAGGAAAAAAGATACTGCTCAATGTGCAAAGAACATGCTCTGAACAGAAACAGAATTAGCAGGTGTTTCCAGCAAATGGCCAGTCGCCTCCCGCCTCCCATCTCGGACAGGAAATTAGCACCGAGCCACTGTGCTCACACCTCCTACATCATGGCTTTTGATCTCTCGCAGCACTTTCATGTTTGGGAGCTTAAGCAGAAAGCCATGAATCCCAATCGGTAGCCGGCCCCCGGATCACATCAGGAAGTCGGCAAGTGATAATCTCAGAGCGCCACGATTCCTATTACAGTCAAAGCCCCCGAGGTACAGTATAGCCGAGGAACGAGGGGGGGGGGGGGGGGGGGGGGGGGTTCTTAGAGTCTGCTGTTGTGTTTTTGTTGTGGCCAGAAAAAAGATTAGTTTGGTTCTGGAAGGGGGAATGGGGGTTGGATGCTGATGACAGTTGAAAGGAGAGGGGGAGTTCACTGAAGGGTACAGTGTGGCGCGCGAGATGGAATCGACTGCGGTGTCATCACTTCTGACCATAAAAGCCGCCTGGCCCAGTCAATGCAGTCTGGAGTTCATTTTCTGCATGGCTATTTTTAGCTGCCGGCAGAGCAGTGCTACCTGGATGTGAAGGCTTTTGTTGCTCCAGGCAGCTGGAGCATCACTGATGGGCCCATAGGTAGCCTAGTGGCTAAGAGCATTGGGCCAGTAACTGAAAGGTTGCTGGTTTGAATCCCTGAGCCGACTAGCAAGACACTTAACCCTAATTGCTCCTGTAAATCGTTGTGGATAAGAGTGTCTGCTAAAATGTATCTGCATTTTACTGTGGGAACTTCTGTGGAGGGAGGAAGACGGAAGGTTTTGCATTCACTTTGTAACCTAAAAAAAAAAGTAACGTTAAAGAAGGTATACTTCAGTAGGGCCTTTGTTAAAATAAAAAAAGGAGCATTAAAACATTGCAGGGACATTCAGGAATGCAACATTTTGAACATTTTGAACATTTTGAATATCATTTGTGATGGATAATGCAAAACGAGGCTACCCTGCAAATGACCTTCATGCAGATTATTATTTTTCTTGTGCTTTTAAATGCGTGGTTAGTCATAGTTGTTTTGCTTGTTTACACCCTCCTGCAGGTATGCCAACCGGTGGCTATTAAAGGAGCATTATGTCTTATCTTTGTAATGTAGTGGAATGATAGTGTTTCCCACTTTTTTTTCTGCGACAAAACACCCCCATTTTGGGCCCATACAAAATACCATTCTGAAAATGCAGCCCAAAATGTTTTGTTGTCAAATGGGAGAGTTGCACCCCCCTCTCTTCCATCAGCATTACTCAGAGGCGTGAGCATCTCGTCTTCGAGCACAACCAACAATAGCAGACGTTGGAAAGTGTCCAACATGCAGAAATCGCTTTGCCATTTCCTGGTTAGCTCAATGTCAGTTTATGTGATAAAATAAGCAATTGAGAATGTAGAGAATCATTGCACCATCTAAATCGCTTTTAAATATATTTTCAATAATAAAAAACAATATCGTACTTTCAGCTGTTTGAAGCTGGTGGACCAAACTGAAAGTAAGACTTCAGCGTGAGTCTCCACCGTGTTGCGGGGGAGGGGGAGAGTCGTTTATTATATGTGTTGTTGCAATTCACCTAGCTTCCTCAAGGGGGAAGCAAAGTTAGACATAGTAGAGCCATACTTGCAAACATAAGCAACCATTTTAAATTTAAACAGTTTATCCGGCTCAAAATGTGTCAGACAATTAAAATCAATGATTTACTTGCATGTGACAGAACGCTAAATTGTAGCTGGTCCCTTCAGGTAAAATGCCACACGTAAAGCCCTATGCTAACCTCACCAGGTGGCAGTGATTATGCCCTGGAACAAGTTCCGCAGGAGCCAATTAAAATGGTCAACGTAGTCAGACGTGTTTCAAAACCTCTTCATGGAAGCGTCCTTAATATACCAGTCCAACATCATGTTCTGATCATCAAAGCAACTATCACGTGTATTTGACCGACTGGTCAAATTGCTCTCGGTCTGAAGTGTCCATGTAATTGTTGCAGATTGTGGCAAGGGTTTGAATCTCACATGAGTCGACCCCCCCCCCTTCCCCTTTGGGAAATGTAGATTTACATGTATTGTATTACTGTGTTGAAGAGGGACGTAGCCTACAGCCAACAACTTGAAAATAAAGATTAAGAATCAATTTAATAAGGAGCTACATCTTTCAGCCATGCACAAAAACACACGGCTATTGCCTAATAATCATAGTGCATAGGCTATATTACGTTGATGTGTACACCAAGATGTAGGCCTACAACATTTTCTAAGCCGTTTTCCTAGTCATCTGTTTTGCCACATATGCGTTATTTGACTCGAGGAGGATGAGCAGTACAAAGTTTACAGTATCTTTTTTTTCGGGGGGGGGGGGGGGGGGGGCATATAGAAACATTTAAAACATGTTAAACCAATTTCCTGTAATTCTACAAATTTGTGCACGGAGCTGAGAGAAGGTTTTTGCCGTTTTAAAGCACATTTCCTGCAATTCTACATAATATGCCGTGGAGCAGAGAGAGAGTGTTGCAGTTTTCAAGCTAATTTCCTGCAATTCTATGCATTTTACAATGGCTAATAGTGTGTTCTTTTGTACAATGTGCGCTAAACGTAGATGTTGTAAGGACCTCATTTATATATTTTTTCCATAAAAGCATATTGATGTGTGTGAAACAGATAAACAAAAGCGTGGAATTTAGTCATATATGCGAAAATGTTCAAATGTATCACGAAAGCAGTAGCTCGTACCCTACGCAAGGATTCGTCAATGCAATATTGGTTATTACACAACATTTTGTTACATTTTGTTGTAGCTTCCGGCGCCGACTGAGATGGCCGCCTCGCTTCGCGTTCCTAGGAAACTATGCAGTTTTTTGTTTTTTTACGTGTTATTTCTTACACAAGTACCCCAGGTCATCTTAGGTTTCATTACATACAGTCGAGAAGAACTACTGAATATAAGATCAGCGTCAACTCACCATCAGTACGACCAAGAATATGTTTTCCGCGACGCGGATCCTGTGTTCTGCCTTACAAACAGGACAACGGAATGGATCGCATGCAGCGACCCAAGGAAACGACTCCGAAAAAGAGGGAAACGCGGCGGTGTTCTGGTCAGACTCCGAAAAAGGGCACATCGCGCACCACTTCCCAGTATTCTTCTTGCCAATGTCCAGTCTCTCGACAACAAGGTTGATGAAATCCGAGCAAGGGTGGCATTCCAGAGGGACATCAGAGACTGCAACGTTCTTTGCTTTACGGAGACATGGCTTACTGGGAAAACGCTATCCAGGGCGGTGCAGCCAACGGGTTTCTCCACGCATCGCGCCGACAGAAACAAACATCTCTCTGGTAAGAAGAGTGGCGGGGGCGTATGCCTCATGACTAACGGGACATGGTGTGATGAAGGAAACATACAGGAACTCAAATCCTTCTGTTCACCTGATTTAGAATTCCTCACAATCAAATGTAGACCGCATTATCTTCCAAGAGAATTCTCTTCGATTATAATCACAGCCGTATATATCCCCCCCCTGTCATGCTGGTGAAAGAGGACCCAAAAGCGACTTGGCGAAAACAGAGTCTTTAATCCAGTAAAGTAAATACAATCAAAAAACACAACTTTCACTCGAAATGACGAGGACAAACTGGAGACTCGATCTTGAACAGCAGGTGAACAGCAGGTTGCCTCGGGAAGGCACTTGAACCAGACAGACTCAGACACCTGCTCACCACGCAGCATCTGAGGAAAACACGACACGACAGGGCGATACACAAACACAGCACGGTGAATTCTAGACAAGGAACCGACAGGACAGAAACGAATAACAAGGAGAGAAATAGGGACTCTAATCAGGGAAAAGGATCGGGAACAGGTGTGGGAAGACTAAATGATTGATTAGGGGAATAGGAACAGCTGGGAGCAGGAACGGAACGATAGAGAGAAGAGAGAGCGGGAGAGTGAGAGAGGGAGGGGAGAGAGAGGGATAGAAAGAGGGAAAGAACCTAATAAGACCAGCAGAGGGAAACGAATAGAAGGAAGCACAGGGACAAGACAAGATAATAAATGACAAAACATGACAGTACCCCCCCACTCACCGAGCGCCTCCTGGCGCACTCGAGGAGGAATCCTGGCGGCAACGGAGGAAATCATCAATGAGTGAACGGTCCAGCACGTCCCGAGACGGAACCCAACTCCTCTCCTCAGGACCGTAACCCTCCCAATCCACTAAGTATTGGTGACCCCGTCCCCGAGAACGCATGTCCATGATCTTATGTACCTTGTAAATAGGTGCGCTCTCGACAAGGACGGGAGGGGGGAGGGAAGACGAACGGGAGTGCGAAGAAAGGGCTTGACACAGGAGACATGGAAGACAGGATGGACGCGACGAAGATGTCGCGGAAGAAGCAGTCGCACAGCGACAGGATTGACGACCTGGGAGACACGGAACGGACCAATGAACCGCGGAGTCAACTTACGAGAAGCTGTCGTAAGAGGAAGGTTGCGAGTGGAAAGCCACACTCTCTGGCCGCAACAATACCTTGGACTCTTAATCCTGCGTTTATTGGCGGCTCTCACAGTCTGTGTCCTGTAACGGCAAAGTGCAGACCTCACCCTCCTCCAGGTGCGCTCACAACGTTGGACAAACGCTTGAGCGGAGGGAACGCTGGACTCGGCAAGCTGGGATGAGAACAGAGGAGGCTGGTAACCCAGACTACTCTGAAACGGAGATAACCCGGTAGCAGACGAAGGAAGCGAATTGTGAGCGTATTCTGCCCAGGGGAGCTGTTCTGCCCAAGACGCAGGGTTTCTGAAAGAAAGGCTGCGTAGTATGCGACCAATCGTCTGATTGGCCCTCTCTGCTTGACCGTTAGACTGGGGATGAAACCCGGAAGAGAGACTGACGGACGCACCAATCAAACGACAGAACTCCCTCCAAAACTGTGACGTGAATTGCGGGCCTCTGTCTGAAACGGCGTCTAACGGGAGGCCATGAATTCTGAATACATTCTCGATAATGATTTGTGCCGTCTCCTTAGCGGAAGGAAGTTTAGCGAGGGGAATGAAATGTGCCGCCTTAGAGAACCTATCGACAACCGTAAGAATCACAGTCTTCCCCGCAGACAAAGGCAGACCGGTAATGAAGTCTAGGGCGATGTGAGACCATGGTCGAGAAGGAATGGGGAGCGGTCTGAGACGACCGGCAGGAGGAGAGTTACCCGACTTAGTCTGCGCGCAGTCCGAACAAGCAGCCACGAAACGGCGCGTGTCACGCTCCTGAGTCGGCCACCAAAAAGCTGGCGAATAGACGCAAGAGTGCCTCGAACACCGGGATGACCAGCTAACTTGGCAGAGTGAGCCCACTGAAGAACAGCCAGACGAGTGGAAACAGGAACGAAAAGGAGGTTACTAGGACAAGCGCGCGGCGACGCAGTGTGCGTGAGTGCTTGCTTAACCTGTCTTTCAATTCCCCAGACTGTTAACCCGACAACACGCCCATAAGGAAGAATCCCCTCGGGATCAGTAGAAGCCACAGAAGAACTAAACAGACGGGATAAGGCATCAGGCTTGGTGTTCTTGCTACCCGGACGGTAAGAAATCACAAACTCGAAACGAGCGAAAAACAACGCCCAACGAGCTTGACGGGCATTAAGTCGTTTGGCAGAACGGATGTACTCAAGGTTCTTATGGTCTGTCCAAACGACAAAAGGAACGGTCGCCCCCTCCAACCACTGTCGCCATTCGCCTAGGGCTAAGCGGATGGCGAGCAGTTCACGGTTACCCACATCATAGTTGCGCTCAGATGGCGACAGGCGATGAGAAAAATAAGCGCAAGGATGAACCTTATCGTCAGACTGGAAGCGCTGGGATAGAATGGCTCCCAGGCCTACCTCTGAAGCGTCAACCTCGACAATGAATTGTCTAGTGACGTCAGGAGTAACGAGGATAGGAGCGGACGTAAAACGTTCTTTTAGAAGATCAAAAGCTCCCTGGGCGGAACCGGACCACTTAAAACACGTCTTGACAGAAGTAAGAGCTGTGAGAGGGGCAGCAACTTGACCGAAATTACGAATGAAACGCCGATAGAAATTAGCGAAACCTAAAAAGCGCTGCAACTCGACACGTGACCTTGGAACGGGCCAATCACTGACAGCTTGGACCTTAGCGGAATCCATCTGAATGCCTTCAGCGGAAATAACGGAACCGAGAAAAGTAACGGAGGAGACATGAAAAGAGCACTTCTCAGCCTTTACGTAGAGACAATTCTCTAAAAGGCGCTGTAGAACACGTCGAACGTGCTGAACATGAATCTCGAGTGACGGAGAAAAAATCAGGATATCGTCAAGATAGACAAAAACAAAGATGTTCAGCATGTCTCTCAGAACATCATTAACTAATGCCTGAAAAACAGCTGGCGCATTGGCGAGACCAAACGGCAGAACCCGGTACTCAAAATGCCCTAACGGAGTGTTAAACGCCGTTTTCCACTCGTCCCCCTCTCTGATGCGCACGAGATGGTAAGCGTTACGAAGGTCCAACTTAGTAAAGCACCTGGCTCCCTGCAGAATCTCGAAGGCTGATGACATAAGGGGAAGCGGATAACGATTCTTAACCGTTATGTCATTCAGCCCTCGATAATCCACGCAGGGGCGCAGAGTACCGTCCTTCTTCTTAACAAAAAGAACCCCGCCCCGGCCGGAGAGGAAGAAGGCACTATGGTACCGGCGTCAAGAGACACAGACAAATAATCCTCGAGAGCCTTACGTTCGGGAGCCGACAGAGAGTATAGTCTACCCCGAGGAGGAGTGGTCCCCGGGAGGAGATCAATACTACAATCATACGACCGGTGAGGAGGAAGGGAGTTGGCTCGGGACCGACTGAAGACCGTGCGCAGATCATGATATTCCTCCGGCACTCCTGTCAAATCGCCAGGTTCCTCCTGAGAAGTAGGGACAGAAGAAACGGGAGGGATGGCAGACATTAAACACTTCACATGACAAGAAACGTTCCAGGATAGGATAGAATTACTAGACCAATTAATAGAAGGATTATGACATACTAGCCAGGGATGACCCAAAACAACAGGTGTAAACGGTGAACGAAAAATCAAAAAAGAAATAGTCTCACTGTGGTTACCAGATACTGTGAGGGTTAAAGGTAGTGTCTCAAATCTGATACTGGGAAGATGACTACCATCTAAGGCGAACATGGGCGTAGGCTTCTCTAACTCTCTGAAAGGAATGTCATGTTTCCGAACCCATGCTTCGTCCATGAAACAACCCTCAGCCCCAGAGTCTATCAAGGCACTACATGTAGCACCCGAACCGGTCCAGCGTAGATGGACCGACAAAGTAGTACAGGATTTTGATGGAGAGACTTG
This sequence comes from Oncorhynchus gorbuscha, assembly GCF_021184085.1. Lineage (NCBI taxonomy): Eukaryota > Metazoa > Chordata > Actinopteri > Salmoniformes > Salmonidae > Oncorhynchus > Oncorhynchus gorbuscha. The sequence continues at coordinate 57,064,956 of NC_060182.1, read as the reverse complement.
AGTAGTTGCGCTCACCTGTAGCCCTCCGCTTACAGATGAGCTCTGGCTTTACTGGACATGAATTAACAAAATGTCCAGCAACTCCGCAATAGAGGCACAGGCGGTTGGTGATCCTCCGTTCCCTCTCCTTAGTCGAGATGCGAATCCCTCCCAGCTGCATGGGCTCAGTCTCTGAGCCAGAGGAGGGAGATGGTTGCGATGCGGAGCAGGGAAACACCGTTGATGCGAGCTCTCTTCCACGAGCCCGGTGACGAAGATCTACCCGTCGTTCTATGCGGATGGCGAGAGCAATCAAAGAGTCCACATCTGAAGGAACCTCCCGGGAGAGAATCTCATCCTTAACCACTGCGTGGAGTCCCTCCAGAAAACGAGCGAGCAGCGCCGGCTCGTTCCACTCACTAGAGGCAGCAAGAGTGCGAAACTCAATAGAATAATCCGTTATGGACCGTTCACCTTGGCATAGGGAAGCCAGGGCCCTAGAAGCCTCCCTACCAAAAACTGAACGGTCAAAAACCCGAATCATCTCCTCTTTAAAGTTCTGGTACTTGTTAGAGCAATCAGCCCTTGCCTCCCAGATAGCTGTGCCCCATTCTCGAGCCCGGCCAGTAAGGAGTGAAATGACGTAAGCAACCCGAGCTCTCTCTCTAGAGTATGTGTTGGGTTGGAGAGAGAACACAATCTCACACTGCGTGAGAAAGGAGCGGCACTCAGTGGGCTGCCCGGAGTAGCAAGGTGGGTTATTAACCCTAGGTTCTGGAGGCTCGGCAGGCCAGGAAGTAACAGGTGGCACGAGACGAAGACTCTGGAACTGTCCAGAGAGGTCGGAAACCTGAGCGGCCAGGTTCTCCACGGCATGGCGAGCAGCAGACAATTCCTGCTCGTGTCTGCCGAGCATGGCTCCTTGGATCTCGACGGCAGTGTAACGAGCGTCTGAAGTCGCTGGGTCCATTCCTTGGTCGGTTCCTTCTGTCATGCTGGTGAAAGAGGACCCAAAAGCGACTTGGCGAAAACAGAGTCTTTAATCCAGTAAAGTAAATACAATCAAAAAACACAACTTTCACTCGAAATGACGAGGACAAACTGGAGACTCGATCTTGAACAGCAGGTGAACAGCAGGTTGCCTCGGGAAGGCACTTGAACCAGACAGACTCAGACACCTGCTCACCACGCAGCATCTGAGGAAAACACGACACGACAGGGCGATACACAAACACAGCACGGTGAATTCTAGACAAGGAACCGACAGGACAGAAACGAATAACAAGGAGAGAAATAGGGACTCTAATCAGGGAAAAGGATCGGGAACAGGTGTGGGAAGACTAAATGATTGATTAGGGGAATAGGAACAGCTGGGAGCAGGAACGGAACGATAGAGAGAAGAGAGAGCGGGAGAGTGAGAGAGGGAGGGGGAGAGAGAGGGATAGAAAGAGGGAAAGAACCTAATAAGACCAGCAGAGGGAAACGAATAGAAGGAAGCACAGGGACAAGACAAGATAATAAATGACAAAACATGACACCCCCCAAGCAGACACATCGATGGCTCTGAACGAACTTTATTTAACTCTTTGCAAACTGGAAAACATTTATCCGGAGGCTGCATTCATTGTAGCTGGGGATTTTAACAAAGCCAATCTGAAAACAAGACTCCCTAAATTTTATCAGCATATCGATTGCGCAACCAGGGGTGGTAAAACCTTGGATCATTGTTACTCTAACTTCCGCGACGCATATAAGGCCCTGCCCCGCCCCCCTTTCGGAAAAGCTGACCACGACTCCATTTTGCTGATCCCTGCCTACAGGCAGAAATTAAAACAAGAGGCTCCCACGCTGAGGTCTGTCCAACGCTGGTCAGACCAAGCTGACTCTACACTCCAAGACTGCTTCCATCACGTGGACTGGGACATGTTTCGTATTGCGTCAGATGGGAATATTGACGAATACGCTGATTCGGTGTGCGAGTTCATTAGAACGTGCGTCGAAGATGTCGTTCCCATAGCAACGATAAAAACATCCCCTAATCAGAAACCGTGGATTGATGGCAGCATTCGCGTGAAACTGAAAGCGCGAACCACTGCTTTTAATCAGGGCAAGGTGTCTGGCAACATGACTGAATACAAACAGTGCAGCTATTCCCTCCGTAAGGCTATCAAACAAGCTAAGCGTCAGTACAGAGACAAAGTGGAATCTCAATTCAATGGCTCAGACACAAGAGGCATGTGGCAGGGTCTACAGTCAATCACGGACTACAAGATGAAATCCAGCCCAGTCACGGACCAGGATGTCTTGCTCCCAGGCAGACTAAATAACTTTTTTGCCCGCTTTGAGGACAATACAGTGCCACTGACACGGCCTGCAACGGAAACATGCGGTCTCTCCTTCACTGCAGCCGAGGTGAGTAAGACATTTAAACGTGTCAACCCTCGCAAGGCTGCAGGCCCAGACGGCATCCCCAGCCGCGCCCTCAGAGCATGCGCAGACCAGCTGGCCGGTGTGTTTACGGACATATTCAATCAATCCCTATACCAGTCTGCTGTTCCCACATGCTTCAAGAGGGCCACCATTGTTCCTGTTCCCAAGAAAGCTAAGGTAACTGAGCTAAACGACTACCGCCCCGTAGCACTCACTTCCGTCATCATGAAGTGCTTTGAGAGACTAGTCAAGGACCATATCACCTCCACCCTACCTGACACCCTAGACCCACTCCAATTTGCTTACCGCCCAAATAGGTCCACAGACGATGCAATCTCAACCACACTGCACACTGCCCTAACCCACCTGGACAAGAGGAATACCTATGTGAGAATGCTGTTCATCGACTACAGCTCGGCATTCAACACCATAGTACCCTCCAAGCTCGTCATCAAGCTCGAGACCCTGGGTCTCGACCCCGCCCTGTGCAACTGGGTACTGGACTTCCTGACGGGCCGCCCCCAGGTGGTGAGGGTAGGCAACAACATCTCCTCCCCGCTGATCCTCAACACGGGGGCCCCACAAGGGTGCGTTCTGAGCCCTCTCCTGTACTCCCTGTTCACCCACGACTGCGTGGCCACGCACGCCTCCAACTCAATCATCAAGTTTGCGGACGACACAACAGTGGTAGGCTTGATTACCAACAACGACGAGACGGCCTACAGGGAGGAGGTGAGGGCCCTCGGAGTGTGGTGTCAGGAAAATAACCTCACACCCAACGTCAACAAAACTAAGGAGATGATTGTGGACTTCAGGAAACAGCAGAAGGGAACACCCCCCTATCCACATCGATGGAACAGTAGTGGAGAGGGTAGCTAGTTTTAAGTTCCTCGGCATACACATCACAGACAAACTGAATTGGTCCACTCACACTGACAGCGTCGTGAAGAAGGCGCAGCAGCGCCTATTCAACCTCAGGAGGCTGAAGAAATTCGGCTTGTCACCAAAAGCACTCACAAACTTCTACAGATGCACAATCGAGAGCATCCTGGCGGGCTGTATCACCGCCTGGTACGGCAACTGCTCCGCCCTCAACCGTAAGGCTCTCCAGAGGGTAGTGAGGACTGCACAACGCATCACCGGGGGCAAACTACCTGCCCTCCAGGACACCTACACCACCCGTTGTTACAGGAAGGCCATAAAGATCATCAAGGACATCAACCACCCGAACCACTGCCTGTTCACCCCGCTATCATCCAGAAGGCGAGGTCAGTACAGGTGCATCAAAGCTGGGACCGAGAGACTGAAAAACAGCTTCTATCTCAAGGCCATCAGACTGTTAAACAGCCACCACTAACACACTGTCATTGACACTGACCCAACTCCAGCCATTTTAATAATGGGAATTGATGGGAAATGATGTAAATATATCACTAGCCACTTTAAACAATGCTACCTTATATAATGTTACTTACCCTACATTATTCATCTCATATGCATATGTATATACTGTACTCTACATCATCGACTGCATCCTTATGTAACACATGTATCACTAGCCACTTTAACTATGCCACTTTGTTTACTTTGTCTACACACTCATCTCATATGTATATACTGTACTCGATACCATCTACTGTATGCTGCTCTGTACCATCACTCATTCATATATCCTTATGTACATGTTCCTTATCCCCTTACACTGTGTATAAGACAGTAGTTTTGGAATTGTTAGTTAGATTACTTGTTGGTTATCACTGCATTGTCGGAACTAGAAGCACAAGCATTTCGCTACACTCGCATTAACATCTGCTAACCATGTGTATGTGACAAATAAAATTTGATTTGATTTGATTTGACCAACGGAACAAAACTAAACCTTGAATTTGTAGATTTAAAATATCCCTCTAGTGGTCAGGGTTGACCTATTTTAAGAAATGCCATTGGTTGGTAAAGTCTAAGGTCTTCGATAAGCCGATGAAGCATTTGTTCCAAGATATAATCACCGCCACCTGGTGAGGTTAGCATAGGGCTAACGTGTGCCATGTTATCTGATGGGACATGCTACTAATGTTATTCATTCAGCATTCCCTCGCTTAAAAGTAAACAAACGCCACCAAACAGATTTATTTTATGCCTCTGCAATCCCATTGTGCATTAGATGCTGTGGGTCCACCGGGACACCATAGGGTGTCTTTTAATAGTCTAAACTCACTCATAACTTGCTTCAGGCCCTAGTAGGCTATTACTTTATCCACTCAGCATGCTACCTCTAAGAAAGTTTCTCCCATGAGTATTGTGTATAGCGTGTGATATCTGGCTCTAAGGAACCACAGTCTTGTCACAGTCTGGCACTGTATTCATGTTACACTGTAGTCCCACGACGTTGTTTCTCAATGGAACCGCAGTCTTGTCACAGTCTGGCACTGTATTCATGTTACACTGTAGTCCCATGACACTGTAGTCCAGCACTGAGACGTTGTTTCTCAATGGGCGCTAATCTAAGGATTAATGACAGTGATACATCTGCCAGTCATGTCGTCGGGCCCCACAGATGGCGAGGGACGAGGGACTCAACGCGGGGACTGATTGGCACGACCACTCTTGTCATTCATTACCGGATTCAATTTGAGCTGGGATGAAAAACGACCCTAACCCAAAACGATTCAACTACAAGGCCTATCTCTGCTTGCAGCTGTTACGCTAGTCAGTGATGTAATCTAAGGCTAGCTCCCCAGTGTTTGCACTCATTGACTTTGAGTCAGATCTATGGAGTGACATCCACCACAATAACAACAACAATGACGACAGGAGTCCAATTCATTCTCAGCCTGGCACTACATATCCAATATACAGGAACAGTAACATGGTAATAACAATGCCGCTGGCAGAGCCTCGGGCTACGTGGCAGACAGGCTGTGTTTAGCCAGCCCTGAGTGGAGGGAGCAAGGCAGAAGTGTCTCAGAGAATTATATGTAAAAAAAAAAAGTTTAAAAAAGGGCCCCACTACAATGATTCCATTCTGGATTTGAGAAACACAACTGTCAATTCTGGTTTCGATCAACAGGATTATCTCTCTTTCTCTTTCTCTCTCTCTCTCTCTAGGTGGTAGGACCGCCGGCAGCAGGGGCCTTCCGGGAGAGGCCGGCCAAGCCCACGGCATTCCGCAAGTTCTACGAGCGAGGAGACTTCCCCATCGCTCTGGAGCATGACACCAAGGGCAATCGCATCGCATGGAAGGTAGGATACTGCAAAGCATTCACTAGAACAGTCTGTTGAGATTGTGCAATATGTGGAGGCTACAGTAGAAATTTGTGAATGAGGCGAATGACCCCTATACTGTACAATACTGTATGCAATTCATCATGTTCATCATTAGAGGGATCTACCTTTACGCTCAGCCTAAACTCTCAGCAGCGTATAGGCCTACAGTAGGTGATCACATGCACTCACACACCACCTTAATGAAGGAGGCCACACAGTGTTGTTCACATGGAAACACTGGTGCCATAGTATGTATTATTATGTTGTCAATGCTCTACATGATATGTGATGTGTGTCGGTGTCATCTGCGATGTTATCATCCACTGTGGAACACAAAGGAACGTCTGCAATGTACACATGATGTCACGGTGGGTCACGATCAATGTTCTGCTTGTCCTCGGATATTGCCTGTGAGGACAATAGCCCAGACAGACCTCTCTCAGTGTTTCTGCGTCTATGTCAGAATGTGTACCTGCTGCAGTCAGAAAGACTCAACCGTGCAGCGTTCGACACATCAGTTAGCCCAGCAGTGAGATCGCTCCTCCTTATATTAACCATGCTGGTTTATTATAGCCTCACAGCGCTGCGTGATTTTCCACAACTTCTGAGTCGGAGTCGTCACCACCCACTGCACTTAATGACATTCAGAAACGTAAGCAAGGCAAAATGAATCAAAGCAAATAGGCTTTTTCGTCCTCCTGCAAAAGAGAGAGGTGACACACTCCTTTCCTTTCTCCTGGTGAAAACACTGTGAAAGCATCTGCATGAATTAGTCATGTACAGTGTTCAAATGAATACTGTGTGGTGGATGGTGAGCTTTTACCCCAATAATGGCTTTCTTTGTGCTCTCCTGAAAAAGCTCTCAGCAAAATGGGAATTGGTGTGTAAAATTTGTGCAGCTGTTATGGTTATTGATTTCACCCATGCACACGTGTAACCGATTTCTCCTAATTCTCCCTGTCAGACTACTTCATTACTCCCCCACTGTGTGAAACATCTTGGAGAGATGACTGTTCATGTGTGTATAGCACACTGCAGCGAGCCTAGTCAAGCATGCGTCTGCGTTCTAAACTAGCATGCGATACACCACGCATCTGTTTTGGTAGATTATTTTCTTCTTCATAATTCCCGGATGAATTCACCCCCCCAGTGTTTTCATCTTCTCCTCTACTTTTAAAAATCACTTCAAATAGAGTAGATGCCGGGCAGTGTAGTGGTTTGATAGTGGATAGTGAAAGGGAAAGTGGGGGCCTAGTCGATGATTGGAGCGAGCGCAGGGGCCACTGTGTGTTTGCACTGGGCAGCACTTGGGCAGAGGTTCAAGGCTGGGGCTCTGGACCAATCTCGGCTGGAGAGTTGGCTATAGGTAGAAAAAAAGGAAACAGGAAATAGCCGGGGGGAAAAATAACTAAATTGTGTTGATTTCATTTGGCCTGAGTGCACAATCCGAGTGTGTGTTTACTGTGTTTGTGTGTGTAGAGGAGTGTGTGTGCCTGAGGTCAAGAGTTCACAGTCCCTGCCGGCTCTGTGTGTGTGTGTTTACGTTGTGCGCTAGGCAGGGAGCAGGAGAGTGGTAAATGTCCTCATGATGGAATGCCTCTTAAATTGACCGTGAAATAGCCACAAACAGCATGTTTACTCCAATAAGTCAATCAAATGAATATCAGTGGTAACATACAGTGTAGGTGTCCTATTCAGTATGTGTGTTTGTCACCACCCCCCCTGCAGCACCACACGTAGGGTAGAAAGCCTCCCTTTCTCCCCTCCCCTCCCCTTTTCTCTTCTCTGCTCTCATCCAGTCATCCCCCTGTCTGTGCGGTAGGGAGCAGCAGCGCATGGCTCTTCCTCCTCTTCTATGGAGTCAGTCTCTCATGTCTTTCACAATCCCCCACCCTCTCCCACTCTACTTCATCATACGGATGGGCACTGGAAATGGTTTCAGCATTCAAATAATATCACAATATTTTCTGGGATATCCGGATTGTCGAAATGCATGTTTTGTTCAATTCAATGGAGACTTGCTCGTGTGACAAGAGAGAGAGAGAGAGAGAGAGAGAGAGAGAGAGAGAGAGAGAGAGAGAGCGCTGCGCACTGTTTGTTTTAGCAGAAGGATGGGGGAGGGGGAGAGAAAGAGAACCAAACCCGACTCCCGCTAGTCTAGGAAGATACAAAGAAGGAACTGTCAGATTGCGTCACAAAACGCCTGAACTTGCCACACTGGGAGCCAAATTTGAAGTGGAATACATTGAGCATTAAGCACAATTGAAATGTATTTTTGGAAGGGTTGTGGTCACCATTAATGTAATACATTAACTATTTAGGGGAGCTATTTCATAGTTTTTTCACAGGTACATTATTTTCCCATTTCAGTATAGCTACCCTATGCTTGGCGTGACAGTTATGGGAAGGGCAGACCCTCCGATATGCCCTGAAATATTTTGATATGCAACCTGGAATAAAAATGTAAGAGGACTAGTGCTCCTATTTAAACAAATCTCAGTTTACAAGCAATGATGTTATGCTACATTGTATCATTGTTTCTTCTTCAGAGCTCACTGGTGAGCAACAACGAATGTAACTTCACAGAGACAAACACGAGTTCTTCAAGTTTTAGCACTATTTTTTATTGAACCTTTATTTAACTAGGCAAGTCAGTTAAGAACAAATTCGGCCTCCTGCGGGTATGGGGGCTGGGATTTTTTTTTTAAAATTAAACATTTAAAAAAAATGTAGAACAAAACACACATCACGACTACATAAAGAGAGACCTAAGACGACAGCATGGCACGGCACAACATGACAACATGGTTGCAACACAACATGGCAGCAGCACAAAATGGTAGCGGCACAAAACAGGGTACAAACATTGTTTGGCACAGACAACAGCACGAAGAGCAAGAAGGTAGAGACAACAATACATCACGCAAAGCAGCCACAACTGTCAGTAAGTGTGTCCATGATTGAGTCTTTGAATGAAGAGCCAATTTGTTCCTGAACTTGTAGCTAGTTGGCGGGCCAGAACATTAGCCCAAGTTCAAGAACATTGGGAAAAATACAGAGACCTTACCTTTCCCCTTTTTATTTTAGTCCCGGCAGGCCGACACTTTCAGCAGTTATGCCTTCATCAGAGCTGAATCTAATCATGGTACTTTCAGAAGACATGAGGCCCAAGTCCAACGCAGAAAGGCATGACGGAGACAAGAATGCCAGCATTAAACTTTCATATATTGAAATGAAGGAAACTATATCAATGCATTTCAATCATGACGGCCATATGATGGAAAAGTGAAAACGATTCAGATTCACGTTTTGTCCTACAAGAGGAAATCTTAGCACATCTCACGCGTCACATAGGCCTAAACAAACATAAACACAGCAGGAAACAAACAATAGGAACAGTCAGACAAATACCATTCCTACCCTGCCATCCCACCCCAGCCTGTCCATATGAGTTGTTCGTAATAGTGATAGACCCTGGTATAAAACTCCTCCCGAAGCGGGCAGTGCGCACAATCAGACCTGACGGGAGATCAAAGGAGCAAAGGAGAGGGGGGGGGGGCTGGGGAAGTGTTATGTAGTTGTTTGTATGATGTTGTCGTTTGTATGTGTATGTTTAGTATTGTTTCTAAGAGGAAGGAAATCAAAGGCCTATAGGCTACTCCAGGGACATTTAATAGCCATAGCCTATACACTTTATTATTATACAAACCTTCCCGAACAGAACAGTGCGAAACCTGAAAGAACTTGTGGTTCTCTAGGGTCAAGCGAATTGGTACAATGTATTACTTGTGCATGCACCAGTGCAACGATATGTAGTTTAACAACATCGCTCCCAAACGGCACTGATGTGAGATTCTTTTTCCGCTAAAGAAGCACTGGTCCTCTTAAATTGTAATTCCAAATTGCACATCAAAATATTTAGGGTCATATTGTCACGACTTCTGCCGAAGTCGATGCCTCTCCTTGTTCGGGCGGCGGTCGACGTCGCCGGTCTTCTCGTCATCGCCGATCCATTTTTCATTTTCCATTTGTCTTGTTTTCCCACACACCTGGTTCTCATTTCCCTCATTATGTGTTGTGCATTTAACCCTCTGTTTCCCTCATGTCTTTGTGTGGTATTGTTTATTTTGTTTCATGTTATGCACACGTTAGTCTGTTGCGCTGGGTTATGTTAACCCGTATTGTTATTTCGTTTTCACTTTGCCGTGTGCTTTTGGTTCACCTAAATAAAAGGCTCCGTTGGCTACCCAATATCTGCTCTCCTGCACCTGACTCCCTTACAGCCATTTACGCATACCTGACACATATGGCAGTCTGCTCTGCCTTTCCTCCCCTTCACACCAGGGCTGCCAAGAATATAGGGTTGCTATAAGTAGTGAATGGAAATTAGTATAAAATACTGTAGCCCCCCACTACCATGAGATGTATACATTTAATGTATTAATTGTATGGTGACCACAACCCTTCTGAAAAACGTGTTTTAATGCAATTTTTTCCACCCGGCTGCATGTATTCAAGGGATTGCTATAGAGATACTGTAGATAGAGGACTCATCTTTGTATCTGTGCCATTATAGAGTCTGTGACAGAATGGGCAGCGTCGTAGAGGCTGTCTCCATTTCTTCTTCACGATTGGCTGATCCCTCCTGATGACCCGGTTGGACATAATTCCAACAGGGTCGCCATCAGGAATCAGCTAATGAAGTTGGAAGTTCCCACCCGGTTGACTCAACGGCGCTGCCCATGCTAAGAGTACCTTTTGGCCCTAGTTACCAGTGGAGCGCACTCATAAAAACTGTCATAAAACGTTTGTTTTTATAAAAATGTTTAATGTAATGGTCTATCATGTAGGCTGTGTAGCAGTGATAGATCATTTAATTTAATTTGAGATAAAGCCTTAAAAAAAATAAAAGACCTACTACTCCACCAAGTAATCGAATACTAACGTTCGGATATTCAAATAGTTGAATAACCGTGCTCAGAGCCATATATATATATATATATATATATATATATATATGAGTTAGGCCAATGTGGTTAAATGTTCCCGTGAGCGTCACTTTTTCTTCCATAGCCGTTGCTAAGTGATAATTAGCGCTTCTGTGTTGTGCTGTTTTTTTTCTTCTGATAGCTTTTAAAACCTATGAAGATGTCCAGTGAAAGCAGATATGCAACTTGTTGACACTACAACACAGTAAAGACTCGGATACACAGTATCCCGAATGCTAATCAATAAAAACATCTGTTAAATGTGCTACTCTGTTTTGCTCTGTTACATCAGAAACATTTCAAGAATAACGTTTTATATGGGCGCTAACATGGCGGCCGTTCTGAAATCATATTCAGCTTTCCCCACCAGTCATGATCTGTCTGTTCTTCAGAGGGTGCAAGAGTGATTACTTTCTCTTGTAATGATACAATTTGCCTGAACTCCTCCTGATAATGGTTAAGACTGTATCAGCATGTGATTGGATTTGTGTTATCCTGCTGGGTGGCGTGTGTTCGTTTTGAGCAGGAGGGGAAAAAGAGAGAGACAGTGTGTGTGGGCGGAGAGTGCGCACATGGCATCCACGCACCTGTGTTTGTTCGTGCACGTTTTTTTCTTCTTTTTTTGTGTGTGTGTGTGTGAGTGTTTTTGGTACAAGAGAGAATGTGAGCTAAATGTCAAGGGCAAATTGAAAGCGGCAAGGTTGTTTCCCTGAGTAGGTAATTTGGCTCTCTGGCTTTCCACTACAGCTGTAAAAGCCCCGTGCTGTAATGTGGCTCACGCAGGTAAAAGCTTTACACATATGAGGAACATGTGCTGCCAAAAGATAAGAGGAATAGTGGGAGTCTCTCTGTCCTGTGTGTCTGGCCCCCTGTCATGGCGTTGGAGGTTGGAAGCCAAAGGTCTGGCTGCCTGGAACGGTTACTCTTAGCCAGGGTTGGGCAACTGGCAGCCCGCGGATCAGTTTCCAAAAACATTTGGATGAAAACATTTTGGGAACCCAGTCAGCTCTCAATTTACTATTGAGAGTTAGTATAGTAGTATATACAAGATGCAGTTGTTTGTGCATCAGCAGTTTTTCTCTTGCCAGCTTTCTAAACTTATAGTAATTATGGTTGAATTACTGACTGTGGGACCCCCATTGATTTTGTTAGTCACTCTCACTCAGATATCATATAAAAAATTGCAAATATGGCAAAATGTGTAGAATTGCAGGAAGTTAGCTGTAAAATTGCACTTTTTTCTCTCTGCCTCATGGCAAAATGAGTCAAATTGCTAAATCTTCTCTCCATCCCATGGCAAAATGTGTAGAATTGCTGCAAATTGCTTCAAAACGGAAACATTTTCTCTTCGCCCCATGGCAAAATGTGTAGAATTGCTGCAAATTGCTTCAAAACGGAAACATTTTCTCTTCGCCCCATGGCAAAATGTGTAGAATTGCTGCAAATTGCTTCAAAACGGAAACATTTTCTCTTCGCCCCATGGCAAAATGTCTAGAATTGCAGGAAATTAACTCTTCAATTTCTTCTCTCTGCTGTCAAGAGGGGGACCGCTAAAATGTTTTGCTCGCAAAATAGGGGGGGCTTCCAAAAACGCTAGGGCCGGCTCTGACTGCATGTGTGGGTATGGCTGTGGGTACGTAGACCCCTCATAATGAATTCCGATTTTATTTGTGGCCTCCACCCCCATCACAGTTGCCCATCCCAGCTCTAAGTACTGGTACAGAAAGCCAAGTGCAGAGTGAAGCGCTGAAACATTTTTAGAATGCACAGGCATAGAAGTTAGAAGAATTTACTCAAAAGTCTACTAAAGTGTGACTTTGTCCTTGTGTTCCTTGGCTATTTACCAGTGTTGTAGTACTCGAGACTGGTCTCAAGACCACATGTTGAGTGTCTTGGTCTTGTCGAGGTGTCAGATACATTTGTACTCGATCTTGACTTGGTCTCGGACAGTGAGGACTCCATTGTCAGCTTCCATTCAGTCACTGCATAAAACCGCTTCGCCAGGCCAAATATATACACTCCTTTCTTGAAACATTAATACAGTATCTTAACAGCCTTTTATCTATTATAGATATGTTTGCGCAGTAGGGAACCTACAGGCCTTCAGTGTGTGACAGGTTAGTGCAGTGGTGAACCTATAGGTCTTCAGTGTGTGACAGGTTAGTACAGTGATGAACCTATAGGTCTTCAGTGTGTGACAGGTTAGTACAGTGATGAACAGGTTATAACTATAGGTCTTCAGTGTGTGACTTATAGGTCTTCAGTGTGTGACAGGTTAGTACAGTGATGAACCTATAGGTCTTCAGTGTGTGACAGGTTAGTACAGTGATGAACCTATAGGTCATCAGTGTGTGACAGGTTAGTACAGTGGTGAACCTATAGGTCTTCAGTGTGTGACAGGTTAGTACAGTGGTGAACCTATAGGTCTTCAGTGTGTGACAGGTTAGTACAGTGGTGAACCTATAGGTCTTCAGTGTCTTCAGTGTGAACCTGACAGGTTAGGTTACAGTGGTGAACCTATAGGTCTTCAGTGTGTGACAGGTTAGTACAGTGGTGAACCAGTGTGTGTGACAGGTTAGTACAGTGGTGAACCTATAGGTCTTCAGTGTGTGACAGTGGTGAACCTATAGGTCTTCAGTGTGTGACAGGTTAGTACAGTGGTGAACCTACAGGTCTTCAGTGTGTGACAGGTTAGTACAGTGGTGAACCTATAGGTCTTCAGTGTGTGACAGGTTAGTACAGTGGTGAACCTATAGGTCTTCAGTGTGTGACAGGTTAGTACAGTGGTGAACCTATAGGTCTTCAGTGTGTGACAGTGGTGAACCTATAGGTCTTCAGTGTGTGACAGGTTAGTACAGTGATGAACCTATAGGTCATCAGTGTGTGACAGGTTAGTACAGTGGTGAACCTATAGGTCTTCAGTGTGTGACAGGTTAGTACAGTGGTGAACCTATAGGTCTTCAGTGTGTGACAGGTTAGTACAGTGGTGAACCTATAGGTCTTCAGTGTGTGACAGGTTAGTACAGTGGTGAACCTATAGGCCTTTAGTGTGTGACAGGTTAGTACAGTGGTGAACCTATAGGTCTTCAGTGTGTGACAGGTTAGTACAGTGGTGAACCTATAGACCTCCAGTGTGTGACAGGTTAGTACAGTGGTGAACCTATAGGTCTTCAGTGTGTGACAGTGGTGAACCTATAGGTCTTCAGTGTGTGACAGGTTAGTACAGTGGTGAACCTACAGGTCTTCAGTGTGTGACAGGTTAGTACAGTGGTGAACCTATAGGTCTTCAGTGTGTGACAGGTTAGTACAGTGGTGAACCTATAGGTCTTCAGTGTGTGACAGGTTGGTGATTCTGAAAGGACAGCAGCCGTAATACCAGGTCACTCATGTAGGAGAGTGCACTTTCTGTAAAACACATAGGGCCAGTGGTGTAGTGGAGGGTAGGCTATACGCAGGTATAAGCCATACACCCACATATTTTTTAGTGGGCATTGTGGGCATTTCAGTGGGTATTACTCACTTCTGAATCCCTGCTGATGTGTATCAAAGTAGTGTGGTGGAGGTATATGACTCAGTTATGTAGTACAATAGAAACATCATGCACAAAGTAGCCTACACAATCGCAAAGCACTGTCACTCTCGTTGAAATGAGAAGACCAAGGCGCAGCGTGAGTGGAGTTCCACATATTTTAATAAACTGAAACTCACCAAAACAATGAAGCACAAACGAAACGTGCCGCTACTGGCGTGCACTCAGGCAACTAAATGTAGACAAGATCCCACAAACACAATGGGGAAAATGGCTACCTAAATATGACCCCCAATCAGAGACTATGATAAACAGCTGCCTCTAATTGACTCTAATTGGGAACCATATCAGGCCAACATAGATATAGAAATGACCTCGATGACTCACCCTAATCACACCCCGACCAAACCAACATAGAGAATAACAGGCTCTCTATGGTCAGGGTGTGACGAGCACGTGAAATATATTCACAGGACAGCAACCGACTGGTTTATTTGATTTTTTTCTATTTAAAAAAGTTGTGATTTTGAAAGTGAATATCTCAAAAATCTATAGTAAAACATTTGAGTATACCCACTTCTCCAGGCACCACTACGCCACTGCATAGGGTTGATGGAAAGACAGCAGTCACACACAGCATGATGTTAAAGGATAAGCAGTCCATGAACTCTGACACAATCAGCCAGTAGGTCCCAATCATAAGAATACAAAAACACAACCATTAAGCATTTCCCAGTAACCAGTGACCTAAAGTTGAAAGTGGAAGTGACAGCCTTTTAACTACTTTGCAGATATGAAACAAACAGACAATCATATTATGGCACTCATCTTTTCCCATTGAATGCAATTTATTGACATAAGATGCAATTGGCCTTTCTAGGGAGTTTTTCCTAGCCACCGTGCTTCTACACCTGCATTGCTTGCTGTTTGGGGCTTTAGGCTGGGTTTCTGTACAGCACTTTGAGATATCAGCTGATGTAAGAAGGGCTTTATAAATACATTTGATTTGATTTGGTTGATGCTTTCCCCATTGACTGCTATGTATTGACATAAGCATCAACCCTGTGACACTCTTCTTTTCCCATTGAATGCAATTTATTGATATAAACATCAACCCTGTGACACTCTTCTTTTCCCATTGAATGCAATTTATTGATATAAACATCAACCCTGTGACACTCTTCTTTTCCCACTGACTGCAATGTATCGAGAAAAACATCAACCTGGCCACACTCATCTGTTCCTATTGACTGCAGTTTGAGAAAAACGTCAGCAACTGAAAAGTTTGATCTTTTCGCAAAAACGTGCTAGAGTGACGTTTTCAGGCTGATAATGGGCTGTTTCAACTTAGGAGCGCATGTGCTCCTCCTTGTAAAAAAAAAAGTCAGCATAGAGCCCTGAGGGGCCCTGCATTCAGAAGAGATGGCAGCCGCTCGGCTCTCAGTAATAATAGATGAGATGAGCGGAGGTCCTGTCTGTCTGTCTCTTTGTCTCCTCAGTCAGTAGGTTAGCCTAGCGTCAGCCCCTCGGCCCCACCAGCCCCAACAGCAGCCCACCAGCCAGACGGTCTGAGACTGAAACTGCAGCCTGTACGGACCTCCAGACCCAGAAACACTCCTGTTCATTTCATTACAACTTCTACTTTATCCTCTGCCTGCATCTCTGGACTCCCTCACTGCTTTGTGTGTCTCATCTGAGTCTTCTCTTCTCGCTCTGCATTGTTTTTGTCCCTCTTTTCTGTTGTAGTTGTCATTTTCTTCTCCTCAGCCTCTCTCACGTATTCCTATTTGTCATTTCATGGAGTCAGGGGATTGAGGCGGGAGGCATTTCATAAGAATATTAATGCTAAATTGATTCCTGCCCGCAAAACACCCAGCTTGGGGAGGGAGGAGTGGGACAGGAGGGGGACAATCAATAAATCTGATCAAGCGCTTTAGGAAATGAAGAGAGTAAAGCGCTCCTAGGGGACTGATATCCATCTCCTTGGGATGATTGAATTACGCACTGAGCGAATGGGGAGGAGGGAGAGTGGGAAGGGGTACCGGGAAAGAGCATGCGTGTGGAGAGTGATCGTGTTGTGTGTGCATGCGTGTGAGTGAGTGAAGGGGAATGAATAAAGAGGGTGAGGTCATTGCAGATACCTCTGTGACGAAAGGCTTTTTTTATTGGCAATTTTTCAACAACGACAAAAAAATGTGGGAATATTCATTTTTAAGGGTCATACCTTGTGGCTGCTGGCGCTTTCTATTGACAGCTGTATTGCATGGCCTGGGTACATCATTTTGATGAGGAGTTAATTCGGGGTCTAGTGCCGTCCTTTCCTATTTGTCATTTATTATTAGGCCAATGCAATATGTTAAACAGAGAGTGAAGAGGAGGAGTGGATTTTTATTGACAGACCCTGTGTTTGAGTGATTGTCATGGTTTCTTATCTAAATTGCTGATATTTTATACCTTGGAACATAATGGAGTTGTTGGCATGGAGCCTTCAGTCTTGTATCAACTTTGTATGGAACCACTCTATGTAATGGCCCTGAATTATATGAATGTGTTGGACCTATTTCAAAGTAAACCAGTATTCGGAGGACAATGCTAGCTGTTTGAGAATTGAAACTAGGCCCATAGGCTATAGTGTTTGAAAACGCATACCTTCTCAATGTCACTCTCTTTGTTCGAAATGTCCTTGTCTCGTTCCACTCCGTGCATATGTACCTTCCCTTCACCATATATGAATGTCTTCTTATCTTCTCGGAGGACCTGATACCTTTGTGAGCCAATATCTGAATTGAGAGAATAAAACGAGGTTAAACATGCGCACTTGCTCACTGAAACTTACTGAGCGCTTTGTACTCCACGGGGAATGTTTTGTGTCATAAGGAAGAAATGAAACACAATAAGAGAGAGAATAGGAGGAATACTGTACCGTATGAACATGCCTCTCGGGAGGAGAAGAGAGGAAGGATAAAAGAGAGGAGAGAGAGAAGTCCTCAACTGCACAGCAGCACCAAGGCCCGCTGCCAGCCTGCCTCCCTCTCTGCCTGCACTCCTCGCTCCCTGCCTACCTGCCTCCCACCCTTCTTACCTCCCTGCCAGCCTGCCTCCCTCTCTGCCTGCACTCCTCGCTCCCTGCCTACCTGCCTCCCACCCTTCTTACCTCCCTGCCTGCCTGCCTCCCTCTCTGCCTGCACTCCTCGCTCCCTGCCTACCTGCCTCCCACCCTTCTTACCTCCCTGCCTGCCTGCCTCCCTCTCTGCCTGCACTCCTCGCTCCCTGCCTACCTGCCTCCCACCCTTCTTACCTCCCTGCCTGCCTGCCTCCCTCTCTGCCTGCACTCCTCGCTCCCGGCCTACCTGCCTCCCACCCTTCTTACCTCCCTGCCTACCTGCCTCCCTCTCTGCCTGCACTCCTCGCTCCCTGCCTACCTGCCTTCCACCCTTCTTACCTCCCTGCCTGCCTGCCTCCCTCTCTGCCTGCACTCCTCGCTCCCTGCCTACCTGCCTCCCACCCTTCTTACCTCCCTGCCAGCCTGCCTCCCTCTCTGCCTGCACTCCTCGCTCCCTGCCTACCTGCCTCCCACCCTTCTTACCTCCCTGCCTACCTGCCTCCCACCCTTCTTATACCTCCCTGCCTCCCTGGAGGGGTTCGATGTGGCACGCTGTGAAGTTGGAATGGCAGGTGTCGAGCTGCCAGGCTGCTGGGGGAGCGTCGGCCGGACACACGCGTGCGAGGTCTCGTTTGCAGGATAACTACCGCCAGCCGCCCCTCAGCGTTTCACAGTGCACTCAACGTGATAACGCTCACCTGCTATTGTGCCTGTACTATAACCCTCCATGGGAAATGAGACGATAGCGAAATATATTTTGCAAAAACACAAAGGTTGCAGCTGAAGCTTTTAATGAGTCCTAAAGTGTGGAGAAGACCCCCTAAAACAGACAAAACTATCCATATTAAAGCTGCAATATCTGACTTCTTCTGCAACCTGACCAAATTCACTTAGAAATGTAAGTTATAGAAAACAAATCTAAGATGCGGTAGATCTGTTCTGCGTGCGCTATTTCTAAGCTTCCCTGTCTTACGTTGAGTTTTTGCGTCAAACAGCTGAAAATACAATATATTTGGTTATGGGAAAGGTATTCCACAGTGGTTTAGATTAAGAATGCACGATATATTGGTGAACATATCGGAATCGGCCGATATTAGCTAACAATGCCAACACCGTGCTTCTACACCTGCATTGCTTGCTGTTTGGGGTTTTACGCTGGGTTTCTGTACAGCACTTTGAGATATCAGCTGATGTACGAAGGGCTATATAAATAAATGTGATTTGATTTGATTTGATCGGTATCGGCCCGATGTCTAGTTTAACGCACTGATGTGCAAAACCGATGTCAAAGCTGACGTGCATACCTATAATGTAGGTACATGACGCAATGACGCCACATAAAATATGGCGCTATAAGTGCAACACAGCATTCCTAACCTAGCCCACAATGTCTGCTGTTTGGATCGAGCAGTCAACAAGTCGAGCAGTCATTTGAAAGAGTAACAACATTTCAGCGACACAACTCAAAGGCGAAATCCATTAAAGCCAAGATAATTTAATTGCCCTTGATAATCAACTGTTCTCTGTCGTGGGTGATGTTGGCTTTCGCCGACTGGTCAAGCACCGGTACACACTACCAAGTGTGCTATTTTTCAGATGTCGCCCTACCGGAGTTACACTGTAGTAGCACTGCTATTACCTTCACGGCATGCATACTATGGAATGCCGTTTGGGTCTTTGCATGTCAAAAAAGATACAGTAGCACTCTCAAAGCTGTACAAAAAACTCGGCAAACAAGCAAACACAGGCCACGAACAATGTGCTTACAATATCAAGGCTGAGGAGGCTATGCTGCTCAGAGACAGCGATATAAATCTCAAGCCTACTGAATCCCCACAACAATGTCTTCTCCCTGTGTCCTCATATAAGCCCACATGTTTGTTTGTACGGCTGAGCAGTGACAAGCCAATGCAATCCTCAACCACCCCACTAAAGAAACAAGCCAAGACTAATATTGACATGTTTCGACATGGTCCTGGAACATGGAAAATAAGCCTCGGAGTGCGTCGTGGTCTTTGGAATGCTAGTTTAGTGTTGGCAGTGTTCCACTGGGACCCACACACACACACGCACATCCCTGAGCTCATTCTCCCTGCACCCCGGTGAGCTCAGCCTCAATTACATACAGCTGGCTCCCCCATGCAGATGGTGAGACATACTGTACACCAAATCACACACGTGTGCACAGGCAAGCACACATACTATGCAAGCACACACTCTCATTTTCTCTCTCAGTGGGGAATAGAGGAGTTCTGTACCCACATACAGAAACCGAGAGGGAGGGGTTAAAGAGAGACCCACAGAGAGTGGGGGGGACAGGACGAGAGAGACAGAGGAAGGATAGGGAGGGCCCGTCTGCCAATGCCACAAATCTTGTTCCTGGTGCTGTCACCCCTCCCAGAATAAGCCAGAGATCTATTGATTGCCATTCGTATTGCTCGCAGGCTCCGGCTCCAAATGGAGCCTTTAATTAACTAAATGGACCGGTTGCAGCTGCGAGCAAGCTCCTCGCCAGCAAAGGGAATGAGCCGGGTTAAACTCTGCAGACCTCCCAGGGTATCAGTCAGGACAAATGGGATGGGGGCTGAAGAGGGGGGGGGGGGCTGAAGAGGGGAGGGGGGTCTTTTACGGTCCTCTATCCCCTATGTCCTCCACCCACCCTCCCACCTCCCATCCCATTTCCTTATCACTAACCGGACCCCTGGCCGTCACTCACTCGGTCACCCCTGGGAGGTGGACGCACACCACGAGCCAGACTTCTTTTTCTTCTACCGGCGCTATCGCTGTCTCTCTCCTTCCTCGCACACCACTCTCATTCCTGTCCACTCATCCATTCTGTCAAAGGTTAATTGGTTTGGAAATGATTCGATTCATTCTGGACTTTAATGCTGTTATCGTGCTTTTGTTATAAAAAAAGAGAGAGAGAGAGAGAGAAAAACTACCCCACACACGCACTTAAGCCTAATTTAAAGTAAAGAAAAAAAGGAAAAATAAATCCAATTCAATCTACTTTGACTCCTTTTTTCTTTTTTAGGGGGGGGGGGAGACCTGGGCCTGTCCCCACAAGTATTTCCTTTAAATTATGGCAGAATTTCATTACCTTGAAAGCTTTTTCTCCCCCCTCCCTCTCTCCCTTCCCCGTTTTCACTCCCTCCCTCCAATACTTTGAATGGATAGACAGCCCTAATGTCTTTCTTGTAACCTCAAGGTCGGCGTATTTGGATCCGCAGAAGCGCTCAAGGGTCCCTGTGATTAATGCACTGTACAAAGTGCCTTGGAATTATGCAGCGGCTGATGGCTGCACAGAGCGTGCACACACACACGCACGCACACGCAAACACATTTCTGGGCGTGTACGAACGCGCGCGTGTGCGCGCGCGCGCACACACACACAAACACACGTTCCCCGGATAGAGGTGCCCCTGTCAGTGCCCTTGTTGTGGATCATGAGAGAAGCATTCATATTCAAATCGAGTTACCTAGAGGCTCTCTATTTCTCCCCACTGCCCCCCCCGCCCCCCCACGCTCTGTCCCCAAGGAGCATTTACGCTCTGTTCTGTTCATTATGTCACATCTTTGCTTACCTCGCCTTTGTGCTTCCATTCCTTCCAATCTGGCTGCTTACATGTAGGCCTATAAGCCGAAAGCGTCGAACTCTCGAGGCAAACAGGGTTCTCCAGAAGTGTTTCTGTAGAACTCAGGTCTGCATGTACTCTTTTTAAATTGCAGTATGTGTCCCGAGGCAGTTCATTTGGTTACCTTTGAATGTCAAAGAGGGAAAACTTGGGGTGTTAAAGCAGTCCACAATCTTCGACGGTTTGACCACGGTTTGATTATTTGATTATTGTCATTGTGTGACGCACAGGCCTCTGCGTTGAACTCATCTGGTGAGCCGAAGATGCTCTCTTAGCTTTGCTAATCATTTATTCGGTTCCCCAGATGTGATTAATGCTTAACTAAGTCATTGGGAAGCTTTCTGAAACCCCTTTGGATGTCCTTTGTACAAAAACAAACCAATAAAACGTTTGGCAGCATAAATCTTCCAATATCTATCACAGAGATTGTCATCCTTTTATTCGTTTAGTTATCTAAGCTGAGATCATTGAAAACACAAATTATCCTCTGAAATTGCTGGTTACTTTTTACAGTGTGTTGTGTAGACCCCATTGCAATTGCACTGTAATGGAATAGCATCCGTGCAGTTAGGCCTAGGCCCAATTTAGACCACCCGCAAAGTAAATGATGGGTTAAAAAGGAGTATACGTTAAAGCTTAGAAGACATACGACTTCCTGTTTGCTTCGGTGGTCTTTCCCTTTCCTGACCGCGGCCATTTGAAATGGCAACATATGTAGCAGTGTGGAGGACCTGTGGCCGTTCTCCTGATTGAATGGCATTTAAAGGGGCCGGAGATGAAATTGAATGAGTTATCCGTCTCTGGTGGGAAGTGGAGGAGTAGTAGAAGCCTCTTGGGTCCCCCAGTAGGGGATGCGGGGTGTGGGAATGATGGGATGTGCACCTTGGTTGACTGGTGTGTGTGTGTGTGTGTGTGTGTGTGTGTGTGTGTGTGTGTGTGTGTGTGTGTGTGTGTGTGTGTGTGTGTGTGTGTGTGTGTGTGTGTGTGTGTGTGTGTGTGTGTGTGTGTGTGTGTGTGTGCGCGCTCGCATCTGTTTTTGTGAGTGATTGAGAGACATGAGTTGATGATGCGCACTAGCAGCTCCGCCTCAGTAATCTGTCCTAGTCCGTCTAGGGACACAAGCCGTATGCGAGAGGATTGCACTAATGCAACAGTAGTCCCCCTGCATTAGGATAGGGGATGTCAATGGTTTACTGACAGATGTGTCAATGAGGAACCTGCTTTGGTGTTCGACCACCACACCGTGCATGGCTCCAGCATTTCCTTATCGCTCCCTTGTTTCCAGGCTGTCAGAGACAAGAATGTATAGAGGGAGGGGAGGTGGGGGCTGGAGGGAGCTGGAGGGATGATAAGGGAGGGAGAGAAAAAGAGTGGTGGGAAAAGAAAGGCTTGAGAAAAAAAGTGAGAGATGAACTAGCAATAATGAGAGGGAGAAGTGTCCGAGAGAGAGAGAGAGAGAGAAGACATAGAGAGGAGAAGAAATAGCGAGAATAAGGAGGGGGGGGCTTGCTTCGCTAGTGAGTCTTCTCCTCCCCTCCAGTTTTGCAGTAGATGGATCGTGCCGCTGTCAGGATGTCACCTTGCCATTGGCTTGTTCCACATTAGTAACAAAGGTGCCATGTGGGCCAGTGGCACATGAGCACTATAGAGGTCACATGACACCCCCTGGCAATCAGAGGAGCCAAAGAATAGAGTTGAAACCCTTGATGCAGACACACAGAATAAACACCCTGCTCGTATCTGCTGCAGAGAAAAAAGAAAGAAACATCAGGCTACTGCTCTGGTTTATTGTCAGGTTGTGTGAGGGTGGCATGAGGGCATCGTTGAAATGGAGTTTGTATTAATTTTTTTTTATTATGGAGGAACGTCGGGGGGTGCCGCCGCGCCTCTAACCTTCATATCGCTCGGGCCTGACTGAACACTGTTGGTGAATCTGACATGACTGGACTCTGCTGTCGCCCATTCACAACTCTTCCTCCTCGACAGAGACTCCCACAGCCCTGGTTAGATTACTTGAATGACCCAAGTCATTCCTCACTGGCAATTAGAAAACCGGGCTCCGCTGGACACCTCCTGTAACAACGTCAATGGTTTGAGGGGGGAAAAAGAGAATGAATGAAAGGAATGGCAAAGAAGAGGGAAAAGATAAGAAGAACAGATGATTAAGTGCTCTTTTGGATGCACGAGCGGCTAGCAATTCCAAGGCTCTTTAGTCATGGTAGGGCCTGTCTCAATTACCCTAATGAGGGAGAGTGACTGGCTGATTCCTGCCTGGGAAGGCAACGGGAGTCTAGGTCTGCCAGGCGCTACGGGGGTGGGGGGGGGGGGTGGGGGGGGGGGGGGGGGTGGAGAGGGGATACAGAGGGCTTGCCAGGTTAAATGGAGCGTGCCTGGAGCACACTGAGGGAGAGTTAGCTTGCGGTCCGACACCCAACGCCCTCCTGGTGCGGTTGGACCTTCTCTCATCTGGCCTATCAGGGAACCCAGTTAACCCCAGATTGCCTTGGACACTGGCCTTTTCAAAGCTACCGTTTAGCCTCAATATAGGCCAGGCCCTGCAGGGCACACAATTATTACAATATCACTCCATTTTTGCCCGACTTGTCTTAGGTAAAGGCAATTGGAATGGTGCTGTTTTGGATTATTGAAAAAGCCAGTCGGCTACAGTGTAAACACTGTCAGACACTGCAAGATCTGTCTTCACAAATTCTTGAGGTTGAATGAAGGCCAGCATATAGCCAAGCTATTATCCACACCCCATACCGATAAATCCAACTTGCAAAGGGCAAGAAAGTCAAGGTCACGTCAAGGCCACCTTAAATCACGCTGCGTTTAGAGTATAGGCTATTCCGTTTATTTTGAGCCTCTTCGACTTTTGCGATTTCATAATATATTCAGTCATTTGTCCCTGACACAATGTCAAGAAACAAGGCCCACAGTGTACACTCTCACAAACACAATGACAACGCGAGCTTTTGTCAATCTCCGCTCTCATCAACATCACCCTCACACCCCTGGTGTTCCCCTTCCCCATCACGACATTCAATTACCATGGCGACACAGAGCAACTCAACACCTCTGAACTGAGAGTCGTGCTTGTTCCCCATAGGGATAGGAAAATATGGCGGTGTTTACATTGGTTTAGTACTACACGTCTGCAATCGCAGTAGGTCCTTGTTATTCACACACTCTTTGTCCGTGGTTTCCCACCCACTATCAATGTCCAGCTTTGCCATGTGAAGAGTTTTTCTTCAATACAATCTCAAGAAAGAGAATGTTGCTAATTCGTTTGAGTTGACGGTGACACTGTGGTGTACAGTTGAAATTCAGAGGCCAGGCTGCTTACAGTTAACAAGGGGAAATACCCAGATATTAGCCTAAAGCACGTGTTTATCTGTGTACAATTTTGTCCTCTTACTTGAAAAAGACCTGGGTTTCATTTCATGGAATACTGGGTACCTATTTCATAAAGTGCCATCAGTTGTTTTTCTTCAGGCTAGATTCCTTGCTATTGATTTCTTTCAAGAGCTGCGTCCAACCATCATTTCTTGTTCAACTTTCATTTCAGTCCCGGTATTTCATGCTGCTAGACAGGAAATTATTGAGGGGGGCTAAACCTTCCGCTGATAGCCATGTCACCTTTCATTTTCAATTGCTACACAACTGAAATCATTAGTCAATTCTTTTTTTTCATAGCACGACAAAAAAAACAGTCTAAGCCTCAAAATGGTTTGATTGAAAAAGCACAGTGCACCCTCACCCTCCTGCCTCCTCCTCCCTCTTTCTTTTGCACACTCTCGATCATACGTAAGAAAAGGCCTCCGTTTCAACACTGTTAACGACCTCTCCTAATGGATCTTTGTCATAGAAGTTATTTATGACGGAATTCATTTCAATCTGTCAGTCTGGAACAAAACTCGGCCCAGGAAATTGCTATTTCCGAAGTCCATGCCGGTACCTTGCAGTACCAGAACTTGTCCCCTCCCTCTTTAGAAGAAAAAAAGAATCTTCTGGAGGAATGATTTAGCTTATTTGCAATAAGCTGAAGTGGAATTGTGATGCAGAGCGGCGTTGCGTGTGAAAATGTCAATAGCCGAGAGTGCAGAGTCTCTCCTGTCAGCTCTGACGGAAGACCAACGGCCAGTACGGCCACCATTCGTCTTCCTGAGTGAGTTTTCTAATAACCGTAATGCTCTGATAAATTATCGCCAGCCTGTCAGAAGAACACAGCGCGGCATTTAAATCTAACAAAGGACCCTTCCTTGTATTGGCTTTTTATATCTTTTTTTATTTTACCCATTTCCCCAAGGACTACTTGAGTTGATAGTGGTGGTAGCGAGCAAGCCATTGACTGCAGGGCCAAAGTATATCACCTCCCTAAGTGGACGGAAAATCCTTCGCTACTCCATTCTCCGACACTTAAGCAGAATATTTTACAGCTCTCTGCCAAATGTCTAAACGAAGGCCCCGGTAATTGTAGGCCGTTGTCGGAATTATGCAGCAACATCCTAACTGCGTTCATAACCTGCCTGATAAGCTCTCACTTTGGTGAAGTGGCAAATTCGGGATGACAGTTGATTGGTAAAGGGTGGGTCTTATTAACCCTGACCCTATATCACATGTCCTTGCCTTGTGTTTTTTTTCTTCCCTCTACGGAGGTAACTGCAGTCCCTCCGTGAGATGTTGTGCTCTGTAATTGGAGCAGCGGGAGACGGTTTGTTACCGTCCCTTTCAGGAACAGCCTAGTGGTTCGCTCGTGGAGAGATGCCATCCTACCATTTGTCAGACAGAGAGCAATTTCCCAGGCATCTGTTTCCATCCATAACCAGAGGGAAAAGGGGACGACGGCTTTAATATCACCTTATAGCTCACTGCAAGGGCCCGTCTCGCACCCACCTGGCAAATTCTATATGACCTTGCGTCCACACTTCAAAGGTTCAGTATTTACAAGTGACGTATTTTACAACAACGTGGAGCTTCGGACATTTATTAGCAGATCCCTCCCATGGGTAATGGAGTAGTGCCTTTTGGGCGTCGGAACGCATGTTGAAATATAGCGTGCAGCAACTGCATTCCTGACATTTTTGTGCTATGCTCTAACCTCCAGCTTTCCCGCAGCTCCTTCGCCCCCGAGGTGACAGAGAGGCTCATACCTCATCATCTTCTCCTAACCAAATTCTTCATTGCAGGTTTGGCTGCTGTTCATTGCAAGTTTTGGGGTGCTGTGACTCTTACTGTGTGTATTGTCAGGACTCATGTTTTAACTACATATCTGCTATCCTATTTTAGAATATCAGGTAATACACTGACATTACATGACACTAATTTACAATGTGCACATCAAGCAACCAGGGTGGGAAATGAACACCAAATGCGGTAGATTTTGGTATTAGCGCATAAGAATGTCTATTTCACCAGCCATGTTTGCAGGTGGTCACACACATCAGGGAACATTTTTATTTTCAATCCAAAGCCCAAATGTAGATGTTGTTCTAATTGACCTGAAAGGCTACTAAAGTGTGACTTTTCCCTCTTGTTTCTTGTATAGTTACATCGTTTAGTACACACGCTAGCAGTGGTGGAAAAATGACCCAATTGTCATACTTAAAAGTAAAAGTAAGAATACCTTAATAGAAAATTACTCAAGTAAATGTGAAAGTCACCCAGTAAAATCCTACTTGAGTAAAAGTCTAAAACTATTTAAGTATCAAAAGTAAATGTAATTTCTCAAATAAACGTATGTCTCAAAAGTAAAAGTATAAATCAAGTTCCTTATATTAAGCAAACCAGACGGCACCATTTTCTTGTTTTTTATGTATTTATGGACACGTTCCGACACTCAGACATTATTTACAAACTAAGTATTTGTGTTTAGTGAGTCCGCCAGATCAGAGGCAGTAGGGATGACCAGGGATGTTCTCTTGATAAGTGTGTGAATTAGACCATTTTTGTCACGTTCTGACCTTTATTTCCTTTGTTTTGTCATCATTTAGTATGGTCAGGGCGTGAGTTGTGGTGGGCAGTCTATGTTTGTTTTTCTATGATTTGGGGATTTCTATGTTTCGGCCTAGTATGGTTCTCAATCAGAGGCAGGTGTCATTAGTTGTCTCGGATTGAGAATCATACTTAGGTAGCCTGGGTTGCACTGTTTGTTTGTGGGTGATTGTCTATGTTGATTGCTTGTTTCAGCGCAGTTCGCATTAGCTTCACGGTTGTTATTTTGTTTATTGTTTTTGTATAGGGTTTCAGTGTTCAGTGTTTTCTTTATTTAAATGAATGATGAACACATACCACGCCACATTTTGGTCCTCCGATCCATCTCGCCTCTCCTCTTCAGATGAAGAGGAGGACGACCGTGACAATTTTCCTGTCCTGCTAAGCATTCAAAATGTGACAAGTACTTTTGGGTGTCAGGAAAAATGTATGGTTATATGTAAATATACGTCATTTTCTTTAGGGAAGTAAAAGTAATCAACAATATAAATAGTAAAGTACAGATACCCCCCCAAAAAACAGCTTAAGGAGTACTTTTAAGTGTTTACTTAAGTGCTTTACACCACTGCACACTAGGTAGTTAAAAAAAATATTACTTTGAGTTTGCTGCAACTGTGAGTGCCATTGCCTTAATAAAGGGGCAGTTGAATATGTTTGTCTCACCTAATGACTGAAATATCTTGGGGTACATTGTGCTCGATTGACCATTGAACAATCATTTCTTATAACACAAAAAAAGGTGCTCCTAAATATCAATTTATAAATATCAGCGTTGAACTTATAATAAATTAATAAATAAGCCATATCACCCAGCATTTTGTGGCAGGGCAGGCACTTTGTTGATTCTTGATGTTCAGCTGTACAACCGTTTATCTGTTTGACTTTTTACCATTGTATCGACATTTTTTATTTTAACATACACTGGTTAAAAGACTTCGCTCACAAAAATGTAATGGAATTGAGCAATATGCCACATTACTTCTTAAGCGCAAATCATAGTCCACAGACACTCGGACGTGCACCTTCCCACAATTCCCAAACCACGCGTCTCTTGGTACGCATCCTCTATTAATTTGAATGTGTTGACAGTTGGAGAAATTGCCTGAGAATACAAAAAATTGCCTGAGAAAACAAAATAATTGCCTGAGAACACAAAAAATTGCCTGAGAATACAAAATACAAAAAAATTAATGAAAGCCGGTCCAATATTCTAGAACACTGCTGTGCGTACACATTTGGGGTCTGTTCATAAATTCACTCTGGAGTGACAGAGTGCGCTCAGTGTGATCTGGGCATTTGTAAATTCAGAGCGTTGTCAGATTGTCCGTTCGCAAATTCAGAGAATAAATTCCAGATACCACCCATAACAGCAGCACACAGGCCGAGCAGCAGACGGAAGACAACATTGTCATCCTGTGTGACTCCAACTGAAAACACCTTAATGGTAGACGGCTGTTGACAAGGAGAAGAGTGAGGAAGATCTGGTGCCCAACTACGCAGTCTGCCCTTGGATTCCTGGCAGAGCAGAGACTGAGAGCACCGACCCACATAATCTTCCACACAGGGACAAATTGTCTATGCACAGACACGGGGGTGTAGCCAAGGCTCTGAAGCAGGTGGCTATACCAAGTCATACAGGCCTACCCCACAGCAAAGTTCATTATTTCCACCCTTCTGCCCAGAACAGATATACATCAGAAAGTCATCCATTGGATAAGTGTTGAAGTGTCTCGTGTGCTCTGATTCAGAATATATATAGATATAAAAATATGTGGACACCCCTTCAAATTAGTGGATTTGGCTATTTCAGCCACACCTGTTGCTGACTGGTGTATAAAATTGATGCCACCTTTCCAACAAGCTTAAGCTCACCATGCGCAATGCCAAGCGTTGGCTGGAGTGGTGTAAAGCTTGCCGCCATTGGACTCTGGAGCAGTGGAAACGCGTACTCTGGAGTGATGAATCACGCTTCACCATCTTGCACTCAGACAGACAAATATGGGTGTGTCATATGGAGGAATAATGGTCTGGGGCTGTTTTTCATGGTTCGGGCTAGGCACCTTAGTTCCAGTGAAGGGAAATCTTACAGCATACAATTATATTCTAGACGATTCTGGAGCAGATTTTCATCCAGGATCTCTCTGTACTTTGCCTCGTTTATCTTTCCCTCAATCCTGACTAGTCTCCCAGTCCCTGCCACTGAAAAACAGGCGTGGCACTTGGCATTCAGGCCAAATAGTTCAATGATGGTTTCATCAGACCAGAGAATCTTGTTTCTCATGGTCTTAGAGTCCTTTTGGCAAACTTCAAGCAGGCTGTCATGTGCCTTTTGCTGAGGAGTGGCTTCCGTCTGACCACTCTACCATAAAGGCCTGATTGGTGGAGTGCTGCAGAGATGGTTGTCCTTCTGGAAGGATCTCCCATGTCCACAAGGGAACTTGAGCTTGAGTGACCATTGGGTTCTTGGTCACCTCCCTGACCAAGGCCCTTCTCCCCCAATTGCTCAGTTTGGCTGGGCAGCCAGCTCTAGGAAGAGCCTTGGTGGTTCCAAACTTCTTCCATTTGAGAATGATGGAGGCCACTGTGTTCTTGGGGACCTTCAATGCTGCATACATTTTTTGGTTCCCTTCCCCAGATCTGTGCTTTGACCCAATTCTGTCTCGGAATTTTACGGACCATTCCTTTGACCTCATGGCTTGGTTTTTGCTCTGACGTGCACTGTCTACTGTGGGACCAAATCATATCCGATCAATTGATTTTACCAATCAATTTGTAGAAACATCTCAAGGATGATCAATGGAAATAGGATGCACCTGGGCTCGATTTTGAGTCTCATTGCAAAGGGTCTGAATACTTATGTAAGTAAGTTATTTCTGTTATAAATATTTTATACATTTGCAAACATTTCTAAAAACCTTTTTTCGCTTTGTTGTTACGGAATATTGTGTTTAGATTGATTTGTATTTATTTAATCCATTTTATAATAAGCGAATGGGTCTGAATAGATCAGAGGTCATAGATTTTCCGAATACAATGTATATCATGCTGTTTGGTACCCGGCAAAGAACAAACTCCACAGTTGGCAATCTCAAAATGAATGCAAGTGATGGAACAATGCTTGAAAGTGTTGTTGTTTGAAGTATCTGAACGATCTTTTGTAAAAGATATATAGATTTTTTGGGGTAAAACAAATAACTATAAGCTTGGGTTACAGATGAAGAATTGTTTTACTGTATCCATTAGAAAGACCTTAGTTACCCAACTGCTGCATCCTATCCTACACTATGGTGACATCATCTATCAAAACACAGCCAAGACTTTACTTTGTGAATTATATGTCATTTTAAGAAAACAAAATGCAGATTCATTCTTGGATGCTGTTTTAAGACACATCATTGCACAGTTTATGAATCACTAAATTGGCTGTCACTCAGAAGACAACTGAATTGGTACCAATGTATTTTTTAAGTGTATGAAGTTACATTTTCCTGTATATATTAATGGCTGTGATAGGAGATAACTGAGGATGGATCAACAACATTGTAATTACTCAACAATACTAACATAAATGACAAGAGATAAAATAATGAAATCTGTACAGAATACAATAATTCCAAAACATGCATCCTATTTGCAACAAGTTTGCACTAAAGTAATACTGGATTTGAATCCAGAGCTGACAAGGTAAAAAATCTGTCGTTCTGCCCCTGAACAAGGCAGTTAACCCACTGTTCCCCGGTAAGCCGTCCTTGTAAATAAGAATTTGTTCCTAACTGACTTGCCTAATTAAATAAAGGTTAAATAAATAAATGTTTGACTCCAACACATTACTGAGTACCACTCTTCATATTTTCATGAATGGTGGTTGCTGCATCATGTTATGGGTATGCTTGTCATCGGCAAGGACTATGGAGTTTTTAAGATAAAAAGAAACGGAATAGAGCTAAGCAAAGGAAAAATTATAGAGGAAAACTTAGTTCAGTCTGCTTTCCTACAGACACTGGGAGACAAATTTGCCTTTCAGCAGGGCAATTACCTAATCCACAAGGCCAAATCTACATTGGAGCTTCTCATCAAGACGACATTGAATGTTACATTTTTGACATAAATCGGCTTAAAAATATATGGCAAGACTTGAAAATGTCTGTCTTGCAATGATCACCAACCAAATTGACAGAGCTTGAATACTTTTCAAAAGAATAATGGGCAAATAATATATATTCCAGGTGTGCAAAGCTCTTAGAGACTTACCCAGAAAGACTCACAGCTCTAATCGCTGCCAGCGGTGAATCTAACATGTATTGACTCATGCGGGTTGATTATTTATCTAATTAAGATACAGTGTATTAGTGTATATTGGTCTAACATTTGTTTTATTAAATAAAAACAAATTCTTCCACTTTGACAGAGTATTTTGTGGGAAAAGTGTGGAAAAAGTCAAACGGTGTGAATACTCTCTGAAGGCACTGTATGTACTGTACATATATTACAGGTACTTCATTTTATTCGTTGTATTAGTAGTTGTAGTAGTACTTTTTATTAGTTGTAGGCCTATTCGTAGATGTACATCAACTTTGTTATGCTGTTCGTGTACATTTCATTTGTATTATTATTATTAGATATGTTTTTTTGTATTATTTTGTATTATTAGACAGTAGATGCCATATTATTCTTGTTACTCAGTATTATTTTTATTATTATTTATTTGGACACTTAGAAACAAGATGGTGCATCTCAAGAGTTGTCATCCTGCAACATTTTAAATAGTAATACTATTTCTTGTTTTTGAAACATTTCAGAGCAAGCTCATCTGTTATTTCAGATTTTTTTTGTGTAATAATGGGTAGAAACAAATATTTTTCTGTTAAAAAAAATCTCAGTGGCTGGTAGGTGTTTTCATCATTATGCTACAATGGCTTGACTGGTGGACCAAACGTACATTTCCAACCCTGCGAGCAGCTTTGGACCACAGTCCAGTTGGACAACTAATAAGCCTCAGACGCTTCCTCTAGCTACATGACACGCAGCCCATGGTTAACGGCTGCTGTGTGGCATGAAAAGCACACAAACACAGCAGCACAACTCTTCCGCTCAAACACCCATCTACTGCTCAAACGCGGCTCACCCCCTTACCGGAACCAATTATTTCTCAATCCAAATGCGCATCTGATACCTAGCCCTACAGAAGTGAAACAGGAGATGCATAGCTCTGAAGTGGGGCGGTAAGATCAGCATGGCTTTGAATCTTTAAAAAAAGGGGGAACCTAATTTTGTAAATAGATCACAAATTGCCAGCCTTTGTAGTTGTGTTTCCGGTGCGATGTTAGGCTTAATAGAGGCAGGCTCCATGTAAAAGCACACAGCTGCTCTGCCTTTCTTCCTCCCAAGCCAAGGGCCTCCTTTCAAAAGAGCCAAATGTGTCGCTTTTCACCTTCTCTAATGGAGTCACCGACGTTTCTCCTGAAGCTCATATCAAGATTGACCAGTTCTTGTGCATATCAACCGAGCACACAACAAGGCATCATTTCCTCCGGCTACCATTCATTAATTGAGAACAAACTGTGATCAAATTCATGTTTTTTTTTTGTCTCATCCTCTGTTCACTCCACTTGAATTTGTTTTTGACTCACTCCACTTGAAAGTGTTCAGTAGCAATTCTGTGGACTCAGTCAAGGACATGCGGCTGTGAAAAGGGCTGAAGTAAGCTGGCTGTGTTAGTCATGAGACGTTTCTGGAAACGGCAGTACTAAATGGCTGATCTAAATTGCAGATCCGAATTGAATAGACAAATCAATCTATTAGTGTGCAAAGTAAGTTTGTACATCATTGTGTAACGATTTTTTTGGTAGGCTAATTGCGTCTAAGTGATACCTTGTACTGCAATTTCAATTTAGCCTAATTGGAAAGAGAGAAAAAAAACGACATGGTTTTTAGATTAGCTTTAATTCCCTCTCGGTTGTGTTCCTTCTCCACATGTTGAAGTTAACAATCAGATGTGAAGGCCTAGCCTCGAGATTGTTATTCAATCAAAGCTGATATGCTAATGAAACACACCACCTGTCTTTGACTTAAAATATTAGAAGGATAGGCTACTTAATAAGGCTATATTTTTTGGTGAGTGGGCTTTAGGCGCAGGTGGCCTAGATTCTAAAGCCCAGCAACAGTTTAGCGATGCACTGTGGACACCCCACCTAGACGCATAAATCAATAAGTCACGGCAATGAAGTGGCACATCGATTACACCAATGACAGGGCATTTACAGGTTTAATCTGTATAATGAGGGTAACCTTTTTCTTTGAAGCAAGCCCTCTGTCTCATTGGCATGGCTGGCTCTCGCCAAGGCCATGAGGGACCAAAGATAGTGCATGGAGTGACTGCATTACACGCGTCACTTCACCCTGGAGCCTGGATGGCAGCTGGGATAGTGCACGCTGCAGTTGTCATTGCCATACTGCATTGTCGAGTGACAGCCCATGATTCGTCTTTGCATATAAATAAAGCTCTGCAGTCTCCTTTTGAGCATTTAGGCTACAGTGTCCTCCCCATCTACTAAGGCCTCTCTCTTAGCTCAATATGTCTTCCTAGCAACAGTATCATCCTATTCAAGCTTTTCCTTTGCTGTATTTATAATAGGGCTGAGTATTCATATGAAGCTCTGTGCACATCCCCAATACCTCCTCTTATGCTTTCTGCTGACCTTGCAGTTTACTTTGCTGTGCTCAAACTAAACTTCTCCATACATTCCAACCCATCGCTACTTGGCACAACCTAATTAGCCCAATGCCTATCAATGGAATGCAGACTCCCTTTGGTTTGGCCTCTCGTGGGGCCTTCCTGATGAATCTGCACCTACCACGCACAGCCGGGGCTTTTAGTAGCCGATTAGGCCTTTGAAAGCTGTTTGCTGAAGATGGCATGGCAGAATTGCCTCCCCAGTCAAGGGCTCTGGAAAAGTCTCGGGTACAGAGCGCTCCTCTGTCAAGGGAATATTTCTGTGTTCTCATTATTTTCACTGTGTCACGCCCCCCGAGGGATGGAACCCTCTCCACAGTGCCAGCTGGTTCACTCCCTTAGAATGCTGCCTTGCGCGCACACGCACACACACACACACACACACACACACACACACACACACACACACACACACACACACACACACACACACACACACACACACACACACACACACACACACACACACACACACACACACACACACACACACACACACACACACACACACACACACTTCCTTCGTCTCACAAAGACAGCATGGACTTACAATCTATGACTGCAAAGTGCGAGTACACTCTGCAAGCATGAACCTAACCATAACCTCCAGAATGGCAACAGGCTGCAGCCAATGCAGAGTTTAACACTTCCACGTCAATGTATCCAGGAGAGAGCGTCTCTCCCTCTCCTCACCCTTTCTCCATTGCTTTGCCTCCCAAGGACAAGGAGACCCAAACCACAGGACGCCATTTATCACTGCAGGAACAATTACAGGAGACATTTCATTGTCAGAAAATTACAGACAATGCTTGTTCTCTCTCTTTACCTGCTTCCATCTCTCTCCCCTTTCTCCCTCCATCTCTTTATTCTTCTCTCCCTCCATCTCTTTCTTCCTCTCTTTCTCTCTATCTCCACCTCTGTCTCTCCTCCCTCTCCCTCCCTATTTGCAGTCCTCTCAATAAGCTCGATTGCAGGTCAACCTCCCATTCGCCCTGGCCCACCGCTTAGATTATAGCACACAGTATTATATATATATATCTCATCTAGGGGGCTGACGGGTATTTTTTTTAACAATGAAATCCTCTTTCCTGAGAAAGCCCATGGAAAATTGCCTCTGATATCTCTAACCCTGCGCTTTAATGAAGCCTTTCAAACGTGGTGCAGGAGTGAAGGGGAAGAGAGTGGCCCAATCTTCTGTGCGCTGTTTGATCACGCATGCAGCCGGCAGAGCAGGAGGATTTGAATGCCAAATGTGGATGAGATCTGTAATGCTCTCTCTCCCCTCTTTTCTCTCCTCCCTGTTTGTTCAGTTTTTGTGAGCAGCCGGTGTTATGAGAATGTGTGTGTGTTGTAAGTGTTTGTTGTGTGTGTTTATGTCTGTTTTAGCGTGCTTGAGCTTGCAACTTTGGGAAAGTGGGGTGAAGAAAAGGTTATTGTCATGACTCACTTGACATGCTGAGATGACTTGTGAAGGGGGGAGACAAAGAGCACAGACATAAGTACAGTGTCAGATAGCATGCCCCTTGAAAGGTCATCGTAAGCCTTCACTTCCCTTCTAAACCAAAGAAGCTTGGGCAAATTGGGGTTAGGCATGGGTTCATTCAAACTACAGAGCACTTTGTCAAATACGTTTGACTTGGATTTTACAGCATATTTCCATTTCAGTTGTGAAATGTTATAAATTATTGCATAATGAAGGGGGCTGATCATCAAAATCCACAAAGTTCACTGCTTTGAACCAACACCTCATTGCTCAGCATGCCTGACATACCACAGTGCAACCCCGAGATACCCCATGTCAAA
Organism: Oncorhynchus gorbuscha; assembly: GCF_021184085.1. Taxonomy (NCBI): domain Eukaryota; kingdom Metazoa; phylum Chordata; class Actinopteri; order Salmoniformes; family Salmonidae; genus Oncorhynchus; species Oncorhynchus gorbuscha. Next base: position 57,029,498 of record NC_060182.1, on the reverse strand, counting down.
TGACCTGTGATATTGCTGACATTGACCACCATTGTCTAATTTGTAACGACATTTAAAAGTGCATAGATCCATGCGATCCTCAGATGGTAAATTACCCCTCTATGGATCCACCCACAGAGAGCCAAGGCCAGGTCCCAGCAGGGGCCGGACCTCAGAGCACTGTGCGCTGCTGAGCTTTTACTGGGCTTTCCAATACCCCGAGGCCAATGCCTCAGGGCTACTCAGCCAGTTCTGTCATGTCCATGACAGCCGCCACTCTTCTGGGTTCAGCTCATATTGACCTAGATCAACCAGCAGAAGATTCTATCTCAGCATTGCCAGACCCGTTGAAGCCAAAAGTTAATCCATGCCTTCCACAGACACACAGAGAGGAAGGAAGGAGTCCAGGGTTAACCGGTTGGCGACATAGACCTGTTGTTGTTACCCGGTTAATGTTAAATGATAGAGCTTTTTGAGTTTCTGAGGAACAGGTGGCACAAAATTCTGCAGGGAGTTGGGCTTTTGCGGTGACCGTATTACCTCCACACCTGCAGTCATGGGTCATGACTGCAGTAAAATTCCATGTGACCGTTGAGTCACGGTAATCTCCTTATGCACTCTAGACATGTGTTGGTGGTACCCAACTTGATAACAACCATCAGGTTGCTAATGGCCTGGTACTCAGCGCTCTATTGTCCCTCTAACCATGCTGACATCAATGCAAATGAAATAAAAATAATCATATCAAACACATCTTCAAAACAGTATCATATCATGCTTTTAAAACTCACCTCACTGTGATGATAAATTTGAAGAGAGAAGTTCAACAACAGGTTGAAACTGAGTGGAAGACATGGTCGTTGTGGATGTTGTTTCGAAGTCTAACACAACAAAGTGGACAGTGTTTTTTCTAAGGTGATGTTATCCTAATAAAAAACTGCCAAAAGTATATTAGAGCTTATGCATATGCATAGGCCTTTATATGAGGCCAAGACAGAAAAAATAATAATAATAATAATGAAATAATGATTGTGCAGTTATACAATACATAGACTACAATACAACGAATATTACGCACAGCAGAAAAACATAAAACAGAACAGATTCAAGATGTCTTTGGTACAAAATTAGTTCAGCGTATACTCAAAAATGAAACAAATTCTAGTTATCCCTTAATGTGGACTGTATTATTATGCATACGAGATAGACTGGTTACCTTATGCTACGCTGCAAACTTTATATCCCTGAGCTCCAAACTTTCTATCTATCAGAACTCAGGATAAGACCCAGATCATGTCATAGGCAGGCAGAGGTCCGTAATCCTGGGCATAGTCAGGAAGGTGCAGAACGACAGGCAGGATTGGGGTCAGGGCAGGCAGAATGGTCCGAGAAAGCAGGGAGACGGGAAAACACGCTGGTAAGACCTGACAAGACAAGACAAACTGGCAACAGACAAACAGAGAACACAGGTATAAATACACTGGGGATAATGGAGAAGACGGATGACACCTGGGGGTGGGTGTTAGACAAGTACATGGGAGACAAAGGGCTGTGAGACATGGGTTTTGATCCTAGATACATGAAAAGTGGGATGTATACGGAGGGTACGGGATAACAGAAGACAGAGGGGCTAAGAGGGCTAGCGTTCCGCTTGTCGTTAATACCTGGAGGTGGTCTTGAGAAGAGCCGACCGGGCTCTCTTCCAGGCACGACGACAGTGGCGAACAAACATCTGGGCCAAGGGTATGCCGACCTCTTGCTCCAGGAAGTGCGGGGGCTGATAACCCAGGGAATACTCAAAGGGCGAGAGACCCGTGACAAAGCAAGAAACGGTGTTGTGGGCATATTCGACCCACACTAGTTGCTGGCTCCAAGTGGTGGCGTTTGCGGAGACCAGGCAGCGAACAGTCGTCTCCAGGTCTTGGTTGGCTCGCTCCGACTGGCCATTGGACTGGGGGTGGAACCCGGAGAACAGGTTGGCTGACGACCCAATGAGTGTGCAGAACCGAAGAGCGGACAGCGTAAGGAACAAACATCCTGTTATTTGGCTCTCCCCGCGGTTCGGCTGGGAACGCTGCGCCAAACATGCTTCTCTGTTTCCCAGCTGAGTACCGTCGCCAGGCACAAGGTGGGAAGGATGGACTCGGGTTCCGGAGGTGTAGCCGTGGGGCTAAAGCCGTGTGATAGCTCATCCGGCTTGACATTCTTAGATCCCTGCCGGTATGAGAGGGAGAAGTTGATCCGGGTGAAAAGCAGGACCCACCTAGCTTGCCTGGAGTTGAGACGGTTGGCGGTGTGGAGATATTCCAGGTTCTTATGGTCTGTCCAAACAATGAACCGATGTTCATGCCTCCACTCCTCCAACGCCATCTTCACCGTGAGAATCTCACCATTCCCCACATCGTAGTTCCTCTCTCCATGGCGTTCAGGCGGTTGGAGAAGAAGGTGCAGGGATGTAACTTAAATTCCAGGGCAGAACGCTTAGACAGGACAGCCCCCACTCCTACATCCGAAGCATTGGCCTCCACCACGAACTGGCGGGACTGGTCAGGATGAATCAAGATGGGAGCTGTGGTGAAACAGTGTTTGAGATCCCAGAACGCCCGGTCAGCAGCTGGGGACCACGTGAACGGAACGTTGGGAGATGTGAGTGCAGACAGGGGGGAAGCCAGGGTTCTGTAACCCTGGATAAAGCAGAGATAGAAGTTGGTGAATCCCTGGAAACGTTGCAGTTGCACTCTGGATGTAGGCTGGGCTCAATCCATCACTGATATCACCTTCTCGGGATCCATCTGTACACTCCCTGCAGTGATGATGTAACCCAGGAAAGGGATGGTGGAGCAATGGAATTCACATTTCTCTGCTTTCACATCAAGCTGGTTATCCAGGAGGCATTGGAGAACCTGTCAGAAGTGGAGCACCTGTTCTTGGACGGAGCGGGAGAAAACGAGGATGTTGTCAAGGTAGATGAAGACGAACTGGTTCAACAAGTCGCGGAGAACATCATTCACCAGAGCCAAATGGCATGACCAGATACTCGTAGTGACTGCTGGCCGTGTTGAAGGCAGTCTTTCATTCGTCCGCTTCCCGCATCCGCACCAGGTGGTAGGAGTTCCGTAGGTCCAGCTTGGAGAACACGCCGGCCCCCTGGAGCGGCTCGAAGGCCGAGGAGATGGAGTGGTAGCAGGTTGCGGTTCTTCACCGTGATGTCGAAGAGGTCCCAGTAGTCGATTCACGGGTAGAGGGTTTTGTCCTTCTTCTCCACAAAAAAAGAACCCTGTGCCGGCGAGAGAGGCAGAAGGACAGATAAACCCTGCAGGTAGGGAGTCCTCAATGTAGGTCTCCATAGCCTTGGTCTCCAGACCCAACAGAGAGTACATAGAGTCCCCAGGGCGGAGTGGTGCCTGGGAGAAGGTCGATCCCGCAGTCATTAGGTTGGTGTGGTGGAAGCGAGGTGGCCCGGGCCTTACTGAACACCTTCCGGAGGTCCTGGTATTCCACGGGAATGGCGGAGATTTCCGGGGCAACATCCGAGATCCTAGGAAGATGTCCAGAGGCAGGCTGCGCTGACTTCAGGCAATGAGCGTGGCAGATAGGGCTCCAGCCCATGATGGCACCAGCAGACGATTAGGGTATTGTGTCTCTGGAGCCAAGAGAATCCCAATACCATGGGAACCTGAGGAGCAGGAATTGGATCGTCTCGCTGTGGTTCCCTGACACACGTAGGTTGATGGAGGTGGTATTGTGGGTGACCCAGCATATAGAGCATGCGTCCAGTGCTCTAACGTCCATGGAAATGGAGAGGGGCTGGGGTAGAGTACAAAAAAAATGCCAGAGTAGAGTCCAAAATACTCTCATCGGCCCCAGAGTCAATGAGTACCCGATTTCGACTAGTTCCCCCACAGCAGGATGGCATGGTAAGGAGTGTTGTTAAGGGGAGAAGAAAACTTATCCTTATTGCCCACCAGAGTACTCGCCCCATCTGGATGAGCCTAGGTTTTTAATGGGCAGATAGCTTAAATATGTCCCGTAGCTCCCCAATATAGGCATCTCTGGGTGTGAAGTCGGCGTAAGCACTCAGCCGGAGTCAATCTAGCCCTGCCCAGGTGCATAGACTCGGAAGTAGGTGAGTCGGCAGCCCTCAGTGATTCCCAAGAGAGTGCTGTTGAGGCTACTGTAGACCTTCATTGCAAAACAGTGTGCTTTAATCATTTATTTGGTGACATGTGTATATATTTAGTATAGTTTTATCTTAAAAGGATAACTTTTTAATGTTGATTTTTTTTATTTTTAGGAAATTCACTGAGGAGGATGGTTCTCCCCTTCTGCCTCTGAGGAGCCTCCACTGATCAAAACAAATTTGACATATTAGTAAATACAAGATTAAATTGAGAATAGGCATATGGGTGAAAATTAAATTATATTTTTCTAAATAGAAGATCATATAATATGAAATAATGGCACAATAACTTATAAGCATATCTGTTAAATTAACAAGCCTACATAGCCTATGGCGTGGGTCATAGCCAGATAACATACAATAGGCTAACTCATATTCTTTCCTTCTGAAATACATTAAGGCCTCATTGGTGGAGTGGTGCGGAGATGGTTGTCCTTGCAGTAGATTGTCCCATCTCCACAGAGGAATTCTGGAGCTCTGTCAGAGTGACCATTGGGTTCTTGGTTACCTCCCTAACCAAAGCCCTTCTCCCATTTTGGTGGTTCCAAACTTCTTGGGGACCTTCAATGCTGCAGACATTTTTTGGTACCCTTCCCCAGATCCTTCGACCTAATGGCTTGGTTTTTGCTCTGACATGCACTGTTAACTGTGGGACCTTATATACAGTAAACAGGTGTGTGCCTTTCCAAATAATTTCCAATCAAATTGTAGAAACATCTTAAGGATGATCAATGGAAACAGGATGCACCTGAGCTCAATTTCAACTCTCGTAGCAAATATATATATATATATATATATATATATATATATATATATATATATATATATATATATATATATATATATATATATATATATATATATATATATATATATATATATATATATATACATACATTTGCAAACTTTCAAAAAACTTTCAAAAAACTTGTTTCCGCTCTGTCAATACATTTGATCAATTTTAGAATTAGGCTGCAACGTAACAAAATATGTAACAAGTCAAGGGGTATGAACACTTAATTTAGAGTTATTTATGCAACTTTAGTTGTGATACAAAAAGTTAGGCTATATGTTTTGATTCTAATACATTCTAATCTTGCATGATGCAATGAATGATTATTTGAAAAAAAGTTGCAAGAAAGGGAAGCGTTCTGTTCTGCTGCACACATTTAATTAGTCAATCATTCACAATTTGATAAGCACTTGATAATATTCTCAAGCTGTATTCTCAATGTAATCTGGTCTTTACATATAGCCTACTAATATGTGTGGAATTATTTTTTTTATATAGAATGACCAACAAAAAAATGTAATATGCCAGGTAGGCTACAGTTTGTAAAATGGATTAATGTGCTTAATCTTATAGATTTTAGCAATAAATATAGCTGACAGACCGCTTTTAAATAGTGGCCAGCATACCGATCACCTATCACAGACATTTTGCTGATATCGTTTTTTATGATAAGTAGCATATATTAGAGAAATGTGAAGTTTTGAAATGAAATACGTTTGCATTTTCACACGCGATTGCCCAATGACTGGGCTTATAAGAACATGTTTCACTAGGCTCTGTAGGCTATGGGCTTTCCAACCACGTTCCAGGAGTTTTGGGCCTATAGGCTACATTTGGAGTTATTTGGCCACTTCAGTTGTGATACAAACCTTAGCAAAACATACAGGCCTATGGGCTAGGCTGCATGATGCATGAAACTCTGATAAGAAAAAGTCGCAAAAATAGTGAGAAATCTTTTCACCTATTTTCAATTGAATCTTGTCTTTACATATACTAAATAACATGTGTGATTAAGAATGGGCCATTATCATGCACCTGTCAGAACAGGGGCAGGGGAAAATAATACATGTCATTCATATGCACTTGAATAGCAAATAGAGGACGCTTTTCATGCCAGCAAGGTAGGTTGCTCCGGTTGTAAAGCGAGGCGATGTGCTTAATTTATGGAAAGTTGAGAAATGTCAGAAGGACAATAGAGCACAGAGTACCAGGCCGTTAGTAACTGGTTGTTAGCAAGGTAGATTACTAATGACCATCAGAACCATCAGAGCACAGTTTTGGAGAAGCCTAGTTACTGTGACTTAACAGTCACATGGAATTTGACTAGGCTCATGACTCCTGACTGCCGGTGTGGTGGTAATACGGTCACCGTAACAGCCCTACCTGAGGCCCATTGTCTTGCCATTCATCCGCCACTATCACCTCATGTTTCAATATGATAGTGCGCAGCCATGTCGCAAGGATCTGTACACAATTCCTGGAAGCTGATAATGTCCCAGTTCTTTCTGCATACTCACCAGACTTGTCACCCATTGAGAATGTTTGGGATGCTCTGGATGGACGTGTACGACATTGTGTTTCTGTCACGCCCTGACCTTAGAGAGCCTGTTTATTTCTCTATTTGGTTAGGTCAGCGTGTGATTTGGGTGGGCATTCTAGTTTTCTATTTCCTTGTTGGCCGCGTATGGTTCCCAATCAGAGGCAGCTGTCTATCGTTGTCTCGGATTGGGAATCATACTTAGGCAGCCTGTTTTCCACCTGAGTTTGTGGGATCTTGTTTTTGCATAGTTGCATGTTGAGCCTGCAGAACTTTGCGTTTGTTTGTATTTTGTTGTTTTAGGTGTCATTTGAAAATAAAGTAAAAGGTATGCCTACCACGCTACACCTTGGTCTCCTTATAACGACGGACGTTACAGGGACCATATAAGCAGACAATGAAAGCTCTTACAATATTCAATGATAAAATTGATCTAACACGTGCACCACCAAGTCAGAACAGTAGACGAAGTTAAGAGGGGCAAATAGACCAAATTATTAGGGTGAGGCACATGGGCTACTAACATCTTACTGCGCAACATACACATAGTATTACTTTCTTAGCTTTGGTATAGAGTTGTGGCCAAAGGTTTTGAGAATAGGGGCCTCCCGGGTGGCGCAGTGGTCTAGGGCCCAGAGACTCTGGGTTTGCGCCCAGGCTCTGTCGCAGCTGGCCGCGACCGGGCGGTCCGTGAGGCAACGCACAATTGGCCTAGCGTGGCCGGTAGGGATATCCTTGTCTCATCGCACACGAGTGACTCCTGGGTTGGGCCAGTGGCTAACCAAAGTCGCCAGGTGCACAGTGTTTCCTCCGACACATTGGTGTGGCTGGCTTCCGGGTTGGATGCGCGCTGTGTTAATAAGAAGCAGTGCGGCTTGGTTGAGTTGTGTTTCGGGGGACGCATGGCTTTTGATCTTCATCTGTCCCGAGCCCGTACTGGAGTTGTAGCGAAGAGACAAGATAGTAATTACTAACAATTGAATACCACGAAATTGGGGAGAAAAGGGGGTAAAAAAATCTTTGTTTTGAGAATGACACTTTCACAAAGTCTGCTGCCTCAGTTTGTATTATGGCAATTTGCATATACTCCAGAATGTTATGAAGAGTGATCAGATGAATTGCAATTAATTGCAAAGTCCCTCTTTGCCATGCAAATGAACTGAATTCCCCCAAAACATTTCCACTGCATTTCAGCCCTGCCACTAAAGGACCAGCTGACATCATGTCAGTGATTCTCTCGTTAACACAGGTGTGAGTGTTGACGAGGACAAGGCTGGAGATCACTCTGTCATGCTGATTGAGTTTGAATAACAGACTGGAAGCTTCAAAAGGAGGGTGGTGCTTGGAATCATTGTTCTTCCTCTGTCAACCATAGTTACCTGCAAGGAAACACGTGCCGTCATCATTGCTTTGCACAAAAAGGGCTTCACAGGCAAGGATATTGTTGCCAGTAAGATTGCACCTAAATCAACCATTTATCGGATTATCAAGACCTTCAAGGAAAGCGGTTTAATTGTTATGAAGAAGGCTTCAGGGCGCCCAAGAAAGTCCAGCAAGCGCCAGGACCGTCTCCTAAAGTTGATTCAGCTGCGGTATCGGGGCACCACCAGTACAGAGCTTGCTCAGGAATGGCAGCAGGCAGGTGTGAGTGCATCTGCACGCACAGTGAGGCGAAGACTTTTGGAGGATGGCCTGGTGTCAAGAAGGGCAGCAAAAAAGCCACTTCTCTCCAGGAAAAACATCAGGGACAGACTGATATTCTGCAAAAGGTACAGGGATTGGACTGCTGAGGACTGGGGTAAAGTCATTTTTTCTGATGAATCCCCTTTCGGATTGTTTGGGGCATCTGGAAAAAGCTTGTCCGGAGAATACAAGGTGAGTGCTACCATCAGTCCTGTGTCATGCCAACAGTAAAGCATCCTGAAACCATTCATGTGTGGGATTGCTTCTCAGCCAAGGGAGTGGGCTCACTCACAATTTTGCCTAAGAACACAGCCATGAATAAAAAAATGGTACCAACACATCCTCCGAGAGCAACTTCTCCCAACCATCCAGGAACAGTTTGGTGACGAACAATGTTTTTTCCAGCATGATGGAGCACCTTGCCATAAGGCAAAAGTGATAACTAAGTGGCTCGGGGAACAAAACATCGATATTTTGGGTCCAGGAAACTCCCCAGACCTTAATCCCATTGAGAACTTGTGGTCAATCCTCAAGAGGCGAGTGGTCAAACAAACCTCCCCAAATTCAGACAAACTCGAAGCATTGATTATGCAAGAATGGGCTGCCATCAGTGGCCCAGAAGTTAATTGACAGCATGCCAGGGCGGATTGCAGAGGTCTTGAAAAAGAAGGGTGTCACGTTCTGACATTAGTACCTTTGTTTTGTTTTTTTGTTTTAGTATGGTCAGGGCGTGAATTGGGTGGGTTGTCTATGTTAGTTTTTCTTTGATTTTCTATTTCTGTGTTTGGTCTGATATGGTCCTCAATCAGAGGCAGCTGTCAATCGTTGTCCCTGATTGAGAACCATATTTAGGTAGCCTGTTTTCTATTGTGTTTTGTGGGTGGTTATTTTCAGTCTTTGTGTGTCTGCACCAGACAGAACTGTTTCGGTTGTTTCTTTGTTGTTTTTGTTATTCAGTGTTCAGTTTTGATTATTATTAAATAAGATGAACACGCTAACGCAGGGTAGTGGGTTCGATCCCCGGGACCACCCATACGTAGAATGTATGCACTGACTGTAAGGTCCTCTAAATGGCATATATTATTATTATTATTATTATTAAGATGAACACTAACCACGTTGCACTTTGGTCCTCTCCTTCTTTCACCCAAGACAACCGTTACAGAACCACACACCAAAAAAGGACCAAGCAGCGTGGTAACAGGAAGCAGCAGCAGGAGCAGTGCTATAAGGAGGAATGGACATGGGAGGACATTCTGGACGGCAAGGGTTGTTACACATGGGAGGAGTTCCTGGCTGGAAGGGTTCGCCTCCCATGGGAACATGTGGAGGCAGCCAGGAGAGCGGAGGCAGCAGCTAAAGGGAGCGAGTGCTTTGAGGGAACACGGCTGTCAAGGAAGCCCGAGAGGCAGCTCCAAAAATTTATTGAGGGGGGTACAAGGGGAGTGTGGATAAGTCAGGTAGGAGACCTGAGCCAACTCCCCGTGCTTACCGGAGAGCGAGAGGCCCCGGGCAGGCACCGTGTTATGCCGTGAGGCGCACGGTGAGTGTGCATAGCCCGGTGCAGTACAATGTAGCGCATCGTATCGGCCGGCATAGAGTGGCCATCGAAGCTAGGTGCCATGAAGCCGGCTCAGCGCATCTGATCTCCAGTGCGTCTACTCGCGCCGGTGTATATGGCACCAGCCTTACGCATGGTGTCCCTGGTTTGCCAGCACAGCCCAGTGCGGGCTATTCCACCTCGCCGCACTCGCCTGGCTACGGGGAGTATTCAACCAGGTAAGGTTGGGCAGGCTCGGTGCTCGAGACCTCCTGTGCGCCTTCACTGTCCGGTATATCCGGTGCCACCTCCACGTACCAGCCCTCCGGTGGCAGCCCCGCGCACCAGGCTGTCTCTCCGTCTTCTCCCTACAGGTGCTCCCGCCTGTCCAGAGCTGCCAGAGCCTTCCTCCTGCCCAGAGCTGCCAGAGTCTCCCATCTGTCTTGAGCCGCCAGAGTCTCCCGTCTGTCTTGAGCCGCCAGAGTTTCCTGTCTGTCCTGAGCCGCCAGAGTCTCCCGTCTGTCCTGAGCCGCCAGAGTCTTCCGTCTGTCCTGAGCCGCCAGAGTCTCCCGTCTGTCCTGAGCCGCCAGAGCTGCCAGTCTGTCCTGAGCCGCCACGAGCTGCCAGAGCCGTCAGTCAGCCAGGAGCTGCCAGAGCCGTCAGTCAGCCAGAAGCTGCCAGAGCCGCCTGTCACGCCGGCGATGCCGGAATCACCCTTCACTCCGGAGCTGCCTGAGTCTCCCGCCTGTCCGGCGCTGGCGGAATCTCCCGTCGGAATCTACCCCACCTGCCATGTATGATGGGTCGCCACTGCTTGTTACAGAGAATAGCTGGGGGTTTTCTGTAACACGCACGCACGCACACACACACACACACACACACACACACACACACACACACACACACACACACACACACACACACACACACACACACACACACACACACACACACACACACACACACACACACACACACACACACACACACACACACACACACACACAGTCTTGTACAGCTAACCTTGTGGGGACACACAATTCAGTCCCATTCCAAATCCTACTTTCGATAACCCTAACCCTAACCTGTATTCTTACCATAACCCTAACCTTAACCCCAATCCTAACCTTAACCCAAAAACATAGCTCCTAACCCTAGCTCCTGACCCTAAACCTAATTATAACCCTAACACTAATTCTAACCTTAACCCTAAACCCCCTAGAAATAGCGTTTGACCTTGTGGGGACCAACAAAATGTCCCCAGCTGGTCAAATGTTTTACTATTATTGTGGGGACTTCTTTTGTAAAGGTAAGGTACTGTTGCTGCAATACTCTATAAAGCCTACCACTTCTGTCCTTGTTCATACACTATGTGGGATTCATGGCTTACTAATGTAAGCAGTTGCAGTAGTAGCTGACTCTACTGTTGGGGAACACTGTTGTACAGCATGGAGTACTTTGCTGACATCTGACTCCACAGACCAACATCCTCCTTTAAAACTTTAACCACATCCTGGTTAATTAAACTCAACTATAAACAAGCTGGTTTGCACCTGTAATATTTCCCCAGACTCTGAGGTGCATGTTAATCAGCCAACAGCTTCTCAACCTTTCTCCTCAAAGTCAGGTAGAGCCCTCACCCTGCATAAGCCCATCACCATCTACATGTAATCCTCCCTTGATGGAGTGCATTGCCATTTCACCAGCATCTTCACTCCAGATTGCGGTCTTATCGGTGGAGGACTCGACAGACCTGTCCCTGAGAACCAAACTGCCTACTCTTGACCTTTGATTGTCTTTGCTTTGTTTTAGTCGGAGAGCCATTAAGGCAAGCAAGCGAAGGAGAGCGAGGGCTTAGATTTGTTACCCCAGCCAGTGTAGTGGCACGGCTAATGCGTTAGCTAAACCCTCTGGCTGAGGCTCTTAAGTGCAAGGGTGGGCGCCTCTGGAAACACTTTGAGCTTTATGTGGCGTGGAGTTTCCTAGGAGGGGAGCACAGTAATCCGACCTGAAGATAATAAGACATGAAACATAAATCCTCTCTGAGAACTACAGCAATTTGGCTCATATTTGCTCACTCTATCAGGCGTGTTAGGCGTTCAGGAGGAGTCGTTATTTGTCGAAACGCATAAAATAGTCAAGATCCTTAAAGCTGCAATATGTAAATTTTTGTGCGACCTGACTAAATTCACATAGAGATGTGAGTTATAGATATGTCATTCTCATTGAAAGCAAGTCTAAGAAGCTGTACATCTGTTCTACACTATGTATACAGAAGTATGTGGATGCCCCTTCAAATTACTGGATTTGGCTATTTCAGCCACTCCTGTTGCTGACATCGAGCACACACCCATACAATCTCCACAGACAAACATTGGCAGTATAATGGCCTTACTGAAGAGCTTAGTGACTTTCAAGGTGGCACTGTCATAGGATGCCACCTTTCCAACAAGTCAATTTCTGCCCTGCTATAGCTGCCCCGGTGCTGTTATTGTGAAGTGGAAACGTCTAGGAGCAACAATGGCTCAGCTGCGAAGTGATAGGCCACAAAAACTCAGAGAACAGGACCACCGAGTGCTGAAGTGCATAGCGTGTTAAAATCGTCTCACTACTAAGTTCCAAACTGCCTCTGGAAGCAACATCAGCTGTTTGTTGGGAGCTTCATGAAATGGGTTTCCATGGCCGAGCAGCTGCACACAAGCCTAAGATCACCATGTGCAATGCCAAGCATCGGCTGTAGTGGGTAAAGCTCACCGCCATTGGACTCTGGAGCAGTGAAAACGAGTTCTCTGGAGTGATGAATCACGCTTCCATCTGGCAGTCCGACGGACGAATATGGATTTGCCGGATGCCAGGAAAATGCTACCTTCCCCAATGCTGGGTCTGGGGCTGTTTTTCATGGTTCGGGCTAGGCCCCTTAGTTCCAGTGAAGGGAAATCTTAATGCTACAGCTTGCAATGACATTCTAGGTGATTCTGTGCTTCCACTTTGTGTCAACAGTTTGGGGAAGGCCCTGTTACAGTATGACTCTGCCACCATGCACAAAGCTAGGTCCATACAGAAATTGTTTTTTCGAGACCGGTGTGGAAGAACTTGACTGGTGTGCACAGAGCCCTGACCTCAACCCCATCGAACACCTTTGGGATGAATTGGAACCCCCGACTGTGGGCCAGGCCTGATTGCCCAACTTCAGTCCCTGACCTCACCAATGCTCTTGTGGTTGAATGGAAGCAAGTCCCTGCAGCAATGTTCCAACACCTAGTGTAAAGCCTTCCCAGAAGAGTGGAGGCTGTTATAGCAGCAAAGGGGAGATCAATTCTATATGAATGCCCATGATATTGGAATGAGATGTTTGACAAGCAGGTGTCCACATACTTTTGGTCATGTAGTGTATCTATGTGCGCTATTTCTATGCTTCCTGCTCTTAAGTTTTGTTTGGCTTTTTGAAAATATATTTCACAGCGGTTTAGATGGTACAGTTAAGGCGAACTGTTAGGATTTTAGCAACCAGGATTTCTACATATTGCACCTATTTTCCCACCCACCCGCAACCCACTCCCAAACGTAGGCCCTAGACATCCACCCGTCCCCGAACATTGCTCACGTGTGAAGTCGGTAAACAAAAAATACCTCTGAGAGAGAGAGTCACAGACATTATCATAAGCAACTGTCAAAAAAAAACGTCTTTGTATTGTTAAGCAGCGAAAAGAAGAGCATGATTTAATTAAAGCCGGGCAAAAGGCACAGGAGGATGACAAAAAAAAGAGAAAAGGGAAGTTAATAAAGTAGTGTTGTTCCAGTTGAAAATGAGGATTTACCTTTGGGCACGGCGGCGGCTGCCCAGCTGCCACTCTCAGACAACCATGGTTAGGCTGGCTGTGTGCTGGGCTCCTCAGGGCTTCAGGCAGTCCCTCTCTCTGGCAGCAAGGCTAATAAAAAATGGGAGAAATTAAAAGCAGACTCACAGGCCTGAATCCCACTTTCCCCTCCATCCTTGGCTTACCTCTTCCTCCTCACTGCCACCGCCCCTTTTTCTTCTCTTACCTCCTCCCTTTCTATCTAAGACTGCCTGCTACTGAAACATGTGTTTGCCCCTAGGGGCTTTATGCCAATTATTTCCTCTGTAACTTTTATTTTTTAAATATATTTTTATTTAATTGGCGTTCTGTTTTGTGTAAGGTTGGTGTCTAGGGTGGGAAACAGAACAGCGCACAACTGCGCACAACTGCTTGATATATACAAGAACAAATTCTGCTGAGGGCATGCACAGGCTTAAGCCCTCAGCCAAAAACCGGAAACACTTGGCAGAAACAAAGTATCACGATTTTGATCATTTTGAACCAATGTGTTTTTGCCAATGTGTTTTTGTGTTCATATTTTTGCTTTAAAAAAAAGTATCAAACGCTGAATGACAAAGATAGTCTCGTCACACGATTGATTTTCTACAATTATTCCCTATTGTATTGTATTAAAGGATTAATTTAGTCCATTTCAGTTTGTAGCTGAAATGTTTTATTAGCACTTAATGGCTGGATGATGGCAATGCCAATGTGGGAGAGGAAGTGGTAGTCTCAATCACAGTTCTTCTCTCAGGTGTCTCTCAACAATGGAAATAAAGTGCACACGAGCTAATACTTTTACCTGGAGGGATGTTTTAGTCAGAATTACCAGTCAATTTTCAAGTGTTTAAATTTTAAACTCTCATAATGTACACTACATCAAAGCAGCCACATTTTGATTAAATAATAAATGAAGGCAATCAGATCAGCATGTGTAAAGGGGTTGGCTGGCCTGGAAACTCCTTGATTGGTGCTCCCCAGGCCCTCGGACTGGTTATTAAAGCCTGTCTGTCCAGCAGGCACCAGACAATCCACACACTGCACATGTCACAGCATAGTCCTAGACTATTTAAATGCCCTTGAACGGGTTACGGTCGTAGGTGCCAGACGCACCGGTTTGTCTCAAGAACTGCAACACTGCTGGGTTTTTCACACTTAACATTTTCTGTGTGTATCAAAAATGGTCCACCACCCAAAGGACATCCAGCCAACTTGACCCAACTGTGGGAAGCATTGGAGCGCCACGTCTGTTTCTATGGGCACAAGCACTGTTCATGACACAAACTGTTCCCTCTTGTTGGTGGAGAGAAAATGTTGCAGGTTTAAAGCTTATTCCCAGCAATTCTACACATTTTGTCATGGGGTGCAGAGAAAATGTTGCAGTTTTCGTGCAATTCTATATGATATTTGAGCTAAATCTACGGGCTGAAAAACCTAGCTAAAAAACAGCTGACATGGGAAAATTGATCCGGACATTTCGGACAAGTTATAAATTAGCTCTCTAAGGTATGCAAAGACTGACATGACAAGAGGAAAACTGATGATGCACTACCAAATTTTGTAATTGCACCTTGTTGCACTTCACTATTACATCTTACAAGAGTACATTGAAAGCTGTACTGACCCCCACAGTTTGGGAAACACTGATGTAGATCTATGCGTCATTGTTTTCATATGAATTAATATTCCAACAATTCTCGGCAAGTACAAAAGTCCAACTCAGCCATAATTTACTGTGTGTATACATCAAACACGTGGTTTCCAGTTGTTTGATGCGATTCCAGTTGCTCCGTTCTGGACATTCTTATGAGCAGTTCTACCTTCAGCAGCCTCCTGTGGTGTGTATAGCTTTTGGTTTAATACAAAACATGATTTTTTTTCCCCACTTCCCTACCTTTTCACTCAGTCAGTCTTTTTTCTTTCCTATCATCCCCCTCTCTGCGGATGCCACTGATTATGACTAATTACGTTGATGAATGGCAGTGCTGAGGGTGCTCAATCAGGATTCCATAATCTATTTTTTTCTCTCTTTACTGTGGCTGAGCCACAGCAGTGATGAGGTCACGGAGTCACTCCACTCATCCCTACAGTATGTCCAATATAGACCCACGGATAGAGCCACTCTCTCGCTCAGCATGAGCAGGCTTTGCCTCGGCCTATGAGAACAGGAGGGATGGGTGGAAACATCAGACAACCTTTTTTTCCCACCTTTTCTCTAATCCTTACCCTGAAGCAAAGGCCATTGAATTATATGGGCACTTCTAGGTCTCTTAACAGAGG
Source organism: Oncorhynchus gorbuscha (assembly GCF_021184085.1). NCBI lineage: Eukaryota > Metazoa > Chordata > Actinopteri > Salmoniformes > Salmonidae > Oncorhynchus > Oncorhynchus gorbuscha. The sequence goes on along the minus strand of NC_060182.1, from coordinate 57,013,667 downwards.
CAAATAACCCAAATAAATTCAGTCCAGCAGACATGTGGCTTGTGGAGTGAGGGCTTTTATGACGTCAGGATGAGCATGTACTTTAACATTCAACCAAGGATTAAGCCCCCTCTCACTTAATTGGTTTAGATGAATATCGGGAATAAAGCTTGGTTTAAGCCATGCAATTAGTAGAGCGGTGTTATTGAATTTATGAGTGTGCCAGGAATACTGAATGCTTACAAACAACTCATAAATCATATCCATTTTCTAAGATTGAATATATAGAATATTTTATGTGTATATAATTTTTTTTTAAATGACATACAGTTGAAGTCGGAAGTTTACATACACTTAGGTTGGAGTCATTAATAAAACTCATTTTTCAACCACTCAACACATTTCTTGTTAACAAACTATAGTTTTGGCAAGTCGGTTAGGACACCTACTCTGCATGACACAAGTCATTTTTCCAACAATTGTTTACAGACAGATTATTCCACTCATGGATCACAATTCCAGTGGGTCAGAAGTTTACATAAACTAAGTTGACTGTGCCTTTAAACAGCTTGGAAAATTAAAGAAAATTATGTCATGGCTTTAGAAGCTTCTGGTGGGCTAATTGACATAATTTGAGTTAATTGGATGTTTATTTTATTTTATTTATTTATTTCACCTTTATTTAACCAGGTAGGTTAGTTGAGAACAAGTTCTCATTTACAACTGCGACCTGGCCAAGATAAAGCATAGCAGTGTGAACAGACAGCAACACAGAATTACACGTGGAGTAAACAATAAACAAGTCAATAACACAGTAGAAATGTTTTTACATATAAAAAATAAAAGAGTCTATATACATTGTGTGCAAAAGGCATGAGGAGGTAGGCGAATAATTACAATTTAGCAGATTAACACTGGAGTGATAAATGATCAGATGGTCATGTGCAGGTAGAGATACTGGTGTGCAAAAGAGCAGAAAAGTAAATCAATAAAAACAGTATGGGGATGAGGTAGGCAAATTGGGTGGGCTATTTACCGATGGACTATGTACAGCTGCAGTGATCGGTTAGCTGCTCAGATAGCAGATGTTTAAAGTTGGTGAGGGAGATAAAAGTTTCCAACTTCAAAGATTTTTGCAATTCATTCCAGTCACAGGCAGCAGAGAACTGGAACGAAAGGCGGCCAAATGAGGTGTTGGCTTTAGGGATGATACACCTGCTAGAGCGCGTGCTACGGGTGGGTGTTGCCATCGTGACCAGTGAACTGAGATAAGGCGGAGCTTTACTTAGCATGGACTTGTAGATGACCTGGAGCCAGTGAGTCTAGCGATGAATATGTAGCGAGGGCCAGCCGACTAGAGCATACAGGTCGCAGTGGTGGGTGGTATAAAGTGCTTTAGTAACAAAGCGGATGGCGCTATGATAAACTGCATCCAGTTTGCTGAGTAGAGTAATGTAAGCCATTTTGTAGATGACATCGCCGAAGTCGAGGATCGGTAGGATAGTCAGTTTTACTAGGGTAAGTTGTGAGTGAAGGCGTGAGTGAAGGAGGTTTTGTTGCGAAATAGAAAGTCGATTCTAGATTTGGTTTTGGATTGGACACCTAGGTACTTATAGATGTCCACATATTCTAGGTCGGAACCATCCAGGGTGGTGATGCTAGTCGGGCGTGTGGGTGCAGGCAGCGAACGGTTGAAAAGCATGCATTTGGTTTTACTAGCGTTAAAGAGCAGTTGGAGGCCACGGAAGGAGTGTTGTATGGCATTGAAGCTCGTTTGGAGGTTAGATAGCACAGTGTCCAAGGAAGGGCCAGAAGTATACAGAATGGTGTCGTCTGCGTAGAGGTGGATCAGGGAATCGCCCGCAGCAAGAGCAACATCATTGATATATACAGAGTCGGCCCGAGAATTGAACCCTGTGGCACCCCCATAGAGACTGCCAGAGGACTGGACAACATGCCCTCCGATTTGACACACTGAACTTTGTCTGCAAAGTAGTTGGAGAACCAGGCAAGGCAGTCATTAGAAAAACCGAGGCTACTGAGTCTGCTGATAAGAATATGGTGATTGACAGAGTCGAAAGCCTTGGCCAGGTCGATGAAGACGGCTGCACAGTACTGTCTTTTATTGATGGCGGTTATGATATCATTTAGTACCTTTAAGGTGCACCGACTCGGAAACCAGATTGCACAGCGGAGAAGGTACGGTGGGATTCGAGATGGTCAGTGATCTGCTTGTTGACTTGGCTTTCGAAGACCTTAGATATGCAGGGCAGGATGGATATAGGTCTGTAACAGTTTGAGTCCATGGTGTCTCCCCCTTTGAAGAGTTGGATGACCGCGGCAGCTTTCCAGTCCTTGGGGATCTCAGCCGATATGAAAGAGAGGTTGAACAGGCTGGTAATAGGGTTTGCTACAATGGCGGCGGATAGTTTCAGAAATAGAGGGTCCATATTGTCAAGCCCATCTGTTTTGTACGGGTCCAGGTTTTGCAGCTCTTTCAAAACATCTGCTATCTGGATTTGGGTAAAGGAGAAGCTGGGGAGGCTTGAGCGAGTAGCTGCGGGGGGGTGGAGCTGTTGGCCGAGGCATGGCTAGCCGTTGAGAAATGCTTGTGTTACCTAGCCTCAGTGCAGTGGGCAGCTGGGAGGAGGTGCTCTTGTTCTCCATGGACTTTACAGTGTCCCAGAACTTTTTGGAGTTAGAGCTACAGGATGCAAATTTCTGCTTGAAAAAGCTGGCCTTTGCTTTCCTGACTGACTGCGTGTATTGGTTCTTGACTTCCCTGAACAGTTGCATATCGCGGGGACTATTCGATGGTATTGCTGTCCGCCACAGAATGTTTTTGCGCTGGTCGAGGGCAGTCAGGTCTGGAGTGAACCAGGGGCTAAATCGGTTCTTAGTTCTGCATTTTTTGAACGGAGCATGCTTATCTAAGATGGTGAGGAAGTTACTTTTAAAGAATGACCAGGCATCCTCAACTGACGGGATGAGATCAATATCCTTCCAGGATACCCATGCCAGGTCGATTAGAAAGGCCTGCTCGCAGAAGTGTTTTAGGGAGTGGTCGTTAGTGATTAAGGGTGGTCGTTTGACTGCGGACCTGTAGCGAATACAGGCAATGAGGCAGTGATCGCTGAGATCCTGATTGAAGACAGCGGAGGTGTATTTGGAGGGCCAGTTGGTCAGGATAACGTCTATGAGGGTGCCCTTGTTTACAGATTTAGGGTTGTACCTGGTGGGTTCCTTGATGATTTGTGTGAGATTGAGGGCATCTAGCTTAGATTGTAGGACTGCCGGGGTGTTAAGCATATCCCAGTTTCGGTCACCTAACAGAACAAACTCTGAAGCTAGCCAGAACAACAGCAAATGACCTTGTGAAGCATTGACCCTTTTTTTGCACTAACTCTCTAGATTGGACTCTATTTACACACATTGGACTCACGCACTCACACATGCGTGAGACCCACGCACTCACACATGTGACTGTTCCACTGGATGTCATAAGGTGAATGCACCAATTTGTAAGTCGCTCTGGATAAGAGCGTCTGCTAAATGACTTAAATGTAAATGTAAATACTTACACTGACACCCCAACACACATACACACCCCAACGCACACACATTTTTTGTACTAACCCACTAACCCTTTATGTAAACACTGGACTCTACCCACCCACACACAGTTACACTGACACAACAACACACACACTACATACGCCCACACACACGTAACATGCGAACACATTCATTTTTATTTATTTATTTATTTCACCTTTATTTAACCAGGTAGGCAAGTTGAGAACAAGTTCTCATTTACAATTGCGTCCTGGCCAAGATAAAGCAAAGCAGTTCGACAGATACAACGACACAGAGTTACACATGGAGTAAAACAAACATACAGTCAATAATACAGTATAAACAAGTCTATATACAATGTGAGCAAATGAGGTGAGAAGGGAGGTAAAGGCAAAAAAGGCCATGGTGGCAAAGTAAATACAATATAGCAAGTAAAACACTGGAATGGTAGTTTTGCAATGGAAGAATGTGCAAAGTAGACATAAAAATAATGGGGTGCAAAGGAGCAAAATAAATAAATTAATTAAATACAGTTGGGAAAGAGGTAGTTGTTTGGGCTAAATTATAGGTGGGTTATGTACAGGTGCAGTAATCTGTAAGATGCTCTGACAGTTGGTGCTTAAAGCTAGTGAGGGAGATAAGTGTTTCCAGTTTCAGAGATTTTTGCAGTTCGTTCCAGTCACTGGCAGCAGAGAACTGGAAGGAGAGGCGGCCAAAGAAAGAATTGGTTTTGGGGGTGACCAGAGAGATATACCTGCTGGAGCGTGTGCTACAGGTGGGAGATGCTATGGTGACCAGCGAGCTGAAATAAGGGGGGACTTTACCTAGCAGGGTCTTGTAGATGACATGGAGCCTGACACCACAAACACAAACACACTCACACACACTTTCACACTGCTGCTACTTTCTATTATCTTACCTGTTGCCTAGTCACTTACCTGTATGTACATAGCTACCTCAAGTACCTCATACTTCGCTTCAGTACTGGTACTACCATGTTATTTTTATTCGTTATTAACTGTGTTTATTCCTCGTGTCACCATACATTTTTTAATATCTTTAACTCTGCATTGTTAGAAAATGACCCATATACATGTAACTTTACACCTTGTTGATTAGGAAGCATGTGACAAATATAATATAAGTGTATTCTTTAACTTAGATTTAAAAAAATATTTTACCTTTATTTAACATGGCAAGTCAGTTAAGAACAAATTCTTATTTACAACGACAGCCTAGGGACAGTGGGTTAACTGCCTTGTTCAGGGGCAGAATGACATATTTTTACCTTGTCAGCTCTGGGATTCGATCCAACACCCTTTCGGTTACTGGCCTAAACACTAGTACTACCTGCCTCCCCAGATAGTATGTGAACAAAACATTGTAACTGTAATTGTAACTAATAGCCTAAATAGTATCATTGATGATATGTGACTTGTCAACACATCTACACACAATACTTAAATGTGACCCGTTTCAAGAAACTAGGCTTATGTCACGGGTCAATACTTCACAGGAGAGCCGCAGAAATGCCTTCTCAAACATGTTAACTTTCATGTGGCTTAATAACAAACGTGTATGCCATCTGTAAATAAAAATGTAATTGTTCAATTACAAGCCTAGTTGGTTTAGCCAGAGAATAAGACAGCAACCACAATTGACTCAGATAATGAGTGGACTGGACATGCCGAGAGATGAGTTTAGATTGGTCTGCCATATAACACGCTTCTGTCTATTTGAGATGGTCCGTATGTATAGGTAATCCTGTCTAACGTGGCTTGTTTTAATGTATTGCGTAGTAAAACTGCATAAACCTAATGTCAAGTTAAAGTGTACTGTTAGCTTGCTAACGTTAGCTGGCTGGCTCGCTAGCAAACATTATGTATATATTCTCCTCTTTCTGGAGTTTTGAAATCAGTGGAATTTGAGTATGATAGCTAAGGAGGTGGAGAAAACACTTGTCTCCGGATTACATCTTCAAACTAAGGGCAACCATGGCATCTGACAGGAGACGCATCCAACCATGATGTGTATGGGTAAAATAGTCTAGCTAGCTACATTTTCAGATATTACACATTTCTAATTTTGACAGAAAGTGGTTTAATTTCAAGTTAATATAGCTAATGTTAGCTGGCTGGCTCGCTAGCTAACGTTATGTGTATGATTTTATTCTTTGTATCTCAGACACATTTGCTTGACTAGTTATAGCTAGCTAACATTGACTCTGGTTGTTAGCTACCTGCAGACTCATGCATATGCACGTGTTCTGCAACACCACTAAGCAAGGGACACCACCAAGCAAGCGGCACCATGAAGACCAAGGAGCTCTCCAAACAGGTCAGGGACAAAGTTGTGGAGATGAACAGCATTCTCACATAGGTATTCCTCTTATCCAGATGGGTTAGGGCAGTGTGCAGTGTGGTTGCGTCGTCTGTGGAACTATTGGGGCGGTAAGCAAATTGGAGGGGGTCTAGGGTGTCAGGTAGGGTGGAGGTGATATGGTCCTTGACTAGTCTCTCAAAGCACTTCATGATGATGGAAGTGAGTGCTACGGGGCGGTAGTCATTTAGCTCAGTTACCTTAGCTTTCTTGGGAACAGGAACAATGGTGGCCCTCTTGAAGCATGTGGGAACAGCAGACTGGGATATGGATTGATTGAATACGTCCGTAAACACACCAACCAGCTGGTCTGCGCATGCTCTGAGGGCGCGGCTGGGGATGCGGTCTGGGCCTGCAGCCTTGCGAGGGTTAACACGTTTAAATGTTTTACTCACGTCGGCTGCAGTGAAGGAGAGTCCACAGGTTTTTGGTAGCGGGCCGTATCAGTGGCGCTGTATTGTCCTCAAAGCGAGCAAAGATGTTGTTTAGTCTGTCTGGGAGCAAGACATCCTGGTCCGCGACGGGGCTGGTTTTCTTTTTGTAATCTGTGATTGACTGTAGACCCTGCCACATACCTCTTGGGTCTGAGCCGTTGAATTGCGACTCTACTTTGTCTCTATACTGACTCTTAGCTTGTTTGATTGCCTTGCGGAGGGAATAGCTACACTGTTTGTATTCGGTTATGTTTCCGGTCACCTTGGTTAAAAGCAGTGGTTCACGCTTTCAGTTTCGCGCGAATGCTGCCATTGATCCACAGTTTCTGGTTTGGGAATGTTTTAATAGTTGCTGTGGGTACTCGTCAATGTTGTTTTTTGACGCAATGCGGAACATATCCCAATCCACGTGATCGAAGCAATCTTGAAGTGTGGAATCAGATTGGTCGGACCAGCGTTGAACAGACCTGAGCACGGGAGCTTCCTGTTTTAGTCTCTGTCTATAGGCTGGGAGCAACAAAATGGAGTCGTGGTCAGCTTTTCCAAAAGGAGGGCGGGAGAGGGCCTTATATGCGTTGCGGAAGTTAGAATAACAATGATCCAGGATTCCTACTATTCCTCAACTCAAGTGTATTGATATGCCATTTTGTAGCTCTGAATCTCTACTTTTATCCAATGTAAAAAAACACTTTCAAATTTTGCTACATAAGACCAATTTGAGCTTCTCAATCAAAGTGGAAGATTTTTTTTTTCTTTTTTTTTTCTTTGCACACCTTGATTGTACAATATTTGCACATTATTCTTCATTGTTAATCATTGCTAGAAAGCCATTTCCAAGTCTTGCCATATATTTTTAAATCGATTTAAGTCAAAACTGTAAATTGGTCGCTCATGAACATTCAATGTCATCTTGGTAAGCAACTCCAGTGTAGATTTGACCTTGTGTTTTAGGTTATTTTCCCGCTGAAAGGTGAATTGTGTCTCCCAGTGTCTGTTGGAAAGAGAGTTGAAACTGTTTTTCCTCTATGATTTTGCCTGTGCTTAGCTGTATTCCGTTTATTTTTATCCCCCAAAAAAACTCCCTAGTCCTTGCCGATGACAAGCATACTCTTAACATGATGCCGCCACTGCCACCGTGGTACTCAGTGATGTGTTGTGCTTGATTTGCCCCAAAAATAACTCTTTGTATTCAGGACAAAAAGTTAATTTCTTTGCCAAATGATTTGGAGTATTACTGAAGTGCCTTGTTGCAATCAAGGTGCTTCTTTTGGAATATTTTTAGTTCTGTATAGGCTTTCTTCTTTTCACTCTTTCATTAAGATTAGTATTGTAGAGCAACTACAATGTTGTTGAGCAATCCTCAGTTTTCTCAGATCACAACCATTAAACTCTTTTAACATTTTAAGCACATTTATCGTCCTGAACTTATTTAGGCCATAACAAAAGGGTTGAATACTTATTGACTCAAGATATTTCATCTTTTTATTCATTGCGAATTTCTCTACAAACAATATTACACTTTGACATTATGGGGTATTGTGTGTAGATCAGTGACAAACAAATTCTCATTTTAATACATTTTCAATTTAGCCTGTAACACAACCAAATGTGGAAAAAAGTAAAGGGGTGTGAATACGTTCTGAAGGCACTGTATAAAGTATGGTTACGTTTCCTTTACTCTGTTAAATCTACCCTTTGGAATGACTTCCGCAGCAGCAGTGAATCTATTTAGTTATTAAGACATCTCTCAATAATCATTCTCATGAATGCACACTGGTAGCAGTCAGTGACAAATATCAAAAGCTAAGCTGGGCTTGATTAAAACCCTGGATGGGGAACCAAATGGATAGCTGTAGAAAATTAACTCTCCAGTAGGAGGTGCTGCCCAGCCTATGTTTTTTTTCTGATAGTGGATATAATGATGAAGATCTGATGTTGTTGCAAAGATACAAATTCAACATATGTTATACAAGGTTTGTCTATATTGAAAATTGGTTGCCGCCTTCAAATGAAAGTATACTTTGATGACTTTTCCCACGTAGATTCCACGTCACAGTACGTTGACAAATTGCGTTGAAACAACGTTGATTCAACCAGTTTGTGCCCAGTGGGGAGACAGTGGGAGAGAAAATTGCCCCGGAATTCAATATGCTCTCCAATTATCATGTGTAATAGGCTGTAAAATCCTAATATCTATTCAGCCATTTGGAAAGGCACAAGAAATGGCCTGGCCACTTAGCCTAGTTTCTCTGCCCCCTTCCTGCAGATGACAGACTACCCTATCTGGTGAACAGAAATAAATAATACGAGTAATATTTCATTCAAAGGCCCTCCATGTATCCTCATTTTTTCTTATTAACTGACTTTCGCCCCCTTCTTCATCTTTCCTATTTATCCACACCCCAACGGTGATAACCTCCAGTGAACTTCTTACCGGACCCCCGACACACTCCTTCTCTCCAGACCATGGGAGGTCAAAATATTTGAACCATGACATTCCTTATGTTTGCATTTCAAGATTTGGAATTTCCTCACATTGTCACCATCATCATGTCCTTGTCATTATCTTCCTCGTCGTCTTCGTCATCATCGGCAGCAGCGTCAGCATTACCTGGGGTCATAGAATGCACGGAATGTATTTTGAGGCGACACTCACCCCCATGACCTTGGAGAGACCTGTTGTATAATGCATTGATTGATGCATTGTGAATGGATAGATGCATACAGTATCGTGGATTGATCCAAACATTAAACTCTTTCTAACTTACAGCCCTATTTATTGTACCATAAGTAAGCCTTGTGAACAGATGAGGAAATGGTCATCTCATTTTCATAATTCATCTTTGGCCCTCTGATTGGGTTGCCACTGGATGCCCCCAGCACCCGAGAAACATTAAAGCCAACAGCATTAGCAGCTATGAGAGGAAATCCACTGTCTGCCAATCACATCCCAGCTTGTCCCTACAGGGCCAGGAACCCGAGTTGTACTGAGGGGGAGGTTATCACGCCTGTGGCGAGACCTAATTTTCCTCTCACATACCATGGCTGTCTCCTCCGCTGCCAGCACTGCTGTAGAAAATAGATAAGAGGAGGAGTATGAATCAAAGGTGCTGTCTATAAAAGACAAGCCAACACACTGCACTACACTTGGCTTTATTGTTCTCTCTCCCTCCCTTTTTTCCTTTCTCGTCCTTTTTATTTGGAGTAGAAGAGAAAAGTTTATTTTCCAGTTCTCTCTTCCTGCAGTGTTTTGTCCATGAGAGAAGCAGAGGGGGATAGAGAGTGCGCGCACAAGAGAGAGAGAATAAGATAAAACGATTGATGGAGAGAGAAAGGAAGAGCCAGACAAAAGAGAGAGATAGAATGGAACAGAAAGAGGGGGAGTGAGAAAGAAACAGAAGGAGACAGATACAGAGAGGAGAGAAAGGAGGTAGTGTTGTAGAGTAGAGTAGGGGGACCAGGCTGTTTGAGAGGGAAGGAGACAGATACAGAGAGGAGAGAAAGGAGGTAGTGTTGTAGAGTAGAGTAGGGGGACCAGGCTGTTTGAGAGGGAAGGAGACAGATACAGAGAGGAGAGAAAGGAGGTAGTGTTGTAGAGTAGAGTAGGGGGACCAGGCTGTTTGAGAGGGAAGGAGACAGATACAGAGAGGAGAGAAAGGAGGTAGTGTTGTAGAGTAGAGTAGGGGGACCAGGCTGTTTGAGAGGGAAGGAGACAGATACAGAGAGGAGAGAAAGGAGGTAGTGTTGTAGAGTAGAGTAGGGGGACCAGGCTGTTTGAGAGGGAAGGAGACAGATACAGAGAGGAGAGAAAGGAGGTAGTGTTGTAGAGTAGAGTAGGGGGACCAGGCTGTTTGAGAGGGAAGGAGACAGATACAGAGAGGAGAGAAAGGAGGTAGTGTTGTAGAGTAGAGGCTGTTTGAGGGGGACCAGGCTGTTTGAGAGGGGAAGGAGACAGATACAGAGAGGAGAGAAAGGAGGTAGTGTTGTAGAGTAGAGTAGGGGGACCAGGCTGTTTGAGAGGGAAGGAGACAGATACAGAGAGGAGAGAAAGGAGGTAGTGTTGTAGAGTAGAGTAGGGGGACCAGGCTGTTTGAGAGGGAAGGAGACAGATACAGAGAGGAGAGAAAGGAGGTAGTGTTGTAGAGTAGAGTAGGGGGACCAGGCTGTTTGAGAGGGAAGGAGACAGATACAGAGAGGAGAGAAAGGAGGTAGTGTTGTAGAGTAGAGTAGGGGGACCAGGCTGTTTGAGAGGGAAGGAGACAGATACAGAGAGGAGAGAAAGGAGGTAGTGTTGTAGAGTAGAGTAGGGGGACCAGGCTGTTTGAGAGGGAAAGGAGACAGATACAGAGAGGAGAGAAAGGAGGTAGTGTTGTAGAGTAGAGTAGGGGGACCAGGCTGTTTGAGAGGGAAAGGAGACAGATACAGAGAGGAGAGAAAGGAGGTAGTGTTGTAGAGTAGAGTAGGGGGACCAGGCTGTTTGAGAGGGAAAGGAGACAGATACAGAGAGGAGAGTTTGAAGGAGGTAGTGTTGTAGAGTAGAGTAGGGGGACCAAGCTGTTTGAGAGGGAAGGAGACAGATACAGAGAGGAGAGAAAGGAGGTAGTGTTGTAGAGTAGAGTAGGGGACCAAGCTGTTTGCGCCTGCATCTTTTTCAATAAACTTGTCAGAAGCAGACTCATCTTCATGGCCCCGGCCGCTCGCTGAGTCGACTGACAATACCTGTCAAGTATCCCCCACCTCGCGCCGGCAACAACAACAACAACTCTGCCTTCTCTCTCTCCACGCTTAAAAAAAAGAAGACAGCTTCCCTTCCCCTCCCCCATGCTGGGAGAACATAAGCAATGCAAAGTTTACTGTTGTCATCACCTCTGTTTTCGACTCAAGTTTTCTTCACTCAAAGCTTTTTGCAGTTTGACTGAGCAGACACTGAGCATTGTGTGGTGTCCCAGTGGCACAGATATTTAAGCTTTGTTTTGTTGGCAGAAAAAATGTATTTGAAAAGTAGAGGTCAGAGGTTGTTTGACAATTAAAGCCATTTTGTATTTTGATATAAAAAAAACAGATATACTGTAGCATTATTGGTGTTTCTGACTACATATCTTTTCTCTACAACCAACATGGAGGCTTGTGTGGTATAGTATTCATTCTGTGCTTATGTAATCATAACGACAGTAGCCTACAGTATTTGTGATGATACATACGTAGAGGAGTACAGCACCAGCTCATATCACTCTTTCTCGTGGCTCCTCAAGAAGGTTATTCTCATGCTATGATTGATATAGTGCAATGTCCTCACAAACAGCACTCACAGGGTTGTTTACTGTAGGATTTAAGACTTGGGCCTGTCTTCCCCAGTATCTAAACAGCCCGTCTCTTATTAGTCCTGAATGTCACATCCAAGGTTGTTTTATCGCCCTCATCTCTGTTTAAAAAAAAAACATATTTCCCCCGGAATGAAGGAGGGAGAATTTGTACATTTGGTGTTCTCGAAAAAGGCCCCACCATCTTGCACAGTGTCACATTTGAAAAGAGCAAGCAAGCGACCCACAAGATTTTCCCATTCTGTGCTGGGCTGATAAGCGATGACATATTTCCTCCTTGTGGGTCATAGACTTGGAGCAGTTTTATTGCCTTTTGTAATTACATCTGGTTCAGTGTTCTTCTTCCCTTTCCCCTTCCGTCGAAATGGGAAGTGAAATTGTGCTTGTTTACACGCACGCCTATGTCCCTTAAGTGAGCTTTACTCCACTACCAGCATGATCTTTTCTTCGAGGAAAAACCTTTCTCGATGGTTTGAGAAAAATCTTTCTGAGATTAAAACAATCTGCAGAACTTTCGCTCCATTGATCCTAGTGAGGTAACATTTATTTACACTGAGTGTACAAAACATTAAAAACACCTGCTCTTTCCATGACATAGACTGACCAGGTGAATCCAGCTGAAAGCTGTGATCCCTTATTGATCTCACCTGTTAAATCCACTTCAATCCATGTAGAATGAATGGAAGGAGACAGGTTAAAGAATGATTTTTAAGCCTTGAGACAATTGAGACATGGATTGTGTATGTGTGACTTTTAAGGGGGTGAATGGGAAAGATCAAATATTTAAGTACCTTTAACAGGGTATGGTAGTACCCTGTTAAAGAACGTCAACGCTGCTGTTTTTTACACACTCAACAGTTTCCTGTGTGTATCAAGAATGGTCCGTGTGACGGAGAAGTCCGTCACTGGCCGCGGGCAGCGTTTGGTACACTAACACACACGCAGTCAGCCTCCCTGCGCCGTAATCAGCTCCGTTAACAATGTGGGTCGACACACGAGTTAACTTCCCTATCTTAGTACATAACATTTCTCACTTTATTCTCACCTCCCGTCAGTAGCAGTTTATGGTCGAAAGAATATACAGACAAGTGTTCATGTTTAATTTAAGCAACGTGTATTGCACTTATGAATGATAAGGGAGGATGGGATTTCTTTAAATGTGTTATATTGGTATATTGTGTGGTGAGAAACGTGTCGCAATGTATATAATTCATTATGTTTAGCTGGTTGGTTAAATGTAGGCTTTGACGAAGGTAATTGCTTAATTAATTAGTGCTGGGTATGTTCTGATGGGAGGGGCTTCCCTTACAAAAGGAGTCTCTCTTTCAGTTCAATGGGGAACCATTTTTGATTGAGCTGTTGGTGGGGCAGCATTGTTTTAAAGCTGTCCCCATAATGTATACTTTGGATGGCAGCACTGTTGTTTTTGTTGCGGATTCACTATGTAAATAAACACCCTTGCGCAGAAGTACTTTTGCGGCTCCACCATCTTTTTAAAAATGTTGATAGAGGTTAGGTTTTTCAGTTTAGCCTTCTGGCCTACTCTACGTGACAGTCCACCACCCAAAGGACAACCAGCCAACTTGACACAACTGTTGGAAGAATTGGAGTCAACCAAGTGGGTCAGCTTCAATGTTCCCTCTAAGCTGTGCGAGTGCGCCCGGCATGCAGCTCCAGCCTCGCAGTAGAAATATCAGAGCGGGATTGAACTTCACTCAGTTTTCCGTTAGTTATCACTATCAACGTTTCCCTTTACTGTGGGAAATGTGATTGAGTCAACGCAACATTAGCCACTTTCAATGCAACATCCCGAAACAAAACCAGCTATGCAAGAGATTTTGTTGTAGTCAAAATGCATTGGAGTAGGATTCTGTTGCATTGACAAGCCCGTACTCTGCACAGACCGGAGCTGAACTTCTGGAGAGAGTTTGCTGCACTGAAAGTAAAGGGGCTGAATAATTTTGCACGCCCAATTTTTCAGTTTTTGATTTGTTAAAAAAGTTTGAAATATCCAATAAATGTCGTTCCACTTCATGATTGTGTCCCACTTGTTGTTGATTCTTCACAAAAAGAATACAGTTTTATATCTTTATGTTTGAAGCCTGAAATGTGGCAAAAGGTCGCAAAGTTCAAGGGGGTCGAATACTTTCGCAAGGCACTGTAAATGGATCATATGGGTTTGTGCCATTCACTTTGAATTGGACTGTTTTTACAGCATGAGCGGTCGTGAGTAGATGCACTTGTTTTGAGATCAAAGCGAGAGCTACATGTACTGACTTGTGCACATTTGTTAATATCCTTTGCTAGTTAGTAAGTTATTAGCCCAGTTATAGATCATTTGTAGTCAGCAATGGGGGAGGAATTGCTTCCGACAAGAGCAGAAAACATGTGCGTTTCTAGACATCTTTAGAAAGCAAGTCAGTTTAAGAGCTTTTTTTTTCTCTTAAAGGAACAATGTTGTATTTTGAGACGGGCTTGAATAAGCTAAGTAGCCAATAGGCAGAGGGTAGCATAATGTGTCTTGATTCTCTGGTGTAATGGTATGGGAATAATGATGCATTTTATTTTGTAAAGTGGTTTCTTGCATCAAACAACACAACATTTTCAGTCACCTCGTTGTCTGAAGGACAAGTGAATAAACAGGTTCATGTCAAGCCATGAATGTTTTTTTCAATAGTCTCATGGAATTTAGAGCTACATTGAACACCACACATTGGCTGATACTGTAGGCTGATACTGTAGGCTGAATGATAGAACAGCTATGTCCATGTTAAAACGTTATGTGATACATTTTCTCCATTGTTTTGTGTGTATTCTCCTCAATTTTCAATCTTGTCTCATCGCTGCAACTCCCCAGTTGGCTCCATTGTTTTTGATGATAGGCCACTCTGGTAGGCCTACATTATGATGAAATAGTCACAGTAGCCTACTTGACCACTGTTAAAACTAACTTGCGGATACAGCCCCAGTGTTTGCAGTAAACGTGCGCCGAAAGTTGCACCGAATTTTCACAATGTTCAAGTTTGTGACCTGAAATATGCTCAGTGAGGGAAAAAGTAAGAGGGAACATTGGCCAGCCTCCCTGTGGAACGTTTTGTACACTCAGTCTATTTTCCACTTCTACACTCTTGACATTAGCGGGCTCAGACAAATCCCGTCAGACCTTTTGTAAACGTAACATGACATTGGTCTGTATTTTCCTTTCACCTTGGAGAAGTGTATCACTTTTTCAAGTGCTTCAAGCAACCACTTTGATGTTCACTGATTATAAAACTGAGTGATGGCTGACGAGATTCGTGCGGATGGCGTCCTCAGATCTAATCAAGTACGGAACAATCGAAACAGCCCAATAAAATAATCCAAATAGTTTCCTGTTCAATTATTCTTCCGATTATCAAATAATAATGCCTACTGAATCATTCATCTTTCAGCAACCTCCTCAGATCTCTTGGCGTTGAAGCATGCTGTGCTGGATCTTCACTGACATCTCAAAAGCTGGGGATTCATCCATAACGTTCGTGTACTGTACAAACCTGTTGTCCTACATTTGTCAATGCTGCATCAAACATTTGTCAACGTGAAAAATCCACTCCTTTCCCTTTTATTTTCGGATCCCTTCTCACAAAGGTGTCGGTGAGGGAATCAAAAGTGAAAGTAATGACGGCAATGGGCAATCTGATCACCGCTGCTGTAGGGGAAACAAAGCCATCGGCCATCGCTCCACCTCTCAGGTAGAGATGAAACGCTCTCTCTTCTCCCCTCCTGCTGTGCCTCCTGCTAGGCTTGGCCACTGGGCTGATGGAGAGTGCCCACCCAGCTAGCACATAATGTTCTGAGTATCATATGTTTCTTAGAGCATGGTGAGAGTGTGGTTGTCCTATGGTTATTTTGCATACAACCTTTTCACAACATTCTGCTTTGGAACATTCTCAGCACATTTAAGGAACTTAACAAAAAAACATTATTTTTTTAATAGTATTTCATTACTTTAAATAGCCATCACTAGCACCTTAGAGGCTGCTGCCCTATATAGTTGAAGTCAGAAGTTTACATACACATAGGTTGTCATTAAAACTCATTTTTCAACCACTTCACAAATTTCTCGTTAACAAACTATAGTTTTGGCAAGTCGGTCAGGACATCTACTTTGTGCATGACACAAGTAATTTTTCCAACAATTGTTTAAAAACAAATGATTTCACTTATAATTTACTGTATCACAATTCCAGTGGGTCAGAAGTTTACATACACTAAGTTGACTGTGCCTTTAAACAGCTTGGAAAATTCCAGAAAATGACATCATGGCTTTAGAAGCTTCTGATGTATGTATTTCATGGGAAAATCAAAGGAAATCAGCCAAGACCTAAAATAAAAAACATGTAGACCTCCACAAGTCTGGTTCATCCTTGGGAGCAATTTCACACCTGAAGGTACCACGTTCATCTGTACAAACAATAGTATGCAAGTATAAACACCATGGGACCACGCAGCCGTCATCAGAAAGGAGACGTGTTCTGTCTCCTAGAGATGAATGTACTTTGGTGTGACAAGTGCAAATCAATCCCAGAACAACAGCAAAGGACCTTGTGAAGATGCTGGAGGAAACAGGTGCAAAATTATCTATATCCACAGTAAAACGAGTCCTATATCGGCATAACCTGAAAGGCCGCTCAGCAAGGAAGAAGCTACTGCTCCGAAACAGGCATAAAAAAGCCAGACTATGTTTTTCTACTGCACATGGGAACAAAGATTGTACTTTTTGGAGAAATGTCCTCTGGTCTGATGAAACAAAAATAGAACTGTTTGGCCGTAATGACCATCGTTATGTTTGGAGGGAAAAGGGGGATGCTCACAAGCCGAAGAACACCATCCCAACCGTGAAGCACGGGGGTGGCAGCATCATGTTGTGGGGGTGCTTTGCTGCAGGAGGGACTAGTGCACTACACAAAATAGATGGCATCATGAGGTAGGAAAATTATGTAGATATATTGAAGCAACATCTCAAGACATCAGTCGGGAAGTTAAAGCTTTGTTGCAAATGGGTCTTCCAAATGGACAATGACTCCAAGCACACTACCAAAGTTGTTGCAAAATTGCTTAAGGACAGCAAAGGCATGGTATTGGAGTGGCCATCACAAAGCTCTGACCTCAATCCTATAGAATAAACCATTGCCATCTCCTACTTCAAGGTCTCAGAGTGAGTGACGTCACCGATTTTAAACGCTATTAGTGCGCACCCCGCTAACTTGCGAGCCATTTCACATCGGTTTCACTCACCCCCCTTTTGACCTCCTCCTTTTCCGCAGCAACCTGTGATCTGGGTCACGGCACCAATGTAACAGTATAGCTTCCGTCCCTCTCCTCAACCCTACCTGGAATCGAACCAGGGACCCACTGCACCCATCAACAACAGTCACCCTCGAAGCATTGTTACTAGAGGTTGACCTATAATGATTTTTCAACGCTGATACCGATACCGATTATTGGAGGACCAAAAATGCCGATACCGATTAATCGGATGATTTTAAAAAATGTATTTGTAATAATGACAATTACAACAATACTGAATGAACACTTATTTTAACTTAATATAATACATCAATAAAAATCAATTTAGCCTCAAATAAATAATGAAACATGTTCAATTTGGTTTAAATAATGCAAAAACAAAGTGTTGGAGAAGAAAGTAAAAGTGCAATATGTGCCATGTAAAAAAGCTAACGTTTAATTCCTTGCTCAGAACATGAGAACATATGAAAGCTGGTGGTTCCTTTTAACATGAGACTTCAGGTAAGGTAAGAGGTTTTAGTTTGTAGTTAATATAGTATTTATTGGACTATTTCTCTCTATACCATTTGTATTTCATATACCTTTGACTATTGGATGTTCTTATAGGCACTTTAGTATTGCCAGTGTAACAGTATAGCTTCCGTCCCTCTCCTCGCCCCTACCTGGGCTCGAACCAGGAACACATCGACAACAGCCACCCTTGAAGCATCGTTACCCATCGCTCCACAAAATCCACAGCCCTTGCAGAGCAAGGGGAACAACTACTCCAAGTCTCAGAGCGAGTGACGTTTGAAACACTATTAGCGCGCACCCCGCTAACTAGCTAGCCATTTCACATCGGTTACACCAGCCTAATCTCGGGAGTTGATAGGCTTGAAATCATAAACAGCTCAATGCTTGAAGCACAGTGAAGAGCTGCTGGCAAAACGCCCGAAGGTGCTGTTTGAATGAATGCTTACGAGCCTGCTGCTGCCTACCATCGCTCAGTCAGACTGTACCAAATATCAAATCATAGACTTAATTATAACATAATAACACACAGAAATGCAAGCCGTTGGTCATTAATATGGTCGAATCCGGAAACTATCATTGCGAAAAAAACACATTTATTATTTCAGTGAAATACGGAACCGTTCCTTATTTTATCTAACTGGTGGCATCCCCAAGTCTAAATATTGCTGTTACATTGTACAACCTTAAATGTTATGTCATAATTACGTAAAATTCTGGCAAATTAGTTCGCAACGAGCCAGGCGGCCCAAACTGTTGCATATACCCTGACTCTGCGTGCAATGAACGCAAGAGAAGTGGCACAATTTCACCTGGTTAATATTGCCTGCTAACCTGGATTTATTTTAGCTAAATATGCAGGTTTAAAAATATATACCTCTGTGTATTGATTTTAAGAAAGGCATTGGTGTTTATGGTTAGGTACAGTCGTGCAACAATTGTGCTTTTTTCGCAGATGCGCTTTTGTTAAACCATCCCCCATTTGGCGAAGTTTCCTGTCTTTGTTAGGAAGAAATAGTCTTCACACAGTACGCAACGAGCCAGGTGGCCCAAACTCCTGCATATATCCTGACTCTGTTGCAAGAGAAGTGACACAATTTACCTAGTTAAAAGAAATTCATGTTAGCAGGCAATATTAACTAAATATGCAGGTTTAAAAATCTATACTTGTGTATTGATTTTAAGAAAGGCATTGATGTTTATGGTTAGGTACACGTGGTTAGAGTGTTGGATTAACTGTAAGGTTGCAAGATTGATTCCCCGAGCTGACAAGGTAAAAATCTGTCGTTCTGCCCCTGAACAAGGCAGTTAACCCACCGTTCCTAGGCCGTCATTGAAAATAAGAATGTGTTCTTAACTGACTTGCCTAGTTAAATAAAGGTGTAAAAAAATATTTTAAAAATCGTCCAAATCGGTGTCCAAAAATACCGATTTCCGATTGTTATGAGAACTTGAAATCGGCCCTAATTAATCGGCCATTCCGATTAATCGGTCGACCTCTAATCGTTACCCATCGCTCCACAAAAGCCGCGGGGGAACAAGGGGAACAAGGGGAAGGGGAACAACTTCTTCAAGGTCTCAGAGCGAGTGACGTTAACAATTGAAATGCTATTAGCGCGCAACCCGCTAACCAGCCATTTCACATCGGTTACGCTAGCCATGTAGATTTTACATTTCATTTTTTGTTTTAGATACTTTTTGGTATGTTTAACTAGCTGGCAAGACTGATTACTACCATTTACACTTCCTAGCTTAGAATTGAGGCAAAGTCAAAGAGCAAGCAAAGAGGCACTGAGTTTGAAGGTATGCCTTGAAATACATTAGATTAGATACATTAGATTAAATTAGCCTATCAGAAGGTTCTAAAGCCATGACATAATTTTCTGGAATTTTCCAAGTTGTTTAAAGGCACAGTCAGCTTAGTGTATGTAAACTTCTGACCCACTGGAATTGTGATACAGTGAATTATAAGTGAAATTATTGGAAAAATGCCTTGTGCCATGCACAAAGTAGATGTCCTAACTGACTTGCCAAAACTATAGTTCGTTAACAAGAAATTTGTGGAGTAGTTGAAACACGAGTTTTAATGACTCCAACCTAAGTTTATGTAAACTTCCGACTTCAACTGTATATGCCTTCGTTCCCACAACCAAAGTGAAACCAAAAACATATGTTATCACAACTTCCAAGGAACCAACTGTGCTAGCTGGGCACTGGACTCCATTCATCCTCTCTTGGCATTCGGCTTCACAGCTGGCCTGTCATCCATTTGAGGAGTCAAAAAGGCACAATCTTGGCCATCTTGGCCTTCATCAGGATGACTGTAATTTATTTGGCTAGCTTGGCTTAGTTGATGTTGATGATGGGAATGGTTGGTTGCGAGCTAGCTGGGAGATGAATTGACCCTTATCGGAGAGGGCCAATGTCCAGTGACCTGTCCACGTATCACAACAGAAGCACCACTGCTTTCTTTGTTAGAGGCCAGTGGGGAGTCTGCGCTTGCCAATTTACAACACCTTAGTCAGATTGTACAAGGTTTGATAAATGTGGTCTATTGTCATTGACTGGCTTTGGGCTAAGAATTACCCACACATTGATTTTGGCCAGAGTGTTATCTATGGCCCTGGCTGGGACATGGCAGCATCGTGCCCTCTTTTTACTCCACTCCTTTGACCAGTGGCCATATTTTATTACCACTGTCGCTAATTGGTGCGAGAGGAACAGAGGATCCATCTCCAAGTCCCACTTGACTCTTTTTACCACCACTTTTCCCTCTTTTTCCCTCACCTAGACTTAAATAGGAAGCGGAAGATAGAGTAATGAAACCTCATCACCCTGTGTGTGTTAATACAGGGACTGCTCACTCACAGGACCCTTTAGTCTGTCTACTGCGTAGACACGTTGGCATCTCTTTGTCTTTCTCTCCTCTTCTCGCTCCCTCTCTCATTTTCTCTTCCTCTTCTCTTCCTGACTAACTTTCTCACTCTTTCTTTTTTTTCTTCCTTTCTATATCTCTTTCTCCCTCTCTGTCTCTCTCTCTATGTCTCCCCCTCTCTCTCCCTTCCTTACTGTGTCCAATCTCTGTAGCCAGCTCTATACAGGCCATTCTCTTTGATCTGTGTGCCAGAACACAGGATGAGAGTGATCCGCTGGCACCACAAGAACATCCCATTACGGACTTGGGCACAGTCCGGCCGGCCAGGGCCTTGGGAGGCTGCTGACAGGCGCTTCTGCCTGGGTAACTTTGCCTACCTCACACTTTCTCTACCACACACACACACACACACACACACACACACACACACACACACACACACACACACACACACACACACACACACACACACACACACACACACACACACACACACACACACACACACACACACACACACACACACACACACACTGCCAGAACTTGGCTACTTTTTTCTTCCCTAAACAATCTGAGAATGTCACACAGCCTGCTTGTCGGTCTTGTTATTTCAAACCGACTAAACATTTGTCTTTCGTCTATTGTTGTGGCTCCCACACAAAATCAATGGGGCTCATTTATCAAACACGCGTTGAGAATGAGCGTATTTGTTTGAACGTTTCTGCAAAATTCTCAGCACTGTGTGAGACACTAAAGCCAGCACGCACACACACACACGCACGCACGCACACACACACACACACACACACACACACACACACACACACACACACACACACACACACACACACACACACACACACACACACATATATATATATATACACACACATTTCCCTGTGCTCATATACACATATACACACACATTGACTCACAAACAGTCATGATGGATTGCTCCTTTCCATTTTAAACAGTTAGAATGCATGCTACCCTGGGGGACCCTTATGTGTGGAAGTACTTTGAAGTGTCCACATTTAATTAATCTCTAAGATGAATGAGTGGGAGCCAGAGCAGTGTGCCTGCGAGCAACCCGTCCAAGACACAAGTAGAAACAAATGTAGCAACGCCAGATAACGGTCTCTTTTGGGTTTTACTCCCAGCAGACCAGGGCAGATAACAATTCATTCTATCAATCAAGGCCCTGATTGTTTCAGATTGAGCCGCCAATTCTGCTGATTAGGGCAGAATGCTGATTACACTCTCCAGCGGTTGATTACAGTTTTCCTTGTTGTCGTGACTGTCTGTCGTCCTGCTGGGAGGTCGCTGGGTGCAGTGGCAATGACAAGGACAATTGGCTGTAGCCACAGGTCAGTGTAGTAGTGGCTGCAGTTTGAAGACATTTACACACACACACACACACACACACACACACACACACACACACACACACACACACACACACACACACACACACACACACACACACACACACACACACACACACACACACACACACACACACACACACACACACACACACACACACACACGTCCTCTAATAAGATAATAGTGTGAGCGTGGTGTATCAAGCAGCTGTTCCAAATGGCCGGGCACATCTGTTCCTCTCATCCCTCTGCACATCCTGTATAAAGCTGTCTTCAGCCAGCTCCAACACGAGCAGGTGTGAAAGCCCATCATCACACCCACCCCTTCTATCTCAGGGTTTCCCAAACTCGGGTCCTTGTGACCCGCAGGGGTGCACATTTTGTTTTTTTGCTAGCGCCACACAGCTGGCTCAAATAATCAACCAGTTGTCAAGCTTTTATCGTTTGAATCAGCTGTGTTGTGTTAGGGCAATAACTAAAATGTGCACCTCTTGGGTCATGACTACCGAATTTGGGAAATCCTTCTCTAATTATTCATGCTCTCCATTTTTATCCCCCCTCTCTCTTTCTCTCCCTCCCTTGTCATACTCTCCGTCTTTGCCCCTGTCTTGTCATGTTCTATGGTGGAAGGTTGCTATTCTGGCCTAGTTCCAGCTCATTGCTGGGACTCCCCAGCGCGCGCACACACACCCAGCTCTAATCTGGGCTTTATAGAAAAGCTTTCATCTTAAAACTGGAGCATGATCCAGGGAGTCTTCAACCGTGGCTATGTTCACTCCACTCATCACACACACACGCCACACGCACGCACTCATATACACACACACACACACGCACGCACACACACACACACACACACACACACACACACACACACACACACACACACACACACACACACACACACACACACACACACACACACACACACACACACACACACACACACACACACACACACACACACACACACACACACACACACACACACACACACACCCTGCAGAGCCCAGTTAATTGCACAACCACGGCCCTCTGTGTATAGCAAATCAGGTGGCATGTGAGGTAGAGTTCTCAGCCTGAACCCGACGGTTCCCGACGGCCTTGTCTGGCCTGGTCTTATACCGGGTCGGGCCTCAAAGTTCTGCTCTGAAAACAAAACTTTGTCTGCGGACCTTTTAGCCTACTATGGCCCTCTCTCAATCGCAGCAGCTGCAGACACTAGCAGCACCAGGATTCCAATATTGGCTGGGCCAGAGACATTTGTTATTTTTCTGATGATTCAAATGTTTCAAATTGCAATACGAATAGACTGGAGTGCAGTCGGGAGAATGATGTTCCACAAGAGCTCGACAGGCAGCGCATCTCAGTATCAGGACAAGCCCATATTCCAATAGCATCCGTTTACGCTGATACATCCTAACAAAATACAGCCTATGACTATCCTACTAATGTGCCTTGCTGGAACATGTGAACTATCGAAAGTTGACCCATAACTGAACCAAATGTTTTCCTAATCAAACATGCATTCAAAACACGGGGATTTTAAAATGCTAATTAAAATGAATTTTAGGCCGGAAATCTTGTTATCTATTTATTGTTTCATTATTTAATATTCCCTTTATTTCATTTTAAAATTCAAAGCTTGAAACACATGAATGACTTGTATGCTGTTGAATGATTGATTATATTGAAGGAGGCTGTTACGTTAAAACAGATCTTAACAGGACGTGCTCCCACAGCTCGATAGGTAGGTAGATTATATAAGGCTACTACGTAAATCAGGAGCAAAATAATACTCTCTGTTTTCGGCTACATGATCGCATACTAAAAGGTTTAAGATCAAGAGATTAACAAACCCCTAGATTAACTAACCCGAGATTAACTAACCAAATATACAGATGGAGATTCACTGAAACAAAAGCACATTGATTGATTGTCACAAGTCAGAGACTTTTGGTAGGGAGTAGAACAGGCTACTACTCGAGTGAAGAGCAAAATCCATTTGTCAAGCTACATTACATGCTAGCAACATGAGCTAGAATCAAGGTGATCATGAGCGCTCACTTCAATTTAGCTAACACTTCCATAGCCTAATTGTTACCAAATAATCCAAATGTATATTCAGTGAAAACCAACCAAAACCGTGCCGAAATGAACATCTAGGTTACCACACACGACCATTGTTGTCACGTCTGCTTCTGGCTCCTCCCCTCCGGCCAGAATACTAACCACCGGTCCTGGGGGTTCATCATTACGCACGCCTGGCACTCATCATTACGCGCACCTGTCAGTCATTATGATTCACCCCTGGACTCCATTACCTTCATAATTTCCACACCTTATTATGTCACTCTCCCAGGTTCACTCACCAGTTGGTATTGTTCTTGTGTATCTGCAAACTGCCTTATGTTAGTGTCGTGTTCTTGGTTTTGTTGTTTTATTAAAACGTTTCACCTGCACCTGCTTCCGACTCACCTCCCCATCATTACAATTGTTTTAAATTAGTATAACAGTTGGATATGACTTTCAGAGTTTCAGTATAAGCAAGAATGACGTACATTCAATTGCATTAGCCTACTTAATATCCAATATTTTCATTGTTCAGTTGATCATAACTAAGGTGAGCTTTCGGCTCTCTGCGCTTTTTCTATGCCCGGTGGCTGTTTCCTCATCTCCTCACTCTGCTGCTGTCCGCCTCCGCCACATTGTTCTCAACACCAGTTTAAATCAATACTGTTTTCTAGAAATCTGACTTTTTTTCAGGGATAAGGGCTCATTTCATTTCTGTGATGTCAGGCTGGACTGGGCTCAGGCTTCAGCTCACCGGTCTTGGGTCGAACCGGGCTTGAATTGTCAGGCCCCATAAACTCTAATGTAAGGACAGGGCTCAAAGGCCCTTCGTGTATGTGTACCTTAGCAGCTTATGCCTTGGCAGATGTCTGTTGTTGCGATGCTGTGTATAAACTGTTTGCATGTTTAGAGAGAGAGAGACAGGGAGAGAGGGGGATGAAAGAGAGAGGTGTCTATTGTTCACATGTGTGTCTGTGCTGTGAATGAACCTACTTGAGGCATTTTGTGATTCTTTGGCAAGGCTTGAAAGGTGATATGAGAGAGAAAGAGAGAAACCGAGAGAGAGAGAGAGACACACACACACACACACACACACACACACACACACACACACACACACACACACACACACACACACACACACACACACACACACACACACACACACACACACACACACACACACACACACACACACACACACACACAGAAAGAGTGCACTGCCATGCAAAGTTTCCGCCTCTGCCTCTATAAGCTTTCTCATCATCCTGCTAACGGTAGCAGGATTTGTGCAGTAACAGGAACATGGTCTAATGGGGACAGCCTTTCAATTACAATGGCTAATGATTAGTAACCATAATAGCAAAGTATGCCTGAAAAGGCCTATGGGACCACTGTGTACACATCAAAACAATTCAGTGTGTGTGTGTGTGTGTGTGTGTGTGTGTGTGTGTGTGTGTGTGTGTGTGTGTGTGTGTGTGTGTGTGTGTGTGTGTGTGTGTGTGTGTGTGTGTGTGTGTGTGTGTGTGTGTGTGTGTGTGTGTGTGTGTGTGTGTGTGTGTGTGTGTGTGTGTGTGTGTGTGTGTGTGCGCCCCTCTGTCAATGGGTGTATTCCTGCCTGAGAATAGGCTACCCTCTTGAATGTTTGGATGCATGCCTGTCTAAATATGTGTACGGGGTCTATTTGGGAGCAGAGAGTACAGTACATATGTGGGTGTGTGTTCAGTTGGATTACAGGATTACAGCTGGTTCATGGTGACTATAGTAGTTGATGAATGGGGTTTTCTCAGTGTTGGTGAGGTCCCAATATAAATGAGACCTACATGAAGCCCAGTGGCTTTCCTCTAGGGCAGGCCTGGGCAAAGGGCAGCCCGGGGGCTGTATGCTCAGATCACATAAAGAATTTGCGATAGTAAAGTTTTGAAAAACATTAAAAGCCCAATGAATACTCTTCTTTGTGTAATGATTTAACTCCCACCGCATGTGGGACATTTATTTTGAAGGCACGTATAAATAACAACTGCACAAGGACAGACTACCAGGAATCAAGGTAAGACCCAGATGCAGGCACATCGAAGATGCAGGCACATCAAATTGTTTAATAGTTGAATATTTCAACAGGGGCAGGCAATAGACAGGTCAAGGCAGGCAGGGGTCAGTAAACCAGAGGTGGAGCAACTGTACCGGACGGTAGGCAGGCTAAGGGTCAGGGTAGGCAGAGGTCAACAATCCAGAGGTGGGGCAAATGTACATGTCGTCAGGCAGGGTCAGGGGCAGGCAGAGTGGTCAGGCAGACGGGCTCAGAGTCAGGGCAGGCAAGGGTCAAAATCAGGAGTATGAGAAAAAGGAGAGACTGGGAAAAGCAGGAGCTGATAACAAAAACAGAAACAGGACCCAAAGGGCTGTGAGAAATAGGTTTGACTCTGGACACATGAAAGGTGGGATGTATACGAAGAGTACGGGGCAACAGAAGATGAACAACAGAGGGGCTAATAATCTTGGAGATGGGAAATGGGACAATAAACTGGGGGGAGAGTTTGCGGGATTCCACCCAGAGGGGCAGTTCCCGAGTGGATAGCCATACCTTCTGCCCGAGACGATACCGGGGAGCCGTGGTCTGATGGCAATCTGCTTGTCGTCGATACCGGGAGGTGGTCTTGAGGAGGGCCGACCGGGCTTTCCTCCAGGTACGACGACAGCGGCGGGCAAATATCTGGGCAGAAGGTACACCGACCTCTTCCCCCTGCTTGGGGAAGAGCGGGGGCTGATACCCCAGAGAACACTCAAACAAAGATATAACCGTGGTAGAGCAGGGAAGGGTGTGGCGGGCATACTCGACCCACACCAGCTGCTGGTTCCAGGAGGTGGGGTTGGCGGAGACCAGGCAGGGCAGAGTAGCCTCAAGATCCTGGTTGGCTCGTTACGATTGGCCATTGAACTGGGGGTGGAACCCAGAGAACAAGTTGGCCGACGACCCAATGAGGGCACAGAACACCTTCCAGAACCGGGACAAGAACTGTAGCACCCGGTCGGAGACCATGTCCACGGGAAGTCCATGGATCCGGAAGACGTGCTGCAAGATCAACTAGCTGAGCTGAACCCAGATCAGAAAATGATTTTCCTGCATTGGGTTATTCATCAGGAGGTGCTCTGTAAATGTTTTCTGAAAATGAGCCATGTTGTGGATACAGTCACTAAAGTGGTAAACTTCATAAGAGCAAAATCTTTAAACCACAGACAGTTTCTCATTGTTTGAAGAGACAGAGTCGGGTTATGCAGATCTCCCCAACCACACAAACGTGAGATGGCTGAGTTTGGGGAAGGTGCTTTAAAGGGTGTGGGACCTGAAGTCGGAGATTGCTGAGTTTTTGCAAATGAAAGGGAAATATGTGGATTTCCCTCAACTGCAAGGTATTGAATGGTTGGCTGATTTTGCCTTCACTGTGGCCCTCATGAATGAACTGAATTCCAAACTACAAGGGAAGGGCCTTTTTGTTCATCAGATGTGTAGCCTTCTCATAGCCTTCAAGGGAAAATTACTCCTCCTGACCCGCCAAGTAGAAGCCAGCAATCTCACCTACCTCCCGACACTACTAGTCTGTTCCCTATCAGATGACCAGCGGGAGAAGTAGACATCGCTGCTGTGTGCTTTGAACGGTGAGTTTTCTCGTCGTTTTGAGTATTTCAAAGTGTTGGAAAATGACATGCTGTTGGTTTCCTCCACCTTCAATGTGGATAACACTCCCGCTGACCTGCAAATTGAACTTATCGAGCTTCAGTCTGATGCTGTGATTGGAGAACTATTCAAAACAATGTCACTGTCGAGGTTTATGCATCTCTCGATGAACAAAACTTTCCAAAGATTAGGAGTCACGCTCAGAAGATGTTTGTACTGTTTGCGTCAACCCTTGTACAGTATGTGAACAGACATTTTCAGTGATGAAATATAACAAGTCAAGGCACAAATCGTCTCTTACTGACTCTCAGCTCTCATCAATCCTGCGCATAGCGACGTCAGAAACTATACCTGACTTCACTGCTCTAGTCAATGCCCATCAGAGACTTCACTCCTCACACTGACTGAGTAGTTTAAATGTAATGTTGAGCTCTCTCTCTCTTGTGGTTTTGTGCATACCTGTTAACAAGAGTTCTGTCCGTGGTGCTGAATGCACAGTGTACTTTTCATTTTAATAATGAAAATACCTACCAAAAGGAGAACATGGATGTGGTTTATTTCTGTGCATGTTAAAAAGGTCAAATAAGTAGCACATCTGGATGTGATCTACAGTAGATATATCTGTCACACAGTCATACACATGATGTATAATCCTGTAATATGATTCTGGCCTGTGATGGCAAAAATATAATCTAATTTGGCCTTCCATGGAAAATCAGGCCTGCTCTAGGTAGATGGCCTGGCACACACACACACAAACACACACACACACACACACACGCACACACACACACACACACACACACACACACACACACACACACACACACACACACACACACACACACACACACACACACACACACACACACACACACACACACACACACACACACACACACACACACACACACACACACACACACCGTGGTCAGTGTCCTTCTCATTGCTCTGAAGTGGCCAACAGAAATTATCACCAACAAGCTCTCGCAGAATTAGATGTTTAACCACGTTCTCCAAACTTTAAATTTAGAAGTTGCTCCAAACGTCAAATTTCTGATCCAGAGTCATGGCATTACCCAAATGAGTCATTAGTCATGGAATTATGCCCATCCGCCACCCCCGTCCACAACGCCCGAGCAAAACCCAAGCCTATTTGATGGTAATAGTGCTCACTGTTGTGGCCGGTTTGAAGGCATGTTTTCAAGATAGACATCCAATTTCGACATTAATCTTGAACGACCTGGCTGATTACCAGAGAAACAGGCTGAGCTGGGACCCACACCACACTCTATGCATCCGGCTACCCAACACATGCACACAAATAGACACACATACCCCACTCTCCCCTGTGTACTTGGTGCGCTGGCACATAGTTAGCCTATGCATGCTGCCAATCCAGCCTAGAGCATAGAAGTAGACTTCCATCACCCACCCATTGACTTACAGTACATGGGTATAACACATTCTATGAATTCTATTTCTATGGGCTGGAGGCCCCAGAGACTCTGGGTTTGTCCGAAATGGCACCCTGTTCCATACGTAGTGCCCTGGGGCCTGGTCAAAAGTAACACATTAGACTAGCCTACATAGTGCATAGGGTGCTATTTTAGACGCAGACTCATTCAAGTGTTTTAATGAGGAAGCCTTTACTAACTGCTTAGCTGCCGTGTCTGTGCCTCTCTCCACACTGACCAGAGGAGATGTGTGGGCCTCTCTTTGCGCGGCCTGGCTAATTGCTGCTCAAGAACGTCTCTTGCTGTCCCGTCTCATCGATAAAGGCCCTCCGTAGGGAAACCTGGAGGCACCTAAAGACAAAACAAACCTGAACGGCCAATCGATAAGAATGAATGTGAGCGTTACCGGTCAGCCAAAGGCTCCGAACGTGTGTGTGTTTTGTGTGTGGGGTGGGTGGGTGGGGTCGGGGAGGTTTGTGTGTGTGCATGCGTGTGTGTCTGTGTGTGTGTAATTCTCCAGTGCTTCCTGTGTTCTCCTATGGGATCTTTACCCATCACTACTCCACTCTGGGCTATTGTCTGCCTCTGCATTTTGATGCGATTTTGATTAGGCCCTTATCACAGATCTCAGAACAGGCTTCACACAGCTATAATTCTATAATCCTTGACTTGTATGCCATAGATAGATTATCTTAATATGTTTTTCATATTGAGGCCATAAACTATCAAAATGAAGAAAGTCGCACACTCCATGTATAAACTCCCAGGAATTGAATGGGTATTTACCTAATACATTGCTGGGAGTTTATACATGGAGTGTTCGACTTTCTTTATTTTGATAGTTTATAGTTTCGCCGTTAGTCAGCACCTCCACACAAACTATTATTTCTGGGTGTGCACCAGCTCATGTTTTTTAAATTTCATATTGAGGCCACCAGTTGCATATAAAGGTTCATATTTAAAGCTGGAATCCATACTTGGGGAAACTGCCAACATGCTCTATCAGTCTCACTGCAGAATTAGACGTTTATCCACGTTTCTGCCAATATCAAATTTTGTAAGTTGTTTCAAACTGCAAATTCAGAAGGTTAATAAGGGTTAAGGTTTTTGATATGCTAAAACAATGTTAAAACATGAAGTTTAAAGGCACTCATTCAGAATGGTTAAGGTAAGGGATAAGATGTGTCCACCGCTGGGATCGAACACCCGTAACGCGTCAAGCACAAGCGTACATCCTTTTACGATATTATAACAACAAAGAAGTTACTTAAAACAGCTGACACTGTTTTCTTTTCATCTGACGCCATTGAAAGGCATTGCATGCGCAATAGAGGAACAGTGTACCGTATGTTTTCTCTCCTCACCATTCTGAATGCTCCTCTCCTCCATTTCATCAACAAAACAAAAACGATAACAAATGTGCTGGGGGGCTTAAAAAAGGGACCCTTTTTTAAACACTTTTAATGTATTTATTTTTTTATCAGATATCGGACCATTTTATAATCCACTGATTATGACATTGTTTCAGCCTATATTGCCACTCTGTATTAGTGGATTTTTTCAACGCTGTTTCACCGTAAACACTTTTAATGTATTTATTTTTTTATCAGATATCGGACCATTTTATAATCCACTGATTATGACATTGTCTGCTGCAGCCTATATTGCCACTCTGTATTAGAGGTCGACCGGTTATGATTTTTCAACGCCGATACCGATTATTGGAGGAACAAAAAAGCCGATAGCGATTAATCGGCCGATTTAAAAAACTAAAATGTATTTGTAATAATGACAATTACAACAATACTGAATGAACACTTATTTTAGCTTAATATAATACATCAATTAAATCAATTTAGCCTTAAGGTAATAATGAAAGATGTTCCATTTGGTTTAAATAATGCAAAAACAAAGTGTTGGAGAAGAAAGTAAAAGTGCAATATGTGCTATGTAAGAAAGCTAACGTTTCAGTTCCTTGCTCAGAACATGAGAACATATGAAAGCTGATGGTTCCTTTTAACATGAGTCTTCAATATTCTCAGGTAAAAAGTTTTAGGTTGTAGTTATTATTGGAATTATAGGTCTATTTCCCTCTCTACCATTTGTATTTCATTATCCTTTGACTATTAGATGTTCTTATAGGCACTTTAGTATTGCCAGTGTAACAGTATAGCTTCCGTCCCTCTCCTCGCTCCTCCCTGGGCTCGAACCAGCAACACAACGACAACAGCCACCATCGAAGCAGCGTTACCCATGCAGAGCAAGGGGAACAACAACTAGAAGGCTAAGAGCGAGCAACGTTTGAAATGCTATTAGCGCGCGCTAACTAGCTAGCCATTTCACATCGGTTACACCAGTCTAATCTCGGAAGTTGATAGGCTTGAAGTCATAAACAGCGCAATGCTTGACGCAAAATTTTGCACTCCGTTATTGCGTTGGACTCGTTAACTAAGGTTGCAAGATTGGATCACCCGAGCTGACAAGGTGAAAATCTGTCATTCTGCCCCTGAACAAGGCAGTTAACCCACGCCATCATTGAAAATAGGAATGTGTTCTTAACTGACTTGCCTAGTTAAATAAAGGTATTTAAAAAAAGACAGATTTCCGATTGTTATGAAAACGTGTAATCGGCTCTAATTAATCGGCCATTCCGATTAATCGGTCGACCTCTACTCTGTATCTCTGCTTGAAGTGTTTTCTCTGTTCCTATGTGACTCGTCCTGCCACAGTGTCATCTCTCCACCCACTCTCTCCCGCCGCATATTTGCTTTTGTTCTTGTCTCCCTGCCCCCCGAGCTGACTCACAATGATAATCTTGACCAAGCCGTAAAAGGTCAAGGTTAGCCAACAAATTGCCTCAAAGCAATCAGCCCTATCGGTCTCTCTTCTAACACACCATTTGCTCTCTCTCTCTCTCTCTCTCTCTCTCTCTCTCTCTCTCTCTCTCTCTCTCTCTCTCTCTCTCTCTCTCTCTCTCTCTCTCTCTCTCTCTCTCTCTCTCTCTCTCTCTCTCTCTCTCTCTCTCTCTCTCTCTCTGTTTACTCACGCGACTCGTGTCAGGGGGTCTGCCCACTTTGAAGTCGCACCTCTAGAGCGAGGGCTCTGCGAGAGCCGGGGACATCAAAGCAACCGTGGTCCACTTGGTGGTGACATTTCGGCGGCAGCGTGACCCAGTGGGATGTAGCAGGGATTGGGACGATGAGGCTCAGCTGTCCTTTAAGACCCCTGGCTGCTCCAGGGCTGTGGGGTGTTTGCCTCTACTCTACACAGGATTGGCTTTCATTACATGAAACAGGATCCCCCCCCTTACCCCTCGGCCAACAATAGAGCCACCACAGTGCTCTGGAGTTCATACAATCTACTGTAACCAGAACTTCTGTGGACACATGTGCTCCAAACACACACACAAGCACACGCACATGGTCGCGGGCTCCCGTACACACACACACACGTTAAACACACAAACACAGAGACGGACAGACAGACAGACACACACACAGACACTCACACACAAAGGGAAAGTGTGTGAAAGGGTAGCTAGGGGTGCCCTTGTCACCTGGCCTTTCCTGTCAAGTTTGGTGCGAGTTCATCACAACACAAGTCATTCTGCTGCTATGCTTACCTCAATACATTGTAACATACCCAATATCAAAGCATGTAATCAACACAGGTTCAGTAGCTGAAGGAATGTTTTTATGTATGTAGGCTGGTGTAGCTGTTTAGGCTTAGGCAGACAGGTGTTATTAATGTGTCGGCCCACAGGGTACCACATGTAGGGGTGTCATGATCTCCCCAACAGCTGTCTTCAGCTGTGACTGGTATTGTAAACACCTCCTAAAGCCAGGCTTGGTTAGAAGGCTTGGCCCTGGATATTGTGTGAGTCCAAGTACAAACAAAACAAACGGGCATAAGATGAGGAAAGCCCATGACTGTGTTCTATTACAATGTAGAGGGGAGATCCCCTTACATTGGTTCACTCACATTCGGCCCCTGGTGACCGTGTCGTTGTGTGTGTCTGCAGAGCTGGAATCAACATGTTTCCAGGAATGCTAGCTGTTACAAAGCCATCTCGTTGATGGAAATGTGTGTTTGTGTGTGTGTGCGTTGTCCCAGGTGGAGATCGAGAAGCTCGACTACCACCACTACCTGCCTTTATTCTTCGACGGGCTGTGTGAGACTGTGCACCCCTACGAGTTCTTCGCCCGCCAGGGGGTCCACGACATGCTCGAGCACGGGGGCACCAAGATCCTGCCCGTCATCCCCCAACTCATCATCCCCATCAAAAGTGAGTGGCTAAACGTTATTGAAGCGTCACAGAAAACACGTAACGTTATTACGGCACAGATACTGCTGTTAAACGCAACCACAACACTTATCATCATCCTTTTCAAGACTGAGTGGCCGCAAACATTACAGCAACATCGCAGGAACAGTGGCACAACATTATCAGACCATAAACACAACTCTTTCATACAACCACAACCCTCTCGCAGCAAATCTAGGCCAAATCTCCTATAACAAGATTATAAAGAGATCATTTACTAACGTGTGGCCAGTAACCACAAGCCGGAAAGACATGGATTGACAATGGATAAACCCCCAATGCCCTATTCTTCAGCCACTAGTTGTTGCCATCGACACAGTGAAGACCTCAGTGAAAAGCCCACATATGGCTCCTTGCGTCTTCCAGACCTATTATTATTAGACAGCAGGGCTAAGTGTTCTTGTTTTGCTGTTAGTGGATGAGACCCAGTCATAAGGCAATGCTGCCCAGCTCCCATGAATATGGGGACGCGCTACATTTAAATGTGCTTTGCCTCCCTGACTCTGGCGAGTCCGGCAGGACAACACCTCATTGGTTCGGTAACGTCTGCTTCCAACTCACTCCCTCAAACAGGTGGATCCCCTGAACGCAGCTCACTTTCCAGCCCACTTTCCAGCTGACACTTTCAAACACCTAGATCCCCCTGAACGCAGCTCACTTTCCAGCCCACTTTCCAGCTCACACTCTCAAACACCTAGAAACTCCCTGAACGCAGCTCACTTTCCAGCCCACTTTCCAGCTCACACTCTCAAACACCTAGAAACCCCCTGAACGCAGCTCACTTTCCAGCCCACTTTCCAGCTCACACTCTCAAACACATAGATCCCCCTGAACGCAGCTCACTTTCCAGCCCACTTTCCAGCTCACACTCTCAAACACCTAGAAACCCCCTGAACGCAGCTCACTTTCCAGCCCACTTTCCAGCTCACACTCTCAAACACATAGATCCCCCTGAACGCAGCTCACTTTCCAGCCCACTTTCCAGCTGACACTTTCAAACACCTAGATCCCCCTGAACGCAGCTCACTTTCCAGCCCACTTTCCAGCTCACACTCTCAAACACCTAGAAACCCCCTGAACGCAGCTCACTTTCCAGCTCACACTCTCAAACACATAGATCCCCTGAACACAGCTCAGTCTCCAGATCCCAATCACCTGAATTCTAACCACCTGTTCACACACCTGTATGTCATTATCACACACTATTTAGTTCAGTTCTTTGTACCCCATCACTGTGAGGTATTGTTTGTTTTGTAACACACGTCTTTTGGAGCTCTGTTTTTCCCGTGATTTACTCCTGTATGCTAGTTTTTTCCTGCCTCACTAACGACACGTTTTGCCTATTCCCTGCCTGTACTTTAGCCTATCGGATTTCCTGTTATCTACCTATTTCCTGACCTCCCGGACTATGTTACTTGCCTATTCACTGCCTGTACTGTTGCCCTTTTGGACCCCCTGTGTATGACCTTCTGCCTCCCCCTGGACCCAGCTACCTGCCTCCTCCTGTTGTCCTTTGCAATAAACACCCGCTTGCGTCCTGCGCTTGAAACCAGCACTCTGTCTCCCTTCGTGTTCATTACAGGTTTGTCCTGAAATCACGCGCACAGTTGGCAGGCCGCAGACTAGTTGGTCACGTCCAGGGGTGAGCGGGGACTAGCAAAAATAGCTTCAACATTTAGACAGGGATGAAACGACGAACACACAGGCTTCTAAGTTGTTATATGTAGAAAAATATATAATGTATTATTCAGTATGCTTGTATGTTCGCATGCTCTCACTCACACACACACATACACAAACATACGCTAACTTTCCACACACTGAGAGGGTTTGTTTTGCAATGGAGCCAACTAAGTGTCAGTTTCAAAGTGGGAGATTTTAAGCGGCGCCCAGTAAGTGAGTTTGAGCAGTTGGCCGTGTGTGTGTGTGTGTTCAGTGTTTCAGCGCCTGCTGAGGCAGAGGGGTGGAACGACCAACATGAGGCAGGGCCGCTGGAGACATGAAGACATGCTGACAGGTTGACCCTGGCAATAGAGTACACACACACACACACTCACACACACACACTGCTTACTGAGTCGCAACAGAGGACGGACAGAGCATGGCCCAGTGCACATCATAACACCAAGACACAACGGTGTGTGTGTGTGTACATGTGTTTTGGTTTTTGTGTATGTGACTTTTAGTTGTTTACTTGATTTACACTAGAATTCCCATTTTTCAATTTATTCACATAGTTTGTTTAATTTACCAATTGATTTCATTTGAGAAAGTCTGATTGCTGTCTGGTCATGCGTTCAGCTGTTTCACAACACTCTAAAACCAAATGGCTGCATATCGATATATGATTTTTAGACTATCGACAACTCATAAATGTGATTAATGTGTTTTATAAATAAGAGAGAGCTGACATTGTGTTTTTGACTGAGACGATTATTGCTTTGATGCCTCGTTTTCAAAAATTGTCCTTGGTGGTACTAGGCCTATACTGCTTAGATCTGTATCCTCTCATACACGTGTTCACACACACACACACACACACACACACACACACACACACACACACACACACACACACACACACACACACACACACACACACACACACACACACACACACACACACACACACACACACACACACACACACACACACACACTCATACCCAAGTCCACGTAGCCACTATGTCCACTCATGCATACTGACTCCCTCATATAGTAGCTACAAATTCCTAAAACCCAAAGGTGAACCATTCCTTATGAAAACGCACATCTAGCTGTGATAATGGAATTTTAAATGGCCTGCTTGTTATTAGCTTCTTGGTTTATTAAAATCAGGCCCATTTTTGCCTGCCATGCGTCAAACCCGCCGGCCCATGTCTGTGTTGCAGATTAATTACTTTTCAATAGAACTCCAAGGAAGGAGAGAAAAATAAGTGCAGGCTGCAATCTGAAAGGCAGAAAGTTTTCTCTGACTGACGTTAATATAGAAGCCTCCATCTGGCTGGCGCCGGCGGGCTGTTATCTTGCGACTGGCTAAATCACGTTGTTGGACTCTGAATTTTGATGATCATGAGTCATGACTTCGGGTCACCCGATGAGAATACGCAATGGGCTGTGCCGTTGTCATAGACCTTTACTCTGAAACTGAACTCAGGTCAATGTGGAGTGCGCTCGCCTCCTTGCACCCACCTGTCACAGAGGCTACATTAGGCTAGAACAGGGTTCCCCAAATGGGTTTCCAAACCTAGGTCCGCAGGTTTTCTTAGCAAAATAATAAGGGAAGGGGATACCTAGTCAGTTGTACAACAATGTCTTCCGCATCTAACCCAACCCCTCTGAATCAGAGAGGTGCGGGGGGCTGCCATAATCGACATCCACGTCTTCGGCACCCGGGGAACAGTGGGTTAACTGCCTTGCTCAGGGGCAGAACGACAGATTCTTACTTTGTCAGCTCAAGGGATAGAACCAGCAACCTTTCGGCTACCTGCCGACCAATTGTGAATTAAATTGATTAAATTGAGATTTCTTGTCACTGGCCTACACTTAATACATTCCTTAATGTCAAAGTAGAATTGTGTTTTTCACATTCTTTACAAATTAACAAAACATTTAAAGCTGAAATTTCTTCAGTCAATAAGTATTCAATCCCTTTGTATGCCAAGCCTAAATAAGTTCAGGAGTAAAAATGTGCTTAAAACCTGTTTGGGATAGGGGGCAGCATTATTAGGAGTATTTGATAGAAAACACTGATGTCTGTGAGTATAACAGAACTCATATGGCAGGCGAAAACCTGAGAAAAATCCAACCAGGAAGTGAGAAATCTGAGGTTCGTAGTTTTTCAACTCATTGCCTATCGAATATACAGTGTCTATGGGGTCATATTGCACTTTCTAAGGCTTCCACTAGATGTCAACAGTCTTTAGAAACTTGTTTGAGGCTTCTACTGTGAAGTGGGGGCGAATGAGAGCTGAATCAAGGCCTGCCAGAGTCCAATGAGTTGATCACGCTCGCTCATTGATTCTATACATTGTTTCTACGAACTGTAATATAACTTTTTGAACTTTTCATCTGAACTTTCGCCTGGACCTGCCCGCGCTTCTTGAGTTTGGATTTGTTTACCAAACGCGCTAACAAAAGGAGGTATTTGGACATAAATAATGGACTCGATCGAACACAACAAACATTTATTGTGGAACTGGGATTCCTGGGATTGCATTCTGATGAAGATCATCAAAGGTAAGTGAATATTTATAACGCTATTTTTTACTTTTACTGACTCCACAACATGGTGGATATCTGCATGGCTTGATTTTGTGTCTGAGCGCCGGACTCAGATTATTGCATGGTTTGCTTTTCCGTAAAGCTTTTTTGAAATCTGACACAGCGGTTGCATTAATAACAAGTCATAATAAGTTGCCTGGACTCACTCTGTGTGCAATAATAGTGTTTAACATGATTTTGACTGTCTACCTCATCTCTGTACTCCACACATACAATTATCTGTGTGGTCCCTCAGTCGAGCAGTGAATTTCAAACACAGATTCAACCACAAAGATTGGGGAGATTTTCCAAAGCCTCGCAAAAAAGGGCACATATTGGTATATATATATATATATATATATATATATATATATATATATATATATATATATATATATATATTGGCAAAGAAGGGGTCCCCTGATCGGTAAGGATCTCCTTTGGAACCCCTACATTGGTGAACAAGAGCACCAATTCCTTTGCAATATTTTTGGAAGCCATCGTCCGAAGGGGAATGGCTTCTGGGTAGCGAGTGGCATAATCTAGAATGACCAGAATGTATTGGTGCCCTCTGGCGGATTTGGGTAGTGGGCCCACTAAATCCATCGCTATCCTCTCAAATGGCGTTTCGATTATGGGGAGTGGCACTAACGGGCTTCTAACAGCTGGTCGGGGAGCTGTTAACTGGCACTCCGGGCACTCTCCACAATGCCGAGCCACTTCAGCTTGAATTCCTGGCCAGTAAAACCACCTTACAATCTGGTCTCAGGTTTTTATCGATACCAAGGTGTCCACCCAGAATGTGCCCATGAGCTAGATCCATTACTGTCCTCCGGTACCTGGTGGGAACCAACAACTGTTCCACCACATCAACCCCTATTTTCGAGACTCTGTACACCAAACCCTTTTTCATGAAGGGGGGAAAACTATTAGGCATCATCCCAACATTTATGGGAGTACCATCTACGACCTGCACATCTGCTCTGGCTTGCTGCAGGGTTGGATCCTGGTTTTGGGCCGTCCCAAAATTAGTCAAGGACCCTGCCAGGTCTGCTGGTTCTAGATCGTCGTCCTCTGAATTCAGATCGACCCCAGCCCCACTAGTACCGGGCAGATCGTTATCAGCGAGATTTGCCACTTCATCCTCCTCCTCCCCTACTAGCACCTGTGATGTTGTCCCCTGGGATACCTCTTTTCTTGGCTTTGGTTGAAGATCCCATGCTTCTTCCTGCTTGGTCAGGGATGTTGGCTTCTCAAATATGCCATTCTTGTGGCCTAACTTTGCAAAGTTAGGAAAGTCTCTACCCAATATTACATCATATGGCATCTTTGGGACCACGCCGACCTCATAATCCAGCAGACCGTCCTCTGTTTGTATGCTCACTAAGGCCATGGGGTACAGACGGGTATCCCCATGAATGCATGTAACACTGATATCCTGTCTTGTATCCAGTTTATGATTCGGCACTAGGCTTGCAATGACCAGGGTTAGCATACTGCCGGAATCCAGCAGTGCTTCAACCTCTTTCCCTTCAATCTTCACCCTGCACATATGTTTGTTTCTTGATAATTCAAGTACAATGGTTACAACAGGACATGCATACCGTATATCATCTTCATTTTCACCGAGGTTACATTGCATTGGCTCTTCTTTAATAGGGAAGTAGGCTGCAATATGTCCCGGTTGATTACAATTGTAACAGATAATAGGGGTTCGGGGGGATACCCCCTCGACACCCAGTCCCGGTTTCCGTTTTTTCCTTTAGTGTCTCGGCCTGATTCTGATTCTTTCCTCATGGCCCCACGCTGCTCTCTTTCCCCTTCATATGTTGGGACAGCCTTACCCTGTCCGCTCGTTCACCCAGGCCTGGGGAACGGGAATCTTTCCTCCTGTGCCTGCTCAGCTTTTCCTGCCGTACAATACCGTTCAACCAGGCCCACGAGATGGTCGGCGGAAAGTACCTCGTTCTGGCCAACCCATCATTTCACTTCTTGGGGTAGACCTCGCTGAAACTGGTTGAGTACGATGGTCTCGGCGATCTCGGCGGATGACCGGGTCTCTGGTCGCAACCATTTCCGTGCCAGGTGAATCAAGTCGAACATCTGTGTTCGTCGGGGTTGTCCCGGTCGGTAGGACCACTGGTGGAAGCGGTGTGCCCTCATGGTATCGGTCACTCCCAGTCTAGTCAGGATCTCTCCCTTTAGTTTATCGTAATCCTGTGCATCTTTCAACTCCAGGTCGAAATACGCTTTTTGAGCATCCCCTGCCAGGTATGGTGCCAGAAGCCCTGCCCATTCTTCTTTTGGCCACTTCTCCCTCTCTGCCGTCCTTTCGAAGGTGGTAAGATGTGCTTCCACATCATCCTTCCACATCATCCATCATCCACATCATCCTGTACTGCCATTTTTTTGAAGAAAATGATTGGCCCGCCTCTGGGTATTTACTGCTGGTAATTGAGCCCCAATTTGGTCCACTAGCCCCTTTATGTCCCGCCTTATGGCGGACCTTTGTAAACTGTGGCAGGTGAAACAGTTGAGGACATCGGTTTACCATCCTCAGACAGACGGGCTGGTTGAGAGATTCAACCGGACCCTGAAGTCAATGCTCAGGAAGGTAATCGATAAGGATGGGAAAAACTGGGATTGCAATGTTGCCGTATCTGATGTTTGCCATTAGAGAGGTTCCTCAAGCCTCGCTGGGGTTTTCTCCCTTTGAGCTGGTATATGGGAGGCATCCCCGGGGAATCTTAGACATCGCCCGGGAAACCTGGGAGCACCAATCCACCCCGTATACTAGTGTCATAAAGCACAGTCATGCCCATTGTCAGAGAGCACATGAGACAAGCACAGGAGCACAGGAGCACCAGCGGCACACGTATAACCGGCAGGCTACCCTGAGGGAATTTCAACCGGGAGATAAGGTGTTAGTGCTGATCCCCACGGTAGAGTGTAAACTACTAGCCACATGGAAAGGACCATATGAAGTACTGGAGAGAATAGGAGAAGTCAATTATCGGATCCGACAGCCAGGTCGACGGCCCCAGGAACAGATTTATCACATAAACCTGTTAAAAGCATGGAGAGAGAGAGAAACACTAATGGTCACATACCCCACACACACTCGGGAGACAGCCGAAGTAAATATTTCACCCACTCTGTCCCCAGCACAAGTACAGGAAGTAAAGACCCTGATCCAGAAAAACAGAGATGTGTTTTCAGAGGTACCTGGCCGAACTGAGGTTACGGCTCATGATATCGTTTCCCTACCAGGGAGAAAAGTGAGCATGAGGCTATATCGGGTACCCGAGGCTCGACAGGCCGCGATTAGAGCAGAGACGGAGAAAATGTTGACAGCTGGAGTGGTCGAAGAGTCACATAGTGAGTGGTCTAGCCCAATTGTGATGGTCTCCAAGCCCGATGGGTCTTTGCGGTTCTGTAACAACTTTCGGAAGGTAAATCCAGCCAATCTCTATTGTCTCTTTCTCTATTGTTCATAGATCCTTCCAGCCCTCTCTCTCCCTCTTCCTGGTTTTCCTTGACCCTTTATCTCTGGGTCGGCTCCACCTTCTGAGGGTTCCCCTTGCTTCTGGGACTTGTAGATTTGGCGGTCGGCCATTTTGTGATCTGTAGTTCTGACAGGGGTGACCATTTTAGTGATCGGGCAGAGCCCGTTTATTAGTTCTGCTCTCACATATCTGCCATTTATCACTCTACCCCCTTCTTTTCCACAATATATATATATATATATATACATATAAAAAGAGACACTGAATATCCCTTTGGATGGTGTATCAATACACCCAGTCACTACAAAGATACAGGCATCCTTTCTAAATGAGTTGCCGGAGAGGAAGGAAACCACTCAGAAATTTCACAATGAGGCCAATGGTGACTTTAAAACAGTTATAGAGTTTAATGGCTGTGATAGGAGAAGACTGAGGATGGATCAACAACATTGTAGTTACTCCACAATACTAACCTAATTGACAGAGTTAAAAGAAGTACTGTACAGAACACTACAAAGAAATTGGCAAAGCAATTTACTGAGTAAGACTCCATACTGTCAAGCAATGTGGTGGCTGCATCATGTTATGGATTTGCTTGTAATTGTTAAGGACTGAGGAGTTTTTCAGGATAAAAAATCTATTGAGTGGAGCTAAGCACGGGCCAACTCCTAGAGGAGAACCTGGTTCAGTCAGCTTTCCACCACCCCTGTGAGATGAATTCCCCTTTCAGCAGGACAATAACCTAAAACACAAGGCCAAATCTACACTGGAGTTGCTTACCAAGACAGTGAATGTTCCTGAGTGGCCTAGTTACAGTTTTGACTTAAATATTCTTGTAAATCTATGGCACGACCTGAAAAAAGTAGTCTACCAATGATCAACAACCAATTTTACAGAGCTTGACGATTTTTTAAAAGAATAATGGGCAAATGAAGCACAATTCAGGTGTAGAAAGCTCTTAGAAACTCAGAAATACATACATCTGTAATTGCTGTCAAAGGTGATTCTAACATGTATTGACTCATGGGGCTACTAATTTTCCTCCACTTTGACATAAGATAATTTTGTGTAGATAGTAGCCAAAAATGACAATTAAATTAATTTTTATTCCACTTTGTAACACAACAAAATGTGAAAAAAGTCTAGGGGTGTGAATATTTTATGAAGGCACTATATATGTGATTGTAAACAAATGTAAGTAAGGTTTGAAATTATTATGTTTTAGTTAATATATTATATTTGTTTGGGCTTCTTGCGGACAATTTCCCTTCTACAAATGATTAGTGATTGTATTTTTAACCCCCTGACCATCCGCTCAAGAAATAAAATCAGCCCACGGCTGAATCTAGTTGATAATCCCTGGGCGAGAATGATTGAGAAAAGGTTGAGTATTATGATGTGTTGCTTTTGAAACCTTGAAAGGCCTCAATCATGGCACAGGGGGGTTTCTTTTTAGCATTTTGAGCCCAGATTGTCATTTAAAATAACCCTTAACATTGTCATTCCAACACTACATTTTTCAATCGGAGGAAATAAATTATGAGAAAATTATATTGATATGCTGTCATAAGCATTTCCTACCCTCTTTAAATAAGGAACAAAATTCTCAGCCACGTCTCCATTGAGCCTCCACAGATTGGCGTAACATTTGTTCACTCTACGAGACCAAAATTAAATTTTCATTACAAGGAGATCCCCGGCTTAGGAAAGAGAACATTTCGCAGTGATCTGAAAAGTATATTTATATTACAACAAACTCGATTGACTAAAATCTTCAAAATGCCACTCACCTGTGACATTTGGGGGAGATGAGAATACAACGCTGTGCTTATTTTTTGGGGGGAACAGAATATCTAATAGACGCGGCTTGAATAGATGATTACTTTATTCATATCCGATGTGATGCGGATTGTACCAAACGTTAATACATCCGACTCAGATTCTTCCCCTTTTGTGAGAGGCGAGAGCCTGGATGAATAATTGAACAGTCCCACGGTCCAAATGTCACAGCTAGGGAAAATTGTTTGCACTTGTGGTAATTAGAATTTCATTATTTGTTATGTGCGTTTGAAATCCCTGTCAGTCCAGATTCAACCTTATTACCGTGATGGCAGATAGCTCTCCCCGTGTGTGAAGGAACAGGAGAAAGATCCTATAATGGATACGCTCATACTGCCTTGTCTGTAACACTAATACACGCACAGTCACACGTGCATGCCCACACACATGCGCGTAAACAAAAAAGCACATGCACACCCACACACACACACACACATTGAATGGAATGTATAAAATATGAAGGCTTGGAATGAAAGATGATAGGACCATCCATTCTTCATGTTCACATCCTGTCACACAGAGCATGTGTATAAGTGACACCCCTGGGTTTGACGACACAATGTCCTTGTAATGGAATGTTAGCGGTGTGTGTATGAGTGTGTCATCGGTGTGTGTGGATTACACATTCTCCGTCTCTGACTGAGAGTGGGTTTGACATGAATATCACTTGTTTGTGATTGTGTGCATGCCTGTGTGTGTGCGTGCGGGCGTGCAAGTGTGTGTTTTTTGCGTGCATGCGAATGTGTGTGTGTGTGTGTGTGTCCATCACCTCTCCCGAGCTGTTTTCCCCCTCTCATGTCAACCTGTCAGGCCTGTCTCGGTGCAGTGCAGTATGGCTAGAAGGGAGGCTGTGTCTGCGTGTGTGACAGCCATGCATTTGAATATGAGCTGTTTTAACACTCAGGCCACAGGTGATGCCGCATGCCGCTCCCTAAGTGTACTAACTGTCATACTACCCATTTTATGGTTCCTGACCCCCCCTCCCCCTCTCTCCC
The DNA here is from genome assembly GCF_021184085.1 of Oncorhynchus gorbuscha. Lineage (NCBI taxonomy): Eukaryota > Metazoa > Chordata > Actinopteri > Salmoniformes > Salmonidae > Oncorhynchus > Oncorhynchus gorbuscha. Next base: position 56,969,786 of record NC_060182.1, on the reverse strand, counting down.
TCGCTCCCCTCCTTCGCCTGCTAACATAATTCATTCTCGCCCTCTATGTCAGACATGTGTTTCCCCCCCAGATAGCTTAGCTTCTCCCTTTTATTATTCAATATTTGTTTTTGCATGAATAGTTATAACTCCTTTTAGTTCTGTTTATGACAATATCCACTTAAGGGGACTAAGAGCTATTGGGACTGTCCTCTAGCTGCTTCAGCGGCTTTGAAGATAAATATTTTAACGGTTAGATTGTGTTTATCTTGGCTTTAAATGGGAAATCTGCTACATCCATTTTAGGACTTAGAAATTAATGATATACAGTGCATTCGGAAAGTATTCAGACCACTTGAATTTTACAACATTTTGTTACGTTACAGCCTTAATCTAAAATGGATTCAATTGTTTCTCCCCCTCATCAATCTACACAGGTTTTCATGAAGGATCTCTCTGTACTTTGCTCTGTTCGCCTTTCCCTTGATCCTGACTAGTCTTCCAGTCCCTGCCACTGAAAAACGTCCCCACAACATGATGCTGCCACCACCATACTTCATCGTAGGGATGATGCCAGGTTTCCTCCGGACGTGACGCTTGGCATTCAGGACAAAGAGTTCATTCTTGGTTTCATCAGGCCAGAGAATCTTGTCTCTCATTGTCTGAGAGTCTTTAGGTGCCTTTTGGCAAACTCCAAGGTTGTCATGTGCCTTTTACTGAGGAATTGCTTCCGTCTGGTCACTCTACCATAATAGTCTGATTGGTGGGGTGCTGCAGAGATGGTTGTCCTGGTGCTCTGTCAGAGTGACCATCGGGTTCTTGGTCACCTCCCTGACCAAGAATAATAGCCATTGTGTTCTTGGGAACCTTCAATGCTGCAGACATTTTAGTACCCTTCCCCAGATCTGTGCCTCAACACAATCTGTTCTCTGAGCTTTAAGGACAATTCCTTTGATCTCATGGCTTATGGGGAGTGGGGAGAACAAGTATTTGATACACTGACAATTTTGCAGGTTTTCCTACTTACAAAGCATGTAGAGGTCTGTCATTTTTATCATAGGTACACTTCAACTGTGAGAGACGGAATCTAAAACAAAAATCCAGAAAATCACATTGTATGATTTTTAAGTAATTAATTTGCAATTAAACAGCAGCAATGCAGTTCTTGACACACTCAAACTGGAGCACCTGGTACCTACTACCATACCCCGTTCAAGGGCACTTAAATATTTTGTCTTACCCGTTCACCCTCTGAATGGCACACATATACAATCCATGTCTCAATTGTCTCAAGACTTACAAATCCTTCTTTAACCTGTCTCCTCCCCTTCATCTACGCTGATTGAAGTGGATTTAACAGGTGACATCAATAAGGGATCATAGCTTTCACCTGGATTCACCTGGCCAGTCTATGTCATGGAAAGGTTTGTACATTCAGTGTACACTTGGCTCGTCCTAGCTCATTTGTAAACAATACATTTTGATACATTACTGCTGTCGGCCAAATTGCCCGTGATTGTCGCTCAAAAAACTGAATCTGCAACAATGACAAGTTAATTAGTGGGTGATGTATATTTCTTAATTTCCTTAATCTGATAGTGGTAGTGGGGTGGTAGACGCCTAGTCTCCCTTATTGCTCAGATCAGGTGCCTACATAGTGGCACACACACACACACACAGACACAGACACACAGAAGTTGCCTCAGACAGATCCAACTCATAGGGGCCCAGCTTTTGAGCTCCATCAGAAAGCGATTTTATGAATGGAAAATGAATTTGTTTATGCAACTAATGTTAGTGCATCGAATCATATCACATCGAAACGAATCGCATCAAATCGTTTCAAACTAAAACGTATCGTTCACACATCATATCATAACCCATGTCTCAAGATGCATATCAAATCCTCTTGAAAGGGAAAGATGCACATCCCTAGATTCTTGCCTGAGAAATTGCTCTTTGCTAAGAAGCATTTTCTTTCTTGTTGACCCTTTTGTATTAAGAACAATCACAGCAAGGTACTTAATTGTTACCCAGAAATGATTTCATATGGATAAAAATGGCTGCATTGGACCTTTAAAGCAACACTTTCTTATTGTAATGAGCCAGATAAACAACAGGTACACAACAGCAGGGGTCTGTGGAAGTCTATTGGTTTATTAGAGTCCAAGATTAAGGGATGGTTAAAAAGGAGGAAAACATATGTAAGGAGTCACCTGAGAAGTGCCACACACACCTCTCTTCCCACCCATCTGCCCACTAACACCCACACAGAGACACGCACGCACACGCAGCGACATACTGTACATGCATGTATGTACACACACACTCACACACTAAATGTCGCCCACACACACAAGCTAGTAATCCTTAAGTTACAAATCACAGATGTTTTCCTCTCTTCCGTCCCTTTTTTCTCTCCCTCTTTTGTTCTCCCTATCAGCGGGAGATGGAGTTAAGTGCAGCTGTCGGCCAAATTGCCCGTGATTGTCTCTCACTTATTCCTTCCTGTCTCTGTGGTGCCTTTTGAAATCTCTGATTGCAGCCAGTCATTTCAAGTCAAAGGCTGGCACCAAAAACCATTGATTTCAGTGGAGGTAGTGTGAATGCCGCGTGACCTCATTCTGTCTTTTCTGCTAAATGTGCTAAATGTTAACAATAGGGGGGCTGAATCGTTAATTCTCAATCACACACCACCCTAGGGAAAGCCTCTATGAAAACAAGCACACACACACACAACCCCCTCTCCCAGACCTGTAACCCCTGACCTCTATCCTGTGTGCACTCCATAGAAATAGAATCACTAGATGAGCCGTCGCCATTCAAATCAATTGTATAGGTCCGGGTGGACGGCGGCCATATTGAATGTACCAATAACAATGATAATGAATTCATGGTGGTCATTCTATGGTGCCCATAAACATGTAAATCAATGTATGGTTATGAGTGTACCCATAACAATAATAACATTCTATTTCTTTGGTGCCCTTCCTCTCTGTCTCACAGATGCCTTGAACACGCGGAACAGGCAAGTGATCTGCACCACGCTGAAGGTGCTGCAGCACCTGGTGGTGTCTGGAGAAATGGTGGGAGAGGCCCTGGTACCCTACTACAGACAGATCCTGCCCATCCTCAACATCTTCAAGAACATGAACAGTGAGTCACTTACATTATAGATCTAGCCTATACTGTGTGTCTGGCAGTATGTGTATGTTGGTGAATTTGACGGGTAGTCCAAGAGGGATTTAAACGCGCAACCCTGCAACAGCTACGCTACCTAAGCCATTACGCCATCCCCAAAAATGCTGAACCACTTGGTGAGGTTGCTGGTGTTGTGCTACGGATGCTACGGTATGTTTGCGAGTATGTACAGTACAGTATGTACAGTACAGTATGTAGCCTATGTCTTTGACTGATGACAACAGCGATACTGTTCATGTTCACTAGGCTAATTGGTGAAAGGACAGTTTGAATGGCAGATGTGGTATCTTTAATTTATATATATATTTTTTAGGGGGTAGATCAGCTTTACTATTGCAGATAGATTGTAGGTTCCATCGATGTGATTGTCTGTATCGTTTCCAATCCCCCATATATTTAAATATATACAGTGCCAGTAAAATCAAATCAAATGTATTTATAAAGCCCTTCGTACATCAACTGATATCTCAAAGTGCTGTACAGAAACCCAGCCTAAAACCACAAACAGCAAGCAATGCAGGTGTAGAAGCATGGTGGCTAGGAAAAACTCACTAGAAAGGCCAAAACCTAGGAAGAAACTTAGAGAGGAACCAGGCTATGTGGGGTGGCCAGTCCTCTTCAGGCTGTACCGGGTGGAGATTATAACAGAACATGGCCAAGATGTTCAAATGTTCATAAATGACCAGCATGGTCAAATAATAATAATCACAGGCAGAACAGTTGAAACTGGATCAGCAGCACGGCCAGGTGGACTGGGGACAGTCATCATGCAAGGTGGTCCTGGCAAGAGAGAAAGAGAGAATTAGAGAGCATACTTAAATTCACACAGGACACCGGATAGATGTACTCCAGATATAACAAACTGACCCTAGCCCCCCGACACATAAACTACTGCAGCATAAATACTGGAGGCTGAGACAGGAGGGGTCAGGAGACACTGTGGCCCCATCCGATGATACCCCCGGACAGGGCCAAACAGGAAGGATATAACCCCACCCACTTTGCCAAAGCAAAGCCCCCACACCACTAGAGGGATATCTTCAACCACCAACTTACCATCCTGAGACAAGGCCGAGTATAGCTCAGGAAGATCTCCGCCACGGCACAACCCAAGGGGGGCGCCAACCCAGACAGGAAGATCACATCAGTGACTCAACCCACTCAAGTGACGGACCCCTCCTAGGGACGGCATGAAAGAGCACCGTTCAAAAGTTTGGACAAGCCCACTCATTCGAGGGTTTTTCTTTCTGTCTTTTTTACTATTTTTCTACGTGGTAGAATAATAGTGAAGACATAAAAACTATGAAATAAGAGGTATGGAATCATGTAGTAACCAAAAAAAGTGTTAAACAAAGACAAAGGGTGGCTACTTTGAAGAATCTCTTCAAAGTATATTGATTTGTTTATGGGCGAGTTCCCGCTCCCATCCATTTCCAGGAATCAAAGGCTTGATGTTAGAGAGCTGCCGCTATTAACATGTTAATGGAGAGTTTTTTTTTTGTGTGTGCATGCATGTCTGTGTGCTCACTATTACTTGCTATAAAAGCTTATTTTTGTCCATACATACCCTGAATGTCCCATATCCCATCAAGGTTGACCTTGAGTCGTGCTCATCCCCTTTCATCTAACTAGATGCATCATTTTTCCTTTTCCCATCAATGTATTGGCTTTAGACTAGAGGACAACCAACACCCTTCTGATCCCCAAGCCTCCACCCCTATCCTACGTGACACACGGCATCTCCAGATTGGCATTCGATAGGCAGGGCTCTTTGTGTGGCGCTGTCAAGCCTCAAAGCGTCGACACGGCCCCATTCACAGCCGGACGGTGAGAGACAGACGGACAGCTCGACTCAGACAATCCCCAAAACGCCAGTCATTCACCGGCGTCAGTGGAATGTGAAAGAAGAGTGGCATTGTGAATCAATCACTTAAACACAGGGCTTAAACAGGGCCTGAACACAGGGCTTTAGTCTATTAATCAATATCCAATTTGAATCTCTTGTCTCTTTAATTTGGTTACATTATCTCATTGCCATTTTAGCATCGGGGGAGAAGAGAGAAAAAAAGGAAAGACGGGGAGAAAAAGAGAGAAAGAAAGACAAAAGGGAGGATAGAAAATGGTGTCTTATTAGCACTGGGGCCTTATGCAAATCTCCTCTGTAAATTAGCTGTCAAATCAATCCCTAAACCGTTTTGGAGCGGGTGTATTTTGGGCGCAGCGGTTGGGCTGGCGAGCCCCACTAGGAATAGTTTATCTCTGCCTGATAGCTGCCCTGCTGCCTGGGTTGGCTGCTGCCTCCATCTGGTCTGGTCTGGTCTGGCATTCATTATTCCATCCCCAGCCCCCTATCACCTGGCTCGGCTGGTCCCTGCTCCTCCTGCTCCCCTCTAACAGGGGGCCAGTGCTGAGACAGAGTACACACACTGGAATCCAGGCCTCGAATTTCCCAGCGGAATCGACGGCCATGGTCGTGGATGCCCCCTTGTGTGGCCGTAATGCCCCATAAAAAAATGCCTTGCGGCCATGGTGGCCATTATGCCCTTAGGCTGAATATAATAATTATAATTCCCTTCTCCCGGCTGCCACTCGCCATGTTCCTGAAGACACCACTCATTCACATGGCTCTCTCAGATATCTCAGTTCTTATTTGCCAATGCCCATCATGTGATCGGGTCCGTCTCAGGCATCACAGCTACGAAGTACAAGTGAAGACAGACACATCAGGATTCTTAGCTAATTCTGAGGCATCTATATTCTATTGGTTAGCTTGTCGTTCTGTGCCAGAAAGAAATATTCGAAACAGACTCTGGGACCATTGTGAGACATTGGTCAATACTTATTGTCCACCATAATTTGCAAATAAATTCATAAAAAATCCTACAATGTGATTTTCTGGATTTTTTTCCCTCATTTTGTCTGTCATAGTTGAAGTTTACCTATGATGAAAATTACAGGCCTCTCTCATCTTTTTAAGTGGGAGAACTTGCACAATTGGTGGCTGACTAAATACTTTTTTGTCCCACTGTATATACTGTACTCTATACCATATACTGCATCTTGCCTATGCCGTTCAGCCATCGCTTATTTATATATTTTTTATGTACATATTCTTATTCATTCCTTTACACTTGTGTGTATAAGGTAGTTGTGAAATTGTTAGGTTAGATTACTTGTTAGATATTACTGCATGGTCGGAACTAGAAGCACAAGCATTTCGCTACACTCACATTAACATCTGCTAACCATGTGTATGTGACAAATAGAGATTTGATTTGATTTAAAATAATTCCTTCGACATTCGAATGTTCGGAGTTTGGCTAATCTACTTCGAAAACAAGGTAAGACATGCCCCATTGTCACGTGTGCTCCCTCTCCGGCCTCTAGGTCACCAGGCTGCTCGTTATGGTGCACAACTGTCACCATCGTTACGCGCATCAGCTCATAATGACACTCACCTGGACTCCATCACCTCCTTGATTACCTGCCCTAAATATGCCACTCCCTTTGGTCCCTTCCCCAGGCGTCACTGTTTCTGTTCCAGTGTCATATCTGTGGGTTGTTTGTGTTTCTTGTTTTGTATTTAGTTGCGTTTATTTATTAAAATGCTCACTCCCTGAACTTGCTTTCCGACTCTCAGCGACACGTTACACCCATGAAATGACAAAAAAAAACATCCAGGTTTTAAACAATGACATTTATGGTTAAACAGTTTCAAAATGTTGACTGCCTCCACTCAGATTGCAAGGTGTGTGATGTTGCGGTGCACAACTGGCACTGACCTTTCTCTCCTAACGAGCAGTACCTCAGGTATGTGAACAGAATCAAGCCTTTAGACATTCATATTAATTACCCTACATTATATTTGTCAAACATTGCTGGCGTTCAAATTTGATTGGTCACATACACATGTTTAGCAGATGTTATTGCGGGTGTGGCGAAATGTAAAAAAATGCTCGCGTTAAGCCTAGATATATGTAATTTAATGCTTGGCTACATTTTCTGGTTTCTCCCTCACGTTAGCATTGGTGTGGACATGTGAGGCTATTAGCCAATACGCAGATACTGTATCACCTACATATGACTGGCAAATTAGTTATTTACATTTACATACACTTATGTTTCTCTTAACAGAATGGCTAGGGTTTTTTGGTTTTCAAATGAATTTAATTGGTTATTTTGGTTAATGGCCTTGGTGCCCTAGCAGATGGTGCCCTGACCGTAGATTGCTTTGTATGTTTCGATTTTTAGTTTGGTCAGGGTGTGATGTGGGTGGGTATTCTATGTTGTTGGTCTAGGTTTTCTTTTTCTATGTGTTTGGCCTGGTATGGTTCTCAATCAGAGGCAGCTGTCTATCGTTCTCTTTGATTGAGAGCCATACTTAGGTATCCTGTTTTCCCATTTTTGAGTTGTGGGTGATTATTCTCTGGTTCGTGTTTGTTGCACCTGTCAGAACTGTTTGTTTATCATTTTGTTGTTTTTCTTCGTGTATTCATGGTTGATTAAAAGTTTTATGGATTCGTACCACGCTGCACTTTGGTCCTCCTCTCCTTCTCCCGACGGCAATCATTACAGATGGTCTTCGTGCCCTGGCAGATTGGGCACCTCTTGAAGTCCACATGGTCTTGCCCCTAAAATCTTGAAATTCCAGGCTTGCTGGCAGCCCATTAACGCTTGTCATAGGCCTCCGTCTTAGGAAATCCAGGACAGCGTCCCAAATGGTACCCTATACCCTTTATAGTGCACTACTTTTGACCTTGGAGCTCTGGTTAAAAGTAGTGCACTATATACAGCAGGCAATAGGGTTCCATTTGGGACACAGTCAAACACATACATTACTGTATGAGGATTTTACCAGATCAACACGGAAGATTGCTTCCACTCTATTCGAAAAACAAGTGCAGGCTTTTAACCTATCAAGGTCGTGATGAGCACTTGATGGGTTGTATACACAGCCTGAAGCGCTTCCTACTGGACCAGTCTTGGTGACCGCTGCGTTAGAATATGGTTGTTGATGTATGAACACTGTACACATTAACAAGCCTCATGATGAGCACAAGACATTGAAAAGGTGTTGAAAATAGTGGAAAGGACGTTGAAAATACCTTTTTTTAAAGTGCTCACTGGGCTACTGCTATGAAGTTTGACGCAATGGTAGAGTCATCTTTTCATGAACCCCTATCACTATCGCAATACTCAAAGGTCTGAATTGGAAATGTATGAATCACTCTCTATGCACTACTTAAGCCTATTACTTTGCAGTTTGTACTTTGACGTTTCAAGTTCACTGTCATCTATTGAAGTCTTCCCTTTGTGCGGCATAGTTTTATTTTTGATTCATCAAAGCCTATCCATGATCTAATGAGTTTCCCACCTCCGGCTTGCTTTGTCACGCACATAATTCAATCATTCTGAACAAAAATGCAACGATCCACAAGATAGAAGCTACATTAATCAAACGCATTGCACAGATTCTACAGAACACAAGGCACAAAAGACTTCAGTCTGTGGTTGACTGGTAACCTCTTTCCCACAACGCTCCCACACCATAACTCACTACTACTGGGCCTAACCCCCCATTCCAGCAGTAGCATCCCCTCCCCCCTCGCTCATCTCCCCAGCCAGCCACAACAGAGCTCAGTGTCCGCAGCTGGAGTCTGGACAGAGTGACGGTGGGTGGGATAGGGAAAGGGAAGGGGAGGGGGGACGTTTGGGTGTGGGGAGGGTACGCCAATGGCTCCATGAAAGGACATCTTGTGTCCCCCATGTGCAGCTGTTGGCTGCTGTGGTGGTGGTGGGCGAGAGGCGAGAGAGTGCCACCGCCAGCGTTCTGTCTCTGGCTCCTCACTCAGTGTCTCAACACACTGTCCCTTTTATCAGGGCTGCCAGCCCCCCGGCCACAAGTCTCCTCTTTGTGTGGTCCCCCCAGCTATCTAACACAGCAGAGCTCTGTTTCCATGTCCCTCTCTGCCCCCCCCCCCCCTCCTGGTCCCTGTCCATACACTTCAAATTCAGAGCTTTGGGTTGGGGTTGAGGTAGGCCCTGGCATCTCCTTGGGCAGCCCCGTTGGGGTCTTTAGGTGTCATTTGACTACCAGGTCACCCTATCTCACTCTTAGAAATGTGCATGGTCTTGACCTGTGGCTGTGAGAGTGGCCCGGATGCTAAATAAAGAAGGAATTTATGCATGTCTCCATTCTCAGATACGCAATATAACTAGGCTTATGTTTGACTTGCTGCAAGCAGCCATTGCAGCTGACACTGTAATGTTTCAAAGGGAAGTTAACAATGATGAGTTATTATGGTGGAGATGATGCATTATAATACTTTATGCAGCACTTTGTTTTCTGAACCAGCTCTGTGTGTGTGTGTGTGTGTGTGTGTGTGTGTGTGTGTGTGTGTGTGTGTGTGTGTGTGTGTGTGTGTGTGTGTGTGTGTGTGTGTGTGTGTGTGTGTGTGTGTGTGTGTGTGTGTGTGTGTGTGTGTGTGTGTGTCCGTGTGTGTGATGACGGGGTTTAGGGTAGTGCAGAAAATCACAGATGCAATTTGCACGGCTCTCTTGTTTGCTTGCTGTGATGAATCTCATCCCTAATGGGATGCAACAAACATTCCTTATGAGGGGGCAATGTAGTCCGTCATCCAGCAAATTCCTCTCTTTTCAGGAACAGCAGTTATTTACAGTGCCTTCAGAGAGTATTGACACCCCTTAACTTTTTCAACACTTTGTTGTGTTACAGCCTGGATTTAAAATGGATTATATTGAGATTGTTTTGTCACTGGCTCACGCACAATACCCCATAATGTCAATGTGGAATCATTTTTTCCCCAACCCAAATGTTTAAAAGCTGAAATGTCTGGAGCCAGTAAGTGTTCAATCACTTTTATGGCAAGCCTAAATGAGTTCAAGCGTAAAAATGTGCTTAACAAGTCACATAATAAGTTGCCTGGACTCACTATGTGTGCAATAATCATGTTGAACATGATCTCTGTACCCCACGCATACAGATAAATGTAAGGTCCCGCAGTCGAGCAGTGAATTTCAAACACAGATTCAACCACACAGACCAGGGAGGTTTTCCAATGCCTCGTAAAAGTAGACATTGAATATCCCTTTGAGCACGGTGAAGTTATTATTTACACTTTGGATGGTGTATCAATACACCAAGTCACCACAAAGATACAGGCGTCCTTCCTAACTCAGTTGTTGGAGAAGAAGGAAACCATGAGGTCAATGGGGACTTTAAAACAGTTACAGAGTTTAATGGCTGTGTATGAAGAACACTGAGGATGGATCAACAACATCGTAGTTACTCCACAATACTAACCTAATTAACAGAGTGAAAAGAAGGAAGCCTGTACAGAATAAAAAATATTCCAGGCACTAAAGTGGTACTACAAAAAATGTGTCAAAGCAATTAAATTTGTCCTGAATACAAAGTGTTATGTTTTGTGCAATGGTGAGATGAATTCACCATTCAGCAGGACAATAACCTAAAACACAAGGCCAAATCTACACTGGAGTTGCTTACCAAGAAGACCGCGAATGTCCCTGTTTGGCCCGAGTTACAGTTTTGACTTAAATCTATGGCAAGACTTGAAAATGGTTGTCTAGCAATGATCAAAAACCAAGTGAGAGAGCTTTAACAATTTTTTAAAGAATAATGGACAAATATTGCACAATCCAGGTGTGCCAAGCTCCCATAAAGACTCACAGCTATTATTTCTGCCAAAGGTGAATATAACATGTATTGACTCAGGGGTGTGAATACATACCTCAAATTAAAGCAAGAGAGGGTATGCTAAACAACTTTTGTAGTACAACTGTGCTGCGGTCGTACTAAAAAAGTTATTTTGCACAACCTTGAGTGTACAATTGCTTTTATACAACGGGTTACCAAATAAATAAAAATTATTATTTTGATTCATGTATTCATAGGCCACTATTTCATCGCTCAATGAAAATGTAGACCTAGTCCCGACTCCTGACACATGGTTGCTAGACAAGGTTGCTAAAGACGCGACCCAGTTATTAAGTATTTTTGTTCTATATCTATGAACACGACCCAGTCGTTCGTTCTAAATGTTTCTCTTATCCCATGCTTTCTAGCTAGTGAACTATGACTAACACAGTTTGGTCAAACAGTGAAGCTATAATAACGGCAAAGTTCAGTGGTTGCTCCACTAAAAGTTTTGCAATTATGCTGCAGGACTTAGAGGTAATTTGTGGTTTAGTACGGTACCCTGCGTCACCACTTCATTGTTTCATACCTGCGCAAGAGAGAGTTAGTGCACTGATTGAGCTTTTGGTTCTACTGTGTCACTAACTGTCAGTGAATGGGCGACATAAACCTAAATAGAAACTGATAATTGTGTTACTAAAACTGTTGTTACACTAAGGTTTTTAATATTTGATTTTGGTCCTACTGTAGTACTGTAGGCCACTCCCGACCGGTCACGTTATTCAGCGCCTGAGTGGTGCAACTGTCTAAGACGTTGCATGGCAGTGCAAGCTGTGTTACTACAGATGCTGGTTCAATACCCGTGCCGACCTCGACTGGGAGACCCATGAGATGATTGTAGGTTTTTGGTTTCTCTCCCTCTAAAAACATAAATATTTCTAAATAAGAAAGTAGCTTTATTTACAAATTAGTAACAATATCTCACCCCATGTTCAAAAATTGTATTTTTCCCTCGCTCTGTAATGAACAAGTGCTGGTTTCAAGCGCAGGGCGCAGCAGGTGTTTATTGCAAAGGACCACAGGAGGAGGCAGGTAGCTGGGTCCAGGGGCAGGCAGAAGGTCATACACAGGGGGTCCAAAAGTGCAACAGTACAGGCAGGGAAAAGGCTAGTAGCATCGTCCGGAAGGTCAGGCAATAGGTTGATAACAGGAAATCCGATAGGCTAAAGTACAGGCAGGGAATAGGCTAGTAACATAGTCCGGGAGGTCAGGAAATAGGTAGATAACAGGAAAGTACAGGCAGGGAATAGGCAAAAGGCGTCGTTAGTGAGGCAGGCAAAAACTAGCATACACGGAAGTATTAAATTACGGGAAAAACAGAGCTCTGAATAGAAGTGTGTCACAAAACTAACAATACCTCACAGTGATGGGGTGATAATGACATACAGGTGTGTGAACAGGTGATCAGAATTCAGGTGATTGGGATCTGGAGAGTGAGCTGCGTTTAGGGGATCTAGGTGTTTGAGAGTGTGAGTTGGAAGCAGACGTTACGCTCTCATTTCTCTCATCTCACAGGCAGTTAACCCACTGTTCCCAGGCCGTCATTGAAAATAAGAATTTGTTCTTCACTGACTTGCCTGGTTAAATAAAGGTAAAATAAAAATATATATATTTTTTAACATTATTTGAAAACGAAATCATCACCAAAATGTTATTTTTTAAACAAAGCAATTATTGTTATTATTATTAATAATTTATAATTACATAAAAGCCCGTTGGATATTCTCACAGATATATTATTAACCCTGTTATTAGCAGGACAATGTATATTGGTCATATTGTTCATGGCTGCCGAGTGGCGCACAATGGGATTGCCTTACAGAGAACTCCAGCTGAAGCGAGGTTCAAGTCAGGAGGGCAGCTGGCACCGGATGGGCCGCAGAGCCGCGCACAGAAGACCGACCTAGCCCATGGGGAAGGGAGGAGGAAGAAGTGGGAGGTCTCACTAGTGTTGAGTAATGTGCTGTTTAAAAGTGGTGTAGGTCTTATTAATTTAAAGAGCATATTGAAGCTAGAAGGAATTGGATTTGAAGCAATAGATTACAACTATTTTTGTAACGTTTCGTGCTGCTCTGAGATAAGATTGGGGACTGGTCTTGATAAATGAACAATATTTTATTTTCACTGAATCTCCATTTGGGTATTGGTTAGACTAGAATTAGAAAATTAGGGTGTAGAAATGTTATGCTCTTAGTGTAACCTTTATTTAACTAGGCAAGTCAGTTAAGAACAAATTCTTAATTTACAAGGACAACCTCCTCTTTCCTCCCCGTCATGGAATTGAACCCTGGTCTCCTGCATGCCTGCACGACACAGGAATTCTTTAGTTAACCTGTGGAACCCCGTTCCGCTAGCGTAACCCCCCCACAACAGCCAGTGAAAGTGCAGGGCTCCAAATTCAAAACAACAAAAATCTCATAATTAAAATTCCTCAAGCATACAAGTATTTTACACCATTTTAAATATATAATTATCGTTAATCCAGCCACACTGTCTGATTTCAAAAAGGATTTATAGCGAAAGCACCACAAACGATTATGTTAGGTCACCACCAAGCCACAGAAAAACACTTTTCCAGCCAAAGAGAGGAGTCACAAAAAGCACAAATAGAGATAGAATTAATCACTAACCTTTGATGATCTTCATCATATGACACACATAGGACTTCATGTTACACAATACATGTATGTTTTGTTTGATAAAGTTCATATTTATATAAAAAAATCAGAGTTTACATTGGCACGTTACGTTCAGTAGTTCTAAAACATGCGGCGATTGTGCAGAGAGCCACGTCAAATTACAGAAATACTCATAATAAACATTGATAAAGATATGACTATTATACATGTATCTTTAGATAAACTTCGCCTTAACCTGTAGTGACGCCCAGCCCGTGAACGGGACCGTTATCATCATCTGACACTAATTAGCATAACGCATCGGACATAAATCTTCCTAGAAACTATTCCTATTCATGAAAATCACAAGTGAAATATATTGGAACACAGCTTAGCCTTTTGTTAATCACCCTGTCATCTTAGATTTTCAAAATATGCTTTACAGCCAATGCTAGACAAGCATTTGTGTAAGTTTATAATAGCCTAGCATAGCATTATGCCTTGCTAGCAGCAAGCAACCTTGTCATGGAAAGCAATCAAATTAAATCGTTTACCTTTGATGAACTTCAGATGTTTTCACTCACGAGACTCCCAGGTAGATAGCAAAATATAATTTTTGTAGGCGAAACAGCTCCGTTTGTTCTTCACGTTTGGCTGAGAAATCGCCCGGATATTGCAGTCCCCACAACGCCGAAATGTTTTCCAAATTACCTTCATAATATCGACAGAAACATGGCAAACCTTGTTTAGAATCCATCCTCAAGGTGTTTCTCTAATATCTATTCGATAATATATCCGTTGGGACAATTCCTTTTTCTCTAGGACCGATTGGAGTAATGGCTACCTCTGCACTTTACGCGAGAATCTCTCTCGGAGCCACCATGTGACCACTTACGCAATGTGCCCCCATACGGTAGACACCTTGGGGAATACGTAGAAAGCGTAAGATCGTTGATGGTACATTCACAGCCATATAGGGAGTTATTGGAGTTATTTTCTCAGGCCTTCACCTGCAACATCAGTTCTGTTATACTCACAGACAATATCTTTACAGTTTTGGAAACGTTAGAGTGTTTTCTATCCAAAGCTGTCAATTATATGCATATTCTAGCATCTTTTCCTGACAAAATATCCCGTTTAAAACAGGATTTATTTTATTTTATTGAAAATACTCCCCCCTAACACCAAGAGGTTAGTGCAAACACTGTGTCAGATTTTTTAAAAACTTTACGGAGAAAGCAAACCATGCAATCATCTGAGTACAGCCTTTATAAAACAAAGCAGCCAAAAAGATAACCGGCATATTAGGTAGTCAACATTACTCAGAAATAGCATTTTAAATATTCACTTATCTTTGATGATCTTCATCAGAATGCTCTCCCAGGAATCCCAGTTCCACCATTAATGTTTGATTTGTTCGATAATGTCCATCAGTTATGTCCAAATATATTATTGTGTTAGGGCGTTTGGTAAACAAATCCAAAAGCGTGTTCAGGTCGCGCCGAACGTCGGATGAAAAGTTCAAAAAAGTTCCGTTACAGCCCGTAGAAACATGCCAAACTAAGTATGGAATCAATATTTAGGATGTTTTTAACATAAAACTTCATTAATGTTCCAACCGGACAATTCCACCTTTCACGTGAGCACACCAGACCGAGGCTGTGGCACTCTGCCAGACCACTCACTCAAAGAGCTCCCTCCTTTAGAGTAGAATCCTCAAAACAGTTTCTAAATACTGTTGACATCTAGTGGAAGCCTTGGGAAGTGAAACATAACTAATATCCCACTGTATCTTCAATGGGGGCTGAGTTGAAAAAATACAAACCTCAGTTTCCCCATTTCTGGTTGGATTTCTTTCTCAGGTTTTTGCCTGCCATATGAATTATGTTATACTCACAGACATCATTCAGTTTTAGAAACTTCAGAGTATTTTCTATCCAAATGTACTAATTACATGCATATTCTAGCTTTTACGGCTGAGTAGCAGGCAGCTTAATTTGGGCACGTTTTTCATCCAAGCTATCCAATGACGGTCGGGAGTACAGTACTGGGCTATTTAACTTCTTTGGGGTAGGGACAGCAACATATTTTGGTTCCAACCTAACGGAAACCCAGAGGATTTTTAATTTTTCTTGGAATAGAAACACCATATAATATTAATCTAATTAATTAAGCAAGTAAAAGTCCAAAGTTTGGACACACCTACTCATTCCTGGGTTTTTCTTAATTTTTACTATTTTCTACATTGTAGAATAATAGTGAAGACATCACAACTATGAAATAACGCACATGGAATCAGTTGAGAACAAATTCTTATTTACAAGGACAGCCTACTCCTTCCTCCCTGTCGGGAATTGAACCCCGGTCTCCCTCGTGCCTGCATTCTCTAGTACAGCCACTATTGAAGGCTATCAAATGGTTCTCAACGATGCCCTCTGGTGGTCAAAATAGCACTTACTAGCATTAATGGTACCAGTGGTTCACACTTAAATAACGTGCTATAGAATTCTGCGTCACGATGCAAGCTTTGCCGCAGTAAGCTGCAACTTTTTAAGTGCGAACCACTGTAGCTGCATTTGCATTTGTTAAGGCTGTTTTGGATACATCCATAGCAATGAGCCAATGATGTACGATTTCACCTGGCATAGAAAATGTGCTCTCCCGTCAGGACACTGTTCAGGGGAGCTAGGCAACTACACAGCTAACACAGCTGGTAAGACAGCAAACTTTCTGCATTTCATGTCGTTTTACCTCTTTTTCTATTGACATCCCTTTGTATATATCCATACAAATGATGCTGATTCATGATTTTGACTGGCTGAGAAAAGATGTCTGTCTCATTCTGACACGGTGATTCATTCTCAATAGGACAGTAGAAATCAAATTGAAATATTGAAAGAATGTTGCAAATGTCTAGAGACAGACATGTTTTCACTTTATCCTAATGGGGTATTGTGTGTAGATGGGCAGTTCAAAAAAATGCTTATCCATTTTGAATTCAGGCTGTAACACAACAAAATGTGGAATAAGTCAAGGGGTATGGATACTTTCTGAAATCACTTTAGAAATCTTTAAAGAGAGAGAGTTAGAAATATAATTACTAGAATGGGCATCCCTATTCAGGTCAATGAGTCTATGATGGGTGGATTTTATACCTATGGTCGGAGAACTCTATCTACACTGAACAAAAATATAAACTCAATATGTAAAGTGTTGGTCCCATGTTTCATTAGCTGAAATGAAAGATCCCAGAAATATTCCATATGCACAAAAAGCTTAAATGTTGTGCACAAATTTGTTTACATCCCTGTTAGTGAGCATTTCTCCTTTGCCAAGATAATCCATCCACCTGACAGGTGTGGCATATCAAAAAAGCTGATTAAAGATCATTACACAGTTGCACCTTGTGCTGGGGATAATAAAATACCATTCTAAAATGTGACATTTTGTCACACAACACAATGCCATAGATGTCTCAAGTTTTGAGGGAGCATGCAATTGGTATGCTGATTGCAGGAATGTCTACCAGAACTGTTGACGGAGAATGTAATGTTCATTTCTCTACCATAAGCTGCCTCCAAATTCACTTGAGAGAATTTGTCAGTATGTCCAACTGGCCTCACAACCGAAGACCACAAATATGGCGTTGTGGGGGCGAGCGGTTTGCTGATGTCACCGCTGTGAACAGAGTGCCCCATGGTGGAGGTGGGGTTATGGTATGGGCAGGCATAAGCCACGGATAATGAACACATTTGCATTTTATCGATGGTAATTTGAATGCACAGAAATGCTGCGATGAGATCCTGAGGCCCATTGTGTTGCCCATTTCTTTAAAGATATCTGTATTCTCAGTCATGTGAAATCCATAGATTAGGGCCTAATCAATTCATTTGAATTTCCTCATATGAACTGTAACTCAGTAAAATCTTTGAAAATGTTGCATGTTGCGTTTATATTTTTGTTCAGTATAGTTGAAGAGATTCGACTTCTTCGGTCCAACTTTGATTAAGTGATCAGGTGAAGAGGTCAAGGGCCAATCACAGGTGGGAATCCTGCATTAGCTCCTCCCTCCGACACGTCATTTAGTGCAGGTGTGGGAAGCTTTACACAGATTCTCCAGGCACCTCGATCTATCAGCCACACCAATGTCAGAAATAGCAGCACCAACACTTCCTGTCACTGATAAGCAAGCCAAACTAAGTGAGCCTCCATAGATTCTTCTTCAGCAGCTACACCAGGCATTTTACCATTTCTGGGCACAGATGTCAGTTCAAAGTCTAGTTTTGAATTACAGTGCATTCGGAAAGTATTCAGACCCCTTTTTTCCACAATTTGTTTCCTTACAACCTTATTCTCAAATTGATTAAATCATTTTTTCCCTCGTCAATCTACACACAATACCCCATAATGACAAAGCAAAACAGATTTTTATAATTTTTTGCAAATGTATAAAAATAAAAGTAAATGAAATATGACTTTTACATAAGTATTCAGACCCTTTACTCAGGACTTTGTTGAAGCACCTTTGGCAGCGATGACAGCCTCGAGTCTTCTTCGGTATGACGCAACAAGCTTGGCACACCTGTATTTGGGGAGTTTCTCCCATTCTTCTCTGCAGATCCTCTCAAGCTCTGTCAGGTTGGATGGGGAGCGTCGCTGCACAGCTATTTTCAGGTCTCTCCAGAGATGTTCGATCGGGTTCGGGCTCTGGCTGGGCCACTCAAGGACATTCAGAGACTTGTCCCGAAGCCACTCCTGCATTGTCTTGGCTGTGCATAAGGTCGTTGTCCTCTTGTTGTTGTCCTGTTGGAAGGAGAACCTTCGTCCCAGTCTGGTTTCATCAGAACAGATAATCATGTTTCTCATGATTGAAAGTCCTTTAGGTGCCTTTTGGCAAACTCCAAGTGATGTGCCTTTTACTGAGGAGTGGCTTCCCTTTGGCCACTCTACCATAAAGTCCTGATAGGTGGAGTGCTGCAGAGATGGTTGTCCTTCTGGAAGGTTCTCCATCTCCACAGAGGTACTCTGCAGCTATGTCAGTGACCATCGGGTTCTTGGTCACCTCCCTGACCATGACCCTTCTCCCCGATTGCTCAGTTTGGTCGGGAAGCCAGCTCTTGGAAGAGTGTTGGTGGTTCCCAACTTCTTCCATTTAAGAATGATGGAGACCACTGTGTTCTTGGGGACCTTGAATACAGCAGAAATTATTTGGTACCCTTCCCCAGATCTGTGCCTCGACACAATTCTGTCTCAGAGCTCTACGGACAATTCCTTCGACCTTTGCTAGATGCAAATGTTACCATGTCATTGGATTTAGGTGAAAAAATATGAAATCCCCTGATGTTGATGACTTTTTGCAAATTCAATCCGTTTTCCACATCGATTCAACGTCATCACATAGTTTTTTGGGGTTGAAATTATTCTACCTTGATTCAATCATATTTTGCCCAGTGGAAATCTGTATTCACAAAACGTCTCAGAGTAGGAGTGCTGATCTAGGATCAGGTTGTTCTGTCCATATGATCTTATTCATTATGATCCAAAAGGCCAGACAACAGATGCTATCATGCTATCATGTACTCTACATCATCTACTGCATCCTTATGTAACACATGTATCACTAGCCACTTTAACTATGCCACTTTGTTTACTTTGTCTACACACTCATCTCATATGTATATACTGTACTCGATACCATCTACTGTATGCTGCTCTGTACCATCACTCATTCATATATCCTTATGTACATGTTCCTTATCCCCTTACACTGTGTATAAGACAGTAGTTTTGGAATTGTTAGTTAGATTACTTGTTGGTTATCACTGCATTGTCGGAACTAGAAGCACAAGCATTTCGCTACACTCGCATTAACATCTGCTAACCATGTGTATGTGACAAATAACATTTGATTTGATTTGAACAGATGCTATCATGCTAACGATGGATCAACAACAGCCAAAATGCATCTTGGTGCTCAATCCTGGCAAAGTTTCTTGCGGGCTAGGCTGTGTGTTTTTCACTCAGCTGTTATGACTATTTTCTCCTCTTATCGCCGAGGTGTTGGTCCCTCGTCCCCCATTTGTCACTGACACCCTCCCTGTGATCTAGTTAATTTGCCCTCCTTTATCTTCCGCTGTGGAATGTGGCCAGCGACGATAACACCCCCGACAAGACTCAGACACAAGCACGCATGCACGCTCACACACACCCACCCCCTTCCTCTCTTTCTTTGCCTACCTGTCTGGCTCTCTGTCTTCCCCCAGCCAGCCGCCCAGGCAGGCTGAGGGAGATGGTGTTTTTTTCCGGGCGGGCAGCGACTCAGTCTTCCTCTCCGGGGTGGGCAGCCCAAGCCTGGGATGCTCTGATGGCTCTTTTACACCACCACTCTGAGATGTAGCAGTTAAGAGCTGACCCCGTGACCCACCTCCTGTCCGCAGCAGCAGCAAGGGGACAGGTTCAGCTGAACGGGGGGTGTGTGTATGTGGGGGTGAGTGGGTGTGTTCCAACAGATGGTGTGGAGCTAGATGCACATGCGTATGTAAGTGTGAGTATTGTGCGCAGAATAACCGACGCATTTACGAACGCGCAGCACCTGAATGCACCCGTAACCTCTTAAACTTGCCACAGTTACCATCCCCTGTGGGTTTCATTAGGTAAAATGCAACATTCATATAATATATATATAATAATAATAATAATTCATGTTATGCTCTATCGCCCTGAACGGGTTAGCTGAGCTATAGTGTATCATGTTACAGTACTACCCACTTTGGGTTTCATTAGGAGAGGGGTAGTGACCTTTGCATTCAGAGATTTTTGCGTTTTATGAACACCTGGAACTGCCATTTCTGCATTCTAGAGCCCAAAATATTACATTTAGATGATGTCCCTATCCTCAAATTATAACAAATAAAGTAAATAAATAATACAACTTTGTTTTTGACTTCATGGTGCAGCCAGTCCAAAGGTGACACAGTGCACACCCTCTTACATTCTTTGGGGAGAACCCTGTGGTCTATTGTACTTCAAACAATGTGTATGCAGTTTGCTTAGGATTCAAAACCTTCTCAAACAGCCTAATTCATGCTCTTAGAGGAGGTGCCCCCACAACAATGTGATTTGTATCGCATACAAGTTAAAGTATTGCATTCCTTCACACACCACGCTAATCCCATTCCACTACCTTTTCAAACGTTTTTTTATTACATTTCCATAGCCGAGCAGCCGCACACAAGCCTAAGATCACCATCAATTCCAAGTGTCGGCTGAAGTGGTGTCATGCTCACCGCCATTGGACTCTGGAGCATTGGAAATGCATTCTCTGGAGTGATGAATCACGCTTTACAATCTGGCAGTCCGATGGGTGAATCTGGCTTTTGCGGATGCCAGGAGAACGCTACCTGTCCAAATGCATAGTGCCAACTGTAAAGTTTGGTGGAGGAGATATAATGGTCTGGGGCTGTTTTTAATAGTCCCTTGGTTCCAGTGAAGGGAAATCTTAACGTTACAGCATACAATGAGATTCTAGAATAATCTGTTCTTCCAACTTTGTGGCAACAGTTTGGGCAAGGCCCTTTCCTGTTTCAGCATGACAATGCCCCCATGCACAAAGTGAGGTCTGTACAGAAATGGTTTATCGAGATTGTTGTGGAAGAACTTGACTGGCCTGCAGAGAGCCCAGACCTCAACCCCATCGAACACCTTTGGGATGAATTGGAATGCCGACTGAGAGCTAGGCCTAATCGCCCAACATCAATGCCCGACTTCACTAATGCTCTTCTGGCTGAATGGAAGCAAGTCCCCACGGCAGTTCCAACATCTAGTGGAACACCTTCCCAGAAGATTGGAGGCTGTTATAGCAGCAAACACCATATTAATACCCATGATTTTGGAATGAGATGTTTTGACAAGCATGTGTCAACATACATTTGGCCATTTAATTTTGTTCATTGACTACAGCTCAGCGTTCAACACCATAGTGCCCTCCAAGCTCATCTCCAAGCTTAGGACCTCCATCTGCGATTAGATCCGGTACTTACTGACAGGCCGCCCTAGGTGGTAAGAGTAGGCAACAACACATTATCCCACGCTAACCCTCAACACGGTGGCCCCTCAGGGGTCTGTGCTTAATCCCCTCCTGTACTCCCTGTTAAGCCACAACTGTGTGGCCGCACACGGCTCCAACACCATCATCAAGTTTGCTGATGACAAGTAGGCCTTGTCACAGACGACGATGAGACGGCCTATAGGG